>NC_052066.1:40620564-41820564 GCF_015852505.1 Tachyglossus aculeatus
CTCTCCTCCTTTCCCCTCCCTCCACTCTCCTCCTTTCCCTTTCCTTCACTCTCCTCCCTTCTCCTCCCTTCCCTCCACTAACTTTCTCTCCCCTCCCCTCTCCTCCTTTCCCTTCCCTCCACTCTCCTGTCCCTTCCCTCCACTCTACTCCTTCCCCCTGTCTCCTCCTTCCATTCCCCTCCCCACTGCTCCCCTCCACTCCTCCCCTTTCCTTTCAATGTCTCTGCTCCTCTCCTTTCCCTCTGTTCTCCCCCTTTCCTTCACCCTCTGCTTTCCTCTTTCTCCTTTCCATCTTTCCCTTCTCCGTCCCACTGCTCACCTCTGCTTCCCAGCCCTGCCCTTCCATTCTCTTCCTTTCCCTATCCCTTTCATTCATTCAATCAATCCTATTTATTGAGCACTTACTGTGTGTACCGTACTAAGCGCTTGGAAAGTACAATTCAGCAACGAATAGGGACAATCCCTTCTCTTCCCTGCCCTGCCCTTCTCTTCCCTGCTCTGCCCTGCCCTCCATTCCTCTCCTTTCCCTCCCCACCCCCCTTCCCCTCCGTTCATCTCCTGCTCCCCATTCCTGCCGGTGGAGCGGGAAGGGTTAATAGTCCACATGCTTAGCAAACCCTTTAATCTTTATTAATATAGCTGTCGTTCTCCTCTCCCTTCAAACAGTCAGGGACTTTTGCTCGGGTAGGTTTATCCGTTTAAGTGATTGGATTTCCCCCCATGACCGTTATTTAAATTTACTTGCTGCTGGGATTCACTTACCATACTCCTCTTGGTTTTTTTTTTTCCTCTTGTGATTAAAAATTGATGATGCCCATTTAGCGAATGTTAATGGGCTTAATGCAGCTCCTCTTCCATTAGGAGGAGGGAGGCAAGGGTTGGCTGGCCTGGGCCCCTTCCAGGCGGTTCCCCTGGGGTGGAGGAATGGAGGACTGGAGGACTGCAAGGAGGACTGGAGTCTGGGTTTTCTCTCCAGTTTTGGACCCGGAGAAGCGTTCCACCTGACTCTCTCACAACTGCTGGCCTAGTTCCTCTCCAGGGCTCAATGAGCAGGGGGAACAAGGGAGGACGAAAGACAAAACACCAAGAGAGAAGCCCAGAATTTGCTGAAAAGCTGGGAGAGGGCCACCATTTCCCCCTGCATAATTTAGGTTGTGGGGAAGTAGAGCACTGCCCCCCACCCCCAGCCCTCGTCCCCCACCAGCCTTCAATAGCAGAAGCGTTGTCAGTTGTTGGCCAGAGTCCTGAGCGTTGAACTCCAAAGAAAGAGTCACTTTCAAGGTTATTATTTTCTGTGAAATTTTCCTCTAAAGTTGGATTAGTGTTTCTGTTAAGTGGTAACTGTTAGGCACTTACTATGTGCCAAGCGCTGTACTAAATGCTGGGGGAGGTACAGGATAACATCTCCGCCCCTGCTCTCTCTCCCTCCCTCCAGGCTCACATCTCGTCCTGCCTTCAGGACATCTCCATCTGGATGTCTGCCCACCATCTAAAACTCAATATGTCCAAGACTGAGCTCCTTATCTTCCCACCTAAACCCTGTCCTCTCTCTGACTTTCCTGTCACTGTAGACGGCACTACCATCCTTCCCGTCTTACAAGCCCGCAACCTTGGTGTCATCTTCGACTCCGCTCTTTCGTTCACCGCACACATCCAATCTGTCACCAAACCCTGCCGGTCTCACCTCCACAACATCGCCAAGATCTGCCCTTTCCTCTCCATCCAAACCCTTACCTCGCTGGTTCAATCTCTCATCCTTTCCTGACTGGATTACTGCATCAGCCTCCTCTCTGATCTCCCTTGCATGTCACTCCCCGCCTCAAAAATCTCCACTGGTTGCCTGTCAACCTACAAATCAAGCAAAAACTCCTCACTCTCGGCTTCAAGGCTCTCCATCACCTTGCCCCCTCCTGCCTCACCTCCCTCCCTCCTACCTCACCTCCCTTTTCTCCTTCTACAGCCCAGCCCGCACCCTCCGCTCCTCTGCTGCTAACCTCCTCACTGGGCCTCGTTCTCACCTGTCCCTCTGTCGACTCCTGGCTCATGTCCTACCTCTGGCCCGGAATGCCCTCCGTCCACACATCTGCCAAACTAGCTTTCTTCTTCCCTTCAAAGCCCTACTGAGAGCTCACCTCCTCCAGGAGGCCTCCCCAGACTGAGCCCCCTTTTTCCTCTCCTCCTCGCCATCTCACCTCCCCTGCCCTACCCCCTTCCCCTCCCCACAGCACTTGTATATATTTGTACAGATTTATTACTCTATTTATTTTACTTGTACATATTTACTATTCTATTTATTTTATTAATGATGTGCATATAGGTGTAATTCTATTTATTCTGATGGTTTTGACACCTGTCTTCATGTTTTGTTGCCTGTCTCCCCCTTCTAGACTGTGAGCCCATTGTTGGGTAGGGACCGTCTCTATATGTTGCCGACTTGTACTTCCCAAGCACTTAGTACAGTGTTCTGCACACAGTAAGCACTCAATAAATATGATTGAATGAATGAATAATCAGGTCCCATTTGGGGCTCCCAGTCTAAGTAGGAGGGAGAACGGAGATTGACTCCTCACTTTGCAGATTAGAGAACTGAGGCTCAGAGAAGTTAAGTGATTTGTTCAAGGTCACACAGCAGGTACGAGGCGGAGCTGGGATTAGAACCCAGGTCTTCTGATTCCCAGGCCCGTGCTCTTACCACTAGGCCATGCTGCTTCCCTAGGTTTGGCAAGGTTTGTGATGGCCTTTGAGGTTATCATCATCATCAATCGTATTTATTGAGCGCTTACTATGTGCAGAGCACTGTACTAAGTGCTTGGGAAGTACAAATTGGCAACATATAGAGACAGTCCCTACCCAACAGTGGGCTCACAGTCTAAAAGGGGGAGACAGAGAACAAAACCAAAGATACTAACAAAATAAAATAAATAGAATAGATAGACATGGCTCACAATGCAATGGGATGTCAAATACTAAATCACAGCCACCTTGATGTGGTGTTGTTTCAACAGGATGTGCAGTCTGAAAATATAATTGAGAGGCCTAATTTGATATGACTGTCCTAAGAACCAAATAATTACAACAAAAATAATAATAACGATGGTATTTGTTAAGCGCTTACTCTGTGCCAAGCACTGTTCTAAACACTGGGGAAGACACAGGGTAATCAGGTTGTCTCACGTGCGGTTCACAGTTTTAATCCCCATTTTAATAATAATAATGGCATTTGTTAAGTGCTTACTATGTGCAAAGCACTGTTCTAAGCCCTGGGGTAGACACAAGGTAATCAGGTTGTCCCACGTGGGGCTCACAGTCTTACTCCCCATTTTACAGATGAGGGAACTGAGACCCAGAGAAGTCACGTGACTTATCCAAAGTCACACAGCTGACAATTGGCAGATCAGGGATTTGAACCCATGACCTCTGACTCCCAAGCCCGGGCTCTTTCCATTGAGCCACAACATGTAGACAGGTGTCAAAACCGTCAGAATAAATAGAATTATAGCTCTATGTACATCATTAATAGAGTAGTAAATACGTACAAGTAAAATAAATAGAGTAATAAATCTGTGCAAATATATACAAGTGTTGTTGGGAGGGGAAGGAGGTAGGGCAGGGGCAGGGGACGATGCGGAGAAGGAGAGGAAAAAGGGGGCTCAGTCTGGGAAGGCCTCCTGGAGGAGAAGGAGGAGCGGGGTGTCTCGGCAGGTTCTGCGGTGCAGGGTGGCTTGAGTCCCGGAGCCACGGCCGGGGACACCCAAATATAACAGACCTCGGCCCGGCCCATGCTCTGCTCAACCAATCAATCAATTAATTGCATTGTCACCCGTCGTCCGGGGACGGGTTTGTTCAGTAACCGGCGAGGTGAGAGAAAGAGAGAGAGAGAGAGAGAGAGAGAGAGAGAGAGAGAGAGAGAGAGAGAGAGAGAGAGAGAGATCTGGGACGGAAAGCCTGAGTTTTCTATAAAATTTATTCCAGGAGGCAAATTGAATTATTTAGTTGTTTAGGTGCAATGGATTGAGCTTCCCTTTCGGGAGGAATGTAATCAATTAGCAATATCTGAGCTTCCCTAATGGGAGGAACACAATCATACGTTAATCGCACGTGGGTGAGGCGGCTAGCTCTCACCCATGTGCACTTGCCACTCTGGAAGAATCCACTTACTTTCCCACAAGGGACGAATCCATTCCATTCCCTGCGCACATGGTGGGCGGCTAGCTCCCACCATGTGCTCTCACTACATGGGAGGAATCCACTCATGATCCCCATCCGCAGCGGGGCACTTGGGTCCCACCCACGAGACACTCACCAGTCCCGCGCCCCTTACCTCAATTTGTCGGTTCTGGTTGCAGAGTGGGCATCAGGCCTTCTGGGCAGAGAAAGACATGTGGGCCGCTGCTCCTGCAGCGGCTGCTCCTCCTGCTGCTGTGTGTCTCAGGGTTACAGATGAGGCAATGAGGCACAGAGAAGTTAAGTGACTTGCCCAAAGTCACACAGCTGATAAATGGCGGAGCCGGGATTAGAACCTACGACCTCTGACTCCCAAACCTGTGCTCTTTCCACTAGGCCACACTGCTTCTCAAATGGCAGGGAAACGGTATTAAGAGTTTTTATTAGTACGGCCATTTTGAACAGGTGGATGGAAGGCTCTCCATTGGTTAGCTGCTGTTACCGTCGCACATTTTTTCTCTCACCCCACCTCAGCTTGCTCGCTTTTGCTCCTCCCCAGCCAGTTGGGGAGTTACTTCGCGAGGCTCCCATCTGCGACCCCCCGTATTGCTTGCCTCCCTACCCTGAGCTTCCTCCCCTCTGAAATCCAACAAACCACCTCCCTCTCCACCTTGAAAGCCTTTGTGAAAAGCCACCCCATTCTAGGAGCAATATACAAAATTTATGCACTTTCATCGACCCATCAACCACACTTAGACTCATCCCCTCCCCAAAGCACTTGTAGATATTTGTACAGATTTATTACTCTATTTTACTTGTACATATTTACTACTCTATTTATTTTGTTAATGATTTGCATCTGGCTTTAATTCTATTTGTTCTGACAATTTTAACACCTGCCTACATGTTTTGTTTTGTTGTCTGTCTCCCGCTTCTAGACTGTGAGCCCGCTGTTGGGTAGGGGCCGTCTCTATATGTTGCCAACTTGTAATAATAATAATAATAATGATGGCATTTATTAAGCGCTTACTATATGTAAAGCACTGTTCTAAGCGCTGGGGATGTTACAAGGTGATCCAGTTGTCCCACGGGGTCTCACAGTCTTCATCCCCATTTTACAGATGAGGGAACTGAGGCCCAGAGAAGTTAGGTGACTTGCCCAAAGTCACACAGCTGACAATTGGCAGAGCTGGGATTTGAACCCATGACCTCTGACTCCAAAGCCCGTGCTCTTTCAATTGAGCCAGTGCTCTGCATACAGAAGGCACTCAATAAATAATCTAGACTGTGAGTCCGTTGTTGGTTAGCGACCATCTTTATATGTTGCCAACTTGTACTTCCCAAGTGCTTAGTACAGTGTTCTGCACACAGTAAGCGCTCAATAAATATGATTGAATGAATGAATGAATGAATGTAAAAAAAAAGGACTGCATTTTCTCTTTTATGGTACATCCCCCATGCCTAGTGAAGTGGTCTGACCCCAATTTCTTGTCTTGTCTTATGCTGTAGAGTCATCTCCGACCCATAGCGATACCATGGACACCTCTCTCCCAGAGCGCCCCACCTCCATCTGCAATCGTTCTGGTAGTGGATCCAGAGAGTTTTCTTGGTAAAAATACAAAAGTGGTTGACCATTGCCTCCTTCCATGAAGTTAATTGAGTCTCCGCCCTCCACTCTCTCCCGTGCAACTGCTGCCCAGCACAGGTGAGTAGGAATCACTAAATGCCAGTAAAGTAACTATCTAATTAGTGATTAAAGTTGTGGGCAGGGAATGTGTCTGTTTATTGTTTCATTGTTGTACAGTATCCTCCCAAGCACTTAGTGTAGTGCACCGCACACGGTAAGCACTCAATAAATACGATTGAATGAATGAATACAGATTTTTTTTCTTTGCCAGACTTTTCCGACAGGACTTACTAAAGAATAATGGGAGGGGAAATGAGTGTTGTACTATTACGTTGTATTGTACTCTCCCAGAGCTTGAAACAGTGCTTTGCACGTAATAGGAGTTCAATAAATGCCATTGATAAAAAAGATGAAAGGTAAAGAGAATAGGAGGAGAGATGATGTGAAGAATAAGGGTATTAGAAATAGAGAATTAAGTTGAGATTTTACAATGGGGTCATAAATCTAAACAGTGCTTTGCTAATGAATTTAGGAAAAGGGGTATTTAGGGAAAGCTGTTTAGTTTAACCATGGTTGGGGAAGCTCTAATAATTCTTCACCTGTATTACATACCTGTGTATGCAATAATAATGATGATATTTGTTAAGCACTTATTATGTGCCAAGTACTGTTCTAAGCGCTATGGGGGAGCGGATACAAGGTGATCAGTTTGTCCCACATGAGGCTCACAGCCTTAATCCCCATTTTACAGATGAGGTAACTGAGGCCCAGAGAAGGTAAGTGACTTGACCAAAGTCACACAACTGACAAGTGGCAGAGCTGGGATTAGAACCCATGACCTCTTGCTCCCAAGCCCAGGCTCTTTCCACTGAGCCATGCTGCTGCATGAACCAAATTCTGCACTTTGCCAGTCATATTTAGAGTATGGTGATGAGGTTTGTGGTATTTGTTAAGTGCTTACTCTCTGCCAAGCAGAATACAAAGTACTCATGTAGATTCAGGATATTCAGATCTGGCACAGTCCCCTCCCGACATGGGGCTCACCTTCTAAGTGTATTTGGATACATACTGCTGGTCGCAGATAGATCCGGTGAGAGTGAGTTTATAGCTCAGCACAGCCTATCACCACTATTGGGTAGATTCATTCATTCAATCATATTTATTGAGCGCTTACTGTGTGCAGAGCACTGTACTAAGCGTTATTTGATGTGTGAAGGGTGGACTATGGGTTGGTGTTTGACTTTTGCCATTTCAATTCTAATGAAGCTAATAAAAATCAAGGCCAAATCTACGTGGAAGCAAGTGGAAGAGGGCCACAAATCTTACAAAAAATGAAACCCTTTGGAGAATTCGGAAGAAATACTCTTGATATATCAAAGAAGGAAGAGGGCTTGGAAGAGAAGCAGGGTGGCTTGGTGGCAAGGAATGGGCTTGGGAGTCAGAGGATGTGGGTTCTAATCCCAGCTCTGCCACTTGTCCACTTGTCTGTTGTGACCTTGGGCAAGCCACTTAATTTCTCTGTGCCTCAGTTACCTCATCTGTAAAATGGGGATTAAGATTGTGAGCCCAGTGTGGGACAACCTAATCCTCCTCGACCTCTCAGCTACCTTCGACACTGTGGACCACCCCCTTCTCCTCAACGTGCTATTCAACCTTGGCTTCACAGACTCTGTCCTCTCCTGGTTCTCCTCTTATCTCTCCAGCCGTTCATTCTCAGTCTCCTTTGCATGCTCCTCCTCCCCCTCCCATCCCCTTACTGTAGTGGTTCCTCAAGGATAATAATGATGGCATTTGTTAAGCCCTTACTATGTGCAAAGCACTGTTCTGAGCGCTGGGGTAGACACAAGGTAATCAGGTTGTCCCACGTGAGGCTCACAGTCTTACTCCCCATTTTACAGATGAGGGAACTGAGACCCAGAGAAGTCAAGTGACTTACCCAAAGTCACACAGCTGACAATTGGCAGAGCAGGGATTTTAACCCATGACCTCTGACTCCCAAGCCCGGGCTCTTTCCATTAAGCCACAACATGGAGACAGGTGTCAAGCCTTCCCAGCCTGAGCCCCCTTTTTCCTCTCCTCCTCCCTATCGCCCTCCCCAGCCCTACCCCTTCCCCTCCCCACAGCACTTGTATATATTTGTATGTATTTATTACTCTATTTATTTTACTTGTACATATTTGCTATTCTGTTTATTTTATTAATGATGAGCATATAATGTTAATTCTATTTATTCTGATGGTTTGATGCCTGTCTACATAATAATAATAATAATGATAATGGCATTTATTAAGCACTTACTATATGCAAAGCACTGTTCTAAGCGCTGGGGAGGTTACAAGGTGATCAGGTTGTCCCACGGGGGGCTTACAGTCTTAATTCCCATTTTACAGATGACGTAACTGAGGCCCAGAGAAGTTAAGTGACTTGCCCAAAGTTACACAGCTGACAACTGGCAGACCTCTGACTCCAAAGCCTGTGCTCTTTGCCACTGAGCCATGGTGCATGTTTTGTTTCGTTATCTGTCTCCCCCTTCTAGACTGTGAGCCCGTTGTTGGGTAGGGACCGTTCTCCATATGTTGCCGGCTAGTACTTCCCAAGCGCTTAGTACAGTGCTCTACACATAGTAGGTGCTCAATAAATACTATTGAATGAATGAATGAATGAATGAACAACCTGATTACCTTGTATCTACCCCAGCGCTTAGAACAGTACTTGGCACATATTAAACGCTTAACAGGTACCATAATAATAATAATAATAATAATAATAATAATAATATATGTATATAAACATATATATATTATTATTATTAAGTTAGATGAAGATTTTTAAAATGCTTTGCACATAGTAAGAGCTTAATAAATGCCATTATTATTATTATTATTTTCTTTCCAAATTGGCATCCTTAAAGCCTTCTACCAAAACTTGTAACTTCCTGATGCCAAAGATTCACTATTCATCTTAATTTTAATTCAGTTTATTCTATGCAACATTTTGAAGTGAAACAATTCTAGTGGCTTAATTTTCTGTGGAGAATTTATGATCATTTGCCCTCACTATCTATTCATTTTTTTTCTCACTCTGCTAAACGCATGTATGAATGGAGTGGCTCTCTCTGAATTGGATTACATAGACTTGATTGATGATGTGCTGTTTAAACACAAAGATAAATGAAATAAAATTAAATGTTTTTAACATTAATAAACAAAAATAAGAATTGCATTTCTAACAATTCTCTAGAATGTGGTATCATTTTAAAGATTATTGGCCTTAATTTATTCTATTCATCTTGATTGGGCTTTTAATGTCTTTCTCTATATATTATCCTTCCTCATTGACGTGTAGGTGTGAGCACACGCACACACAAACACTCTCTCTCTCACACACATACATATTTTATATTTTAGAAGCAGAAAAACAGAAGGATTATCCTTCCCCAGGACCAACTAATGCTGTATAATCTCTGTGTACTCTCTTAGAGTTTTGAGGGAGGCAAAATGCCCAGTAATGCAGCATGCCATTCAGTAATATAATTCTGTAATCCGTGAGGGAAAATTTATTCCTGTTATCAGCTGGTGATCAATCTATTTTTCATAACTCTTTACTATTGAAATTTCAGGGGTAGTGGTAATAGCATTTATTACGTGTTTAGTTTGGGCAAAGCGGTGTAATCCCCACTGGAAAAATCAGCATGGATGGCAGCTTCCAAATGTCTTGTCCTCAGTGGATTAGACAAGCACCCGAGTCCCAGAGACGCTGTGGCAATCTAAGAATAATGGAGGAGGACCAGAGATGGACCCAGAAAGAAAGATGAAATGATGAAAATACAGAATAACATAAAAGACAGGTAAAATAATAAGTGTAACTGAGCAATAGGATACGGTGGCTAGGGAAGCAGAGTTTCAGACTCCTTGCCACTCTGAGTTGACAGTAGTCACAGCCACAATCTCAATCATAGTCGTAGCCTTCTCAACATTGTAACATTTTGTGATGGGGCCTCATGCAGCCGGTGTTAGTCTTCAATGCATAGTGATAGAGCACGGGCCCGGGAGTCAGACGATCATGAGTTCGAATCTAGGTTCCGCCATTTCATCATCAATCGTATTTATTGAGCGCTTACTGTGTGCAGAGCACTGTACTAAGCGCTTGGGAAGTACAAGTTGGCAACATATAGAGACAGTCCCTACCCAACAGTGGGCTCACAGTCTAAAAGGGGGAGACAGAGAACAAAACCAAATATACTAACAAAAGAAAATAAATAGAATAGATATGTACAAGTAAAATAAATAGAGTAACAAATATGTACAAACATATATACATATATATATATAGGTGCTGTGGGGAAGGGAAGGAGGTAAGATGGGGGGTAGAGAGGGGGACGAGGAAGGAAGGGGCTCAGTCTGGGAAGGCCTCCTGGAGGAGGTGAGCTCTCAGTAGGGCCTTGAAGGGAGGAAGAGAGCTAGCTTGGTGGATGGGCAGAGGAGGGCATTCCAGGCCCGGGGGATGACGTGGGCCATCTGTCAGCTGTGTGGCCTTGGGCAAGCCACTTTGCTCCTATGTGCCTCAGTTACCTCGTCCATAGAATGGGGATGAAGACTTTGAGTCCTATGCAGGACATGGACTGTGTCCAACCCGATTTGCTTGTATCCACCCCAGCGCTTAATACAGTGCCTGGCACATAGTAAGTGCTGAACAAATACCATAATAATTATTATTATCATTATTATTATCATTATGGACCCTGGAGCCCCGAAAGCAGAAGCGGCATCAGCCCCAGTTGGTGTCACACTAAAATTAATAGTATGCTTTAATTATTAGTAGTATTAATTATTATTATTATTCATTCAATTGTATTTATTGAGCGCTTACTGTGTGCAGAGCACTGTACTAAGTGCTTGAGAAGTACAAATCGGCAGCATATAGAGACAGCCCCTACCCAACAATGGGTTCACAGTCTAGAAGGGGGAGACAGACAACAACACGAAACAAGTAGAACAAGTAAACAAAACAAGTAGACAGTTGTTAATACCATCAGAAGAAAAATATTGCTCCCCACCCCTCTAGGGCAGGATGGGAACAAGCTCCCCGGAGAGCACTGAACAGGCTGACAATGGCTTCTGACCGTGTAAGCTCTTTTAAAGCAGGGATCAGGTCTACCAACTTTATTGTACTGTACTCTCCCGATCACTTAGCACAGTGTTCTGCATAGAATAAGCACTCAGTAAATACTATTGATTGATTGCTGCTCAGCAGATTGGAGTATCACTTTGATACTCACCCCAGACCCACAACACTTATGAAATAGCCTTATTCAATCAATCAATCAATCAATCAATCAGTCAATCGTATTTATTGAGCGCTTACTGTGTGCAGAGCACTGTACTAAGCGCTTGGGAAATACAAGTTGGCAACATATAGAGACAGTCCCTACCCAACAGTGGGCTCACAGTCTAGAAGGGGGAGACAGAGAACAAAACCAAACATACTAACAAAATAAAATAAATAGAATAGATATGTACAAGTAAGATAAATAAATAAATAGAGTAATAAGTTATTCCTTATTCTCTGCTGTTTCCCTTATCCATAATTTATTTTAGTGTCCGTCTTTCCCCATAGACAGCACCAGTGTGGCCTAGTGGAAGGAGCACAGGCCTGGGAATCAGAAGACCTGGGTTCTTATCCTGGCTTTGACACTTGTCAGCTGTGTGATTTTGGGCTAGCCACTTCACTTCTCTGTGCCTCAGTTACCTCATCTGTAAAATGGAGATTAAGACTATTAACCCTATGTGGGTCATGGACTGTTTCCAATGTGATTAGCTTGTATCCTCCCCAGTGCTTAATACAGTGCCTGTAACATAGTGAGCCTTTAACCAATATCATTAAAAAATAATGAATATCATTGATTGATTGATTAATTGATGTAAGGGTGAGGGCAGGCACTCTCCGTGTTTAAATCCTTCCCACTAAAATGGTCCAAACTTAGTGAGGCTGGGAATAGAATTCCAGAAGCCACCAAGTCAGAGATGAAAGAGCAGGCAGATCGTCAATCAATGATATTTTTTGAGTGCTTACAGCATGCAGAGCACTGTAGTAAACACTTAAACACTTGAAGATTCTACTTTTTTATGTCAAATTATTTATCCTATAGTAGGCACATGGTAAAAGAAAGAAGGGCATAGAACCATAATATTGTATATGTGTTTGTATGTATATATATACTTGAAAAAAATGCCAGCATCAATTTATCAGGTCCCTAAACCCTGCACTGTGACTAATGACATCTAAGTTGTTGCTATATTAATAAATTGTTGATATAGATATCATCTCCCTTTGGATGGTGGTAATAGCAAACAGGCTTGACTTGTAATTATCTGTAGGATCAATAGAAACTAAAATTCTTTTTAACAGTATAGAGCTAAAAGCTGTGGCAGAATTCTGCTACCTAGGCAGCACACTGACCAATGGTACCATGGAAGACAGGGCAATAGAAAACAGAATCAAGAGGTCCAGCACATCCTTTGGGAGACCGTCAGGGTGTGGCAGCAGTGGGGTATCAGACTCAAGGCCAAACTAAAGGTCTACAGAGCTGTAGTGTTGTACAGCTTTCTCAGTGGCCGTGAGACCTGCACTACACAACCACATCTGGCTCCTTGAGCAATTCCACCAGCATCACTTTTGGGGCACATTCAACATCAAATGTCAAGACAAGGTCACAAACCATGAAATTCTGGATTGTAGTCTCCTAACAAGGATGTATGCTCATCTTAACACCGAGTGGTACATGGTGAGGAGAATGAGCAAAAGCAAGATACTCAAACAACTGCTCATTGAGAGTTGAAATTTGGAAACCAAAAGCAGGGAGTGCAAAGAAAGTATCTTGAGGACATGGTGAAATGAAGCTTCAGACAATTCTGCATCCCAGCTGAAAACTGTGACTCGGTTGCTGAGACTAGACCTGGGTGATAAAATGCAATCAAGAAGGGAATAGCTCTCTTTTAAGCAAAAGCTTCCTATGGAAAGAGAGGCAAGGAGGCAAAAGAGTAAACAGCACCAGACACTGGAAAACATGTGTACAACCTCAATTCTCATTCTAGTTAATAGCCTTACTGGTTTTGAAGCACTCTGAGGTGATCAATACACAACTGAATGGTTATTGTACTCTTTCTTCCTGATCTGTCCCTGAATTTTGAGACTCTAATATTCTAGATGTCTGAATCATGCTCTTTGTAATGCTTTTTCTCATTAAGGTATTTATTGCCAACTGTTAAAATCCTTTTAGTAAGGTTCAGAGAGTTGTCTAAAACTTTTCTCACCTTTCATTTTTGTTGACTGACCGTTATTTGTACATATTTACTATTCTATTTACTTTATTTGGTTACTATGTTTTGTTTTGCTCTCTGTCTCCCCCTTCTAGACTGTGAGCCCACTGTTGGGTAGGGACCATCTCTATATGTTGCCAACTTGTACTTCCCAAGTGCTTAGTACAGTGCTCTGCACACAGTAAGCACTCAATAAATACGATTGAATGAATGAATGAATAAATTAACACAACAAGGGACACCATTTTGCATGCCCAATGTGACCAGGATTATGGCCACTTATCCCCCTCCCTTCTTTGTCTCCCTGACTTGCTCCCTTTATTCATCCCACCTCCCAGTCCCACACTTATGTACATTGCTGTAATTTTATTTATTTATATTAATGTCTGTCTCCCCCACAGATTGTAAACTCTTTGTGAGCAGGGAATACACCTGTTTATTGTCATATTGCACTTTTCCAAGCACTTAGTACAGTGCTTGACACACAGTAAGCACTCAGTAAATACGATTAGATGAATGAATCCCACATTGGCCTTTTCATCACACACGTGCTCACCTCACCATCAGTGATACTTCTAATACAACATGTAGTCACCGCTTCATTCAAGGATATTCAAACACACAACATCAGTTAATTAGGCCCCAATCTTCATGAAAAGTAGATGCAAGTAAATCCATTTTCAAACTGGGTTAACTGAGGCAATATTTTTGCATTATGGACAGTTTTCAGTCATACTTACCTGACCACAATTTAATTAATTTCCATGAAATTTCATGAGGAATCATCTAGAGTCTCCAAGTGAGTAGTTACAGAGGTACTTTAACTTTTTCAGGTCACAAGGGAACCATTTGATCAATTACGGCAATAGTTCACTACTCAGTAATAAATATCCGATTGCCTGGAAAGAGTGCCATAAATAAAGTGACTTAGCAGTCTCAGAAATCAGGTCATCAAAATTAAAATTACCAATACTCCCTCCCCACCACTCCTCTCTGCCCCCGTCACCCCCACAACTCACATGCTCACCTCTTTTCTCCAATAGTATTTGTGGGAACCTGACACAGTTATTTACTATGTGACTACCTGAGGGACTTGGAATAATAATTGATATTAAATAATAATAATAGCAATAACTGTTCTAAGTGCCGGAGTAGATAAAAATTAATCAGTTCGGATACAGCTCCTGTGCCACATGGGTTCACAGTTTAAGAAGAAGGGAGAATAGGTATTCAATCCCCATTTTATACATGAGAAAACTGAGGCCCAGAGAAGTGAAATGACATGCCCAGGGTCACACGGCAGGCAAGTGGCTGAGTCAAGATTAGAACCCAGGCTCATGCACTTTTTTAAGTGGTATTTGTTAAGCACTTACTATGTGTCAAGCATTGTTCTAAGTTCTGAGGTAGATACAAATTAATCAGGTCGAATCTAGTCCTTGTTTTATATGGGCCTCACAATCTAAGTATTGAATCCCTGTTTTACAGTTGAGGAAACTCAGGCACAGAGAAGTTGTGACTTTTCCAAGGTCAGACAGCAGGCAAGTGGAAAAGCGGTAATTAGAACCCAGGTCCTTTGACTCCTAGACACATGCTCTTTCCACTAGGCCATGCTGCTCATCCATTATTCTTGACTGGAGACTCCATCATCCTCATCATCACCTGAAAGATGAACCTGCCATGCCCCTACCCTTCTAGAACTTCCATTTTTTGTTTTTATGGTATTTGCTGAGCTCTTACTATGGGTCAAGCACTGTTCTAAGCACTGGGGTAGATACAAGTTCATCAGGTAGATCACCATCCCTGGCCCACATGGAGTTCACAGTCTAAGTTGGCAGGAGGAGGATTTGATCCCCATTTTGCAGATGAGGTCATTGAGGCACAGAAAAGTTAAGTGACCTGTCCAAGGTCACACAACAAGCAATTGGCAGAGCCGGTATCGGAACCGAAGTCTTCTGACTCCCAGGCCTGGGCTAGGCCGTATTTTCTCTCAATTCTAAGATAGGTGACTGCTGTCTAGGATCCAAAAAAAATCATTCCATGGCAAGACCGCAAACAAATACTCAAATATTTATACCATCTATCAACTTGGTGTCCACAGTTTTGGGATGAGAGAAGCTGTGTGTAGGGGGTAGGGTTTCATAATGTCCTCGAAGAAGGGGAAAAATGTTACTTGGTGAGCCTTGTCCAGTAGCGCAATGGCTGAGGAGAAGAAAGAGGTCGTGTCTGTAACTCTCTTGTGTTCCTTAGTGCCTAATACAGTGCTCAGCCCAAGAAGTAGTTTGGCCTAGTGGAAAGACCACCACTTTTTTCATAATCAAAGCCTTACTAAAGTCATATCTACTCCAAGAGGCTTTCCCTCAAAAGTCATATCTACTTCAAGAGGCTTTCCTTCACTAAACTCTCATTTCTCCACCAAGTGCACCCTCCTCTCTCCCTCACCTATGGTCTTGGGTGTGTGCCCCTTAATCAATTTGATGCTCACCTTAACCCCACAGCACTTATGAAAATATCTTTATTCTCTGCCATTTCCCTTATCTGTAATTGATTTTTGTGTCTGTCTTCCCCTGTAGACTGTAAGCTACTTGTGGACAGAACTGAGACTACCAACTCTGTTGTACTTTAAGTACTAAGTACTAAGTACTCCCAAGCACTTAACACAGTGTTCTGCACATAGTAAGTGCATAATTAGCACCATTGATTGGTTGATTGAGTGTTCTGCACACGGTAAGCACTCAGTAGATATGATTGATTGATTGATTGATGGATTGATTGAAAGAGCACAGCCCTGGGAATCAGGAGACCTGGGTTCTATTACTAGCTCCATCACTTTCATTCATTCAGTTTCTTGAGCGCTTACTGTGTGTAGAACAGTATACTAAGCGCTTGGGAGAGTACAATACAATAAACAGACACATTCTCTGCCCACATCGAGTTTACAGTCTAGAGGCAGGGGGAGACAGATATAAATAAATAAATTACAGATATGTACATAAGTGCTGTCCGGGTGAGAAAAGGGAAGAACAAAGGGAGCAAGTCAGGGTGATGCAGAAGGGAAAGGGAGAAGCAGAAAGGGGGTCTTTTGTCAGAGAAGGCCTCTTAAAGGAGATGTGCCTTCAATAGGCTTTGAAAGGAGTGGGGGAAGTAATTGTGTGTCAGATTTGAGGAGGTAGGGCATTCCTGGCCAGAGGCAGGACATGGGCGAGGGGTCAGAGGCGAGACAGGCGAGAGCAAGGCACAGTGAGAGGTTAGCATTAGAACAAAGAGGAGCTGGGTGACATGTCCTGAATGTTTTTGTAGAAAAATGATCCTGGCAGCAGAGTGAAGTATGGACTTGGAATGGGGAGAGACAGGAGGCTGGGAGGTCCGCAAGGAGGCTGATGCAGTAATCCAGGTGGGATAGGATGGGTGATTGGATTAACATGATAGCAGTTTGGATGGAGAGGAAAAGGTGGATTTTAGCAATGTCGTTGAAGGTGGGACCGGCAGGATTTAGTGATGGATTGAATATGTGGGTTGAATGAGAGAGAGGCGTCAAGGATAACGTCAAGGTTACAGGTTTGTGAGACACGAAGGATGGTGGTGCTTTCTGTGTGACCTTGGGCAAGCACTTTGCTTCTCTGGGCCTCAGCTTCCTCATCTGTAAAATAGGGATTAAATACCTGTTCTCCTTTCTACTTAGACATGAGGTCCATGTGGGACAGGAACTACGTCTTACCTGATTATATAACTTTTACTCCAGGTTTTGGTACAGTGCTTGGCATATAATGGGCACTTAGTGAACATGTCTACTAACTCTGTTATATTGTACTCTCACAGGAGCTTAGTATAGTGCTATGCACACAGTAAGCACTCAATAGATACCATTGATTGATTGATTAACAAGTGCCACAGTTACCATTATTAAGAATCTAGCGCTTAGTACAGTGCTCTGCACACAGTAAGTGCTCAATAAATATGATTGAATGAATGAATGAATAGGAGCTTAGGAAATGCTGATGAATGAAGGGGAAGCATTGAAAACATGATCCTGAGGTGGGGCTAGGGCCAGACTTGTTCTGCCTCCACAGCAATTTTTTTACATTTCATCTCTGGACAGAAACTTGGTGATTTACTACATCTCTGTACCTAACTCTCTCCCTTACCTCCACTTTCCTCTCTAAACCCCAAAGGTTTTCCTACTTATTCTTCTCATCTAGGATTTTGAAACTACTGGCTTACCATTCCTAGTAATAAACCTGATCTGGCCTAGTTTGTTCAGAATGTCAATGACATATACCGACATAAGGGTGTTTTCTTCTTCCATGCAGTATGAAGCTTTGTGGTCAATCGTTACCAATCTGGGAACTAGCACTGACTAACAGTCTGCTTTCAATACCATCTCTTAAGGGCACGAAAGAATCACTTAGTCAATCGGTTCTGTAGTTAAATGATATCTTTGTGTGGCCTGAAAGAGTTAAGGCCCCTCCCAAAGTGCCTAAGTAGGTTTGCCCTGGGATGATTGGGATGATGAATAATAATGGACTCGATCTGTGGTTGTCTATCATAGAATAATAACCGAGGGAGCTATTCTGAGGTTACTCGCTTACAGGTTAGCAACATACATAGATAGCAGCCAAAGAACAGAGCCCATTAAAAACACATCTTGAACACATAAAGTGCATTTCACTGAGAAGCTCAACTGTTCTTTCCTGACATGCAGCCGAATTCTTGCCCTCTGAAGAAGGGAGTGAGCTTTGGGAAACGCATGGTGGCTTGGCCTGAGCAATTTCCCCAGAGGAGGAGAGGTCACTTCCTTCAGAATCTCACTTGTAAGGGGTTAGGGAGGGGGTAAAGCCAAATTTAGCAGCAGTCTACCACAGGCAGAAACTAATAAGCCTGTGGAAACATACTGTAGAAGGGAACCTCATCCTTGCCCTTGAGGAGCTTGCAATCTACTGTGCAAAATACAAGAGGTGGTGATGCTTATTAATTCTAGTACCTAAGAAGCCCTCCAGGGAGCCAAGCTCTGTGCTAAGTTTTGGAGTGGATATAGGGTAATTGGATTGGTCTTAGCCCTGTTTTATAAAGAGCTCCCAGACTAAGAAGGAGGGAGAGAGAAAAGGTATCTTATCCCCATTTTACAGTTGAGGAAACTGAAGTCTAGAGCAGTTAAGGGATTGCGTGGCAGTCCAAGGGTGGAGCTGGGATTTAAATTTAGGCCTTCTGACTCTCCCATGTTTTTGCCACCAGGCCATGCTGCCTCCCTAAGAGTAGGGCCATCAGTGACAAAATAAATCTGTGCAATTAAATAAACTGACAAACATAAGCGGACAAACTTGCCAAAGGCTAGAGTGGTCAATGTGGTGATGTGACCGGGAGGTGAGAGATCATCTGTTTTTTTTTAGGACTTGGAAGGGCTGGATTTGGGTTGGCTTAATGAAAAGAGCACGGGCTTGGGAGTCGGAAGTTGTGGGTTCTAATCCAGTTCTGCCACTTGTCAGCTATCAGCGCTTAGAACAATGCTTTGCACATAGTAAGCACTTAATAAATGCCATCATTATTATGTGACTTCGGGCAAGTCACTTCATTTCCCTGTGCCTCAGTTACCTCATCCGTAAAATGGAACTTAAGACTGCAAGCTCCACGTGGGACAACCTGGTTACCTTGTATCTACCCCAGTGCTTAGAACAGTGCTTGGCACATAGTAAGCACTTAACAAATACCATCATTATTATAATAATTATTTCAGGCATTTCAGGTCCGGGGCTGAAGTGTGGGGAAGGGGTGCTGCCAAGCCTGTGCCTATGCCCAAAAGGGGTCCAGAGTTAGATGGGCAGGGAGAAGAGCAGCTGCCAATGATTGTGTTGATTGATCTTCTGTGGATATGTTGCCTGTTCCGCTACATCCTCCCTAGAGACTTTCAGATGTCCGCTTTAAAAATGCTCTCTGTTGGGAGGCCAGCCTTGGCTCTGATCCTTTCTTGGCCTGGAGGGGAGAACTTGGAGAGAGGGAAGAGCATGGAGGAGGGGAGAATCTGGTTTGGAATCACAAGAAAGTCTTTCCCCAACTCTGGCCAGGTAATGTGCCTTCCCTGCACAAAAGGAAGAATTGAGTTCAATATTAAATCAGTTTCCCAATGACTCCTAGTGGCAAGTGTAGCTATTAGGCAATTCCAATCTCATCAGTAGGATAGGAAATTTTCTCCCACATTAGCCTTGAATGTCCTTGCCAGATTCAAGCCAGAACCAAAGTTGAATGCATTTGAAGTGTCTGAGTGACTGATTAGCAATATGCTGATTGCCTGTCACTTTCAATTTGCTCAGTCCTTTCCATCTCATTTGTGGAATTCTAGCTATTTAACCTCTGGGAACCTTTCTGTACCACTGCTTCATCTCTACCACCACCACCACCTCCATCACCATTACTACTACAAATAGTACGAAGACAATGACAACTATCACAACAACAATAATAATAATAATGGCATTTATTAAGTGCTTACTATGTGCCAAGCACTGTTCTAAGTGCTGGGGAGAATACAAGGTCATCAGGTTGTCCCATGTGGGGCTAACAGTGGTCATCCCCATTTTACAGACGAGGGAACTGAGGCACAGAGAAGTGAAGTGACTTGCCCAAAGTCACACAGCTGACAAGTGGTGGAGCCGGGATTAGAACCCATGACCTCTGACTCCCAAGCCCGGGCTTTTTCCACTGAGCCATGCTGCTTCTCTATACTTCTCCTGCTCCTCTTCCTTCTATTCCTTCTCATTTTCAACCTCTTTCTCCTCCTCCCCTCTTCACCCTCCTCCTCTTCCTTCTCCTCCTGCTCCTGCTCCCCCTTCTCTTACTCTACCCTTTTCCTGAATTTTCTTTTTCCAGGTATAGCTGAAGCCTGAGCCTGAGCTGGGACCTTTACACACTAAAAGCATGCCCAAGAAGTGTGCTGGGGCACTGTGACTCCAGTAAGCCGATCTCTGAGAAGACTGAATGAGGGGACTTGATTGTTAACTGATTCATTCATTCAATCCTATTTATTGAGCACTTACTGTGTGCAGAGCACTGTACTAAGTGCTTGGGAAGTACAAGTTGTCAACATATAGAGACGGTCCCTACCCAACAGCGGGTTCACAGTCTAGAAGAGGGAGACAGAAAACAAAACATGTAGACAAGTGTCAAAGTCGTCAGAACAAGTAGAATTAAAGCTAAATGCATATCATTTACAAAATAAATAGAATAGTAAATATGTACAAGTAAAATAGAGTAATAAATATGAACAAATATATATATATATATATATATATATATATATATAAGTGCTGGGGGGAGGCGGAGGGGGAGAGAAAAAGGGGGCTCAGTCTGGGAAGGCCTCTTGGAGGAGGTGAGCTCTCAGTAGGGCTTTGAAGGGAGGAAGAGAGCTAGCTTGGCGGATGTGTGGAGGGAGGGCATTCCAGGCCAGGGGAAGGACATGGGCCGGGAATTGATGGTGGGACAGGTGAGAATGAGGTACAGTGAGGTGGTTAGCGGCAGAAGAGTGGAGGGTGCAGGCTGGGCTGTAGAAGGAGAGAAGGAAGGTGATGTAGGAGGGGGTGAGGTGATGGAGAGCCTTGAAGCCGAGAGTGAGGAGTTTTTGCTTGATGCGTAGGTTGACAGGCAGCCACTGGAGATTTTTGAGGAGGGGAGTAACACGCCCCGAGCGTTTCTGTACCAATCCAGGCAGCAGAGTGAAGTACAGCCTGAAGCAGGGTGAGACAGGAGGAAGGGAGATCAGAGAGGAGGCTGATGCAGTAATTCAGTCAGGAAAGGATGAGAGATTGAACCAGCGAGGTAATGGTTTGGATGGAGAGGAAAGGGCGGATCTTGGCGATGTTGCGCAGGTGAGACCAGCAGGTTTTGGTGACGGGTTGGATGTGTAGGGTGAACGAGAGAGCGGAGTTGAGGATGACACCAAGTTTGTGGGCTTGTGAGATGGGAAGGATGGTAGTGCCGTCTCCACTGATTCAAGTTCCAGAGACTGGGCTGAGGGCTGTGGGAATCAATGAGAGAAGTATAGTTGGGCTGCTGAGCAGATGATGAGCTGCTGAACAGCCCAGCCTGCACCCTCCGCTCCTCTGTAGCTAATCTCCTCACCGTGCCTCGTTCTCACCTGTCCCGCCATCGACCCCCGGTCCACGTCATCCCCCTGGCCTGGAATGCCCTCCCTCTCCAAATCCACCAAGCTAGCTCTCTTCCTCCCTTTAAGGCCCTACTGAGAGCTCACCTCCTCCAGGAGGCCTTCCCAGACTGAGCCCCCTCCTTCCTCTCCCCCTCGTCCCTCTCTCCATCCACACCGTCTTACCTCCTTCCTTTCCTGACAGCACCTGTATATATGTATATATGTTTGTACATATTCATTACTCTATTTATTTATTTTACTTGTACATATCTATTCTATTTATTTTATTTTGTTAATATGTTTGGTTTTGTTCTCTGTCTCCCCCTTCTAGACTGTGAGCCCACTGTTGGGTAGGGACTGTCTCTATATGTTGCCAACTTGTACTTCCCAAGCGCTTAGTACAGTGCTCTGCACACAGTAAGCGCTTAATAAATATGATTGATTGATTGATTGATTGATGAAAGGACAGAGTTATAGAGCAAGAGGGGTGAAAATTGTAGTAATGATACCATTAGGCTAAAGCAACCAATGCAGATGGGTGGCAAATACAGTAACTAGAAGAGTATAAATCCAAGAGCATGCATGGGGACACCAAAAAAACTAATTTCTAAGGGCTTTCGATTTAAACTTGTGTTCTATGGGCAGAATCATTTAAATAGAGAAGAGTAAAACTTGTTCATTGCTGAAATAGAAGTCAATTTTGACAATTTCAAGTCTCATGAATAATGATCCACAATATTGAAAGTTTTTTGGCAAATCAATAAAAAAATCCATCACAGTAGGAAAATCTTCAACCTACCTAAAAACAATATCAATAAATTCAGAAAGAGCTTTATGCTTTGATTATATCAGACCTCATTTGCCTGTTTTTTCAGGAGATCATGATGACTTTAGCATTTCATCTCTTACATTCATTGCAATAGGATACGGATTCCTGTCAGGTCAGATAAAGCTGTGGATGGACGACATTTATAGTGGTGCTGCTTTTACTGAGATGAGATCTGAATAGGAGAACTTTGTCCTTAGTTGGTACAGTTCCCAAACAAAAATAAAGATTAACAAGTCCCTGACCGACTCATAATATTAAATTATAGTGATGAAAACAATTGTCCATTTAGACCACTGGGACTCCCAGTATCATAATATATAATATATTAGATGAAATTGGGATCAGTGGCCAAGATTTGGTGCAGAAGGTGTATATGAGAGAACTCCTTGACAACTGTGACCACAACTGTATTATACTGAATGTTCTTGCAGGGGAGGAAAGACCAAAAATAACAATAAAAGAGTGCTACATTTTAGGAAAGAAACTGCTACAAAATGCAATCTTTTGTTGGGGAAAAGACAAAAGCAGCGGCTGAAAAAAAAACTAAGTATAAGGAGCCTAGTATCATTACTGGTGCTTGGGAAAACACAACAGGAGAATGAGATGTTCTCATTGCTTGCAAGGAGCTTATGCACTAATGGAGTATATAAATAAACATATTTACAAGCTGAAATCTATTAAAAAACAGCACTTAGAAGATGAGGTAAAATGTGCTCTAACGCAAAACATGAGGAAAACAAAACAAAAATGCTTTCTGACTAATTGGAAGAACAAAAGAGTTTATTAAGAGAAAAGGCCCATTTTTAAGAAATGAAAAGACTACCCCAGTGGCGTCCTGGAAATTCCATAAAGAGAAGCAGGAGAAGTTTAGGCAGGGAATTGGGTATGCCACAGAGGAGTTTGAAGAGCATCTCTGGAGGGTACCAAAGATTCTTCAAATTTTTCTGAGGCTAGAAGCTATTAGGAAGGACATCTGTAGGAACACATGATAGTTGCAACATATGTAAAAAGATGTCCACATCAAAATAATTGATTGAAAAAGAGAGAACATTGTGGGCAGGGAACACATCTACCAACTCTGTTATATTGTATTCTCCCAGGCACTTAGTACAGTGCTCTGCACAGTAAGCACTCAATAAATAGGATTGATTGATTGATTGTAGAGGATCTGGATTAAACTGTGGATGACCACACAGAACAGAGGTTTAGACTAAATGGTCAAACAAATAACTGGAAGAGGATGGTGTCTACCCCAAATTCTAGGGGAATGTGGAGGGAAAGCTGTAGAAGTTTTTTGGCTAGATGATTGAACTTATATTTTCAAAATGGCCACAAGACAGGAGGGCTAATGCATGGCTGGCTAATGTAACTACCATTTACTAGAAGGGTTCTAAAGGTGATCCTGGGAATTTAAGAGATGCATCTGAAAAAATGGTAGAATCTATTATCCAGGTTAGAATCTAAGACTCGCCAGAGTTAACGCCCTCTCCCCCACCCCCACCACTCAATACGCCATCTGGGTTCTTGCCCTCTCATGCTGGAGCAGGTGAGGGGGGAGACAGAAGCAGCAGTGTTTTCCCAAATGGAAAAGCTGAGGTTGCTATGGTTATTGGATTGTCATTGGTTGTTATGGGGCCAAAACCAGTTCCTTTAACCTCAATGTTACACTCCTGTCTTTATATTTACTGTAGACACTGTGTTCTTATGTTGTTTCTATATAGCATTTCTCTATCTCCATTTTAGATCGTGAGTCCTCTGAGAGCCAGGGATTGTGTCTAATTTATTCTTTATTGGAACTGTTCCCCAGCATTTAATACAGTGCTTTGCACACAGTAGGCACTCCATAAATATAATTTTTATGGTATTCATTAGGTGGCTACTATGTGTCAAGCACTGTTCTAAGCACTGACGTAGATACGTGCTTATTAGGTTGGACACGGTGCCTATCCCGCATAAGGCTCACAGCCTAGGTAGGAGGGAGTAGGTTTCAATCTCCATTTTACTGTTGAGGAATCTGAAGCACAGTGAAGTGACTTGCCCAAGGTCACACAGCAAGCAATTGGCAGAGCTAGGATTAAAATCCAGGACCTCTGATTCCCAGGCCTGTGCTCTTTCCAATAGGACATGCTGCTTTCCCATTGACTGAATAAATACGAATGACAAGATAGCCCTTGTAAGAAGAAATCATGGTTTACTAATCTGCTGGAGTTTTATAAAGAGGCCAATAAATAGATGGTGAGGGGTAAATCAGAAACAAGAGTAACCATGGCATCAGTCAATCAACTTTTCTCCCACCCCCTTCTGCGTCACCCTTGCATGTGGATTTGCACCCTATACTCACTCCATCCTCTACCCCACAGCATTTATGTACACATAGCCATAGTTTATTGATTTATTTATTGATATTAATGTCTGTCTCCTCCTCTAAGTTACTTGTGGGCAGGAAACATGCTCTCCCAAGCTCTTAGTACTGTGCTTTGTACACAGTAAACTCACTAAATGACTAAATCAGTAGTAACTCAATACCGTTTCCCTGCCATTTGAGAAGCAGCGTGGCTCAGTGGAAAGAGCACAGGCTTGGGAGTCAGAGGTCATGGGTTCTAACCCCGACTCCGCTACTTATCTGCTGTGTGACTTTGGGCAAGTCACTTAACTTCTTCATGCCTCAGTTACCTCATCTGTAAAATGGGGATTAAGATTGTGAGCCCCATGTGGGACAACCTGATCACCTTGTATTCCCCCAGTGCTTAGAACAGTGCTCTGCACACAGTAAGTGCTTGACAAATATGATTGAATGAATGAATGAATGATTGACAGATTGCCTGTGTGTCTCTCCACTCCTCAGAAAACTCCAGTGATCATCTATCCACCTTCACACCAAACAGAAACTCCTCACCATTGGCTTTCAGGCACTCATTTGGCTCTCTCCCTCTACCTCATCTAACTCTTCTCCCACTCCAACCCAGCCCCCACATTTCACTCCTCTAAGACCATCCTTCTTAACATGCCCCAATCTTGTCTCTCTTGCAGTTGACCTCTTGCTTCCATCCTGTCTGCTGCCTGGAAGTCTCTCCCCCTTCAAATCCAACAGACCACGATTCTTCCCACATTCAAAGCCCTACTAAAATCACATCTCCTCCAGGAAGTCTTCCCTGAATAATCCCCTCACTTTACTTCCCCCTCTACTTTATCACCCGACCACTTGAGTCATCCTCTTAAGCAATTAGGTAATCTCTTTCCCACGGTACTTTTGCCCATATTTTTCAACTTTGTTGCTTCCCTCTACCTGCTAGACGCTAAGCTCCTTGAGAGCAGAGATCATGTCTACTATCATTCATTTTTTTTTTTGGTGCACTTGCTATATGCAGAGCAGAGCCCTGGCTTGGGAGTCAGAGGTCGTGGGTTCTAATCCCGGCTTCACCAATTGTCAGCCGTGTGACTTTGGGCAAGTCACTTAACTTCTCTGTGCCTCAGTTACTTCATCTGTAAAATGGGGATTAAGACTGTGAGCCCCACGCGGGACAACCTGATCACCTTGTATCCCCCCCAGCACTTAGAACAGTGCTTGGTACACAGTAAGCACTTAAATACCATCATCATTATTATTATTATTACCAAGTTTATTAAGTCCATTTACTCACAAGCACTCAGTACAGTATTCTGCACAAGGTAAGCACTCAAAAAACACAGTTGATTGACAAAAGAAACAAGACACATGCTTTCTTGATACTTCTATGACTCATTTACAGCTTGATTCTGTAGTTGCTGTGGGTCAGACTTGTTGGGTTAAACTTGTTCCATATACCCTCATGGACAAAATGGAGTTAGCTCCTGAAAAGTTTGGCTAAATAAAAGTCAGAGTGTCTTGATGTTCCCTTGAATTGCACTTCACCTCCTCTGCCCTGATGGGAAGAGTGAAATGATCAAAAGACATATGGCAGGAGGGAAGAGGAGGATCTGGATAATGGTCTGCTAAGTACTCGAGTTGACTGACATTAATGGAGAAAAAAGAACTACAGGTGTCCCTGTATATGCTAACGGAAATGAAAATACCACCCCCGAATTAGACAATGAACTCTGATAGAATCTAGTGGTATGCAGAAAAATGAAAGCAAAGTATGAGCTGCTTTTGGTAAAAGAATAAACTACTTGCTGAAACTTATGAAGGGGCGATGTAATTTAGTGGAAAGAACAAGGGACTGGGAGTCAGAAGACCTGAGGTCCAGTCCTGGCTCTGTGACTTGTCTGCTGTGTGATCTTGGGTGAGTCACTTACCCTCTCATCTGCAAAATGGGTATAAAGTACCTCTTCTCCTACCCTTTTAGACTCTATAAGCCCCATCAATCAATCAATAAATCAGTCAATCGTATTTATTGAGGGCTTACTCTGTGCAGAGCACTGTACTAAAGTGCTTGAGAGAGTACAGTATAGTCATTCATTCATTTAATCGTATTTATTGAGCGTTTATTGTGTGCAGAGCACTGTACTAAGTGCTTGGGAAGTACAAGTTGGCAACATATAGAGACGGTCCCTGCCCAACAGTGGGTTCACAGTCTAGCAAGATAACAGACACATTCCCTGCCCACACCAAGATTACAATCTAGAGGGGGGCAAGGGCTGTATCTGATCTGTTTATCTTGCATCTACCCCTGTACCTGGGGTATAGTAAGTGCTTAATAAATATTATAATGTTTTATTAGTGATAATTGCATTTAAATAATTTCTCTGTATTTATATTGGTATTTATATTGTCTTATGCTGTCGAGTCATCTCCAACCCGTAGCGACTCCATGGATGTATCTCTCACAGAACACCCCGCCTCCACCTGCAATTATTCTGGTAGTGTATGGAGATTTTCATAGTTATCCTCGTGAGACTGAACATTGTAGATCTGGCCAAATGGGATCATTCAGCCTTTCAAAATCTTTCCTCCTTAACTCCTCATCTGAAATAGACTTCTTGCGTGAATTATATTCATATTATTCCCTCTACTCTCCACTTCGCCTGTACAGGAATAGGTTTAATGTAATACATGAAATTAAATATCTCCAAGGAACCATTGTGTTGTCAGATCTCTAAGATTCAGAGTGAAACAGTTGAGTGGTAACTGTGCATACAGTTTACAGATAGTGTTTCAAGAGCTAAATGTTGCAAGTGGGAAGACTCTTGAGATAAGAGAGATGAAAAGAACCAAGAAGAAGAATATTGTGTAATAGGAACTGGCTATGTTTTGGCATTCTTGTGGCTCTTTTAGCGAACTGTCTTAAATAGAAAAAAAAAACCCACAGTAATTGCTCATCTGTTGGTGATGACTAGATGTTGTAGAGCTGGTTAGAATAGAAGGAAAGTTATTTTTGGCCTTTCACTCTTGGTTTCCCAGATATACAGTATTCAGATAAAGCAAAAATCATGATAGGAAACAAAAGTCAAGCGGATAATTTCTTATTTACAAACTTACTCAGCTCGCACTTAGATATTGAATGAAGCAGTCTCAGGCTCCAGAGTTAAATTCTACCTTCAAGCCAGATATCAGAAAAGGAATGTGGGAAGAGCTTTGTGGGTAAGAGGGTAGGTGTAGTAGTAGTACTAGTAGTAGCAATAGTAGTAGCAACATCAGTGATAGTAGCAGCAGCAGCAGTAGCAGTAGTTGTAGTAGCAATAGTAATAGTAGTAGTAGTAATGGCAGCAACAACAGAGTAGTATAAAGAGAAGCAGCATGGCTCAGTGGAAAGAGCACGGGCTTTGGAGTCACAGGTCAGGGGTTCAAATCCCAGCTCCGCCAATTGTCAGCTGTGTGACTTTAGGCAGGTCACTTAACTCCTCTGGGCCTCAGTTACCTCATCTGGAAAATGAGGATTAAGACTGTGAGCCCACCGTGGGACAACCTGATCACCTTGTAACCTCCCCTGCACTTAGAACAGTGCTTTGCACATAGTAAGCACTTAATAAATACCATCATTATTATTATTATTAGTAGTAGTAGTAGTAGCAGCAGCAGCAGTAGTAGTTGTAGTAGTAGTAGTAGTAGCAGCAGCAGAGTAGAATTATAGCAGTAGTATCAGCAGTAGTAGTAGCAGCAGCAGTAATAACACAGTACTAATAGTAGTAGTAATAATAATAATTATGGTATTTGTTAAGTGCTTACTATGTGCCAAGCACTGCTCTAAGCACCAGGGTGGATAAAAGGTAATCAAGGTTGCCCAACTTGGGGCTCACAATCTTAATCTTCATTTTACAGATGAGGGAACTGAGGCACAGAGGAGTGGCTTGCCTAAGGTCATAGAGCAGACAGGTGGTGTAGGCGGGTTTAGAACCCATGATCTCTGATTCCCAAGCCCGTGCTCTTTCTACTGAGCCATGCTGCTTCTCGTAATGACAGTAGTAATAGTAGCAGCAGCAGCAGTAG
This sequence comes from Tachyglossus aculeatus, assembly GCF_015852505.1. Lineage (NCBI taxonomy): Eukaryota > Metazoa > Chordata > Mammalia > Monotremata > Tachyglossidae > Tachyglossus > Tachyglossus aculeatus. The sequence goes on from NC_052066.1 coordinate 40,649,041, forward strand.
TAGCAGCTGTAGCATCAGTCATAATAGTAGTAGTAGTAATAACAATAGTAATAGCAGCAACAGCAGCACTAAAAGTAGTTGTAATAGTAATAATACTAGTAACGGCATTTATTAAGCACCAATTTGGTGTGGTGCACCATACTAGGTGCTTTCTAAGTACTGGCTAAGGAAGTGACATGTTCTCTGCCCACAAGGAACTTACATTCTAACAGTGGAGACAGACATAAAGAAATTTACACCTAGAGTAGTCTAAATAAGTAATCGAGTACAGATATATATATGAGTGTTGAGGAGAGGGTAAATAATTTCATAAGAGCTCTGAACAAAGTAAGTGCTCAACAAATACATTGGATTGAAAAAGATTGAAAGAGCTAGAGGTGGCTGAAGGGATGATGTGGCTCAGGGTGCTGGAAATCGAGTAAGGAAAGCTGGAGGGAGGAGGTGGGATTTTTAGGAAGGTTTTGAATGTGGGGAGAGCTGGGGTCTGTCTCCTGAGGGGAGAGAGGAAGTTCCAAGCTGGGATAACCACGTGAGTGAGGGGCAAGTTCCTCCTCTGAATTGTGCACTCCTCACTGTACAATCCTCACTGTACCTCGCTCTCGCCTGTCCCGCCATCGACCCCCGGCCCACGTCATCCCCCGGGCCTGGAATGCCCTCCCTCTGCCCATCCGCCAATCTAGCTCTCTTCCTCCCTTCAAGGCCCTGCTGAGAGCTCACCTCCTCCAGGAGGCCTTCCCAGATTGAGCCCCTTCTTTCCTCTCCCCCTCGTCCCCCTCTCCATCCCCCCGCCTTACCGCCTTCCCCTCCCCACAGCACCTGTATATATGTATATATGGTTGTACATATTTATTACTCTGTTTATTTATTTATTTATTTATTTTACTTGTACATTTCTATCCTACTTATTTTATTTTGTTGGTATGTTTGCTTCTGTTCTCTGTCTCCCCCTTTTAGACTGTGAGCCCACTGTCGGGTAGGGACTGTCTCTATGTGATGCCAATTTGTACTTCCCAAGCGCTTAGTACAGTGCTCTGCACATAGTAAGCGCTCAATAAATACGATTGATTGATTGATTGATTGATTGTGCAGAGTTTCTCTCTGGTTGGGGTCAGGATTGCTGTCCTACATCAAGAAAATGGAGGATATTTCTGGGGATGATGCTCCGGGACCACTAAGAAATGAGCAAGAGGGAATGGCCTTAAATTGAAGCAGGAGAGATTTCAGTTGCACATAGACAGGGAATGTGGCTGTTATATTGTTATATTGTTCTCTCCCAAGTGCTTAGTACAGTGCTCTGAAACAGTAAGTGCTCAATAAATACTACTGACTGACTGACCACCAGGATGATAAAATTCTACCTTGGGCGGAGTCTCCATTCTAGCAGAGTTTTAAGAAGGAATAGACAACCATCTGTCCTAAATGACTTGTTTGATTATTCACTTGTCTGGAGATGGCTTTGGACAAATAAAGAAGTACTCTATACTTACAAGGTATTATTATCTGTCATCTATAATCTATTCTTTCCTTTGAATCAATGCCTTAGTGTGGCTGGAGAACTTGCATACACCGATGAATTTTAGAGCTATGCCATATGGGGTTACCTATAATGGAAGATCTAGGCTGAAGCATCAGAGTCGATTCGCCCGTACTGGGCAGCAGCAGCATGGGAAAGAGTCAAAGGAGGACGATCAAAATGTTGACCAAAGACAACGTCAGAGACTCAGGTTTTTGTTGCATGGAAGAAGGCTATGATAAACCACTTTGGTATCTTTACCAAGAAAACTCTATGAATACACATACCAGAATGACCTCATGACAGAAAATGGGACATTCTGAGGACAGTGTCTCCATGGGGTCGCTATGGGTCAGAAATGACTCGATGTTTGAAGAAAATAATCTATTATCCATGTCCTATTGCCTCTAATTCATCCTAATTCTCTTCGACCTTTCTACTGCCTTCCACACTATGGATCTCCCCTTCTGGAAGCACTAACTACCCTTGGCTTCACTGACACTGTCCTTTCCTGGTTCTTCTCCTATCTCTCTGACCACCACTTCTAAGTCTCTGACCTCTTAACTATGGAAAATCCTTCTATTCTTCATCTACACCTACTCCCTTGGAGAGCCCATTCGTTCTCATGACTTCAACTGCCATCTCTATGCAGATGATTCCCAAATCTATATCTACAATAATAATGATAACAATAATAATGGCATTTGTTAAGCACTTACAATGTGTTGGGCGCTGTTCTCAGCACTGGGATAGATTCAAGAGAATTGGGTTGGACACAGACCCTGTCCCACAGAGGGCTCACAGTCTTGATTCCCATTGTATAGATGAGGAAACTGAGGCACCAAGAAATTAAGTGACTTGCCCAAGGTCACACAGCAGACAAGTGGTAAAGCAAGGACTAGAACCCAGGTCCTTTTGACTCACAGACCCATGTTCTATCCACTAGGCCACTCTACAAACTTCTCTGCTTCTTTGCAGTCTTGCATTTTCTTGCCTTTGGGACATCTCTACTTGAATGTCCCACTGACACCTCAAACTTAACATGACCAAAACAGAATTCCTCATCTTCTCACCAAAACCCTGTCCTCCCCAGGACTTTCTTATCACCATAGACAACACCACCATCCTTCCTGTCTTCACTCCTGTAACCTCGGCTTAATCCTCAATTCATCTCTCATTCAACAGCACATCTAATCTGTCACGAAATTCTGTCTGCTCTACCTTCACAACATTGCTAGAATCTGCCCTTTCCTCTTCATCCAAATTGCCACCATGCTGATTCAAGCTCTTATGATTTCCTGCTTTGACTACTGAATCTGCCTCCTCCCTAACCTCCCTGCCTCTTTCCTCTCCCCTTTCCAGTCCATACTTCACTCTGCTGGACAGATCATTTTTCTGGAAAACGGTTCAGTTCACATCTCTCCACTCTTCAAAAACCTCCAGTTGTTGCCCATCCACTTTCACCTCAAACATACACTCTTGGTCATCAGCTTTAAGGCTCTCTCCCTCCTCCTTACCTCGCTGGGACCCTAAAATAATCCAATCCACAAATGTTTTCTCTAACATAAACCTACTCACTGTATCATGATTTCATCTCTTCTGCAGCTGACCTCTTGACTATGTCCTCCCTCTGGCCTGGAATTCCCTCCTCCTTCGTAACTGACAGACATTCGCTCACCCACCTTCAAAACTGATTTAAATTCACATCTCTTCCAAGAGGCTTTCCCTGACTAAGCTCTCATTTCCCCTATCTGGCCTCCCCTCTGTAGTACCTAGGCTTGTAGGTGTGTAATCCTTAAGCATTTTGATGCTTAACCTAGCCCCACAGAACTTATGCACCTATTTTGTTAAGAGCTTATTATGTGCCAGGCACTGTTTTAAGTGTTGGGGTAGATACAAAGTATCAGGTTGGACACAATCCATGTCATACATAGGCTCACAGTCTTAATCCCCATTTTACACATGAGGTAACAGGCACAGAGAAGTGAACTGACATGAGTGGCAGGCCCAGGATTAGAACCCAGGTCCTTCTGACTCCCAGACCGTTTTCTATCCATTAGGCCATGCTGCTTCTCCTAATACACTTCTGTTTCTCCTATCTGCAATTTAGTTTAATGTGTGTCTCCTCTTTTAGACGATAAACTCTGTGTGGTTAGGGAACATGTCTACCACATGTCTACCAATGTGTGTCTACCAAATCTTTCTGTTCTCTTCTCTGCATGATTCCTGCTGAGCCCTCATCCTTTTTTTCTGTTTCCTTTTTTTCCTTTTTTTTAAAATGGTAATTAAGTGCTTACTATGTGCTGGTACTATACTAAGCTCCAGAGTAGATACAAATTAATCAGGTTGGACACAATCCCTGTCCCACATAGGTCCCAGACTTAATCCCCATTTTCCAAATGAGGTAATAGGCCCAGAGAAGTTAAGTGATTTGCCCAAGGTCACACAGCAAACAAGTGGCGGACCTGGGATCAGAACCCAGGTCCTCTGGCTCCTAAACCAGTGCACTATCCACTACGCCACAATTGGCTTCATTTCTTGGCTTCCTCTCCTTTTTCCTCCCTTTATTTTAACTTTTGTTGTAGCTCCTTTTCCTTATGTCCCCTTTCTCCTATTCATTTCCTGTTTCCTTCTTTTGTCTCAATTTTATTTGTTCATTTTTCTCACTCCTGTGTTTTTTCCATATTTGTTCCCATCTCTCTTTCTTCCTTTTTTATCCTTCCTGAGCATGAGATGTTCCTGGGAAGGAAGCACTTTAGAGTTTTCTAATATAAGACTGCTTTAAAAAACCTTAAAACACGGGAATATTATTATTATTATTATTATTTTACTAATAATTAAAGCCTTTTAAATAGTCATTGGTAACATCAATGGTATTTACTGAGCACTTAATATATTCAGAGCACTGTACTAAGTGCTTGGGAGAGTTCAACAAAGTCAATCACGTGCCCTGCCCAAAACAAACTTAGAATCTAGAGGAGGTGACAGATACTAATCTAAATAAATAAATAAATGTATAAATAAATAATTTATATTTGATTTATAGATATGTACACAAAATATATATGTGTATAGATATGTACCTTTATAGATGTGTGTATACTTAAATAATAATAATCATTAATATGTGTTAACTTACATTGTGCCAAGCATTGTGATAGATACAAGATCATTCATTCATTCATTCATTCAATCAATCATATTTATTGAGTGCTTACTGTGTGCAGAGCACTGTACTAAGCAATTGGAAAGTACAGTTTAGCAACAGAGACAGTCCCTGCCCACACCGGGCTTAGAGTCTAGAAGGAGGGAGACAGACATCAAAACAAGTAAATAGGCATCAATAGCATCACTATAAATAGAATTATATATATATATATACACACCAAAGCAAGTTAACAGGAGTTAACAAACAAATAGAATTATAGATATATACGCATATACACAAGTGCTATGGGGCCCGGGGATAGAGAAAAGGGAGCAGGTTGGGGCAATGGGGGAGGGGGTGAGGGGGAGCTGAGGAAAAGGGGGGCTTAGTCTGGGATAATCATGACAGGCACAGTTCCTGTCTTAATAAGGCTCACAGTGTAGGTGGGAGGACGTACAATAAAATCCCCATTTTATTGATGAATAAACTGAAGCACAGAGAAGTTAAGTGACTTGCCCAAGGCCACCCTGTGGGGAAAGTGGAAGAGGTGGGATTAAAGTCCAGGTCTTTTAACTCCCAAACCCATGCTCTTTCCACTAGGCCATGTTATTTCCCAAATTAGAATTTAGGAACTCAGTCATTATTAATTCAAATTAGTAATTCAGTTCGGAAATAAAAGAAGACATTAGATTAAAGAAAACCTGTAAATCTTGAAAAAATATTTCACATATTTCAACCAGGCAAATGGAAAATCCAGAGGAAGGCAGGACACTATATATTTTTAAGTCTTCCATTTAAAACTCAAATTATTTGAGAATTGAAAAAAAGTTAAAAATTGGAACTAGTTTTGCAATATATTTTGCTGCTAAAAAACATTTTCTGATAGACTACAAAGAAAGGGGGTTATCAGTAGTTGGACATATGATTGTGATTCTCAGCCTAGACTAGGTCATTCTATCTACCAACAACCTAGGACACTGTCCAGAATGAAAATACCAATTTTTCCAACTAAATTAAGCCTTGAACTACTGCAAAAAAATCATATCAGTGACATGAATTTTGTCAGAGTTCCCAGAGTCCGGTCATGGAGACCATATTTAATGTCCTCATTCTTTCCTCATAGTAAGGATAAGAATTATAAAGATTAGAATTTGATCCTAATAGTATTTTCCTTGTCAAAACAATATCTCTTGTTAATGCTTCACTGAAAAAGTCTGCAGAATTGCTTGTTAGAAAAATGATAAATATCCACTTGAATGGCTCTTTCTCAAGGCTTTACATAGAGGTGGTTGCCCAATCATTATTACCAGCACACATTGCTCCTCTTAGATCCGAATGCTGTTGCAGTTATATCGGCAAATGCACGCTATGCTTTTCAAAATCTGCAAATTGCTAATAAATTCCCTGAGAAAACATTAGCAATCTGATACATTATTATTAAATAAATGAGGAAATTGAATTGGTGAATAGAACTCTGTAGGTAGAGTGCTAGAGAGTGGGGGCTTACAAAAAGGTTAGAGACAGTGATCCAGGGCTAGAGGATAGGAAAAAGGGAAAGGGAGACAGAGAGAAAAAAAGGGGAGGGAAGGAAGGAGGGAGGGCAGGGGGAGAAGGAGAGAAGCAGAGACTAAGAGAAATAGAGAAACAAAAGAAGCAGATCAAAAGAGAAACAGAGGTAGAGACAGAGACAGAGTACAAATGAGGACAGAAGCATGCACAAATCTCATTTTCCCTCAGTCACACAAACATACAATCTCACATACATACAGCATTCACTCTCACACATATATTCCCACACACACTTTCATATGCCCACAGACCCTCTTTCCCACACACTCACCCAAAAAACCTTTCCCTCAGACAGCCGCCATAGTGATTCAACCAAAGCCAGCCCTTTCCTGCATTGGCCCATGGTCTGGTTTCTATTCCAGCCTCAGTGTGCTGTTGCTAGTCTTGCCGGGAGCTACATGGCCTAGTGGAAAGAGCACAGACCTGGGAGTCGAAGGACCTGGGTTCTAATTCCAGCTCTGACACTTGTCTGCTTTATTGACCTTGGGCAAGTCATTTATTATTGTTGTTATTATCATTGGAATTTGTTAAGCACTTACTCTATGCACTGTTCTAAGGGCTGGGGTAGATACAAGCCAGTTGAGTTGGACACAGTCCCAGTCTTAATCTCCATTTCCCACTTCCCCAAAGTAAAGTGACCTTGCCCAAGATCACTTAACTTCCCTGTGCCTCAGTTTTCTAACCGATAAAATGGGGAATCAATGAGCTCATTGAAGCCAGGGAATGTGTCTGTTTGTTGTTGTGTTGTACTCTCCCAAGGGCTTAATGCAGTGCTTTGCATACAGTCTTGTTTCATGCCATCGAGTCGTTTCTGACCCATAGCGACACCGCAGACACATCTCTTTCAGAACGCCCCACTCTCCACCTGCAATTGTTCTGGTGGTGGATCCATAGAGTTTTCTTGGTAAAAATATGGAAGTGGTTTACCATTGCCACCTTCCATTCAGTAAACTCGAGTCTCCACCTTCTACTCTCTCCCATACTACTGCTGCCCAGCACAGGTGAGTTTTGACTTGTAGCAGATTGCCTTCCACTCGTTAGCCACTGATTCTATTTGTTAATAATAATAATAATAATGGCATTTATTAAGCACTTACTATGTGCAGAGCACTGTTCTAAGCGCTGGGGAATGTACAAGGTGATCAGGTTGTCCCACGTGGGGCTCACAGTCTTCATCCCCATTTTACAGATGAGGGAACTGAGGTCCAGAGAAGTTAAGTGACTTGCCCAAAGTCACACAGTTGACAAGTGGTGGAGCAGGGATTTGAACCCGTGACCTCTGACTCCAAAGCCCGTGCTTTTTCCACTGAGCCACGCTGCTTCTTTGTTCTGATGACTTGATGACTTGACGACTCTATATGTTGCCAACCTGTATTTCCCAAGCGCTTAGTACAGTGCTTTGCACACAGTAAGTGCTCAATAAATACGATTGAATGAATGAATGAATGCCCAAGCTAGGAATGGAATGAGTAAGCCTCTGCTTGACTCTTCCTCCCATAGTCAAGACTAGTAGAGTACTGGAAACTCAGTTGAATGTAGTAAGGACCCAATAAATACAATTGAATAAATGAATATATAGTATTTGTTAAGCACTTACTATGTGCCAGGCACTGAAGTAAGTGCTGGGATGGATACAATACAGTACCATGTGGGTCTCACAGTCTTAATTCCCATTTTACAGATGAGATAACTGAGGCACAGAGAAGTTCAGTGACTTGTCCAAGGTCACACAGTAGCTACATGGTAGAGTCTGGATTAGAACCCAGGTCCTTCTGACTCCTAGGTCCGGGTTCTATCTTCTAGGCCAAGCTGCTTGTTTGAGTCCTGTTTGGGACAGGGACTGTGCCCAGCCTGATTAACTTGTATGTACCCCAGCGCTGAGTACAATGCTCGGCATATCATAATCGCTTAGCAAATAAGCAGCGTGGCTCAGTGGAAAGAGCACGGGCTTTGAAGTCAGAGGTCATGGGTTCAAATCCCAACTCCGTCATTTGTCAGCTGTGTGACTTTGGGCAAGTCAATTAACTTCTCTGGGCCTCAGTTACCTCATCTGTAAAATGGGAATTAAGACTGTGAGCCCCCCGTGGGACAACCTGATCACCTTGTAACCTCCCCAGCGCTTAGAACAGTGCTTTGCACATAGTAAGCACTTAATAAATGCCATCATCATTATTATTATTAGAGGAACTGACCACCGAGTGTCCCCATCCATGGGCTTTGGAGAACAGTCTCTGACAGCAGAGCACTCTACGAGATTGGAGGCAGAAGATGGAGACACTCCCTGCTTTCTTGTTTCCATCTGACTATACGGTGTGGGCCACATGGAATTGAAGAAGCAGCATGGCTTAGCGGGCTTGGAAGTCAGAGGATGTGGGTTCTAATCCTGGCTCTGCCACTTGTCTGCTGTGTGACTTTGGGGAAGCCACAACTTCTCTGTGCCTCAGTTACCTCATTTGTAAAATAGGGATTAAGACTGAGCTCCACGTGGGACAACCTGATTACCTTGAAAGTATCCCAGAGTTTAGAACAGTGCTTGGCACATAGTAAGCACTTAACAAATACCATAATAATAATAATAATAATTATTATTATTATTAAAGAGGCTGGGCCTCATGAAGCCAGTTGGTCATATGTTTGAAATGCCTGCCTTAGAGGATATTTCTTCTTGGATTTACAGGCTGGAAAGGGATTGCAGTGGAGGAGAGTCTTTCTCCTAAACTAGGGGCAGGGCCGCAACTCTTTGCCACATTGCCCAAGCAACCCCTTTGTGGGTGTGACCGGGCTGAGTTGTCAGGAGGGAGGGGGGCTAGGAAGCAGTGAAGCTGGAAGCTGTGAAGCACTGATTAGCTCCATGTGCTCCTCCTGCTAAGGATTGTTGCCCAAAAAAGTAAACCCCTGATGATGTTTCATTCAATTCAGCCATATTTGTGAGCCCATTGTTGGGTAGGGACCATCTTTATATGTTGCCGACTTGTACTTCCCAAGCATTTAGTACAGTGCTGTGCACACAGTAAGTGCTCCATAAATATGATTGAATGAATGAATTGAGATCTTACTGTTTGCAAAGCACTGTACTAAGCACTCATGATGATAATGATGATGATGGTGTTTGTTAAGTGCTTACTACATGCCAGGCACTGTACTAAGTGCTAGGGTGGATACAAGCTCACAGTTTTAATCCCCATTTTACAGATGAAGGAGCTAAGGCCCAGAAAAGAATAATAATGATAATAATTCTAATTATGGTATGTGCTAAGTGCTTACTATTCATTCATTCATTCAATCGTATTTATTGAGCGCTTACTGTGTGCAGAGCACTGTACTAAGCGCTTGGGAAGTACAAGTTGGCAACATATAGAGACGGTCCCTACCCAACAGTGGGCTCACAGTCTAGAAGGGGGAGACAGAGAACAAAACAAAACATATTAACAAAATAAAATAAATAGAATAGTAAATATGTACAAATAACGGTCAGTCAACAAAAATGAAAGGTGAGAAAAGTTTTAGACAACTCTCTGAACCTTACTAAAAGGATTTAAACAGTTGGCAATAAATACCTTAATGAGAAAAAGCATTACAAAGAGCATGATTCAGAGAGCTAGAATATTAGAGTCTCAAAATTCAGGGACAGATCAGGAAGAAAGAGTACAATAACCATTCAGTTGTGTATTGATCACCTCAGAGTGCTTCAAAACCAGCAAGGCTATTAACTAGAATGAGAATTGAGGTTGTACATATGTTTTTCAGTGTCTGGTGCTGTTTACTCTTTTGCCTCCTTGCCTCTCTTTCCATAGGAAGCTTTTGCTTAAAAGAGAGCTATTCCCTTCTTGATTGCATTTTATCACCCAGGTCTAGTCTCAGCAACCGAGTCACAGTTTTCAGCTGGGATGCAGAATTGTCTGAAGTTTCATTTCACCATGTCCTCAAGATACTTTGTTTGCACTCCCTGCTTTTGGTTTCCAAATTTCAACTCTCAATGAGCAGTTGTTTGAGTATCTTGCTTTTGCTCATTCTCCTCACCATGGACCACTCGGTGTTAAGATGAGCATACACCCTTGTTAGGAGACTACAATCCAGAATTTCATGGTTTGTGACCTTGTCTTGACATTTGATGTTGAATGTGCCCCAAAAGTGATGCTGGTGGAATTGCCCAAGGAGCCAGATGTGTTTGTGTAGTGCAGGTCTCACGGCCACTGAGAAAGCTGTACAACACTACAGCTATGTGCCAGGCACTATCCCAAGTGCTGGGGTGGATGCAAGCAAATCAGGTTGGACACAGTCCCTGTCCTTTGTAGGGCTCACGGTCTCAATCCCCATTCTCCATATGAGGTAACTGAGACACAGAGACGTGAAGTGACTTGCCCAAGGTCACACAGCAGACAGTTGGTGGAGTCAGGATTAGAACCCATGACCTTCTGACTCCTAGGCCCGGGCTCTGTCCACTATGCAATGTCTCCCCTTTCCCCAAGAACCTCCAATAGCTGCCCGTCCACCTCCACATCAAACAGAAACTCCATACTATCGGCTTGAAAGAACTCAATCAGCTTGCCCCATCCCTACCTCACCTCACTGATCTATTGCAGCCCACTCCTCTAGTGCCAGCTTACTCCCTGTGCCCTGATTTCATCTGTCTCATCTCCAACCCCTTTCCCACATCCTCCCTCTAGCCTGGAACTCCCTCCCTGTCCGTATACACCTGACCGTCACTTTCTCCACTTTCACAGTCACACAGCAGACACATGGTGGAGCTGGGATTAGAACCCAGGTCCTTCTGACACCCAGGCCCATGCTCTAAGCCTAGGCCAGAAGCAGTGTGGCTCAGTGGAAAGATCCCAGGCTTGGGAGCCAGAGGTCATGGGTTCTAATCCCAGCTCCATCGCTTGTCAGCTGTGTGACTTTGGGCAAGTCACTTTGCTTCTCTGTGCCTCAGTTACCACATCTGGAAAATGGGGATTAAGCCTGTGAGCCCCACGTGGGACAACCTGATTACCTTGTATCTCCCCCAGTGCTTAGAACAGTGTCTGGCACATAGTAAGCACTTAATAAATACCATTATTATTATTATTCATTCATTCATTCAATCATATTTATTGAGCACTTACTGTGTGCAGAGCACTGTACTAAGCACTTGGAAAGTACAATTCAGCAACAGATAGAGACAACAATGGGCTACCTACCCAACAATGGGCTCACGGTCTAGAAGGGGGAGACAGACAACAAAACAAAATAACATTATTTTTATTCTCTTGGGCTCTTGGACGCAGCTGTGGGAGCAGCAGAGCGATTCTTCAAGCGGTGCTGAGGGGTGCCGATCCAGGAAAGTGTGGGTTTCAACTTTTTGAACTGATAGGGGTGTGTCAAATGCGCAAAGCGTTTGGCCTTATGGAAGGAGTTTAGACCTGAGAGTCAGAAGACCTGCTTCTAATCCCAGCTCTAATCCCAATCTACCCTTTATTTCCCCTAGCTACCTTCCTCTCTGCTTCAAATGTGCACTTAGCTATGTACCCCTCAAGCACTTCAACGTTCACCCATTCCCACAGCACTTGATGCACATATTCTAATCTGTCTTTTCCTCCAACTGAAATGTATTTTAATGCTTGTCTCCTCCTGTATGCTGTAAACTCCTGTGGGCAGGGATCACATCTACCAACCTTTTTACTGTACTTTCCCAACAGCTTAGTACAGTGCACTGCACACAGTAAGTGCTTAATAGATAAGACTGATCTATTGATTGATTGACTCTGCCACTTGCCGGCCTCGTGACCTTGGGCAAGTCACTTAATCAGTTCATCAATCCTTCAACCGTGTTCACTGAGCATTTACTGTATGCAGAGCACTGTACTAAGTGCTTGAGAGAGTACAATATAACAGAATTGGTAGGCATGACCCCCGCCCATAAAAAGGTTATAGTCTGTAGGGGGATATGGACATTAAAATAAATTACGGATATTTACATAAGCATTCTGGGTTTGAAAGGGGGTGAACATCAAGTATTTGAAATGTACAGTTCCAAGTGAGTAGGTGACTAAGAAGGGAGAGGTTGAAGGGAAAATGAGGGGTTATTCATTCATTCATTCATTCATTCAATTGTGTTTATTGAGCGCTTCCTGTGTGCAGAGCACCGTACTAAGCATTTGGGAAGTACAAATCGGCAATATATAGAGACGGCCCCTACCCAACAACGGGCTCACATTCTAGAAGTTTAGTCAGGGAAGCCCTCTTGGAAATGTGATTTTAATAAGGCTGACTTAGTTAATAAGGCACTTACCTTCTCTGTGCCTCAGTTTCCTCATCTGTAAAATGAGGATAAAATACCTGTTCTCCCTTCTACTTAAAATGTGAGCCCCTTGTGGGGCAGGGACTGTTTCTGTGACCTAATTAGCTTGTTTCTACCCCAGTGTTTAGTACAGGGCTTGGCACATAGCAAGCACTTAACAAATACCATTATTATTAAAATGCTGTACTTTATGTTGATAGCACTTTTATGATTTTCAGTTTCTGAAAAACCCAGACTGTTACATTTGGAAAGCTTCTGAGGGGTCAGCAATAATCAAAAAATGATTTATTTTAAAGGGGGCAGTTTTTCAAAACCACAGTTTTAGTTTGTCACACACATCTCAGGAGGCTGTAATGATACAGGCAGGAATTTGAAAGCAATGAATTCATCTCACTGTTATTTACAACTTAACCCAAAAGCACAGCCTCTTCCCATTATTTATGGTTAAATATAGAAATGGACTCTTTCCCATTCTTTTTTCTTTCAGATATATTTTTTTTTTGGCCACTCACACAAAGAATGATTCATAAATGAGACCATGAGAATAAGCGGTCCTCCATTTGGGAAGACCACTCCTGCTGTTGAGTTTCTGGTTAGAAATTTATTCCCTGCCTGAGTTCAAAGTGACCTTCAGGAGGCTCTTTCTGAATTCCTTACCAAAAAACTCAGAAAGAACAACAAAGCTGGGATATGTCCTTAAAGAGATCCTTCAATTCAAAAAAACAAGGTTCACACACACACACACACACACACACACACACACACACACACACACACACATCTAGCACCCACACAAATGTTACTTGCTAAATAGACTGATCAATCAATCAATCATGGTATTTACTGAGCATTTACTGTGTGCAGAGCACTGTACTAAGTGCTTGGGAGAGTACAATACAACAGAGTTGGTAGGCAAGATGGTGGAGGTATTTGTTAAGCACTTACTATGTGCCAAGCACTGTTCTAAGCACTGGGGGGGATACAAGGTGATCAAGTTTGTCCCACGTGGGGCTCACAGTCTTAATCCCCATTTTACAGATGAGGAGACTGAGCAAGATCCCTTCCCACAAAAAGATTACAGCCTAGAGGGAGAGACAGACTTTAAAATAAATTGCAGGTGTGTACGGAAGTGCTGTGGGGCTGAGGGTGTGGTGAACATCAGATGCTTAAGGAGAGGGAGTAGAGGAAATGAGGGCTTAGTTCCAGAAAGCCTCTTGGAGGAGATGTGATTTTAAGAAGACTATGAGGGTGGGGAGGGTGGAGGAGGGAGTTCTAGAACAGGGGGAGGACATGGGTGAGGGAGTTGATGGTGAGACAGATAAGATCGAAGCCTAGTGAATAGGTTGGCATTAGAGGAGTGAAGAGTGTGAGCTGGGTTGTAGTAGGAAATCAGTGAGGTAAGGCAGTAGCGGGCAAGGTGATTGAGTGCTTTAAAGCCTGTGGTAAGGAATTTCTGTTTGATGTAGGGGTGGATGGTTAACTGGAAGTTGGGAGGAAGGGTATGGAAGCTCATAAAAGAGTGATGTAAGTGTGTGAACAGTTTGGCAGTGATGCAGGCCACAGGACTGGTTATGAAATAACCTTCATCAGAAATGTCCGATACTAAGCCCTGTTCCTAGGGCTGAGGAATAAATTACAGGTAATCAATTCTACCTAGTCAGTTCACCACACATGGAACCTCAGTAATGTTCTGGCTTCAGATTCACTTCTCCCAGGTGAAGAGGCTATGATCGCTCTCTCTGGAGCCTCAGTGGTTCTGCACAGAACTTACTCCAAGCTCTTTTCAAACACCTGTTCAATTCCCTCCATTGAACTGAAAAACTTTGAGAAGGAGTATGGCCTAGTGGATAGAGCATGGGCCTGGGGGTCAGAAGGACCTGGGTTCTAGTTCTGGTTCTGCCACTTGTCTGCTGTGTGACCTTGGGCAAGTCACTTTACTTCTCTGTGCCTCAGTGTCATCATCTGTAAAATGGGGATTGTGAGTCTCATGAGGGACATGGACTGTGTCCAACCTGATTAGCTTGTATCTACCTCAGCGCTTAGTACAATGCCTGGCAAATAGTAAGTGCTTAACAAATACCATTAGGAAAAAAAACGAGGGGAGGAGAGGCCTTCCTTGGTCTTCCTTAGCCCCAATTCCTGATTCTCTTTTTAGACTGTGAGCCCACTGTTGGGTAGGGACTGTCTCTATATGTTGCCAATTTGTACTTCCCAAGCGCTTAGTACAGTGCTCTGCACATAGTATGCGCTCAATAAATACAATTGATGATGATGATTCTCTGCTAAGGATAATACAAGTGATACTTTTTAGGGACCTACAATGTCCCAAACACTATACTAAGTGCTGGAGTAGAGACATGATGATCAGATCAAAAGTCCCTGTCCCATATGGAGCTCAATATCCGAGAGCTAGCTGTAACTGAAAGTTAGCGGCAACTAGAGAATGATTCAATATCTGCCATAAGTTGTGTTCCCCCTTTGTGCACAGAAAATGTGCATTAACCTGTGAGCCCGCTGTTGGGTAGGGACCGTCGCTATATGTTGCCAACTTGCACTTCCCAAGCGCTTAGTACAGTGCTCTACACACAGTTAGCACTCAATAAATACAACTAAATACGATTGAATAAACCTTCAATGGGCTGGACTCAATTGTTTCTTCAGAGCAGGCCAGGAAAATGTAAAATCCTAGACCACTGGGCAAGGATTCATTCATTCAGTCATATTTATTGAGCACTTACTGTGTGCAAAACACTGTACTAAATGCTTAGGAGAGTACACTATAACAATAAACAGACACATTCCCTACCCATGATGAGCTTATAGTCTAGAGTGGGAGAGGGACTTTCATATAAGATGGTCTTTCAGAGAAGCAGCATGGCTCAGTGGAAAGAGCCTGGGCTTGAGAGTCAGAGATCTTGGGTTCTAATCCTGGCTCTGCCACTTATCAGCTGTGTGACTTTGGGCAAGTCACTCAACTTCTCTGTGCCTCAGTTACCTCATATGTAAAATG
The DNA here is from genome assembly GCF_015852505.1 of Tachyglossus aculeatus. NCBI lineage: Eukaryota > Metazoa > Chordata > Mammalia > Monotremata > Tachyglossidae > Tachyglossus > Tachyglossus aculeatus. Next base: position 40,664,558 of record NC_052066.1, read on the forward strand.
GGGACTGAGACCGTGAGCCCCACGTGGGACAACCTGATTACCTTTTATCCCCCCAGCACTTAGAACAGTACTTGGCACACAGTAAGTGCTTAGCAAATGCCATTATTATTATTATATAAATAAATACATAAATTATCCACAGTCCCCGCCACAGTGTGCACAAAAGAAGATTTCCTCTTGTTGTGCTGTTGCTTTTAATGTTGGTAACACCTGGCACTGTTTTTTTTCTCTCTCTTTTTAAAGGTATTGGCTAAGCATTACTATGTGCCAGGCGCTATACTAAGTGCTGAGGTAGATAGAAGATAATCAGATTGGACACAATCTGTGTCCCACATGGGGCGTACAGCCTTAATCCCCACTTTACAGATGAGATAACTGAGGCCCAGGGAAGTTAAGTAACTTGCCTGAGGTCATACAGCAGACAAGTGGTAGAGCTGGGATTTGAATCCAGAACCTTCTGACTCCCAGACCCGTGCTCTATTCACTAGGCCATGCTGCTTCCCACACGGCTTTTTACTCCTTGTCTTGTTTTCCGTATGAAACTTTTGCTTATATTGTACTCCCCCAAGTGCTCTGCATGCAGTAAGCACTCAATAAATATGACTGATTTTCTCCAAAAGAGCCACTCCCTTCTTGATGACTGTACACCAAGCCGTTGCACTCAATAAATATGACTGATTTTCTCCAAAAGAGCCACTCCCTTCTTGATGACTGTACACCAAGCCGTTCTGTCCTCAGCAACTGACTCCCAGTTTTCAGCTGGGTTGCCGCACTACCTGACGCTTTGTTTTTCTGTGTCCTTAAGACACTTCCTCTGCCCTCCTTGCTTTCGTTTTCCCAGTTTCAGCTCTCCATTGGCAATTGTGTGGGTCTCCTGTTGGTCGCTCATTCACCTCAAATGTCCCACACAGCAGAGCAATGGACATTTGACCGCAGACATGGACCACACAGCCTCTAACAGGGAAGAGGTAATTGTATTCACTGAAATATTCAAAATATACTCAAAAATAAAGTAAGGTAGAAGAAAGTATAATGCATTTTTTTTACTTCAGAATCCCTTAAATCAATTTTAATTTTAAAGCAGGGCCCAGTGAACTAATGCTGGTTAGCCCAATTAATATCTGGTTGTCCCACTGATGAACAATAACGCAGCTTTTCCACAGTTAGCTCCCCAGGATCTGGAAAAGTCTGAAACATCTTCAGCAATGGAAAAACTCTCACAAAAACCAGCAGCAAAGAGGGACAGAGTCCAGAGGGGAGTGGGAACAGGTTTGCAGGTGGAAAAATCAAAGCTGGAACTAGGATGGAGTGAACTAGGTGGAGTGAGGTAGGAGGAGTGAACTGGGAAGAGTGAGCTGGGAAGAAAGAATGAGCTAGGAAGAATGAGGTAGGAAGAATGAGCTAGGTGAAGTGAGCTAGGAGGAGTGAACTAGGAGTGAGGCAGGTGGTGCCCAATGCAGCCTGTCAGAGGGACAGAACTTAGGCTCTTCAAGCTAAGCATTACTATGTGCCAGGTAGGTGACTTTTTTATTCATTCTTTCATTCATTCGTATTTATTGAGCGCTTACTGTGTGCAGAGCACTGTACTAAGCGATTGGGAAGTACAAGTTGGCAACATATAGAGATGGTCCCTACCCAACAGCGGGCTCACAGTCTAGAAGGGGGAGACAGAAAACAAAACAAAACATATTAACATATTAACAAAATAAAATAAATAGAATAGTAAATATGTACAAATAAAATAGAGTAATAAATATGTACAAACATATATACAGGTGCTGTGGGGAGGGGAAGGAGAAAGGGTGCGGGGAATGGGAAGGGGGAGGAGGGGGAGAGAAAGGAGGGGGCTCAGTCTGGGAAGGCCTCGTGGAGGAGGTGAGCTCTCAGTAGGGCTTTGAAGAGAGGAAGAGAGCTAGCTTGGCGGATGTGCGGAGGGAGGGCATTCCAGGCCAGAGGGAGGACGTGGGCCGGGGGTCGATGGCAGGACAGGCAAGAACGAGGCAGAGTGAGGAGGTTAGCAGCAGAAGAGTGGAGGGTGAAGGCTAGGCTGGAGAAGGAAAGAAGGGAGGTGAGGTAGGAGGGGGCGAGGTGATGGAGAGCCTTGAAGACGAGAGTGAGGAGTAACTGCTCTCATGCGTCAGTCAATGACAGCAATATTACACAGCAATAACTGAGCCTCAGCTTCTTGACTGCCACATAGTTCAACACAGAGCCACATGTTAGTGCTTTTTGGGGGTGAGTCGAGTCTTTCTCATTCATTCATTCAATCGTATTTATTGAGCACTTACTGTGTACAGAGCACTGTACTAAGGGCTTGGAAAGTACAATTCAGCAACAAATAGACATGGTCCCTGCCCAACAATGGGCTCACAGTCTAGAAGGGGGTTCTCCCTGGCCCAGAACCCCAGCTATTCAGCCATTATTTTTCCCCCAACTGGCCCACAATCTGTAAAGTGTGCAAAGCCCAGTGAAACTCCTTGGACTAGTAGGTTTCCTGAAACTCTGAATGGCTGAACTTTATTAGGTGGATTGGGCTGCTAGACCATGAACCCCCTGGGACAAGGACCATGTCTGTTCTGATTGCACATCCACCCCAGTGTTTAGCACAGTATTTGGCACAGAGTAAGCACCGAAGTGCCACAATTATAATGATAAAATGCTGCCCTGGAATTTGTGCGATCAGTTCTGAGGCATAGTTGCCCACAAGAACAGCTCTGTCTTTTGGTTATTTATAGCTTGCAGAAACTTCTCTTGTATCCACCTAAGAGATTTGAGGAGATTTTAGCCCGAGGTGACTAGAGGGGAGATAGCTGGGAGCTGCCAGTTGCAGGCTCCACATTCTTTAAAACCAGGACAATTTGCTCCAAAAATGAAAGGATTTTGGAATGATATTTTGAAAAAAGAAGCAATTTCTGGTGACCCTGGAATTAGGTAGTGAAAAAGATAGCCATTTCGTATTTCACACACTCTCAATACCTTGAGTTCCAATAGAGTCAGTATCTCCTTGAGCCATACTTTTCTGGATGCCGCAAAAACAATTTTCTAATCATTTCAGGGGTTGAATCTGGACTTACTGAGTCCTCTAATCTCTTCCCTTGCTTTTTGCGGACTTTGTTTCTCTTCCTCTTACAGCATATACTAATGCATGCCTAGGATTTATTTTGTGAACTTTCTACCATTAATGGGCACCATTTCCTCCTAGATGTATCTGGAGACATGTAATTTATTTCCTCCTGCTGGTAATGAACAATATTAGCTTTCAGGCCCTCCTAGATTATACTGCCATACATGTAGAAGGCCAGGCATTTTATATATTTTGTGTTTTTTCATGGCATAATAGGTAATAATTACTACAGAGATCTGAGCAGTTCTAAACTGGATTTTTAACAGAAGTCCTTACAATTCATGTCATTCATTTGGTTTTCAATGAAAGAGGGTTGCTTTGCTTGTGATTTTTCACATCAGTACTTCAACGTTAATTATGAGATCATGAGAGGAAAATGTGATTTTGGATTCAATAGAAATTTTGAGATAGTGAGTCCTTAGTCTTCTTTTCTTAAAGATAACAACACTTAATATGGGGATGTGAAGTCATTGATGAAATATTAAGGTTATATGATGTCCAGATTGCCTCAAAATTTTAAGTGAGAACTACTCACGTCATCCCCCGGGCCTGGAATGCCCTCCCTCTGCCCATCTGCCAAGCTAGCTCTCTTCCTCCCTTCAAGGCCCTGCTGAGAGCTCACCTCCTCAGGAGGCCTTCCCAGACTGAGCCCCTTCCTTCCTCTCCCCCCCCGTCCCCCTCTCCATCCCCCCATCTTACCTCCTTCCCTTCCCCACAGCACCTGTATATATGTTTATATGTTTGTACATATTTATTACTCAATTTATTTATTTTACTTGTACATATCTATTCTATTTATTTTATTTTGTTAGTATGTTTGGCTTTGTTCTCTGTCTCCCCCTTTTAGACTGTGAGCCCACTGTTGGGTAGGGACTGTCTCTATATGTTGCCAATTTGTACTTCCCAAGTGCTTAGTACAGTGCTCTGCACATAGTAAGCACTCAATAAACATGATTGATGATGATGAACTCCTCAAGCAATCAATGGTATTTGTTGCGCACATACTGCGTGTAAAGCACTGTACTAAACGTTTGAGAGAATATAATAGAGGTGGTAGACACTATCCTTATGTTCAAAGAGCTTACAATCTATTGGAGGAGACAGACATTAAAATAAATTTCAGGTAGGGAAAGTTACAGTGTATAAGGATATGCATATAAGTACTGGGGTATTTATATTGATGTCTGTCTCCCCCTCTAGGCTGTAAGCTTGTTGTGGTCAGGGAATGTGTCTGCTTATTGTTATATCGTACTCTCCCAAGTGCTTAGTAAGGTGCTTTGCACACAGTAAGTGCTCAATAAATATAATTGAATGAATAAAGGCTTAGGGGGTATAGACCCAGGTATGTAAGTGATGCAGAAGGGAGGGAGAATATAGTGAGGTGATGAAAGATTAGTCAGGGAAACTGTATTGGAGGAGAGATGATTTTAGTAGAGCTTTGAAGGTGGGGAGACTGGTGTTCTGTCATATGGGGGAGAAGGGGTTTGAGGCAGGGGGCACAGCGTGAGCAAGGATCGATGGTGAGAGAGACAAGATGGAGGCATGAGATGGAGGTAAATAGGTTGGTGTTAGAGAAGCGTATGGTCTGGGTTGGAGTGGGAAAGAATAAGGTTAGGTTGGAGGGGGAGAGCTGATTAAGTGCCTTAAAGCTCGTAGTGAGAGGTTTCTATTTACTGTTGTAAAGGATGGGCAACCATTAGAGGGTTTGGAGAAGTGGTGTGCACAGAACAATTTTTTTAGAAAAATGATCCGAATAGCAGAGTGAAGTATGGATCGGAGTGGGGGGAGGCTGGAGGCCAGGAGACCACCAAGGAGATTGTTGCACTTGTCCAGGTGAGTTATGATAAGTGCTTGGATTGACGTGGTGGCAGTTTGGATGGAGAAGAAAGGACGGATTCTAGAGATGATGTAAAGGGAGAACTGAAAGGATTTGATGAAAGATTGAATATGAGGGTAGCATGAGAGAGATTAGTCAGATATAATGCCAAGGCTATGGGCTTCTGAGACAGGGAGGATAGTGGTGTTGTCTACAGTGATGAGCAGGTTGGAGTGAGTAGAGGGTTTGGATGAAGGGATCATCAGTGGTAGTAACAGCAGTGGCAGCAGCAGTAGTAGTAGCAGCAGCTGTGGGAGTATCAGCAGTGTCAGCTTTACAGTGAAAAACTGTGAAGCCCTTGTGGAACAGGGACTGTATCCGACCTGATTACTTTATATCTACTCCAACGCTTAGTACTGTATGTGGTGCAAAGTAAGCACTTAACAAATACCACAGTTATCAGAGATTTTCACCAAACAGATGCTACACTACAAGGCTGGCCTCTCAGATGTAAAAGTTAGTCAGAAGAAATACACATGGTATCAGAGATAAATTCCTTATTCATTTCTCATGAAACCACAAATTTGAAACAGAAGATGATGTGGCCATTTCAAATGAATCAAGCATTTTCTAACACTGTCTTTTAGCCCCAGTATTTCAATCCTCTGCCTATTATTTGGTGAGAACTGCACCTATTACAGAACTCACCCATCCAACTTCCAGAGCACTTCCACCAATGCGACTTTCTCTTCTGCCTTTGTCATCTAGGTGCAATTCTTAATATCAAGCAGTGAGATTGGGGTCCTAGAATGCAGTCAGTCCTCCAACACTGAAGTAGTACTCGGGAAAAGACAACAACAATAGTGGACAAGAGATGTGAGGAGAGTGGAAGTTGTCAGGATATGCTGACAACTGTTCTCTGTGAGGAAACGATATGCATGGAAACTGGAACCTGCTGCTGCTGGCTGCTGCTGCCTCAGTCTCACAGTTGGTTAGTTGTATTTATTGAGTTGTTACTGTGTGCAGAGCACTGTACTAAGCTCTTGGGAGGGTACGATATAACAATAAGCACACACATTCATTCATTCAATCAATCATTTATTGAGTGCTTACTGTGTGCAGAGCACTTGGGAAGTACAAGTCAGCAACATATAGAGACGGTCCCTACCCAACAATGGGCTCACAATCTAGAAGGGGGAGACAGACAACAAAACAAAACATGTAGGCAGGTGTCAAAAACATCAGAATAAATAAAATTACAGCTATATGCACATCATTAAATATGTACAAGTAAAATAAATAGAGTAATAAATCTGTACAAATATATAAAAATGCTGTGGGAGAGGGAAGGGGGTCGGGCGGGAGGGATGGGGAGAAGGAGAGGAAAAAGGGGGCTCAGTCTGGGGAGGCCTCCTGGATGAGGTGAGCTCTCAGTAGGGCTTTGAAGGGAGGAAGAGAGCTAACTTGGTGGATGTGTCGAAGGAGGGCATTCCAGGCCAGGGGAAGGATGTGGGCCGGGGGTTGTCAGTTGGACAGGTGAGAACAGGGCCCAGTGAGGAGGTTAGCGGCAGAGGAGCAGAGGGTGTGGGCTGGGCTGTAGAAGGAGAGAAGGGAGGTGAGGCAGGAGGGGGCGAGGTGATGAAGAGCCTTGAAGCCGAGAGCGAGGAGTTTTTGCTTGATTCGAAGGTTGACAGGCAACCACTGGAGATTTTTGAGGATGGGAGTGACATCCCCAGAGTGTTTCTGTTCAAAGATGATCTGGGCAGCAGAGTGAAGTATAGACTGAAGCAGGGGGAGACAGGAGGATGGGAGATCAGAGAGGAGGGTGATGCAGTCATCCAGTCGGGAAAGGATGAGAGATTGAACCAGCAAGATAGCGGTTTGGATGGAGAGGAAAGGGCAGATCTTGGCGATGTTGTGGAAGTGAGACCAGCAGGTTTTGGTGACGGATTGGATGTGTGGGGTGAACGAGAAAGCGGAGTCGAGGATGACACGGGCTTGTGCAGGCTTGTGAGATGGGAAGGACGGTAGTGTTGTCTACAGTGACAAAGTCAGGGAAAGGGCAGGGTTTGGGAGGGAAGATAAGGAGCTCAGTCTTGGACATACTGAGTTTGAGATGGCAGGCAGACATCCAGATGGAGATGTCCTGAAGGTAGGAGGAGATATGATCCTGGAGGGAGTAGTCACTTCACTTCTCTGGGCCTCAGTTCCCTCATCTGGAAAATGGGGATGAAGACTGTGAGCCCCCCATGGGACAACCTGACCACCTTGTAACCTCCCCAGCGCTTAGAACAGTGCTTTGCACATAGTAAGCGCTTAACAAATGCCATCATCATCATCATCATCATAATCAAGAGAGAGCAGAGGCAGAGATGTAGATTTGGGTGTCATCAGCGTAGAGATGATAGTTGAAGCCGTGGGAGTGAATGAGTTCACCAAGTGAGTGAGTGTAGATAGAGAACAGAACCCTGCCCACAACGAGTTTACATTCTCAGAACCCCCCAGGAGGCCATGACAAGGGTGAGATTTGCGCAAGAGGCATTTGATAGGCTTCCTAAATTGCCTGGACATCCTATCAATTCTCCCAATCGAAGGTGAAGGGGTTGAACAACATGGTGCCGCTTCCCTCATCCCAGGCATGTGACGCCATCTGGTACCCCGTAGGAGGGCAGCCCCACTCATGGCACCCCCTCCTCCACCCCCTGGTCAGTCATAAGACTGACCCATGGTCTTGGGTTCCAATCTGACCCATGGCCCCAGCCGTCTGAGGTCACCCCTGCCTCAGACCGCTGCTGGGCCCAGAGGACAGAAGGTGGTATTTTTTATTTATTTTTAAATGAAGACAGAACAAGCATGAAGCTTCTCACTTTCCCCGCTCCAGTCTGATGAGTGAGGAGATGGACCACAGGCTGGACCAAACCTCCCCAGGAGCTGACACAGAGCCATTTTGATTCTCAGTCCCCTGAGGGAAGCAAAACACCCCTACTCTCACCCCTGTGTGCAGCCATGTTTCATTTCATTCATTCATTCAATCGTATTTATTGAGCGCTTACTGTGTGCAGAGCACTGTACTAAGCGCTTGGGAAGTACAAGTTGGCAACATATAGACACAGTCACTACCCAACAATGGGCTCACAGTCTAGAAGGGGGAGACAGACAACAAAACAAAACATATGGACAGGTGTCAAGTCATCAGAATAAATAGAAATAAAGCTAGATGCCCAACATTAACAAAATAAATAGAATAGTAAATATGTACAAGTAAAATAAATAGAGTAATAAATCTGTACAAACATATATACAGGTGCAGTGGGGAGGGGAAGGAGGTAGTGGCAGTGGTGGTAGCATTGACAGCTCTCCACACAGGAGCCTGAAGAGCTGGGAGTTGGACCTTGGGTAGCACAGACGCTCCCAAGATGCTGAGAGACCCCCGCCTATAGTGGCCCATACCGGGATCCCCCCGCCGTAGGGTTCAGCTCCAACTTCACCCACACACTCTTCAGTTTCGAAGGAAACCCCGGGATCTCCCGTGTTCCACCTGGGTTCCTTCCTGCCAAGCTTCATGGAAAGTTCCACCTCCCATTTCCCGGTCCCACCCCCTTCTCTAGTAATTCAAACTCTGTGATTAATCATTAGCAATTAAAAAGTGCAGGATCATCATCATCATCATCATAATAATGGCATTTATTAAGTGCTTACTATGTGCAAAGCATGGTTCTAAGCTCAGGGGAGGTGACAAGGGGATCAGGTTTTCCCACAGGGGGCTCACAGTCTTAATCCTCATTTTACAGATGAGAGAATGAGGCACAGAGAAGTGAAGTGACTTGCCCAAAGTCACACAGCTGACAATTGGCAGAGTCAGGATTTGAACCCATGACCTCTGACTCCAAAGCCCGTGCTCTTTCCATTGAGCCATGCTGCATCTTGAAGGATATTGCCTGAGTGACATCATCCTCAGCCTCAATGGTATTTGTTGAGTGCTTACTATATGCAGAGCACTGTACTAAGCACTAGTATGATACTTCAGAGTTGGCAGACACATTTTCTGCTGACACAGAGCTTACATTCTAGAGGGGGAGGCAGACATTAATGTTAATAGGGAAGCAGCATGGCCTGGTAGAAGTGCATGGGCCCGGGAGCCAGAGGACTTGGGTTCTAATCCCAGCTCTGCCACTTATCTGCTGTATGACTTTGGGCAAGTCACTTCACTTCTTTCTCTATGCCTCAGTTTCCTTTATCTGTAAAGTGGGGAATCACTATCTGTTCTCCCTCCCACCTAGATTGTGAGCCCCATGTGGGACAGAGACTGTGTCTGACCTGTTTAATTTGTATCTACCCCAATGCTTAGAACAGTGCTTGACACTGCTTAACAAAAAAAATCATTAAAAAAAAATGCACCAAACTGTCATGAAACCCATCCCGGTCTCACTATCAGTCATTCATCCGATCATTCATTCAATCATATTTTTGAGCACTTACTGTGTGCAGAGCACTGTACTAAGCATCTACTGGGATGAGTGGAGAAGCTTCATAAGAGCCCCAGACAAATTGACTGGACACCTCCCCTCAAGTCTCTGAACCGCATAATGAGTTTTAATGAAATACTGAATGGGAAATGCTTTGGCTATTTGTTAATGATACTTATTAAGGGCTTACTATGTGTCATGCACTGTACTAAGCACTGAGTAGATAATCAGGTTGGACACAGTTCCTGTACCACATAGACTCTCCTTTTCCCTATCTAGACTGTAAGGTCATTGTGAGCAAAGAACATGCCTATTAATTCTCTTGTATTATACTCTCCCCAAGTGCTTAGTATAGGGCTCTGCATATAGCAAGTGTTCAATAAATGCGATTGATTGATTGAATGATAGGGCTTACAGTCGATAGTGGAGGGAGAAAGATTTAATCTCCATTTTACAGATGAGGTACCAAGGCACAGAGAAGTTCGTGACTTGCTCAAGGTCACAACAGACAAGTGGAGGAGCTGGGATTAGCACTCCTGAGAATACGCTATTTCTCAATTAGCCGAATCAACGATGGGGCAGGTAGTAATGGTTCATCAGCTCATCCTTTACTACTACTACTACTACTACTAATAATAATAATAATAGCATTTATTAAGCGCTTACTATGTGCAAAGCACTGTTCTAAGCACTGGGGAGATTACAAGGTGATTCTTATTAAGGGCTTACTAAGTATAAGTATAATACTTATGCCAGGTAATAATAGTGGTGTCTGGCCCCATTTTTATTAGGTAGGAGCCTTGAGTTAAATTCCTAGAGAATGGAGTAGCTAATTGAATGTTCAGACAAATGGCAGAGGTAATTTTTAGTAATAACGCCTCCAGGTGGAATCCTAGAAGCAGCATAACCTAGCAGATAGAAGGCAGGACTAGGAAACAGGAGATCTGGGTTCTAATCCCTGCTCCGTCACTTACTTTCTCTATAACCTTCGGGAAGTCACTTCACTTCTCCGTGCCTCAGTTTCCTCATCTGTAAAATTGGGATTCATTACCTGCTTTCCCTTCTCCTAAGACTGTGAGCTCCTTGTGGAACAAGGACTTTGTCTGATCTGAGTGTCCTGGATCTACCCCAGTACTTGACACTTAGTAAGCACTTAGTAAGTGCAACAATAATAATAATAATAATTGTAATAAAACCCTTCCTGATCAGAGAGAGAAATGGTTCACAAAACAGTGACACTGTGACCTGGGAAATTTAGGAGTTCTTAACCCATCTGTCAAATAGAATCCTGATCCTCCTCAACCTCTCAACTGCCTTCGACACTGTGGATCACCCCCTTCTCCTCAACACGCTATCCAACCTTGGCTTCACAGACTCTGTCCTCTCCTGGTTCTCCTCATCTCTCCGGTCGTTCAATCTCAGTCTTCTTTGTGGGCTCCGCCTCCCTGTCCCATCCCCTTACTGTAGGGGTTCCTCAAGGGTCAGTTCTTGGTCCCCTTCTGTTCTCTACACTCACTCTCTTGGTGAACTCATTCACTCCCACGGCTTCAACTATCATCTCTATGCTGATGACACCCAAATCTACATCCCCGCCCCTGCTCTCTCTCCCTCCCTCCAGGATCGTATCTCCTCCTACCTTCAGGACATTTCCATCTGGATGTCTGCCCACCATCTAAAACTCAATATGTCCAAGACTGAACTCCTTATCTTCCCTCCCAAACCCTGCCCTCTCCCTGACTTTCCGTCACTGTAGATGGCACTACCGTCCTTCCCATCTCACAAGCCTGCAACCTTGGGGTCATCCTCAACTTTGCTTTCTCATTCACCCCACACATCTAATCCATCACCAGAATCTGCCGGCCTCACCTCCACAACATCGCCAAGATCTGCCCTTTCCTCTTCATCCAAACCGCTACCTTGTTGGTTCAATCTCTCATCCTATCCAGATTGGATTACTGCATCAGCCTCCTCTCTGATCTCTCATCCTCCTGTCTCTCCCCACTTCAGTCTGTACTTCACTCTGCTGCCCGGATTATCTTTGTGCAGAAACGCTTTGGGCATGTTACTCCCTTCCTCAAAAATCTCCAGTGGTTGCCTGTCAACCTACAAATCAAGCAAAAACTCCTCACTCTCGGCTTCAAGGCTGTCCATCACCTCGCCCCCTCCTACCTCACTTCCCTTCTCTCCTTCTACAGCCCAGCCCGCACCCTCCGCTCCTCTGCAACTAAACTCCTCACCGTACCTCATTCTCGCCTGTCCCGCCGTCGACCCCTGGCCCACATCCTTCCCCTGGCCTGGAATGCCCTTCCTCCACACATCCGCCAAGCTAGCTCTCTTGCTCCCTTCAAAGCCCTACTGAGAGCTCACCTCCTCCAGGAGGCCTTCCCAGACTGAGCCCCCTTTTTCCTCTCCTCCTCCCCATTCCCCCCCACCCTACTTCCTTCCCCTCCCCACAGCACTTGTGTATATTTGTACAGATTTATTACTCTATTTTACTTGTATATATTTACTATTCTATTTATTTTATTAATGATGTGTGCATATAGCCTTAATTCTATTTGTTCTGATGATTTTGACACCTGTCTACATGTTTTGTTTTGTTGTCTGTCTCACCCTTCTAGACTGTGAGCCCATTGTTGGGTAGGGACCGTCTCTATATGTTGCCGACTTGTACTTCTCGAGCGCTTAGCACGATTGAATGAATGAATGAATAGAAAATGGAAAGGGGATGTGGTAGTAGTACTTCGATCGATCAATCAATCAATGATATTTATTGAGTATTTACTGAACTGTACTAAGCACTTGTGAGAGTACAGTACAGCAGAGTTGGTAGACACATTCCACGCCCACAACGAGCTCACAGATGAGGGTAAAATTCCTGCAATCAATTCATATTGAAAAAGGCAAATCAGTATGGTTTTTCCTGTTACTGGAGAGCTTGATGCCTGAAAAGACAATGGCAGAAGCAATGGTGTTTTAAGCTTTGTTTTAGTAAAAAACAATTTTTACCACTGCCTGAATCAGTCCTTCCCCTTTCAGACTAATGTTTTTGGCCACTTGGTAATTGCTTTTGTTTTCTCCATTTTCTGTAGTGCTTTTCTGGCTGCCGGGCCTGATTTCTGTGGTTAAATTTCTCCACAGTTTGAAAGGCACTTTTCGGTCTTCAGAAAGAATCCAAGAGCTGATAAGTGAATATGACATAATATTATCGACAGTGATAATAAAATAATCATAAAAGCTGGCCACGGGAGGTGAAATGATGGTAAAAACACATATTCTTGCCAGTAGTTGAAACATTAAAATAGATTTTTCTGTTTTGCAGCTGGAGTGATTCAGCAACTCCCAAGTTTCAGCAGAATACATTACTCAGAGCAAAATTAACTGTTAACATTTTTTTTTTACAATGTATGAAAACATCTCAACCATGAGCATGAAACATGTGGCCCCAAACTGAAGGGGAAAGACTACTTGGAGAAGCACTCCCAAAAACAACTAATAGTTCCCAAACAGCGGCTAGGACAGGGAAAGTGCCTACCAACTCTTGTATGTTGTACTCTACCAGGCTCCTAGTACAGTGCTCTGCACACAGTAAATGCTCAATAACTAGGATTGATCGATTGATTGACATTATAGCACTTGGGCAATCACAAATACTAATTGATGGTGAAAGCAAAAATACTGGCTCTTGCAGCTCTTGATGAAAGTAGCAGTAAGTGACTTGCTAAAATGAGAATTAATGGAAGGATGCTTCATGCGTTTAATATTTTTCAGGATTTGGATTTAGAGTCATAAAGCCTGCTGAACTCCCACTAGAGGAGGCTATTTTAGTTGTGCTTAAACCTAATCGAATAAAATCAATTTCGGAGGCTCAACCACCAGTCTAACCAAATTATTATCTACAAAAAGGAAATATTGACACTCCAGAGGAAAATTGGTTACCACCAAATGGGGAAGTCAAAATGTTACTTGCTACATCAATCAGTTGCTTTTATTGAGCAGTTACTGTGTGCAGAGCACTGTATTTAGCGCTTGAGAGAGTACGATACAATGGTTGGTAGACATGATTCCCTGTCCACGAAGACCTTATCGTCTAGAGGAGGAGCTTACAGCGTAGAGGGCTCTCTCTCTCTCTCTCTCGCCTCAGAAATAAATCACAGCTGTTGTATAATTGATGGCAGAATAACAAATAGATGATTCGCTTTGTTGGGCAGTTCCAGGATAGTAATCTTGGAGAAATCCCAAACTAATTCCAAGTAAGGATTTTTCACAGGAGGATGGTTATTCAGAGGAAGGTGCTTCTGGTTCTTTCCCTTTGTGGGCAGACGCGGTGACTGAGAAAAGAGTTGTAATTTCACACTCTTCTGTTGTGAATTAACATCTGAGCTACAGACTTGAATTAATAATAGCAAAGTGACTAACTAGAAAAGTGTCATGAAGCCTCGCGTCATTATCTACCAATAATGAACTATCCCCATCTGCTGGACATAGCCGGGAATTAAAACCCTTCGGTATTCTCTAAACCCATTGTGTTTTCCTTATGCTTCAAGGTGCTACCCACTCTGGCCACCTGATTAAAATGCAAACACCTTCCCATTCAGTATAGACCTGATCATTCTCACGCCTGCTAGACATATCTGTAATTTATTTATTTGTATTGATGTCTGTCTGCCCCTATCTGGACTGTAAGCTTCTTGTGGGCAAGGAATAGATTTGTATATTGTTATATTGTACTCTCCCAAGCGCCTAGTACAGTGCTCTGAACACAGTAAGCACTCAATAAATACGACCTTCTCACTTGCCTCCTCTTCCACACTTCTCCTCCCCATAAATCTGTGTTATTCTCCCACAGAGACCTTTTGATGACCAAATAGATCCTCTGAACTCCACCCTCTCTACTCAACTCAACTCACTTGCTCCCCTATCCCTCTGTGGCTCACCCCGCAGCCCTGGATCACTGCCACTGTCTGCCTCTTTCGCTCTTGCACTCGAGCTGCTCAACGCTGCTGGTGGAAATCTAAACATCAGACCGACTTTGTCCACTTCAAGTTTGTCCTTTCTTGCCTTAGCTCTGCCCTCTCCTCTGCCTGGCAAAACTATTTCTCTTCCCTTATTGACACCCATGCCCATCACCCTTGACAGTTGTTCTGGACATTTAACTCCTTCCTCAGGCCCCCTGTCCCTCACTTTCCCCCATTCCTCACCCCCAACAATCTGGCCATCTACTTCATTAGGAAAACTAACACCATCAGGTCTGAGCACCCCAACATCCCCCCCCACATCCCCCCCCCTTGGCCCCCTTTCCAACTTTCCCATCCTTCCCAGCAGTATCATCAGAGGAGATTTCCTCCTTCCTCTCAAATGCCATCCATTTGCACATTGTACCCCATTCTCTCTCACCTTATACAAACTCTCACCCCTTCCTTCCTCCCCTCCTTAACTTCCATCTTCAACCTCTCACTCTCCAATGGCTTCTTCACCTCTGCCATAAAACATGCCCATGTCTCCCCCATCCTAAAGAAACCCCTCCCTTAACCCCAGAGACCCCTCCGGTTATCGCCCCATCTCCCACCTGCCCTTCCTTTCCAAACTCCTTGAGTGAGTCATCTACACTTGTTGCCTCGAATTCCTCTCCTCCAATTCTCTTTTGGACCCCCTCCAATCTGGCTTCCACCCCTTCCACTCCACTGAAAACATCCTCTCAAAGGTCACCAATGACTTCCTTCTTGCCAAATCCAGTGGCTCCTACTCTATCTTCCTCTCAGCTGCCTTTGACACTGTCGACCATCCCCTTCTCCTCAACATGTTACCTTGGCTTCACTGACTCCATCCTCTCCAGGTTCTCCTTGTATTCATTAATTCATTCATTCAATCGTATTTACTGAGTGCTTACTGTGTGCAGAGCACCGTACTACGTGCTTGGGAAGTACAAGTTGGCAACATATAGAGACAGTCCCTACCCAACAACGGGCTCACAGTCTTGAAGGGGGAGACAGACAACAAAACAGAACATGTGGACAGGTGTCAAAATCGTCAGAACAAATAGAATTAAAGCTATATGCACATCATTAACAAAATATAAATAGAATAGTAAATATGTACAAGTAAAATAAATAGAATAATAAATCTGTACAAATATATACAAGTGCTGTGGGGAAGGGAAGGAGGTAGGACGGGGGGGATGGGGAGTAGGAGAGGAAAAAGGGGGCTCATTTCTCTGGCCTTTCATTCTCAGTCTCCTTTGCGGGCTCCTCCTCCCCCTCCCATCCCCTAACTGTAGGGGTTCCTCAAGGATCAGTTCTTGATCCTCTTCTATTCTCCATCTACACTCCCTCCCTTAGTGAGCTTATTCACTTCCACAACTTCAACTATGATCTCTATGTGGATGACACCCAAATCTATATCTCCTCCCCTATTCTCTCTCCCTTCCTTCGGGCTCGCATCTCTTCTTGCCTTCAGGACATTGCTACTTGGATGTCCACCTGCCACCTAAAACTCAACATGTCCAAGACCGAGCTCCTTATCTTCCCTCCCAATCCCTGCCCTCTCCCTGACCTCCCGTCACTGTGGACAGCACTACCATCCTTCCCATATCAGAAGCCTCCAACCTTGGTGTCATCCTTGACTCCGCTCTCTCATTCACCTCACATATCCAATCCGTTACTGCAGATCTCACTTTCACAACATCGCCAAGGTCCGCCCTTTCCTCTCCATCCAAACTGCTACCACGTTAGTACAGTCACTCATCCTATCCTGACTGGATTACTGCATCAGCCTCCTTTCTGACCTCCCAACCTCCTGTCTCTCCTCACTCCAGTCCATACTTCACTCTGCTGCCCAGATTATCTTTCTACAGAAACGTTCTGGGCATATCACTCCCCACCTCAAAAATCTCCAGTTTTCTCAAGCAAAAATCCTCACTATTGGCTTCAAAGCTCTCCATCACCTTGCCCCTTCTTACCTCACCTCCCTTCTCTCCTACAACCCAGCCCACACACTCCACTCCTCTGGTGCTAAACTTCTCACTATGCCTCATTCTCACCTGTCCCGCCATCAACCCCTGGCCCATGTCCTACCTCTGGCCTGGAATTCCCTCCCTCCTCTCATCTGCCAAACAATCACTCTTCCCCCCTTCAAAACCCGACTGAAGGGTCACCTCCTCCAAGAGGCCTTCTCTAAGGCCTCCTTTTCCTTAGCTTCCCTTCCCCTCCGTGTCACCCCCAACTCACTCCCATTGCTCTACCCCACCCTCCCCACCTGACAGCACTTGTATATATATGTACATAGCTATAATTGTATTTATTTCTACTGATGCCTGTCTCCTTGTTTTGATGTAACAATAATAATAATAATAATAATAATAATGGTATTTGTTAAGTGCTTACTATGTGCCAAGCACTGTTCTAAGCACTGGGGTAGATACAAGGTAATCAGGTTGTCCCACTTGGGGCTCACAGTGTTAATCTCCATTTTACAGATGAGGGAACGGAGGCACAGAGAAGTTAAGTGGCTTGCCTAAGGTCACACAGCAAAGTGGTGGAGGTAGGATTAGAACCCATGACCCCTGACTCCCAAGCCCTTGCTCTTTCCACTAAACCACACAGCTTCTAATGTGATGTGTATGTATCTATAATTCCATAATTCTATAATTATAATCTATAATTCTATTTATGTTAATGCCTGTTTACTTGTTTTGATGTCTGTCTCCCCACTTCTAGACTGTAAGCCTGGGGTGGACAGGGATTGTCTCTCTTTATTGCTGTATTGTACTTTCCAAGTGCTTAGTTCAGTGCTCTGCACACAGTAAGTACTCAGTAAATACAATTGAATGAATGAATTAATGAATAATCATAGTCTTTCTCCTAAGGAGCACTGAGCAAACCCCAGACGTGGTAAATTTTTTGTTGCGTAAGAAGGGTGAGGGGCAGGGAGGGTGTTAGTCATGTTTACCAGCCTTTCTTTGGAAAAACATAATGGGCAGTCCCAGGGTGTGGGTGAGAGTCACCTGGGACTGGGATGATCACTTTAAGGAAGGTGGCAATGGGAATATGGGAGCTGGCCCAAGGAGTGAGAAGGAGAGGGTAACATGGTGTAGTGAATAGAGCACGAGCCTGGAAGTCAGAAGGTCATGATTTCTAATCCCAGCTCCACCATTTATCTACTGTGTGACCTTGGGCACGTCACTTCATTCTCTGTGCCTCCATTACCACATCTGTAACTGTAATCTGTAACATCCTCCCTCAGGCCTGGGACTTCCATCCCATGATTTACATTAATGTCTGTCTTCCCATCTAGACCATAAGCTTGTGGGCAGAGAACATGTCTGTTAGGTCTGTTGTATACTCCCAACTGCTTAGTATAGTGTTCTGCACATAGTAAGCGCTCAATAAATACCCTGTGTCTAACCCGATTTGCTTGTATCCACCCCAGTGCTTAGTACAGTGCCTGGCACACAGTAAGCGCTTAACAAATACCACAATTATTATTGTAGTGAGCTCCTGGTTCATACCAACCAGGACCTTCCTGGACCGGGGGAGCCTCAGTGACATGTAGTAGAGTCAAACCACACCTCTGATCACCAAGGTTACTGGGAAAAGTTTTTTACTTGGTTTTACCAACGTGCAAGGAAGTGACACATACACACTCTCACTCTCTCCATTCCACCAAGGGTCCGATACCAGTCTGCTGGTCAAGGGAGCCCGTTCTGTCAGTGCTTCTTTCTGCTTCCAAGTGCTGTTGCCTTCTGCTGCTTTCGAGTGCTGCTGTCCTGCTGCTTCTGCTCCAGGTGCTTCCCTCTACATGCTTCAGTGTGCCTCCAGCTTGCCTCCTAGCGATTTATTCATTCATTCAGTCGTATTTATTGAGTGCTTAGTGTATACAGAGCACTGTACTAAGTGCTTGGGAAGTACAAATTGGCAACATATAGAGATGGCCCCTACCCAACAACGGGCTCACAGTGAAGAAGAGGGAGACAGACAACAAAACAAAACAAGTAGATGGGTGTCAATACCATCAGAATAAATATAATTATAGCTATATACATATCATTAATAAAATAAATACAGTAAATATGTACAAATATAGTCAAGTTCTGTGGCGAGGAGAAGGGGGTAGGGCAGAGGGAGGGAAGGGGGTGAAGGGAGGAGGAGGAAGAGAGGGAAGTCTGGGAAGGCCTCCTGGAGGAGGTGAGCTCTCAATAGGGCTTTGAAGGGAAGAAGAGAGCTAGTTTGGTGGATGTGTGGAGGGAGGGCATTCCAGGCCAGAGGAAGGATGTGGGCCAGGGGTCGACGACGGGACAAGTGAGAACGAGGCACATTGAGGAGGTTGGCCCAGAGGAGCAGAGGGTGCAGGCTGTAGAAGGAGAGAAGGGAGGAGAGGTAGGAGGGGACGAGGTGATGGAGAGCCTTGAAGCTGAGAGTAAGGAGTTTTTGCTTGATTTGAAGATTGACAGGCAAACACTGGAGATTTTTGAGGAGGGATGTGACATGCCCAGAGTGTTTCTGTACAAAGATAATCCGGGCAACAGAGTGAAGTATATATGTGTATGTATATGTATATATGTTTGTACATATTTATTATGCTATTTATTTATTTTACTTGTACATATTTATTCTATTTATTTTATTTTGTTAATATGTTTTGTTTTGTTGTCTGTCTCCCCCTTCTAGACTGTGAGCCCGCTGTTGGGTAGGGACCGTCTCTCTATGTTGCCAACTTGTACTTCCCAAGCGCTTAGTACAGTGCTCTGCACACAGTAAGTACTCAGGCAATATGATTGAATGAATGAATGAATGAAGTATAGACTGAAGTGGGGAGAGACAGGAGGATGGGAGATCAGAAAGGAGGCTGATGACAGTAATCCAATCTGGATGGCATGAGAAATTGAACCAGCAAGGTAGCGGTTTGGATGGAGAGGACAGGGCGGATCCTGGTGATGTTGTGCAGGTGAGACCGGCAGGTTTTGGTGACGGACGGGATGTGTGGGGTGAATGAGAAAGCAGAGTTGAGGATGACACCAAGGTTGCAGGCTTGTGAGATGGGAAGAATGGTAGTGCCGTCTACAGTGACGGGAAAGTCAGGAAGAGTACAGGATTTGGGAGGGAAGATAAAGAGCTCAGTCTTGGACACGTTGAGTTTTAGATGGTGGGCTGACAGAGCACCACTCTGCCCACCTTCCAAACCCTGCTAAAATCATAACTCCTCCAAGAAGCCTTCCCTGACTAACCTCTCATTTCTCCATCTTCCCTTCTGCATCACCTATGCATTCCAGTTTGCACACTTTTAAGTTCTTTGATACTCGTCTCACCCCAGCCATGGCACTTATATACACATCAATCAATCAATTGTACTTACTGAGCACCTACTGGGTGCAGAGCAACTTATACCTTGTTACTTCCCCCATCTAAAATTTATTCTGTCTTTCTCCCCCATTAGACTGTAAGTTCTTTGAGGGCAAGGATCATATGCCCCGATTCAATTACACTGTACTCTCCTAAGTATTCATTCATTCATTCATTCAATCATATTTATTGAGCGCTTACTGTGTGCAGAGCACTGTACTAAGCACTTGGGAAGTACAAGTTGGCAACATATAGAGACGGTCCCTACCCAACAACAGGCTCACAGTCTAGAAGGGGGAGACAGACAACAAAACAAAACATGTGGACAGGTGTTAAGTTGTCAGAATAAATAGAAATAAAGCTAGATGCACATCATTAACAAAATAAATAGAATAGTAAATATGTACAAGTAAAATAAATAGAGTAATAAATCTGTACAAAAATATATACAGGTGCTGTGGGGAGGGGAAGGAGGTAGGGCTGGGGGGATGGGGAGGAGGAGAGGAAAAAGGGGGCTCAGTCTGGGAAGCCTCCTGGAGGAGGTGAGCTCTCAGTAGAGCTTTGAAGGGAAGAAGAGAGCTAGCTTGGCGGATGTGCGGAGGGAGGGCATTCCAGGCCAGGGAAAGGACATGGGCCGGGGGTCGACGACGGGACAGGCAAGAACGAGGTACAATGAGGAGGTTAGTGGCAGAGGAGTGGAGGGTGTGGGCTGGGCTGTAGAAGGAGAGAAGGGAGGTGAGGTAGGAGGGGGCGAGGTGATGGACAGCCTTGAAGCCGAGAGTGAGGAGTTTTTGCCTGATGCGTAGGTTGACTGGTAGCCACTGGAGATTTTTGAAGAGGGGACTAACATGCCCAGGGTGTTTCTGCACAAAGATGATCCGGGCAGCAGCGTGAAGTATAGACTGAAGTGGGAAGAGACAGGAGGATGGGAGATCATAGAGGAGGCTGATGCAGTAATCCAGTACAAAGTACCTAGTACAGTGCTCTGCACACAGTGAGCTGTCAATAAAAACTATTGACTGATTGATTGACTGATGGAACTAGGGTTGGGGTTGCCGACAAGCTGACCAGGATGTGGAATATAGAGTCAAGCTCTTTCTAGAACTAGACCTGAACATGCAACCATGGTAACCATGTTGAGGAATTGATCAACGTAATCAAAGGCTACTTCTTGAAGCTCACCTGGCGTTGTGCTCTGACACTGCCTAAGTGCCTTCCCAAAACCCAGTAGCGTCAGTCGATCAGTCAATTGTATTTATTAAGTGTTTACTGTGTGCACAGCACCGAACTAAGCACTTGGGAGAGTGCAATATAACAATAAACAGATACACCCCCTTCCCACAACGAGTTTACAGTTCTGAGGACGAGTTTACAGTCTACAATACGACACCTCCATTCTTAGGGAACAGATGTTGTAATCAAGTTGAAGCATTGCATGCTGGGACCTGCTAGCTTTCTGACCTGTACAACTCCATGTCCCAAAGTGAACATAATCCATTTCACCAAAATGGAAAGTAATCTTCATGGTCCTAAGTAATCCAGAGCCAAGGCTGTTAGACTTGGGCAGAAGTCAGGGTGGCCTGAAACTATGACTCATTTAGAGTAGATAGTGACACACTGAACAATATGATTCCTCTACATCCATGCGTGAAGGAACAATTGTGAATATGGCAAGCTCTCACTGAGGTATTTGTCAGCCAGACTTCGAGTTCTAGTGTGCAAGATCCTTCATCATTCCCAGGAAATAGTCTTCAAAAATGATCTAAAGCAAGAGCCATCTAAAAAGCCAAGTTATACGCCAAAATGTTTGACCCTTCATCATTTCTTAATAGACCTAATTACCATTGCAGATTCTTTAAGGAAAATACTTCACCCTTAGATTGGAACAAAAAGGGCTTTATGTTAAGCTGCAACTGAGAGTTTCAGCCTTGAGTGAGAGGACAGTATGGTCAGAAAGCTAACTGGACCCTTTATTAAAGAGCATGGATATCTGAAGGATGCTATCCTTAATAGACACTTCTTTTAGGGGGGCAGGTTCTGGCTCTGAATTCTTTGGCATCCTAGGGATTCTATGAATGTGCTCTCCCATCATTATTCTAGGAGGATAACCTTTCTAAGGGTAGTTCTGTCCAGCCTGAATAACACTGCATCAGAAGGAAATCTTTTTTTTTTCTCCTGAGATTCTGGAACAAAGAGCTCATTTTACCACTCTGAGTCTTGTGAATTACCCTGACATAATCTCTTTCAATCTTGGATTTGTCCACTGGGGTTTCTGAAAGGCAGACTGCTTGGTGCATTGACACAAACTGAGCATGGGGAACCATGACAATAATCAAAGCTCGGTCAAGTGCTGAATGGGGAAACTTGGAGTGGGAGTTAAGTCGTGACCCATCGCTCAGCCCCGAACTGTGAGGATCCAATCAGAAACAATGGATGAGCCTCAGTCCAGCCATCAAGACTTTGGGAATGAGAACTTTTGTGGAGGAATTGATTCTAGCGATGGTGGTTTGAGCCATCTTCTCTGAGTTGTAGTAATCCTTTTTGACCTCTTGGCTACCTTCGACTCTGTAGGCCGCCCTCTTCTCATCATCAATTGTATTTATTGAGCGCTTACTATGTGCAGAGCACTGTACTAAGCACTTGGGAAGTACAAATTGGCAACATATAGAGACAGTCCCTACCCAACAGTGGGCTCACAGTCTAAAAGGGGGAGACAGAGAACAAAACCAAACATACTAACAAAATAAAATAAATAGAATAGATATGTACAAATAAAATAAATAAATAAATAGAGTAAAAAAAATATGTACAAACATATATACATATATACAGGTGCTGTGGGGAAGGGAAGGAGGTAAGATGGGGGGGATGGAGAGGGGGACGAGGGGGAGAGGAAACACTGTCTAACCTTGGTGTAACTGACACTGTCCTCTCCTGGTTCTCTTCCAACCTCTCTGGCCACTCCTTTTCAGTCTTTTTCGCTGGCTCTTCCTCTGCCTCGACTCCATAACTGTGGGTGCCCCTCAGGACTCAGTTCTGGATCAGAAACTTTCACCACTAGTGGCATAGCCACAGTAGACATTCCCCTGCTTTCAGCTTGTTTTGTCCTCACCTCTAATACCACAGGGTGAGGTCTAGGTCAAACTTTGGGAAGTGGGCAACAAAGTGGAACATGACCACCACCACATTCCAAAGTACTGCCAAGACAATACACAATTCTGCGGAGAAGAACTAGCCCCGCTCTTTGCAGATAGTTTTACAGACTTACTTGCTAGTAAGATTATTTACTAAGCTTGACTTACAGCTAGTAGCTCTGCCCATCCGTTGTCTCAGGTCTTCTTCCCAGAGGCAGGGTATCAATGGCTTCTGGCTTCTGCACTTCATTTCTCCCCCCATCGACTCCTCCAGGACGCTACATGCCAGCCTTTCATATCCTGGATCTCTGATCCTGGCGGTGAAGATTCCTGGGCCTCCCTTGAGGCCGGAGTTCGTGGGGAGGGGCTCTGTTGAGTGTTTTCCTATTTTACATGAAATTAACTCCCTTGCCATCTACTCCCTTGAGAAGCAGTACAGTCTGGTGGATAGACCACAGCCCTGGGAGTCAGGAGGACCCAGGTTCTAATCCATCTCTGCCACTTCATTCATTCATTCATTCAATCGTGTTTATTGAGCACTTACTGTGTGCAGAGCACTGTACTAAGCACTTGGGAAGTACAAGTTGGCAACATATAAAGAAGGTCCCTACCAACAACGGGTGCCACTTGTCTGCTCCGTGAGCTTGGGCAAGTCACTTCACTTCTCTGTGCTTCAGCTACTTCATTTGTAAAACGGGGATTAATTAATCAATCATATTTATTGGCCACTTATTATGTGCAGAGCACTGTACTAAGCACTTGGGAGTGTACGACGCAACAGTAGGAAGTGGCATGGCTTAGTGAATAGCGCACGGGCCTGGCAGTCAGAAGGTCATGGGTTCTAACCCCACCTCTGCCTCATGTCTGCTGTGTGATCATTGGCAAGTCACGTCACTTCTCTTTACCTCAATTTCCTCATCTGAAAAATGGGGATTGAAACTACAAGCCCCATGTGGGACAGGGACTGCATCCAAGCTGATTTGCTTGTATCCACCCCAGCACTTAGTACAGTGCCTGACACATAGGAAGCACTTAACAAATACAATAATAATAATAATAATAATAATAATAATAATGACAATATAACAGACACATTCCCTGCCCATAATGAGTTTACAGTCTAGAGGGGGAGATGACAATATAAATAAATAAATTATGGATATGTATGTAAGTGCTGTGGGGCTGGGGGTGGGGTGGTGAATGAAGGGAGCAAATCAGGGTGATGCAGAAGAGAGTGAGAAAAGAGGAAATGAGAGCTTAGTCAGGGAAGGCTTCTTGGAGAAGAAGTACCTTCAATACGGCTTTGAAGGTGGGGAGAGTAATTGTCTGCCGGATATGAAAAAGGAGGGTGTTCCATGCCAGAGACGGGACATGGGTGAGAGGCCGGTTTAAGGCTGTGAGCCCCATGTGGGACAAGGACTGTGTCCAATGCAATCTGCTTATTTCCACCCCAGCGCTTGGTTCAGTGCCTAGCACATAGTAAGTGCTTAACAAATACCTCAATTATTATTATTTCCTAGAGTGTCCCTCATCATCTGGCACTTGAGCTTGTCCTCCCTCTGTCTGGGAAACAGGGAAAGTGAGACTGCTATTATGCTCTCCTCCTCCTCAATCTTCGTTTTGTCTTCTTGGCTTTGCTGGCTGATGAGCTCAGCAGATCTCCCCTCTTGGTCAATAACCTGCCCATCTAGGCTAACAGCGACATTTAGGCTGTCTCACCAGTGGGAAGCAGGCAGGGTTTGGAGGGGGCTGAGTGGGCCCAGAATGTCTTCTCCCTGTGTCATACTCAAGGTCAGGAAGGGCCTCGCTGGAACCCCGCTGCCTGTTTGCCCCTGAGGCTGGGATGGGAGAGAACCCTGGCCAGGAGCACTGACACAGATCTAGCTTCTGCCACAACCACCCTCCCCTTCACCCCTCTTCTTAATAAGGTGAACCAGAAAGCTGTGAAGAACTGATACCCTGAAGGTATCACTTCCAGCATCCCCCTGGAGTCAGTGTCACTGGGAGGAACCCTGAACAGGGCTGTGGGGATTTTCAGAGTGGCTTAGTGGATTAAGCACGGGCCTGGGTGTCAAAAGGGCCTGGGTTCTAATCCCGGCTCTGTTGCATGTCTGCTCTGTGACCTTTGACAAGTCACCTCACCTCTCTGGGCCTCAGTTACCTCATCTGTAAAATGGGGATTAAGGGTGTGAACCCCATGTGGGACAGGGACTGTGTGCAACCTGATTAACGTGTAGCTACCCCAGTGCTTAGAACAATGCTCAGCACATAGTAAGTGCTTAGTGAGAACCATTATTATTATTATTCAGTCATCAATCATTTCTTATGAAAATAATGCTAAAATTCTGGTGCTTCATCCACCACAGGATTTCCCCTTCTCCTCACACACAAAATTCTTTTTTTCTCTGACTGCTTCATGGGAAAAGATGAATCCTCAGGCTCAGTTACATGAGCATACTGCATATAATAGAATTATATTTTTGACAGTCAACAAATGTACTCTCACAAACATATTGCTGAAGCTATTTCTTTTATATATTCCCCTTTTTTACTTTGTGTGATTTTACTGCACCCTGAAATCGATCCAGGAATGCAGTGTTGACAGGCTAGTAAGCATGTTTGCACTCTCAAGGTACACTTCGTAGTAAATTGAAGTGCAGAGAGTCAGAAATGAATGAATGAATCAATCAATCAACTGATACATTTTGAGAGGCTACTGAGTGTGAAGCACCATCCTAAATGCTTGTGAGAGTCAGCCAGAAAATACACCTGGCTGTACACAAAATACACCTACCTTGCCTTCAAGGAGATTAAGATCTAATGGGAGAGGCAGATGAAATTTATTTATGGTTGGAGGAGGAGGAATACAAGAATATATCAGGATGAAACAGCTGAATAAATAATTGAATATGCAAATAAATATATAAACGGAAGGGGAGCATGGGAAGAGTGAAGAGTAAGAATTGGAAAATAGGGGATTGTGGAGGACTAGTGGAAAGAGCCAAGACTTGGGAGTCAGAGGACCTGGGTAGTAACAGTCTTTTGCCCACAGTAATTGCTCAATAAATACAACTGATTGATTGAATGATTGATGGGCACACCCTCTGCCTTTGTCGGGCATGCATACATCACCTTCATAGCTAGTAGCTCTGCCCATCCATCGTCTCAGGTCTTCCTCCCAGAGGCAGGGTCTCAGTGGTTTCTGGCTTCTGCACTTCATTTCTCCCCCTGTCCACTCCTACACGCCAACCTTTCACACCCTGGATCTCTGCTCCTGGAGGTTAAGAGTCCTGGGCCTTCCTTGAGGCCAGAGTACATGGGTAGGGGCTCTGTGCCCACAAAAGAGATAATAATGATAATAATAATGATAATATTTTTGAAGTGTTTAATGTGAGTCAAGCGCTGGGGTAGATACAAGATAATCAGTTCCCACATGGGGCTCACAGCCTATAGAGGAGGGAAAACAGAATCCTCATTCTGCAGATGAGGCAACTGAGGCACAGAGGAAGTGAAATGACATGCCGAAGGCCACACAAAAGACAAGTGGTGGAGCTGGGATTAGAACCCAGGTCCTCTGACTCCGAGGTCCGGGCTCTATGCATTCTCTGGGCCCTGATGCTTCTCTAGCTGAAATGACATAGTCACCAGCTTTCCGGATTGATCGTAAATCCTCTAGCAGGCAGGCCACCTTCCAGCATTCAGGGTTGGCCTATGAGGCCTTCCCCAGGGACTAGCAGGGGCCCTTCTGGGTGATCTTGTCTGATATCAGGGTCTTCATGGGATCCACCTTCAGTCCATCTTCCCATACCCTGGTCCTACCATGGGCAGAACACAAAAGCACAACTACTCACACAATGAGCACTCCATGGACACAGTCTACACAGTGTCACACAATAGGCAAGTGGCATATATGTTATATATGTTTGTACATATTTATTACTCTATTTTACTTGTACATATTTACTATTCTATTTATTTTATTTTGTTAATATGTTTTGTTTTGTTGTCTGTCTCCCCCTTCTTAGACTGTGAGCCCGCTGTTGGGTAGGGACCGTCTCTATATGTGGCCAACTTTTACTTCCCAAGTGCTTAGTACAGTGCACTGCACACAGTAAGTGCTCAATGAATACGTTTGAGTGAATGAATGAAAGTGGCAGAGTAGGGATTAAAACCCAGGTCTCCCAACCCCCAGCTTCATGCTCTTTCCACTGGACCACCCTGTTTCTCTACAGAAGAGAAGATCTGGTGTTTTGATGTGAATCTCTTCCAAGACAGCCTCTCCCGAGACATCCAGATTCCTGTATTTTCCATTTCAGATCAGCTCTTGGTTTTCAGAGTTTGCCGGTCAGTTCCCTAAACTCCTCTCCGTAAGCTTTGCACTCCACACCTAACTGTATAAACAAATCTTGCCTTGGCAGTTGTGTCAGTTCAGCTCTTTGACCTTCCCACTGTCTGCCGAGCTTCCCTCTCTAATGCACACAGCACAATTTGCTGTTCTCTGATAGTCTCAATGGGATAGTGGGTTTAAAGCTTGACTGAAAATGTGCATCTTCTGCACAAAAAGACCGCTAAGAGAGAGGGCAAAGAGGTCAGAGTGGTTTTGGAATACAAGAGGCCAGAAGAGGTTTTAAAAAGGAACAGGAAAGACAGAAGTTTCAACAGCCATAAAGTCAAAGTAAAGATTAATTTTAAGGGTGAAGGAAAGTGACTACAAGTTAAGTTATTGATTTAAATAGTTTAATTATAGTTAATATCTAAGACACTGCATTATCAAGCCCTGGAAAAGAACATGGATCCACCAGTTGTAAGAAGAATGAATTCATCATTTAATAGAATCCATGCACACACACACACAGGATTATACACACACACACACAAACACCTATACATATATACTATATATAATGCTTCTGCTACTTACCTTTTTTATGGTATTTATTAAGCACATACTCTGTGCCAAGCACTGTTCTAAGCACTGGATATGTCCCACATGGTGCTTACAGTCTTAATCCCCATTTTACAGAGGAGGTAAATGAGGCCCAGAGAAGTGAAGTGACTTGTTTTTTGTGTGCTCTGGGATGACTCACCTTGAAGATGATTTGAAGTCTTACCAACTCCGAGGGGTGGACTCCCTTGAGAAGCATCATGGCCTTGTGGAAAGAGCACAAGCCCGGGAGTCAGAGGACCTGGGTTCTAATCTTGGCTCCACCACTAGTCTGCTTTGTGACCTTGGACAAGTCTCTTTGTTCTCTCTGCCTCAGTCACCTCATCTGTAAAGTGGGGATTAAGAGTGTGATCCTCAGGTGGGACAGAAACTGTGTCTAATCCAATTTGCTTGTATCCACCCGAGCGCTTAGTACAGTGCCTGGCACAAAGTAAGTGTTTAATAAATACCACCCAAAAAATCTACGGACCTTAGTCTAGAGAGGGGGTGGGAAGGGAGAACAGCAATTTTCCAGGAAAAGGAAGCTTAAATATTTAATATTAATGCCCCAACATACCTACACATACATTTTTAAAAAGGTAATTTGCACCCTGCGATTAGAGAAACAGCGTAGCTCAGTGGAAAGAGCACGGGCTCTGGAGTCAGAGGTCATAGGTTCAAATCCCAGTTCCGCCAATTGCCAGCTGTGTGACTTTGGGCAAGTCACTTAACTACTCTGTGCCTCAGTTCCCTCATCTGTAAAATGGGGATTAAGACTGTGAGCCCCCCGTGGGACAACCTGATCACCTTGTAACCTCCACAGTGCTTAGAACAGTGCTTTGTACATAGTAAGCGCTTAATGAATGCCATCATTATTATTATTATTATTACTCAGGCATGTAATCAGGCAGTAGCCAGGGGAGTGGGATCTTTCATATGACCGCAGCAGACTGGAAGTGGGCTCACCACTTGCCTGCTCTGTGACCTTGGACAAGTCACTTAACTTGTCGGGGCCTCAGTTTTCTTATCTGTAAAATAGGAAGTAAATACCTGTTCTTCCCTCCTACTTAGGTTGTGGGACAGGGACTGTGTATGACCTGATTATAATAATAATAATGGCATTTATTAAGCGCTTACTATGTGGAAGCACTGTTCTAAGTGCTGGGGAGGTTACATTATGATCAGGTTGTCCCACGGGGGGCTCACAATCTTCATCCCCATTTTACAGATAAGGTAATTGAGGCACAGAGAAGTTAAGTGACTTGCCCAGAGTCACACAACTGACAATTGGCAGAGCCGGGATTTGAACCCCTGACCTCTGACTCTAAAGTTGTGCCCTTTCCACTGAGCCACGCTGCTTCTCTCATTATCTTGTACCTACCCCTATATTGAGCACTTGGCACAAAGTAAGCACTTAAGAAATACCACATTATTATTTATTATTATTTCCCTAAGAAGCAGGATGGACTCATATGTGAGAGAATGCCATTCTTTCTTCTAAGAGCACAGGATTGGGAGTCAGAAGACATGGGTTTTAGTCCCAGCCCAGCTGTTGACCTACTGAGGGGCCTTGTACAAGTTGCTTAACCTCTCTGGATCTCTTGATTCAGTTGTAAAATGGGAATTTTACATGTCCAAGACTGAACTCCTTGTCTTCCCTCCCAAACCCTGCTCTCTTCCTGACTTTCCCATCTCTGTTGACGGCACTACCATCCTTCCCGTCTCACAAGCCCGCAACCTTGGCGTCATCCTCGACTCCGTTCTCTCGTTCACCCCTCACATCCAAGCCATCACCAAAACCTGCCGGTCTCACCTCCGCAACATTGCCAAGATCCGCCCTTTCCTCTCCATCCACACTGCTACCCTTCTCATTCAAGCTCTCATCCTATCCCGTCTGGACTACTGCATCAGCCTTCTCTCTGATCTCCCATCCTCGTGTCTCTCCCCACTTCAATCCATACTTCATGCTGCTGCCCGGATTGTCTTTGTCCAGAAACGCTCTGGGCATGTTACTCCCCTCCTCAAAAATCTCCAGTGGCCACCAATCAATCTGCGCATCAGGCAAAAACTCCTCATCCTGGGCTTCAAAGCTCTCCATCACCTCGCCCCCTCCTACCTCACCTCCCTTCTCTCCTTCTACAGCCCACCCTGCACCATCCGCTCCTCTGCTGCTAATCTCCTCAACGTACCTCGCTCTCGCCTGTCCCGCCATCGACCCCCAGCCCACGTCATGCCCCAGGCCTGGAATGCCCTCCCTCTGCCCATCCGCCAAGCTAGCTCTCTTCCTCCCTTCAAGGCCCTACTGAGAGCTCACCTAATCCAGGAGGCCTTCCCAGACTGAGCCCCTTCCTTCTTCTCCCCCTCGTGCCGCTCTCCATCCCCCCATCTTACCTCCTTCCCTTCCCCACAGCACCTGTATATATGTATATATGTTTGTACATATTTGTTACTCTATTTATTTATTTATTTATTTTACTTGTACATATCTATTCTATTTATTTTATTTTGTTAGTATGTTTGGTTTTGTTCTCTGTCTCCCACTTTGAGACTGTGAGCCCACTGGTGGGTAGGGACTGTCTCTATATGTTGCCAACTTGTACTTCCCAAGCACTTAGTACAGTGCTCTGCACACAGTAAGCGCTCAATAAATACGATTGATGATGATGATGATGATGATAATTAAGTACATTTTGAGTCCCTTGTGAGCTAGTGCTTGAGAGGCAGGAAGAAATCTCGCTAATTCTCTTTTGATCATAACGGAACAGCATACCTAGTATGGGCCTCTGCATTTTAAAAGGGTAATAAAAAAACACATAAGGACCAAAAAAGAGCAACTTACATTATTTGAAGGATAGAAAATAATTGTTGGAGGGCCGGAACTTGATTTTAGTTAATAATGATGGTATTTGTTAAGTGCTTACTATGTACCAGGCACTGTACTAAGCACTGGAGTGGATACAGGCAAATTGGGATGGACACAGTCCTTGTACTGCTTAGGGCTCACAGTCTTAATCCCCATTTTACAGATGAGATACAGAGGTCCATTCATTCATTCATTCAATTGTATTTATTGAGTGCTTACTGTGTGCAGAGCACTGTACTAGGTGCTTGGAAAGTACAATTAGGCAACAGAGACAATCCCTACCCAACAACAGGCTCTCAGACTAGAAGCGGGGAGACAGACAACAAAACAAAACAAAACAAGTAAACAGGCATCAATAGCTTCAATATAAATAAATAGAATTATTGATATATACACATCGTTATTTTTAAAAAATAGAATAATAAATATGTACATACATACCCAAATCTAATCTCTGCCCCTGCTCTCTCACCCTCCCTTCCGGCTCGGGTCTCCTCCTGCCTTCAGAACATCTCCATATGGATGTCTGCCCGCCATCTGAAACTCAATATGTCCAAGACTGAACTCATCTTCCCTCCCAAACCCTGCCCTCTCCCTGACTTTCCCGTCACTGTAGACGGCACTACCATCCTTTCTGTCTCACAAGCCCGTAACCTTGGTGTCATCCTCGACTCTGCTATCTCGTTCACCCCTCACATCCAATCCGTCACCGAAACCTGTCAGCCTCACCTCCACAACATCTCCAAGATCCGCCCTTTCCTCTCTATCCAAACCGCTACCTTGCAGGTTCAATCTCTCATCCTATCCCAACTGGATTACTACATCAGCCTCCTCTCTTATCTCCCATCCTGCTGTCTCTCCTCATTTCAGTCTATACTTCACGCTGCTGCCCAGTTCGTCTTTGTGCAGAAATGCTCTGGGCATGTTACTCCCCTTCTCAAAAATCTCCAGTGGCTGCCAGTCAACCTATGCCTCAAGCAAAAACTCCTCACCCTGGTCTTCAAGGCTCTCCATCACCTTGCCCCCTTCTACCTCACCGCCCTTCTCTCCTTCTATAGCCCAGCCCGCACCCTCCACTCCTCTGCCGCTAACCTCTGCACTGTACCTTGTTCTCACCTGTCCTGCCGTCGACCCCCGGCCCACGTCCTCCCCCTGGCCTGGAATGCCCTCCCTCCACACATCCGCCAAGCTAGCTCTCTTCCTCCCTTCAAAGCCCTATTGAGAGCTCACCTCCTCCAGGAGGCCTTCCCAGACTGAGCCCCCTATTTCCTCTCTTCCTCCCCAACCCCCCCATCGTACCTCCTTTCCCTCCCCACAGCACCTGTATATATGGTTGTACAGATTTATTACTCTATTTATTTTACTTGTACATATTTACTATTCCGTTTATTTTGTTAATGATGTGTATCTAACTTTATTTTTATTTATTCTGGTGACTTGACACCTGTCCACATGTTTTGTTTTGTTCATTCATTCATTCAATTGTTTTGTTGTCTGTCTCCCCCATCTAGACATTGAGTCCATTGTTGGGTAGGGACCGTCTCTATATGTTGCCAACTTGTACTTCCCAAATGCTTAGTACAGTGCTCTGCACACAGTAAGCACTCAATAAATACGATTGAATGAATGAATGAAAGTGCTGAAGGGGGTGGGGGGGTAGAGCAGAGGAAGGGAGGCGGGGCCATGGGAAGGGGAGGATAAGCAGAGGTAATAGGAGGATCATCATCATCATCATCATCATCAATCGTATTTATTGAGCTCTTACTGTGTGCAGAGCACTGTACTAAGTGCTAGGGAAGTACAAGTTGGCAACATATAGAGACAGTCCCTACCCAACAGTGGGCTCACAGTCTAAAAGGGGGAGACAGAGAACAAAACCAAACATACTAACAAAATAAAAAAAATAGAATAGATATGTACAAGTAAAATAAATAAATAAATAGAGTAACAAATATGTACAAACATATATACATATATACAGGTGCTGTGGGGAAGGAAAGGAGGTAGGATGGGGGGATGGAGAGGAGGACGAGGGGGAGAGGAAGGAAGGGGCTCAGTCTGGGAAGGCCTCCTGGAGGAGGCGAGCTCTCAGTAAGGCCTTGAAGGGAGGAAGAGAGCTAGCTTGGCGGATGGGCAGAGGGAGGGCATTCCAGGCCCGGGGGATGACGTGGGCCGGGGGTCGATGGCGGGACAGGCAAGAACGAGGCACGGTGAGGAGATTAGCAGCAGAGGAGCGGAGGGTGCGGGGTGGGCTGTAGAAGGAGAGAAGGGAGGTGAGGTAGGAGGGGGCGAGGTGATGGATAGCCTTGAAGCCCA
This sequence comes from Tachyglossus aculeatus, assembly GCF_015852505.1. Classification (NCBI taxonomy): domain Eukaryota; kingdom Metazoa; phylum Chordata; class Mammalia; order Monotremata; family Tachyglossidae; genus Tachyglossus; species Tachyglossus aculeatus. The sequence goes on from NC_052066.1 coordinate 40,697,538, forward strand.
GGGTGAGGAGTTTCTGCCTGATGCTCAGATTGATTGGTAGCCACTGGAGATTTTTGAGGAGGGGAGTAATATGCCCAGAGCGTTTCTGGACAAAGACAATCTGGGCAGCAGCATGAAGTATGAATTGAAGTGGGGAGAGACACGAGGATGGGAGATCAGAGAGAAGGCTGATGCAGTAGTCCAGATGGGATCAGTCTGGGAAGACCTCCTGGAGGAGATGAGCTTTCAGTAGGGGTTTGAAAGGGGGAAGTGTGCTCGTTTGGCAGATGTGAGGAGAGAGGGCATCCAGGCCAGAGGTAGGACGTGGACCAGGAGTCGACAGCAGAACAGGCGAGAATGAGGCACTGTGTGTAGGTTAGCAGCAGAGGAGCTGAGTGTGGGCTGGGCTGTTGAAGGAGAGAAGGGAGGTGAGGTAAGAGGGGGCAAAGTGATGGAGAGCTTTGAAGCCAATAGTGAGGAGTTTTTGCTTGATATGGAAGTTGAGAGGCCACCACTGGAGATTTTTGAAGAGGGGGGTGACATGCCCAAGTGACATGACTTGTCCAAGGCCACACAGCAGACAAGCAGAGGAGTTGAGATTAGAACCAATGACCTTCTGACTCCCAGGCCCATGCTCTATCCACTAGGCCATGCTGCTTCTCTCTTTGAGTTTAGTGGATGAAAAGAAGGTTGCAGGGTAACTTCACGTCTTCAAGTTAGAAGCAGTATGGTCTAATGGAAAGAGCATGGGCCTTGGAATCAGAGGACCTGGGTTCTAATCCCGGCACCTCCACTTGTCTGCTGCGGGACCTTGAGCAAATCACTTAACTTCTGTACTTCAGTTTCCTCAACTGTAAAATGTAAAATGCTACTTCCTGCTACTAAGACGGTAAGGCCCAAATGGGACAGGGATTCTGTCCAACCTAATGATCTTGTACCTGCTCCAGGGGCTTAGAACAGTGCTTGACACATCATCATCATCATCATCATCATCATCACTCGTATTTATTGAGCGCTTACTGTGTGCAGAGCACTGTACTAAGTGCTTGGGAAGCACAGGTTGGCAACATATAGAGACAGTCCCTACCCAACAGTGGGCTCACAGTCTAAAAGGGGGAGACAGAGAACTAAACCAAACATACTAACAAAATAAAATAAATAGAATAGATATGTACAAGTAAAATAAATAAATAAATAGAGTAATAAATATGTACAAACATATATACATATATACAGGTGCTGTGGGGAAAGGAAGGAGGTAAGATGAGGGGGATGGAGAAGGGGACAAGGGGGAGAGGAAGGGAAGGGCTCAGTCTGGGAAGGCCTCCTGGAGGAGGTGAGCTCTCAGTAGGGCCTTGAAGGGAGGAAGAGTGCTGGCTTGGCGGATGGGCAGAGGGAGGGCATTCCAGGCCCGGGGGATGACGTGGGCCGGGGGTCGATGGCGGGACAGGCGAGAATGAGGTACGGTGAGGAGATTAGCAGCAGAGGAGCGGAGGGTGCGAGCTGGACTGTAGAAGGAGAGAAGGGAGGTGAGGTAGGAGGGGGCGAGGTGATGGACAGCCTTGAAGCCCAGGGTGAGGAGTTTCTGCCTGATGCGCAGATTGATTGGTAGCCACTGGAGATTTTTGAGGAGGGGAGTAATATGCCCAGAGCGTTTCTGGACGAAGATAATCCGGGCAGCAGCATAAAGTATGGATTGAAGTGGGGAGAGACACGAGGATGGGAGATCAGAGAGAAGGCTGATGCAGTAGTTCAGACGGGATAGGATGAGAGCTTGAATGAGCAGGGTAGTGGTATGGATGGCACATAGTAAGCACTTAACAAATACCATAATAATTATTATTATTAAAATCGATCAATTCATTCATTCATTCAATCGTATTTATTGAGCGCTTACTGTGTGCAGAGCACTGTACTAAGCGCTTGGGAAGTACAAGTTGGCAACATAAAGAGATGGTCCCTACCCAACACGGGCTCACAGTCTAGAAGGGGGAGACAGACAACGAAACAAAACATATTCACAAAATAAAATAAATAGAATAGTAAATATGTACAAGTAAAATAGAGTAATAAATCTGTACAAACGTACAGTACGTACAGGTACTGTGGGGAGGGGAAGGAGTTAGGGCGGGGGGATGGGGAGGGGGAGAGGAAGTAGGGGGCTCAGTTTGGGAAGGCCTCTTGGAGGAGGTGAGCTCTCAGTAGGGCTTTGAAGGGAAGAAGAGAGCTAGCTTGGCAGATGTGCAGAGGGAGGGCATTCCAGGCCAGGGAGAGGACATGGGCCGGGGGTCGATGGCAGGACAGGCAAGAATGAGGTATGGTGAGGAGGTTAGCGGCAGAGGAGTGGAAAGTGTAGGCTGGGCTGTAGAAGGAGAGAAGAGAGGTGAGGTAGGAGGGGGTGAGGTGATGGAGAGCCTTGAAGCTGAGAGGGAGGAGTTTTTGCCTGATGCGTAGGTTGATTGGTAGCCACTGGAGATTTTTGAGGAGGGGAGTAACATGCCCAGAGCATTTCTGGACAAAGACAATCCAGGCAATGGCGTGAAGTATGGATTGAAGTGGGGAGAGACAGGAGGATGGGAGATCAGCCCCATGTGGGACAGGGACTGTGTCCAACCCGAACAACTTGAATCTACCCTAGTTCTTAGAACAGTGCTTGGCACATAGTAAGTGCTTAATAAGTGCCATAATTATAATCTGTTCCTGATGGTTAGGGAATTCTCCTACTGAGTGCTGGAACACTTCTTAGACTTCCTTTTGGTGAGGAGCTTCCCTTCTCTCTGTGACTCCCTACTTCATTCATTCATTCATTCAATCATATTTATTGAGCGCTTACTGAGTGCAGAGCACTGTACTAAGCACTTGGGACGATGTAACAATAAACAGGCACATTCCCTGCCCACATCGAGCTTGGTTTCCCCAGTCTTTACAGATAATAACTTAAATTGTATTGTAACATACTTTATGTGATATTTTTGAAAACTCCTTTCCATTTGTGCCTGGATGAAACACCAAGGAAGGGAATAGGAATGAATTGACATATCCCTTGTACAGTTCAACATTAACCACAGGCCCAGGGGAGTGTAACCATGTTACAAAGCTGATATAACAAAATAATTTATGACCCACTGAGGGGCTGCTCTGAGGACCTTGACCTCGGTTGATCTGTTGTTGACTTCAGCATTTGTGTTGTGAGTCTTTGGAGTGCACAAAGCCAGGGACAGAATATTTTCCTTGCTCTTTTAGTGGAGATCAAGGTTAAATTATCTTTGTTCCATGAACAGGATAAATTTCTCTGAGGGAAAAACAGAGAAGAAAACAGAGATCTTAATGATCATGTATGAGAAATGCGGAATTACAACTTGTCCTAGGACGTCTTATAGTTCACCTTCTTTTCCCTGAAATTAATGGAACACTTACTATTTTCATGGCCATCAGCAAAATTATCATTATGCATTTAAGTACTGTGCTTTCATCTTTCAGGTGCAGATTTGCTCTTCAGGATCTTTTTTCCCAATAAAAGAAATGAGTATGTTCATCAAAATCCTTGACATGAAAGGACATTAGCTGACACTTCCTTTAGCATATTGGCTCCCGGAAGAAACGCGAAGAGTTTCTCAGCCCACAGTGTCACTTCCCTATTTCTCTTTTACCAATCATTCATATTTATTGAGTGCTTACTTGTGCAGAGCACTGTACTAAATGCTTGGGTGAGTACAATCCCTGACATAATCCTTGGAATCCCATGATTTCTGGACTAGAAATGAAAAGTATTCACTTTAGAGCACATAGGTACAAGTAAATCATGATTTTTTTTAGATCTACCCTCAAATTCATTCATTCATTCAATTGTATTTATTGCACGCTTACTGTGTGCAGAGCACTGTTCTAAGCACTTGAGAAGTATAAGTCGGCAACATATAGAGATGGTCCCTACCCAACAATGGGCAAATGGGTGGAATGGTCACGCTACCCAGGATTCTTTCCACTCTACCACCTGAGGAGCCCAAGTTGTGGGGCCGACCCTTCCAACAAGCTGGCAATGGCGGCGGGAAGCAGCAGGGAGGAGATGGATATCATCCTCTTCTTCTGTGATGGCAAAAGCTCCTGTTTCTCCCTCCCTCTCCACAGCAGCAAGAGCCCTGTTGGTGTTGGTGGTGGTTTCTAGTACCATCAAAAACACCCCTCATTTTTGCAGCCTGATCCAAGGACCAATGAAAGATGCCCCATTCCAGTGGTGACACATGGGTGGCATTAGAGGCAGTGACTGCAGCAGATAAATCACCCCTCAAAAGCCTAGCTCTCCCCTCTCCTTTTTACTTTCTCCTTCCAAGCTGTTCCCTTTCTCCTTCTGTCTCCTTCTCCCTTCCTCTCTGTCTGTATCCCTCCCTCTCTCTGTTTCTTTACCACTCTCTGTCTGTCTTCTCTCTCTTCTTTCTGTATCTTTGTCTCTCTGTATCTCTCCCTCTCTGTCTCTTTGTCTCTCTTCCTCTCTGTATCTGTCTTGTCTCTTCTTTCTATATCTCTGTCTTTCTGTATCTCTACCTCTCTGTCTCTCTCTCTCTCTCTTTAACCTCCACAGTGCTTAGTACAGTGCTTTGCACATAGTAAGTGCTTAATAAATACCATTATTATTATTATTATTATTATTCTCTTTTCTTTCTGTATCTTTGTCTCTCTATCTCCCCTCTTTGTGTCTCTCTTCTTTCTTTTCTGTATCTTTGTCTCTGTTTCTCTCCCTATCTGTGTTTGTCTTCTCTCTCTTCTGTCTTGCTGTATCTTCCTGTCTATCTCTTTGTTCCTCTCCCTCTCTGGGCTTGTCTTTTCTCTATCTTTGCATCTCTGTATCTCTCTCTCTCTCTCTCTCTCTCTCTCTTTGCTTTCTCTCTCTTTCCCTCTGATCACTCTCTCTCCCTTCTCTCTATCTCTCTGTTTCTCCCTCTCTCTACCTCCCTCTCTCTGTCTCTCTCACTCTTTAATCTAAAGGCAGTTTGCAGTTAAACCAGAAATTTGTTTTAAATATTTACTGTCTAAATGGCTGGTGCTGATTAGTTCAGTTCCAACTGAAGTAAGCCTAAAATTTAGACCTGGGTACTTTGTATAACTAGGACCACTTTTATATCTCTTTACTATAAAGAGTCTGTGAAGTTCTCTGTGAGAGTCCATATTACCTTGGAGGAGGTCGAAGCTATTGTCTTCCCTACTTAATTTGCAACTCCCACCTTTAGCAATCTACATTTTATTCCTCTCCTAAGAAATCATGTAAATACACACTCATGCCAATGTGCCTATTTTATTTATATATTGAGAAACAACGTGGCTTAGTGGAAAGAGCCTGGGCTTGGGAGTCAGAGGTCATGGATTCTAATCTCGGCTCTGCCACTTGTCAGCTGTGTGACTTTGGGCAAGTCACTTAACTTCTCTGTGCCTCAGTTACCTCATCTGTAAAATGGAGATTGACTGTGAGCCCCAGGTGGGACAACCTGATGACCTTGTATCTACCCCTGCACTTAGAACAATACTTGGCACATAGTAAGCACTTAATAAATACCATTACTATTATTATTATTTGAACACTCAATTATTTAATCAGCAACTTCATCATGATACTTAAAAATTATGGCACTTATTAAATGGTTGTTCTGTGCTAAGCACTCGGGGTTAAACACAGGGGTAGATACGAGGTTATTCATTCATTCATTCAAATGTATTTATTGAGTGCTTACTGTGTGCAGAGCACTGTACTAAGCGCTTGGGAAGTACAAGTTGGCAACATATAGAGACAGTCCCTACCCAACAGCGGGCTCACAGTCTAGAAGGGGGAGACAGACAACAAAACAAAACATATTAACAAAATAAAATAAATAGAATAGTAAATATGTACAAGTAGAATAAATAAATAGAGTAATAAATATGTACAAACATATATACATATATACATGTGCTGTGGGGAGGGGAAGAAGGTAAGGAGGGGGGGATGCGGAGGGGGAAGAGGGGAAGAGGAAGGAGGGGGCTCAGTCTGGGTAGGCCTCCTGGAGGAGGTGAGCTCTCAGTAGGGCTTTGAAGAGAGGAAGAGAGCTAGCTTGGTGGATATGCAGAGGGAGGGCATTCCAGGCCCGGGGGATGACGTGGGCCGGGGATAGACGGCAGGACAGGTGAGAACGAGGCACAGTGAGGAGATTAGCGGCAGAGGAGTGGAGGGTGTGGGCTGGGCTGGAGAAGGAGAGAAGGGAGGTGAGGTAGGAGGGGGCGAGGTGATGGAGAGCCTTGGAGCCCAGGGTGAGGAGTTTTTGCCTGATGCGTAGGTTGATTGGTAGCCACTGGAGATTTTTGAGGAGGGGAGTAACACACCCAGAGCGATTATGCACAAAGATGATCCGGGCAGTGGTGTGAAGTATGGATTGAAGTGGAGAGAGACAGGAGGATGGGAGATCAGAGAGGAGGCTGATGCAGTAATCCAGTTGGGATAGGATGAGGAATTGAATGAGCAAGGTAGCGGTTTGGATGGAGAGGAAAGGGCAGATCTTGGCAATGTTGCGGAGCTGAGACCGGCTGGTTTTGGTGACGGCTTGGATGTGAGGGGTGAATGAGAGAGCGGAGTCAAGGATGACACCAAAGTTGCGGGCTTGTGAGACGGGAAGGATGGAAGTGCCATCAGCAGTGATGGGAAAGTCAGGGAGAGGGCTGACAGAGTCTCTATGCCACACAAACCATACAAACTATCTTATCCTTATTTTACAGATGAGGAAACTGAGGCACAGAGAGGTTAAGTGACTTGCTCAAGGTCCTGAGCTTTCCGCTAGGCCACACTAATATAGTTACTTGACTTCCTGCTATGTCTTTCTCCTGCTTTCATTTTTTGTATATAATTTTTATTCATCTCCCCTCATATTTTACGTACTTTGAGGGCAGGGAGTGGGAGTTTTGCTACGGTTTTATTTTCTCCCAAGTATTTAGCACAGTGTTTAGCACTCATTTGGTGCTCAAAAAATACACTGCATTGGAGAGGAAGGTGAGACCATTGGCTTTCACCCTAATTAATAATAATAATTGTGGTATTTGTTAAGCACTTACTATGTGCCAAACACCGTTCTAAGCACCGGGGTAGATTCATTAATTCAATCATATTTATTGAATGTGTACTGTGTGCAGAGCACTGTACTAAGTGCTTGGGAGAGTATACCATAACAATAAGCAGATACATTCCCTGCCCACAGATTATGTCGGACATTTGTTTTTTTTGTTGTTGTTGTTGTCTGTCTCCCCCTTCTAGACTGTGAGCCCGTTGTTGGGTAGGGACCATCTCTATATGTTGCTGACTTGTACTTCCCAAGCACTTAGTACAGTGCTCTGCACACAGTAAGCGCTCAATAAATATGACTGGATGAATGAATGAATTCACCCTGTCCCAAATGGGGCTTACAGTCTTAATCCTCATTTTACAGATGAGGTAACTGAGGCACAGAGAAGTTAAGTGACTTGCCCAAGGTCACACAGCAGACATGTAGCGGAGCCAAAATTAGAACCCATGTCCTCTGACTTTCAGGTCCACGCTCTTTCAATCAATTTTCTAGACTGTGAGCCCACTGTTGGGTAGGGACCATCTCTGTACGTTGCCAACTTGTACTTCCCAAGCGTTTAGTACAGTGCTCTGCACACAGTAAGCGCTCAATAAATGCAATTGAATGAATGAATGAATAAGCAAAGTGAGTAGACTTCAAAGAAATGACATTCCTGAGATCTGAATGACGGGAGTTGGAAAGTCCTAGGTCTGGACCGAGATGGTAGAGTGACAAGGGTTGGAAACCAGACAGACAAAGAGGATTTCTATTTCCCAGGGGTAGGGGTCTTTCTGGAGCAGGGCACTGGACTCATGGATTTGGGGGTTCTGCTGGGGAATGCAGCTCGATGGGCATTTCACACAGTTGCCCACAAACATATGAGGGGCTTTCATCCACTGGATACCACAAATAGGCACCACTGCCATCACCACCACTACCACCATCATGGCTATGCAGACCCTGAGAATGGCCATCTTTCCTTCTCCCCACTCACCCCTTCTACTCTTCTCCTCTTCATTCATTCATTCATTCATTCATTCAGTTGTATTTATTGAGCACTTACTGTGTGCGGATCCCTGTACTAAGCACTTGGGAGAGTACAATAGAGCAAAAAACAGGTACATTCCCTACCCACAATGGGTTTACAGTCTAGAATGGGGGAGAAAGACATCAATACAAATAAATCAAATTACAGATAGGTACTGATTCAGCAGTACAGCAGCTGAACATGGCAAAATCCAACAAAGTTTCCCAGGCCACTTGAGTGTCCAAATCAGTCCAGTCATGAGAGGTCAGCACCAAATGACCTGGACCTTATGGGGATGCACTAGCTGGAGCTCTCCAGGACCAGGAGTGATGGCCACTGTAGTGCTTCAGCGCTTAGAACAGTGCTTTGCACATAGTAAGGGCTTAATAAATGCCATCGTTATTCTCATTTTTATTCGCATCTCTTTCCCACATGTCTGGAACTACCTCCCCCTTCACCCCCAACATTTCATTCCTCTTCCTCTCTTCAAGCTCTTTCCAGGTTGATTTCTCCTCTCTCCATCTTATGTCCCCACAGCTGCCACTAAGCGCATCAGCACCTCCTAATTCCCTTAATTCTCATGACTCCATACATCATGGATGTACAGTAGTCTCTTGACATTGGCGGGGTTTTTGAAGGCAGTTTTGCCTATTTGAGGTTTGTTGTACCCATAATCAGGGCCGTGGCTCTGCTCTACCTCAACCCCATTACCAGCCTCCGTCATCTACTCTCTCTTTGGTCTTGACTACCTGCAACCCACTCCCTCCTAACCCCCCCCCCCAAAAGCCTGATTGGACCTAAGCTGTTGGATAAACTTTCTAGTTTTGTCTAGTCTAGTCTTAAATGTGGCTGCTTTCTGGCAGAAGATGGTATTCACGGTTTCACCTCATATTTCGGCCTCCCGTGAATACTGAGGTGCGACTGTACATATCCTTACAGACACCATCTTTCTCGTTGGTACTCTCTGAGTAGTGTGCTATATCCTCCCACGCTGAGTGTGAACTCACACGCCTGAAGCAGCGGGGTCTATGGGAAAGAGCACGGGCCTGGGAGCCAGGTGACCTGGGTTCTAACCCCGGGTCTGCCGCTTACCTGCTGTGTGACTTTGGGCAAGTCACTTAAATTTCTCTGTGTCTCAGTTCCCTCATCTGCAAAATAAGGACTCCATACCTGCTCTCTCATACTTAGACTGTAAGCCCCACTTGGGACCTGATTATCTTGTGTCTACCCCAATGCTTAGTACAGTGCTTTACACATAGTAAGCGCTTAACAAATACTACAATTGTTATTACTCTGCTACTTTTGTCTATCTGCAAATTATTTTAATGTCCATCTCTTCCACTAGATTATACATTCCTTGAAGGCAGGAATCATGTGCTCTCCCATGGATTTTGTTCAGGACAGAATAAGTGCTCGATAAATACTATTGATTGACTGAGTCAGTCGAAGCGTTCTCCTTTTCTTCTGCATAATCCTGATTGGGGAAGGTTGTCTTTGCAGGCATTTCTAGTCCATCACAGGGCTTTGTTCCAATCTGATTCCAGGCAGACAATAAAATGCTTTCTTTAGAAAGTTCTAGAGTCAAATCTGGTGCCAAATTTCCTCTAAAGTAACAAGGAACATCACACTACAACAATGCCTTAGTGTTTCCAAGCCTTAGCTGATGAAGAATAATAATAATAATATTATGGCATTTATTAAGTGCTTACTATGTGCCAGACACTGTTCTAAGCACTGGGGTATATACAAGCAAATCAGGTTGGACACAGCCCCTGTCCTACATGGGGCTCACAGTCTTAATCACCACTTTATGGATGAGGTAACTGAGGTAAGTGAAGTGACTTGTCCAAGGTCACACAACAGAAAAGTGGCAGAGGCAGGATTAGAATCCAGGCCCTTCTGACTCTCAGGCCGTGCTCTATCCATTAGGCCATGCTGCTTTTCATGAATCAATCAATAGTCATTAGTGCAGCATGGTTTAAGTAGGATAGAAATATGGAAGCATCAGTTGAAGGGATAAAACCTAGGGGAAGGCCTTCTGGAGGGTTTGGAATATAATAATAATAATAATACTTATTATGCACTTACTATGTGCCAAGCACTGTTCTACACACTGGGGTAGATACAAGTTAATCAGGTTGGACACAGTCCCTGTCCCACTTGAGGCTCACTCTCTTAATCCCCATTTTTTTACAGATGAGGAAACTGTGGCCCAGAGAAATGAAGTGACTTGCCCAGAGTCACACAGTAGCCATGTGGTAGAGCTGGATTTAGAACCCAGGTCCTTCTGACTTCCAGGCCCATGGCCTATCCACTAAGCAACGCTGCTTCTCTCAGATGGAAAAAGCTTGAAGACACAATCCCTGCCCTCAAGGAGTTTACAATCTAGTGTGGAGCACAGACACACAATAATTACAGGTAGAAAAAGGAAAATTTCTAGACTGTGAGCCCACTGTTGAGTAGAGACCATCTCTATATGTTGCCAACTTGTACTCCCCAAGCGCTGAGTACAGTGCTCTTCACATAGTAAGCGCTCAATAAATATGATTGAATGAATGAATGAAAATGAAAAATGGATATGTGGACTAAAAGTGCATAAATAAGTGCTTAAGTCCACTTTTGGCTGTAAGCTTGTTGTGGGGAGGAAAAGTGTCTACTAACTCTGTTGCAGGGTACCCTTTCCACTAGGCTATACTGCCTCGCTGTCTTCTCAGTGAGAATCGGATTGTGATCATACTGATTATTAAATGTGGTGCCCTTTACCAGTGGCTGCACTAAAATTCTCTTTTAGTCACTCTGGAGAAATAGTTGTCAATCTGAAATTACTTAAAATGGATTTTTTTTGGAAAGCAGAACTCTAATAGCAATTGAATAGGCAACAGTCATACTAACAACAACAACTGGTAACCAGAGTATCATTATGCAATAAGTGTAGGAAAGATAAAGGAAGTATAATCTAAAGGGGGTTAAAATGTGGGTTAACTTGAGGTTACTTTCAGAAAGAAAACCATTCCAGTTATAACCACTCTACAGGATCAACTGTACATCTGCCTTTATTTATAAAACCAAGAGCCTGTTATTTGCAAATGCCTTAAAAAAACAAACTGTCCTTTAGAAAGAGAAATGTGAGCTAAGAAAGCTGAGTTACCGAAGTAATCGGTTCTAAATTCAATTGTTTTAATAGGTATAGCTTGATTTTGTTTTCGAGTAACTAAAACTATAGAATCGCACAAGGCTGGAAGGAAAGAAACAGCACAGGCAAGAAACAGTTTGGTAAACACTTCTCTAGTGTGAACTGTTGGCTTATGTTTTTCAAGAAGTTTGGATGAGATTGTCAGTTACTGGCCGCAAAGCAAAAGAGTGATCATCACCTGTAAATCACTCACCTACACCCCTTGCCCACCTGTTTCCCCAGTTTGAAACACCCTCCCCTACCCTGGCCAAAACTGTCAAACCTCAGCTTTTAGACAGCAAGATCACAGTCCTGTCGATCAATCACTGGTATTTTTTGAGTACTTACTATATACAGAGCACTGGATTATTTATTAATAATAATAATAATAATAATGGTATTTATTAAGAACTTACTATGTGCAACTGTTCTAAACGCTGGGGAGGTTACAAGGTGATCAAGCGCTTAGTACAGTGCTCTGCACACAGTAAGCACTCAATAAATACGATTGATGATGATGATCAGGTTGTCCCACCGGGGGCTCACAGTCTTAATACCCATTTTACAGATGAGGGAACTGAGACACAGAGAAGTTAAGTGACTTACCCAAAGTCACACAGTTGACAATTGGCGGAGCCGGGATTTGAACCCATGACCTCTGACTTCAAAACCTGGACTCTTACCACTGAGCCACACTGGTTCTCATTTACATCAATATGCCTCCCCCTTTAGATTGTAAACTCATTGTGGGCAGAGAATGTGTCTGTTTATTGTTGCATTGTACTCTCCCAAGCTCTTAGTACGGTGCTGTGCACACAATAAGCACTCAAAAAATACAATTGACTGACTGACACTGTATTAAGCGCTTGGGTGAGTACAACAAAGTAATAATAATAATGGCATTTGTTAAGCGGGTACTATGTGACAAGTACCGCTCTAAGCACTGGGGGGATACAAGGTAATTAGGTTGTCCCACATGGGGCTCACAGTCTTAAACCCCATTTTACAGATGAGGTAACTGAGGCACAGGGAAGTTAAGTGACTTGCCCAAAGTCACAACAGCTGACAAGTGGCAGAGCAGGGATTAGAACCCATGACCTCTGACTCCCAAGCCAAGCCTCCCAAGTTCTTTCCACTGAGCCCTGCTCTCAAGACATGTAAACGAGCAATGCAAGAAAGGGAATGGATCATCCCACTCCCCTACCTACCCTTCACCTCCCCTGCAGAAGCTATTGGAACATTCTGGGAGGGCCCGGCTCTCTGCCAGAAGGAAAGTAGACCTGAGTCTTTCTGGGGCCAAAACCACAGGAAAATTCAGGCAGTTGGAACTTACTGCACTTAACTCTGCTTGCGTGTTTACCTGTTTTCCCAAGACCTAGCCAGAAGTGATTGCACAAGATAAAGTATTGTTCACCTAGCCAGGAGTGATCACCCGAAGTAAAGTGTTTATCTTGGTGTAAGTTATACCCGGGATAAGACAGAAACCAGGGTGGGTTCCTTTTGGGATTTTGGGTGCTATTTTAGATTGTCTCTTTATGGGCAGGTAACATGTCGCTAATTGTGTTGTACTGTACTCTCCCAAGTACCTCCATTCATTCATTCATTCATTCAATTGTATTTTTTGAGCATTTACTGTGTGCAGAGCACTGTACTAAGTGCTTGGAAAGTACAATTCAGCAATAGAGACAATCCCTGCCCACACTAGGCTTACAGTGTAGAAGGGGGGAGAAAGACAACAAAACAAACAAACAAGCATAAATATAAGTAAATAGAATTATACATATACACATCAAAACAAGTAAACAGTCCTCAATATAAATAGAATTATAGATATCTACATATATACAGAAGTGCTGAGGGATGGGGAGGGGAAGAGCAAAGGGAACGAGTCGAGGTGATGCTGAAGGAAGGGGGAGCTGAGAAAAAGGGGGGCTTAGTCTGGGAAGGCCTCTTGGAGGAGATAAGCCTTCAGTAGAGCTTTGAAGGGGGGAAGAGTGATTGTTTGGCAGACTTGAGGAGGGAGAGCGTTCCAAGCCAGAGGTAGGATGTGGGCAAGGGGTCGAGGACGGGACAGGCGAGATGGATGCATACTGAGAAGGTTAGCACCAGAATCTTCTAAACTGTAAGCTAAACTGTAGATTTTAGACTATAAGATCATTGTGGACAGGGAATGTGTCTGTTGATGGTTACATTTTAATAATAATAGTGATGGCATTTATTAAGCACTTACTATGTGCAAAGCACTGTTCTAAACACCGGGGTAGATACAGGGTAATCAAGTTGTCCCTCGTGGGGCTCACAGACTTAATGCCCATTTTCCAGATGAGGTAACTGAGGCACAGAGAAGTTAAGTGACTTGCCCAAAGTCACACAGCTAAGTGGCAGAGCTGGGATTTGAACCCATGACCTCTGACTCCAAAGCCCAGGCTCTTTCCACTGAGCCACACTGCTCCTCTTTTTACTCTCCCAAGCGCTTAGGACAGTTCTCTGCACATAAGAAGTGCTCAATAAATATGATTGAATGAATTAAGTAATAGTAATAATAATTTTGGTAATTGTTAAGTGCTTACTATGTGCCAAACACTGTACTAAGCGCTGGGGTAGATACAAGTAAATCAGGTTGGACATAGTCCCTGTCCCATAAGAGGCTGACACACTTAATCCTCATTTTTTACAAATGAGGGAACTGTGGCACAGAGAAATGTCCAAGGTCACACAGTTGACATGTGGCAGAGCTGGGATTAGAACCTAGGGCTGTCTGATTCCCAGGCCTGTGCTCTATCTGCTAAGCCACATTGCTTCTGCAGTGCTTCTGACATAGTAAGCCCATAATGAATACAATAGATTGATCACCTTTTCCCCCTGACATTTTCCCCAAGAGAAGCCCTCAGGCATGGCAAGCTAAGGTTTCTGATTTCTGGTAAGCTGATCCCAAGCACTTAGTGCAGTGCTGTGCACACGATAAATGCTCAGTAAATATGATTGATTAATTGGGTTTGGCCCTGACTGTTGTGAACCTAGGTGGCTTTAAATATTGCCTTGTAAACCTAACTTTAGCAGTTTCTGTTGTGATCTTTTAAAACAGTAATAGTAGTGGTATTTAAGTGCTTACTTTATGCCAAGCACTGTACTAAGTGCTGGGGTAGATACAAGTTAATCAGGTCCCACATGGGGCTCACAGTCTAAGTCTAAGTAGGAGGGAGAACAGGTATTGAATCCCCATTTTGCAGCTGAGGGAACTGAGGCAGAGAGAAGTGAAGTGACTTGCCCAAAGTCACACAGCAAGTACATGATGGGGCTGGGATTAGACCTCAGGTCCTCTGATTCCCAGGCCTGTGCTCTTTCCACAGACCACACTGCTTCCCAGCATGGAACTGATCACATCCCAACTTTTTCATTACCTTGATTAGGAATCTGACTCAGCCATGGTCTCTGAGGCCTTCCCAGAACCCTCAGCTTTTATTTCCATAGTTCCCTCAGATCATGCTTAACGCTGGAGGTTATAGAGAGAAGCAGCATGGCTCAGTGGAAAGAGTCTGGGCCTGGGAGTCAGAGGTTGTGGGTTCTAATTCTGACTCTGCCACTTGTCAGCTGTGTGACTTTGGGCAAGTCATTTAACTTCTCTGTGCCTCATTGCTTTCAAATGGGGATTAAGACTGTGAGCCCCATGTGGGACAACCTGATCACCTTGTATCCCCTGCCCAGTGCTTAGAACAGTGCATTGTACATAGTAAGTGCTTAACAAATGCCATTATTATTATTATTATAGACTAAATAGAAATCCTCTGATTTAAATAAGTCCTTCCCAGCAGTCCTTTTTCACCCCTCCCTCAGCCCCACAGCACTTATGTGCTCCCCATCCCCCTGCCTTCCCTTCTTCCCTTCCCCACAGTACCTGTATATATGTATATATGTTTATACATATTTATTACTCTATTTATTTATTTATTTTACTTGTACACATCTATTCTATTTATTTTATTTTGTTAATATGTTTGGTTTTGTTCTCTGTCTCCCCCTTCTAGACTGTGAGCCCACTGTGGGGTAGGGACCATCTCTATATGTTGCTATTTTGTACTTCCCAAGCACTTAGTACAGTGCTCTGCACACAGTAAGTGCTCAATAAATACGATTGATTGACTGATTATGTATTTGTCCATAATTTATTTATTTGTATTAATGTCTGCCTCCCCTTCTAGACCATAGGCTTATTGTAGGCAGAGAACCTGTCTACCAACTTTGTTATATTGTACTCTCCCAAGCACCTAATACAGTTCTCTTCAGACAGTAAACACTCAATAAATACAATTGACTGAATAATCAAAACTCTCCTAAAATCCCACTTCCCTCAAAAGCTTTCTACAACTAATTATCCACATACCCAATCATATCCTGCCAATAGCTGCCTCTGGCAATTATTTCTCTAATAATAATAATAATAGTGGTATTTAAGTGCTTACTATGTGTCAAACATTATTCTAAGTGCTGGGGTAGATACAAGCTAAGCAAGTGGACACAATCCCTGCCCTATGTGGGACTCAAATTTTTAATCCCCATTTTACATATGAGGTAACTAAAACACAGAGAAGTGATGTGATTTGCCCAAGGTCACAAAGCAGACAATTGGCAGAGTCAGGATTAGAACCCAGGTCCCTCTGACTCCCAGGCCTGTGCTCTGTTCTCTAGGCTATCTACTCTTATCTTTGGTACTTGGAGCTCTGGGTTCATATTTCATTCAATTCGTTCAACAGTATTTACTGAGCATTTACTGTGTTCAGAGCACTGTACTAAGTGCTTGGGAGAGTACAGTACAACAATAAACAATCACATTCCCTGCCCACCATAAGCTTACAGTCTTGGGGGGTAGGGAGACAGACATCAGTACAAATAAATTACAGATATGTACATAAATGCGTAGGGTGGGAGGGGAGGAAGAACAAAGACAGCAAGTCAGGGCCATGCAGAAGGGACTGGGAGCAGAAGAAAGGGGGAGCTTAGTCTGGAAAGGCTTCTTGGAGGAGATGTGCCTTTAATTAGGCTTTGAAGCAGGGGAGAGTAATAGTAATAATAATAATAATAATGGTATTTGTTAAGCACTTACTATGTGCAAAGCACTGTTCTAAGTGCTGGGGGGATACAGGGTGATCAGGTTGTCCCGTGTGGGGCTCACAGTCTTAATCCCCATTTTAAAGATTAGGGAACTGAGGCACAGAGAAGTTAAGTGACTTGCCCAAAGTCACACAGCTGATAATTGGCAGAGCTGGGATTTGAACCCACGACCTCTGACTCCAAAGTCCATTGGATTTGAAGAGGGAGGGCGTTCCAGGTCGGAGGCAGGGTGTGAGCTAGGGGTCGGGTGGCAGGACGTGAGCTAGGTGTCAGCAGTGAGATAGGTGAGATTAAGGCACAGTGATGATGATGATGATGATGGCATTTATTAAGCGCTTACTGTGTGCAAAGCACTGTTCTAAGCGGTGGGGGGATACAAAGTGATGAGGTTATCCCACGTGGGGCCCACAGTCTTCATCCCCATTTTACAGACGAGGGAACTGAGGCCCAGAGAAGTGAAGTGACTTGCCCAAAGTCACACAGCTGACAAGTGGCGGGGCCGGGATTTGAACCCATGACCTCTGACTCCAAAGCCCGTGCTCTTTCCCAATGAGCCATGCTACGTTAGCACTAGAGGAGCAAAGTGTGTGGACCGGGTTGTTAGAAGGAGAGTAGCAAAGTGAGGTAAGAGGGGGCAAAGTGGTGGAATACTTTAAAGCCAACAGTGAGAAGTTTTTGTTTGATGTGGAAGTGGATGGGAAACCACTGGAGTTTTTTAAGGAGTGGAGAAACATGACCTGAACGTTTTTTGTAGAAAAATGATCCGGGCAACAGAGTAAAGCTCGTTGTCGGGTTGGGACTGTCTCTATCTATTGCCAAATTGTACTTTCCATGCGCTTAGTACAGTGCTCTGCACTGTAAGTGCTCAATAAATACGACTGAATGAATGAAGTATGGACCAGGGTGGGGAGACACAGGAGGCTGATGCAGTAATCCAGGCAGGATAGGATGAGTGATTGTATTAACATGGTAGCAGTTTGGATGGAGAGGAAAGGACGGATTTTAGCAATGTTATGAAGGTGGGACTGACAGGATTGAGTATGTGGGTTGAATGAGAAAGAGAAGTCAAGGATAACACTAAGGTTACAGGCTTGTGAGATGGGAAGGATGGTGGTGTCATCTACAGAGAAGCAGTGTGGCTCAGTGGAGATAGTGCAGGCTTGGTAGTCAGAGGTCATGGGTTTGAATTCTTACTCAGCCATTTATTAAGCTGTGTGACCTTGGGTAAGCCACTTAACGTCTCTGTGCCTCAGTTACCTCCTCTGTAAAATGGGGATTAAAACTGTGAGCCCCACGTGGGACAACATGATCACCTTGTACCCCTTCCAGCACTTAGAACAGTGCTTCGCATATAGTGCACTTAACAAATACCATCACTGTTATTATCCAGCACTTAGAACAGTGCTTTAGCGCTTAGAACAGTGGTTTGCACATAGTAAGCGTTTAACAAATACCATCATTATTATTATTACAGTGATGGGAAAGTCAGGGGAAGGATAGGGTTTGGGTGGGAAGATAAGGAGTTCTGTTTTGGACATGTTAAGTTTGAGGTGATGGGAGGACATACAAGTAAAGATGTCTTGAAGGCAGGAGGAAATGCAGGACTGGAGAGTGGGAGAGAGATGACCCCAGCACTTAGAACAGTGCCTGGCTCGACTACATAGTGTTTCCTGGTGGGGGGGAGGGGCAGGCTGGCAGGAAGCCTGGAAAATAGTTGGTTCTTTGGTGGGCAAGACCACAACTGCTACCAAGGCTGCTGGAACATGGCACTGAGGCACAGCAGCAACATGATGCAATAGTCACTTTGTAGAATAGTAATGATTGTGGTAATAATAATAATAATTAATAATAATTATGGTATTTGTTAATTGCTTACTATGTGCCAAGCACTGTTCTAAGTGCTGGGGTAGATACAAGGAAAGCAGGTTGTCCCATGTGGGGCTCACAGTCTTAATCCCCATTTTACAGATGAGGTAATTGAGGCCCAGAGAAGTGAAGTGACTTACCCAAGGTCACACAGCAGACAAGTGGTGGAGCCTGGATTAGAACCCATGACCTTCTGATTCCCAGGCCCATGCTTTACCCATTACACCATGCTGCTTCTCTGCTTCTCCTTGTGGGCAGGGAGCATGTCTACCAACTCTCATATGTTGTTTTCCCCCAAGCATTTAGTACACAGTAAGTGCTCAGTAAATGCCATTGAATGAGTGAACCTTTTCCCCAGAGCAGACCTCTCCAGCAGGAGCAGGGGGAACAGATTCTGTCTGGACACGTGTGTGGATCGTCAGGGTGGGGAGAAGGCTGGGGAGCAGGTGTGCACCTGGCTATGAAACCTCTTCCTTGGAGTAGACGCTGGGAGGGCGGAGTCTGTGGTGCGTGGTTCGCCCCCCAACCAGAGATTCATTCATTCATTCAATCGTATTTATTGAGCGCTTACTGTGTGCAGAGCACTGTACTAAGCACTTGGGAAGTACCAGTCGGCGACATACAGAGACGGTCCCTACCCAACAACTGGCTTACAGTCTAGAAGGGGGAGACAGACAACAAAACAAAACATAGAGACAGGTGTCAAAGCTATATGCACATCATTAACAAAATAAATAGGATAGTAAGTATGTACAAGTAAAAAATAGAGTAATAAATCTGCACAAATATATACAAGTGCTGTGGGGAGGGGAAGGAGATAGGGCGAGGGGCGGGGGAAGAGATGTGTGTGGATTGTGAAGGGCGGGAAGCAGATCAGGGGTGTGGGCACCCGACTATAAGACTCTTTCCCAGGGCTGACCCCTGCTGGACCACTGCAGCCTCCCCAGGCAGAGAGGAAGAGGGGGCAAAAATGACAACCACAGGCCTACATCCTCGGGGAGCCTCCGTGGGAGTGGGCTGAGCCGGGATCCTCCCGACTGGATGCAGGGGGCTGCCGCTGCCCCTGCCACCGCCCTCATGGCTTTGCCCAAGGGTCACGATCCCCCGGCCACTCTGCCACAGCCACCCCAAACAGAGAGGAGAGGGAGGAAAAATCAAAGCTCTTCGACCCCGACTCCTTGCGGCGTCTGCCCAGCATCACCTAGCCCCAGGTGATGGGCTGCCCGCCGCCCACCCCCAACTCTGAGGCCCAGAGAGGAAACCGAGGAGAGTACAGGAGGGGCTGTGTGAAGCTGAGGAAGGGAACAGCGAGGCCACTCTGGCAGAGGTAGGAAGGCCTTTTGGAGGGCATGTGCTGGGCCCATGTCTTGTCTTGCAGATGTTCATTGTAAGGGATCCGGCACCATGTATCAAATTCACCGTGTTGAATTGCCATTTCATAATTCAACCCCTTCTACTAGGGATTGCACTTAGAACAGTGCTTTGCACATGGTAAGCGCTTTATAAATGCCATCATCATTGTTATTATTATTGGGATGTCCAGACACATTCCTCATCCAACCAAACATCTCTTATGCTAGACTGTGATCTCTCTGTGAGCAGGGAATGTCACTATTTATCATTGCATTATACTTTCCCAAGTGCTTAGTACAGTGCTCTGCACACAGTAAGAGCTCAATAAATACAGTTGAATGAATCAGATACCCAAGAGAGTGTGCAAGTGGTACTGTGTAAACCCCAAGTGCTCTCTCCTACTACAACTTGGCCCACACACTTCTCTCTTCTAATGACAACCTTCTCACTGTACCTTGACCCTAAATGGAAGTCTGTGGTCTGCCAGACATTCCTGCTATGGAACCTGCACTTCTGAAGGCCAACCCAGGGTCTTTGAAGACTTTTGAGTCTCACAGGTATGAAACGTCTAGCGATGGAAAGTGCCAAGGACACAAGAAGTAAATATTCTTGCAATAAAACTCTTGAAGTACAATAATCATATTAGTGTCCCCATCCAGACAAGTCTGTGTGAAAAACAAAACTACCCCGTTATGCTTTTTTTTATTGCTTCTTCTGTTTGTTTTTTTTAAGCATTGGTTTGAATGGCTCAAGACCCTTCACAGTAAAGTGTCTTGCTTTTTGGCTTTGGGAGATTAGAGTGATGAATACGTTGTAGTATCTTATCAGACTGGCAGCATCTCAGTTATCTTTTGCTTTTTGGGTAGGTACTAGTCTTTTTTTTCTTTTGTTTCCTTTTTCATGTCTTATGAAAACAAATTTGTGTGTGTCTCCCTCGCATTTGACTTGCCTGCTCTTGTTCAGGATGTGTGCAGTTGTCCCAGCTCTCTTTTGTGGCTACTCCGTGTACCATTTAGCTTTGTTGAGGCATAGCTGGGTGGTTTGCCTTTGATGGGTTTTCATCTTCCCCGTAGGTATTTAGAGTGGCAGCCAAGCCAAAGTCACAACTTGCACTTTCTTTGCTGTGCTCAGGTTGAGTATTTTATTTCTTATTCTGCTGTGTGACCTTGGGCAAAATCCCTAACCTCTGTACATCAGCCTGGATAATAGAATTCCCTGTAAAATTTCTGGGTGTGCAAGATTGGGCTTGTTTTTCCTACTTCGTTATGCAATATTCAGTAGTGTTTCTGTGGGCTTATAACCTTGCCATAAATCAACCCCGTAAATTGAGGGAAGAAAGATCAGATAGGGGCACCAAGAAATGGCCTTAATCCAATCAGGTTTAGGTTAGGCAGTCTGCACCTCTGTCATATACCCTTCCTATTCAGACATTTAAAACTCCCTCTAACAGATGCTGATGCAGGTCTGATCATTTACCCTATTAAAATTTGGCAATTTTCCTTGCATAAAATAGCAATAAAGGAAACCTACCTTTCCTACTAACTAAATTTGAAAGATAGTCTGAGTTAGTATGTCTAACAGTCTAGCACACGACCAGTTTATTTTAAACCAAGGTGGGATATTCCAGTTTTGCTCCCGGGGCCTAGTCTCAAATTTTGTGATCTACTGCTTCTGTTCTGTCTTTCTCCCTGCCCTTCTGACCCAATTTAAAAAATACTATTATAATGATTAAAATTCACCCCCAACTCGCTCTCCACTTCTGTGGTGGGGGTGGGGCGGGAGAAGGGTGGCTCTGCAGAGTTGGGGAACAGGCAGAGACAGGAAAGAGGCCTACGGGCTCCTTTTCTCTTCTCCTTCCTCACTGGCTCATAGCCTGGATGGTTTCCTTTTCCACTCCACTCCCAGCCTTCCTATTCTCTGGGTTAAGCTACCACTTTTAAGTCTCCAGTTTGAAAAATACTAGTTGAGACTGATTATGATCTTTTGAGATCATGCCCCAGTCTGCCTCTGCCATCCATTCTCACCTCCCTCCTCACAGGTTTTAAAGTGGCATGTTCTCTCCATCCCATTGCCGTTTCTCCCCTTTTTGCACTTCAGCCAAAGAGAGCACTTCCATTTTATGGGCCATCAATTCCTCTGAGCCCTTTTAAATCAACTTTGGGGATTGGCGTTTTAAGCCTTTCCAAAGGGGTAAATAATTTATTTGGAAGGAAACAAGATGGAGGAAGACTTTGCTGTAAATTAAGCAAAGTAGACTTCAAAGAAATGACATTCCTGAGATCTGGATGACGGGAGTTGAAAAGTCCTTGGTCTGGACCGAGATGGGAGAGTGATAAGGGTTAGAAACCAGACAGACAGAGAGGATTTCTGTTTCCCAGGGGTAGTGGTCTTCTGGAGCCGGGCACTGGACTCACAGATTTGGGGGTTCTGCTGGGGAATGCAGCTCGGTGGGCATTTCACAGTTGCCCACAAACATATGAGGGGCTTTCATTCACTGGATACCACAAGTAGGCACCACTGCCATCACCACCACTACCACCATCATGGCTATGCAGACCCTGAGAATCGCCATCTCTCCTTCTCTCCACTCACCCCTTCTACTCTTCTCTTCTTCATTCATTCATTCAGTTGTATTTGTTGAGAGCTTACCATGTGCAGAGCACTGTACTAAGTGCTTGGGAGAGTACAGTAAAACAATAAACAGTCACATTCCCTGCCCACAATGAGCTTACAATCTAGAGGAGTACAATATAGTAATAATATTAATTGTGGGGTTTGTTAAGTGCTTACCTTGTGCCAGGCACTGTACTAAATTTTGGGGTGGATACAAGCAAATGGGGTTGGGCACAGTCCCTGTCCCACATGGGACTCACAATCTCAATCTCCATTTTACAGATGAGGGAACTGAGGCACAGAGAAGTGAAGTGACTTGCCTAAGGTCACACAGCAGATAAATGGCCAAGCTGGGATTAGAACCCACGACCTTCTGACTCCCAGGCCAGTGCTCTATCCACTGAGCCATGCTGCTTCTCAGTACAGTAAGAGGAACTCTTCCTCTCTTATGGGTTCCCAACCACGCTTCTGTGGCTCTTCCTTCTACTTCTCTGCTCCACTCTAAGAGCCTCCTTAAAGAGACCCCACCCCATGGCATCTTTTATCAATCAATCAATTAGTGGTTTTTATTGAACACTAATTGTGCGTACTGTACTTAGTACTGGGTATTAAGTGCTTGAGAGAGCGCTTAATACACAGAGTTGGAAGATACGTTCCCTGCCCACAAGGAGCACACAGAGCAGAGTGGCCTATTGGAAAGGGCAAGGGCCTAGGAGTCAGAGGACCTGAGTTCTAATTCTGGATCCAACATTTGCCTGCTTAGGTGTCCTTGGGCAAGTCACTAAAATTCTCTGTGCCTCAGTTTCCTCAACTGCAAAATGGGGATTCAATACCTGTTCTCCCTCTTACTTAGACTGCATCCAGACTGATTAACTTGTATCTACCCCAAGGCTTAGAACAGTGCTTGGCAAATAGTAAGCACTTAACAAATACTATTGTTTTAAAAAAAGGAGCTTACAGTTTTCCCCCAAGTGCTCAAGGTTTCAGGCATCTAGCCAAGGTGATAAAATTTGCCCAGAAACATTAAGGGAGAACTCAAAATCCTCGGAGTACTTTTAAATGTATATTGCATCAAAACCTAAATGTCAGAATGAGCTCTTAAAAGTTGTTGGTCTAGACATATGTTTTTAATTTTTATTACTACTCCATTTTTTACATATAAACTACAATACAATTATAGAAGTGATTCCTAGCAAACGTTGGATAAGGAAGTGCAACAGAAGCTCAATTTCCCCATAGAATCTTGGTTTCCATTTGATTTCAATCATAAATACGGGGAAGTTGACTAGCATGGAGTAAGTTACGGAAGAGCTCCTGCCTCTGAGGATTGCTATGCTGTGGATGCAAACGAGAAGACATTTAGATGCGTCACAGTAAGAGCTCAATAAATACAACTGAATAAATGATTATAACATCTAGTGCTTTCCCAAGTATTTGGGACATTGCTCTATCCACAGTAAGGGCTCAGTGGATACCACTGATTGATTGATTAATTGATTTTCAGAAATAGCGAAGAGGTGCAGATTGACAATTAGTCTGAAGAAGACCAGAGTCAGTCAATCATACTAATAATAATGATGGTATTTGTTAAGTACTTACTATGTGTAAGCACTGTTCTAAGCACTGGGGAGGTTACAAGGTGATCAGGTTGTCCCACGGGAGGCTCACAGTTTTAATCCCCATTTTACAGATGAGGGAACTGAGGCCCAGAGAAGGTAAGTGACTTGCCCGAAGTCACACAGCTGACAGTTGGCGGAGCTGGGATTTGAACCCATGACTTCTGACTCCAAAGTCTGTGTTCTTTCCACTGAGCCACGCTGCTTCTCATTTTTATTGAGTGCTTACTGCATGCAGAGCATTGTACCAAGCACTTTGGAGAGTACAATATAACAATAAACAGACACATTCCCTGCCCACAGTGAGCTTACAGTCTAGAGGGGGAGCTTACAGTCCAAAGGGTCTAACACAACCCCAAAACAACCACACTCAAAAATGGCAATACAGAGGAGAATGTTCTCATTGAATTCTGCTACCTGAGTAGTATGATGCAAGGAGAATAATAATAATAGTAATCATAATAGCGGTTAAGCATTTACTATTGCTGTGCACATGGTAAGCACTCAAATACCATTCACGAAATGCTTTGATGATTGTCAAGCACTATGCTAAACACTGGGATAGATACAGTACAGTCAGGTCAAATACAGTCTCTGTCCCACATGAGACTTACAGCTTGGGGAAAAATGGGAATAGGTATTTATTTCCCATATTACAGATGAGGAAACTGGGGCATAGAGAAGTTGTTACATGTCCAGGACAAGTGGAAAAGCCAGGATTAGAAGCCAGGAGAACCAAAAAGTGGATAAATGAATCAAGAAGGTAGTGGGACCTTTGGGAGACTTAAACTCAGAATCCCAGGCTACTGTAGCATCAAATTTCAGACCAGATTCAAGGAATGCAAGACAATCCTCGTGTCTGTGAGATCTGAACTAACCACAAACACTACATTCAATTTCTATAGTAGGTCCACTAACCCCATCTATGTGCATACTCAAACTTAAATATAATAATGATAATAACAGTGGTATTTGTTAAGTGCTTACTATGTGCCAAGCACTCTACTAAGTGCTGGAGTTGATACAAGATAATCAGGTCCCAAATGGGGCTTACAGTCTAAGTAGGAGGGAGAACAGGTATTGAATCCCTATTTTGCAGTTGAGGGAACTGAGGCACCAAGAAGTTAAGTGACTTGCCTGAAGTCACACAGTAGGCAAGTGATGGAGCCAGGGTTAGAACCCAGGTCCTCTGATTCCTAGGCCAGAAATATCAAGACAGGATCACAACTAATGATTTTCAGAACTGTGGTCAGATCACTAGTGTGGAAGTAATGCTTCCTTTGCTGGGTGGGATACCCAAACAGTTGCTCTATGTTGAATGGAAATGGGGTAACCATTGGACAAGAAATACTTTTGATTGGAGACCCAATAAAGCAAAATGCAAATGATGTGGCATAGTGGGCATTCTGAAGGCAGCAGAAATGCAGTCAGAAATGGGGTAATGTCTTGGAGCAGTAACTTTGCAATGAATAGACTGTGAGCCCATTGTAAGCAGGGATTGTCTTTCTTTATTGCTGTATTGTACTTTCCAAGAGCTTAGTACAATGTTCTGCACACAGTAAGCACTCAATAACTATGACTGAATGAAATGAATGTCAGACTAAGCAGGAGAAATGACACCAATGAGCAATAAATGCAACCGTGCAGCAAGGACCCCCTCTAGACTGTCAGTTCCTTGTGGGCAGGGAACGTGTCTACCAACTCTGTTGAACTGTACTCTCCCAAGTGCTTAATACAGTGCTCTGCACACAGTAAGCACTCAATAAATACCACTGATTGATTGATTGATTAATTGAAGGACCATTCTTTAACAATCCCTTGGAAGTCACACACACACACACACACACACACACACACACACACACACACACACACTGTTACTGGAATCATCTTTAAAATCCAAGTTCAGCTATTTATATAGATGTATAGATATATCTATCATGGCTTAGTGGAAAGAGCCCGGGCTTGGGAGTCAGAGGATGTGGGTTCTAATCCCGGCTCAGCCACTTGTTTGCTGTGTGATCTTGGGCAAGCCACTTAATTTCTCTGTGCCTCAGTTACCTCATCCATAAAATGGAGATTAAGACTGTGAGCCCCATGTGGGACAACCCGATTACCTTGTATCTACCCCAGTGCTTATAACAGTGCTTGGCACATAGTAAGTGCTTAACAAATATCATAACAATAATAATGATATTTATATAAATATGTATAAATATATCCATATGCGTGGATATATGTGGCTATATCTATAAATAAATATAAATCTATATATTCCCAGGTGCCTCCTCTGAGCACAGAAAGTCTCATAAAGTCTATTGATGATGGTGGCTCTATATGTTGCCAACTTGTACTTCCCAAGCGCTTAGTACAGTGCTCTGCACACAGTAAGCGCTCAATAAATACTATTGATGATGATGATGATGATGGTGAAGCAGAGAAGCAGCGTGGCTCAATGGAAAGAGCATGGGCTTGGGAGTCAGAGGTCATGAGTTCAAATCCCAGCTCCACCAATTGTCAGCTGTGAGACTTTGGGCACGTCACTTAACTTCTCTGTGCCTCAATTACCTCATCTGTAAAATGGGGATTAAGAATGTGAGCCCCCCGTGGGACAACCTGATCACCTTGTATCCTCCCCAGTGCTTAGAACAGTGCTTTACATATAGTAAGCACTTAACAAATGGCATTATTATTATTATAGTGATGTGAAACCCGAGTAATGGAGGAAGTGTATTTTGCTTAGTGAGCTTACTTCTCTGTGGACCACAGGGTTTCCCAGGGGCCAGGGTGAAGATTGTAAGTGACACGAAGTCTGCGCAGACCATTTATTGGAGTTACTGATCTGCTAAATTTAGCCCAGATTTCTGCGCTTCAGAAAGTGCCAGGATTAACCAAGACAACTAGATTGGTATCTGGAGTGTCTTTGGGTCCCTGCCTCTCTGGTAATTGAATTTTATTGTATTCCTACTGTAAATAAATAAAGCCTCATCAGCAGCTTCTACTGGGAATTTATTTCCACACAAGTCTGCAGAGATTACAGCTCATCGACCTTACTGAATGCATTTCCAACGCTAATGTTAAAGGGTCCAAAGTTAATTCCCAGATGTATAAAAGCAGAGCTGACTTTCTTTATTCCTCAAAAGTTGCAGTTATGTTAAAGGAGCTAAGGACCAAAAGTGTCTTACACTCAATAATTAATAATTGTGGTATTTGTTAAGTGCTTCCTATATGTCAAGCACTGTAATAATAATGATGGCATTTGTTAAGCGCTGCAGAGCACTATTCTAAGTGCTGGGGAAGATACAAGGTGATCAGGTTGTCCCATGTGGGGCTCACAGTCTTAATCCCCATTTTGCAGATGAGGTAACTGAGGCACAGAGAAGTTAAGTGATTTGCCCAAAGTCACACAGCTGACAATTGGAAGAGCTGGGATTTGTAAGCACTGGGGTAGATACAAGATAATCAGGTCCCACATGAGGCCCACAGTCTAAATAGAAGGGAGAACAGGTATTGAATCCCCATTTTTTATGGTACATACTAAGGCCTCATTATGCATCTGGCACTGTACTAAGTGCTGGGATAGTGTTGTATGTTGCCAACTTGTACTTCCCAAGCGCTTAGTACAGTGCTCTGCACACAGTAAGCGCTCAATAAATACGATTGAATGAATGAATGAATACAAGATAGGTTGGACACAGTCCATGTCCCACATGAGGTTCACAGTCTCAATCCCCATTTAACAGTTGAAGAAACTGAAGCACAGAAAGGTTAAATCCAAAGTCATGCAGCAGTCAAGTGATGGAGCTGGGATTAGAACCCAGGTCCTCTGACCCCCAGGCCCAAGTTCTTTCCCTTAGGCAATGCTGCTTCCAGCATCACCTTCTTTCTTCTCAACTACTGACAAATAATTTTTTTCTGTCTTCTCCATTGAATTGTAAATTCCTTGAGGGTAGAGAATGTATGGCTTGCTTCTGTTGTTCTCTTCCAAGCCCTAAGTACAAAGCTTTGTACTTCAAAGTTGCTCAGTGAATACCACTGGTTAATTGATTGGCTTCAGGATGTTCATATTGAGACTGAAAGAAGAAGTCCTTCTGAACACTAAAAAACTTATTTGGTTCTAGAGACTGTCCAAGCCAACAGGTACGGACGGCGCTGGAGTCAGGGAGCTGGGGCCTGGGCTTAGGTTAGTGCTAACTTTCTCACTGTGCTTCAATTTTGCCTTTCTCACCACAAAGCCCTGGTCACCTCCTACCTCTGGCCTGGAATGCCCTCCCTCCTTAAATCCACCAGACAATTACTCTCCCCACCTTTCAAAGCCCTACTGAAGGCACACCTGCTCCAAGAGGCCTTCCCTGACTAAGCCCCACTTTTCCTCATCTCCCACTCCCTTCTGTGTCACTCTGACTCACTCCCTTTGCTCTTCCCCCCCCCCCCGTCCCACAGCACTTATGTATATATGTGTATATCTATAATTTCATTTATTTATATTGATGCCTGTTTACTTGTATTGATATCTCTCTTCCCCACCTCCAGACTGTGAGCTCGTTGTGGGCAGGGCTTGCCACTCTTTGTTGCTGTATTGTACTTTCCAAATGCTTAGTACAGTGCTCTACACACAGTAGGCACTCAATAAATATGATTGATGAATGAATGAATGAATAGTAGAGGTTGACTCTGGGGGCTGCTATAAACGTATCCTGGTGTGTTTGGGTTGGCAGTCCTGAACCCCTAAACTTGCCTCTGAATCAGAAAACTGACCCAGCTCTGGGAGGAGAAAGGTTCTGTGGACACCAGCTCTCCAACCGCAGTTGGGGTCAGTTCCACCTCCAATCCTACTGCCTCAGTGAATCACCATGCCTTGTGCCCAATCAATCAGTCAATCAAACAGTCCTATTTATTGAGCACTTACTCTGTGCAGATCATTGTGCTAAGCATTTGGGAGAGTATAATGCAATAGAATTGATAGACAAGTTCCCTGCCCACAATGAGTGTACAGTCTAGAGCGGGAGAGGGACATTAATGTAAATAAATAATTTACAATTTATAATTTAAAGATATGTACATAAGGTCTGTGGGGTTGAAGGTAGGGCAAATATCGAATGTCCAAAGGTCACAGAAGGGAGAAGGAATATGTTGCCAACTTGTACTTCCCAAGTGCTTAGTACAGTGCTCTGCACACAGTAAGAGCTCACTAACTACGATTGAATGAATGAATGAACAAGGGAAAAGAAGGCTTAATCAGGGAAGGCCTCTTGGAGGAGATGTGACCTTAATAATGCTTTGAAGGTGGGAAGAATGGTGGTCTGGCCTGGAGGGAGTTCCAGGCTAGCGGGAGAATGTAGGAAAGAGATTGGCGGCAAAACAGACAAGATTGGGGCACAGTGAGTAAGTTAGTGCAGGAGGAACATTCCCTCTCCCTTCTAGACTGTGAGCCCATTATTGGGTAGGGATTGTCTCTATGGGTTGCCAACTTGTACTTCCCAAGCACTTGGTACAGTGCTTTGCACACAGTAAACGCACAATAAATACAATTGAATGAATGAATGAATGCAGGCTGATCTGTAGTAGGAGATCAGTGAGGTGAGAAAGGATGGGTCAAGCTGATTTAATGCTTTAAATCAGATGGTAAGGAGTTTCTGTTTGATGTGTTGGTGGATGGGCAACCACTGGAGGCTCTTGAGGAGTGGGGAAGCATGGACTAAATGTTTTTGTAGAAAAGGTGATCTGTACTGCAGAGTGACGTATGGACTGGGATGGGGAGAGGCAGGAGGCAGGGAGGTCAGTGAGAAGGCTTAAGCAGTAGATTTCACAGATAGGGGAAATAGTCTACTATAAGGATTTTTACATAAGCACTGTGGGGCTGAGGTACTTCCTAAATTCTAGCCTTTGACTAGCCTTGGCAGGAATACAGGATTGCTTACTAAAAGAAACATTAAGAAAAAACAAAAAAAAGCAGAAAACACAGCCTGAAAACACGTTAATCGATTTCAGGTCTAATGCTGCAGTACAGGACCACGCTAAAGAGGGAGGATTGTCCTACTTGACAGTGCAGAGAATATCACTATGAATTATAATGACCTTGACCTTATCCCATTCATGAATGGCAGCAAGCTAGCCTATCATTTGGATGCCCTTACATGCTCTTAATTAAGGGGTGGAGGAGAAATTCACCCACAAATTTAGGAGCATGGCATAGTGGCTAGAGCACAGGCCTGGGAGCCAGAAGGTCATGGGTGCTAATACCAGCTCTGCCACTTTTTCATTTCATTCATTCAGTCGTATTTATTGAGCGCTTACTGTGTGCAGAGCACTGTACTCAGTGCTTGGGAAGTACAAGTTGGCAACATCTAGAGACGGTCCCTACCCGACAGTGGGCTCAGAGTCTAGAAGGGGGAGACGGACAACAAAACAAAACATGTTAACAGCATAAAATAAATAGAATAGTCAATATGTACGAGTAAAATCAATAGAGTGATCAATCTGTACAAACATATGTACAGGTGCTGTGGGGAGGGGAAGGAGTAGGGCAGGGGGGATGGGGGGGGAGAACCTGAGGTTGTACCTGGGAAGGTGAGGAGGTGGGCGGGCTGTCCGCTGGCCCCCATTCATTCATTCCATCAAATTTATTAAGTGCTTACTGTGTGCAGAGCACTGTACTAAGTGCTTGGGAAGTACAACATATAGAGACGGTCCCTACCCAACAGTGGGCTCACAGTCTAGAAGGGGGAGACGGACAACAAAACAAGACATATTAACAAAATAAAATAAATAGAATAAATATGTACAAGTAAAACCCTATTGTACTGTCCTCCCCCGAGGCCTCAGTACAGTGCTCGGCACACAGCAGGCGCTCAATAAATGCCATTAATAATGATGACGTTGCACTTGTCTGCTATGTGACCTTGCGCAAGTTACTTCACTTCTTTGTGCCTTGGTTACCTCATCTGTAAAATTGGGATTGAGACTGTGAACCCCATGTGGGACAGGGTCTGTGTCCAACCCAATTTGCTTGTATCCACCCAGCGCTTAATACAATTCCTGGCATGTAGTAAGTGCTTAACAGATACCATAATTATAATCATAAGAATTGTTATTATTATTATACCACTCACTGTACAGCTACTACCCAGCACGGGCTTTGGAGTCAGAGGTCATGGGTTCAAATCCCAGCTCCGCCAATTGCCACTGTGTGACTTTGGGCAAGTCACTTAACTTCTCTGTGCCTCAGTTACCTCATCTGTAAAATGGGGATTAAAGGTGATTTTCAGGTGTAAGGGGGTTTCAGGTGTAAAAGGGACCAGGCTCATACCAAAATTACTACATTTTTGGACCAGATTAATCTCTGCTTAATGTATGCATTTTAGTAACTGAGTTTTCCTGTTCTTCAGGAAGAACAGTGAACTAATGATCTGGCAAGTTCCCTTGGTGACATTTTTCCCAGAATTTAAATAACTCATGTGTTATTTTAAAAAATTCTTCAGCCATTTTTGTGAGTATTTAACAAATTGGGAAATAGAAAGTGGAATTATGAATTTGATTTTGTATAACTTCAAAAAAACTTAAAATTACAGGCTTGTAATCAGTTAATTCATCAATGGCACATATTGCATACCTTTTAAAGTCCTAGGTACTGTAATAAGCAGTAGGTAGATAAGTATTTCAGTGGCAGCAAGACATATGCACCTGTCCTCAAGGAGCTTACAGACTAATTCAGAATAATCTACAATTTTTACAAATGTTGCCTTCAACACTTGCCAGAAAATCTGCCTTTTGTCCCCTGTGGGTCTTCTGAGAGACACCACTTTACTTGTGCTGTCTTTGAAAAATGCATTATTATGAGCCTTCCTTTATTGATCTCATCTCTAGCCCATGTATATTTGTTTTATCTTAGAAAAATAGCTCTGTTTTGCAGTTATAAACTTCAGTTCCTCAAATGAAAATGATAACTGATACTCCCATATTCCTTAAGAATGCCTGCACCACAACAAAGCTGAAACTACCCAGACCCATTGGCTTGTGGTTTTCATCATTTTCTCAAAACAATAGTAACAATAAAAAAGGGAATTAAATCATGAGTCCTGGGAGGATTAATAGAAATAAAAGGAAAAGGTAAATATTAGGCTTTTGTCCAAATGAATAGAGAAAAAAATATTAAGACCTTTAAGAATGGCATCCACCACAAGAAAGAATGTGGTATTTGTTGAGCGCTTACTATGTGTCCAGAACTGGGGAAGATACAAGATAATCAGGTCAGACACAGTCACTGTCCCACACAGGGGCTCACAGTCTGACAGGTAGCATATCCCCATTTTACAGGTGACATTATTGAGGCACAGAGAAGTTAAGTGATTTGCCCAAGGTCACACAGCAGGCATGTGACAGAGCCAGGATTAGAACCCATGTCCTCTGACTCCCAGGGCTGTGCCCTTTCAACCACACCGTACTGCTTGCAGGTAGAGCCCTGGCCTTCCCAGTGTTATTAAGGTTGAGAATCAATCAATCAATCAATCAATCAATCAATCGTATTAAATGAGCGCTTACTGTGTGCAGATCACTGTACTAAGCGCTTGGGAAGTATAAGTTGGCAACATATGGAGACAGTCCCTACCCAACAGTGGGTGAAGACCTCATGCTGCTGATGGTTTCTCAGGCTTCTCAGGCTGGAACGAGGACTGATGGGAAGTCCCAATGGAATGGGAGACTGGGCCGTTTCTCTCTCAGACTGCAGGCCTCAGCAATCCGGGCCTAATGGAATAGCTGGGTCTTTACCCTTTTGCTGCTGATGATGACAGCGGTAAGATCACTCAGTTCTTTCCACCCCTACCTAGCCTCCCTCTTATCCCATTACTACTCAGCCCTCACACTTTGCTCCTTACCAATCTACTCACTGAACTTGCTCTTGTCTTGCTCACTGTTGAGCCCATGCTACAGGCCCCCCCACCTGGAAGTCCCTTCTCCTTCATATTCATTCATTCATTCATTCAATTGTATTGATTGAGCGCTTACTGTTTGCAGAGCACTGTACTAAGCTCTTGGGAAGTACAAGTTGGCAACATATAGAGACGGTCCCTACCCAACAACGGGCTCACAGTCTAGAAGGGGGAGACAGAAAACAAAACAAAACATGTGAACAGGTGTCAAGTCATCAGATTAAATAGAAGTAAAGCTAGATGCACATCATTAACAAAAACAAAATAAATAGAATAGTAAATATGTACAAGTAAAATAGAGTAATAAATCTGTACAAACATATATACAAGTGCTGTGGGGAGGGGAATGAGATAGGGCAGGGGGGATGGGGAGGGGGAGAGGAAGGAGGGGACTCAGTCTGGGAAGGCCTTCTGGAGGAGGTGAGCTCTCAGTAGGGCTTTGAAGGGAGGAAGAGAGCTAGCTTGGCGGATGTGCGGAGGGAAGACGTGTGCTGGGGATCGACGGTGGGACAGGCGAGAACAAAGCACAGTGAAGAGGTTAGCGGCAGAGGAGCAGAGGGTGTGGGCTGGGCTGTAGAAGGAAAGAAGGGAGGTGAGGTAGGAGGGGTCGAGGTGATGGACAGCCTTGAAGCCGAGAGTGAGGAGTTTTTGCCTGATGCCACTGGAGATTTTTGAGGAGGGGAGTAACATGCCCAGAGCGTTTCTGCACAAAGATGATCCGGGCAGCAGAGTGAATTATAGACTGAAGTGGGGAGAGACAGGAGGATGGGAGATCAGAGAGGAGGCTGATGCAGTAATCCGGTCAGGATATGATGAGAGATTGAACCAGCAGGGTAGTGGTTTGGAAGGAGAGGAAAGGGCGGATCTTGGCGATGCTGCGGAGGTGAGACCAGCAGGTTTTGGTGATGGATTGGATGTGAGGGGTGAACGAGAGAGCAGAGTCGAGGATAATGCCAAGGTTGCGGGCTTGTGAGATGGGAAGGATGGTAGTGCCATCTACAGTGATGGGAAAGGGAGAAGGCAGGGTTTGGGAAGGAAGATAAGGAGTTCAGTCTTGGACATAATGAGTTTTAGATGGCAGGCAGACATGCAGGTGGAGATGTCCTGAAGACAGGAGGAGGCACAAGCCTGAAGGGAGGGAGAGAGAGCAGGAGCAGAGATGTAGATTTGGGTGTCATCAGCGTAGAGATGATAGTTGAAGCCGTGGGAGCGAATGAGTTCACCAAGGGAGTGAGTGTAGATGGAAAACAGAAGGGGACCAACAACTGACCCTTGAGGAACCCTACAGTAAGGGGATGGGAGGGGAAGGAGGAGCCCGCAAAGGATACTGAGAATGAACAGCCAGAGAGATAAGAGGAGAACCAGGAGAGGATGGAGTCTATGAAGCCAAGGTTGGATAGCGAATTGAGGAGAAGGGGGTGGTCCACAGTGTCGAAGGCAGCTGAGAGGTTGAGGAGGATTAGGGTAGAGTAGGAGCCATTGGATTTGGCAAGCAGGAGGTCATTGGTGACCTTTGAGAGGGCAATTTTGGTGGAATGTAGGGGATGGAAGCCAGATTGGAGGGAGTCGAGGAGAGCATTGGCGTTGAGGAATTCGAGGCAGCGCGTGTAGACGACTTGTTCAAGGAGTTTGGAAAGGAATGGTAGGAGGGAGATAGGGCGATGACTAGAAGGGGGGGGTCAAGAGAGAGTTTTTTTAGGATGGGGGAGACATGGGCATGTTTGAAGGCAGAGGGGAGGGAACCAGTGGAGAGTGAGCGGTTGAAGATGGAAATTAAGGAGGGGAGGAGGTAGGAGGCGAAAGATTTCATAAGATATTAGGGAATGGGGTCAGAAGCACAG
The DNA here is from genome assembly GCF_015852505.1 of Tachyglossus aculeatus. NCBI lineage: Eukaryota > Metazoa > Chordata > Mammalia > Monotremata > Tachyglossidae > Tachyglossus > Tachyglossus aculeatus. Next base: position 40,732,102 of record NC_052066.1, read on the forward strand.
GTGGCCGGAGTAGCACTTGAGAGGAGGGAGATCTCATCTGAGGATACTGCTGGGCAGGATGCGAGGGTAGTGGAGAGGGTTAAGAGCAGGGGGGTTGGAGAAGGGGGAGGAGTGACTTTGGGGAGCTCAGACCTGATGGAGTTAATTTTACTAATGAAGTAGTAGGCCAGATCGTTGGGGGTGAGGGAAGGAGGGTGGGGAGGAACAGTGGGCCTGAGAAGGGAGTTAAATGTACAGAAGAGCTGACAGGGATGATGGGCATGGGTGTCAATAATTCATATATAATGGTGGTATTTGTTAAGTACTTACTAAGCTCTGGGAGAGTATCTGGCATATCTGGCAGACAAATCTTCAAAGTCCAAAGTCTTACTGAAATCACATCTCTTCCAGAAAACCTTCCCTGACTAATCTCTCATCTCCCCATCCTATTTTCCCTCCCTCCTGTTTCACCTGATCACTTTTTTCTGTTCCCACAAAGCTGTTAGGTATTAACGTAGGTACTCACCCTACCCTCACTCCCCCAGAATTTATATACTGTTTCCTTATACCCCTATTTTAATTTATTTCCATGTCTGTTTCCCCTGCTAGATTGTAAGCTCTTTGAGGACAGGCAGTACTCTATTGTATTCTCCCAAACTCTCAATCCATTCCTCTGCACACAGTAAGCATTCAGTTTATTCAATGATTTCTAGATTGGTTTCCTACTCTTCCCAAGCTGGTACAGACACTAATGGAAACAACAGAGCTAAGATAAACAAAATTCCTATTTAATAGGTAGCACAGAACCTTTCCCAGAAAAGCTGACTTCTGCATTAAGGTCCTAAATTAGCTTAAATCACAGGAAGAGGCTCTCAAAATTTGCTAATTTAAATCACTTTTCATATTTTTACTTGATTCCTAGGTAGAGCACAAACAATTCACATTGAGAGCACAAGATCATCTGGTTATTTTACTGTACTTCAGTATAATAAACTTTATATAGTAATATATCATACTTTACTATAGTAGAGTTGTGCTAGTAGCAAAGGATCAGAGGAAAGAAGCTAAGTTGATCAGTGTAACCCTATTCACCCTACCCAACATGACACTTATCAGAGTTTAAAATCTTTGTGGGTGGGGAATGTGTCAAACTTCTGTAGTACTTCTGAGCCACCCTGTCAAGAGTCTGGGGTCTTACCTGAAATTATCCAAATGGGCAGTGTGTGTGAACGGGATTAGAGCTGGGACCAGAAAGTCTGAAATTCTGTGACATTCAGGCAGACGTGCTAATGACAGGATTCTGGGGAGTTTTGGAGGTGGGGAAATGGTGGTGGTATTTGTTTTACTGAAAACGGAGCATATGATAGGATTAGGTTACCCCATGCAGCCGGTATAATGCATGCAATGTCACGTGCGTCGCAATGGCTGATATTTTTGACTCCTGTTGGGGGCCCACTGGTCTGGAACCTGAGACTCTTCATTCCCAAAAGTCTCTTGGCAAGGAGGGCAGAGACCGAGGAGCTCCGCCAACTCACCCCATCCAGTATGGCCAAACCCTGCCCGAGAGACAGGTTCCGGCCTGGGCCCGTGCCCCATTCCGTTGTTTGTTCGGTCTGCAGGCGCAGGTTTAACTAACTTTCAGTTGACCCTTAGGCATGCTTGGCCAGGGAAAATTTGATCCTTGCCCCTTCCTGATTATCCAGTAGTCAGTTTTGAGTTTATGAGCTCTCCAGGCCCTTTTCTGCCCAGGTTTTGTCCATTTAATTGCTCACCAATACTTCCAGTTGGGGCGGGTTCTCATTCATCTATTCAATCATATTTATTGAGCACTTATTGTGTGCAAAACACTGTACTAAGCACTTGGGAGAGTACACTAGACACATTCCCTGCCCACAAAGAGCGTACAGTGGTGCAAGGACTCGGGTAGGTGTTGTCTCAGGCTGCCCCTGTCCTGCTCCCTCCAAGAGCAGTGGTACTGCCCCGTTAGACCAGGGCTTAGGAAAAGGTGGTAGTGGTTCTCCTACAACAACCCAGCCCACACACTTGGTTCCTCTAATGCTAACCTTCTCACAGTCCCGCCATCTCATCTACTGCACCGCCGACATCTTGCCCTCATCCTGCCTCTGGCCTGGAAAACCCTCTCTCCTTATATCCTCCGGACAATGACTCTACCCTCCTTCAAAGCCTTATTGAAGGCACATCTCCTCCAAGAAGCCTTCCCTGACTAGACCCTCCCACTCCCTTCTGCCTCGACCTGACTTGTCTGCATCAACCTGACTTGCTCCCTTTATTCATTCCCCCTCCCAGCCCCAAAGCACTTCTGTAAACATCTGTAATTTATTTATTTATATTCATGTCTGTCTCCCCCTCTAGACTGGCAGCTTGTTGTGGGCAGGGAATGTGTCTGTTTATTTCTGTAGTGTACTCTCCCCAGTGCTTAGTACAGTGCTCTGCACACAGTCAGAGCTCAATAAATACAATTAACTGACTGACTTACTGCTGGTGTGGACCTTTCTGCTTAAGCCCCCTTGGAAAGAGCCCTCTTTGAAAGGGAGCAGGGAGAGGGGAAAGGGGGCAGAGGAGTAGCAGGACCACAAAGCCAGGCTGGGCATCAGCTGGGGGCTGAGGCTCATAGACCAGGGTGGAGACTGGGCAGAAAAATGTTTCAGTATTGCCCATCACATCCTGGAGCTTGGGTGCAGGAGCTGCTGCCTCAGATCTTTCTTCCAAGAACTCCCTGTTGATGGAGAAGGCTAGACATCTGCCATCAAGCCCAGAAGTGGTCAGGTCCTCCCTGCCCTTCATTTCCAGCTCCTGCCCCACAAGGCCCTGCGTCCTGGGCTCCAAGGCCCCCTGCTTCCTCTGACTCAGTGTCTGATTGGGTGACAGAACTGGCAAAATGTGGATATGGAAGGGTCTTTTTCTAAAAAACGAAACAAAACAGTATTTGTTAAGTCCTTACTATGTGCCAGGCACTCTACTAAGTGCCGAAGAAGGTAGGTACAGTACTCTACCAGCCCTCTAGACCATAAGATAGTTGTGGGCAGGGAATGTATCCTTTGGCAAAATGGATAGAACCTGGACCTGGGAATCAAAAGGTCATGGGTTCTAATCCCAGCTCCACCACTTGTCTGCTATGTGGCCTTGGGCAAATCACTTCACTTCCCTGTGCCTCAGCTCCCTCATCTGTAAAATAGGAATTAAGACTGTGAGCCTCATGGGAGACAGGGAGTGTGTCCAACCTGATTTGCCTGTATCCACCCTAGCGCTTAGTACAGTGACTGGTAAGCGCTTAACAAATACCATAATAATTATTGTTATGTGTCTGTTTATTGCTGTAGTGTACTCTCCCAAGCGCTTAGTACAGTACTTTGCATACAGTAAACGCTCAATAAATATGATGGACTGACTGACCGAAAAGCTAATCAGGTTGGGCACAGTCTTTGTTCCACATTCATTCATTTGTTCATTCAATTGTATTTATTGAGCACTCTACTGTGTGCAAAGTACTAAGCACTTGAGAGAGTACAATATAACTTCAAACTGACACATTCCCTGCCCACAATGAGCTCACATGGGGCTCAGGGTCTTAACCCCCATTTCACAGATGAGATAACTGAGGCACAGAGAAGTTAAATAATAATAATAATAATGGCATTTATTAAGTGCTTACTATGTGCAAAGCACTGTTCTAAGCATTGGGGAGGTTACAGGATGATCAGGTTGTCCCATGGGGGGCTCACAATCTTAATCCCCATTTTCCAGATGAGGAAACTGAGGCACAGAGAAGTTAAGTGACATGACTTGCCCAAGGTCACACAGCAAGCAAGTGGAGGAGCCGCGATTAGAAACAAGTCCTCCTGACTCCCTGGCCTGTGCCTGGAGGTTGCCTCTATTAGTTGAAATGAGGGTTTTTGTTAAAAAACACCTCAGCCCTAACTTTACCCACCCTATTATTTTCTTCTCATTGTTACACATCATCTAGTCTTGGTTGTATTTTGAAAATATCATTTGTTTCCAGCAAAACTGCCCTCCCTCTGCCCATCTGCCAAGCTAGCTCTCTTCCTCCCTTCAAGGCCCTACTGAGAGCTCACCTCCTCCAGGAGGCCTTCCCAGACTGAGCCCCTTCCTTCTTTTCCCCCTCGTCCCCCTCTCCATCCCCCCCATCTTACCTCCTTCCCTTCCCCACAGCACCTGTATATATGTATATATGTTTGTACATGTTTATTACTCTATTTATTTATTTATTTATTTTACTTGTACATATCTATTCTATTTTATTTTGTAGTATGTTTGGTTTTGTCTCCCCCTTTTAGACTGTGAGCCCACTTTTGGGTAGGGACTGTCTCTATATGTTGCCAATTTGTACTTCCCAAGCGCTTAGTACAGTGCTCTGCACACAGTAAGCGCTCAATAAATACGATTGATGATCATGATGATGATCTTTCTCTAGATAACTGTGGCGTTTGGAGGAGAGAGGTAGGCTTTTTCAATGCAGAGGAATTTGTAACTGTTGTAATCTGTTATCCTTATTTTCATCTTCAAATAATGCAAAACGTTGCTACTCTAATCAAATGTTTCACTTTAATTCACTAAAGCACTCAATCAGCTCACTCCCTTCTACCTTACCTCACTGCTCTCCTATCGCACACAGTCTAGCCAGCATATTTCATTCTTCTAGCTCCATGTTGCTCTCTGTGTCTTGATCTTATCTAGCTCACCGCTGACCAATTTCGCATATTCTCCCTCCGGCCTGGACCTACCTCCCCCCTCCATATACTCCAGACCACCACTCTCCCCACATGCTGTAGTGGATAGAACATGGGTCTGGGAGTCAGAAAGCCATTGGGTTCTAATGCCGGCTCTGCCACTTGTCTGCTTTGTGACCTTGGGCAAGTCACTTCACTTCTCTGTGCCTCAGTTTCCTGATCTGTAAAATGAGAATTAATCAATCAATCAATCAATTGTATTTATTGAGTGCTTACTGTGTGCAGAGCACTGTACTTAAGCGCTTGAGAAGTACAAGTTGGCAACATATAGAGACAGTCCCTACCCAACAGTGGGCTCACAGTCTAAAAGGGGGAGACAGAGAACAAAACCAAACATACTAACAAAATAAAATAAATAGAATAGATATGTTCAAGTAAAATAAATAAATAAATAAATAGAGTAATAAATGTGTACAAACATATATACATATATACAGGTGCTGTGGGGAAGGGAAGGAGGTAAGATGGGGGGGATGGAGAGGGGGGCGAGGGGGAGAGGAAGGAAGGGGCTCAGTCTGGGAAGGCCTCCTGGAGGAGGTGAGGCCTCCTGGAGGAGGTGAACATGGCAAAACTCCCAGAGTTCCCCCTCTGGCAGGTCACCATCAGAGGCATCTTCTCTCCTCCCAGCTTGAGGGTCGTCGCGCCTGCTGGTCATTCCGGGGTGGGGAGGCGAGTTTCCATGTGCCATAGCTCGGATGAGTGTTCAGGTGACCATGGGCCAGGCTCAAGCCTTCAGGGACATGCTCTGCCCAAGCCCATATGCTTCCTGGCTCAAAGCTCATGGGCTCAAGAGAGCCCAAAGCCTGATTTCGACTGTGAGCCCAATGCGTGTCAGGGACTGTGTCCAATCCGATTTGCTTGTATCCAACCCAGTGCTTAGTACAGTGCCTGGCACAGAGTAAGCACTTAACAAATACCATAATTATTCTATTATTATTATTATTATTATCTCCTCCGAGAAGTCTTCCCAATTAAACCTTCTCCCTTCTGTATTGTCTATGCAGTTGGCTCTGTACCCAAGAAGCAGCATGGCTCAGTGGAAACAGCATGGGCTTTGGAGTCAGAGGTCATGGGTTCAAATCCCGGCTCCACCAATTGTCAGGTGTGTGACTTTGGGCAAGTCACTTAACTTCTCTGTGCCTCAGTTTCTCATCTGTAAAATGGGGATTAAGACTGTGAGCCCTCAGTGGGACAACCTGATCACCTTGTAACCTCCCCAGCACTTAGAACAGTGCTTTGCACATAGTAAGCGCTTAATAAATGCCATCATTATTATTATTACTATTACCCTTTGAGCACTTGATATTCACCCCACCATATCCGTAATTTCTTTATATTTATGTCTGTCTACCCCTCTATCAATCAATCAATCGTATTTATTGAGCGCTTACTATGTGCAGAGCACTGTACTAAGCGCTTGGGAAGTACAAATTGGCATCACATAGAGACAGTCCCTACCCAACAGTGGGCTCACAGTCTAAAAGGGGGAGACAGAGAACAGAACCAAACATACCAACAAAATAAAATAAGTAGGATAGAAATGTACAAGTAAAATAAATAAATAAATAAATAAATAGAGTAATAAATATGTACAACCATATATACATATATACAGGTGCTGTGGGGAAGGGAAGGAGGTAAGACGGGGGGATGGAGAGGGGGACGAGGGGGAGAGGAAAGAAGGGGCTCAGTCTGGGAAGGCCTCCTGGAGGAGGTGAGCTCTCAGCAGGGCCTTGAAGGGAGGAAGAGAGCTAGCTTGGCGGATGGGCAGAGGGAGGGCATTCCAGGCCCGGGGGATGACGTGGGCCGGGGGTCGATGGTGGGACAGGCGAGAGCGAGGTACAGTGAGGAGATTAGTGGTGGAGGAGCGGAGGGTGCGGGCTGGGCAGTAGAAGGAGAGAAGGGAGGTGAGGTAGGAGGGGGCGAGGTGATGGAGAGCCTTGAAGCCCAGGGTGAGGAGTTTCTGCCTGATGCGCAGATTGATCGGTAGCCATTGGAGGTTTTTGAGGAGGGGAGTAATATGTCCAGAGCGTTTCTGGACAAAGATAATCCGGGCAGCAGCATGAAGTATGGATTGAAGTGGAGAGAGACACGAGGATGGGAGATCAGAGAGAAGGCTAGTGCAGTAGTCCAGACGGGATAGGATGAGAGCTTGAATGAGCAGGGTAGCAGTTTGGATGGAGAGGAAAGGGCGGATCTTGGCAATGTTGCGGAGCTGAGACCGGCAGGTTTTGGTGACGGCTTGGATGTGAGGGGTGAATGAGAGAGCGGAGTCGAGGATGACACCAAGGTTGCGGGCTTGTGAGACGGGAAGGATGGTAGTGCCGTCAACAGAGATGGGAAAGTCAGGGAGAGGACAAGGTTTGGGAGGGAAGACAAGGATCTCAGTCTTCGACATGTTGAGCTTTAGGTGGCAGGCGGACATCCAGATGGAGATGTCCTGAAGGCAGGAGGAGATGCGAGCCTGGAGGGAGGGGGAGAGAGCGGGGGCAGAGATGTAGATCTGGGTGTCATCAGCGTAGAGATGATAGTTGAAGCCGTGGGAGCGAATGAGGTCACCAAGGGAGTGAGTGTATATTGAGAACAGAAGGGGACCAAGCACTGAACCTTGGGGAACCCCCACCGTAAGAGGATGGGAGGGGGAGGAGGAGCCTGCAAAAGAGACTGAGAAAGAACGACCGGAGAGATAAGAGGAGAACCAGGAGAGGACGGAGTCTGTGAAGCCAAGGTCAGATAACGTGTGGAGGAGAAGGGGGGGGTCCACAGTGTCAAAGGCAGCTGAGAGGTCGAGGAGGATTAGGACAGTCCCTCTAGACTGTAAGCTCCTCATAGGCAGGGAACATGTCTACCAACTCGGTTGTATTGTACTCTCCCAAGCACTTAGAACAGTTTATTTATATTCATGCCGGTCTCACCCTCTAGACTGTAAACTCCTTATAGCCAGGGAATGTGTCTGTTTATTGTTGTATTGTATTCTCAAGTGCTTAGTACAGTGCTCTGCACACAGTAAGCACTCAATACATGCAATTGAATGAATAACAATGATGGAATTTATTAAGTGCTTACTGTGTGAGAAACACTGTTCTAAGTGCTAAGCACTGTTCTAAGTGCTGATGAATACTCTACACACAGTAAGCATGCAAAATAGCATCGATTGATTGATTCCAGGGTAGAAATCAGAATAACAAGGCAGATGCACTTAGACTGTAAACTAATTATGGGCAGGCAACATTTCTTACAACCCTGTTGTATTGTACTCTCCCAAGTGCTTAGTACAGTGCTCTGCACATAGTAAGCACTCACATACAATTGACTGACTGAAGCATTCAGAAAGAAATAAAATCCTAATAGATGTCACTGTAAAAACAGGCAAACTGAAGAATAAATTGGGTAGATAGTCTAAAAAAAGCAAAGAGAGGGAAGTAGTAGTAATAGTAATAGTAGCCTTTACTGAGTGTTCACTCAGTGTGGTGCACTGGGAAGTGCCAAAAAATGAAGGGATGCATCCCTGTCCACGAGGAGCTTACACTCTATCGGGGGAAACAGACAGAAAAATATGTATAACTAGAGAGGTCAAAAGAAATAAATGGATCAAACATATGTACATGAGTGCCAAGGAAGGTGTAAATAAATTCAGACATAATAGAGTTGGCTTGGGCAGGTAGGAAATTAATTGAGGAAAACTTATTGGAGGAGGAGGAGGGATTTTAGGAGGGACCTGGGGTCTGTTCGATGTGGATTGGAGGGAGGGAGTTACAAGCTGGGGGAAGAGTGTGAGTAAGGGGGTGGAGGCAGAACAGTCAAGACTAAGGTAGAGCTAGAGCAGTGTGGCTCAGTGGAAAGAGCATGGGCTTGGGAGTCAGAGGACATGAGTTCTAATCCTGGCTCCGCCACTTGTCTGCTCTGTGACCTTGGGCAAGCCACTTTACTTCTCTGTGCCTCAGTTATCTCATTTGTAAAATGGGGATTAAAGCTTTGAGCCCCACTTGGGACAACCTGATATCTCAGCACTTAGAACAGCACTTGGCACGTAGTAAGTGTTTAACAAATACCATAATTATTATTATTAGCTAGAAGGTTGACTTGGGAGGAACCAAGACACAAGACGGGTAATAGCAGGTGAAAAAGGCAGAGAGGAAAAAAAAGGCCAGATGGTGGAGAGTTTTGAAGCAGATTGTGAGGCGATTGGTTTGATGCATAGAGATGTAGGAAGCCAGGAGAGGGTTTTGAGGAGAGGAGAGATGTGGGATGAGTGAAGTTTCAGGAGGAGAACTGGTGCAACAGCAGGTAGGGAGGGGTGGATATTTTAGTAAATAAGTGAATAAATGCTTAAAAATCATAAATCAATATGCACATAATTGCTACATTTGGCTGTGATCAATCATATTTATTGAGTATTTACTGTGTGTACATCACTGTACTAAGCACTTGGGAGAGTACAATATAACTGAGTTGGTAGACACGTTCCCTGCCTACAACAAGCTTACAGTTGCGAGAGTGAGAGGTGGAGTCTTTTGGGGACAGGGATTGTGTCCAGCCTGATTAAGTTGTGTTTACCCAGCACATCATAAAGTAATAATAATAATGATGGCATTTATTAAGCGCTTACTATATGCAAAGCACTGTTCTAAGTGCTGGGGAGGTTACAAGGTGATCAGGTTGTCCCACAGGGGGCTCACAGTCTTAATCCCCATTTTACAGATGAGGGAACTGAGGCCCAGAGAAGTGAAGTGACTTGACCAAAGTCACATAGCTGACAAGTGGCGGAGCTAGGATTTGAACCCATGACCTCTGACTCCAAAACCCGTGCACTTTCCACTGAGCCTCGCTGCTTTCCATACATTTAACTCCCTCCTCAGGCCCCCTGTCTGCCCCCCTCCTCCATCCCTCACCCCCAACAATCTGGCCTCCTACTTCATTAGTAAAATTAACTCCATCAGGTCTGAGCTCCCCAAAGTCACACCTCCCACTTCTCCATCCCCCCAGCTCTCAAGCCTCTTTGCTACTCTCCTGTCCTTCCCAGGAGTACCTTAAGGTGAGATCTCCTCCCTCCTCTCAAGTGCTACTCCATCCACCTGTGCTTCGGACCCCATTCCCTCTCATCTTATGAAAACTCTCGCCCCTTCCCTCCTCCCCTCCTTAACTTCCATCTTCAACCGCTCACTCTCCACTGGTTCCTTCCCCTCTGCCTTCAAACATGCCCACATCTCCCCCATCCTAAAACAACCCTCTCTTGACCCCACTGCCCCTTCTAGTTATCGTCCTATCTCCCTCCTACCCTTCCTTTCCAAATTCCTAGAACGAATCATCTATACTCGCTGCCTCTAATTCCTCAACTCCAACTCTCTCCTAGACCCCCTCCAATCTGGCTTCCGTCCCCTACACTGCACTGAAACTACCCTTTCAAAGGTCACCAATGACCTCCTTCTTGCCAAATCCAATGGCTCCTACTCTATCCTAATTCTCCTTGACCTCTCAGCTGCCTTTGACACTGTGGATCACCCCCTTCTCCTCAACACACTCTCCAACCTTGGCTTCACAGACTCTGTCCTCTCCTGGTTCTCCTCATCTCTCCGGCCATTTATTCTCAGTCTCTTTTGCAGGCTCCTCCTCCCCCTCCCATCCCCTTACTGTAGGGGTTCCTCAAGGGTCGGGTTCCTCAAGGGTCAGGTTCCTCAAGGTTCCACTATACTCGCTCCCTTGGTGAACTCATTCACTTCCATGGCTTCAACTATCATCTTTACGCTGATGACACCCAAATCTACATCTCCACTCCTGCTCTCTCTCCCTCCCTCCAGGCTCGTATCTCCTCCTGCCTTCAGGACATCTCCATCTGGATGTCTGCCTGTCATCTAAAACTCAATATGTCCAAGACTGAGCTCCTTATCTTCCCTCCCAAACCCTGTCCTCTCCCTGACTTTCCCATCACTGTAGACGGCACTACCATCTTTCCCATTTCACAAGCCCGCAACCTTGGTGTCATCCTCGACTCCGCTTTCTCATTCACCCCACACATCCAATCCATCACCAAAACCTGCCAGTCTCACCTCCACAACATCGCCAAGAGCTGCCCTTTCCTCTTTATCCAAACTGCTACCACATTAGTACAATCTCTCATCCTTTCCAAACTGGATTACTACATCAGCCTCCTCTCTGATCTCCCATCCTCCTGTCTCTCCCCACTTCAGTCTATACTTCACTCTGCTGTCTGGATTATCTTTGTACAGAAACACTCTGGGCATGTTACTCCCCTCCTCAAAAATCTCCAGTGGTTGCCTGTCAATCTACTAATCAAGCAAAAACTCCTCACTCTCAGCTTCAAGGCTCTCCATTACCTTGCCCCCTCCTACCTCACCTCCTTTCTCTCTCTCTATGGCCCAGCCCACACCCTCCACCCCTCTGCCGCTAACCTCCTCACTGGGCCTCATTCTTGCCTGTCCCGCAGTCGACCCTCGGCCCATGTCCTTCCTCTGGCCTGGAATGCCCTCCCTCCACACATCCACCAAATTAGCTCTCTTCCTCCCTTCAAAGCCCTACTGAGAGCTCACCTCCTCCAGGAGGCCTTCCCAGACTGAGCCCCCTTTTTCCTCTCCTCCTTCCCACACCCCCCAGCCCTACCCCCTTCCCCTTCCCACAGCACTTGTATATATTTGTACAGATTTATTACTCTATTTATTTTATTTATACATATTTACTACTCTATTTTGTTAATGATGTGCATATAGCTGCAATTCTCTTTATTCTGATGGTTTTGACACCTGTCTACATGTTTTGTTTTCTGTCTCCCCCTTCTAGACTGTGAGCCCGTTGTTGGGTAGGGACCGTCTCTATACGTTGCCAACTTGTACTTCCCAAGCACTTAGTACAGTGCTCTGCACACAGTAAGGGCTCAATAGATACGACTGAATGAATGAATGGAGAGGAATAAATAACTTGGGGACCAGAAATGAAGCATTACAGTATGAGCTTCATGATACTAACACTTTTGATAGGAGAAAAAAAGGAACACACTATCGAAAAGCTTAGCTTCTCTGGATCCTTGCTCGTTATCTATTGTTTGAATAAGCCTCTCAGCAGAACAGTTTGTATACAACCCAACAGCTGTTAATTACTCACTCACCCTGGTTCTATAACAAATGACAATGAACACAGAACTGCCTTTTCAATCCACACGTGTAGTAAATAATTCCCTCTGAAAGAGTTTGTGCTGCTGCTGTTGCATCTAGGTTCAACAAAAAGATTGGGAAGCAATGAAGCACTTTTTTGAAGCTAACATTTCACTCAGTTTTAACCTGAAGTCATCTTCCCACATTCATTTGGCCTCCACAGGATAGAGAAGTATCCACTCACAACCACCTAAAGCACTGTTGACTTATATGTTCTACAATTTCAGAAGCAGCCTGGCCTAGTGAAAAGAGCAGGGGCCTGAGAGTCAGAGGACATGGGGTCTAATCCAGGGCTTAAATTACATTAATTTATCCTGGGTTAAATTTTTATTATAAATTATTTATTGATATTAATTTCTCTCTCCCCTTGTAGACTGTAAATTCATTGTGGGCAAGGAAGGTTTCTGGTAACTCTTGTATTGTATTCTCCCAAGCACTTAGTAGGGTGCTCTGTACATAGTTAGCACTCAATACATACATTTGATTGATTTATTGATTAATCTTGGTTCCCCCACTTGTCTGCTGTGTGACCTCAGACCCCACTTTTCCTCATCTCCCATTCCCTTCTGCGTCACCATGACTTGTTCCCTGTGCTCTTCCCCTCTCCCAGGCCCACAGTGCTTACATACAGATCTGTAATTTTATTTATTTGTACTGATGTCTGTCTCCCACACTCTAGACTGTAAGCCCTTTGTGGGCAGGAAATGTGACTTTATTGTTGTATTGTACTCTCCCAAGCACTTAGTAAAGTGCTCTGCACACAGTAAGTGCTCAATAAATATGATTGAATGAATGAATGACCTTGGGAAAGGCTTTTGATTACTCTGTGCCTCAATTACCTAATCTGTAAAATGGAGATTAAGACTGTCAGCCTCATGTGGGACATGGACTGTGTCCAACCTGATTATCTTGTATAATAATAATAATAATAATAATAATAATAATGGCATTTGTTAAGCGCTTACTATGTGCAAAGCACTGTTCTAAGCGCTGGAGGGATACAAGGTGATCAGGTTGTTGTCCCACGTGGGGCTCACAGTCTTCATCCCCATTTTACAGATGAGGTAACTGAGGCTCCAAGAAGTTAAGTGACTTGCCCAAGGTCACACAGCAGATATGTGGCAGGGCTGAGCTTCGAACCCATGACCTCTGACTCCAAAGCCCATGCTCTTTCCATTGAGCCACGTTGCTGATGTATCTCTACCCCAGCACTTAATACAGTGCCTGGAGCATAGTAAGGGCTTAACAAATAACATAATAAAAAATTAAGGAATTCCTCAGCCACATATCCATCTTACTCTTATCTTCCTCTTACCTGTAAAGTATTTTGTATCTGTCTCCCTGGTTAGATTGTAAGCTCCTTAAGGGCAGGTATCATTCCTATCATTCCTACATTCCACGGAAACTGCCCTCTCAAAGGTCACCAATGACCTCCTGCTTGCTAAATCCAACGGCTCATATTCTGTCCTAATCCTCCTCGACCTCTCAGCTGCCTTCGACACTGTGGACCACCCCCTTCTCCTCAACATGCTACCTGACCTTGGCTTCACAGACTCCGTCCTCTCCTGGTTCTCGTCTTACCTCTCCGGTCGTTCATTCTCAGTCTCTTTTGCAGGCTCCTCCACCCCCTCCCATCCTCTTACTGTGGGGGTTCCCCAAGGTTCAGTGCTTGGTCCCCTTCTGTTCTCGATCTACACGCACTCCCTTGGTGACCTCAGTTGCTCCCACGGCTTCAACTATCATCTCTACGCTGATGACACCCAGATCTACATCTCTGCCCCTGCTCTCTCCCCCTCTCTCCAGGCTCGCATCTCCTCCTGCCTTCAGGACATCTCCATCTGGATGTCTGCCCACCACCTAAAGCTCAACATGTCGAAGACTGAACTCCTTGTCTTCCCTCCCAAACCTTGCCCTCTCCCTGACTTTCCCATCTCTGTTGATGGCACTACCATCCTTCCCGTCTCACAAGCCCGCAACCTTGGTGTCATCCTCTACTCCGCTCTCTCATTCACCCCTCACATCCAAGCCGTCACCAAAACCTGCCGGTCTCAGCTCCGCAACATTGCCAAGATCCGCCCTTTCCTCTCCATCCATACCGCTACCCTGCTCATTCAAGCTCTCATCCTATCCCGTCTGGACTACTGCATCAGCCTTCTCTCTGATCTCCCATCCTCGTGTCTCTCTCCACTTCAATCCATACTTCATGCTGCTGCCCGGATTATCTTTGTCCAGAAACGCTCTGGGCATATTACTCCCCTCCTCAAAAATCTCCAGTGGCTACCAATCACTCTGTGCATCAGGCAGAAACTCCTCACCCTGCGCTTCAAGGCTCTCCATCACCTTGCCCCCTCCTACCTCACCTCCCTTCTCTCCTTCTACAGCCCAGCCCGCACCCTCCACTCCTCTGCCGCTAATCTCCTCACCGTACCTCGTTCTCGCCTGTCCCGCCATTGACCCCCGGCCCACGTCATCCCCTGGGCCTGGAATGCCCTCCCTCTGCCAAGCTAGCTCTCTTCCTCCCTTCAAGGCCCTACTGAGAGCTCACCTCCTCCAGGAGGCCTTCCCACACTGAGCCCCTTCCTTCCTCTCCCCCTCGTCCCTCTCTCCATCCCCCCATCTTACCTCCTTCCCTTCTCCACAGCACCTGTATATATGTTTGTACATATTTATTACTCTATTTATTTATTTTACTTGTACATATCTATTCTATTTATTTTATTTTGTTAGTATGTTTGGTTTAGTTCTCTGTCTCCCCCTTTTAGACTGTGAGCCCACTGTTGGGTAGGGACTGTCTCTATATGTTGCCAATTTGTACTTCCCAAGCGCTTAGTACAGTGCTCTGCACATGGTAAGTGCTCAATAAATACGATTGATAATGATGATTGTCTACTGCATATTTTCAAACACTTAGTAAACTGCACTGCATACCACAGGCACTGAAGAAACTCATTGGTATGACTAAAGCTCAACTGGGCTAGGGAGGAGAAACAGCATAACAGAATTCAGTAACCTTGAGAATCCACTGACAGCAGAATTTGGGGAGGAAAAACCATAGCCGTTTTCTATTTACCAGGGGAGTAATGTTGGCCCAGGCTGCTGAGACCCTTCCAGTGCTGGATGAAGTCATTTTTCTGTTTAGTGAAAGTATATCAAGACATATTTGCATGGTAATACTCTGCACAGTGAGTGCTGAATGAATACTGAAAGGGCAACCAAAAACTGGTAGGTGAAACTTTTTTTCTTGTAATGCAGGCCAATTTGGGTTTTTGTTTTGCTAACTAAAATAGAAAAGCAGAAATGTTGCAAAAGTACTATTAATAATGGGTCCTTTACCCCGCAACGTGAGTTTTAAAAAAGAGAAATAATGGTGATCGCTACGAATTCATTCATTCATTCATTCATTCAATCGTATTTATTGATAGCTTACTGTGTGCGGAGCACTGTACTAAGTGCTTGGGAAGTACAAGTTGGCAACATATAGAGACGGTCCCTACCCAACAGTGGGCTCACAGTCTAGAGGGGGCAGACAGACAACAAAACAAAACATATTAACAAAATAAAATAAATCGAATAAACATGTATAAATAAAATAGAGTAATAAATACGTACAAACATATATACAGGTGCTGTGGGGAGGGGAAGGAGGTAAGGCGGGGGGGATGGGGAGTGGGAGAGGAAGGAGGGGGCTCAGTCTGGGACGGCCTCCTGGAGGAGGTGAGCTCTCAGTAGGGCCTTGAAGGGAGGAAGAGAGCTAGCTAGGCGGATGTGCGGAGGGAGGGCATTCCAGGCCAGGGGGATGACGTGGGCTGGGGGTCGACGGCGGGACAGGCGAGAACGAGGCAGGGTGTGGAGATTAGCGGCAGAGGAGTTAGAGGGTGCGGGCTGGGCTGCAGAAGGAGAGAAGGGAGGTGAGGTAGGAGGGGGCGAGGTGATGACAGCCTTGAAGCCAAGGGTGAGGAGTTTTTGCCTGATGCGTAGGTTGCTTGGTAGCCAATCAATTCCGGAGCCTGAAAGGCATACAGTCTGAAGGAAATTTTAAAATGAAAGGCAAAGGGTATGTGAATGAAACCCTATGTTGTGGCTTCATTTTCAGGTATTCCGGGTGTGTCACTTTAAAACGTTTTTTTTTTCTCTTCAGATCCGTGCAGCACGTGATCTGGAATCTTAGCATGCAATTCGAGTTCAGGGAATTCTTTCATAGCCACACTTACAAAAAGGGGTTACAAATTTTTTAATAAAAACAGGGATAACAGCCTTAAGCTCTGAGGAAGATCCCGGAGGGAAAAGGTATTTTATTTTCCTCCAGTTTCCTGTGTCTTTCAGTTTTTTGCTTGATCCTTACCTGTGCCTGTGATAGCTTGCTTTATTTTAATTTTTTATGGTATTTGTTAAGTGCTTACTATGTGCCAGTCACTGTACTAAGTGCTGGGTTAAGTACAAGCTAATGGGGTTAGACTGTGTCGACATAGGGCTCACGCTCTCAATTCCCATTTTACAGATGAGGTAACTGAGAATTGGTGAAGTCAAGTGACTTGCCCGAGGTCACACATTAGTTAAGTGGTGGAACTGGGATTAGAACCCAGGTCCTTGTGACTCCCAGGCCTGTGCTCTATCCACTAGGCCAAGTTGCTCTCTGCTCTGGGCTTCCTCCTCAAATCCTCTCTCCAATCCTTGTCTCTTCTTCTAGTTGAACAGTCAGAAAAGTGTCAGGGCATTAGTTACTATTCATTCATTCATTCAATTGTATTTATTGAGCGCTTACTGTGTGCAGAGCACTGTACTAAGCACTTGGGAAGTACAAGTTGGCAACATATAGAGATGGTCCCTACCCAACAACGGGCTCACAGTCTAGAAGGGGGAGACAGACAACAAAACAAAACATGTGAACAGGTGTCAGTCATGTCATGAGAATAAATAGAAGTAAAGCTAGATGCACATCATTAACAAAATAAAATAAATAGAATAGTAAATATGTGCAAGTAAAATAGAGTAATAAATCTGTACAAACATATATACAGGTGCTGTGGGGAGGGGAAGGAGGTAGGGCGGGAGGGATAGAGAGGGGGAGAGGAAGGAGGGGGCTCAGTCTGGGAAGGCCTCCTGGAGGAGGTGAGCTCTCAGTAGGGCTTTGAATGGAGGAAGAGATGTACGGAGGGAGGGTATTCCAGGCCAGGGGGAGGACGTGGGCTGGGGGTCGTGGCAGATTGTTCTCTCTCCATCCTGCCCTTAACCATTGCATACCCATTTTCAGTTCTGAAGTTGTGACAGAGCCACAGAGGACCAATTGCAGTGCAAGTCTGAGTCCCTGGTTTCCTCACACACGCCCCCCCAAGCCCTGCCTGACTGCAAGGCCTCCAAGTGGAAAGGCAAGGCTGGAGAGGCTGAGCCAATCTCCTTAACCAGGTGGTGCCTGCACATTTCACCCACCACTGGTGCAGTCAATCGTATGTATTGAGTGCTTACTGTGTGCAGAGCACTGCACTAATAATAATGATGGCTTTTATTAAGTGCTTACTATGTGCCAAGCACTTTTTAAACACTGAGGCGGGGGCTGGGGGTGGGGGGGGCCGTGGTGACATGCCCAGATCATTTCTGTAGAGAGATAATCTGGGCAGCAGAATGAAGTATGGACTGAAGTGGGGAAAGACAAGAGGTTGGGAGGTCAGAAAGGAGGCTGATGCAGTAATCCAGTCAGGGTAGGATGAGTGATTGTACTAAAGTAGTAGTGGTTTGGATGGAGAGGAAAAGGCGGATCTTGGCGATGTTGTGAAAGTGAAACTGGCAGGCTTTGGTGACGGATTGTCTATGTAGAGTGAATGAGAAAGCAGAGTCAAGGATGACACAAAAGTAGCGGGCTTGTGAGATGGAAAGTATGGTTGTGCCATCCACAGTGAAAGGAAAGTCAGGGAGAGGACAGGGTTTGGTGGGGAAGATAAGGAGCTCTGTATTGGACATGTTGAGTTTGAGGTGGCAGGAGGACATCCAAGTAGAGATGTCCTGAAGGCAAGAGGAGATGCAAGCCCGGAGGGATGGAGAGAGACAGGGAAGGAGATATATATTTGGGTGTCAATAAACAGCCAATGAATAAAGTGAAGGCACTTTATTCCAGGAGTCTTATCACATATCACTCTCTCTAGACTGTAAGATCATTCTAGACATTAAGGTCACTGTGGGCAGGGAATATATCAGTTTATTGTTATATTGTACTCTCCCAAGCACTTAGTACAGTGCTATATACACAAAAAGCGCTCAATAAATACCATTATATGAATGAGTGAATGAGTTTATTGCAGGCTCCATAGGAGCCATGGGTATAGACCTAGGTTACTTGATCTTTATATGCAGAATGCTATATCCCTTCCAGACTGTGAGCCCATTGTCTATATGTTGCCAACTTGTACTTCCCAAGTGCTTAGTACAGTGCTCTGCATACGTAAGTGCTCAATAAATACGATTGAATGAATGAATATGCAGAATACTGTAAGGAGAGTACAATTCTTTGCCACTTGTCTGCTGTCTGAACTTGGTCAAGTCACTTGACTTCTCAGCATCTCAGTTACCTCATCTGTGAAATGGCTGTTGAGACTGTGAGCCCCACATGGGACAGGGACTGTGTCCAACCCAATTTGCTTGTATCCACTCCAGTGCTTCATGCAGTGCTTGGCACATAGTAAGTGTTTAACAAATACCATAATTATTACTACATGTTCCCTGCCCATAATAAGTTTACAATGTAGAGAGTGATAAGTGGTTTAGATGGGAGGAGGCAGCCTTAGCTAATTCACTAGATGTCTTCATTGTGCTCATTGGGATAAAGTCCTCAGAGGGTGACAGCCATTTTTGGATGAAGGTTAGTGGCCATATCAGAAATGCTCTCAATTCAAAAATCATACATAGCAGTATTTTATGTGTAGTCTCTGAAGAAGTAGATATCCAGGAAAACCTATCTGAAACTTGTTTTTTGCCTCCTTTATTGAATAAGGGATAAAGAGATAAGGTAATTGTAGCTAGCAAACAGAGTCAAGAAAACAGGAGTTAAGTAGGCCAGGAGAATTATTTTAGGGGATGTAAACAGGAAATCTTTCTTAGCAGCAATTAGTTTCAGTCTAAACACAAACTGGAGAATTGAATCAACAAACCTCCAATTAGAGGAATATATATCCTAATTTAGGAAAGGGGTTTAATACTAATTTAATAATGGAAACTTTTGTTTCTAAGACAAACCCAAAAGGTAGGCTGGTGTCATGGGGTATTAATTAGGAGACGGGCAAGTAAATTAATGATCTCAATTTTGCCCTTCATTTAAAGGAATTGTTCCCTTGCCATGGGTTCTGCCACCAGTTTACAGTCTGCATTTAAAGGTGAGTAGATAGGGTGGATAGGAATCAAGAGGCTATAGTTCTTCTAACTGTTCAATGTTGTAGCTTCCCATCAATCCTGCACTGCAAAATAGTAGGAGATAAAATGAGATTATCCCACTGTGTTCTCTACTTTATCTAAACTCTGTGAGAGTATTGAGCCCATAGGACCACTAGTGGATCGAAATGGATTAATAGAGCATCTCCCCTACTGCCTAACCTATTCCCAAGGAATGACTTTGGTCATGTGGAGAAAGATTCAGCACCCCCAACTCTGCTATAGCATAGGTTTTCATTACATGACAGGCAGTGTGCTCTAGTGGAAAGAGCAATCAAATCAATCAGTGGTCTTTATTGAGCACGTACTGTGTGTAAAGCACGGGAGAGTACAATATGGAGTTGGTAAGAATAATAATAAAAACGGTATTTGTTAAGTACTTACTCTGTTCCAGGCACTATACTAAACACTGGGGTGGATAGAAGCAAATTGGATTGGACACAGTCCCTGTCCCTCGCGGGGCTCACAGTCTCAATCCCCATTTTACAGATGAGGTAACTGAGGCACAGAGAAGTTAAGTGATTCACAGTAGATAAGTGACAGAGGCAGGATTAGAACCCATGACCTTCTGAATCCCAGGCCCGTGTTCTATTCACTATACCCCCTGCCCACAATGAGCTTACAGTCTAGAGGGGAAGATGGACATGAATATAATTGAATAATTTACATGTACCTAAGGCTGAGGATGGGGTGAATTTCAGGTGCTCAAAGGCCACAGATCCAAGTGGATAGGTGACACAGAAAGGAGATGGGGTCGGGAAAAGAAGGCTTAATCAGGGAAGGCCTCTTAGAGGAGAGGACACCGAAATAAGGCTTTGAAAGTGGGAAGAGCATTGGACTGACGAGGAGTTTGGAGACATAGGTTAGAGTCCAGCCCTGCCACTGGCTGCCTGTGTGATCTTTAGCAAGTCACTGTAGACTTCTCTGCATCTCTACATCTCTGCTTCTGCTCTCTCTCCCTCCAGGCTCGCATCTCCTCCAGCCTTCAGGACATCTCCATCTCGATGTCTGCCCGCCATCTAAAACTCAACATGTCCAAGACTGAACTCCTTGTCTTCCCTCCCAAACCCTGCCCTCTCCCTGACTTTCCCATCACCGCTACCCTGCTCATTCAAGCTCTCATCCTATCCTATTTATTTTATTTTGTTAGTATGTTTGGTTTCGTTCTCTGTCTCCCCCTTTTAGACTGTGAGCCCACTGTTGGGTGGGGACTGTCTCTGTATGTTACCAATTTGTACTTCCCAAGCGCTTAGTACAGTGCTCTGCACATAGTAAGCACTCAATAAATACGATTGATGATAATGATGATGATCCTGTCTGGACTACTGTATCAGCCTCCTCTCCGATCTCCCATCCTCTTGTCTCTCCCCACTTCAATCCATACTTCACGCCGCTGCCCGGATTGTCTTTGTCCAGAAACACTCTGGGCATGTTACTCCCCTCCTCAAAAATCTCCAGTGGCTACCAATCAACCTGCACATCAGGCAGAAACTTCTCACCCTCGGCTTCAAGGCTCTCCATCACCTCACCCCCTCCTACCTCATCTCCCTTCTCTTCTTCTACAGCCCAGCCCGCACCGTCCGCTCCTCTGCCGCTCTAATCTCTTCACCAGGCCTCGTTCTCGCCTGTCCCGCCGTCGACCCCCAGCCCACATCATCCCCCTGGCCTGGAATGCCCTCCCTCCCAACATCCGCCAAGCTAGCTCTCTTCCTCCCTTCAAGGCCCTACTGAGAGCTCACCTCCTCCAGAAGGCCTTCCCAGACTGAGCCCCTTCCTTCCTCTCCCCCTCGTCCCCCTCTCCATCCCCCACATCTTACCTCCTTCCCTTCCCCACAGCACCTGTATATATGTATATATGTTTGTACGTATTTATTACTCTATTTTACTTGTACATATCTATTGTATTTATTTTATTTCGTTAATATGTTTTGTTTTCTTGTCTGTCTCCCCCTTCTAGACTGTGAGCCCACTGTTGGGTAGGGACCATCTCTATATGTTGCCAACTTGTACTTCCCAAGCACTTAGTACAGTGCTCTGCACACAGTAAGCACTCAATAAATACGAGTGATTGATTGATTGATCAAGTAGGATACAGTCCCTGTCCCACATGGGGCTCACAGTCTTAATCCCCATTTCACAGATGAGGTAACTGAGACCCAGAGAAGTGAAATGACTTGCCCAGTGTCACACAGCGGACCAGTGGCAGAGCCAGGATTTAGAACTCAGGCCCTTCTGGCTCCCAGGTCCGTGCTCTAGCTACTTGGCCATGTTGCACTTGGAGAGTACAATGTAACAATAAAACAGATACATTCCCTGCCCACAACAAGTTTACAGTCTAGAGGGGGAGACAGACATCAATATGAATAAATGAAATTACAGTCTTCATTTCCATTTAAAAGGTGACATGAGTCAGAGAAAGAAACTGATGGTTCATTATGGATACTGTTGATGCCTGTCTACTTGTTTTGTTTTGTTGTCTGTCTCCCCCCTTCTAGACTGTACGTCCATTGTTGGGCAGGGATTGGCTCTGTTGCCAAATTGGACTTTCCAGGCACTTAGTACAGCGCTGTGCACACAGTAAGTGCTCAATAAATACGATTGAATGAGTGAATGAATGAGGGTCCAGCTATAAGAGAAATGGAGAAATGGTGAAAATACGGAAATACGGAATTCTCAATTTCAACAATAGGAAATATTTCTGGGTCCAGAATTAACCTTAAGGTCCATCTCAATTTCATTCCCTTCTGAGCTGGATGTCAGGGCGATGATAATAATAATTGTGGTATTTGTTAAGCACTTACTATGTGCCGTCATCATCATCATCAATCGCATTTATTGAGCGCTTACTGTGTGCAGAGCACTGTATTAAGCGCTTGGGAAGTACAAGTTGGCAACATATACAGTCCCTACCCAACAGTGGGCTCACAGTCTAAAAGGGGGAGACAGAGAACAAAACCAAACATACTAATAAAATAAATAGAATAGATATGTACAAGTAAACTAAATAAATAAATAAATAGAGTAATAAACATGTACAAACATATATACATATGTACAGGTGCTGTGGGGAAGGGAAGGAGGTAAGATGGGGGATGGAGGGGGGAAAGGGAAGAGGAAGGAAGGGGCTCAGTCTGGGAAGGCCTCCTGGAGGAGGTGAGCTCTCAGTAGGGCCTTGAAGGGAGGAAGAGTGCTAGCTTGGTGGGTGGGCAGAGGGAGGGCATTCCAGGTCCGGGGCATGACGTGGGCCGGGGGTCGATGGCGGGACAGGCGAGAACGAGGTACAGTGAGGAGATTAGTGGCAGAGGAGCGGAGGGTGCGGGGTGGGCTGTAGAAGGAGAGAAGGGAGGTGAGGTAGGAGGGGGCGAGGTGATGGACAGCCTTGAAGCCCAGGGTGAGGAGTTTCTGCCTGATGCGCAGATTGATTGGTAGCCACTGGAGATTTTTGAGGAGGGGAGTAACATGTCCAGAGCGTTTCTGGACAAAGACAATACGGGCAGCAGCATGAAGTATGGATTGAAGTGGAGAGAGACACGAGGATGGGAGATCAGAGAGAAGGCTGATGCAGTAGTCCAGACGGGATAGGATGAGAGCTTGAATGAGCAGGGTAGCGGTATGGATGGAGAGGAAAGGGCGGATCTTGGCAATGTTGCGGAGCTGAGACCGGCAGGTTTTGGTGACGGCTTGGATGTGAGGGGTGAATGAGAGAGCGGAGTCGAGGATGACACCAAGGTTGCGGGCTTGTGAGACGGGAAGGATGGTAGTGCCATCAACAGAGATGGGAAAGTCAGGGAGAGGGCAGGGTTTGGGAGTGAAAACAAGAAGTTCAGTCTTGGACATGTTGAGTTTTAGGTGGTGGGCAGACATCCAGATGGAGATGTCCTGAAGGCAGGAGGAGATGCGAGCCTGGAGAGAGGGGGAGAGAGCAGGGGCAGAGATGTAGATCTGGGTGTCATCAGCGTAGAGATGATAGTTGAAGCCGTGGGAGCAAATGAGGTCACCAAGGTAGTGTGTGTAGATCGAGAACAGAAGGGGACCAAGCACTGAACCTTGGGGAACCCCCACAGTAAGGGGATGGGAGGGGAAGGAGGAGTCTGCAAAAGAGACTGAGAATGAACGACCGGAGAGATAAGAGGAGAACCAGTAGAGGACGGAGTCTGTGAAGCCAAGGTCAGATAGCTTGTTGAGGAGAAGGGGGTGGTCCACAGTGTCGAAGGCAGCTGAGAGGTCGAGGAGGATTAGGACTGAGTATGTGCCGTTGGATTTGGCAAGCAGGAGGTCATTGATGACCTTTGAGAGGGCAGTTTCCGTGGAATGTAGGGGACGGAAGCCAGACCGGAGGGGGTCGAGGAGAGTGTTGTTGTTGAGGAATTCGAGGCAGCGCGTGTAGACAACTCGTTCAAGGAGTTTGGAAAGGAATGGTAGGAGGGATATGGGGTGATAACTAGAAGGTGAGGTGGGGTCAAGAGAGGGTTTTTTTTAGGATGGGAGAGACATGGGCATGTTTGAAGGCAGAGGGGAAGGAACCAGTGGAGAGTGAGTGGTTGAAGATGGAAGTTAAGGAGGGGAGAAGGGATGGAGCAAGAGATTTCATGAGAAATCAGGTACTGTACTAAGCGCTGGGGTGGATGCAAGCAAAGTGGGTTGGACACAGTCCCTGTCCCACATGGGCCTCGCAGTTTCAATCCCCATTTTACAGATGAGAAGCAGCGTGGGTCAGTGGAAAGAGCACGGGCTTTGGAGTCAGAGGTCAGGGGTTCAAATCCTGGCTCCGCCAATTGTCAGCTGTGTGACTTTGGGCAAGTCACTTAGCTTCTCTGTGCCTCAGTTACCTCATCTGTAAAATGGGGATTAAGACTGTGAACCCCCCGTGGGACAACCTGATCACCCTGTAACCTCCCCAGAGCTTAGAACAGTGCTTTGCACATAGTAAGCGCTTAATAAATGACATTATTATTACTATTATGAGGTAACTGAGGCCCAGAGAAGTGAAGTGACCTGCCCAAGGTCACACAGCAGACAAGCAGCAGAGTCAGGATTAGAACCCATGACCTTCTGACTCCCAGGCCCGGGCTCTATCAACTACACCATGCTGAAGGGCAGAATCAGTCTGAGACCTCCCCCCCACCTAAAAGCACTGACTGTATGCAGAACACTGTACTAAGCATTTGGGAGAGTAAAACAGAGTAGTAACTGTAGTATTCGTTAAGCATTTATGTGCCAGGCACTGTACTAAGCACTAGGATAGATAAAGTATAAGCAGATTAGGTACGGCCCCTGTCCCACAAGGGGCTCACAATCTAAGGAGGGAGAAAAGATATTTGCCCCCCATTTTGAGACTGAGCCCCTTCCTTCCTCTCCCCCTCGTGCCCCCTCCATCCCCCCATCTTACCTCCTTCCCTTCCCCACAGCACCTGTCTATATGTTTGTACATATTTATTACTCTATTTATTTATTTTGCTTGTACATATCTATTCTATTTATTTTATTTTGTTAGTATGTTTGGTTTTGTTCTCTGTCTCCCCCTTTTAGACTGTGAGCCCACTGTTGGGTAGGGACTGTCTCTATATGTTGCCAACTTGTACTTCCCAAGCGCTTAGTACAGTGCTCTGCACACAGTAAGCGCTCAATAAATACGATTGATTGATTGAGGTCCAGAGAACGTAAGTGACGCATCCATAGTCACACAACAGGAAGAAGTAGAGCCAAAACTGGCTGATTTATGACAATAAACTTGTACACCTGGGTTATTTCTGACTGATCATGATAAAAGTTTCCCAGGCCGCTGCTCAGTTTTTTAAATTATTTCTCAGTTTGGGGAAACTGAAACATATTGTCACTATCTGGCATTTTCCCTAAATGACCTCCAAAGCGAGCACTGGAAACAGTCGCAGCTCACCAAGATACTGCGTTGTAAACTCTCCCAAGCACTTAGTAAAGTGCTGTGCACACAATAAGCGTTCAGTAAATACTGTGGATTAAAAATTGATCTGCTTTACCCAGTGGTTAACGCAGTTTCCTCTAGTAGGGGGAGACACAGAGGCTCCCAGCCGGGGGGAATCCACAAGACCTAAAAGGCGATTAGCAAATCATTAAAAAGGCTATCCAAAATGGTTTTTTTTAATAGCTAAAAAAAGCTATTATCAGATTCAGCGTACAGTCAAGCAGTGGTATTTATTGAGCGGGTTGACGGAGTCTTAGGTCCTTTCCACGAGCTCATGCCGCATTAACGTGTCAACGTTCTCCTATTAACAACTAACTACTTCCTAACGCTCGCCCATTCACTCCGGATGGCCGCTTTAACGAGTTGCTAATCGCCATTTAGGCCTGGTGGATTTCCCCCAGCTGGAAGCTGCTGTGTATCTCCCTACTGGAGGAATCTGCGTTGGCTATTGGGTAAACAGATCAACTACTGCAGCTTCAGGCTTAATTTACTTTTCACCTTAACCTCTTCCCCCCCCCCCCATCTGCCTTCAGTCCTTTCCCTCTGATCACCCAACGCCTGCCCCCTTCTCGTTGGGCAAGCCACTTAATTTCTCTGTGCCTCAGTTCCCTCATCTGGAAAATGGGGATTAAGACTGTGAGCCCCATGTGGGACAACCTGATTACCTTGTATACCCCCAGCGGTTAGAACAGTGGTTGGCACATAGTAAGCGCTTAACAAATACCATCATTATTATTATTATTACTAATACTAATTGTGGTATTTGTTAAGCGCTTACTATGTGCCAGGCACTGTTCTAAACGCTGGCATGGATTTAAACGAATCGGGTTGGACACAGTCCACATCCCACATGGGGTTCCCAATCTGAATCCCCATTTTGCAGATGAGGGTACTGAGACACAGGGAAGTGAAGTGACTTGCCCAAGGTCACTCAGCAGACAAATAGCAGAGCCAGGATTAGAACTCGGGTCCTTCTGACTCGCAGGCCTGTTCTGTATCCATTAATAATAATAATAATGTTGGTATTTGTTAAGCGCTTACTATGTGCCGAGCACTGTGCTAAACGCTGGGGTAGATACAAAGTAATCAGGGTGCCCCACGTGGGGCTCACAGTCTTAATCCCCATTTGATAGATGAGGGAACTGAGGCCATGAGAAGTTGTGACTTGCTAGTCACACAGCTGACAAGTGGCGGAGGCAGGATTAGAACCCATGACTCCCAAATAATAATAATAATGGCATTTATTAAGCACTTACTATGTGCAAGACACTGTTCTAAGTGCTGGGGAGGTTACAAGGTGATCAGGTTGTCCCATAGGGGGCTCACAGTCAATCCCCATTTTACAGATGAGGTAACTGAGGCCCAGAGAAGTTAAGTGACTTGCCCAAAGTCACACAGCTGACAATTGGTGGAGGCGGGATTTGAACCCATGACCACTGACTCCAAAGCCCGTGCTGTTTCCACTGAGCCACACTGCTTCTCATCCAACCCCTTCCCACCCTTCACGCCGCCCTCACCCATCTCCCCTAACCCCATCCCTGTTATCCTGTTCATTCATTCAATCGCGTTTATTGAGTGCTTACTGTGTGCAGAGCACTGTACTAAGCGCTTGTGAAGTACAAGTTGGCAACATATAGAGATGGTCCCTACCCAACAACAGGTTCACAGTCTAGAAGGGGGAGGCAGACAACAAAACAAAACATGTGGACAGGTGTCAAGTCATCAGAATAAATAGAAATAAAGCTAGATGCACATCATTAACAAAATAAATAGAATAGTTCCAGCGCTGCCCCTCACCCCTCTCCCCTGGCACTGGCTTCTGCCAGCTCACCCACTTCATAAACCCTTCCTAGCTTTTGTGTCGTCTTCACCTCATGCACCCTCCCCACAACCTCAACCGAGTGCGGCCTGTGGAAACCTCAATCCATCATCATCATCGTCATCATCACCACCATCATAATAATGGTATTTGTTAAGTGGTTACTGTGCCAGGCACTGTACTAAGCACTAGGGTGGATTCAGGCAAATAGAGCTGGCACAATCCCTATCCCTTATGGGGCTCTTAGTTTCAAACCCCATTTTACAGATGAAATAGCTAAGGCACCACAAAGTGAAGTGACTTGTCACATGGCAGACAAGTGGCAGAGGCAGAATTAGAACCCATGACCTTCTGACTCCCAGGCCCATGCTTTATGCACTACACCATGCTGCTTCTCATGAGGAGGCTTCCCTTCACCCCCGACCTCTTTCTGATCCGGCCTCTGTCACTGAAACCTGGGTCTCCCCAGATGACACTGTCTCTCCTGCCTATCTCTCTAGATTCATTCATTCATTCAATCGTATTTATTGAGCGCTTACTGTGTGCAGAGCACTGTACTAAATGCTTGGGAAGTACAAGTTGGCAACATATAGAGACGGTCCCTACCCAACAGTGGGCTCACAGTCTAGAAGGGGGCCTCTAGATGGGGCCTCATCTTCACCTGCTCCCCTAGACTCACTGGGAAAAGGGGAAGAATTGGCTTTCTTTTTGCTCCCCAATGCTGCTTTCTCACCATCCCACCTCCCTCATCCTTTGAAGTTCATATCATCTGCCTCTACCACTCACCCTGATTACTAGTCATGGTTATCTACCTGTGCACCTATCCCCCTCCTTCAACTTTCTGAACTATTTCAATCCCTTTCTCACATCCCTTCTTTCCTTCTTCACCCCTACACTGATCCTTGGGGACTTTAATATCCATGTGGATAATAATAATAATGATGGTTTATTAAGCACTTACTATGTGCACAGCACTGTTCTAAGCGCTGGGGAGGTTACAAGGTGATCAGCTTGTCCCACGGGGGTCTCACAGTCTTCATCCCCATTTTACAGATGAGGTAACTGAGGCCCAGAGAAGTGAAGTGACTTGACCAAAGTCACACAGCTGACAAGTGGCAGAGTTGGGATTTGAACCCATGACCTCTGACTCCAAAGCCCATGCCCTTTTCACTGAGCCAGGCTGCTTCCACTGTCTACCTCTCATTCCCCTACTCCAGTGACCATCTGCTCCACCACATATACACACACACACACCCTGCCCCACCCCCAATTTGGGCACACATTTGATTTTATGATCTCTAGTTGTACAATCTCTACCTCACCAATTCTGAAATTCCTCTATCAGATCACAACCTCCTCCTCTGCTCTTTCCCACAAACCCATTTCCCCAAAATGGTCCTGTTTCAATCAATTAACAATTACTCATGTTTATTGAGTGCTTACTTTGGGCAGGGCACTGTTCTAAGCACTTGGCAGTGTACAATATGACAGAGTTGGTAGACATTATTTATATTAATGTCTGTCTCCCTCTCTAGACTGTAATCTCATTTTGGGGCAGAGAACATGTCTGCCAGCTCCTGTACTCTCCCAAGTGCTCTGCACACAGTAAGTGCTCAATAAATACGAATGAATGAATGAATAGCAAGCTCTCAATAAATGTCATTGATGTTACTTGTATAATCCAAAATTGGATTAAAATACACATTAATGTCAGGAATGAGAGTGGATGGTCAGAATGATGAACAGATCCCAAAAAAGGACTACTTGAATTCATGCTGATTATATAGGCTATTCCAATTTTCAGCCATCCTCTTCAACACTTGGGGCCCGCAGTCTTAATCCCCATTTTACAGATGAGGTAACTGAGGCACAGAGAAATTAAGTGGCTTGCCCAAGGTCACACAGCAGACAAGTGGTTGGGCTGGGATTAGAACCCATGTCCTCTGACTAATAATAGAGTTAGTAGGAATGGTAGGACTTGGTAGGAACCCACAATGAGCCATACTTTCTTCCCTGGGGACTCTGCTCATTGTCTGTTTTCCCAGGGACCGAAGTAAAAAGCCTTTTTTATGGTATATGCTAAGTGCTTATTATGTGTCAGGCACTGTACTGAGCACTGGGATAGGTACAAGCTAATCCACAGTCCGTGACCCATGTGGGGCTCACAGTCTTAGTTCCCATTTTACAGATGAGGCAACTGAGGCACAGAGAAGTCAAGTGACTTACATAATAATAATACTGATGGTATTTGTTAAGTACTTAACTGTGTGCCTGTACATATATACATATCTATAATTTATGAATATTAATGTATGTCTTCCTCTCTAAATTGTAAGATCATTGTGGGCAGGGAATGTATCTTTTATATTGTACTCTCCCAATCGCTTAGTATGGTGCTCTCCACACAGTAAGCATTCAATAAATATGATTAACTGACTGACTGACTTCCCAAAGTCATACAGCAGACAAGTGTTGGAGCTAGGATTAGAACCCAGGTCCTTCTGACTCTCAGGCCTGTGGTCTTTCCACTAAACCACACTGCCTCTCCTGCTTTCCTTCTATCAAGCCCTTCTCTAATAATAACAATATAATAATAATTATGGTATTTGTTAAATGCTTACTATGTGCCAAGCACTGTTCTAAGCGCTGGGGTGGATATAGGGTAATCAGGTTGTCCCACCTGGGGCTCACAGTTTTAATCCCCATTTCACAGATGAGGTAATCGAGGCACAGAGAGGTTAAGCAGCTTGCCCAAGGTCACACAGAAGGCAAGACTTTATCTCAGACCTATAACCAGATCCTTGTGTGACCTTGGAGAAGCAGCATGGCAAAGTGGATAGAGCATGGACCTGGGAGTCAGAAGGTCATGGGTTCTAATTCCCGCTCTACCACTTGTCTGTTATGTGACCTTGGTCAGGTCATTTCACTTCTCTACACCTCAGTTACCTCATCTGTAAAATGAGGATTGAATCTGTCCGCCTCATATGGGACAGTGTCCAACCTGATTAGCTGGTATTCACCCCAGCACTTAGTACAGTGCATGACACACAGTAAGCACTCAAGAAATACCACAGTTATTATTATTATTATTATCCAAACCTGGCTCAATCTCTTCTTATGGCATTAAGGTGAAACAGCCCCCTGTAGAGAAGCAGGGTAGCTTAGTGGAAAGTGGTTCCATCCAAACTGCTACCCAGCTGGTTCAATCTCTCATCCTATCCCTACTGGATTACTGCATCAGCCTCCTCTCTGATCTCCCATCCTCCTGTCTCTCCCCACTTCAATCTATACTTCACGCTGCTGCCCGGATTATCTTTGTGCAGAAACGCTTTGGGCATGTTACTCCCCTCCTCAAAAATCTCCAGTGGCTACCAATCAACCTACACATCAAGCAGAAACTCCTCACCCTCGGCTTCAAGGCTCTCCATCACCTCGCCCCCTCCTACCTCACCTCCCTGCTTTCCTTCTACAGCCCAGCCCGCACCCTCCGCTCCTCTGCCGCTAACCTCCTCACTGTGCCTCGTTCTTGCCTGTTCCGCTGTCGACCCCCGACCCACGTCCTCCCGCTGGCCTGGAATGCCCTCCCTCCGCACATCCACCAAGCTAGCTCTCTTCTACCCTTCAAAGCCCTACTGAGAGCTCACCTCCTGTGGGAGGCCTTCCCAGACTGAGCCTCCTCCTTCCTCTCCCCCTACTCCCCCTCCCCATCCCCCTCGCCTTACCTCCTTCCCCTTCCCACAGCACCTGTATATATGTTTGTGCATATTTATTACTCTATTTTACTTGTACATATTTACTATTCTATTTATTTTGTTAATATGTTTTGTTTTGTTGTCTGTCTCCCCCTTCTTGACTATGAGCCCACTGTTGGGTAGGGACCGTCTCTATATGTTGCCAACTTGTACTTCCCAAGCACTTAGTAAAGTGTGGTGCTCACGGTAAGCACTCAATAAGTACGATTGAATGAATGAATGAATGAATGAAAGCCTGGGAGTCAGAGGATCTGGTTTCTAATCCTAGTTCTGTCATTTGCCTGCTGTGAGACCTCGAGCTGGTCACTTCTCTGTGCCTCAGTTTCCTTATCTATAAAATGGGGATGTAAATACTTGTTCTCTCTCAAATTTAGACTTTGAGTCCCATATGGGGCAGAGACAATGTACAACTTGATTAAGTTGTATTTACCCCAGGTTTAGTACAGTGCTTGGCACATAGTAAGTGCTTAACAAATAGCACATTTATTATTGGGTTTTAGTCTTATTCTCTGCTCTGTGAAACAGGAAGTGGTTTGTAACTTGTGAAATGGAAATTAGTTTCTCTCGGTAAGTTCCTTTTGTTAACATGTTCTTAACCTAAAGTCCCTGACAATAAATTGGAAAACTAATTTCTATAAGCCACAAATTGTAAAGAAATTACCTGTATATGTATATTTAGAGAGAGAGAGAGAGAGAGTTGTTCTTACTTGAAGAAGATGCAGTCGACAGTGGAGTTCACCCCTGAATGTGTGCATGCTTGAAAAGGTCACTGTGAGATCCACTGTCCTGGCTGCATTGTGCACACACAAAGACCTGTTGGGTTTTCATTGTTGCCTATAGCTCCTGGAGCTATTTTTACTTTTGCCTCCTTGTTTTGCAGTCCTTTTGGAGCTTCGGCAGCTTGAGAAACAGTTTTTCCTGGGGAAAGATCACGGGCCTGGGAGTCAGGAGGTCTGGGTTCCAAACCGGACTCCTCCACCTGCCTGCCGAGGGGGCAAGTTGCTTAACTTCTCTGTGCCTCCGTTCCCTCACCTGTAAAATGGGGATTACTGATTGTCCTCCCTGTTAGTCTGTGAGCTCCATGAAGGATAAGGACTGCAACCAGACTGATTATCTAGTATCTACCCCAGTAGATGGCACACAGTATGTGCTTAACAAATGCCATAATTAGTATTCTGCTCCAACAGAGCTGCTCCTCTCCTGATTGCAGTGTGCCATGCATGTTTATCAGCAGCAATTGATTCTCAGCTTCCAGCTGGGATGCAGCATTATTTTAAGCTTTGTTTTATTATATCCTGAAATCGTTTTCTCTGGCCTCTTTGCTTTAGGTTTCCCCATTTCAATTTGCCACGCAGCAGCTGGCTGGATAGCCTGCTGTTGTCAGTTCTCTTGGCGTGGTCCAATGAGCCCAGCTTCAGTTCTAGGAGATTGGCTTCATTCTAGGACTTGGCTGTTCTGCCATTCGATGTTAGTATGGCTCTTCAGGGACACTGATGAAAAGGCTTTTGCCAGAGTTTAGGTCTCCCAGGCATAGAGAAGGTTGACAGTACGACAAATCTGTAACCCTTAATTTGGTATGGACCCTAATACCATGGTTACCGCATTGACAGTCTCCCAAATTGTACGTCAGCTCTCCTGATTCACTTTTCTAGCAACATGGTGTAGTGGATAGAGCATGGTCCTGGGAGTCAGAGGGTCATGGGTTCTAATCCCGGCTCCTCTACTTGTCTGTGTGACCTAGGCAAGGTACTTCACTTCTCTGGGCCTCAGTTACCTACCTCATCTGTAAAATGGGCATTGAGACTGTGAGTCCCATATGGGACAGGGACTGTGTCCAACTTGATTTGCTTGTGTCCACCCCGGGACTTAGCATAGTGCCTGCCACATAGTAAGTGCTTAACAAATACCATCATTATTATTATTATATCTGTACTCTCTCCTCCTTAGACTGTGATCCCCATGTGGGACAGGGACTCAATCAATCAATCGTATTTATTGATCACTTACTGTGTGCAGTGCACTGTTTTAAGTGCTTGGGAGAGTACAATATAAGTGCTCAGTAAATATCACTGACTGACAATTCCAGTACTTAGTACAGTCCTTCTAGACTATAAGCCCGGTGTGGGCAGTGATTGTCTCTCTTTGTTGCTCAATTGTACTTTCCAAGAACTTAGTACAGTCCTCTGCACACAGTAAATGCTCAATAAATATGATTGATGGATTGATTGCTAGACATATAGTAAAAAATAAATACTTAATAAATACTTCATTCTCGCCTGTCCCGCCGTCGACCCCCGGCCCACATCCTCCCCCTGGCCTGGAATGCCCTCCCTCTGCACATCCACCAAGTTAGCTCTCTTCCTCCCTTCAAAGCCCTACTGAGAGCTCACCTCCTCCAGGAGGCCTTCCCAGACTGAGCCCCCTTTTCCCTTTCCTCCTCCCCATCC
The DNA here is from genome assembly GCF_015852505.1 of Tachyglossus aculeatus. Lineage (NCBI taxonomy): Eukaryota > Metazoa > Chordata > Mammalia > Monotremata > Tachyglossidae > Tachyglossus > Tachyglossus aculeatus. Next base: position 40,765,391 of record NC_052066.1, read on the forward strand.
CCCCCGCCCTACCTTCTTCCCCTCCCACAGCACCTGTATATATGTTTGTACAGATTTATTACTCTATTTTATTTGCACATATTTACTATTCTATTTTGTTAATGATGATGATGATCATCATCATCATCATCAATCATATTTATTGAGCACTTACTATGTGCAGAGCACTGTACTAAGCGCTTGGGAAATACAAATTGGCAACATATAGAGACAGTCCCTACCCAACAGTGGACTCACAGTCTACAAGGGGGATGTGCATCTAGCTTTACTTCTATTTATTCTGATGACTTGACACCTGTCCACATGTTTTGTTTTGTTGTCTGTCTCCCTGTTCTAGACTGTGAGCCCATTGTTGGGTAGGGATTGTCTGTATATGTTGCCAACTTTTGCTTCCCAAGAGCTTAGTACAGTGCTCTGCACATAGTAAGTGATCAATAAATACAATTGAATGAATGAATGAAATACTATTATTATTATTATTATCATTACTGTGCTTTGGCCAGTGCTATTATTATTGTGCTTTGGAGATCTCAGAATTCTGTGACAGCATTTATCTCTGTGTTGCCACTGTAGAATTTTTTAGCTATGTGTGTCTGTTCCCTGTTGCAGGTTGATACCACCTCTTGCTTTTCTTCAGGCCTATTTTCAGCCCATAATGCCTGGCTGATTTCAAAATGATTTACAATTGTTTGCACGTCTTCTTGGAAGTTTGCCTCAAGGATGCAGTCATCCGCAAACAGTGATTTTGAATGACTGTTTCCTAGGACTTCGATGATGCTCGACATCTGTTGAGTTGGAAGAGTTTCCCAGAAGTGGGACAGCATATTTCAATGCCTGCAACCAGGTCTCTGGCTGCATTTTGCACTATGACTACATATAATCAGTTGAGCAGGACTGAGCCCTCCAAGCATTTTTGCTTTATTCATTAGAAAATGGCAGTGGGGTATGGATCAGGCAGAACACGGTCAATTCTGACCCGGCCAGCCGTGCAGCTGTGAAGTAGTGTCAGAATCTTAATGAACTTTTCAGGGCCACCAAATTTACTTCATAACGTCTAGAGTCCAGGTCTGCAGATGGTGTTCTATGCTTTCGTAAAGTGTTTGAAAACCATGTAGAGGTGGCATTCTGGTTAGATATTTATTTTTACTTCAGCATTGCTAGTCATTGAGGTGTGATGAGGAGAATATCGAAGTGTTGTTATGGTGCACTCAGGATTCCCCCCTTGTCTGCCATAAGACTAGAGCCATCTTCACCGTCATAGCATGTACAAGACCAGTCAATCGATCAATGGTATTTTTTCATTCGTTCCTTCAGTCCTATTTATTGAGGGCTCACTATGTGCAGAGCTCTGTCCCAAAGTGCTTGGGAGAGTTCAGTACAATAGTTGTTAGACATGTTCCCCGCCCACTAGTTTACAGTCTAGAAGAGTAAATGAACACTAAAATCAATTACAGGTTTGTTAAGTGCTCAGAGGCTGAATGTTAGGGTGAATATCAAATGCTTAAAAGTTACCGATTCAAGTGCGTAGGTGACGCAGAAGGAAGAGGGAGTAAGGGAAATAGTTGGGGAAGGCGTTTTGGAGGAGATGGGATTTTAATAAGGCTTAAAAGATGGGGGACGTGGTGGTTTTCTCAGATGTTAAAGAGGGATTTCCAGGCTGGAAGAAGTATATGGGCAAGGGGTAGGTGGTGAGACAGAAGAGATCAAGGTACAGCAAGTAAGTTGGCATCAGAGAAGCGACATGTGAGGGCTGGGTTGTTGTAAGAAATCAATTCATTCATTCATTCAATCGTATTTATTCATTCATTCATTCAATCGTATTTATTCATTCATTCATACAATCGTATTTATTGCACGCTTACTGTGTGCAGAGCACTGTACTAAGCACTTGGGAAGTACAAGTTGGCAACCTATAGAGACGGTCCCTACCCAACAACGGGCTCACAGTCTAGAAGAACGGGCTCACAGTCTATAAATCAATGAGGTAAGGTAGTAGCGGGAGAGCTGATTGAGTGCTTTAAATTCATTCATTCATTCATTCACTCTTTCATTCATTCATTCATTCAATCGTATTTATTGCACACTTACTGTGTGCAGAGCACTGTACTAAGCGCTTGGGAAGTACAAGTTGGCAACATGTAGAGACAGTCCCTACCCAACAACGGGCTCACAGTCTAGAAGAACGGGCTCACAGTCTATAAATCAACGAGGTAAGGTAGTAGCGGGAGAGCTGATTGAGTGCTTTAAGTTCATTCATTCATTCATTCACTCTTTCATTCATTCATTCATTCAATCGTATTTATTGAGCGCTTACTGTGTGCAGAGCACTGTACTAAGTGCTTGGGAAATACAAGTTGGCAACATATAGAGACAGTCCCTACCCAACAGTGGGCTCACAGTCTAGAAGGGGGAGACAGACAACAAAACAAAACATATTAACAAAATAAAACAAATAGAATAGTATATATGTACAAGTAAAATAGAGTAATAAATATGTACAAACATATATACAGGTGCTGCAGGGAGGGGAAGGAGGTAAGGCGGGGGGGATGGGGGAAGGGGGGGAGGAAGGAGGGGGCTCAGTCTGGGAAGGCCTCCTGGAGGAGGTGAGCTCTCAGTAGGGCTTTGAAGGGAGGAAGAGAGTTAGCTTGGCGGATGTGTGGAGGGAGGGCATTCCAGGCCAGGGGGAGGATGTGGGCCAGGGGTCGACGGCGGGACAGGTGAGAACGAGGCACAGTGAGGAGGTTAGTGGCAGAGGAGCAGAGGTTGCAGGCTGGGCTGTAGAAGGAAAGAAGGGAGGTGAGGTCGGAGGGGGCGAGGTGATGGAGAGCCTTGAAGCCGAGAGTGAGGAGTTTTTGCCTGATGCGTAGGTTGACTGGTAGCCACTGGAGATTTTTGAGGAGGGGAGTAACATGCCCAAAGCGTTTCTGCACAGAGATGATCCGGGCATATGCGTGTCATTCATTCATTCATTCAATCATATTTATTGAGCACTTACTGTGTGCAGAGCACTGTACTAAGGGCTTGGGAAGTACAAATTGGCAACATATGGAGACGTTCCCTACCCAACAAAGGGCTCACAATCTAGAAGTGGGAGACAGACAACAAAACAAAACAAGCAGACGGGTGTCAATGCCATCAGAATAAATAGAATTATAGCTATATAGACATCATTAATAAAACAGAGTAGTAAATATGTACAAATAAAATAGAGTAATAAATATGTACAAATATATACAAATACTGTGGTGAGGGGAAGGGGGTAGGGCAGAGGGAGGGAGGGGGGCGATAGGGGGAGAGGAAGAGGAGAGAAAAAAGTGGGGGCTCAGTCTGGAAAGGCGGTGAGCTCTCAGTAGGGCTTTGAAGGGAGGAAGAGAGCTAGTTTGGCAGATGTGTGGAGGGAGGGCATTCCAGGCCAGAGATAGGATGTGGGCCAGGGGTCTACGGCAAGAACGAGGCACAATGAGGAGGTTAGCGGGAGAGGAGTGGAGGGTGCGGGCTGGGCTGTAGAGTGAGAGAAGGGAGGTGAAGTAGGAGAGGGCAAGGTAATGGAGAGCCTTGAAGCCGAGAGTGAGGAGTTTTTGTTTGATTCGAAGGTGGATAGGCAACCACTGGAGATTTTTGAGGAGGGGAGTGGCATGCCCAGAGCGTTTCTGTACAAAGATAATCCAGGCAGCAGAGTGAAGTATAGACTGACGCAGGTAGAGACAGGAGGATGGGAGATCAGAGAGGAGGCTGATGCAGTAATCCAGTCGGGATGGGATGAGAGATTGAACCAGCAAGGTAGAGGTCTAGATGGAGAGGAAAGAGCACGACCCAGGTTCCTATTGGCCTCACTTGTATCTGTTATACTTTGTCTATTATATTGTTATATTGTACTCTCCCAAGTGCTCAGCACAGTGCTCTGCACAGAGTAAGCACCCAGTAAATACAATTGACTGACTGACTGTCTGAGCCTCGGAGTGCTGCAGGGTGCCCTTGAAGCATTCGACTTTTTATTCCTGAATCATTCGTTTCCCTAGGCCATGCCCAATGTCTTAACGGCTGTTTGGCATTCAGTATCACTGAGAAATTCCCTCTCACTGTTTATGGTGGGGAATGTGAAGTGAGTTTCCTGTTCCATTAGGGCTGTTGTGATAGTGTGGCAGAGCCGCTTGCACTACCTAGGAATTTAACACTTTTCAACACATTAGCGCCATAGTCAGCGTGAGTTTGGAGGACTGAGATAACTCTCCATCCAACATTCTGACGTTGCGTGGCTGCTGTGATCCAGATATTCTTGAGGTCCTTCTGCTGCACTATGAGATAAAGGATCTCCTCCTGCCTTCAGGACATCTCCATCTGGATGTCTGCCCACCACCTAAAACTCAACATGTCCAAGACTGAACTCCTTGTCTTCCCTCACAAACCCTGCCCTCTCCCTGACTTTCCCATCACTGTTGACGGCACTACCATCCTTCCCATCCCACAAGCCCGCAACCTTGGTGTCATCCTCGACTCCGCTCTCTCGTTCACCCCTCACATCCAAGCCGTCACCAAAACCTGCCTGTCCCAGCTCCGCAACATTGCCAAGATCTGCCCTTTCCTCTCCATCCAAACCGCTACCCTGCTCCTTCAAGCTCTCATCCTATCCCGTCTGGATTACTGTATCAGCCTCCTCTCCAATATCCCATACTCCTGTCTCTCCCCACTTCAATCCATACTTCACACCACTGCCCGGATTGTCTTTGTCCAGAAATGCTCTGGGCATGTTACTCCCCTCCTCAAAAATCTCCAGTGGCTACCAATCAACCTACGCATCAGGCAGAAACTCCTCACCCTCGGCTTCAAGGCTCTCCATCACCTCGCCCCCTCCTACCTCACCTCCCTTCTCTCCTTCTACAGCCCAGCCCGCACCCTCCTCACTCTCCTCCGCACTCAGCCCACTCCTCTGCCGCTAATCTCCTCACTGTGCCTCATTCTTGCCTGTCCCACCGTCGATCCCCAGCCCACGTCATCCCCCTGGCCTGGAATGCCCTCCCTCCCCATATCCACCAAGCTAGCTCTCTTCCTCCCTTCAAGGCCCTTCTGGGAGCTCACCTCCTCCAGGAGGCCTTCCCAGACTGAGCCCTCTCCTTCCTCTCCCCCCTCTCCCCCTCCTCCCTCCTCCATCCCTGCTGCCTTACCACCTTCCCTTCCCCACAGCACCTGTATATATGTATATATGTTTGTACATATTTATTACTCTATTTATTTTACTTGTACATATTCTATTTATTTCATTTTGTTAATATGTTTGGTTTTGTTCTCTGTCTCCCCCTTCTAGACAGTGAGCCCACTGGTGGGTAGGGACCGTCTCTATATGTTGCCAACTTGTACTTCCTAAGTGCTTAGTACAGTGCTCTGCACAAAGTAAGCGCTCAATAAATACAATTGAATGAATGGATGAATTTCACTTTTCTGGGCCTCAGTTCCCTCATCTGTAAAATGGGGATTGAGACTGTGAGTCCCATGTGAAACAAGGACTGCGTCCAATCCAATTTGCTTGTATCCACCCCAGCACTTAGTACAGTACCTGGCACGTAGTAAGCACTTAACAGATACCTCAATTTTTATTCATTCAGTTGTATTTACTGAGCACTTACTCTGTACAAAGCACTGTATTAAGCACTTGGGAGAGTATAATGCAACAATAAACTGGCATATTCTCTGCGTACAATGAGCTTACAGTCTGGGGTAGGGATGCAGACATTAATATAAATAATAAATTATGATGGTATTTGTTAAGTGCTTACTATGTGCAAAGCACTGTTCTAAGCGCTGGGGTAGATGCAAGGTGATCAGGTTGTCCCACGTGGGGCTCACAGTCTTCATCCCCATTTTACAGATGGGTAACTGAGGCCCAGACAAATTGTGACTTGCCAGAAGTCACACAAATGACAAGTGGTGGAGCCGGAATTAGAACCCATGACCAGTGACTCCCAAGCCCGGATTCTTTCCACTGAGCCACGCTGCTTCTCTAAATAGATTATTATTATTATTATTATTCTCTAAATAATAAAAAGATAAATTACAGGTATATGCAGCTATATATGCTTTGGGAATGGGAGGATGAATTCATTCAATCGTATTTATTGAGCACTTACTGTGTGCAGAGCACTGTACTAAGCACTTGGATGAATGAAGGAGCATGTGAGAGAGGTGCAGAAGGGAGTGGGAGAGGAGGAACAGTGGGGCTTAGTCAGGGAAGGCTTCTTGGAGGAGGCGTGCCTTCAGTAAGGCTTTGGAGTCGGGGAGAGCAATTATCTGATATGAAGAGGGAAGGGTGTTCAAGGCCAGAGGCAGGGTGTGGGTGAGAGTTCAACACTGTTATTATTTTTATTATCAGAATTGGTCAACACTTCCCCTGCTGCCCACCACGAGCTCAGTGCTGGAATCATTGCTTGGCTGGGGGAGCTTTTCACAAAGGGGATTATCACTCTTAGGGGAAACAGCATGGCCTAGTGGCAAGAGCCTGGGCTTGGGAGTCAGAGATCGTGGGCTCTAATCACTGCTCCACCGCATATCAGCTGTGTGACTTTAGACAAGTCACTAACTTCTCTGTGCCTCAGTTACCTCATCTGGAAAACGGGAATTGAGATTGTGAGACCCACGTGGGACAACCTGATTACCTTGTATCTACCCTAGGGTGTAGAACAGTGCTTGGCACATAGTAAGTGCTTAACAAATACCAATCTTATTATTACTCCAACTGCAAAGTGGGGATGAAGTCTGTAAGCCCCAGGTGGGACAACCTGATTACCTTGTATAGTAATGATGTCATTTGTTAAGCGCTTACTATGTGCGAAGCACTGTTCTAAACAACTGGGCGGGGGGATACAAGGTGATCAGGTTGGCCCCCGGGGGGCTCACAGTCTTAATCCCCATTTTACAGATGAGGTAACTGGGGCACAGAGAAGTTAAGTGACTTGCCCAAGGTCACACAGCAGATATGTGGGAAAGCTGGGATTAGAACCCATGACCTCTGACTCCCAAGCCCGTGCTCTTGCCACTGAGCCATTCTGCTTCTACCCCAGAGATTAGAAATAGTTTTTGACACATGGTAAGCACTGAACAAATACCATTATTATTAATACTCCATCTGTAAGATGGGGATGAAGAATGTGAGCCCCATGTTGGACAACCTGATTACCACGTATCTACCCCAGTGCTTAGTACAGTGCTCAGCACATCATAAGCACTGAACAAGTCACAAGTTCTCTGAGCCTCAGTTACCTCATCTGTAAAATGGGGATTAAGACTGTGTGCCCCACATAGGACAACCTGATTCCCTTGTATCTACCCAAGGGGTCAGACCAGTGCTTGGCACATAGTAAACACTGAACAAGTACCATTATTATTATTATTACTCCAGCAGTGTGGCTTAGTGGCAAGAGCCTGGGCTTGGGAGTCAGAGGTCACGGGTTCTAATCCCTGCTCCTCCACTTGTTTGCTGTTTGACCTTGGGCAAATTACTTCACTTCTCTGTGCCTCAGTGACCTCATCTGTAAAATGGGGATGAAGACTGTGAGTCCCACGTGGGACCACCTGATGACCTTGTGTCTACCCCACTGCTTAGAACAGTGCATGGCACATAGTAAGCACTTAACAAATACCATTATTATTATTATCTGTAAAATGGGGATGAAGACTGTGAGCTCCAGGTGGGACAACCTGATGACCTTGTATCTACTCCAGCGCTTAGAACAGTGTTTGGCACATAGTAAGCACTTAACAAATACCACTATTATTATTATCTGTAAAATGGGGATGAAGACTGTGAGCCCCAGGTGGGACAACCTGATGACCTTGTATCTACCCCACGGTTTAGAACAGTGTTTGGCACATAGCAAGCGCTTAACAAATACCAACATTATTATTATTATCATCTGTAAAATGGGGATGAAGACTGTGAGCCCCAGGTGGGACAAACTGATGACCATGTTTCTACCCCAGGGCTTAGAACAGTGTTTGGCACATAGCAAGCACTTAACAAATACCAACATTATTATTATTATCATCTGTAAAATGGGGATGAAGACTGTGAGCCCGCAGGTGGGACAACCTGATGACCATGTGTCTACCCCAGCGCTTAGAACAGTGCTTGGCCCCTAGAAAGTGCTGAACAAATGCCATCATGATTGTTGTTGATGATGATGACATTTATTAAGCGCTTACTATGTGCAAAGCACTGTTATAAGCGCTGGGGAGGTTACAAGGTGATCAGGTTGTCCCACACGGGGCTCACAGTCTTTATCCCCATTTTTCAGATGAGGTCACTGAGGCCCATAGAAGTGAAGTGACTTTCATTCATTAATTCATTCATTCAATCGTATTTACTGAGCACTTACTGTGCGCAGAGCACTGTACTCAGCGCTTGGGATGTACGTCGGCAACCATCCCTACCCAACAACGGGCTCACAGACTAGAAGGGGGAGACAGACAACGAAACAAAACATGTAGACAGGTGTCAAAGTCATCAGAACGAATAGAATTAAAGCTATTTGCACATCATTAACAAAATAAATAGAATAGTAAATGTGTACAAGTAGAATGAATAGAGTAATAAATCTGTACAAGTATATATACAAGTGCTGTGGGGAGGGTAAGGAGGTAGGGCGGGGGGGATGGGCAGGAGGAGAGGGAGACATTCCCAAACTGAGCCCCCTCCTTCCTCTCCCCCTCCTCCCCGCCTTACCTCCTTCCCCTCCCCACAGCCCCTGTATATATGTATATCTACATCTCTGCCCCTGCTCTCTCTCCCTCTCTCCAGGCTCGCATCTCCTCCTGCCTTCAGGACATCTCCATCTGGATGTCTGCCCGCCACCTAAAACTCAACATGTCCAAGACCGAATTCCTTCTCTTCCCTCCCAAACCCTGCCCTCTCCCTGATTTTCCCATCTCTGTTGACGGCACTACCATCCTTCCCATCTCACAAGCCGGCAACCTTGGTGTCATCCTCGACTCCACTCTCTCATTCACCCCTCACATCCAAGCTGTCACCAAAACCTGCCGGTCTCAGCTCTACAACGTTGCCAAGATCCGCCCTTTCCTCTCCATCCACACCGCTACCCTTCTCGTTCAAGCTCTCATCCTATCCCGTCTGGACTACTGCATCAGCCTTCTCTCTGATCTCCCATCCTCGTGTGTCCTCGTGTGTCGTGTGTCCTTCATGCTGCTGCCCGGATTGTCTTTGTCCAGAAACGCTCTGGGCATGTTACTCTCCTCCGCGCATCAGGCAGGAACTCCTCACCCTGGGCTTCAAGGCTGTCCATCACCTCACCCCCTCCTACCTCACCTCCCTTCTCTAGCCCACCCCGCACCCTCCGCTCCTCTGCCGCTAATCTCCTCACCGTACCTCGTTCTTGCCTGTCCCCCCATCGACCCCCGGCACCCATCATCCCCCAGGCCTGGAATGCCCTCCCTCTACCCATCCGCCAAGCTAGCTCTCTTCCTCCCTTCAAGGCCCTACTGAGAGCTCACCTCCTACAGGAGGCCTTCCACATCCAAGCCGTCACCAAAACCTGCCGGTCTCAGCTCCGCAACATTGCCAAGATCCGCCCTTTCCTCTCCATCCAAACCGCTACCCTGCTAATTCAAGCTCTCATCCTATCCCGTCTGGACTACTGCACTAGCCTTCTCTCTGATCTCCCATCCTCGTGTCTCTCTCCACTTCAATCCATACTTCATGCTGCTGCCCGGATTATCTTTGTCCAGAAACGCTCTGGACATATTACTCCCCTCCTCAAAAACCTCCAATGGCTACCGATCAATCTGCGCATCAGGCAGAAACTCCTCACCCTGGGCTTCAAGGCTCTCCATCACCTCGCCCCCTCCTACCTCACCTCCCTTCTCTCCTTCTACTGCCCAGCCCGCACCCTCCGCTCCTCCACCACTAATCTCCTCACTGTACCTCGCTCTCGCCTGTCCCGCCATCGACCCCCGGCCCACGTCATCCCCCGGGCCTGGAATGCCCTCCCTCTGCCCATCCGCCAAGCTAGCTCTCTTCCTCCCTTCAAGGCCCTGCTGAGAGCTCACCTCCTCCAGGAGGCCTTCCCAGACTGAGCCCCTTCTTTCCTCTCCCCCTCGTCCCCCTCTCCATCCCCCCGTCTTACCTCCTTCCCTTCCCCACAGCACCTGTATATATGTATATATGGTTGTACATATTTATTACTCTGTTTATTTATTTATTTATTTTACTTGTACATTTCTATCCTACTTATTTTATTTTGTTGGTATGTTTGGTTCTGTTCTCTGTCTCCCCCTTTTAGACTGTGAGCCCACTATCGGGTAGGGACTGTCTCTATGTGATGCCAATTTGTACTTCCCAAGCGCTTAGTACAGTGCTCTGCACATAGTAAGCGCTCAATAAATACGATTGATTGATTGATTGATTGATTCCCAGATTGAGCCCCTTCCTTCCTCTCCCCCTCGTCCCCCTCTCCATCCCCCCATCTTACCTCCTTCCCTTCCCCACTGCACCTGTATATATGTATATATGTTTGTACATATTTGTTACTCTATTTATTTATTTATTTTACTTGTACATATCTATTCTATTTATTTTATTTTGTTAGTATGTTTTGTTCTGTTCTCTGTCTCCCCCTTTTAGACTGTGATCCCACTGTTGGGTAGGGACCGTCTCTATATGTCGCCAACTTGTACTTCCCAAGCGCTTAGTACAGTGCTCTGCACACAGTAAGTGCTCAATAAATACGATTGATGATGATGATGATATATGTTTGTACGTATTTGTTACTCTATTTATTTGTACATATTTATTCTATTTATTTTATTTTGTTAATATGTTTTGTTTTGTTCTCTGTCTTCCCCTTCTAGACTGTGAGCCCACTGTTGGGGAGGGACCCTCTCTATATGTTGCCAACTTGTGCTTCTCAAGCGCTTAGTACAGTGCTCTGCACACAGTAAGCGCTCAATAAATACGACTGAATGAATGAATGAATGAAAAGGAGGGAAAAGGGGGGACTTGCCCAAAGTCACCCAGCTAAGAGGCGGAGCGGGGACGTGAACCCTTGACCTCAGGCTCCAAAGCCCGCGCTCCTTGCAGTGAGCCACGCTGATTGTTATTATTAGTATCAGCAGGGGCAGGGGGCTGGGGTCTCGGTGATTGCCGGGGGCGGCACGGAGCGGCAGAAAGGGCTCCGGGGGCCGCTGACCCCCCGCCCCCGATGCTGTGGCCCCGCCCCAGGCCCCGCCCCAACGTTGCTGCTGCTGTTGTTGCTTCTCGGGGGTCGGACGGCGCTGGGCAACCGTCATGAGCGGCGGCGGAAAAGAGGAGCCGCGGGCCCAAAGCAGGTGAGACTCGCCCGCCCCGGCCCGGCCCCACCGAAGCAGGCGCGGGGCGGTCCCGCGGCCGCGCTTCCCGCGCCCTGATCAATCAATCAATCGTATTTATTGAGCGCTTACTGTGTGCAGAGCACTGTACTAAGCGCCTGGGAAGTACAGTTGGCAACATATAGAGACAGTCCCTACCCAACAGTGGGCTCACAGTCTAGAAGGGAGAGACAGAGAACAAAACCAACCATCCTAAAAAAATAAAATGAATAGATATGTACAAGATAGAGTAATAAATATGTACAAACATATATACATATAAACAGGTGCTGTGAGGAAGGGAAGGAGGTAAGGATGGGGGTGACTGAGAGGGGGACGAGGGGGAGAGGAAGGGGCTCAGTCCGGGAAGGCCTCCTGGAGGAGGGGAGCTCTCATTAGGGCCTTGAAGGGAGGAAGAGAGCTAGCTTGGCGGATGGGCAGAGGGAGGGCATTCCAGGCCCGGGGGAGGACGGGGGCCGGGGGTCGACGGCGGGACAGGCGAGAACGAGGTACGGTGAGGAGATTAGCAGCAGAGGAGCGGAGGGTGCGGGCTGGGCTGGAGAAGGAGAGAAGGGAGGTGAGGTCGGAGGGAGCGAGGTGATGGACAGCCCTGATGGCCGGGGGCGATCGGGGGGCAACGAGGGGGAGGCCGGGGGAAACCGTCGTTTTCCGCCCGCGGTCGGGGGCGCGTAGCCTCCTCCTTCCCAAACCGAGGGCTTCCCCCATCCTCATCCTCCTTCTCCCGCCTTGCTCGGCTCTCGCGCCGAGGCGGGGCTGGCCCGCGGGGGCGGGGAATGAGGCGGAGGTAGCCCACGGGGGCGGGACTAGCCTATGGGGGACGGGGAATGGGGCCGAGTTAGCCCCCGGGGGCGGTCCCGAGGCGGGGCCTGTGGCCAACGCCGGAGGAGGAGGAGGCGGGAAATGGGAGGGGGGAGGCCGCTTTCTGTTTCTCTCTCTCCCTCTCTCTCCCTCTCTCTCCCTTTCTTTCTGTCTTTTTTTTTCCTTTGTCTCTGTGTCTCTTTTTTCCTGTCTCTCTCTCGCTTTCTCTGCCTCTTGTTCTCTTTGTTTCTTGCTGTCGCTTTGTCTCTCTCCCGCTCTTTTTGTCCCCTTTTCTCTTTGTTGTCTCTCTTGTCTCTTTCTCTTTTTCGCTTTCTCTGTCTCTCGCTCGCTCTCCCTGTCTGTCTCTTGCTCTCTCGCTCTTTTTGTCTGTTTCTCTGTCTCTTTTTCGCTTTTTTTCTGTCTGTCTCTTTTCCTGTCTCCCTCTTTCTCTCTCCCTGTCTGTCTCTCGCTCTGTCTCCCTGTCTGTCTCTTGCTCTCTCGCTCTTTTTGTCTGCTTCTCTGTCTCTTTTTCGCTTTGTTTTCTCTCTGTCTCTTTTCCTGTCTCCCTCTTTCTCTCTCCCTGTCTGTCTCTCGCTCTCTCTCCCTGTCTCTGTCTTGCGCTCTCGCTCTTTTTGTCTGTTTCTCTGTCTCTTTTTCGCTTTGTTTTCTCTGTCTCTTTTCCTGTCTCCCTCTTTCTCTCTCCCTGTCTGTCTCTTGATCTCTCGCGCGCTCTTTTTCTTTTTGTCTCTCTTTGTCTCTCTCTGTGTCTCTCTTTCGCTGTCGCTCTTTTTTCTCTCCGTTTCTGTCTCTCTCTCCCTCCCTTTTTCTTTTTCTCTTGATCTCTCTCTCTCGCTCTCCCTCCCTTTCAGTCTCTGTGACTCTGCTGGGAGCGCGATGGAGGGCAGGAGGGCGGGGAACGGAGGAGGGAGACAACGAACCGCTCCCACCTCCCTTTTCCGCGGCTTCTCTCTTCTGTCTCCATCATTCATTCACTCAATCATATTGGTTGAGCGCTATGTGCAGAGCACTGGACTAGGCGCTTGAGAAAGTACAATTCAGCAATAGAGACAGGCCCTGCCCACGACGATCTCACAGTCTAGAGGGAGGGAGACAGACAGCAATACATAGAAACATACCCATCAATATAAATGATGATGATAGCATTTGCTAGGACCTTACTATGTGCCGAGCACTGTTCTGAGCGCTGGGGAAGATACAAGGTCATCAGGTTGTCCCACATGGGGCTCACGGTCTTCATCCCCATTTTACAGATGAGGAACTGAGGCCCAGTGAAGTGACTTGCCCAAGTCACACAGCAGACAAGTAGTGGAGTGGGATTAGAACCCACGACCTCTGACTCCCAAGCCCAGGCTCTTGCCACTAAGCCGCGCTGCTTCGATTATAAATCAATAAAATTACTCCCCCCCCAGGGGCGGGGAGACTATTAAAGCCGGCCAGCTCTGTACTAGGTTCGGTGTCAGACGTTCTGGCGTGGTCTAATGGGAAGAGCTGGGGGCTGGGAGTCAGAGGACCTGGGTTCTCATCTCGGCTGTGCCACTTGTCTGCTGTGTGACTTTGGGCAAGTCACTTCACTTCTCTGTGCCACAGTTCCCTCATCTGTAAAATGGGGATGAAGACTGTGAGTCCCACGTGGGACAACCTGATTCCCTTATATCTACCCCCAGTGCTAAGGACAGTGCTTAGCACATAGTAAGCACTTAACAAATGCCATTATTATTATCTTGGCTTGGCCACTTGCCTGCTGTGTGACCCTGGGTAAATCGCTTCTCTGGGCCTCAGTTTCCTCATCTGTAAAATAGAGATTCAATGCGAGTACAGTCCTCCAGCACCCAGTACAGTGGTTTGCAGGTAGTAAGCAAAGACTTGGGAGAGTACAATCGAACAATATGAGAAAGCAGCGTGATGTAGTGGATAGATGGAGCATGGGCCTGGGAGTCAGCAGGTTATGAGTTCTAATTCAGGATGTGCTATTTGTCCACTGTGTGACCTTGGGAAAGTAACTTCACTTCTCTGGGCATCAGTTACTTCATTTGTAGAGTGGGGATTGAGACTGTGAGCCCCAAGAAGCAGAGTATGAACTGGAAAGGAGAAATTGTGGAGCCACAAAGTCTTCAACACAGCTGATGCAGTTGTTAAGTTGGAATATAAGTGCTTGAACCAGTCATAGCGGGTGGGATGAAGAAGAGGGTAGATTCTGGAGATGTGAAGGAAGACTTGACAAGATTTGGTGGCTGATAATATGGGAGTCGAGAGAGAGAGAGAAAGGTGTCTAGTCTGCAAGCTCCTTGTGGGCAGGGATCTTGTCTACCAATTCTACTATATTGAACTCTCTCTCCCAAGTATTTAGTACAGTGTTCTGCTCACTGAAAGCCCTCAGTAAGTGCCATTGATTTTTGGTTGGTTGACTGTGGCATCATTATAAGAACATCACCAAGAGAGGGCCCAGAAATACAGGATCTCAGAGTGAACAACTTCCTCCTCATCCCAAAGATGTGTTTTTCACAATGAACGCAATGTTCCATGTAAATGAGGTTATTTGAGGCAGAGAAAGAGGAATATGCATGGAAAGAGAACGGATGTCTTCCAGGAATTGGTTTCTAGGACATTGACTCCAGGCATTAGGAGTAGGAGGAGTTCCAGAAAGCCAAGATCTAATTTTATGCTCATATGTACGATGAGAAAATGGAATTACAGAGAAAGCATCTGGGATAAAGAAACAGAATACCAGTAAGCTCCTCTAGAATGTAAGCTCATTGTGGGCAGAGTGTATGTCTACCAACTCTATATTGTACTCTCCCAAGTGCTTAGCACCGTGTTGTACACATAGTAGGCACTCAGTAAATGCTATTGATTGTTTCACAATGAACATATAGTTACATGTAAATGGAGTTATTAGAGACAGAGAAATTGGAATATGGATGGATGAGGAGCAGATGTCTTCCTAGGAATTTGTTCCTGGGACTTTGACTGCAGGTCTTAAGTGGAGGAGGAATTGCAGAAAGTCAGGATCTGATTTTACGCTCATATACCCGATGAGAAAATGGACATACTGAGAAAGGAGCTAGGATAAAGAAACGGAGTACCACTGAAGCTCATTTCTCTATATGAACATACTAAAGAACCCAAATGTGGCATAATGGGATCAACAACTGGAAGGCGTGGCCGAGACTTCGTCTCTTTTGCTGACTCTTCCCGTCTTCCTCCTGCTAAACTGTGGGTGTCCCTCAGGGCTCTGGGCCCCCTGAGTCTCCCACGTGCTCTCCTGGGCTCAACTACCACCTCAACACGGATGACTCTCAAATCTACCTGACCAGCACCACACCTGTCTCCCTCCCTGCAATCTCTCATCTCAGTCAGTGGGATTTACTGAGTGCTTATTTTGTGCAGAGAACTGAGTTCAAAACAACAGAGTTGGAAGACATTTTCCTTGATCACAAAGAGCTTACAGTCTACATCCTATCCCGTCTGGACTACTGCACTAGCCTTCTCTCTGATCTCCCATCCTCGTGTCTCTCTCCACTTCAATCCATACTTCATGCTGCTGCCCGGATTATCTTTGTCCAGAAACGCTCTGGACATATTACTCCCCTCCTCAAAAACCTCCAATGGCTACCGATCAATCTGCGCATCAAGCAGAAACTCCTCACCCTGGGCTTCAAGGCTCTCCATCACCTCGCCCCCTCCTACCTCACCTCCCTTCTCTCCTTCTACTGCCCAGCCCGCACCCTCCGCTCCTCCACCACTAATCTCCTCACTGTACCTCGCTCTCGCCTGTCCCGCCATCGACCCCCGGCCCACGTCATCCCCCGGGCCTGGAATGCCCTCCCTCTGCCCATCCGCCAAGCTAGCTCTCTTACTCCCTTCAAGGCCCTGCTGAGAGCTCACCTCCTCCAGGAGGCCTTCCCAGACTGAGCCCCTTCTTTCCTCTCCCCTCGTCCCCCTCTCCATCCCCCCGTCTTACCTCCTTCCCTTCCCCACAGCACCTGTATATATGTATATATGGTTGTACATATTTATTACTCTATTTATTTATTTATTTATTTATTTTACTTGTACATTTCTATCCTACTTATTTTATTTTGTTGGTATGTTTGGTTCTGTTCTCTGTCTCCCCCTTTTAGACTGTGAGCCCACTGTTGGGTAGGGACTGTCTCTATGTGATGCCAATTTGTACTTCCCAAGCGCTTAGTACAGTGCTCTGCACATAGTAAGCGCTCAATAAATACGATTGATTGATTGATTGATAGTAGGGGAGACAGAAATGAAAATAAATTATAAATATGTACATAAGTGCTGTGGAGCTCAGGGTGGGGTGAATGTCTAGGGCTTAGAAGGTACAAGTCCAAGTGCCAGGGGGATAATAATAATGATGGTGTTTAAGTGCTTACTATGTGCAAAGCACTGTTCTAAGCACTGATGGAGAAGGAAGAGGGAGTAGGGGAAATGAGGGCTTAGTTGCGGAAGGCCTCTTGGAGGAGATGTTTGTTTTTTTTTAGCTACTTCTAGTTCCAGGATATGTCTAAATGGATGCCCCACGGGCCTCTCAGACTCACGTCTAAAATGAACATCTCATCTCCCCTCCCAAATCTTCTCCTCCCCCTAATTTTCCATCACTACTGACAGCATCGCCATCTTCCCCATAGCTCACGCTTGTAAACTTGACATTATCTGGTCAATTAGTCACAGGATGGTATTTCTTGAGCATTTACTTTGTGCAGAACAATATTCTAAGTATTTGTAAACACGTACTCTGCCCACAAGAAGCTTACAGGCTAGATGGGGAGACAGATGTATCAATAAAGTACAGGTAGGGGAAATTGTCACAGTATAAGGATATATGAGAGAAGCCACGTGGCTCAGTGGAAAGAGCATGGGCTTGGGAGTCAGAGGTCATGGGTTCAAATCCCGGCTCTGCCAATTGTCAGCTGTGTGACTTTGGACAAGTCAGTTAACTTCTCTGTGCCTCAGTTACCTCATCTGTAAAATGGGGATGAAGACTATGAGCCCCATGTGGGACAACCTGATCGCCTTGTGTCCTCCCCAGAGTTTAGAACAGTGCTTTGCACATAGTAAGAGCTTAACAAATGACATTATTATCTGTACCTAGGTGCTGTAGAGCCTGGGAAGGGATGGATATCAAAGTATTTACAGAATAATTATAAGTGGTATTTATTAAGCACTAATTATGTGCCAGGCATTGTACTAAGCGCTGGGGTGGATACAAGCAAATCAGGTTGGACACAATCCCTGTCCCGAGTGGGGCTCACAGTCTCAATCTCCATATTACAGATGAGGTAATTGAGGCCCAGTGAAGTGATTTGCCCAGGGCCATATGGCAGACAAGTGGTAGTGCTGGAAACAGACCCATGAACCTGGGTTCTCACCCTGGCTCTGCTACATGTCTACGGTGTGACCAAGGGCAAGTCACTTCCCTTCTCTGGGCCTCATTTACCTCACCTGTAAAATGGGGCTGAAGACTGTGAGCTCCATATGGGACATGGACTGTGTCCAACCTAGTATCTACAGTAAGCACTTAAATGCCATTTTTTACAAATGTGCATAGGTGTTGCAGATGGGAAGGGCAGCTAGGGCAAGTGAGCCCATTGTTGGGTAGGGACCGTCTTTATATGTTGCTGACTTGTACTTCCCAAACACTTTGTACAGTGCTCTGCACACAGTAAGCACTCAATAAATACGATTGAATGAATGCATGAATGAAGTGAGGGCTCAGTCAGGGAGGGCCTCGGAAAGGAGATAAGATTACAGTAGGGCTTTGAAGATGGGGAGAATGGTGGTCTGTGGGCTATGCAGGGGAAGGGAATTCCGGGACAGAGGTAGGACATCGGCAAGGGGTGAGCAGAGAGACAGATGAGATGGAGGTACGGTGAAAAGATTGGCAGTAGAGGAGCAAAGTGTGTGGAGTGGGTTGAAGTAGGAGATCAGAGAGATAAGGATAGGCAGGAGGAGCTGATTGTGAGCTCCTTATGGGCAGGGAATGTCACTGTTTATTGTTGTACTTTCCCAAGCACTAACTACAGTGCTCTGCACATAGAAAGTGCTCAGTAAATACGATTAAATGAATGAATGCCTTAAACCTGATGGTAAGGAGTTTCTGTATGATGGTGAGATGGATTGACATCCACCGGAGGTTCTTGAAGAGTAGGGAGGTGTGGACTGAAAGGTTTTGTAGAAAACAATCTGGGCAGCAGAGTTTGGTATGGATTGAAGAGGGCAGAGACAGGAGTCGGGGAGGGCAATGAAGAGGCCATTGTAGTTAAGGTGGGCTATAAATGATTGGATCAGCATGGTAGCAGCTCAGATGGAGAGGAAGGGCAGATTCTAGAGATGTTGTGAAGGCAGAATTGACAGGATTTTGTGACAGACGGAATATGTGGGTGTTTTGTTGTCTGTCTCCCCCTTCTAGACTGTGAGCCCATTGTTGGGTAGGGACCGTCTCTATATGTTAATGATTTGTACTTCCCAAGCGCTTAGTACAGTGCTGTGCACACAGTAAGCGCTCAATAAATATGATTGAATGAATCAATCGTATTGAGCGCTTACTGTGTGCAGAGCACTGTATTAAGCACTTGGGAAGTACAAGTTGGCAACACATAGAGACGGTCCCTGCCCAACAGTGGGCTCACAGTCTAGAAGGGGGAGACAGAGAACAAAACATATTAACAAAATAAAATAAATAGAATAGATATGTACAAGTAAAATAAATAAATAGAGTAATAAATACGTACAAACATATACACATATATACAGGTGCTGTGGGGAATGGAAGGAGGTAAGGGGGGGAATGAACAGAAGTTACAGGTTTATGAGGTGGGATGCTGGTCTTGTCTGCAGTGCTGGGGAAGTCTTGGGGAGTACAGAGTTTGTGTGAGAAGGGGCACTCCGTTCTGTACACGTCAAGTTTGTGGTGGTAGGACATCCAGATAAAGGTATCCCAAAGATAAAAGGAAATGTGAGACTGCAGAGTAGGGGAGAGGTCAGAGTTGGAGAGGTAGATTTTTTTGAATCATCTGCATAGAGATGATAGTTGAAACTTTTTTTTGGGGGGGGGGGGGGGGGCGAGTGAATCATCCGAGGGAGTGGATGTGGATGGAGAATAGAAGGGGATCTGGAACTGGGCCTGAGAGGCAGAGGAGGAACTGGCAAAAGAGACTG
Source organism: Tachyglossus aculeatus (assembly GCF_015852505.1). Taxonomy (NCBI): domain Eukaryota; kingdom Metazoa; phylum Chordata; class Mammalia; order Monotremata; family Tachyglossidae; genus Tachyglossus; species Tachyglossus aculeatus. The sequence goes on from NC_052066.1 coordinate 40,784,756, forward strand.
AGACAGAGCCACTAGAGAGGAGGAGAACCAGGAGAGGACAGTGTCAGTGAAGCCAACTTTGGATAACTTTTCCAGTAGAAAGATCTGATCCACAGTGTCAAAGGTGGTTGAGAGGTTGAGGAGGATAAGGATGTTGCCGAGTCCTTTGGATTTGGCAAGAAGGAGGTCTCTGTTGACCTTAGGGCAATTTTCGTGGAATGGAGGGGATAGATACCAGGTTGGAAGGGGTCAAGCGGAGAATTAGAGGAGAGGAAATAGGGACAGCAGGTGTAAACGACTCACTCGAGGAGTTTGGTAGGAGGGAGATGGGGTGATAACTGAAGGATGTCATGGGGCCAAGAGAGGGGTTTTTGAGTATAGGATATATGGGTGGGTTTGAAACCAGTGGGAAAGGAGCCACGGGAGAGTGAGCAGTTGAAAATGGGGGTCAGCTAGGTTAGAAAGGAGGGGGCAAGGGTAAGGTGTGAGTGATTTGGGTCAGAGACACAGGTGGAGGGGTTTGATTTTAAGGGCAGGTGGGAGATGTCCCCTTGAGAAACTGCTGGGAAGGTTGGCATAATTCATTTATTCAATCGTATTTTTTGAGCGCTTACTGTGTGCAGAGCACTGTACTAAGCACTTAATTGGCCCAAGGCATATGAAACTTTCATTTGAGTTCTATATCTCATAACCCCCTATTTATAAACAGCAATAAGCGTATTGTATTGTGACCTTGGGCAGATTACTTGACTTCTCTGTGCCTCCGTTCCCTCATCTGCAGAACGGGGATTCAATACTTGTTCCCCCTAGAACTTAGACTATGCGCCCCATAGTGAGACCTGATGATCTTGTATCTACCCCAGTGCTTAGTATAGCGCTTGGCACATAGTAAGCGCTTGCAAATATCACAATTATTATTATCCCCATGTGAGACAGGGACTGTGCCCAACCTGATTAACTTGTATCTATCCCAGTGCTTAGAACAGTGCTTGTCAAAGAGTAAGTGCTTAACAAATATCGTAAAAATAATGAATACCATAATGATAATGACCTGGAAAATTTCTCTTTCCCATATTGTTCTGTGTCCCTTTTTCATTGCTCAGTGAGTCTGAACACTTTAGTTTACTATCCCTCTCTGCACCAGTCATAAAAGGCCCTGTCCCTCACTTTTAAAAAATGTTAAGTGCTTACTATGTTCCAGGGACTGTACTAAGTGCTGGAGCAGGTACAAGATAATCAGTTTGGACACAGTTCATGTTCCACATGGGACTCAGTTTTCATCCGCATTTTACAGATGAGGTAACTTCTGAGACACAGAGAAGTTAAGTGACTTTCCCAAAGTCACCCAGCAGAGAAGTGGTGGAACTGGGATAAGAACCCAGGATCTCTGACCCCCAGGGCCCTGCTCTTTCCACTAGGGCACACTTCTGCATAACCACCTCTAATTCTCATCTGACTACTAAATGTAGGGTTGCACGATTAGGTCTTCATTGCAGTGCAGAAAGTCCAAAGTAATCCTTGGAGACAAGGACAACAACAGTGTTCGCTTTCAGGGGCAGCCACAGCTCCAATCAAAGTCTTTGGCAGCAGCACTGGAGGAAGAGGAGGAGGAGGACTTGTGGTTTTGAATGGCCATGATCTTTTGCAGGAATCAATATCCATTACGGTATTGATGATTTCTGGGATGTGGTTTTCTTTTTTCAAGTACCCGCCAATCAGAGGAGAGACAGTTGAGAGCAGTTGTTTTTTGGCTATTGCCATTTCCTGGTTTCTTGCCATCAGAAGCATGACTCATTCAGTCCTTTTTATAGAGCACAGAAGCTGTGTGGGGATTCTACAGTGGGTATCTTCCTATTCTCTTACAAATTCTTAAACAGAACTTACTGAGTGTGGCGTACTGTACTAAGTGCTTTACAGAGTAGAATAATAATAATAATAATGGTATTTGTTAAACACTTACTATGTGCCAAGCACTGTTCTAAGTGCTGGGATAGATACAAGGTAATCAGGTTATCCCACGTGGGGCTCAAAGTCTTATCCCTATTTTACAGATGAAGTAACTGAGGCACAGAGAAGTTGTGACTTGCCCAAAGTCACACAGCTGATAAGTGACGGAGCTGGGGTTAGAACCCACGACTTCTGACTCTAAAGTTGGTGCTCTTTCCACTAAGCCACGCTGCTTCTCTAATATAACAGAGCTTGTAGTGTGGAGATGAGCTTATGGTTTAGTGAGTGATGGGGGAAAGTAGCAGGCAAAGACTAAGGTCCTCTTGCTCCTCTCAGAAACTCTCCTTGGCCCAACTGGACTTTCATCTTTCAGTCTCTTGGTACTCCAAAGTCAGAAACTCATAATGCAAAACCAACCACATCCTTTCTATGTCGATAGAGTACACGGTTTTCGGGCTTCCGAGTGAAACTGGCAAAATTGTTGATCATTCACTAAGCCTATGTATGCTGACCGCTGATGTTAGGAAACCAAGGAGTCAGCTTTAGACCAAAAAAAAAAAAATTGGGACAAGTACAGATGCAAGAGAGAAAATGTTTAGCTTCTAGTCTCTTAACTTGTGGGTATGGATCATGTCTTCCAACTAACTGCGTTATACTCTCCAAAGTGCTTAGTACAATGGTCTGTACACAGCAAATTTCTCAATAAATGCCATTGATTGACATTGGAGATCAATTTTAGCCCTTAGCCAAAAGGGGGAAAATGATGGGAGGAGGACCTCAATAGCTGCTTGGTTTGTGTTTAAACAGAAACAGGTCATGAGAAGCAAACGTAGCCCAGTGGAAAGATCTGGGGCCTGAGAGTCAGGGAGCCTGAGTTCTAATACTGCATCAGCCTCCTCTCTGATCTCCCGTCCTCCTGTCCCTCCCCTCTTCAGTCTATACTTCACGCTGCTGCCCGGATCGTCGTTGTGCAGAAACGCTCTGGGCATGTTACTCCCCTCCTCAAAAATCTCCAGTGGCTACCAATCAGCCTACGCATCAAGCAAAAACTCCTCACTCTCGGCTTCAAGGCTCTCTATCACCTTGCCCCCTCCTATCAATCAATCAATCAATCGTATTTATTGAGCGCTTACTATGTGCAGAGCACTGTACTAAGCGCTTGGGAAGTACAAATTGGCATCACATAGAGACAGTCCCTACCCAACAGTGGGCTCACAGTCTAAAAGGGGGAGACAGAGAACAGAACCAAACATACCAACAAAATAAAATAAGTAGGATAGAAATGTACAAGTAAAATAAATAAATAAATAAATAAATAGAGTAATAAATATGTACAACCATATATACATATATACAGGTGCTGTGGGGAAGGGAAGGAGGTAAGACGGGGGATGGAGAGGGGGACGAGGGGGAGAGGAAAGAAGGGGCTCAGTCTGGGAAGGCCTCCTGGAGGAGGTGAGCTCTCAGCAGGGCCTTGAAGGGAGGAAGAGAGCTAGCTTGGCGGATGGGCAGAGGGAGGGCATTCCAGGCCCGGGGGATGACGTGGGCCGGGGGTCGATGGCGGGACAGGCGAGAGCGAGGTACAGTGAGGAAATTAGTGGTGGAGGAGCGGAGGTTGCGGGCTGGGCAGTAGAAGGAGAGAAGGGAGGTGAGGTAGGAGGGGGCGAGGTGATGGAGAGCCTTGAAGCCCAGGGTGAGGAGTTTCTGCCTGATGCGCAGATTGATCGGTAGCCATTGGAGGTTTTTGAGGAGGGGAGTAATATGTCCAGAGCGTTTCTGGACAAAGATAATCCGGGCAGCAGCATGAAGTATGGATTGAAGTGGAGAGAGACACGAGGATGGGAGATCAGAGAGAAGGCTAGTGCAGTAGTCCAGACGGGATAGGATGAGAGCTTGAATTAGCAGGGTAGCGGTTTGGATGGAGAGGAAAGGGCGGATCTTGGCAATGTTGCGGAGCTGATACCGGCAGGTTTTGGTGACGGCTTGGATGTGAGGGGTGAATGAGAGAGCGGAGTCGAGGATGACACCAAGGTTGCGGGCTTGTGAGACGGGAAGGATGGTAGTGCCGTCAACAGAGATGGGAAAGTCAGGGAGAGGACAAGGTTTGGGAGGGAAGACAAGGAGCTCAGTCTTCGACATGTTGAGCTTTAGGTGGCGGGCGGACATCCAGATGGAGATGTCCTGAAGGCAGGAGGAGATGCGAGCCTGGAGGGAGGGGGAGAGAGCAGAGGCAGAGATGTAGATCTGGGTGTCATCAGCGTAGAGATGATAGTTGAAGCTGTGGGAGCGAATGAGGTCACCAAGGGAGTGAGTGTATATTGAGAACAGAAGGGGACCAAGCACTGAACCTTGGGGAACCCCCACAGTAAGAGGATGGGAGGGGGAGGAGGAGCCTGCAAAAGAGACTGAGAAAGAACAACCGGAGAGATAAGAGGAGAACCAGGAGAGGATGGAGTCTGTGAAGCCAAGGTCAGATAACGTGTTGAGGAGAAGGGGGTGGTCCACAGTGTCAAAGGCAGCTGAGAGGTCGAGGAGGATTAGGACAGAGTATGAGCCGTTGGACCTCCCTTCTTTCCTTCTACAGCCCAGCCCGCAGCCTCCGCTCCTCTGCCACTAACCTCCTCACTGTGCCTCGTTCTCACCTGTCCCACCGTCGACCCCCGGCCCACGTCCTCCCCCTGGCCTGGAATGCCCTCCCTCCGCACATCTGCCAAGCTAGCTCTCTTCCTCCCTTCAAAGCCCTACTGAGAGCTCACCTCCTCCAGCAGGCCTTCCCAGACTGAGCCCCCTCCTTCCTCTCCCCCTTCCCATCCCCCCCGCCCTACCTCCTTCCCCTCCCCACAGCACCTGTATATATGTTTGTACAGATTTATTACTCTATTTTACTTGTACATATTTACTATTCTGTTTTATTTTGTTAATATGTTTTGTTTTGTTGTCTGTCTCCCCCTTGTAGACTGTGAGCCTGTTGTTGGGTAGGGACTGTCTCTACATTCATTCATTCATTCAGTCGTATTTATTGAGCGCTTACTGTATGCAGAGCACTGTACTAAGCGCTTGGGAAGTACAAGTTGGCAACATATGGAGACGGTCCCTACCCAACAGTGGGCTCACAGTCTAGAAGGGGGAGACAGAACAAAACAAAACATATTAACGGAATAAAATAAATAGAATAAATATGTACAAGTAAAATAAATAGAGTAATAAATACGTACAAACATATATACATATATGCAGGTGCTGTGGGGAAGGGAAGGAAGTAAGGCGGGGGGGATGGAGAGGAGGAGGAGGAGGGAGGAGGAGTACAAGTTGCCAACTTGTACTTTCCAAGCTCTTAGTACAGTGCCCTGCACACAGTAAGCGTTCAGTAAATATGACTGAATTTACTGAAGCAGCGTGGCTCAGTGGAAAGAGCCCGGGCTTTGGAGTCAGAGGTCATGGGTTCGAATCCCAGCTCTGCCAATTGTCAGCTGTGTGACTTTGGGCAAGTCACTTAACTTCCCTGTGCCTCAGTTACCTCATCTGTAAAATGGGGATGAAGACTGTGAGCCCCCCGTGGGACAACCTGATCACCTTGTAACCTCCCCAGTGCTTAGAACAGTGCTTTGGACATAGTAAGTGCTTAATAAATGCCATTATTATTATTATTATTATGACCTTAGGCAAGCATTTAACTTCTCTGTGCCTATTTGCTGCGTAAGGTGGGGATTAAATTTCTGTTCTCCCTCCCCCCTGCTCTGTGAGCCCCATGACGGATAGGGGCTGTGCCTGTTTTGATTATGTTGTATCTACCCCAGTGCTTTGTGCAGTGCTTGGCACAGAGTAAATGCTAAACAAGTACTATTTACTATTTTATTATTTATAAGGGAAGGATAACTATTTATAAGGAAAGAGATAAGGAAACAGGTAAAAAGTTAAAAGTACCACAAACAATAAGAACTTTACTGACAGAGAGCCAATAAAGATTTCAGAAAGGTGATGTGGCACTCTGATAACTCTAAAAATTAGAGAAGCAGTGTGGATCAGTGGAAAGAACCCAAGCTTTGGAGTCAGAGGTCATGGGTTCTAATTCCGCTGCTGCCACTTGTCAGCTGTGTGACTTTGGGCAAGTTGCTTAACTTCTCTGTGCCTCAGTTCCTCACCTGTAAAATGGGGATGAAGACTGTGAGCCCCATGGGGGACAACCTGATCACCTTGTATCCTCCCCAGTGCTTAGAACAGTGCTTTGCACATAGTAAGCATTTAACAAATACCATCATCATCATTATTATTATTAGACAAATATAGGAGTAAGGGCTAGGGGAAAAAAGAATAAAGACCTCTCCCTCATCCCCTGTCCCCCAAATCCTTAAAAGTTTTCAGGGAGGAAGACCAGGAAATAGAGAAAACAACATCCTGAATCTTAAACAGCAAAAGCCTAATCTACCAACTCACACAAACCAGTCCCCTCAGCTGTATATCCAATATGATAATAAAGAACAAAGTATTTTTTAAATACATAGCCAAGGAAACCGCATGTGGCAGAAAGAGGAAATGTATAGGAAGGAAAGTGTGTATTAAGTCCCCAATCCCAGGATGACTGAACCATAGAAGTGGGAGAGATAAGATGCCCAGGAAAGAATCAGAAAAGCACAATGAGGAACTGAAGATAAACAGATAAACCTACCTGGCAGTGGGAGAAACACTAGCATAGCTACTTTAAAACCTATTAAAGTTTCTCAGTTTAAAGTACTTGTGTGAAAATAAATCATTATTTTTATACATAGTTGTATAAGTTCTAGAAACATTTATGGGAAAACAATCATTTGTTATCTTTTTGAAAGATAAAAACAAATAACACAAGAAAACATCCTGAGAAATGGAACAGCTCGTTTCCCGAAACTGAACATTGAACAATCTAGGGTAAATACATCAGTTTGACTTGTGGTAAGTTATTGACAATTAAGTCATCAGTGAAAGCAGTTGTCTACAGGAGCAGAAAGTAACAGGTGTTCAGGCCCTACTGCTGCTGCAAAGGCTGGAGTGGTTTCAGAACAGCTTTCTTCCACTCTGATGCTGGGGACATAGACTCCAACTTCTTGGGTTGTCCTCTATTCAAACTTAGTTTTTTTTTTCTGGTATTTGTTAAGCTCTTACTGTTTGCCAGGCACTGTACTGACCACTGGGGTAGATGAAAGATAATCAGGTCGGACACAGTCCGTGTTCCCACGTGGGGCTCACAGTCTTAATCCCCCTCTTATAAGGTGAGGAAACTGAGACATAGAGAAGTGAAGGGAGTTGCCCAAGGTCAAACAGCAGACAAGTGGCAGAGCCAGGATCAGAACTCATGACCTTCTGACTCCCAGGCCCATGATCTAACCACTGTGCCATGCTGCTTCCCCATCTGGGGCCCAGAGAAGTGAAGTGACTTGTCCAAGGTCACACAGCAGACAAGTAGCGGAGCCAGGATTAGAGCCCAGGTCCTTCTGACTCCCAGGCTCATGCTCTATCCACTGCACCACACTGCTTCTCAGCAGCTCATAGATCCTATCCTCATTTTGACCTATGTTTCATTCATTCATTCAATCGTATTTATTGAGCACTTAATGTGTGCAGAGCACTGTACTAAGCGCTTGGGAAGTACAAGTTGGCAACATATAGAGACGGTCCCTACCCAACAGCGGGCTCACAGTCTAGAAGGGGGAGACAGACAACAAAACAAAACATGTGGACAGGTGTCAAGTCGTCAGAACAAATTGAATTAAAGCTAAATGCACATCATTAACAAAATATGTTTGGCTACAGCTCCAGAGTCTGAAGGGAGGTGAGCTGATTTATTCCTGTGTAGGAGTTTCATGGCATTGCTAGGTACCTGCAAGTTAATAATAATAGTTGTGATATTTAAGTGCATACGTGTTCCAAGCACTGTATTAAGTGCTAGGGTAGATATAAGATAATTGGGGGTGGGGGGAGGAATGACACATCCCTGCTGTACCAGGGGCTCATAGCCTAAATAGGAGGGAGAACAGGTATTGAAACCCCATTTTACAGATGAAGCAGCTGAGGTACAGAGAAGTTACCTGACTTGCCCTAGGTCACCCAGCAGGCAAGTGGTCGAGCAGGAATTTGAACCCAGGTCTTCTTTGACTCCCAGGCCCATGCTCTTTCCAATAGCTTGCCCTTGGCTCCTTTTTTTTAAATATTTAACTTAAAAAAGAGTTTAGTCTGTTTCATTCAGCCGTGTCTTTTAGGTGGGTTCTTATAAGAGGGACTTTCTGTCAGGGATTTTAGAATCCTGAAAATCACTTGAGTAATTGTGTGTCCACAAACTCTGCATAACAGTGTTCTCCGCAAATGTGAGAAGCAGTGTGGCCTAGTTGAAAGAGCATAGGCTTGGGAGTCAGATAACCTGGGCTCTGCCATTTTTCTGTTGTGTGACCATGGGCAAGTTATTTCACTTCTCTGTGCCTCAGTTACCTTAACTGTTAAATGTGCATTAAAGCTGTGAGCCCCATGTGGGACATGGACCCTGTCCAACATGATCTTGAATCTACCTCAGCGCTTTGTACAGTGCCTGGCACATAGTAAGTACTTAACAAATACCATTAAAATAATAGATACTTGAATTTAGTAATTGGGTCCAGGTGACTGGTTAAGCCAAAAACAATGAAACACTCTTTAAATCAAAATGATATTCTGTATCTGAGCTTTGTGATAACTACGATAGGTGTTACTTACCTAGAGCTACTGATGGCTCACCTCGTCTCTTGGAAACTCCGGCCCCTAGAAGGTGGCTTTGGGATGCAGTTTGCCAGATTCTGCCACGACAGTACTGCTGTGCATTAAACACTTTACAAAGGCAAAGATAACTAAAAAAAATGAACGCTGTCTTTCTGAGGATGGGGATGGAGCTGCATTTTGAGTTTTGATCCTGAAAGTATAGGACCTGAATGAAGGAATTGATTACAGTGCTGGGGGTTAGCACTGTGCCATTGACATTCTATCTGTCAGTCAGATTACTGCAAGGGAACACAGAACGATGAGTGAGTGGGCAAAGATTTTTTTTAACATGCCAGGCCTATATATGGCCAAAGTGACTGCACAGAGTGGTGAACTGTGTTTAGTCAATTTGTTGAGCACTTATTCATTCAATCATATTTATTGAGCACTTATTGTGTGCACAGCACTTTGCTAAGTGCTTGGAAAGTAGAATTCAGCCACAGACAATCCCTGCCCACAACGGGCTCACAGTCTGGAAGGGGAGAGACAGACATCAAAACAAATAAACAGGCATCAATAGCATCAATAAAAATAAATAGAATTAGAGATTCATTCATTCAATTGTATTTATTGAGCATGTACTGTGTGCAGAGCACTGTACTAAGCACTTGGGAAGTACAAATTGGCAACATATAGAGATGGTCCCTAACCAACAACGGGCTCACAGTGGAGAAGCAGCATGGTTCAGTGGAAAGACCATGGGCTTTGGAGTCAGAGGTCTTGGGTTCATACCCCGGCTCCGCCAATTGTCAGCTGAGTGACTTTGGGCAAGTCACTTAACTTCTCTGTGCCTCAGTTACCTCATCTGTTAAATGGGTTAAGACTGTGAGCCCCCCGAGGGACAACCTGATCACCTCGTCACCTCCCCTGCACTTAGAACAGTGCTTTGCACATAGTAAGTGCTTAATAAATGCCATCATTAGAATATGTGCAGAGCACTGTACTGCGCGCTTGGGAGAATACAGTACAACAGAATGAGCAAACATGTTCCTGCCCATGATAAGTTTAATATCTAGAGGGGGAGACAGATATTAATATGAATAGATGTCATTTATAATATATAATTGAAAGATATGTAGATAAGTAGCCACAGTGCCATATCCAGCTGGGGGCTGCCTTGGTAAAGCTTTGTGGTTTTTGCTGCCCACGGTAGCCAACTATTTTTGTTTTAGGATTTTTGCAGGGCCTATCTGCCCTGCAGAATGCCTTAGGTTTTCCGTAGTCAGAAGCCTTCACTCATTCATTCAGTCATGTTTACTGAGCTGTTACTGTGTGCAAAGCATCATTGATGGATTAGTCCCAGCAAAGCACAACTGAGACAAGAACCCCAGGGTCCTGATTCCCAGACAGTTCTCATTTCACTGGTCCAACACCTGAATACATCGTGAAAGTCAGGGGGAAAACTCTTTTTAGAGCTGTATAGAATCACTGAAGCAATTTTTGGAAAATATTGCAATAAAGGATCTGGTACTTTCAATTATTCATTCATTCAATTGTATTTATTGAGCACTTTGTGCAAAGCACTGTACTAAGCACTTGGGAGAGTACAGTACAATAACAGATACATTCCCTGTCCACAACAAGCTCACAGTCTAGAGGGGCTTTCCAAAATCAAAGAGTTGGAAATAGTTTCCTTGATTTAAATACCATGGCTACTTGAAGATGAACTTTTTCCTCCAGAAAAAAAAAAATTAATTACATTTCTTTGTCTTTTTTTATTAATTACAGTGGTGATGATGCTTCCTTTTCAGAAGAAAAAGGTATAGTGATTTTTAAAATTCAAACTATTATCTGGAAATAGAAACTGTTTTAAGAATAAGACTAATTTTTAAAATTGATTTTTTTCATTGATTACTGATTTATACACATTATTATTTTGGTATACTGTCATGGCTTCATCAGCCTCCTCATGCATTGCAAAAAAAATTGAAATGTGATATAATTGAAATATGGATTTTTGTGTGTTTTACTCAATTTAACCTCATTTCCAACAGTTTTTTTAAAAAAAAAAAGAAATTCAAGCCTTTCCCCATGACCTTCTCTCTCCAAAAAGAAGCAGCAAGATGTAATGGATAAAAGTATTGGCCTGGGATTCAGAAGGTCGTGAGTTCTAATCCTGGCTCTGTCACTTGTCTGCTGTGTGACCTTGGGCAACTCATTTCACTTCTCTGTGCCTCAGTTTCCTCATCTATAAAATGGGGATTAAGACTGTGAGCCCCATGTGGGACAGGGACTGTGTCCAGCCTGATTTGCTTGTATCTACCCCAGCTCTTAATAGAGTGCCAGGTACATAATAAGTGCTTAATAAATACCATTTAAAAAAGAAAAGAGAAAAAGTTCTTATTAGTGGGGCAGATTGGGTATCAGGAGGTCCAGATTTTATTCCAGCTTTGCCTGGTGCGGAACCCTGGGCAAGTTGCCTAACTACTCTGTGCCTCAGTTTTCTCACCTATAAAATGGGGATAAAATGCCTGTTTTCCGTCGTTTTAAGACTGAAGGACTATGAGGGACTACAATTACAGTTATCTGACTATCTTGTATCTACCCAGTGCTTAATAAATTACATTATTATTATTTTAAGTTTTCCCTCAACATTTCTTGTCAAAAGTGGATATGATGTATGGATTCATCCAGATTCTTTCACAGTCCATTTATGATTATTCAGCCTATTTATTAGGTTTAATATGTATTTTGGAATAGATCTGAAATGTTTTGGCCATTTTGAAATAAATGCACCCTAAATATGTTTTCCTAGGCGATGTACTTCTTCTCCCCATGTATAAAATGTCTGATATTGTTATGGTCAGGCAACTGATACCTGTAGTGAGATTTTAATTATCTCTTCTTTGTGTTTAATCTTATTATTCCAATATACAGCCCTCACCTCAAAACCACAATTTGAGTATTGTTGAGTTTTGGATTAACACTGCCATCTAGTTAGTACCTTAAATTTTCTTCAAGGGTACCATGATCTTCCCATGTTTCACGAAAATAAAGCCAGCCATTCATTTAGTCAGTTGCAGGTGCTGGAAAGGAGTAGTACTACTGAAAAATCAATTGTTGTGCAAATACCATTGCATGGGAATCATAAAAAAATGCAGAGCAAAACCCAAAATTTTTTAAAAAGTTGACCTTTTGCCCAAAGTAAAAAAAAAAACCACCCTAAAATTCACCATGAATGATTAATTAGATAAAGAACAACCCGAAATCCATATCCCAAGTTGAATAAAATCTACGAGTGGCATAACTTTTGAGCATAGAAAATGAATGTTGTTTTGGGCATCCCCTTTTTTCCTTTTGAGGTCCAAGTCTTGCACATTTTTCTGCTTCACGATACATTTAATCCATCTTGAAAGGTAAGATGAAGTTTTGCAAGTGAGAACCAGTAAAATTATTTTCTTTAACTGTTAATAATCAATTGCTTTTGCTATCTGAGTGTTCACCAATGCATGACGCACTTGTTAGAACAATAGCTTTGAAGTTTTTAAAATGGTGCAATGTGGGCTTTTTAAAAGTGTGACTGGACAGTTAACTTAATGCATGCATGCATCAATTTTAATTCAAAGGGTGGTTTTCTAACTCCTTTTCCTAATGAGTAACACTATCTCTCTGCCTCTTAGGGAAGTGGTATGCTTAGGGATGATTTTGATACCATTTTAAGTATTACTGTATGCTTATTCTGGTTTTTCACTGGTTTTATCTATTCAGGCTAATCAAAATAAGCAATTCAAGCCTTACCAAATATACTTTGGCCTCAGCTATGTGGAAAATATAACACAAAATATTTTTTTCAGGAGAGAGGATGTTTTCTGTTCTTTTACTGAGCCATTTTGTGACCCATTCATTCTCCTACTTAACCACTTTGTGCTCCATGTCCTTCACATGTAAAATAGTGACGAACACTTACTTTTTGAGATCATTTGGGGGCATAAAGTGGTAACTTAAAAAATAATCATTATTGCGACGGGTGGCTCGCATGCTTAGAATATGGGACAACCGCCTAGGATTTTTGAGGCATATATATGTGTCAGTGTTGGCTAATTATTGTGACGTTTTAAGCAGTGTATGATTACTGACAAAATGCTTAAAGTATTTAACTGATATAACATGAAAATAATATTTGTATAATATGTAGGACCAAATGTATGTGGAGTTCAGCTGAGTCCAGAGTAAAACAAAAAATCAGGGAATTAACTTAAAAGATATCTAGGAAGGTTTGCCCCTTTACTCTTCCACTTTTTAGTTCTATATTGTGAAATTTGTGATTGCAGGTAAATTCTTTGTTTATTTGATTAGTGGGTTGGGCTTCTCTGGCGTAATGTTCCAAGGTTTGGTGGTCCAGCATGTTGGCACGATGAAAGTTTTGCATATTTCTGGATGAATTAAAAACATATAACAGCCTGAGTGAGAGTATGCTAATGAATGACACTTCAACAGATGTGCATGATTTTCCTAAAAGCTTTGTCTTTGCCAGTTTCCTCGAGTTTGACACTTAGCTCCTAATAAGCACTTTCACTGGCTGGATTTTGTAGAGCCCCTATATATCTGTGGAAAAATGCTTCATCCACCTCTGTGGCCATACCAGGAACTCTGACATCCGCAGCATCTCAAGGTTTCTATCTATCAAGGTTTCTTTCTATCCCTCAACAATCACTATATTTATTCAGTGCTTAATGTGTGTAGAGCATCCTATTAAGGGCTTGGTAGAAGACAGTAGAATTAGTAGACAGTAGACCTTCAACAAGTTTACCATCTAGGGGAGGAAACAGGTGTTCAGATAGGAAGAAGTAATAGAATAGGAAGATATGTAAATGCCTTGGAGATGTGAGAGTGCCAAGGTGTTAAGAGAAATGATGATGATGGCATTTGTTAAGTGCTTACTACATGCAAAGCATTGTTCTAAGCGCTGGGGAGGATACAGGGTGATCAGATTGTCCCAGGTGGGGCTCACAGTCTTCATCCCCATTTTACAGATGAGGTAATGGAGGCACAGAGAAGTTAAGTGACTTGCCCAAAGTCGCAGAGCTGACACTTGGCGGAGCCGGGATTTGAACCCAAGACCTCTGACTCTCAAGCCCTTGCTGTTTCCATTGAGCCATGCCACACTGTCAGAGAGTGGGAGGCAGAGGAGGAACATGTCAAAGAGACTGAGAAGGTTGGTCAGAGAGGTAAGAAGAGAACCAGGAGAGGACAGTGTCAGTGAAGTCATAGTTGGGTCAAGGAACTTACAGTCTAGAAGGGAGACTGATATTAAGATAAATAATGGATATGCACATGAATGTTGTGAGACTGAGGGTAGGGTGAAAATCAAGTGCTTTAAAGTTACAGACCCATGTGCTTAGGTGATGTAGAAGGGAGAGGGAGTTGGGGAAATGAGGGCTTAGTTGGGGAAGGTCACTTGGAGATGTGATTTTAATAAGGCTTTGAAGGTGCGGAAAGTAATGGACTTTCAATGTATATGATGGAGGAGGGAGTTCCAGGCCAGTGGGAGGACTTGGATTTGAGATTGAGATAGTTGAGATTGAGGTACAGTGAGTAGGTTGGCATTAGAGGAGCAAAGCATCCGGACTGTAAATCAGCAAGGTACGGTAGGAGGGGGCAAGCTAGTTGAGTTCTTCAAAAACCAATGGTAGAGAGTTTCCGTTGGTTGTGAAGGTGGATGGGCAACCACTGGAGGTTCTTGAGGAGTGGGGAGATGTGAACTGAATTTTCCTTTAGAAAAATGACCAGAGAGCAGAGTGAAGTCTGGGCATGTTACTCCCCTTCTCAAAAATCTCTAGTGGCTACCAGTCAACCTACACATCAGGCAAAAACTCCTCACTCTCAGCCTCAAGGCTCTCCATCTCCTCGCCCCTTCCTACCTCACCTCCCTTCTTTCCTTCTACAGTGCAGCTCTCACCCTCCGCTCCTCTGCCGGTAACCTCCTCACTGGGCCTCGTTCTCGCCTGTCCCGCCGTCGACCCCCGGCCCACGTCCTCCCCCTGGCCTGGAATGCCCTCCCTCCGCACATCTGCCAAGCTAGCTCTCTTCCTCCCTTCAAAGCCCTACTGAAAGCTCACCTCCTCCAGGAGGCCTTCCCAGACTGAGCCTCCTCCTTCATCTCTCTCCCCACCCCCCTGCCCTACCTCCTTCCCCTCCCCACAGCAACTGTATATATGTTTGTACAGATTTATTACTCTATTTTACTTGTACACATTTACTATTCTGTTTTATTTTGTTAATGATGTGCATCTAGCTTTACTTCTTTTTATTCTGATGACTTGACACCTGTTCACATGTTTTGCTGTCTGTCTCCCCCTTCTAGACTGTGAGCCTGTTGTTGGGTAGGGACCATCTCTGTATGTTGCTAACTTGTACTTCCCAAGTGCTTAGTACAGTGCTCTGCACACAGTAAGCACTCAATAAATACAATTGAATGAATGAATAAAGATGGTAGTTGAGAAGCTAACGACTTCTCCAGGGAGTGGGTGTCGATGGAGAATAGAAGGAGCCCAGAACTAAGCCTTGAGGGACTTCCACAGTTAGAGGGTGGTGGGCAGAGGAGGAACTTGTTATACAGCCTGAGAAGGAGCAGCTAGAAAGGTAGGAGAGCCAGGAGAGAACAGTGTCAGTGAAGTCAAGGTTATGTAGAGTTTCTAGGAGAAGGGGGTGATCCACAGCATCAAAGACAGCAGCTCAGATGTTGAGGAGGATTAACATGGAATAGAGACCATTTGACTGACTTCTCTCCTTCTACAGCCCAGCCCGCACACTCCACTTCTCTGCTGCTAACCTCCTCACGGTGCCTCGTTCCCGCCTGTCCCGCCGTCGCCCCCTGGCCCACGTCCTACCTCTGACGTGGAATGCCCTCCCTCCACACATCTGCCAAACTAGCTCTCTTCCTCTCTTAAAAGCCCTACTGAGAGTTCACCTCGGCCTTCACAGACTGAGCCCCCCCCTTTTCTTCTGCTCCTCCTCCCCTCCCCATTGCCCCCACTCCCTCCCTCTGCCCCACCCCCTTCCTCTCCCCCCAGCAATTGTGTATATTTGTACATATTTTTTACTCTTTTATTAATGATGTGTATATATCTATTATTCTATTTATCAATTTTGATGGTATTGACACCTGTCTACCTGTTTTGTTTCGTTGTCTGTCTCCCCCTTCCAGACTGTGAGCCTGTTGTTGGGTAGGCACTGTCTCTATCTGTTGCTGAATTGTACTTTCTAAGTGCTTAGTTCAGTGCTGTGCACACAGTAAGTGCTCAATAAATATGAATGAATGAATGAATGAATGGGAGGCAGAGAGTTTTACCCTCCAATCTCCTTGCTAACATTACCTAACTTAAAGCGCAGGCAACAGCAGTGAGGTAAAGGGTGGTTTTCAGGTAGTAATCTCGCATAATCCCAGATCAACCAAGGAGCACCTGGGAGAATTATCTCAGATTGTCTGCTTACCTCATCATGGAAATTTATGGAAAATCCAAACAGAGGTCTCAAGACAAACCAGGTTCAGTTGGGACAACCCCCCTTCCCCCCCACCAAACACAAATTGTCAACTCAGATTTCATTAGATTGGTGATTGTTGCAGCCATTAAGCAATGGTTGGGGAACACCCTCAGTCTTATCTTTGACATGCAATTTGTCTGAGATGGACACAATTAAAGCAATGAAATAAACCAAAACATTGAGTAGGAACAGAGCTCTGAATATTTATGGACTAGGTAAACTATCAGTAGTTTCTGGAAAAGTCATTTAGGATTTTTCTGAATATGTGAGAATGTGACTTGCAGTACAAAGGTAAATTAGGGGAAATAACTGAATCCGGTCAGTTTTACAAAGAATATGGCCCCCCGCATCAGGTGTTCCAAGCTTTTTATTAAATGATTGATGTAGTTTTCCTCGGGGCTATCTTCACTACCGGAAAAAGAAAAAGTTAGAAAAATCAGGATGCTGGCATAGTTAAATACAAAATTTGCAGCCAAAAGGGAAGGAAATGGTTATTTCCTGTCATTTTAAATGAAAGTTGAGTTTTTCATTAACTCAGCTTTTCTAACCTATTGAAATAAATTGAGTGCATTGACCAAGGCAAAGGGACTATTCCAAGGACAGCCATTTCATAAAATGCATTAAAAATTTTTCCTGGTGTGCAACATTCTGCTCGATTACATTATAATGAGCTCAACTCCTCTTCATCTGCTTTCACACCCTGGGGAGAGAGGTGAAGCTAAAGGGCAAAAAGCAAGCTTTGGAGGATACCCTCAGCTTCCCACTGTGCTCTCGGACTATGCTCCAAGATCAGTGACGCTGTCTGTGCTTGGGTGTAAAGTCAGCCAGTAAGTCTGGAGATACGCTAGGGAATGGAGTTAGAGAAGCAGCATGGCCTTGTGGAAAGGGCATGGGCCTGGTAGTTGGAGGACCTGGATTCTAATCCCAGTTCCAAAACTTGCCTGCTACGTGATCTTGGGCAAGTTACTTCACTTATCTGTGCCTCAGTTCCCTCATCTGCAAAATGGGAATTCAGTACCTGTTTTCCCTCCTACTTAGAACATTAGCCTCATGTGGGATCTGATTATCTTGTATCTACCCCAGGGCTTAGTATAGTGCTTGGCACATAGCAAACACTTAACCAAAACCCATAATTATGATTATTATTTTGGAGTCAGAGCCCCTGGTATGGTCACCTACTGTTCACAGTTTGCAGTTTGTTACATAAACAGTATCTGTTAGCTGTTCTGTTGGACTGGGTAGGGTATGAGTTCAGGTTCAACTTTTGATGGTAACAGTAAGCCAGATGCCTTAGAGAATTGGAAAAGATGTGGAGAGAAGTTGCTCTATTCTCCTTGTCCTGGTGATCATGTTGCTTATCCCAGACATAAAGATGGAATTATACAGAATGTATTAAAAACAAGTCCAGGCCACCTTCTCTTTGATCCATTTCATTAATTTTTTGTACTATTGATATGTTTCTAATATTGTCATTTTGGTAGTGAACAGAATGTGGAGATCTTCAGAATCATACTATCAACAGGACATGTATCAGCTTCCAGTTGAAATTGGAGTCTAATTTTACTGTAATCTTTACATAAAATATAAAGGAGAAGCAGCTCAGTCTAGAATTTAGAACATGGGCTTGGGAGTCATAAGGACCTGGGTTCTAATTCTGCTGTGCTATTTGTCTGCTGTGTGACCTTGGGCAAGACACTTAACTTCTCTGTGCCTAAGGTACCTCATCTGTAAAATGGAAATTAAGACTGTGAGCCCTATGCAAGACATGGACTGCATCTAACCTCAGGGCTTAGTACAGTGCCTGGCATGTAATAAGGGCTTGACAAATTCCATTGAAAAAAGAACCATTGTCAATTCTAACAGTAATAAACAGCATAAACTGGGCAAGCATGTTGTGAGGTGACAGTTTCATCTGAAGTAATTCATTATAATGGTTAAAATGAATTAGACTATAGACTGTAAGCTTGTTGGGTTTTTTAAATGGTATTTGTTAAGCACTTACTATGTTCCAGGCACTGTTCTAAGTGCTGTGGACGATAGAAGATAATCAGGTAGTACAGAGTCCCTGTTCCACATGAGGCTCACAAACTTAATCCCCAATTTATAGATTAGCTAACTGAGGCACAGAGAAGTGACGTGACTTGCCCAAGGTCACAAAGCAGACAAGTAGTGGAGCTAGGACTAGAACCCAGGTCCTTCTGATTCCCAGGCCAGCGTTCTATCCACTAGGCGGTGCTGCTTCTCACTGTGGGCAGGGGTAGTATCCACTGACTCTGTTACATCATACTCTCCCATGGGCTTAGTAGAGTACTCTGCATACAGTAAGCACTCAAATACCATTGAGTGATTGATTAAAATATCTTTCTAATTAAAGAACATTTAGTAGCTGAAAGCATGCATCATTACCTATCCACCTCCATATAAAAAAACCCCAAAACTTCACTATTGGCTTTAAAGCAGTCCATCACCCTGCCTTCTCCTACCTCACCTCGCTTCTTTCCCTCTACAACTCAGCCTGCATAATTCACTCCTCTGTACTAACCTTCTCACTGTGCCTCCAACTTGCCTGTCTCGCCGCCGATCCCTGCCCCAACCCCTGGCCTGGAATGCCCTCCCTCCTTAAATCCGGCAGACAATTACTCTGTTCCTCTTCAAAGCTGTATTGAATGCACATCTCCTCCAAGAGGCCTTCCCAGACTAAGCCCCACTTTTCCTCATCTCCCACTCCCTTTCTGCGACGCCCTAACTTGCTCCCTTGGCTCTTGGCTCCCAGCCCACTCCCAGTCCCACAGCACTTATATATCTATAATTTTTGTATTTGTATTGATGTCTGTTTATTGCACTCCTAGACTATGAGCTCACTGTGGGCAGGGATTGTCACTGTTTATTGTTGCATTGTTCTTTCTGTAGTGCTTAGTACAATGCTCTGCATACAGTAAGCGTTTACTAAATATGATTGAATAAATGATTGAATGCATCATAATCTAGAGAATAGGTTGTCTTTCTACATTTTTCATGTGTTTTCATGCCAAATTGAGATTGATTGAGTTTATGGTACCTTTGTGATAGGTGCTTGATGTAAATAGGCAAAGGGAGAAGATGGGAACAATGATCAATGGTGGGAAATAATGCAAGAATATCAGAGACATAGTCTGTCCAACCCAGGACTTTGCCTCTGCAGTGGTAACCAGGAGTTTGAAGGAACAGTGTGATGGTCATCCTCCTTGATACCCCCCCAGCTGTTTAAGGATGAATCATCCAGCATCTCGAACTTTTAAATACCTAATTTGTCCTCATTCTGGACTGTTAGTCCTGCATTAGATTGTGAGCCCTACAGGGGAAAAAGGACTGTATCCTACCGAATGATTTGGTATCTACCCCTGTGATTATAGACTGTGCTTGACACGTAGTAAATGCTTTAGCCAAGAGCCAATTTGATGCCAATTTGTACTTCCCAAGCACTTAGTACAGTGCTCTGCACATAGTAAGCGCTCAATAAATACGATTGATTGATTGATTTAACAGGTAAAAAAAAAAAAAAATAACCAAACCCCTCTTGCAAAACTTTCTGGCCTTGTTTGGCAACATCTGGCTTGGAGTTCCTTCTTGCTACCTCAGGTTCCCTTTCCTCCAAGTCCCCAACCCTCATCCCCCTCAAACCATCACTCTGCGGGAATCTGTGTTGGACTTGCCAAGTTAAAGTTTCAGGACCGTTGTCTTGGCTTGACCAGAGTAAAATTTAGTCTCGGTGGGAACAAAATTACGTGATGATGATTTGAATCCAGTTAAATACATTTGTAGTGGCTTCTAATGAAAGCAGACATTTCATTTTGATTATTTGAGTAGCTTTCTTGGTCTTGTTTTAATTATATTTTAAATATTAATTTTATTCTTTCTTTCAAATTAGATTGTTCCAGTTCCAATCAAGGTACTTCACAAGGTTCTGAGTCAGGTAAAGAAGACGCTTCTGGTTGCTAAGTCATGTTTTATTTAAAACCTGTTGAAAATTAGCATCAGTGTACTTTGATGTATTTTTCTGTATTTCTCCATGATTTCAGAGTTGAAGACAGAGTTTTTCTGGATCATATTTGAAGAGAATGATACAGGTTTTGTGATCTGATAGGCAGATGAAGGCTGCTACTTTTAACTTTGTAAATTCAGTGTGAAGTTGTTTTTTAAACTGCTACTTTACAAATATAATCTTTTCTTTTCATTAGCTGTAACTTTTTAGCTGAGGCTTGAAAATCTCAGGGAATAACTCTTTGGCCAGTTTTCATTCAGTCAGTCAATTGTATTTATTGAGCACTTATTGTGTGCAGAGCACTATACCAAGTGCTTGGGAGAGTATAGTTTGATAATATAACTGGGAGCCCATTGTTGGGTAGGGATTGTCTCTGTTGCTGAATTATACTTTCCAAGTGCTTATGCTCTGTACACAGTAAGCGCTCAGCATATAAGATTGAATGAATGAATTTAACAGAAACATTCCCTGATCACAATGAACTTACAGGTAGAGTGTATGAGTGCTTTCAAGGCATTCATCCCTAGATGTTACACTTTAGTTTGACTTTTCATATTGGATTTTAATGTATGTAGTTTTGTGAGTAGTCACCTTCTTACCCAGGGCACATTATGATTTATGTTAAACAAGAAATAAAAAATGAATGTTTAATTGCTCCTGAGAAAAGAGTGACTCATGATCGATCAGGGGCAAGTAATTTTTGTACTCACTAGCAAGCCTGCAAATAGCATTTTTAATTTTCCTCAGAATTATCTGTTCATTGGTGCTTTTTTATCCTTAACCCAGCCCCCACTTTGGTATATAAAAAAAGTGCTTCTATGAATTTGTGAGATCCTGATTTAAGATTTGACCACATGTCAATTTATTGCGGTCTATGTACCTAGAATGTAGTATAAAGCCAGTAAATTTACCTCACTTTTAGCACTCAAAAACATCCATTGTGTCAGTGTACTAAAGTCCACTTTTCCCAATCGAGCATGTCAGAGGATCCTTCCATTTGGAAGCTGTAAGGGAGGTAGTGGTCGTAGTGTATCCCTAACAGAAAGATGAAGTGATAACTTATAATCACTGGAGATTCCTCAAAAATCTCCAGTGGCTACCAATCTATCTGAGCATCAGGCAGAAACTCCTCACCTTGGGCTTCAAGGCTCTCCATCACCTCGCCCCCTCCTACCTCACCTCCCTTCTCTCCTTCTACTGCCCAGCCCGCAACCTCCGCTTCTCCACCGCTGATCTCCTCACTGTACCTCGTTCTCGCCTGTCCCGCTGTCGACCCCCGGCCCACGTCATCCCCCGGGCCTGGAATGCCCTCCCTCTGCCCCTCCGCCAAGCTAGCTCTCTTCCTCCCTTCAAGGCCCTGCTGAGAGCTCACCTCCTCCAGGAGGCCTTCCCAGACTGAGCCCCTTCCTTCCTCTCCCCCTCGTCCCCCTCTCCATCCCCCCATCTTACCTCCTTCCCTTCCCCACAGCACCTGTATATATGTATATATGGTTGTACATATTTATCACTCTATTTATTTATTTATTTATTTATCTATCTATTTATTTATTTATTTATTTTACTTGTACATTTCTATCCTATTTATTTTATTTTGTTGGTATGTTTGGTTCTGTTCTCTGTCTCCCCCTTTTAGACTGTGAGCCCACTGTTGGGTAGGAACTGTCTCTATGTGTTGCCAATTTGTACTTCCCAAGCGCTTAGTACAGTGCTCTGCACATAGTAAGCGCTCAATAAATACGATTGATTGATTGATTGAATCAGGACAAGCGGGTTTCTAGGACATGATCTTTGGTGTCTGCTCTAATGGAATGTGGCATTCCAGTGGTGGGGGAAGAGCATAGCCATTCTTTAAAGCCAAGGGAGATAGTGCGGCTTTGTAGCATTCAGTATGAACAAGAATTGTAAGAAGACCAACATCTAGAACATGTCAGAATTAGAACCTTTGATTGGGAACAAGCCTGGCCTAGTGGAAAAGAGCACAGGCCTGGGAGTCAGAGGACCTGGGTTCAAATGCCGACCCTGCCTCTTGTCTGCTGTGTGATCTTTGGCAAGTCATTTAACTTCGCTGAGCTTCAGTTATCTATAAAATATGGATTAAGACTTGTGAGCCCCATGGGGGTCATGGACTGAGTCCAAACTGACTCAGTCAGTTTGTCTACCCCAGGGCTTAATATAGTGCCTAGCACATAGCAAGTGCTTAATAAATACCATGAAAAAAAACAAGACATTAAACTGCATTTGTTTCACCTATTGCCATTGAGAACTCAACCTAAATCTTTTACGGATAAAACTTTTTTTTTAACTTCAATAGGTGTTTGAATCTAGGATTAGTTTTTAGTATATTTTATATATTTATGTTCCTAAAATGTACTTGCATATTTGCTGCTGTACTTCTCACATAAATAACAGGTTCTCTTTGTATCTAGGAGACAGTTCTGAGACTGATTCAGATGGTGATTCTGAAAGTGGATCAGGTGAGTATGTCTATCCCTCAGGACATTTTAATAACTGTAAAATAATATTTGACATAAATTATTTGGTTATTTTGCCTAGTGTTTGAGGGACTCAATAATAATGTGGAAACCACCCCTTCAATTTTTTCATTCGTGATATTGATTCCCATTGGCATATCGTTTGCTTAACAAATACCAAATTATTATCTGCCTTGAATAAGTGGATAATTATTATTATTATGGTATTTGTTAAATGCTTACTATGTATCAAGTACATTTCTAAGCGCTGGGGTAGATACAACTTAATTAGGTGGGGCATAGTCCTTGTACCACGTGGTAGTGACAGTTTAAATAGGATGGAGAACAGGCATTGAATCCCATTTTACAGATGAGGCAACTCAGGCACAGTAATGAGTTTATGGTCATACAAGAGGCAACTTGACATAGCTGGAATTAGAACCCTGGGGGAAGTAGCTGGGCCAAAGAATTAGAGGACCTGGGTTCTAATTCTGGCTCCGTCTCTTGTTTGCTGTGTGACCTTGGACAAGTCACTTAACATATTTGTGCTTCAGTTACTTTATCTGTAAAATGAGAATTAAATCTTCCTCCCTCCACCTTAAACTATGAGCTCCATGTGGGGCAGGGACTGTGTCCAACCTGATTATCTTGTATCTATTCCCGTGCTTAGTATACAGTGACTGGCACATAGTAACACTTAACAAATACCATGCAAAAATTAATAAAAGGTCCTCTCACTCTCAGACCTGGGCTCTTTCTACTAGGCTATGCTGCTCCTACTATTACCCTTGCCATTGAAGGTAAAGATCTCTGGGTCTACTTTTTAACAAAAGTAAGACAAGTAAAACTTGGGTTCTTATATATTAGCACTGTTGCCACCACAACTGCTGAAAAAAACCTGCCCTAGAGAGATCCTAATTTGATCTCAGAAAATAGTTGGCAAGACAAGGGGCAAAACAGGATGAGCTGAAAAAGAATTACAGGAAATAGTTGCTATTGGTGAAATACAAGGTTATTTTGGCATGTGTTTAGACACAGTCTGGGTTTATTATTTTATGGAAGTTGCGTTTTCATTATTAATAAGGACATTTTCTCTTTGCTTATGATAAATCAGAAGAAAGAAAAACAACAGTGTGCATCTAGTGCTTTTATTACTTTTGCTGTTAGACGCCCCAAATTTTGGTGTATTATTGGGTCTTTATTTACTAATAACTTCAAAATTAAGTTGCCTGACTGCTCCAAAGTAGTTTGTGTGACTAGATTTACTACTGAATATAAAAGTTAGTATTTTCCAATGATTAGAGTATGATGGCTTGCCTGTATGTGTAGGACAGTGCCCCCATTTGTTTCCTCAGAAAAACTTTAATGTTAATGATGAAAACAATTTCGAGCATTTTTAACCCTTTGAAAATAATATACTGGCCCTGTACAGACTTGGGTACCATTGGTAGTGACTTGAGTGTGAATAAAATTTAAGAATTTAAGAAAACTTAAGCCCAGAACCACAGGTTCTCACCTAAGTTTTCATTTATGGTTGGCCTAGGTTATTATTTAATCTTCCAGTCCTTCAGCAGTCAAATCTGTGTGGATCTGTGGATTGCCACAAATGACAGTAAGCTTGCTACTGTGTATTGTTTGGAAGCAAATTAGAAGATTTGTTCTGTAGGGAAATCATGTCTTGCTTATTCTTACTCTGCAGTTCCTCTTCAGGGAACATGTGGAGGTGATTTTTAAGCTCCTACCAATCATGTCATTTATTTATGAGTCTGTAATTACCTCCTTATTCCATTTGCAGAATTGATGTTACGTATGCTACTTCCCATAAGAAACAGCAACAACAAAATCCCTCAGTATCTGTTGGTTGTTTCATGCCTGCTCTCAGGTTCTGTATTCAATGCCTCATGATTTTTGCCTGCTAAACTTCCATAGATAAACTTTGGTTACAAATCAAAACTGGAATGCTTTGGGACAAAGCCAGATTTTTAACTACCTTTTCTTAGCTATATCCCATTCAGTGTAAATTTCCTGTAAAATGTGCCATTCTATCCAAACTGACAATTAGTCTGAAGTCCTGAAGGATGTATCAACCCACCTCTGATCATTTCTAAATGCAATCAGTGATACAGAGTTGAATGAATATAATCGGATCCTGGGGAACACTCAGACTGCCTGCATCAAAGTGATGTTTGTCACATCACTCCGCCAGTGGGTGAGACATGAGAGGAGAATGGAGAAGCAGCATGGTGTAGTGGATAGAGCATGGGCCTGGGAGTCAGAAGGTCATGAGTTCTAATCCCGGTTCCCCCACTTGTCTGCTGGGTGACCTTGGGCAAGTCACTTTACTTCTCTAGGCCTCAGTTACCTCATCTGTAAAAGGGGGATTAAAACTGTGTCCATCCTGATTAACTTGTATTTATTCCAGTGCTTAGAAAAGTGTCTGGCACATTGTAAGCGCTTTGGGAATCATCATCAATCGTATTTATTGAGTGCTTACTTTGTGCAGAGCACTGTACTAAGTGCTTGGGAAGTACAAGTTGGCAACATATAGAGACAGTCCCTACCCAACAGTGGGCTCACAGTCTAAAAGGGGGAGACAGAGAACAAAACCAAACATACTAACAAAATAAAATAAATAGAATAGATATGTACAAGTAAAATAAATAGAGTAACAAATATGGACAAACATATATACATATATACAGGTGCTGTGGGGAAGGGAAGGAGGTAAGATGGGGGGGTGGAGAGGGGGATGAGGGGGAGAGGAAGGAAGGGGCTCAGTCTGGGAAGGCCTCCTGGAGTAGGTGAGCTCTCAGTAGGGCCTTGAAGGTGGTTCCCTGACTGGGAATCGAACCCGGGCCGCGGCGGTGAGAGCACCGAATCCTAACCACTAGACCACCAGGGAATACCATTTTTTATTTTAGAAGGTTGTAAAACCAAGGGGAAGAAATGAAAACCAAGCCCTGTGGGTAAAGAATCCCACCAGGGCAACAAAGGGCAGTCTTTCCATCCACTCCGTGTGGAAAAGATTATCAGGCACATACTGGTTTTTCAGTGACAGCATACATATAGATTTAAAATCTGACAGTTATCTAGTACCGTATTTTCATTCACTGTCTAATTTATTAACCGCTTACTGTGTGCAGAGCACTGTACTAAGCGCTTGGAAAAGTGCAGTACAACAATAAAGAGTGACAGTCCCTTCCCATAACGAGCTCACAGTCTAGAAGGATAATTGTACCATTTGTCAAGCACTTATTATGTGTTAGTCACTGTACTAAGCGTGGGGGTGGATACAAGCAAATCGGGTTGGACACAGTCCCTGCTCCACATGGGGCTCACAAACTCAATCTCCATTTTACAGATGAGGTAACGGAAGCACAGAGAAGTGAAGTGACTTTCCCAATGTCTTTTGAACTGAAGAACAGCCCTATATTCATACCCTTGTATTAAGTGTAATGCAGAAGCATCCTATTGGCCTGAGAAATACAGGTTAAAAAGTGTTTGGCTGATGTTTTTGTTAAATTTCATTCTTCTAACCCCAATCCCTGCTGAATCTTTCTATGGAGAGCTTTTAAAGGTGTATGTACAACCACATTTTAGCAGCACATTTTCAATCTGCTTTTGCAATTACTTTCATCTTATATTTTGAAGTAATGGAGAATGTGTTGCAATTGAAATCAATTTAATCTTTCACATTAATAGTACTGCTAAATTATGAACACTTGGTAGTGTAGCTGCCATTACAATACAGTGAAACTTCATAGAACTTATCTTTGAAATTTGTCAATTCTCCCAGATGCACATATGTATATTAAATATATATATATTTGTATCTTCACAGCCCCAGGGTAAAATGGAACTGAAACTATTCAATTTTATTCTTACTAATTAAGATAAGATTAAGTATAGAAATGCTCAGCAGTGGGGCATGAAAAACAACTTCCTTTTATGTCAGTCATTATAAAACTTGAATGTGATATGGCTGCTGCAGTAGTCAAACTGGCTGTAATACAATGCCTCTAGTAATGAGATTAATGAAATTTGAAGAAAAAAGAGGCAGTGTCCTTGATAGGGGAGAGTCTGAATGCTAATTTGTGTGGTGGGCTGCTGTGCTGAATCGATAGTATTTATTGAACACCACCTGTGGGCAGAGCACTGTACCAAGCCCTCAGAAGAGTGCAATAGATTAGTAGACAGGATCCTTGCCCTCGGTATCTTGCGGTCTAGCAGGGAATACCAACACTGAAAGAAATTATACTTAGGAGTAATATAAATTGTGAGTACTTAAGTAATTAGGCTGTGAGCTCCATGTGGGACAGGGACTGTGTCCGGCTTAACACAATGCTTGGCATATAATAAAAGTACTTAAATGTTATTATCATCATTATCATTATTATTAGTGGTACTAGTAATAATAATAATAAGAATCTAGGTGGTGTAGAAGTGCTGAAGTAGCCGCTGGAGCGGGAGTGGTGAGAGAGGCAGTAAAAAGTAGGG
Source organism: Tachyglossus aculeatus (assembly GCF_015852505.1). NCBI lineage: Eukaryota > Metazoa > Chordata > Mammalia > Monotremata > Tachyglossidae > Tachyglossus > Tachyglossus aculeatus. The sequence goes on from NC_052066.1 coordinate 40,811,915, forward strand.
TGATTACAAATTAACGGGGGAGGATGTGATTTCAGAAGATGAAGAAGCTGGAGGAAGCAGCACTCCTGCTCCCCTGTGCTCTGAGCTGGGCTTCAGGAGTGGACTGGCAACCTTGGGCCGATTCTTGGAAGCCGAGAGATGGGGTAGCTCTTAGCCAAGTCCAGTGCGACTGCATTGCTCCATCTCCATAGAAAAGACAGGCAGTGGCTGTGTGCACCTTGGCCTCCCAAACTGCCAGCCAGGGGTGTTGAGCCACTCACCCGTATCCCGCACTGCCCCACGTTGCCTCCACTACATTGGCTTGGGTTAGCTTTTATTTCATTTTATATTTATCCCTGTCCTTGTCTTTTATGTTGATTTGGGGTTTTTTATGATTTTATTTTCTCCTTATGAGTTCAGCGCTAGCCTTCTTTCCCCATTAGTTTTAGACTGTGAGCTCCTTGAGGACCACTACTACCCAGCCCGCACACTTCGCTCCGCTAATGCTAACTTTCTCACTGTACCTTGATCTCGTCTGTCTCGCTCCGACCTCTCGCTCAGTCGTGCCTTTGGGCTGAAACACCCTCTCTCTTCATATCTGACAGACAGTTACTCTCCCCTCCGCTTCAAAGCTTTATTGAAGGGACATCCCCTCCAAGAGTCTGTCCCTGACTAAGCCCTCTTTTTTCCTTTTCTTCCACTATTTTCTACATCACCCTGACTGGCTCCCTTTATTCATCCCCCATCCACCCCAGTCCCACAGCACTATGTACATATCTGTAATTTATTTATTTACATTAATGTCTGTCTCCCCCTCTGGACTGTAAGCTCATTGTGGGTAGGGAATGTGTTATATTGTTCTCTCCCAAGTGCTTAGTACAGTGCTCTGCACATACTAAGTGCTCCATAAATGGGATTGATTAAGGAACCTACTTCTTACCTGTATGTTCTTTTCTGGTGCTTAGTACAGTGTGGTGCTTAGTACAGTGCTTTTACACAGGGTAAGTACTTAATAAATAGTATTATACTGATCAGGACCAGACCCAGGCAAGGGAGTCGGAGGAAGAACTTTGCAGGTGAGGGAGTAGGGATCAGATCAGGAAGCAAAGACAAGGATATTTTCAACACTTCTCATACACTTTTTTAAGTCTTGTATTTGTATAGTTTATTATTTTAAAATATTTTTGAAAAATCAGAGATCTAGAGAACTTTTAACTTCTGTATCATATTGACGGATCTGGCAGATTCATTGCTTCGTGGGTTTAATTGTCTAGTGTTCTGGAAATCTCTGAAGTCATATACTGGCCAGGGGAAGCAATTCTTAACTATCAAGGGAAAGATTGTCAATGATATTTAAGGTGCTTGAAACATGGTTTTTATAGATGGAGAACAGGGAGATTCTGCTGCTGAAGAATCTTCTCTTAGTAAAGGTAAATATAAAATCTACTTTTTCAGTCTCTTGTTGACCTATGCTTTCCCCTTAGCAACCCTCTCCTTTTGCCCTTCCTTTAGTAGTAGCATTTATTGTGTACCCACTTTGTGAGGGCACTATACTAGATGCTTTAGCATATAGCATTTAAGAGAAGCAGCGTGGCTCAATGGAAAGAGTATGGGCTTGGGAGTCAGAGGTTATGGGTTCTAATCCCGGCTCCACCTCTTGTCAGCTATGTGACTTTGGGCAAGTCACTTCACTTCTCTGTGCTTCAGTTACCACATCTGTAAAATGGGGATCAAGACTATGAGCCCCATGTGGGACAACCTGATCACCTTGTATCCACCCCAGCACTTAGAACAGTGCTTCACACTTAGTAAGCGCTTAACAAATGCCATTATTATTATTATTTAGCTGTGGAGTGAACCATTTTTTGATCAGATGACTCCTGCCTCCCTTCTGCTGGGAACTCCTCCCCTCTTCACTTCTGGCAGACCACTCTTTTCCTCACCTTCAAAGCCTTTCTGAAATGTTACGTCCTTCAGGAGGCCTTCCCTGATTAATCTATCATCTCCCTGCCCTCTCAAGTACTTAATGCAGTACTCTGCTCATGGTAAATGCTCATTAAGTACCATTGATTGATAGATTCTACATTGCCCAAGAGTGTGGTTACTCACGCACCCCCATAGCACTTGTGAAGAAATCATTAACTCCATTTTTTTCGTCCGCCTATAATTCATTTTAATGTCTTTCCCCCCAACTAGATTGTAAGTTCCTTGAATGCTTAATGTAGTGCTCTGTGCACAGGAAGCACTTGATAAATGCCAGTGATTGACTGATTGACTCCCCCTTTTAGACTGTGAGCCCACTGTTGGGTAGGGACTGTCTCTATATGTTGCCAATTTGTACTTCCCAAGCGCTTAGTACAGTGCTCTGCACATAGTAAGCGCTCAGTAAATATGATTGATTGATTGATTGTCTACCCTCCAAAGGTCTCATTATAGTGCTCTGCATGGATTAAGTGCTTAATAAATATTACTAGTTGAATGCTTGAAGGAAAGTTTGTCCTCTAGACTCTAAGCTCATTGTGGGCAGGAAACGTGTCTACCAACTCTGTTGTTTTGTACTCTCCCAAATGTTTAGTATAGTGTTTTGCACACAGTAAGTGCTCAGTAGATATGATTACATGCCATGTACTTTGTGGAGTGCTAGATAAGATAGAACATAATCAGATAAGACCCAGTGCCAGTTCAGACAGGGCACCCAGTTTCAGAGAAACTCCAAAAGGACACTGTGAGAATCAGGATAATGTGTCTACACTTCATCTTCACTTCATAGGAGAAGGGGCATGCGTAATGGATGGCCTGGAAGTCAGAAGGTTGTGGGTTCTAATCCCCGCTCCATCACTTGTCTGCTGTGTGACCTTTGGCAAATCACTTCACTTCTCTGGGCCTCAGTTTCCTCATCTGTAAAAATGGGGATTGAGACTGTGAGCCCCATGTGGGACAGTGTCCAACCCAGTTTGCATGTACCCAATCCAGTGCTTAGTACGGTGCCTGGCACATATTAAGCACTTGACAAATACTATTATTACTATTATTATCTTTAGTGTTTACTGAGGGTTTACTCTGGGCAGAGCATTGTATTAAGTGCTTGAGAGAGTACAGTACAACAGATTTGGTAGACACATTCTTTATCCACAAGGCGTTTACAGACTAGAAGAAGAGACCAATATTAAAGTAAATCACACCTATGTATGTAAGTACTCTGGGGCTGAGGGTGGGGAGAATATCAAGTGTGTAGAGGATACAGACCCAAGTGCATCGACAGTGTAGAAGGAAGAAGGAGTAGGGGAAGTGAGGTTGTATTTGAGGAAGGCTACTTGGAGCTACTTGGACTGTAATAAGGCTCTGAAAGTGGGGAGAGTGATGGTCTGTCGGATATAAAGGGGAAGGGAGTTCCAGGCCAGAGGCAGAATGTGGATGAGAGTTGGAGATGAAATATATGAGATTGTTACAGCTGGCTTTAGTGGACTGAACCGTGTGGTCTGGGTTGTAGTAGGAAATCAGCGAAGTAAAGTAGGAAAGGGAGAGCTGATTGAGGGCTCTGAAGCCAATGGTAAGGAGTTCCTATTTGATGTGGAAATGGATGGGCAACCACTGTAAATTCTTGAGGAGTGGGGAGATGTGGACTGAACTTCTTTTTAGGAAAATGACTTGGGCAGCATAGTGAACTGGAGCTGGGAGAGAACAGAGGTGAGGAGTGTGTGATAAGTGCTTGGGTCAGCATAGCAGCAGTTTGGATGGAGAGGAAAGGGTAAATTTTAGCCACATTGTGAAGATAAACCTGGAAGGATTTGGTAGCAGATTGAATATGTGGGTTGAATGAGAGAGATTTGAGGATAAATGTAAAGTTACGGGTTTGTGATACAGGTAGGATAATGGTGGCTTTTTTTTCGAAAAAATTGTATTTGTTAAGTGCTTTCTATGTGCCGGGCACTGTACTGCGCATTGGGGAAGACACAAGATAATCAGGTTGGTCACAGTCCTTGGGGCTCACAGTTTCAAACCCCATTTTATAGATGAGGTAATTGAGTCCTAGAAAGTTAAGTGACTTACTCAAAGTCACACAGCAGACCAGTGATGGAACTGGAATTAGAACCCAGGTTCTCTGACTCCCAGGCCCATGCTGTTTCCACTAGGTCATGCTACTTCTACCTCTGCAGGTGTTGTCTACGGTGATGGGAAATATGGTGGAGGACCGGACAAGGAGTTCTGTTTTGGACGTATTAAGTTTGATTTGTCAGGACATCCAGGTAGAGGTGTCCTGAGAGTGGAAGGAAATGCAGAGCTGCAGAGTAGGAGAGAGGTCAGGGCTGGAGAGAGCGATTTGGGAATCATCTATGTAGAGATGGTAGTTGAAGCTGTTGAAGCTAACTAGTGAATCCCCCAAGGGAGTGGGTGTAGATGGAGAATAGAAGGGAACCTAGAACTGAGCTTTGAGGGTGTCAGAGGGTAGAAGGCAGAGGAAGAGTCTGCCAGAGAGACTGAGAATGAGCAGCCAGAGAGATATAAATCAGGAGAGGACAGTGTCTGTTAAACCAAGGTTGAATAATGTTTCCAGGAGAAGGAGGTGTCGACAGTGTCAAAGGCAGCTGAGAAGTCGAGATTAGAGTGGAGTGTAGAGATGGTTAAGATTATATCTATGATTCTATTTATATTGATGCCTGTTTACTTGTTTTGATGTCTGTCTCCCCACTCTAGACTGTAAACCTGTTGTGGGCAGGGATTGTCTCTCTCTAATGCTGTATTGTACTTTCCAAACACTTAGTACAGTGCTCCGTACCCAGTAAGTGCTCAGTAAATATGATTGAATTGGTAATAATAATAATAGCATTTATTAAGTGCTTACTATGTGCAGTGTCCTAAGCACTGGGGAGGTTACAAGGTGATCAGGTTGTCCCCGGGGGGCACACAGTCTTAATCCCCATTTTACAGATGAGGTAACTGAGCCACAGAGAAGTTAAGTGACTTGCCCAAAGTCACACAGCTGACAATTGGTGGAGCTGGGATTTGAACCCATGACCACTGACTCCAAAGCGCATGTTCTTTCCACTGAGCCACGTACTTCCCAAGCGCTTAGAACAGTGCTCTGCACACAGTAAGCGCTCAATAAATACTATTGAATGAATGAATGTATTAGGGGTTCAAGAATATGCAGAAACCCAGCCCCAGCCTTTGAGGTTATAATCAAATTGATATCTTTCCAAGCACTGTATACTCAAGTGCTTAGGTACATTACGAAGGGACACAAGCATTTTCCCACAATTGACCCTTGTTGCGCCATTATTTTTGATGGACCCCAGAGTTAATGATAGTTCCTGGAATCATTGGAGGGAGGATTGAGTGATGGAATGAATCGTGCTTCAGCACTGAAAGATGGATACGTTAAAATGTAAACAACTCGCGTACATGATTTGTAAACAGTCTAGTCTGTTAGCAAGGGGACACATGAATGAACTTTGACTTGGATGGTCATATTGACATAAGTGAAGTGTAATAAACATACTACTCTTAATTACTTTTATCAACTATCTCTTGGGAGGTAGTTGAAAAGTTTTTATTTGCTTTTTTTGTTTATTTTTTGATGGGAAATTTGAAACTAGATTTGCATAATTTATTGGATACCTGCAAAATATGTTAACTGTGCTAACTAAATGTAAAATGTTTTCACAGTTGAAGAACTGGAAAAAAAAGAATTGCAGCCCAATTGCAGAGAATCAGGTATAATATAACCTTTTTACGAATTTTACATTTTAGATTTTCATGACATTCCTATCAGTAAAACTCTGATTTTTATCCTATATTTAGAGTTTGAAAATAGCCCTCCTCACTGTACACACTGCAGGACTGAAAATGTAAGTTTTTTATTCTAAACTTAATATTACATTTTGCCCATTTTAAGTTAGTCCACAAACTATTCAAACAATTATTTTAATTTCAGAATCAGAATGAAAAAGTGACTCCAAGACAGATTTCTCGAGGGCAGTTTTTGTAAGTATTTTTGGAAATAATAGCCACTTAATATGGTTTGGAGCAGTAGTTTTCAACCTGTTGTGGCCTGCACCCTTGCAAATTTGTTTCATCTTTTATAGCCTGAGCCGAGAATCAAAAATCTCACAAACTGCACTGCCCTCTCCAAGCCACAAACAGGTGGTACATAAATTTCCTTCAGTTTAATAAATAATGATAATATTGGTTAAGTGCTTGCTATGATCCAAGAATTGTATGAAGCACTGGGGTAGGTGGGTGAAAGATCATCAGATTGGATACTATTCGTATTCCTCATCAGCCTCACAGTCTGTTGGAGGAACCGCTTAGTGGAAAGAGCACGGGCTTGGGAGTCAGAGATTTTGGGTTCTAAGCCCAGCTTCGCCACTTAACTCTGGGCAAAGTCACTTAACTTCTCTGTGCCTCAGTTACCTTATCTGTAAAAATGAGTATTAAGCCTGTGAGCCCCACATGGGACAACCTGATTACCTTTTATCTACCCCAGTGCTTAGAACACTGCTTGGCACATAGTAAGCACTTAACAAATACCATTATTATTATATTATTATTATTATGTGAGGAAACTGAGGCACAAAGAAGTAAAGTGACTTCCCCAAGGTCACAAGGCAGGTAAGTGGCAGGGCTCAGAGTAGGACACAGGTCTTCTGACTCCCTGGACTGTCCTGTTTTTACAAGGCCCTGCTGCTTCCCTTCAACTTGGCAAATGCAACACTTCCAGTTCAACACATAAGCTCTTCAAACAGTGGAATTTGTTGAGTGTTCACTATGTTCAGAGCAGTGTACCAAACACTCGAGAGAGTACAGTACAATGGAGTTTGTAGACACGAAATCTTTTGTGACTATTCTGTTAAGTAACAGTAGTAGAAATAGTTATTGAGTGCCCACTTGGTGCAGTGCCCTGTTCAAGGGCCCTGTTCAAGGTGCTTGGGAAGTGTAGAATAAAGAAGTGACAGATTCCCTGTCCACAAGGAGCTTACACTCAGTTCATTGTTGAGCTCTGAGCTGCTGGAGAGCTTCCTTTTTGTTATTCTCACATTTTCACAGCCACGGCTGGCTGGGGCTGAGCATGGCACAAACATGGGACTGTCCTGTCGTCCCAGTGTCATGGTGCTGGTATTCTCCAGAAGACCACCACCATCCCGGTCTGATAGCCAAGCTCGATCTGGAGTTCCCATTAGCCAGCAGTGCTTGCCTGGGGGCCAGCAGAGCAAAGCTAATGAGACAGAAACCTCTTACCCAGCTGGCTTTAGAAGTTTTCTTGAGGCAGGAAAAAAGTTGTCTCTGCCCTTTCTGTTCCTTATTTCACCATTACGTGATCACGTGTGTGCACACAGTGTAATTTAATGGTCAGTGAGGAATTTAGGCTCTGAGAATTCTACTTATTGACAACTCTGTTGTACTTTCTCAACTGCTTAGGACAGTGCTGTGCCCCCTTCCTCACCTTCCTTCTCTCCTTTTCCATGCCCACTCTGATCCTCGGAGACTTCAACATCCACATGGATATCCCTGATGACTCCTCTGCCGCCCGCCTTCTATCTCTCCTTGACGCTGCCAACCTCTTGCTCCACCTCACCTCACTCACTCACCAACTTGGTCATACCCTCGACCTCATCATCTCCTACCACTGCACTGTGTCCACCCTCACCAACTCTGAAATCCCTCTCTCTGATCATAATCTTCTCACCTGCCTCCTCACTCACACTCCTTTCCCAGTAAATCCATATTACTCCCTCACAGAGATCTCCGCTCTCTTGACCCCATCCATCTTTCTAAGCGCCTCACACCCCACCTTGCCTCCCTCTCCTCTCTACCCAATCTTGATGATCAGATTACTGCTCTCAACTCTACCCTTTCTACTCAGCTAGACTCACTCGCTCCCCTTTCCCTTCGCCGCTCTCGTACCACTAACCCACAGCCCTGGGTCACTGCCACTGTCTGCCTCCTTCGCTCTTATGCTCGAGCTGCCAAACGCTGCTGGAGAAAGTCTGAACACCGTGCCAACCTCGTTCACTTCAAGTTTATCCTTTCCTGCCTTAACTCAGCCCTCTCCTCTGCCAGACAAAACTATTTCTCCTCCCTTATTGACACCCATGCCCATCACCCCCGTCAGCTCTTCCGTACATTCAACTCACTTCTCAGGCCCCCAGTTCCTCCCCCTCCTCCTTTCCTCACCCCCAACGATCTGGCCTCCTACTTCATTGATAAAATTAAATCCATCAGGTCCGACCTCCCCAAAGTCACTCCCCACCCCCTTCTCCAACCCCCCAGCTCTCAACACCCTCTGCTACTCTCCCATCCTTCTCAGCAGTATCCTCAGAGCTCTCCTCCCTCCTCTCAAGTGCTACTCTGGCCACCTGCGCTTCTGACCCCATTCCCTCTCATCTCATGAAATCCCTCTCTCTGTCTCTTCTCCCCTCCTTAACTTCTATCTTCAACTGTTCACTCTCCACTGGTTTTTTCCCCTCTGCCTTCAAACATGCCCATGTCTCTCCCATCCTAAAAAAAAAAAACCCTCTCTTGTCCCCACCTCCCCTTCTAGTTATCGCCCTATCTCCCTCCTATCATTCCTTTCCAAACTCCTTGAACGGGTTGTCTACCCCTGCTGCCTCAAATTCCTCAATGCCAATTCTCTCCTCGACCCCCACCAATCTGGCTTCTTTCCCCTACATTCCACCGAAACTGCCCTCACAAAGGTCACCAATGACCTCCTGCTTGCCAAATCCAACGGCTCCTACTCTATCCTAATCCTCCTCGACCTCCCAGCAGCCTTCGACACTGTGGACCACCCCCTTCACCTCAACATGCTATCCAACCTTGGCTTCACAGACTGTCCTCTCCTGGTTCTCCTCTTATCTCTCCGGCCGTTCATTCTCAGTCTCTTTTGCGGGGTCCTCCTCCCTCTCCCAACCCCTTACTGTAGGGGTTCCTCAAGGGTCAGTTCTTGGTCCCCTTCTGTTCTCTATCTACACTCACTCCCTTGGTGAACTCATTCACTCCCACGGCCTCAGCTATCATCTCTGTGCTGATGACACCCAAATCTACATCACTGCCCCTGCTCTCTCTCCCTCCCTTCGGGCTCATGTCTCCTCCTGCCTTCAAGACATCTCCATCTGGATGTCTGCCCGCCATTTAAAACTCATTATGTCCAAGACTGAACTCTTATCTTCCCTCCCAAACCCTGACTTTCCCATCACTGTTGACGGCACTACCATCCTTCCCGTCTCACAAGCCCGCAACCTTGGTGTCATCCTCGACTCTGCTCTCTCGTTCACCCCTCACATCCAATCCGTCACCAAAAACTGCCATTCTCAGCTCCGCAACATAGCCAAGATGTGTCCGCCCTTTCCTCTCCATCCAAACCGCTACCCTGCTCGTTCAATCTCTCATCTTATCCTGACTGGATTACTGCATCAGCCTCCTCTCTGATCTCCCATCCTCCTGTCTCTCCCCACTTCAATCTATACTTCACGCTGCTGCCCGGAACATCTTTGTGCAGAAACGCTCTGGGCATGTTACTCCTCTCCTCAAAAATCTCCAGTGGCTTCCTGTCAACCTATGCATCAGGCAAAAACTCCTCACTCTCAGCTTCAAGGCTCTCCATCACCTCCCCCCCTCCCACCTCACCTCCCTTCTTTCCTTCTACAGCCCAGCCCGCACCCTCCGCTCCTCTGCCGCTGACCTCCTCACTGTGCCTCGTTCTCGCCTGTCCCGCCGTCGACCCCCGGCCCACGTCCTTCCCCTGGCCTGGAATGCCCTCCCTCCACACATCCGCCAAGCTAGCTCTCTTCCTACCTTCAAAGCCAAACTCCTTGAACGAGTTGTCTACATGCGCTGCCTCGAATTCCTCAACACCAACTCTCTCCTCGAGCCCCTCCAGTCTGGCTTCCGTCCCCTACATTCCACGGAAACTGCCCTCTCAAAGGTCACCAATGACCTCCTGCTTGCCAAATCCAACGGCTCATACTCTATCCTAATCCTCCTCGACCTCTCAGCTGCCTTCGACATTGTGGACCACCCCATTCTCCTAACACGCTATCCAACCTTGGCTTCACAGACTCCGTCCTCTCCTGGTTCTCCTCGTATCTCTCCGGTCATTCATTCTCAGTCTCTTTTGCAGGCTCCTCCTCCCCCTCCCATCCCCTTACTGTGGGGATTTCCCAAGGTTCAGTTCTCGGTCCCCCTCTCTTCTTGATCTACACTCACTCCCTTGGTGACCTCATTCACTCCCACAGCTTTAACTATCATCTCTACGCTGATGACACCCAAATCTACATCTCTGCCCCTGCTCTCTCCCCCTCCTTCCAGGCTCGCATCTCCTCCTGCCTTCAGGACGTCTCCATCTGGATGTCTGCCCGCCACCTAAAACTCAACATGTCCAAGATTGAACTCCTTGTCTTCCCTCCCAAACCCTGCCCTCTCCCTGACTTTCCCATCACTGTGGATGGCACTACTATCCTTCCCGTCTCACAAGCCCGCAACCTTGGTGTCATCCTTGACTCTGCTCTCTCGTTCACCCCTCACATCCAAGCCATCACCAAAACCTGCCGGTCTCAGCTCCGCAACATTGCCAAGATCCGTCCTTTCCTCTCCATCCAAACCGCTACCCTGATTGTTCAAGCTCTCATCCTATCCTGTCTGGACTACTGCATCAGCCTTCTCTCTGATCTCCCATCCTCGTGTCTCTCCCCACTTCAGTCCATACTTCACGCCACTGCCCGGATTGTCTTTGTCCAGAAACGCTCTGGGCATGTTACTCCCCTCCTCAAAAATCTCCATTGAACTCGTCTTCCCTCCCAAACCCAGCCCTCTCCCTGACTTTCCCATCACTGTGGATGGCACTACCATCCTTCCCAAACAATCTGCGCATCAGGCAGAAACTCCTCACCCTGGGCTTCAAGGCTCTCTGTCACCTCACCCCTCCTACCTCACCTCCCTTCTCTTCTTCTACAGCCCAGCCCGCACCCTCCACTCCTCTGCTGCTAATCTCCTCACCGTGCCTCGTTCTCGCCTGTCCCGCCATCGACCCCTGGCCCACGTCATCCCCCGGGCTTGGAATGCCCTCCCTCTGCCCATCCACCAAGCTAGCTCTCTTCCTCCCTTCCAGGCCCTGCTGAGAGCTCACACCCTCCAGGAGGCCTTACCAGACTGAGCCCCCTCCTTCCTCTCCCCCTCGACCCCCTCCCCATCCCCCCCGTCTTACCTCCTTCCCTTCCCCACAGCACCTGTATACATGTTTGTACATATTTATTACTCTATTTTACTTATACATATCTATTCTGTTTAATTTATTTTGTTAGTTCTGGTTTTGTTCTCTGTCTCCCCCTTCTAGACTGTGAGCCCACTGTTGGGTAGGGACTGTCTCTATATGTTGCCAACTTGTACTTCCCAAGCGCTTAGTACAGTGCTCTGCACACAGTAAGCATTTAATAAATACGATTGATTGATTGATAGTAAATACCGTTGATTGATTGGTTAGTTGATCACCACAAACCCCCAGGGAGAGAAGACTGCAGTTCTTCATAGGGTTTTCTATGGCGTTTTCTGCTATCTTGGTCTCTCTGTTAAAGAAAAGTATTACCTCATCTCCACTCTGGTTTTTTTTAGTAGGAATGAAACATAGTAAGACTATTTTAAAGTCATTTGTGCATTACAAATAGCGAATTATATAACTACACTGCATTTCTCAACTGTCCAATGCAGATTGAAGCTGAACTCTGAGGGAACTTACCAGTGCACTGAGACGGGCCTGATTTTTGAAGTTAAAAAGAAGGTTGACATCAAATACTGTCTTTTGTCCTGGAGCAAATTTTCTGAATATGTTAAAAAACCCTGGATTGTTGGTGGCCCCATATTTGATGTAAAATGTGATCCATTCACTCTTAACTCCATTCAGTTTCCACACTCCCTCTGCCTGGGTTGTAAGTACTTTTAACGACTTCTTCCCCCCCCCCCACCCCCCCAACCACCCCAATGAGGGGCATGATATCTGTGGATGACACAATAACAAACTAATATTTTTCAAATCTTTATAGATCATGAATCCAATATGACATTTAAAGTCTTGCACATTAAAGGTTCTGGGGCAGCAATAGAGCCTACAGTGGATCACTCAACAACACACGTCAAATGGAATGTGAGCTCTCTTTCTCCAGTGGGACCAGTTATTCAGTCTGCAGACACTGTGTTCCATCATGGGGCTGTCATTTTATACAAAGTTATTGATAACCATCCATCTTTATCGTTTCGGGTGTATGTCGCTACTAATAACGACTCATTCATCAAGGTAAGACCACTGAACTCAAACCCCGTTATGCTCATGAAATAGCACTGTTTTCTGTTTCCCCATGTCTCCCCCGTATCCTTCTCTTCCCCCATTTTTATCCAAGGCTGCAGTGATTTTCTCTAAGATTCCAAACTTTGCATTCTAGCATGAGCACATGACATTTTATTCAGTGTTGGGGAGATTTCCAGCCAAACTTTCCAAGGCTGTTCATATACTTCCGTTTGACTCTGGTACTGGGTTTGATGATGATGGAATTTGCTGAGCACTTACTGTGTGCTAGGCCCTCTTCTAAGCATTGGTGTAGATACAAGATCATCAGTTCATACACAGTCCCTGTCCTAAATGGAGTTTGGATGTTGGGGTGGCGGAGAGGAGAATGAAAAGCAGCACCTATATATTATATATTTATGGTATTTGTTAAGTTCTTGTTATGTACCAGGCATTGTACTAGGTACTGGGTTTGATGCAAGCAAATTGGGTTGGACACATTCCCTGTCCCCCATAGAGCTCACAGTCTTCATCCCCATTGTGCAGATGAGGTCACTGAGGCACAGAGAAGTGAAGTGGTTTGCCCAAGGCCCACGCAGCAGGCAGGTGGTGGAGCCAGATTAGAACCCGTTACCTTCTGTCTCCCCAGCCCAGTGCCCTATCCACTGTGCCAAGCTGCTCCTCAATGTCATGCTCTTCACCTACATCAGTTAATCAGAGGTATTTATTGAGTGCTTAATGTGTGCAGAGCACTCTACTAAGTGCTAGGGAGAGTTCAGTACAACAGAGTTAGTAGACACATTCTTCTAAGAAACCCAACTTTTTCATTCCTGCCTAATGATATGAACATTTTGTTCAGTGTTGAGGTTTCCAACCAAACCTTTCCAGGGCTGTTCATGTGACATTCATTTGACCCAAAACTTTGTTGGATGATGATGGAATTTTAGCGCTTACTGGATGCCAAGACCTGTTCTAAGCGCTTGTGTCATCAGGTTGGACACAGTCCCTGTCCCAGCTGAGGTTTGGGTGTTGGAGTTGGGGAGAGGAGAAAGAAATGCATCACTTGTTCAAACAGTCAGTAGTATTTATTGAGCTGTGTGCAGAGCACTGTATTAAGAGGTTCGGAGAGTTCAATACAACAGAGTGGGTAATAATAAATTTAATTATGTTATTTGTTAAGTGCTTTACTATGTGTCAAGGCCTGTTCTAAGTGCTGAGGAAGATACAAGTTAGTTGTATTGATTGAGCGCTTACTGTGTGCAGAGTACTTTACTAAGCACTTGGGAGAGTACAGTACAATAAACGGACACATTCCCTACCCACAACGAACTTACAGCCTAGAAGGGGAGACAGACATTAATATAAATAAATTATAGATATTGCTGTGGGGCTGCGAGGGGGGATGACTAAAGGGAACAAGTCAGGGCGATGCAGAAAAGAGTGGGAGAAGAGGAAAGGAGGGCTTAGTCAGGTAAGGCCTCTTGGAGGATATGTGTCTTCAGTAAGGCTTTGAAGAAGGGGAGAGTAATTGTCTGTCAGATATGAGGAGGGAGGGCATTCCAAGCCAAAGGCAGGATGTGGATGAGAGTTCAGTGGTGAGAGAGACAAGATCAAGGTACAGTGAGAAGGTTAGCTTTAGAGAAGGGAAGTGTGCAGGTTGGGTTGTAGTAGGAGAGCAGCAAGGTGAGGTAGGAGCGGACAAGGTGATTGAGTGCTTTAAACCAGTGGTGAGGAGTTAATGTTTGATATAGAGGTGGATGGGCAACCACTGAAGTTTCTTGAGGAGTGGGGAAACATGGCCTGAACATTTTTGTAGAAAAATGGTCCGGGCAGCAGAGTGAAGTATGAACTGGAGAGATAGAAAGCAGGGAGGTCAGCAAGGAGGCTGATTCAGTACTCCAGGCAGGATAGGATGAGTGATTGGATTAATGTGGTAGCAGTTTGGAGAGGAAAGGGTGGATTATAGCGATGTTGTGATGTTGTGTTGCCCCATGTGGGTCTCACAGTCTAAGTAGGAGGGAGAACAGGCATTGAATCTCCATTTTCCAGATTAGGAAACTGAGGCACAGAGAAGTGAAGTGTCTTGCCCAAGGTCACCCAGCAAGCACGTGGTGAAGCTGGGATAAGAACTCAGGTCCTCTACTCCCAGATCCATGCTCTTTCCACTAGGTCATTCCCAGCCCTCAACGGGCTTACGGTGTAGAGGACGTCACTGCGATCTGCTGGAGACTATTGCCTTCACCCATGACTCCACTGCAAGGGGCCGTAAGGCCAGAGCCAGAGCTCCTGGGTGTGGCATTCTTCTCCCATAGTTCCCCAGGGAGATGTAGTCTTCCCACAATTCTATTTGGCTGGAAGCATGTATTCCCCCATTGTTGGAAATGGAAATTAATCATACTGTACCAAGCGCTTGGGAAAGTGCAGTATAACAGAGTTGGTAGTCACCCTGCCCACAAGAAGCTTACAGTTTAGAGGGGGAGACTGACACTAAAGTAAATTACAGTGCTATGGTGCTGAGGAGGGAGTGAATATCAGGTGCTTAAATAATAATAATAATAATAATATTAAGCGCTTACTATGTGCAAAGCACTGTTCTAAGCGCTGGGGGGGAATACAAGGTGATTAGGTTGTCCCATTTGGGGCTCACAGTCATATTCCCCATTTTCCAGATGAGGTAACTGAGGCACAGAGAAGTTAAGTGACTTGCCCAAAGTCACACAGCAGACAAGTGGCAGAGCCAGGATTTGAACCCATGATCTTAGACTCCCAGGCCTGGGCTCTTTCCACTGAGCCACGCTGTACAGATCTAAGTGCATAGGTGAGGCAGAATGGAGAGGGAGAAGCAGCATGGCGTAGTGGCTAGAGTATGGGCCTACGAGTCAGATTGTCTTGGGTTCTAGTCCCAGCTCCACTTGTCTGCTTTGTGACCTTGGGCAAGTCACTTCACTTCTCTGTGCCTCAGTGACCTTATCTATAAAATGGGGGATTGAAACTGTGAGCCCCATGTTCATTCATTCATTCATTCAATCGTATTTATTGAGTGCTTACTGTGTGCAGAGCACTGTACTAAGTGCTTGGGAAGTACAAGTTGGCAACATATAGAGATGGTCCCTACCCAACAGTGGGCTCACAGTCTAGAATGGGGAGACAGAGAACAAAACAAAACATATTAACAAAATAAAATAAATAGAATAAATATGTACAAATAAAATAAATAGAGTAATAAATACGTACAAACATACAGGTGCTGTGGGGAGGGGAAGGAGGTAAGGCGGAGGGGATGGGGATAGGGAGGAGGGGGAGAGGAAGGAGGGGGCTCAGTCTGGTAAGGCCTCAGTGTTTAATTCTATTTGCTTATATCCACCCCAGCGCTTAGTATGGTGCCTGACCAATAGTAAGCACTTAACAGATACCATCATTATTAGTGTATCATAAATAAAATACTGGACTCCAAAGCACAACAGTTGGACATTACCCATGTGACCCTTTCTCTTCCCTCCTCTCCCTCCTGCCATCCTCTTCCCTCCCCCACACACAGACTCCACTCCAGCTCCGCTCTAATAGTCACAGCCATAAAGCACACATTTTCCATTTGGTGGTTGAGCTTTGGCTGAAAGATGAAATGAAATACATGCAAAATGAAAATCCCAAGAGTCAACCTTCCTGTGCACTTCAGTTGATTTTGGTTGTTGTTTCAGTTGTTGATGCAGAAGACCAAACTAAAACCTATTTTCCAACTCTAGGATATTGCAAAGACTATAAAGCAATCCACTAAGAAATTTATGAAAATTGACAAGCCCCCTGTTTGTCTAAAATTACTAGAGAATGAAAAGAAATACAGATTGATCAGTGAACCAGAAGCTGAAATAACCCCAGAGGTATGTTTTCTGTGAGGTTCAATTAGTGATTTGATTAAATGGCATCAGACACAATTCTCTACAGAAAAGTCTCCAATTGTAGTACTTTGTCGTTCTCCCTATTTTACAGAATACAAATTTCCTTTGCTGATTTTAAAGGTACTCCATGCTTGTGGTAAATAGATACAAACCTGTTTTTCAGATATGGAGTTAACTTAGTTCTCACAAAACTGATATTCTAAATGTGTTCTTTAAAGACTTAAAATAAAAGAAAAAAGTGTCTATCCAGCAATGCTGGCTTTTGTTATCTTCCAAACATGATGTGTTGTGCCTTTTAGTTCCCTATACTAACTCTGTTCCACAAGCAAATTAGTTCTCACTGTTGTTCCGCTTTAGCCACCCTGATCTTTTGCATTGTTTGAAGTCCTGTTTTTATTTTGCATGAATAAGTAAAAGCATTATGGATCTTTTAAAAATATATATTTTTTTATTTTAGGAAATTCAATTTGTTGATGGGTCGCTTTTAAAGTTAAAAAGTTATATTGAGGTCTTTTTGGAACAGCCAGTGGATTTTAAACTATCTTTGGTTGAACTGGATTCTGGGGAAATTGTATGGAAAGCAAAACTCAGAGAATGTAAGTGCTTTGTGTATGGGGTGGATCTCAGGTTTGGTGTTCGAGAAGTAGCTATGTATAATGCCCGTGTACCATTTTAAAATCTAATCATTAAAGACGGTGTAAGAATCTTATCATAGAAGACAGAGGAAACAAAACAAAAAATTCTCGGAATTAACAAAACCATTTAGTTTAGTAAAACTGATGATCTTCCTGAATTAGCTCTAAATCATTAGTATCAAGAGTGGCAGAGTAACACCAGGAATGGTGGGTAGAACTAGGAAACCATGTCTCTCTACTCTGGACCCAAGCACTAACTAGCTGTGTGACTGACTAATTTTTTTTCCTATAATTGCCTTATAGAGACATGGACCTAACAAATTTGCCCTTTACCTTCCTTACAGAGTTTTAATGAGTTAACCCACTTCCTTGGAGAAAAGGTGCTATGTAAATTCAAGGCTTTGTTACTTCTGAAATAAAAATTGATGAGTAAGTAGATGCTGAAGAGGCACTAAGTGGCCAGTGTACACATGCCACTTTGATCGCTGAGGAAAATTTTTCTGCATGGCTTAGTGGATAGGGCACAGTCCTGGAAGTCAGAAGGTCAATGGTTCTAATCCCAGCTCTGCCACTTGTCTGCTGTGTGACCTTGGGCAAGTCACTTAACTTTTCTGTGCCCTAATTACCTCATCTGTAAAATGGGGATTGAGACTGTGAGCCCCATGTGGGACAAGGGACTGTATCCAATCAGATTTGCTTGTATCCATCCCAGCACTTAGTACAGTGCCTGGTACATAATAAGCTCTAAATAAATACCATAATAATTATTATTGTTATTATTCTGCTCTTGAGTCGGCTTACCACAGCCCACCTTTTTTCTATGCAGGAATGAAGGTCAAATTCAAAAATTTTTTTTTAATTATTTTTTCCAAATCCTGTTGTTGAAGTTATAAGCAACAAAAGATTCACTGTAACAAATGATACTTAGAGAATTGTATTCTATGTTACCTTCCTTGTTTGGCATAAATAAAAGAGCAGTAGAACATATGGCTGTTTATCATGGCAGTGGCTTGTCATCAGAATTAATGTGTGAACATGAATATTTACTATGACAGCAGCATCAGTGGCAACGACGATCTTTCAAAATCTTTTACCTTTTTAGTTGTCGTGGGGAGGGAGAAGAGGTGTCATGAGATGCAAGCGCTTAGTATGGTGCTTTGCACCCAGTAAGTGCTCAATAAATACGATTGAATGAATACAAGCAGCTGAGAAGCAGCGTGGCCTAGTGGATAGAGCATGGGCCTGGGAGTCAGAAGGACCCAGGTTCTATTCCTGGCTCTGCCACTTGTCTGCTGTGTGACCTCAGGCAAGTCACTTAACTTCTCTGTGCCTCAGTTTCCTCATCTGTAAAATGGGAATTAAAACCATGAGTCCCATGTGGGACAGGGACCATGCCCAACCTGATTCATTTGTATCTACCCCAGTGCTTAGTATAGTGCCTGGCACATAGTAAGAAATACCATTTTTTAAAAAAGTAGCCAGCCAATTTGATTAAGGCAGTTTAAGTGACTGGAGCATCTGAAAGGGAGCCCTCAAAAATCCCTGTAGATTGAGTAGGACACTCACCTAAACCCCAGAGGGATGCAGGGGTGTAATTGTTAAGTGTTTTAGGAAGATGGAGTTGGGTTTAAGTGAAGCTTTAAGAGTGTTCATTTAGGATCTGTCAAAAGCACAACCTAGGTTGAATTCATAGTGGCCCTTCATATTTGAAGAAGACACTGTCGATGGTTAAGTTCACTTAGGAGTGCATGTGTTACTGAAAAGGTCAGTGTCCATAGTCCGAGCCACTGTGTGCACACAAAAACATTGTCCCTTCCTTTCATGAATGCAAGTTCAGGAACAGGAGGCTGTGGACATTTTATGATGCCCCCACCCCATTGGGGTCTCCCTTTCTGTGCCTTGAATTACTGCATATTCAGCATTTACATATTTTCTTCAGGGAAAAAAATCAGCCTTTCAATCTGGGCATCCAGTGTGGAGATACGCAGAAACAAATTCCGAGTGCAGAGAGATGAGGACTTTATTCCTCTTGGTGCAAACTTTACTGTGAAGTGAGAGTGAAAAATTTGGCATTAATCACTCCAGAATTTCAAGATTCCATAATTCCTTAAAAGTTGTGTCCCATCAAGATTCCTTCCACCCTCTTAAAAATGTTTCTTCTATTTAATAGGCGATTGGGCACAACTTGACCAGAATCAGAATATTCAGAGAAACAGCACTAACAGTAAGTACTCATGGTGGATCCTAAAGTGAAATTTTTAGCAGTTTTGCTGCGGGTCACATGTCTAGATTTTATGTTTTGTCTGAGGGTTCAAGCCACTTAGCTTGCTACTCTAGGGACTCTCTTATGCTTTCCCTCACCTTCCTATAGGCGCACACCTGTGGTCTCAGGGAAGCAGGAGAGCAGAGTGGAAGAGTGCAGTCATAGTGTAAACAGGCTCATCAGCCTTGGCTCTGGAATCTCTCCCTGAGTTTCCTTCCTCCCTGTTCCCTCAGGAAAAACCCCTTATCTGTTTGAGTGCCTCAGCATCCTTCCTCAGTCAGTTACCAATTTGGTAGCTTTAATTCATTCATTCATTCATTCAATCATATTTATTGAGTGCTTACTGTGTGCAGAGCACTGTACTAAGCGCTTGGGAAGTACAAGTCAGCAACATATAGAGACGGTCCCTACCCAGCAACGGGCACACAGCACCTACTCTGTGCCGAGTACTGGATTAAACCCTTGAGAATATATACCAGAAGGAACAGATATGGCCCTGCCCTAAAGGGGCTAACGAGCTAATGAAGAAGACAGACTGAAATGATTTATAAGCAGTTGCAGCTGAGGAAAGACAAAGGTAATGGCAACAAGGGAATGTAAGGATGAAATAGCTGATGAAATAATTGAATGTGCAATTGAGTGTACATGTGCACGTAAGTGGATAGAAATAAATATATGATGCTAAGGGTGGGTGTTGGGTTGACCTGATTTGGGGGTGCTGGGAATTAATCAGGAAAGCCTTCTTGAAAGGGTGGGGTTTTAAGGGGAGTTTGAAAATGAGGAGAGCTGTAGTACTTGAGCAAGAAGTCTGAAGGACAGTGTGGGTGGAGCAAAGAGCATGGGCTGGGGTGTAGCGGATGGAGAGCTGGCACGTTCAATGGAGAAAGTTGCTTGAGCACAATCTTTTATTGCTAACCTCAATAATAATAATAATAATAATAATGGCATTTATTAAGCACTTACTATGTGCAAAGCACTGTTCTAAGCACTGGGGAGGTTACAAGGTGATCAGGTTGTCTCACGGGGGGCTCACAGTCTTAATCCCCATTTTACAGATGAGGGAACTGAGGCCCAGAGAAGTTAAGTGACTTGCCCAAAGTCACACAGCTGACAATCGGCAGAGCCGGGATTTGAACACATGACCTCTGACTCCAAAGCCTGTGCTTTTTTCCGCTGAGCCACGCTGCTTCTCTCAATCCCTCTGAGAGATCCCCGGCACTCTATTTTGCCCCTTTCTTTATGGTATTTAAGTGCTTCCTATGTGCCAGGCATTGTCCTAAGCGCTGGCAAGCTAATCAAATTGGACACAGTCCCTGTCCCACATGGAACTCACAGTCTTAATACCCATTTTACAGATGCGGTATCTGAGGCACATGGGAGTTAAATGACATAACCAAGGTCACACAGCAGACAAATGGCGGAGCCACAATTAGAACCCAGGTCCTCTGACTCCCAGGCCTGCGCTCTTTCCACTGGGCTATGCTGCTTCTATTCTGCAGTGTCTAGAATCCTTCACTGAAGGAGTTCAAGACTCAAGGGTGAAAAGAGATGAAGGTGATCCTTAAGGAGAAGGAGCTAATGGAGGGGACGCAGGTTAGGGTCCTCACTCACTGTAGGCAAGGAATGTCTGTTATATTGTTGTGTTGTACTCTTCCAAATGCTTAGTACAGTATTCTGCACACAGAAAGTGCTCAATAAATACAATTGATTGAAATGAAATTTCCATGGTGCAGGAATCAGGGCAGCTCCTCATCCCTCCAGGACCGTCTTGCCCCTCATTGAAACTTTCCAGGACTCATTCCTATGTGATGATAATAATAATAATAATGGCATTTATTAAGCGCTTACTATGTGCAAAGCACTGTTCTAAGCGCTGGGGAGGTTACAAGGTGATTAGGTTGTCCCACATGGGGCTCACAGTCTTCATCCCCATTTTACAGATGAGGGAACTGAGGCACAGATAAGTTAAATGACTTGCCCAAAGTCACACAGCTGACAATCGGCGGAGTCAGGATTTGAACCCATGACCTCTGACTCCAAAGCCTGTGCTCTTTCCACTGAGCCCGCTTCTTCTCTGATGATGACTTGTTCATTTTTTTTTCCTCCCTTGATCACTGAGGAAGTAGGTGACAGTTAAGATATTCAGAAGAATAGGCTGTTTGATCATCTATTTCATCTATCCCTAAGGTAATAGAAGGCGGAAGATGGACTCCACTCTCCACGAAGAGATTTCTCTCAGTAAAAAAGTCAAGTGGACTGACGTTTCAGGTGCAAAATTCTACTGGCTCTTCCATGACTGTGTTTGCGTATTTTTCTGTGTGATTATATTACCAGCAAATTGTTTTGTGGGCCCAGGTGATCCTGGCACCTTGCTAGGGGTGAAAAAATTCCCCACAAGTGAAGTTATGTAGTGGTTTCATATTTGCAGCATGGGCTGCTTGGATTTGCTTCTTGTTAAGCTTCTTTAATCACTGTTTGTCCAGGTTTCACTGGACTCCATTTAAAGTGGTACAGAATTCACCCAGTAAATCCAGTGAAATTTGAGCAAAAGCTTAACAAGCAGTTTAACCGATATTATCCCGGGCATGTACAGAAACTGACGACTCCTCTCCCTCTAGGACTGGTTGAGAAAATGCAGGCTACAATGATAGTTCCCTTTTTACCCACACACATTAGTTTTGAGCAAGATTCTCCTGTTGCACTGCTGCTTTTTAGAGTATGGGAGACACTTTTGGATGGAGCGTGAACTCGTCTAGCAACTAGACCATCGTTCAGTGTACTGAAATAGTAAATGTACCCCTGGTCTGAAAGGGATGTGGCAGATTCTGAAAGTGCCTGATTCCGGAAATCTGGTCGATTAGAATGAAATTTTGAAACACGTCTCAGACCATGAAACGACAGTCCTTAAGATGTCATGCGTGGGTAGTGGGAGAAGGCAGCGTGGAAGCAGCATGGCCTAGTGGCAAGAGCCTGGATTTGGGAGTCAGAAGATGTGAGTTCTAATCCCAATTCCGCCACTTGACTGCTGTGTGACCTTGGGCAAGTCACTTAACTTCTCTATGCCTCAGTTACCTCCTCTGTAAAATGGGGACCAAGACTGTGAGCCCCTTGTGGGACAACCTGATTACCTTGTATCTACCCCAGTGCTCAGAACAGTGCTGGCACATAGTAAGCGCTTAACAAATACCATCAAAAAAATAAATAAAGGCAGGTGGTGAGCTGACCATGGGTCTTGAAGTGGGGCCCCCACTGGTGCTCCCTTCCAGTGTCTCTCAGACTGGCCCAAACTGTTGGATTTCTGATCCTCCTTTGCTAAATTAATTTTATATTTATGTCTGGCTCCCCCTCTAGACTGTAAGCTTGTTATATTGTTATTGTACTCTCACAAGCGCTTGATACAATGCTTTACACACAGTAAGCGCTCAGTAAATACGATTGAATGAATGAATACTGGTCCTTCTTTTCCTACTTCTCCCAGGTATTTCAGGGATTGTCACTCTGAGAGTGCGCTGATTTCCCTTAGGGTATATTTACTGCTGTTCAGGCTTTTGCTGCCAACACTAGGTGGTGATGCATCAGTTTCATTTTGTACCACATGTGAACAACTTACGGTGGACCTGGATCGATTGCTTTTCCATTGATGCCTTGTCTGGGTTTCCAGAGGAATTCTCAGGCATTGGGTTAGTCCTGGTCAGTGCCATGCATTCAGCTGGACCAAGGAATCTGGCATCTAAAAATCTTTTGAAATAGCCAGGGGAACTTGGACAGAACCAAACCAGATTAACAGAACCAAACAAGATTAACAGTAAGCTGTCCCTGTGTCATTTTCACTGGAACAATGATCCATTTTAAATGATGGTAAATTTTAAGATCACATCTCCTCCATGATGCCTTCCCTAATTTATTTATATTAATGTCTGTCTCCCCCCTCTAGACTGGAATATGTCCACCAACTCTGTTATACTCTCCCAAGCACTTAATTCAGTGCTCTGCACGCAGTAAACACTAAATAAATTGTTGTTGTCTTTTGCTGTTGAGTCGTGTCCAAGCCATAACGACGTCATGGACACATCTCTCCCAGAATGCCCCACCTCCATTTGCAATTGTTCTGGTAGTGTATCCATAGAGTTTTATTGGTAAAAATATGGAAGTGGTTTACCATTCCACACAGTAAACTCGAGTCTCCGCCCTTGACTCTCTTCCATGCCGGTGCTGCCTGGCATGTTGAGTTTTGACTTGTATCAGATTACCTTTCACTTGCTAGCCACTGCCCAAACTGGGAATGGAATGGATATCAATCAATCAATCGTATTTATTGAGCGCTTACTGTGTGCAGAGCACTGTACTAAGCACTTGGAAAGTACAAGTTGGCAACATGTAGAGACAGTCCCTACCCAACAGTGGGCTCACAGTCTAGAAGGATATGCCTCTGCTTGTCTCTTCCTCCCATAGTCAGTACTGGTAGAGTACTGGAAACCACTAAATAAATACTATTGGTTAATTGATTCCCCAATTAAGCCCTCTCTTTCCAGGCTCCTTCTCTGTTCTTTTTCATTTGGGAATCTTTTCCCTTTGGGCATTTGGTATTCACCCCAACCTCAGACCCACAGCACTTCTGTACATATCTGTAAATCCTTTATAGTAATGTCATCTCCCCCTCTAGACTGTAAGCTTGTTCTGAGCAGGAAATGTGTCTACCATCTCTGTGGTATTATTCATTCATTCAATCGGTCATATTTATTGAGTGCTTATCATGTGCAGAGCACTGTACTAAGTGCTTGGAAGAGCACAAAATAACAATAAACAGACATATTCCCTGATTTGTACCTATTGTCAGTCATGAAGCCTGTGTAACAGGGTGTATGTGTGTCTGTGTTTCCATGGTACTTACAAACTCCCACCATCAGTGTTGTTTTCAGATACGAAGGACACTAACTCCCAACAATCAGTGCTTTTTACTGAGAGTTTCCTTTGTGTTAGTGCAGAACTGTGTACTAAGCCCTTGGGAGAGTGCAGTAGAATTGGTACTCATTATTTCTGCCCTTAAATGGCATGCAATCCAGTGCCAATTTTAGGGGTCAAATACAATAGTAGTAATTGCCAAGCACTGTACTAAGCACTGGTATAAATGAACAATAATCAGGTCACCATCCCTGTACCATGTGGGGCTCTCAGTCCCATAGGTAGTATATAAATACAATATTACTTTAAATATACAATCTTTTAAAGATGAAGCTATGACTGGTGCCTACTCTGCCCCTACTGTGGCTCCTCACAACCTTGCTGAAGGGCCTAAGACTGCACTTAACTTCTTAGACATCAATTTTTATGTAAAGATTGAGTAGATAATACTCGTCTTTCCTACCTCACCAGTCAGAAATCAATACTGATTAATAAGTGAATGAGTAAGACTCAGAATTCATCTCATAATTTACAATTAAATTTGATTTGTGAGTAAAATTTCGATGATCTAGGTTATGGGTAAAGGGCAGTTCATGTTGATTTATGTCCAGAGAAAGTATTTTTTTCTTCCCCATTTTAATAAATGCCTATCCAAAAAGCTATGAGAATCAGCATGTGGGAACCCGCCCCCCGAACAAAAAACGCTTTCTTGGATGTGCCTAAATAATGTTATTTACACTAAAGTCGTTTAGCAGACCACTAGAGGGCACTGTGTCATTTTATATAGGCCTTCCTTTTAGAAGTCTAATAAAAATGACCTTTAGGTTGCCGTCTTTCAGAAGCTGAATCTATGTGTTTAAACTTGGTGATCTGTGTGTTTTTTAAAAAGCAAGCAAAGCTCCAGAAAAGCATGGAAGAATGAGAAGAGAGGTCAGGGGAGGTGGAAGTGACTTAGAGAGAGAAGCCCTTCTCTCCTCCCTCCCTCCCCTACCCAGCTCATCCCGAGAGCCCATCCAGACGAGCAACTAACCAACGCCAAGATGTTCCTCAAGCTGTGGGTGCTTAAGGGATGTGGGATAAAGTTCGCCTGCTCAGAAATACATGTTTTTTCTCTAGTGCCTCCACTGGGAATTCCAATTGAAATTCTGTTGAAGGTTATTGGAAGTTCTGGGGAGGAAAACAAAGGGAAATTACCAGTGGATATAACATTTTGATTTTTGGGTCACATTAATTCTTTTTGGTATGCATTTTTTCCAGCAGGATAATTCTGTGCTGACTGACACCAACCAGTTACCTAGCATTGATAGTACCATTGCTTTTTCTGTAGTGTAAAATGATTTTAAAAGTGTAGCCTAAATCTTCCACATTTCATGTAGTAGAGTAGAGCTCTGAAGAGTCAGAAGCTCTTTGGAAAGGGTTGAAGACTAAAATTCACCATCTATCCTCTTTTAGGAGAAAATCTTTTTCATTGTGTATCATGATGTTGTTGAGACAAGCTGCTAAATGTCCGCTGTGTCTTTAGATGGAGTGAAGAGGGAAGCCATATTGAACGACGCCCAGCTAATGAACCTTGCTAAGACTATTGGAAAGGAGTGGGTAGAAATCGCCATTGCCAACCTGGCCTTAGAGATGTGTGATATTGATAAAATTCAGGAAAAGAAGGAAGAAGTTACAGTTTGCAAATTCAGGATGTTGAAGAAGTGGCAAGAAAAGGAGCAAAAGAATGCAACGGCCCAGAACCTATTTAACTGCCTCAAGGATGTTGCCACAGTTGAAGTGCACAATGTACTGAAAGGTAGAAATCAAATTCTTTTCATTTATGATTCTTTTGGGACTAAGTTCTGACTTCAGTAATAGTAGTTTGCCACCCAAGTGTGGACTTTACTCAGTCCATTTGTTTGTGGAATATTTTGTATGTAAGACTCAGAAAATTCAAGCAAATTTAGGCATTTGCAGGCCATGTAAAACAGAATGACCATTTTGCATGGCAAAGAAACAAGGCTTTGGTAACTCTCTAAAGATGCCATCCTCATATTAGTGTTGTAACTTGAAGACATAGTCTGACAGGTTCATAGGCTAAAAATGAAAATTTGTGCCAGGTATGAGCATTATTCTTTTTGGAGAACAAAGGAGATGCCTTTAAGTGGTTCCCTGGAATGTGGCGGGGAATAGTGTATGGTTGTCCGTGTGGCTTAGTGGAAAGAGCTCAGGCTTGGGAGTCAGAGGTCATGGGTTCTAATCCCGGTTCCGCCACTTATCAGCTGTAGACTTTGGGCAAGTCACTTAACTTCTCTGTGCTTCAGTTACCTCATCTGTAAAATGGGGCTTAAGACTGTGAGCCCCATATGGGACAATCTGATTACCTTGTATCTACCCCAGCGCTTAGAACAGTGTGTGTCACATAGTGAGTGCTTAACAAATACCGTAATAATAATAATAATCGTCCCAGGGTGCCTCCTTTCTTCCTGCAACCAGTAGTTTTGAAAAGCACAATAAAAGGGCTAGGACTTCAGCTTGATAACTTGGAAAGATAAAATATTTTGGCTGAGATAAGTAATTAGCCCATGTTTTTACTTTGGTGTTCGGGATAGGTAATGCATTTGTAAACAAAAACAGGAAAAACAGTAATTGTGGAAGAACTGATGATTGATTATCCCCGTAAAATAGTGCTTCTCAGATGGGGCTGAGATTTGAGAACTGGAGGCTCCAGAGACTAGAACTTTGCACATCATGTATTTTCCCAACATAACCGGCCTTCTTTGGATCAAGCCAAAAACTGAAAAAAATGTGATTCCTGCCTGCCTGAACCTCAACTTTGGAAAAAAAAATTATGCCTTTGGCCCCAGTCTCTGAGGACAGTGAACATGCCTAAATTCTTTTCTTTTGTTTGGCTTTAGCTTCTGCTGAGCTAGTAGATATAAAGCCAGAAGGCAGGAGGAGGCAAGAGAAGCAGCATGACCTAGTGGAAGGAGCACGGGTCTGGGACTCGGAGGACCAGGGTTCTAATCCCACCTCTGCCACATGTCTGCTGTACAAGTCACTTAATTTTTCTGTGCCTCCGTTACCTCATCTGTAAAATGGGGATTAAGGCTGTGAGCCCCTTGTGGGACATGGACTGTACCCAACCTGATTAGCTTGGCACATAATAAGCACGTAACAAATACCGTGGAAAAAAAGGGAAAGGAAGGCTGACCTGACCTTACGTGCTGGGCCCCTCAGATATATGGTTAACCCTCAGACAAGTGATTTTTGCTGCTCTGGGTATCTCAGAAGTTACACAAATGGTCTCTTTCCTGTCAAACCTCATAAAGCTAGCCCCTCCTCTCTATGAGATAAATAACCCCAACCCCGCCCCTCCCTTCACCAGGGCCCCATGGCTTTCCTGTATCCCCTCGTTGTCCTCTAATTTATATCCAGACTTGAATATACTTTTATTATTTTTGTAGCTTTAAAATTTTTCTAACTTTCCAGTGTGATGGACCTCACTGCTACCACCCCTTCCGACACGCCAGTCACTTCTGTGCCCAATGAGTCTCACCTTCCAAAGCTGCAAAGTTTGTGTCGGGGGAGGGGGGGGGGGGCGGGGAGGACCAGGGTGAGATGTTAATGAACAGGTGATGGCAGAGAAAATGTGGAGGAGCAGAGGGGATGTGAATGGGCATCAGCCTAAAATTTTCTCCTCCTCTGCCGCTCATCTCCGCTGCCTGCTCTCCTCCTCCACCCCCCACCCCACCCCGACTTTACTGGCCTGGAAATTTCATCCAGGCACAGGAGATAGGGTTACCAGAGTGGTGGAAGCAGCAGCAGTGAGATTCACTGTGTTGGAGCTGAAGAAAACGAAAATCAAAGTTGTGAGAATAGATATAGAATTCAGCTGGGAGAGTTTGGGTGCTGGGAGGAGTGGTCAGGGCTACTTCCTGGTGAATTCATTCAATCATATTTATTGAGCACTTACTGTGTGCAGAGCACTGTACTAAGCACTTGTGAATTGGCAGGAGCAGAGACTTAATCAGCCCCACTGTGGGAGGAAATGATTTTCACCAGGTTGACATGGAACCATAACTACCTCTTGTAAAGAAGAGAAAAGCAGAGTTCTGATGTTGGCAGCAGTGATCTCAGGGTTAATAAGTAGGGGAAACTTGCCTATTTACCCTTCTAAGCTGTCCTGCTTTTCGTCTTCCCTCCCGCCATAATTCCATATTTATGGTTTTTGTTAAGCGCTTACTATGTGCCACACACTGTTCTAAGCACTGAGGTAGATACAAAGTAATCGGTTTGTCCCATATGGGGCTCACAGCCCTAATCCCCATTTTAAAGATGAGGTTACTGAGGCACAGAGAAGTTAAATGTCTTGCCCAAGGTCACACAGCAGACAGGTGGCGGAGGTGGGATTAGAACCCTTGTCATCTGACTCCCAAGCCCATGCTCTTTCCACTAAGCCACACTGCTTTCCTCCCTCCATTCCTGTCTCCTTTTTCTCCTTTCTAGCTTTACAATATTTGGAGAAGCCAAGAAGGTGCTAGTTTGTCAGCTTTAAGTGAGGAGTGATATGGACCATAGGGTCTTAAGAACCAACATTCTAAAAAAAAACTTGCTAATTCCAGAAGGTGTTTTTGAAAGGGACGAATAATTATTGTGTTTGTGTTTGATACTAAATAAAACAGTGTTTGCAGTTTTGTTTCAACTATTTTTTTTCCCTTCTGTGTATCTATTTTTCCAGGTTTCTTACAGCAGATATGATCTTATGGAAAAACAACTAAAAATGAACCCTCAGGAATTTTCATCTCCAAAATAACTCAAACTCCACGTATTTGAAGGACTCCCAGACCAAGCGGTGTTCACCATACCTCGAACTGAGCAGGCGGTTGTCATAGATGGGGCTCACTGAGATTTATTAGCCATTCAGTAGGAACCCACTTTTCAGGGACGCCTCATAGATGGCACCCTTTCCCCCCCACTCCCAACCCCCCAAATCACAGAAGCTTCCCCTCTCCCACCCACATCAGCATTAGCACTCTGCCTGCCCATTATCGGGTGTGAAGACACCCTGGGCCTCCTTCAGAGTCTTGGTCCTGCAGAGAGAGACTCTTTCCCTCCTGCAGCATCTGTCTGATCTAAATCCAGCCTGCTCTTTATGGCTTCCTGGACTTGTCCCAGTCACTGGACTGGCCACCTCTGAACTTTCCCTGGTGGAAACAAGGCTTTCCTAGGTGCTTTCTGCAGGATTTCAGAGTCTTTAGCTGGCCACTGAAATTCAAGATTCATTTCTAAAACTTATTTTTAGACAAATGGCAATCTGCCATGCTTACACATACATACATTTTCAGTCAGGTCAGCCTGCATTGCATCATAGGAGAAACAGCGTGGCCTAGTGGAAAGAGCTCAGGCTTGGGAGTTAGAGGAACTGGGTTCTAATCCCGGTTCTACCACTCATCTGCTTTGTGGCTTTTGGCAAGTCACTTAACTTCTCTGTACCTCCATTACCTTGTCTGTAAAAGGGGGATTAAGACTGAGCCCCAAGTGGGACATGGACTGTATTGAATCTAATGATCTTGTATGTACCTAGTGCTTAGTACAGTGCCTGGTGCATAGAGAGCCCTTAACAAATACCATTTAAATTGTCAAATATGGGGAAAGTGACATGTATGTGGAGAACTTTGGGGGAAAACTAGAATTTTTGAATTTTTCAAAAATTTCTTTTCAAAAATTAAGGTGGCTCTTACAATGCCCTTTTTGTAATGCTTAAAAGTATCAATTGTATTCAGTGCTTACTGTGGGCAGAGCACTGTGCTGAGTTCTTTGGAGAGTACAATATAACAACATTGGTAGACACGTTCCCTGCCTACATGAGCTTACAGTCTAGAGGGAACTAGAACCACGCTCTTTAAACCATGGCTGTGGAGAAAAGTAATATAGTGGTTTTCTCTTAGAATCTGTGAACTTTGTTTAAAGGGGTAAGTGGTGAGTATATATTTAAAGTCTGGTACTCATTCAGGTTCAGCCTCAGTCTGGTCTCCTGCCAAAGGACAACAGGGCCATTTGATCACATCTTTAGTTCCCTGGCAGCCTTACTTAAGGATGCCATAGCCCAGAGAAATGCCCTGTGTTATTTGTATAGACACAGAGTGGCAAGAGATTGTTGCTCAGTGAGACTTACACTGGAAAGAGGCAGCCTCACCATAGCAGCGTTCTCTTCAAATGAACAGAGCAGCTCTGCTAGTCACAGGGAGAACAATCTTCCAAGGTGTAGAGATGCCCCGGCAGGCACACGGACTGATTTCCACTTCTCATTGATAGAATCTGTCGGACTGAAAAAACCCACCTCTTTCCTTTCTGCATGATGGGGAGTTGCCCCAAGAATGTTTACTGGCAATGTGGAGGTTTCCAGAGCAAATAAAGAGGAATAGTGGACAGCATGAAAAATCCACTCATGACAATGTTGTAAATTAATGGCACCTTGCTAAAAGGCATATCCTACTACTACTAATAATGATGATGGCATTTGTTAAGCGCTTACTATTTGCAAAGCACAGTTCTAAGTGCTGATAGGTGCCCAGGCTCAGGGCCTGAATTGGACCTTCAAAATCACATCTCCGGAGATGGAAAATCAGAGACACTACAGTTCTCCGGCTTTCGGGCTTTGATGATGCATTTGCTAGAGGCAAGTCTTGGAAGAATCAAGGAGAAATGCTATCTCTTTTTAAGGAAGACTTTCCCTGGGGAGTCATAAGCCACATTGGCTCAGTTTGGGATGCATTGCAATCATTTGCTGACTCGATTTCTTTTTGTATCATAGGCACCTCAGGTTTATTTTGGGACTGAAATGAGGAACCCATGTAGCTTAACTTGAATTTAAGACCACTGTAAACTGAAAACATTAAAAAGACCTTTGTGACAGTTTTTTTTATCTAGGATCACTGAAAAGCTAAAGGAAATGTCAGATAAGTTTTTGACCATAAACATTGTAGTTCTTTTGTTACAAAAAAATTTGTGGGTAAGAGTATATTTTTAATTCTAAGAATATCAATGCCAGTGTTGTAAAGATTGTGTGCTGTACCCTAGTGAATTTTAAACTTAGAAATGGATTGGGAATTTTTATTTTGATATTTTTTTTATAAGTTCGAAATGTGATTCCATGTGTCTTTGTATAAAACTAAAGTCATAAATAATTGCTGTCGTCTTTACCAGACTCTCATTCCATAGCTAGAGGAAAAATGTATTTGCTTGTGTACTGTATGAATTCTCGGTCTGCTTTCTAGACTGTAAGCTCGTTGTGGGCAAGGGACATGTCCATTAACTCTGTATTATACTCTCCCAAGCAGTTAGTACAGTGCTTTGCATATGATAAGCACCCATATGTCATTGATTGATTGGTCTCAGAGGGCCTCAAAGGTATAGAGAGATCCATTCCCGAAACTGCCTTGCAACCACGGTGGAAAATACCTGAGCTAGTGTGAATGGTCGACTAAGCTAGCATCCTCTGCCTGCCTGTGGGCATAGCCTTAGGGTTTGTGTGTTGACCTGTTGCCGTCTCCCTGGGGGACGGTGGTAGTGGGCACCTTCCAATTGGTCAATCAATCAGTAGTACATTTTGAGTGTTTACGATGTGCAGAGCACTGTACTAAGCACTTGGATGTACACCAGAATTGGTGGGCACGTTCTCCACCCATTACGAGCTTACAACCATGCTGTTTTCAGTACATGAGGACCCATGGATGGCAGAGGAGGAAGGAGGTTGGGATGGTTTCTTGAAACTCTTCCTGTAAATTGGCAACTGTTGTAGTGGCCCAGGGTTTACCTTCTACTTGCCCACTGGTGGCCGAAGTCAGTCATTCAGTAGCATTTATTGAGCACTTACTGGGTGCCAAGCACTGTACTAAGCACTTGGGAGAGTACACTCTAACAAAGTCGGTAGATATATTCCTTGCCCACAGTGAGCATGCAGTCTAGAGTTTCAAGCAACTAAAGAACTCAGGATGCCCAGACCCAGTCCTGTGTGCCCAGTGGGTCTGGGAGGTTGGTGCCCAAAGAGAAGGAGCTGGGTGCCCCTGTTGTTGACAGCAATGTGACTCCAGGAATGCAGAGCTTCCTTGCCCTCAGTTCCACCTCTAAATTGTCCTGCCAGGGTATGTAAGGATGTGCCACTGATCAGTCAACGAATGGTATATACTGAACACTCACCATGTGCAAAGCACTGGGCTAAGCTCTTGGCTGCTCTTGGGAGACTACGATACAAAAGAATTAGCAGACAGGTGTCATGTTCTGAGTTAGGACATAGTGCCCCTGGGTCTGACATGGCAAGTGTGCGAGAGGGGGTTTGGCAAGGCTCCCTTTTAACTGTCTTCCCCCTTCCCCCTCTCCTCACCCCGGCTCAACTTGAGTAAGAGCTTTTGGCAAAGGTACCCTCCCCCTGTTCCCTTCCAAAGGGTGAGAATAGGCTTCAGTATGGTTCCTTTACTGCCTGCTCTCTGCAGCTTCATCTCCGATCAAATTTTTCTCCTTTTATTCATTAATTAATTCATTTATTTACTTTTTAAGACAGTATTCCAAAGATGGAGAACGCTTTTCTGCTGGTCTTCATATTTTGTGGTTAGGCACAGTTCATATGCTTCTTTTATTCAGATAGGACCCTACCATGATGTGAAGGAATTTACTGTTCCGATCACTTGCCTTTGGTTGAAAGGAGACTGCTTGTCTCCACTCTTGTAAACTGTAGCTCAGGAGAGAGGGTTGCTGAGGATAGAGCCTCATGACCATGCATTGCTATCAAAAGAGGAAAGGGTCTCTTCCAGAAAAAGCTTGGTAAGGAGTGAGAGACAAATAGACAAAAGAGAAAAAAGTGCCAGGGGCTGCAGGCATTAAACAAAGCAACGGAACACAGCCTTTTATGTGTGCTCAGTGTGACCAGGATTATGGATCCCAGTTCGGCCTTTTCTGCCATATATGCGCTCGTCCGTGAATTTTAATTTCACCCTCAGTTCTGTGATGACTATGTATGCTGCTAATGCGTTAAGCGCAGGATGGATGGGAAGGTACGGAAGGAAGAGCCTCTCTTATTGCTGACCCTTACTTGAGCAAGGTTTTCCAAAGAATGGTTTTTGTTTCTGTATGATTGCGGAATATATGGTTGGTCCTACCTAGGGAGAGCACAATGAACGAGTCTACCATAGAACTGTCAATCAATCAATCAATCAATCGTATTTATTGAGCACTTACTGTGTGCAGAGCACTGTACTAAGCGCTTGGGAAGTACAAGTTGGCAACATATAGAGACAGTCCCTACCCAACAGTGGGCTCACAGTCTAGAAGGGGGAGACAGAGAACAAAACCAAACATATTAACAAAATAAAATAGATATGTAGAAGTAAAATAAATAGAGTAATAAATAAATAAGATGACTGAATTTTAGTGTTGGAGAAAAACTATTTTAATACCATGTCTAGTTTGCATCTGGAGGAGAGAAATCCTACTGCCTGCTTCCCTTTCCACCATTTTCCTTCTCCTCTGAGTTTGGGACCCAAACTGTTGAGCTGGGAGCTGTCCTCCTCCTCCTCCATCACCTGCTCTCTTCACTTCCCTTCATCCCACTCTGAGGCCTTGGAATTGTCAAGGATAAGGCCAGCCAATAGGGAAGCTTGAGGATGGTAACTTGGCCCCAATTCTTGCTCGTGTCTATATCAACTAAGGCCTGCTTTCAATCAACCAATCAATCAAAGGTATTTATTGAGCACTTATCATGTGCAGAGCACTTTACCAAGTGCTTGGTAGAGCCCAATACAATAGAGTCTGTAGGCATGGTTCCTGCCCACAAGGAGTTACTAGTCTTAGAGGAGTTTATGGGTTAGAGTTGAAGCAAGAAGTGGATCAGGAAAAAACAAATAGTTTTGACAGATTCCCTGAACTCTACCAAGAACAAGTAAGTTTTACTTTCATAATACTTGTAAGCACATTGTTCGCTTGAACTAAAAAAGAATAATTTGTGTAGGCAGAGTTTAAACCAGCTACTTTCTTTACTTCAATCATATTTATTGAGCACTTACTGTGTGCAGAGCACTGTGCTAAGCGCTTAGAAAGTACAGTTCGGCAACAGATAGAGACAATCCCTACCCAACAACGGGCTCACAGTCTAGAAGAGGGAGACAGACAACAAAACAAAACAAATCAAGTAGAAAGACATCAATAGCATCAAAATAGATAAATAGAATTATAGATATAATAGAATTATAGATAGAATTATACTTCTACCCTCAACTGCTATTAAGACCGATCAATGGTATTTATTGAATACTTGCTGTGTGCAAAACAGTACTTAGTGCTTGAGAAAGTACAAAAGAATTAGTAGATATGACCCCTGCCCACAAGGAGCTTCAGACTAGAGTAGTGACAGGTATTAAAATAAATTAGAGACCAGAAAATGGTACAGAAGTGCAGTACTTATTGGGTGCAGAGCACTAGTAAGTGGTTGGGAGCCTATAATAAAGTGGTAGTATGGCATTAAGTACTTATTGTGTGCAAAGCACTATTCTAAGTGCTGAGAAAGAATGCACAGGAGGGAAGTACTTAGTACAGTGCTCTGCACAAAGTAAGCGCTCAATAAATACGATTGAATGAATGATTGAATTAGCAATGATCCCTGCAGAGGGAGATAGACATTAAAATAAATTAAGGAGAAGGGAAATAGTAAGGTATAAGAACATTCATTCATTCAATCATATTTATTGAGCCCTTACTGTGTGCAGAGCACTGTACTAAGCACTTGAAAAGTACAATACAGCAAATAGAGACAATCCCTGGCCTCAAGGGGCTAACAGTGTAGAGGGGCAGGAGACATAGCAATATAGGTAAACTGGCATCAAAATAAGTAAATAGAATTTGTATGTACAGAGCCCGGGCTTGGAAGTCAGAAGGACTTCGGTTCTAATCTCGACTCTGCTGCTTGTCTGCTGTGTGACCTTGGGCATGTCATTTCACTTCTCTCCCTTTCTAGACTATGAGCCCGTTGTGAGCAGGGATTGTCTCTATTTGTTGCTGAATCGTACTACCCAAGTGCTTAGTTGAGGGTTCTGCACACAGTAAGTGCTCAATAAATATGATTGAATGAATGAATGAATATACATTAGTGCTGTGGGGTTGGGGGTAGGGGAGAAGAGCAAGATATAAGAATGGTAAGGTATAAGATGCGGCTCGGCTGAGTATACAGCTTAAGGGATATACAGCCAATGGCAGAGTCAACACATAGCCATGAAAATATCACCCCAACAAAACAGCGCCAAACTAAGATATTCTTCAGTACCTAAATATTGGGGCTTAATACTTGATTTTTTTTCTTTAAATATTTGCTAAGCACTTACTGTGTTCCAGGAACTGTACTAAGCACTGGCGGAGATACCAGCTAATCAGTTTGGACACAGTCCATATTCCACATGGGGCTCACAGTCTTAATCCCCATTTTACAGGTGAGATAACCGAGGTAAAGAAGTTGCGTGACTTGCCCAAGCTCTCACAGCAGATAAGTGGAGGAGCAAGGATCAGAACCTAGGTGTCTCTGACTCTGTCCACTAGGTCATCCCATTGCTTCTCCTTGGTGTATGAAATTAGGTAAAAGCCAGTTGGAGGTGATGTAAATATTTTGATGCCTTTTTTCTGGGCAGAGTAGAGGTGATTTTAGGGAAGATGTTTACTGTGCAGAACACAGCACGAGCCAGCAGCAAAAAGATCTAGCAGAGAATAGACAATCACCAGGGAGATTGCACCCAAAGGCAAGCAAAATCCTTCCCCATAAGCAGTAGAGGCAGAGGCCTCTGCGTGGCCTCTACTGAAATAAGGTGGAAGGCCCCTGCGCTAGGGAGGAGGGAGATAGGGAAGACATGCAGATTATCCAATGAACAATGAAGGGCAAAGATGTATTACTAATAATAATTATGGTATTTAAGTGCTTTCTATATGCCAGGCACTGTACTATGCGCTGGGGTAGATATACAAGCATATCGGGTTGGACACAGTCCCTGTCCCATGTGGGGCTCACAGTCTTAATCTCCATTTTACAGATGAGGTAACTGAGGTCCAGGGAAGTGAAGTGACTTGCCCAAGGTCACACAGCAGAAAAGTGGCAGAGCTGGGGTTAAAGCCCATAACCTGCTTCCCAGACCCATGCTTTATGCACTACACCATGCTGTACCAAAGATGGATATTGGTAGAAATAGCCCACAACTAACGGTTCTTGAGAAGCAGTGTGGTCTAGTGGATAGAAAACGGGCCTGGGAATCAGAGAGAACTGGGTTCTAATCCCAGCTCTGCCACTTGTCTGCTGTGTGACCTTGGGCAAGTCACTTAACTTCTCTGTGCCTCAGTTACCTCATCTGTAAAATGGGGATTAAGACTGTGAGCCCCACGTGGGGCAACCTGATCACCATGTGTCCCCCTCCAGTGCTTGGAACAGTGCTTTGCACATAGTAAGCGCTTAACAAATGCCATCATTACTATTATTATTACCTACTCCAGTGCTTAGTATAGCACCTGGCACATAGTAAAGAAAACCCTCTAAAACCTCCTGTAAGATCAATCAGTGGTATTTATTGAGCATTTACTGGGTACAGAGCAGTTGGTCGAATTGATTGAATGATTACCGTGAGCACCGGACTCAGAACTTGTGAGAATACAACAAAATACCAGCGTTCTGTCTAGAGGGGGAGACTCTGCTCCCCATTAGAAAGAGTAACCCCGGTACTCATGGCTGAGCCCGTGGAGTGCCAGTGTTGGGTCCGGTGGTGCTGCTGCGCCCATCTCTTGCAGAGCCTACTGGACATCATGCAGCCAGTGGAATCGATCTCAACAAGCACTGTGATTCCTAGCCCTTGCTATATCCCATGTGGTGATGGTAATAATAATATTGATGGTATTTGTTCAGTGCTTACCATGTGCCAGGCACGGTAATAACAATTATAATAATAATTATTATGGTATTTGTTAAGTGCTTACTATGTGCCAAGAACTGTTTTAAGTACTGGAGTAGATACAAGGTAACCAGGTTGTCCCACGTGGGACTCACAGTCTCAGTCCCCATTTTACAGATGAGATAACTGAGGCACAGAGAAGTTAAGTGACTTACCCAAGGTCACTCAGCAGACAACCAAACCGCTACTTTGCTGGTTCAATCTCTCATCCTATCCCGACTGGATTACTGCATCAGCCTCCTCTCTGATCTCACATGCTCCTGTCTCTCCCCGCTTCAGTTTCTACTTCACTCTGCTGCCCGAATTATCTTTGTACAGATATGCTCTGGGCATGTCACTCCCCTCCTCAAAAATCTGCAGTGGTTACCTATCAACCTTCGAATCAAGCAAAAACTCCTCACTCTCGGTTTCAAGGCTCTCCATCACCTCGCCCCCTCCTACCTCACCTCCCTTCTTTCCTTCTACAGCCCAGCCCACACCCTCCACTCCTCTGCTGCTAACCTCCTCACTGTGCCTCATTCTCGCCTGTCTTGTCGATCCCTGGCCCATGTCCTTCTTCTGGCCTGGAATGCCCTCCCTCCACACATCTGCCAAACTAGCTCTCTCTTCCTCCCTTCAAAACTCTACTGAGATCTCACCTCTTCCAGGAGGCCTTCCCAGACTGAGTCCCCTTTTTCCTCTCCTCCTCTTCCTCCCCTCCCCATCGCCCCCCTCCCTCTGCCCTACCCCCTTCCCCTCGCCACAGCACTTATGTATGTTTGTACATATTTATTACTCTATTAATGATGTGTATATAGCTATAATTCTATTTATTCTGATGGTATTGACACCTGTTTACTTGTTTTGTTGTCTGTCACCCCCTTCTAGAGTGTGAGCCCGTTGTTAGGTAGGGACCGTCTCTATGTGTTGCCAATTTGTACTTCCATTCATTCATTCATTCATTCATTCAATCGTATTTATTGAGCGCTTACTATGTGCAGAGCACTGTATTAAGAGCTTGGGAAGTACAAATCAGCAACATATAGAGACAGTTCCTACCCTTCCCAAGCATTGAATAAATATGATTGAGTGAATGAATGAGTGAAGGTGATGGGGCTGGGATTAGAACCCATGATCTCTGACTCCCAAGCCTGTGCTCTTGCCACTAAACCATGCTGCTTCTCTACTAAGCACTGGGGTGGATACAAGCAAATCATGTTGGACACAGTCCCTGTCCCATGTGGAGCTCACAGTCTCAACCCCCTTTTTACAGGTGAGATGTGAGGCCCAGAGAAGTGAAGCAATTTGCCCAAGGTCATACAGCAGACGTGTGGTGGAGTCAGGATTAGAACCCATGACCTTCTGACTCCCAAGCTCATACTGTATTCACTATGCCATACTGCACCTGGGGCTTCCAAAGGCAGAGGGGAGGCAGACTCACCAGGTGGGGGCTGGCCAGCTCTGGAGAGGTGGGGCTGGCTAGAGGTCAGCCTGTTCTAAAACGGGATAAGACAATTGGGCCAATCTTAGCAGATGCAGATCAAGAGGAGACCTCAAGAGGAGGTCGGCAATAATATACTCAACAGCGGGTAAAAAAATCCAAGTCATTAGGTTACAATAATATTTTTCCAATGCTTTTATTCACAAAAGAACCAAATTCACAAGGTAGTTTCCTAAATTGGCTAGATAATAAATACTTTAATAAATTATGGAATAAATAAATACATATAATTTAATTCTCACACCCTTTCAATTGCTTTCTACTTCATAAATAAATATTCTAAAATAAGTTATATTTGAGTGATATTTTTGAGAACTTTTTGGGATAGAAATAGCTTATAAATCTTGCTCTACTATTTAAGTATGGTTATAAAAAAGATCATGAAGGGCAAGAACATATTTTGCTCAGCATTTTCTCAAGAAAATTGAACAGGAACTTATCCCTAATCCGTTGTAACATATACTTTAAATGAATAATTTATTTTGAGAAATGTACTGAATGCAGTGAATTTTACCCTTCAACTATTTTTTTGATGTTCAATGTAATCAAATGCAATGGACTAAGCTGTGGTCAGAGAGAATCTTGTCATTTCTCCCCACATCCCCTTCTTTCACCAATGGTTAAGTTTTCTTTGGTCTAATATTCGCGAGGAATCACTTTCAAGGCTCGATAATGATGACAAACTTCAAGAATTCTGGTAGTTCATCAGTCTGTTGATTGTCACAACACGGATTCTGAATGCCTGAAGAAGTATGCAGAGTTTGATCTTGGTTTTATAAAAGTCGTCTGTCCTATAACTTGTAGTTGGTGTGGAGAGCGTATCTGGGGCTTCCGAAGGCACAGGGATATTCAAAGCCTAAAAATAAAAATACTGTGGTTGATATATTGTGGTTGCTGGAGAAGCAGCGTGGCTCAGTAGAAAGAGCAAAGGCTTTGGAGCCACAGATCATGGGTTCAAATCTCGGCTCTGCCAATTGTCAGCTGTGTGACTTTGGGCAAGTCACTTAACTTCTCTAGGCCTCAGTTCCCTCATCTGTAAAATGGGGATTAAGACTGTGAGCCCCCGGTGGGACAACCTGATCACCCTGTAACCTCCCCAGCACTTAGAACAGTGCTTTGCACATAGTAAGTGCTTAATAAATACCATCATTATTATTATTATGTAGATTCCATCATTAAAACATATATTAGTACAAATGTATGAAGCCAGCCCATCAGATCCCACCACACATTCAGTTATTATATTTCCCAAAGCTACTTCCAGCCAGATGGCCAGGCAGAACACAAGAGAAATGTACCGCTCATTATTCACACATGCATCTTGAACAGCTCTTTGAAAAGATCCTTGAAGCTATTTAGGAAATCATCAGTGGGAGTTGTTTGCAAAGGAACAATTCAGTTAAGATGACATCTGTTGCAGCCACCAATTAATTGTGTTACCTTAGAACCAGAAAGGGATTGATTGCTATCAATCAGAACTCTTTAATCACTCAAAGGCCACTTATATCAGGCCTAGAAACAGCTATCTTAAGGATAACAACAATAATAATAATTCCATCTTGTGTCAAATGAATCTGGATTTGATGTCCAAATGAAGACCTCCTTTAGCTCTTTTTGCAGTAATTAATTGGATGCCTGCTTTCAGTAGTGTCTGAATGTTCACAAGGGGCTGGCTGCTTTGAAAGTTAGAATGAACTTTCTCTGTGAGAGACAGTGTGGTCTAATGGATAGAGCAGGGGCCTGGGAGTCAGAAGGGCTTGGGTCCTAATCCCAGCTCTGCCACTTAACTGCTATGTGTCCTTGGGTAAGCCCCTTGACTTCTCTGTGCCTCCATTACCTCATCTGTAAAATGGGGATTAAGACTGTGAGCCCCTTGTGGGACAGGGACTGTATTGGTGTGAATCAGAATATGCAGGAAGGACCTGCTTCAAGTGGAAAAGTGGCATTTCTAGGAACTTGAAGGGGCTGGACACATCTCCCATTTATATTATAAATAGACATTCCCCCTCACCTATCTTTCTCCTTAATAAGTTTCACCGGTGCAACAAGAACTCCATATGGATACATCCTGTTCCCCAGAACAAGAATATCTGCAATAGCAATGATGCACATACTGTATACACTTAGGAGGCTGGCTTTTCCCAAACTTTCTGAGGCAGATTTTAAGTCCTTGCCACCATCTGTAACCACGAAGTTTTATCTCTTCCCAGACATCGTTTCACTTAACATTTTTTGGGTATATGGCTGCCCTCTCAAACCACCTAGGAACAATTCAATCTAAAAAGCATCAAGAGCATGGGCCTGGGTGTAAGAAAGGCTTGGGTTGTAATCCTGGCTCCTCCACTTTCATTCATTCAATTCATTCAATCGTATTTATTGAGCGCTTACTGTGTGCAGAGCACTGTACTAAGCCTTGGGAAGTACAAGTTGGCAACATATAGAGACGGTCCCTACCCAACTGTGGGTTCACAGTCTAGAAGACTGTGAAACTTAGGTGGAGCCAATCTCCTAACTGTATACAGTATGTGCATCATTGCTATTGCAGATATTCTTGTTCTGGGGAACAGGATGTATCCGTATGGAGTTCTTGGTTCACCAGTGAAACTTATTAAGGAGAAAGATAGGTGAGGGGGAATGTCTATTTATATTATAAATGGGAGATGGTGTCCAGCCCTTCCAAGTTCCTAGAAATGCCACTTTTCCACTTGCCTGCTTTGTGAGCTTGGGCAAGTAACTTCACTTCTCTAGGCCTCAGTTACCTTATCTGTAAACTGGGGATTAAGATTGTGAGCCCTATATGGGATAGGGACCGTGTCCAACTCGATTTGTTTGTATCTACCCTAATGCTTAGTACAGTGTCTGGCACACAGTAAGCACTTAACAGATACCATAAAAAATTAGGTGATTGGTAGATAACCTATGAACTCCTAGACCCAGAAAGTGTCATTATATAGCAAACCAGGCTCGATTGTTTCCAGTCAAACTGCTACTTATTAATTCACTGTGAGGAAAGTGTTTGTCGCTATTATTGAACATGCTGAGCCAGCACAGACAATAAAGATGTTACCAGCGTAAGAAAAATAAGGGCACCTATGGTACTGAGGCTGATGAGAAAATGTAATATACTTGGTTTCTCCTTTCAAATAATTGATTTTCCAGGGAATCTGGGATTGAGAGAATTGATAACATGTCTGCAGGCAACTGTTTGGGTTCTTAGATTCAAGATACGGGTGCAATGAGATAATTCAAGGTGTTACCATAAAAATGATTAAGACTCTTAGGGCTGTACCAGTCCGGATTGGGAGATGGAGAGTAAACTCAATGGGATTCTCCATTGCTAACCACATGACAATTAGGTCTTTTCATTTTGAGGAAATGATGCACCCATTTCTTTTCCCCCCAGTGTCTAGGTTTTAATACGCCAAGTGGCAGAAGGAGGTCTTTTCAAAGTGCTCAATGAATACGACTGATTGATCGATTAATAATAGGAAAGATTTACCTGCATCAGTTCGTCTATTGCAGCCAACATATTTTGATCCAGAGAAATCTGCCTCCTATGATCACTCGAAAGAGTTTTATTGATTGCCTTGAACTCCACTCTGTATTTTTCCAGGTCCTCAGCGATGCTTTTCAAGCACCTTTGGCTCTATGAGACATTAAGTATAGAATAAGGAAATACTGCCAGTGGCCCAAATTATACTTTTTTAAGCTTTAATTTGTTGACTTTTGCTCACCAGATTTAGATAGGCTTCTGCTTTTACACAAATGCCATTCTGGAAGGAGAAATCAGATATATTATACACAGTCATTCCAAGGTTATTCAAATTGAAGTACACTACTTAAATTCTCCTCTACCTTGGTTAACTCTTCCAGAAAACATGCCTTCATAGTATTTATTTGGTTTCTAGTGATATCTTCATGGTCAATCTCATCAGAGGTGCAGGAGTAAAGTTCCAATATTTGACTTGCCTGTGGAAATAATTAAAAGGGCACAGCTTGAATCAGCATACTGAATGTCATAGTTGGTGATTTTAATTGGTGAGGAGGGGACTCATGACAATGTGAGTTATGACAGAAGTGGTTGCCCTTTACTTCCATCTCCTATTCCCACAGGAAATTCTGGTTAACCACCAAAAGGTAGGAAAAGACTCATTTACATCTTCTTTCTCTCCCTCACCCCTCTTCTCCTGCACGGAGGATGTCTTTCATTGGATGTCATGTCTTCCATTCTGTAAACATTATAAATCATTTTGACAAGCTGGGCTAATCAGTATCCACATCCTCCAGTGAGTTGCAGACACTGGGTTTTCTAAGACATATTTTTTTCTGGGAAATGGATGTGTTTCAAGAGCATCTTTTTGAAGTACAATAAAAAAAAAAGGGAGGAATGAAAAAGGGGGGGGGAGGGAAATGCATGGTTGGATGTAACAATCCAGCACAGTCTAGTCCCATAAGTAAAATGAGAACAGTTCCAGTGGCTAGTCATATATGCTATATGAAGATACATGCCTAGATAAAATATGTTTGAAAACTACTTCAATCAAATTATTGGCTTATATCTATGGTGGGTTTAATTTTACAAGCAGAATGGTCCAGTGTCAGGCCTGGGTGTCAGAGAGTCCTGGGGTTTAGTCCTGACTCCCCAAATTGTCTGCTGTAAAGCCTTGGGCAAGTCACTTAACTTTTCTGTGCCTCAGTTTCCTCCTCTGTAAAATGAGGATTAAATACCTAGTCACTTTCCTACTTAGACTCTGAACCCTGTGTGGGATAGGGACTGTGTTGGATCTGATCAACCTCAGTCTATGCCAGTGGTTGGTGCACAGAAAGTACTTATCAAATACCTCAGTCATTATTATTATTCACAAGGTAAAGGACAACTCTTCTGTGGCTCTGAGAAATCCTGTTACTTGTTCCTCCATGACAAGATAGTGCTTTCACTTTGTCATGGTACTTTTAACCCTAAATCAAAGTTAAGCACCACATTCTCCTTTATTGACATATATGGTAACTACATTAGACTTTTACCCAGAACCATATTCTTATTGGATTTTGTTGAACATATAAAACCATGTAAGATAAAAAGTTACTTTCCCATGCCAATAACCTGTGAAAGGCTACTTTTTAAGTTGCTTGATAGACTATTTACTAAAAATCAAATAAACTAATTCAGAGTAAGGAGTGGGTAGACGCCTACTGATTAAATGGAGTTTTTTAAATTAATTCATTCAATCACATTTATTGAGCGCTTACTGTGTGCAGAACACTGCACTAAGCACTTGGAAAGTCCAATTTGGCAACAGAGACAAGCCCTATCCAACAACGGGCTCACAGTTACAAAACAAAACAATGGCAAGTAAATCAAAAATGAAACACAAAACAAGCAAGAAAACATAAACAGAATTTTAAATATCCAAAGGTCAAAGAAGAGAAAAGCAGACATCACTTCACACCAAAACTTCTGCTTTTGAATATGGACACCTGGCTAGATGAAGCTTTAAAATCAAATAGAAAAGTAACAGACTAGATTACACAGTGAATTAAAGTGGATAATTGCTTTCACACATCCTTGTAAAAGAGTCATTTTTCTGACCCCATAGTAATGTCAGTTTGGCAATATGAATTCAACGCCAACAGCTGCCTCCTCCCAGAAATGACCATTTTCGGTGGGGACAGGAACTATCTATGGGCTCATCAGTCCCCCCCGGCCCCCTCCTCGATGATGGCTCCCATTCAACCTGTACAGGTTTATTTATGTGTGCAGACAAATGCGAAAAGTAATAATAGCCGTCAAACGTCAGCCAAGCCCCGGGGTGTTGGTGCAGAAACCAAAGCTTCGGCCGCCCACTTACCTTTTGCCAAGTGCTGCTTATAGCACCTAGGAGCTTTTTGGCGATGTTGGGGTACTGAGGGTTTGGCTGTGGGTTCAGCGGGTACGTCCTGATCCAGCTGAGCTGTTCCAGCAGGATAATGGCAGCGGTGAAGAGGACACCTAGAGGAGACGGTGTTCGGTGTTTGCTCCATCAGTGACCCGATGCTGTCCAGCGCTCTTGCCCGAGGCCCACCCCTTCATCCTGCCTCCTCCTCCTCCTCCTCTTTCTCCTCTCTCCCCCCCCCCCCCCCCCAACCTCCTCCTCATCGTCCTGCTCCTGGGTTCTGGGCTGGCTAGCCGCCCCAATGGGCTGCAGGATTGCCCAGGCCGGTGTGCCTCCCGGCTCTCCAGCCCATCCTTCTTTCCAAATCCCACTGGGCCCATCGCTATGGGGGGTGGGCGCCGGGGGGGAGAGAGGGGGGGAGTGAGGATCATTTCCAGGATCATTTCCACCCGAGGGCCGCCAGGCCGTCCGTGGGCCGTCCGGGGGACAGTCTGGGGGTGATCTGGTGAACGGTTTGGGGGTCGGCCGGTAGTAGTCCGGGGGACAGTCTGGAGGTCGTCCGAGGGACAGTCCGGGGAGACAGTCCGGGGGTCGTCCGAGGGGACAGACCGGGGGTCTTCCAGGGGGACAGTAATGGGGTCGTCCGGGGGGACAGTCTGGGGACAGTCCGGGGGTCGTCCAGGGAGACAACCCGGGGGTCGTCCGGGGGTCGTCCGG
This sequence comes from Tachyglossus aculeatus, assembly GCF_015852505.1. Taxonomy (NCBI): domain Eukaryota; kingdom Metazoa; phylum Chordata; class Mammalia; order Monotremata; family Tachyglossidae; genus Tachyglossus; species Tachyglossus aculeatus. Next base: position 40,856,887 of record NC_052066.1, read on the forward strand.
GGACAGGCCGGTGGTCGTCCGGGGAGACAGTCCGGGGGTCGTCCGAGGGGACAGTTCAGTGATCGTCTGGGGGTCATCCGGGGGACAGTCCGGGGGACAGTCCGGGGGTCGTCCGGAGGACAGTCCGGGGGTCGTCCGAGGGGACAGTCCAGGGACAGCCCGGGGGTCGTCCGGGGACAGTCCGGGGGTCGTCCGAGAGGACAGCCCGGGGCTCGTCCGGGGGGACAATCCGGAGGTCGTGCGGGAAGGAGCGGGAAACCACCCGTCCGGGGGTCCGTCGGGGGTGGGAGTTGGGGGTCGCGCCTCCCCCGTCCCCCCCCCTTTCCCCCTGCCCCCCGGCGGCGGCGGCGGCGGCGGCGGCGGCTCCTCCTCACCGGGCCGGGCCATGGGGGCGACGCTGGGGGCGAAGGCTCCGGGTCCGGCGGGGCCCCCCGCCTTTATAGGCGGCCCCGGGGAGCCGCGCAGGACTTTCCCGGGCCTCCTGCCCCCCTCCTCCATCCGCCCCCCCCGCCCCCCCCAGTCCCGGGATCGCCCCCCACTTCGCCCTCCATCGGCTCGTCGCTCCCACGGCAAGTCCGGCCTCCGCCGTCCGGCCCCCGGGCCGCCCGGACACCCCCAGAACCTCCCCCCGGACCGCCCCCCCGCAGCCCCCGGACGGGACGAAACCGAAACCGAAACCGAAACCAAGGACTTCGGGGGGCAGGACCGGCTCAGTCATTCATTCATTCATCCATAATGATGATAATAATAATGATAATAATGATGATGCCATTTGTTAAGCGGTCACTATGTACAAAGCACTGTTCTAAGCTCTGGGGAAGATGCAAGGTGATCAGGCTGTACCACGGGGGGCTCACAGTCTTCATCCCCATTTTACAGATGAGGGAACTGAGGCACAGAGAAGTTAAGTGACTTGCCCAAGTTCACACAGCTGACAGTTGCCAGAGCCGGGTCTTGAACCCATGACCTCTGACTGCCAAGCCCGTGCTCTTTCCATTGAGCCACGCTGCTTCTCCATCCATCCATCATGATAATAATAATGATGACGGTATTTGTTAAGTAGTACTTACTATGTGCCAAGCACCGTTCTAAGCTCAGGGGGAGATACAGGGTAGTCAGGTTGTCCCCACGTGGGGCTCACAGTCTTTATCTCCATTTTACAGATGAGGGAACTGAGGCACAGAGTAGTCAAGTGACTTGCCCAAAGTCACACAACTTACGAGTGGTGGAGCCGGGATTTGGACCCATGACCTCTGACACCCAATCCATCCATCCGTCCATCCATCCATCCATCCATCCATCCGTCCATCCATCCATCCATCCATCCATCCATCCATCCATTCATTCGTATTTATTACTTAGAATAATAGTAATGATGGTATTTCTTAAGTGTTTACTACATGCAAAGCACCGGTCTAAGCACTGGGGAGTATACAAGATTATCAGGTTGCCCCACGTGGGGCTCACAGTCTTCATCCCCATTTTACAGATGAGGTAGCTGAGGCACAGAGAAGTTAAGTGACTTACCCAAAGTCACACAGCTGACAAGCGGCGGAGCCAGGATTTGGACCCATGACCTCTGACTCCTAAGCCCGTGCTCTTTCCACTGAGCTACGCTACTTCTCTATTATTAGAGAACACTGTGTCAGCGCTTAGAACAGTGTTTTGCAAATAAATGCCATTATTATTATTATTATTATTATTATTATTATTATTAAGAGCTTACTGTGAACTAAGCATTTGTGAGGTACAACTTGGCAACAGATAGAGACGGTCCCTACCCAACAACGGGCTCACAGACTAGAAGTGGGAGACAGACAACAAAACAAAACAAATAGACAGGTGTCAATATCATCAGAATAAATAGAATTATAGCTATATACACGACATTAATAAAATTAACAGAGTAATACATATGTACAAATATACACAAGTGCAGTGAGCTCGGCTCGGCAGATCGGGTAATCAGGTTGTCCCACGTGGGGCTCACAGCCTTAATCCCCATTTTACAGATGAGGTAACCGAGGCACAGAGAAGATAAGTGACTTGCCCAAGGTCACACAGCAGACAAGTGAAGGAGTCGGAATTAGAACCCATGCCCTCTGACTCCCAAGCCCGGGCTCTTGCCACTAAACCACTCTGCTTCTTAATATTGTTTTCATTATTACTTTAATATTTGTTACGCACTTGCAATGTGTGAGGTACTGGGTTCTGATCCCAACTCCACCACTTATCTGCTCTCTGACACTCGGCAGGTCACTCAAGTTCTCTGCGCCTCAGTTACCTCACTTGTAAAATGGGGATTAAGACTGTGAGCCCAAGTGGGACAGGGACTGTGCCCAATGCCATTTGCTTGTATCCACCCCAACGCTTAGCACAGGGTCTGGCATTTATTCACTCATTCAATCATATTTATTGAGCACTTACCATGTGCAGAGCACTGTACTAAGTGCTTGGGAGTAAGCACTTAACCAATGTCACTGTCATTATTATTATCATTATTTTCAATAATATTAATAAACACTGTACTGTTCTCATTGCTGGGGCTGGGCACAGTCCCATCCTACAAGGAGCTCACAGTCTAAGGTATAAACTCAATCACGGCCACCAGGGTGCCCTTTGAGGCTGCTAGACAAGATAGTGCCGACTTAGCAACTCCCTTCCACAGCTTCCTCCGGCCTTCCCCACCTATCAAAATCCAGATTCAACACCCCCAATCAATTCTCCCACTTCAAGCCCCTCTGCCCTGACTGGAACCAGCCCCTAAGTGGGCAGAGGGAAGAAACTTTAGGAATGCATGAAACAGAGACGGGGTCAGATTTGAATCAAAATCTGGGAAAACGTCCTGAGCCGTGAGTCCCCTTCCACACACGGTCTCCAGAACAATGAGATAAACACTGGGTGATGGGGGAGGACCTGGCCAGGGGCAATTGCGCTGGCAAACCAAACGATGATACAATTCCAAAACCACATATTTTCTCCAAATAGGGACTATTTTAGTACAGTAACCACCCTAGGCTGTTCCTATTTGCCAATGAGCAGCACGTGGCAGGATGCCAATGGGCTGGGGATGCACGTCTCAGGTCTGATCTCAATAGGGTGGGGCAGAAGTTGTGCCAGGACCAGGCAGACCTGGCTCCAAAAGTCCCCAACCCATGTGAGGCCAGGCCTGGACAGGGCTGTGCTGCTGGCCCCTGGTCCCAGGGATCTGTTCTCTGTTTGGTTGTCAGCCAGAGTCCCCTCCTCTCCCATAATAATAATAATAATAATAATAATTGTGGTATTTATTAAGGACTTACTATATTCCAGTCACTGTACTAAGCGCTGGAGTAGTTACAAGCAAATTGGGTTGGACGCAGTCCCTGCCCCGCGTGGGGCTCTGTTTTAATCCCCATTTCACAGATGTGGTAACTGAGGCCCAAGAAGTGGAGTGATTTGCCCAAGGCCATACAGCAGAGAGAAGTGGCAGAGCTGGGATTAGAACTCCTTTCTGACTCCCAGGCCCATACTCTATCTACTATCGAGAAGCAGTGTGGCTCAGTGGAAAGAGCACAGGCTTTGGAGTCAGAGGTCATGGGTTCAAATCCTGCCTCCGCCAATTGTCAGCTGTGTGACTTTTGGCAAGTCACTTAACTTTGGAGAAGCAGCGTGGCTCACTGGAAAGAGCCCGGGCTTTGGAGTCGGAGGTCATGGGTTCAAATCCCAGCTCCGCCAACTGTCAGCTGTGTGACTTTGGGCAAGTCACTTAACTTCTCTGCGCCTCAGTTCCCTCATCTGTAAAATGGGGATTAAGACTGTGAGCCCCCAGTGGGACAACCTGATCACCTTATAACCTCCCCAGCACTTAGAACAGTGCTTTGCACATAGTAAGCACTTAATAAATGCTATCATTATTATTATTATTATCTGTGCCTCAGTTACTTCATCTGTAAAATGGGGATTAAAGACTTTGAGCCCACTGTGGGACAACCTGATCAGCTTGTAACCTCCCCAGTGCTTTGCACATAGTAGGTGCTTAATAAATGTCATTATTATTAATATTATTATTATTACTACACCAAGCTCCCATCTTACTCCACCCCAAAGTCCTGCACCTTGTGCTTGGCATCTTCTTCAGTGACTGGCCAGCCACCACCAACCCCTCTGGGAAAGCCCACTCGCCACCTTGCTTTCCAGTCAGAAACGTTTTTGACTTTCACCAGTGGCTGGAAGAATCCCAACTGGGCGGCAGCAGGCATCAGCACAGCCTCTGTCTCGCCTGAGCGACATCTGGCCCATCTGGGGCTTGGCAGGACCCACGTTGCTGCTAACCTGAAAGTGCTTTCACTGTTTAAAAATGGGTGGGATGGACGGAACTGGCTTGGGGGAGGAGGGTGAAGGGTCTCCAGGTTCACCTTTTCCACCCTGTTGCATGGCCTTCAGAACAGAAAGCTCCAACAATGGGGAAGAGAAAAGGGCTGGATATGCATCATCATGCTCTGGGGCCAGGATTGGCCATCCAGTAATAATTATAATAATAATGGCATTTATTAAGCATTTACTATGTGCAAAGCACTGTTCTAAGCACTGGGGAGGTTACAAGGTGATCAGGTTGTCCCATGGGGGGCTCACAGTCTTAATCCCCATTTTGCAGATGAGGTAACTGAGGCACAGAGAAGTTGAGTGACTTGCCCAAAGTCACACAGCTGACAAGTGGCAGAATTGAGATTTGAACCCATAACCTCTGACTCCAAAGCCCATGCTCTTCCACTGAGCCATGCTGCTTGATAAGGCCAATGCCCTCTCCCTCCAAGAAACTGAACCACTCCAGGTTCCTTAACTGTTGCAAACATATTCAGCTGTCTTTTCTCACAAACTGGAAAGGGCAGGATTGACTTGGACAGCAACTTCGCCTGGCTTGGCCTGAGCCCTCCCAAGGCACCAGCCTGGACAGGTAGAGCCAAGCCATGAATCGGAGATGGGCTAGGGAGCCTGGGGGCAGTCGTGTCCACCATGGGGAAGATGGCCCTGAGTTAGTGCCTGCTTGAGTTGGAAGTCTCCCCAGCCTGCTTACACTGTTAGAAGAGAGGCTGCAGCTGCTGCCCCTGGCCTGGGACCAGCTGCTTCTTCTGTTTCCAGAGGATGGCTGTGCTTTGCTGTTTACCCTTTATAACCTCCTCTAGTCTTAATTTTTTTCCTATTCCTCTCCCAGGGTGGATTGTTTCTAATTTCTGCATTCCTCTCTGTCCCCCTTCTCCCATTCTTTGCTTAAAATAAAGTTCTGTTGCTTTCTTGTATCTTCATTCCCATTCAGAAAGTCATGTTTCGGGGTTGGATTCAAAAATGACAAATGGATTGGTGTGTTGGGGGTGATGGGGGGAGAGTCGTGGTTTTTTCCCTGGAATTAAACCCTTGCCTTAGAGAAATCCCAGCCTCATTTTTTTAGTATGGTACTTCTTAAGCACTCACTATGTGCTAAGCACTTTTCTAATCACTGGGGTAGATTCAGCAAGTTAATCAGGTTGGACACAGTCCCTCTCCCACCCAGGACTCCTAGGCACAGCTCCAGGCACTTAGGGACACACAAATCAACAGAAAACATGGATGGTGTCTCTGGAGCATTTGTAATCTAATAGGGAAGACCAGAAGAAATAAATTATATATACTATATAAGTAAAGTATAAGAGCAGAAATACAAATGACAAAAACAAGTATGAATTAAATAATCAATTGAATAAATAGAAAACATCAACTGATGTACACTTAAGTACTAAGAAGGCTGAAGAGGACATGTAGATTGAAGTTTCCCAAATAAGCTGAATGAGAAATAAGAGGAAACTCCCTTCTATTTTCTGAGGCTGGAGGCTTCCTGAAGTGTTGAACGAGAGAGTTGGAGATGGCAGGTGGGGCAGAACAGACAGCATAATGGTTGGGCAAAGTTAATAATAATAATAATAATAATAATGGCATTTTTTCAGTGATGATGATGATGACGGTATTTGTTAAGCGCTTACTATGTGCCAAGCACATATTTTAGACTGTGAGCCCAATGTTGGGTAGGGACTGTCTCTATATGTTGCCAATTTGTACTTCCCAAGCACTTAGTACAGTGCTCTGCACATAGTAAGCACTCAATAAATATGATTGATGATGAAGCACTGTTCTAAGCGCTGGGGTAGATACAAGGTAATCAGGTTGTTCCATGTGGGGCTCACAGTCTTACTTCCCATTGCCAGATGAGGTAATTGTGGCACAGAAAAGTTAAGTGACTTGCCCAAGGTCATTCATTCATTTAATTGTATTTATTGAGTGCTTACTGTGTGCAGAGCACTGTACTAAGCGCTTGGGAAGTATAAATCAGCAACATATAGAGATGGTCCCTACCCAACAACGGGCTCACAGTCTAGAAGGGGAGACAGACAACAAAACAAAACAAGTAGATAGGTGTCAATAGCATCAGAATAAACAGAATTATAGCTATATATACATCATTAATAACATAAATATAGTAAATATGTACAAGTTAAATAGAGTAATAAATATGTACAAAAATAAACAAGTCTGTGGGGAGGGGAAGGGGGCAGGGCGGAGGGGTGATGGGGAGGGGAGGAGGAGGAGGAGAGGAAAAAGGGGTGCTCAGTCTGGGAAGCCCTCCTGGAGGAGGTGAGCTCTCAGTAGGGATTTGAAGGGAGGAAGAGAGCTAGCTTGGCCTATGTGTGAAGGGAGGGCATTCCAGGTCAGAGGATGGATGTGGGCCAGGGGTCGACGACGGAACAGATGAGAACGAGGCACACCCAGCAGACAGTGCCCAAACTGGGATTAGAACCCAGGTCCTTCTGACTCCCAGACCAATGCTCCATCCACTGAGTCATAAACATCATGAGAGCACTAATAATGGCGGAAATCAATTATTGGTATTTATTGAGCACTTACTCTCTGGAGAGCACTGTAGTAAGTGCTTGGGAGAGTACAATAGAGTTAGCAGACATGATCTTTGCTCTCAAGAAGAAGTCCCACTTTCCTCTGCTCTGTGGTTTCAGGCAGCTTAAACATAAGGTAAGTCATCCAGCCCTAGACACATTTGTCCTTAGTTCTGAGATCTTGTGCCCAGACAGGGTTGGGGGGACTCAGTGGAGAACACTACACTAAGCACTTGGGAAAGGACAGTACAGCAGAGTTGGTAGATATAATCTCTGTTCACAAGTAGTTTATGGTCTACAAGGGAGCGCCACATGTTTCAAATGCCTTTTTAAAATGTCCTTTCTTAAGCGCTTATTCTGGGCTAGCCACTGTACTAAGCTCTAGGAAGGTACAAGTTAATCAAGTTGGACATAGTCAATGTACCACATGGGGCTCACAGTCTTAATATTCTGTGCCAGGCACTGTACTATTAGACTGTGAGCCCACTGTTGGGTAGGGACTGTCTCTATATGTTGCCAACTTGTACTTCCCAAGCGCTTAGTACAGTGCTCTGCACACAGTAAGCGCTCAATAAATTCAATTGATTGATTGATTGATTACTAAATGTTGGGGTATATACAAGCTAATCAGGTTGGACATAGTCCATGTCTCACTTGGACTTAACCCTCATTTTACAGATGAGGTAATTGAGGCCCAGAGAAGTTAAGTGACTTGCCCAAGATCACACAGCGGACAGTGGTGGAGCCAGAATTAGTATCCAGCTTCTGACTTCCAGGCCCGTGCTCTATCTGCTGGGCCACGCCGTTTCTCTAACGCTCATCCTGGTTAATGTGAAAAAATCAACGGTAGCACAGCAAGATGCAGGTAGTGAGCATCAGGGGGATGGCACTCAGAGCGCGTGAGGCCTGTACTGACAGCAAGTGACCCCTCTTCCTCCCTACCCGTGGGCTCGCTCCACTGTGTTTGGATGACATGGCCTGCTGCAGCCACACTTCCATTCTGGACTCCTTCCCGGGTGCAGAGGCTGCTGAGTGGGATGGAGTACTGAGAGTCAGGAAGTGCTCAGGTTGGAGCTGTTCTCGCGCTGTGTGGGAGGCTGGTGTCCTGGTTCCCACAGCAAGTGGGACAAGTGGAGTCCCAGGCGTGGTTTATTAGAAAGAGGAGAAAGACCGGGAAAAGTCAAAGTGTGGCCCCAAAATGCAAGCCAGATGGAGCCTTCCAGACCCTGGCATTGGGGAAATGGCAAGGCCACAGTTGCCGCACACTCCAATTATCTGACTCAGGCTCAGGCCTGGTCAGTTTCTGTGCAAATCTTCCCCATGCTAGCTGCTAGTGGGGAAGTAATAATAATCAAAATTGTGGTATTTGTTAAGTGCTTACTATATGCCAGGCACTGTTCTAAACACTGGAGTGGATAAAAGCAATTCAGATTAGACACAGTCCCTGTCCCACATAGGGCTCACAGTCTTAATTCCTATTTTACAGATGAAGGAACTGAGGCCCAGAGAAGTTAAGTGACTTTCCCAAAGTCACACAGTAGACAAGTGGCAGAGATGCAACTAGAACCCAGGTCCTTCTGACTTCCAGACCCATGCTCTATTCACTAAGCCATGCTGCTTGGGAAGTCCCAAGCCAATCTATTAATCATGTGAGAGAAACAGCATGGCCTAATGGATACAGCATGAGCCAGGGAGTCAGAAGGACCTGGGTTCCAATCCCAGCTCCGTGACTTGTCTGCTGATGTCTGTGAGCAAGTCACTCAACTTCTCTGTGCCTCAGTTACCTCATCTGTAAATTGGGGATTAAGACTGTGAACCCCACGTGAGTCATGGACTGTAACCAAACTGATTAGCCATTTACCCCAGCACTTAGTATGGTGCCTGGAACATAGTATGCATTAAACAAATACCACACACACAAAAAATGATGCCCCCAAAACCATGCCTAAAAATCACATCTCACATATATCCCAGCATACCTCACAATGACTTAGTCACAGTTCATGATAAACATCTATAGACACCAAACAAGTCATCTTCAGAGGTAATAATAATAATAATAATAATTATGGTATTTGTTAAGCACTTACTTTGTGCCAGGCACTGTACTAAGCACTGGGGTGGACACAAGTGATTCAGGTTGGACACAGTTCCTGCCCAACATAGGACTCACAGTTTTAATCCCCATTTTAGAGACGAGGCCAAGTGAAGTGACTTGCCCAAGGTCACACAGTAGACAAGGGGCAGAGCCAGGATTAGAACCCACGACTTTCTGACTCCCAGGCTGGTGCTCGTACCAGGGCTAAGTCCTTCAGCTCATGAGTATTCATCGATTGCCTCACCACAATGCTAATACAGCTCTGTTCAGGTAATGTTAGAATTTGGGAAATGGTGACGGTAAAAATGCTTAGTTTCCTGCAAGATGGAGAAAAAAATAAGGAGCCTTTTTGTTCAGAGCCGGTCATGGCCACACATCCCTACCTCATCCATCTTCCACAAGGGGCTCATTCTCTTATCCCCATTTTACAGATGAGTTGATTAAGACACAGAGTGATTAAATGACCTGCCCTTGGGCAGGTCTTCCAACAGGTCAGCCAGTAGCAGGGCAGACTGGGGGAAAAATCCCATTCTTCAGGCTCCCAGTTAAATTCTCTCTCTACTGTATCACAATAGCTCTCCATCTCTATGGGATTAAGGGCAAATCTAAATTAGCACATATCTATCATGTACTGCTCCTAAAAGAAGCAGCGAGGCTTAGTGGAAAGAGCATGGGCTTGGGAGTCAGAGGTCATGGGTTCTAATTCTGGCTCTGCCACTTGTCTGCTGTTTGACTTTGGGAAAGCTACTTAACTTCTCTATGCCTGTTACCTCAACTCTAAAATGGGTATGAAGACTGTGAACCCCACGTGGGACAACCTGATTACCTTGTATCCACCCCAGTGCTTAGAACATTGCTTGGCACATAGTAAGTGCTTAACAAATACCATCATCATTATTTTTATTATCATTTTATTTATTTAAATTAATATAATATAATAATTTATATTACAGTCCCCTCTAGACAGTAAGCTCATTGTGGGCAGGGAACGTGTCTGTTATATTGTTATGTTGTACTCTCCCCAGAGCTCAGTACAGTGCTCTGCACACAGTAAGTGCCCAATAAATATGATTGTCTGGCTGGTCCTCTATCAGCGACCCCTAGACAGGCTTCTAGGCTGCAGCAGGTGCTGGGTTTGGGATGAGGGGGAGGAGCTGCCAAGTATCCCCACAGACACCTGTTGTCATCATACACCTGTTCTTTGGTGACCCACAGAATGCGAAACACGACACCAAACAAAGCTCCCATTCGAAAGAGGGCAAGTCCAGAAGGACAGTACCACAGAGGGCCTATTTATTCTTTAGAAAGAGGACGCTTGGTTCAGCTTTCCTTTCTCATAGTCTTCCTTCTGATCTCAGACAAAATCTTTCAGTTCAAGAGCTTTCTCAGGAGAAAAAAACCAGGAATGCACAAAGGCCACAATGCCTTTTCCTGTGGCTTCTAAACATGTCAGTTTCTGCAGTTTCTACCTTCTCCGGTTTCCAGTTCCCCACCGACCCCTGCTTGGGTTGTTTCAGGCCCCTCCCATCTCCATCTTACCGTTGAGTCAGATGCATTGATGTTTCTGTCCCTGGTGAGCCCTGTGCTACTGAAATCCCGATCAGTCAATCCATCAACCAATGGTATTTACTGAGTACTTACCGTGTGCACAGCACTGTACTAAGTGTTTAGGAAAGTACAATGGGACAGAGTCCGTAGACATGATCCCTGCCCACAAGGAGTTTACAGTCTAGAGGCGGAGTTACCTCAGTGTTATCCAGTGGCGGTCCCTTAGATTAGGAACCTCATAAGGGACAGGAATTCTGTATTATCTGCTTGTAACTGCCCCAGTGCTTAGCACAGTTCTTGGCACATTGTAAACAATAAATGCCCTAATTATCGTTGTTGTTATTATTATTATTATATCCTTCTTGCCCCTGGAAATGTATATAAAAATTAATAATAATAATGGTATTTGTTAAATGTTTACTATGTGCCAGGCACTGTACTAAGCGCTAGAGGGGCTGAATGCTAATGATCACAGACTAATTAAGTGAATTTATTCTCTAAAAGAGTTATAAAATGATTGATTTTGTACTTCAATTGAACAAAACAATTGCCTGTAGTAGTTTCAGGGCATCGGTCTGATGGTTTTCTGCAAATGATTTAGTTTAGGTTTGGGATCGTCTCCAAATTCCAAATGCGACCCGTTAGCGTTTACCTCATTTTGCGCAGTATTTACAGTGAAGTCTGAACATTTCTAGGAAGAGGTGGGGCTTAATTAACTTGCTCAGGTGCTTTAACAAAAGAGCTTTGGGACACTGCTCTCCTCTGGGATTGAGAACAAAGCTATCACCTTTGATGCCTATTGGACCTTCTTTATTCAAACACACTGAGAAAGTGTCTTTTCCCTACTTCCCTGTCATCCTAGATTGAATCCTTCATGAATTGAATGGGGGCCCAGCTTCCTGCTCCCCAATTTCCAAAGGAGAGACCTTAGTTCTCCCTGAAGAAGAAAGGAAAAAATGGCATTGTTCACTTTTTTTCTGGAAATTTTCATTAAATCACATTATGAAGTTATCATTTTCCTAGGTTGGATTTTCCTCCCATGTGAAGTCAACTTCAAATTGCCCTCATTTAATTCCCCCTACTTAGTATTCACTATCTTAATTTTATCCCTTGGATTAGTTGACCCTTATTTCGCCTCCCATTACTCCAATCTGGGGGACAACAAAGGAATTCCATTCTGAAATTTGAAAATTGTCAAATATTTAATCATGATCAATTTAACAATGTGCACAATTCTTTTAAACTTCTAAAGAAAATATTTCAATTGCCTAGGCCACTTCCTGGGGCAAAAGAATAAATAGCTCAAGCTATGGGATGAAGTCTCTGAGTTTCATTCCCCGGGAAACTAGGTAGTTTTCTTTCAGATTGAATTTTATCGAGGGGATTTTTGTGCCTGCACATTCTTGTAGCCATAAGAGATGTAATGACAGATAATTTAGGTATCTTTTAAAACTTACAAGCAAAAAACCCAGGCCTTGTCCAGAGTGACCCAGACAAGGACATATGATACACAGAAACAAGCAGAGACTCAGATCCAATGATAGGGAGGGGAAGTGGTAGCACAATATGATGGGGCAGTACAGATACTTTTCTGGACCCGTGTTTTAATTCTGGCTCTGCTGTGTGACTTCCAGCAAGTCACTTCACTTCTCTGGGCCTCAGTTACCTCACTTGTAAAATAATAATGATGGCATTTATTAAGCGCTTACTATGTGCAAAGCACTGTTCTAAGCTCTGGAGAGGTTACAAGGTGATCAGATTGTCCCACAAGGGGCTCACAGTCCCCCTTACATTCATGCATTCATTCATTCAATCGTATTTATTAAGCATTTACTGTGTGCAGATCACTGTACTAAGTACTTGGGAAGAACAAATTTTACAGACGGGGTAACTTAGTCCCATAAGAATATAAGCTCCTTGTGGGCAGAGAATAGTCACTTCTTTGTTTTGTCCTTTCCAAGTCCTCATCCAGCACATGGTTCCTGGCCCCATTGCCCTCAGAGATGGGTTGCATATTGGCCCCCTATCCAGTGCTAATCAATTGATTAATCATATTTTCCACCTACCCATCTGCTGTGGGCCAAGCTGGAGTCACCAGTGTTGACATTCCAGAGGCACCGTTAGCCACACTGGCTCAGCCACCCTCCTCCACCCACCCGGGGTGGCTACTGGTGGCTGAAGCCAGCTGATGAGGAGGTTACAAGTTGATCAGGTTGTCCCACGGGGGGCTCACAGTCCTAATCCCCACTTTACAGATGAGGTACCTGAGGCACAGAGAAGTGAAGTGACTTGCCCAATGTCAGCTGACAATTGGCAGAGTTGGGATTTGAACCCATGACCTCTGACTCCAAAGCCCATGCTCTTTCCACTAAGCCATGCTGCTTCTCCCAAAGAGCATATAACCAAAGGCTGTGGACTGTAATCTTGTTGTGGGCAGGGAATGGGTCTGTTTATTGTTGTATTGTACTCTACCAAATGCTTAGTACAATGCTCTGCACATTGTAAATGTTCAATAAATACAATTGACTGACAGTTCATTCTATACCTCTAGAACCAAGGGAGCATATCATTTCTATATTGATTATAGAGCGTTTGAGAGTAGCCAAAAAATGTTGCTTGAATTTTTATTTTATTTTATTATTTTATTTATTTTTTATTTTTCACTTTGCAGCTACATGAAAAGCTGCTTTATAGCCTTTACCGTAACAAAACCTAACTTTTTTTAAATGACATTTAGTAAGCGCTTTTTATGTGCAAAGCACTGTTCTAAGCACTGGGGAGGTTACAAGGTGATCAGGTTGTCCCACAGGAGCTCACAGTCCTAATCCCCATTTTACAGATGAGGTAACTGAGGCACAGAGAAGTTAAGTGACTTGCCCAAAGTCACACAGCTGACAATTGGCAGAGCTGGGATTTGCACCCATAACCTCTGACTCCAAAGCCCAGGCTCTTTCCACTGAGCCACACTCCTGAAGTGACATCCTCCCCATAAAAGCTGGTCATTATGTTTGGGCAGGAATTGTGTTTATTTATTTTATTGCACTATCCTAAGTGCTTAGCACAGTTCTCTGCACACAGTAAGTGCCCAGTAATTACGATTGATTGATTGATTAATTAAAGAATATTGATAAATTTGTTAGTTAACTCTTAGACTGATGCCAAACTCATTATTTTCAGACATTTGTTAAAAAGGCCCTTAAAATTTAGGGTTTAATTTTTCAGTAACTTTGTAAGTCTGCCTTCCTGGATTAGTAAGAAAAGCAAATTTTTTAAAAAGTAGCCAGAAAATAATTTAGGAAACTATTAAGAAAATGTAGCCTTCTGACATGTTGAGAAACACTGGCAATCATTCATCCTAGGGAAATAACGTTCATTCATTCATTCATTCAATCATATTTATTGAGCGCTTACTGTGTGCAGAGCACTGTACTAAGCACTTGGGAAGTACAAGTTGGCAACATATAGAGACGGTCCCTACCCAGCAGTGGGCTCACAATCTATAAGGGGGAGACATAACAAAACAAAACATATAAACAAAATAAAATAAATAGAATATGTACAAGTAAAATAAATAGAGTAATAAATATGTACAAACATATACATATATAAAGGTGCTGTGGGGAGGGGAAGGAGATAAGGTGGGGGATGGGGAGGGGGAGGAAGGGGAGAGGAAAGAGGGGGAGAGGAAGGAGGATGCTCAGTCTGGGAAGGCCTACTGGAGGAGGTGAGCTCTCAGTATCAATCAATCAATCACATTTTTTGAGCACTTACTGTGTGCAGAGCACTGTACTAAGCACTTGGGAAGTACAAGTTGTCAACATAAAGAAATGGTCCCTACCCAACAGTGGGCTCACAGTCTAGAAGACAGTCAGTAGGGCTTTGAAGGGAGGAAGAGAGCTAGCTTGGCAGTTGTGTGGAGGGAGGGCATAGTATTTATTCTATGTATATAAATCAGAGGTCTTAATGAGTGTTTAATGAATCTACATGTAAACAGATAGCTTCATACAGTATGTGCAACTAATTGAAATATATAATATGAACTGCTGGGAATATGTATAACAATCAATCATATTTACTGAAACTTTACTCTGTGCAGAGTACTGTACTAAGTGCCTGGGAGAGTGCTAATATAACATTCTCTGCCCACAGCAAGCTTATTTCTTATAATTCATGAATCTAAATACCAAAGTACAGCCTCCTAGTCACTGGTGCCTATTCCCTAAGGGTAGGCATTCTCTGTCTCCCCTCCCCACTTCTCCCCTGCCTTCCTCCCCTCCTCCCTTCCCCCCAACTACCCAGTTTTTTGGCCTGAAACCCGAGCCTTGCTTATCCCAAATCTCTGTCAAGTGCTGGGAGTGTCCAGTTAACCTTATTATTAATATCATCATTATTATTAGCATGGTAATTGTTAAGCACTTACTATGTCAAATGCTGTTTTAAGTGCTGGGTTAGATCACTCAGTCAATCAATCAATGATATTTATTGAGCACCTATTATGTACAGAGTACTGAACTAAGCGCTTAGGAGAGTACAATACAAAAGAGTTAGCAGACACATTTCCTGCCCCCAGCAAGCTTACAGTCTAGAAATACAAGTTTATAAGGTCGAAAACAGTCCCTGTTCTACATGGGACTTGCAGTCTAAGTTGAAAGGATCACAAGGCAGCTTCTGGCCTGTTAGCTCTCTGATGTCTGTCCTCTCTCCGTCCCCATCTCCACTTTAAACCCTGACACCCCCAAGCGCTTTGCCCTCATGATCAAAATGAAATGATCTTTGCTTTAAAAGGAAGAAAGAGAATTGCAGTGGGAGGGGGCGGCAGATGGACAGAGATCCAGAAAACCACATCAAGCTCGGAAAGGGAGCCCCTTATAGCTCTTCTCCCAGCAGGAAGCCTGATACTTGGAAAGGATTCTGTTTCCCTTTCAAACAGCAGCATAAAACTGAACTTGAACAAGGATCTGGCATGGGGCTGACAAGCACTTTCAATAAGATTGGAAAGCATTAAATGGCTCTGGAATTCCCACAAATGGTATGGTAAAAGCACCGACATTGAAAGCTTTTAAGTCAGTTTCAATTATTTAATCTTTGTCAATCCGGGTGCTTATCTTCCCTGTTACCATGTTCATCCACTCTGACATTTGAAGTGGAGTGCCAGGTTTCAGTAGCTTTTGGAAATGAAAAGGGGGGTGTCAAGAGAATGCACAGAATAGGAATGGCATTTTGAAAACTGGTTTTCCTGATTATAGCAATTAATTAAAGATGCACAACATAATCCAATTCCCTGTCTTTGTAGAGTGCCCGCTGCCCAGTTTCTGAAGAACAGATTTATTCCCACTTTGATTCTGGTGGCACAAGTAAGATAGATGTAGATCTCATATTTATGGGTCATTGGTGTGGTTCACATTTTCCTAATAATAATATAATACTAATGAAAGTATATATAATTTAATTATATAATAATATAGCACTAATGGTATTTGCTAAGTGCTTACTATGTGCTAAGCACTGTACTAAGTGCTGGTGCAGATACAAGATTATCAGGTCCCACATAGGGTTCATGGTCTGAGTGGGAGAGAGGACAAGTATCCCCATTTTGCAGAAGAGGAAATTGAGGCACAGAGAAGTGAAGTGACTTGCCTAAGGTCACAGAACAGGAGGGTGGCAGAGCCAGGACTAGAACCCAGGTCCTCTGACTCCCAGGCTCATCCTCTTTCCATTAATGTTTTGTGCGTTCAGCATGGAACGATTTCACAGTGTGCCCAGGGTTGCTTGGCTGCTCCCCTTAGAAGCCCTGGGAGAGGAGGTTGTTGGAAATAACCAATCAGTCAATCAATCATATTTATTGAGCACTTACTGTGTACTGTGTACATTGTACTAAGTGTCTGGGAAAGCACAATACAACAGAGTTGGTAGACACATTCCCCACCTCTAGACTGTAAACTCATTGTAGTCAGGGAATATGACTGTTTATTGTTGTATTGTACTTTTCCAAGAGCTCAATGTAGTGCTCTGCATACAGTAAGTGCTCAATAAATATGATTGAATGAATGTTCCCTGCCCACAAGGAGCTTACAGTCTAGAAGGAGAAATAACATAATGAGTTCTTTTTTTTTAACGGCATTTATTAAGCACTTACTATGTGCAAAGCACAGTTCTAAGCGCTGTGGAGGTTACAAGGTGATCAGATTGTCCCACGGGGGGCTCACAGTCTTAATCCCCATTTTTACAGATGAGGTAACTGAGGCCCAAAGAAGTTAAGTGACTTGCCTAAAGTCACACAGCTGACAAGTGGCGGAGCCAGGATTTGAACATATGACCTCTGACTCCAAAGCCCATGCTCTTTCCACTGAGCCACACTGCTTCTCTTTCTGTCTTTCTGCCTTTCTGCAACCCTGGGTGTGGAAAACGAACTCAGGTAGAGCCAAAACGGTGGTTTCTCCTCTTGCCATCTGCAAGAGAAGAACGATGATGAGGACACGGCAACTATGCTTCTTGTCCTCCTGGGACTCGGGGACTGGGGAAGAAGGGGCACCAGTTGCATGAGAAGGGTCTGGAGACAGATAGGAGTCCACTGGGGACAGGATAGGGATCAGGATTTCAGAACTGTGGTAATAATAATAATAATCCTAATAATAATAACTGTGGTATTTGTTAAGCGCTTATTATGTGCCAGACATTATATAAGCGCTGGGGTGGATATAAGCAGTTTGGGTTGGACATAGTCCATGTCCCACATGGGGCTCATAGTCTTTATCTCCATTTTGCAGATGAGGTAACTGAGGCCCAGAGAAGTGAAGTAACTTGCCCAAGGTCACATAGTGGGCAAGTGGATAAGTAGCGTGGCTCAGTGGAAAGAGCATGGGATTTGGAGTCAGAGGTCATGGGTTCAAATCCCAGCTCTGCCAACTGTGTGACTTTGGGCAAGTCACTTAACTTCTCTGTGCCTCAGTTACCTCATCTGTAAAATGGGGATTAAAACTGTGAGGCCCCCCGTGGGACAACCTGATCACCTTGTAACCTCCCCAGCATTTAGAACAGTGGTTTGCACATAGTAAGCGCTTAACAAATACCATCTTCATTGTTATTATTAAGTAGCGGAGTCAGGATTAGAACCCAGATCCTTCTGGCTCCCAGGCCCATACTCTATTCACTGGGCCACTGTTACTCTGGTAATAGTAATAGTATCAATCAAGCACTTGTGTGCAGAGCCTGTACTTCACAAAGGGAGAAACATCCCATGGTCCCTGCTCCTCAGAAGCTCACAATCTGAGAGTATATGTGTTCCCCACAGGATCAGGATCAGGATCAGCTGGCAGCAGTTGTAGCCAAATTGCGCGGGACCTGCAGCAGTGCCAATGAAACTGGGTTTTTCCATGAAGGTAACAGCCTTGGCCTGGACCAGGGGATGCTGGTTAGCAGATCCTCACCTGAGAATGATGGGACTAGCACAGTGCCATGGTCCTGTGCTGTGGTGCTGTGGTGCAGCACAAGCACAAGTCAGAGGTCGTGGGTTCTAATCCCAGCTCTGCCACTTGTCTGCTGTGACTTTGGGTAAGTCAATTAATTTCTCTGGGCCTCAGTTCCCTCATCTGTAAAATGGGGAATAAGAGCCCCAAGTGAGACAGGGACTGCATCCAACCTGATTAATTTATATCTACCCCAGGGCTTAGAACAATGCTTGGCACACAGTAAGTGCTTAACTGGTACCATTATTATTACTGTCTACTGTGTGACTGTGGGCAAGGCATTTCACTTTTTTGGGCCTCAATTACCTCATCTGTAAAATGTGGAGTGAGACTGTGAGCCCCATGTGTGTCCAACTCAATTTGCTTGTATCCACCCCAGTGCTTTGTACGGTGCCTGACACTTAGCACTTAACAAATACCGCAATCATCATCAAGTGGAAAGACAACTCTGGAGTGGGGGTCTTGTGCCAATCCCGGGACTTGTGAGGCAGAGGGGAGGGATGGAGGTAGTGCTTCTCCTTCTGTACCTTAGACTTCTTCTTCTTTCCATCTTTTTCTCTCTTTCCCCTTCTAGACTGTAAGCTCACTGTGGGCAGGGTCTACCTACTCTGTTACATTGTATTCTCCCAATCACTTAGTACAGTGCCTTTCACAGTTAGTGCTCAGTAAATACCACTGATTGATTCATCTTTCCCTTCTTTCCCACTCCTTGATCCTTCCCCTTTTATTCCTTTTACCCCCTATTTCTTCTTTCCTATCCTTTTAATGACACACCCCCTTAAAGTCCACCAATCTTGCCCTCTTGCTCAATATGAAAAATTGGCACCTTGTCCGTGCAGATGGCCAAACCTGATAACTCAGGTAAAAAGTCATCTCTTTGTTCAGTCTGTGTGCACTGTTCTATCAGATCACTGTTCAATCACTCTGTAGCATCCTATAGAATCACTGAACTGCAGAGTAAGGATAGCAAATTCATTCATTCTTTCATTCAATCATATTTATTGAGTGCTTACTGTGTGCAATCAATCAATCATATTTATTGAGTGCTTACTGTGTGCAGAGCACTGTACTAAGCGCTTGGGAAGTACAAGTTGGCAACATATAGAGACGGTCCCTACCCAACAGTGGGCTCACAGTCTAGAAGAACTTGTGGAAGGTCAAATTCAGAATTTTTTTGGGGGGGCGGGCAGATAAGAAATGGATCTTTGGCTAGGATGGAGGGGGCCGAAGACCACCAGAACCCATCCTTCGGTAAAACGGGGAGTGCCAGGAAGGTGAGTTAATGAGGCGGGTTGTCCCATCACCGTGAGTGTCAGGGCTGCGGACTGGAACCTCAGAGGACGCGGCGATTTGTGAGTGCAGAGCACTGTACTAAGTGCTTGGGAATCTGAGTTGCTTTCCAAGACTGGAACTTGGCCTCTCAATTGGAGCATGCCTTTCCCAAACCGGTAGCTTGAGGCTCCTGAAATGGGAGGATTTGGGGGCTGGGGGGCAGGTGGGGGCAACAGAGAGACAAAAACAAACAGAAAGAGTGTGAATGTGTAGGAAAGCAGAGAGAATCTTTGTAGGAAAGTTGCAGGAGAAGCCCAGGTGAGGGAAAGCATGGAGACATTGCTCACTTCCGCAATGTCAGTTGAATTAGACTCTGTATCCTGGAAAATCAATATAAACAACCTCCCTGTCCTAATTTTGTTAACCAATCACCCTTCTCTGTGGAAGCGTTCTGGGGTAAAATGAATTCATCAGTGGCTTTTCTACATGGCCTCACTCATTCTGGGCAAGAAGGAGAATGATGATCCAAGGGTGTCTTAAGTAGTTACCAGGAGCTAAATTCATGACATGCAGCCCCCTGGAGGAAGGAGTAAACATAAACATGTATTTACCCTTCACAGCTCATTCAGTTAAAACATAAATTAATAAGAGATGTGGTTCCAGAAGAGAAGAGCCGAGGGGGTTTTCTTCTCTAGCTAATTACAAACCCCGGTTATTGCAACAAGAGAATGAGCCATGAAATGTCTGGTTGCTACGGTGGGGAAATCCTCTTCTCCAGTTCACTGTTCTGGGAGGAGCTGTGTAAAAGCCTGGTAAATGGCCAGAAAGCTGAGTCTATGAATTATACATTAGAGACTCATCTCAAGTCATGCATTCAAAATGGGCATTAAGACCACAACCTGCCTCTCTGTTTCTTTTATAAATAGCCCTACGGTTGGCTGCTTGCTGACTGAGTGGAAAGCCAACTGCAGCAGTGAAACGGAGTTGGATAAATGGGCCCGAAAGAATTAACTTGATGGGGAACTTCTCACTGACTGTATCCATTCCTGGGAAAGCCGAGAACAGCATGTCTGGTCAGCTGGTGATCCACCTTTAAGGTCTGGGCAGCCCTTTGCTGGCCTCTTGAGAACTCAGAGAAGCACAGTGGCCTAGTAGATAGAGCACAAGCCCGGGAGTAGGAAGGATAATAATAATAATGATAATTGTGGTATTTGTTAAGTGCTTACTATGTGCTAGGCACTGTACTAAGTGCTGGGGTGGATACCTGCAAATTGGGTTGGACACAGTCCCTGTCCCTCATGGGGCTCACAGTCTCAATTTCCGTTTTCCAGATGTGACAACTGAGGCCCACAGAAGTGAAGTGATTTGCTCAGTCACACAGCAGACAAGTGACAAATCTGGGATTAAGACGCATGACCTTCAAATTCTCAGGCCTGTGATCTATCCACTTTGCCATGCTGCTTCTCGTGGGGCTCACAGTTTTAATCCCCATTTTACAGATGAAGTGACTGAAGCCCAGAGAAGTGAAGCGATTTACCCTAGGTCACACAGCAGACAAGTTACAGAGATGGGATAAGAACCCAGGTCCTTCTGACTCCTAGGCCCATGCTCTATCCACTAGGCCATGCTGCTTCATTTTTGCTCTCTTAGTGTTGACTGTTCACTATAGCAATTCTACACTTGGGTGGAGACATGCTGACATTTCATTTTCAAAATGGTGAACTATACAACACTTTGAAAAAAAGAAAGCTCCTGAAAGGATGCCAACGACTTTTAATAGCTGCATCATTTTTAGATCCATTTCAGTTCCATAAAAGGGCATTGTAACTAGTCTTTTATCTTTTTACTATTTTAATTCAGTTTACACTGGGAGTTCACGGCAGTGCCAGATAATTCCTACACCATCATAATCTCACCATCCCCTCATCAAGCCCAATAGTCTTCTTATTTATTTTTATAAATATAATACAATAGAGTCGGTAGACAATGATCCCTGCCCACAAAGCGCTTACAGTCTAAAGGAGGGAGACAGACATTAAAATGTCACTGGGACTTTTTCAGTTACCAGGATTAGCTCAAATTGTTGTGGGGCAGGGAGAAGACCCTTTTCTCACTAGCTGCTGCTCTGTTCCTTACTGGGGAACCCCAGAGTTCTCACCTCTTCTGGGTCCCTGGCAAGAAGCCATGAAGAGGGTCTCTCCCTCTAGATTGTAAACTCACTGTGGGCAGGGAATATGTCTGTCATATATATATATATATATATATATATATATATATACATATCTCCATTACGTTGCTGACTTGTACTTCCCAAGCGCCAAGTACAGTGTTCTGCACACAGTAAGTGTTCAATAAATATGAATGAACACAGTAAGGGCTCATATAAATACAGTTGACTGACTGACTGCTCTAATAGCCATCCACCTGCAATCTTCTGAAGTCATTCCTTTGGACCCCCAGAGATTCTTGGGAACCTGGCTGGAAGTCTCCTGTCTAGCTCACCCTCTGCCTCAGGCAGAACCACAGGGCCCAATGCTCCCAGACTGCTGATCCCAACCCTCAGAAGTTCCAGGGAAAGGGACTGTGTAATCTCTGCAACAAATCCACTCACACCTTAACCCCCCTGACTGTCAGGAAGTTCTTCCCTAAATCTAACCTGAGTATCTCCTTCTGCAATCTAGTCCCTGTTCTGCTTTTTCTATCCTTAGTGGAAATGGGGAACAGCTGATTACCTTCCTCATCATGGCTTTACAGACTTGGGAGACGGTTAAGCCTCTGTCTGTCTCTTCTCCAGACTAATAAATGTGCTACCTCCCCCTGGGTCCAGCTCTTTGGAAGGGGGCACTGAAATGCTGACTGTAGAGAGAGATGGGGGCTTTGTCTGGCAAGCACAAGGACAACAGCGATAATAATGACAAGACTGCTATTACTACTAATAATGGTAAGTTTAAGCACTTATTATATGCAAAGTACTGTACTAAGTGTGGGGTTGATTCAAGATAAACAGTCTAAGTAAGAGGGGGAACAGACTGTAAGCTCGTTGTGGGCAGGGGTTATGTCTGTTTATTATATTGTACTCTCTCAAGTGCTTAGTATAGTGCTTGGCTCACAGTAAGCACTCAATAAATACAATTGAATGGATGAATGAATGAATAACCATTTTGCAGACACGAGAACTGAGGCACAGGAATATTAAAGGAGTTGCCCAAGGCCTCACAGCAGACAAGTAGCAGAGTTAGAATTAGAACCCAGGTCCTCTGACTCCCAGGACTGTACACAAGAGAATTAGGGACTACATGTTACAGCTGGCTGGCAAAACAGCCTCTACAGAGTCCAGCTAAATGACACTATGCTGGGTTAGACGTTCTGGGGAGAGGGGAGATAATGCCACCAGATTATGCCCCAAACAACATACCTTAAAGAAAAGCAGCATGGACCAGTGGAAAGGGCATGGACCTGGAAGTTAGACCACCTGGGTTCTCATTCCAGCTCTGCCACTTGTCTTCTGTGTGACCTTAGGCAAGTCACTTCCGTTCTCTAGGTCTCCATTCCCTCATCTCTACAATGGAGATTTAATGTCTGCTCTCTCTCCTACTCAGACTTTGAGCCCTGTGGGGGAGACCCAATTATCTGTATTTATCCCGGTGCTTGGCACATAGTAAGGGCTTAACAAATGCCATGATTGCTCTTATAATTATTATTAAAATTATTATGAAGTGTGTAGTTTCCCCATCCTCCTGACTCCACCCCACCCGCTCATTGCTCTACACTCCTGTAAACTCACTCTAGTTTCTCTGCACCCCTATTTAAACATGTAGCCCCGATCAAGGCTAAACTAAGGCATTCCTTGTTTGGTAGATGAGCTAAGGCTTCAGCAGGGAGTGAAAATGATAAATCCAATGGCAGAACTTCAAGAGAAAGCTCAAGATCTTTAGGTGAAGAAGAACTTAGTCATTGATTAAGGCAACTGGGAGTCAGATGGGGTAGGAATTTTGGCTGGGTAAATATCAACCGAAAAGGCTAGCTTTTATGGGAGCAGGAACCAGGAAGGATTTCCCACCAGGGGTTCTTTTATGGGTGGGCTGGCCTTATGGAGAACTTCCCTTTTTATTTGTGGTTGAGAATAATTCAGCAAAAAGTTATTTTAGCCCAGACTTTGATGGTTAAAAAAAAGCAGTGGTTCAGAACCTTCCTTTCCATGAGAACTTTTTAAAAAATGGCCAACCAGGGGACTCCTGCATAGTTTAAATCCTACTTTTATCCATTGCCTTGTGGGTGGCCCCTTGCCTTACTTCAAATCAACACCTTTAATAGGTGTGTTTGCTTTTGCTAAATTGCTTTGCAGAAGGAAATGTGAGAAATGGGTAGGGAATGATTAAAGGTGGTTAAATGCTGGAACATGTGAGTGAGGGGAGATTATGTGTATTAACTGAAACATGGCTGTTTCCGGACGACACGGTCTTTTCTGCTGCTCACTCCAGCGGAGGCCTCTTCTTCTCCCACTCTCCCAGACTCACTGGAAAAGGAGGAGGTATCGGTTTCCTTCTCGCCCCCCCAATGTTGCTTTCGCACTATCCCTCCTCCCCCTTCCCTTCCCTTCCTTTGAAGCCCACGTTATTCACCTCTACCACCCCCTCCAGATTCTTGTAGCTGTCATCTACCGCCCCCCCCCCCCCGGCCCCACCTCCAACTTCTTTAATGATTTTGACCCCTTCCTCACCTTTCTTCTCTCCTTTTCCATGCCCACTCTGATCCTCGGAGACTTCAACATCCAAATGGATATCCCTGGCGACTCCTCTGCCGCCGGCCTTCTATCTCTCCTTGATGCTGTCAACCTCCTGCTCCACCCCACCTCACCCACTCACCAACTTGGTCACTCCCTCTACCTCATTATCTCCTACCGCTGCACTATCTCCATCCTCACCAACTCTGAAATCCCTCTTTCTGATCATAACCTTCTCACTTGTCTCCTCACACTCCTCTCCCCTGTAAATCTATATTACTACCTCACAGAGACCTCCGCTCTCAACCCCATCCATCTTTCTGGGTGCCTCACACCCCACCTTGCCTCCCTTTCCTCTCTACCCAATCTTGATGATCAGATTACTGCTCTCAGATTACCCTCTCTACTCAGCTTGCCTCACTTGCTCCCCTTTCCCTTCGCCACTCTTGTACCACTAACCCACAGCCCTGGATCACTGCCACTGTCCACCTCCTTCTCTCTTATGCTCGAGCTGCTGAATGCTGCTGGTGAAAGTCTAAGCACCAAGCCAACCTCATCCACTGCAAGTTTATCCTTTCCTGCCTTAACTCTGCCCTCTCCTCTGCCAGACAAAACTATTTCTCCTCCCTTATTGACACCCATGCCCGTCATCCCCATCAGCTGTTCCATACATTTAACTCTCTTCTCAGGCCCCCTGTTCCTCCCCCTCCACCTTCCCTCACACCCAACAATCTGGCCTCCTACTTCATTAGTAAAATTAACTCCATCAGGTCTGAGCTCCCCAAAGTCACTCCTCCCCCTCCTCCAACTCCCCCTGCTCTCAACCCTCTCTGCTACTCTCCCATCCTTCCCAGCAGTATCCTTAGATGAGATCTCCTCCCTCCTCTCAAGTGCTACTCCGGCCACCTGTGCTTCTGACCCCATTCCCTCTCATCTTATGAAATCTCTTGCCCCACCCCTCCTCCCCTCCTTTCCTTCCATCTTCAACTGCTCACTCTCCACTGGTTCCTTCCTCTCTGCCTTCAAACATGCCCATGTCTCCCCCATCCTAAAAAAAACCCCTCTCTTGACCCCACCTCCCCTTCTAGTTATCGCTCTATCTCCCTTCTACCATTCCTTTCCAAACTCCTTGAATGAGTCATCTACATCCTCTGCCTCAAATTCCTCAGTGCCAACTCTCTCTTCGATCCCCTCCAATCTGGCTTCTGCCCCCTACATTCTGCTGAAACAGCCCTCTCAAAGGTCACCAATGACCTCCTGCTTGCCAAATCCAATGGTTCCTACTCTATCCTAATCCTCCTCGACCTCTCAGCTGCCTTCAACACTGTGGATCACCCCCTTCTCCTCAATATGCTATCCAACCTTGGCTTCACAGACTCCACCCTCTCCTGGTTCTCCTCTTATCTCCCTGGCTGTTCATTCTCAATCTCCTTTGCAGGCTCCTCCTCCCCCTCCCATCCCCTTACTGTAGGGGTTCCTCAAGGGTCAGTTCTTGGTCCCCTTCTGTTCTATGTCTACACTCACTCCCTTGGTGAACTCATTCATTTCATTCATTCATTCAATCGTATTTATTGAGCGCTTACTGTGTGCAGAACACTGTACTAAGAGCTTGGGAAGTACAAATTGGCAACATATAGAGATGGTCCCTACCCAACAGTGGGCTCACAGTCTAGAAGGGGGAGACAGAGAACAAAACAAAACTTATTAACAAAATAAAATAATTGGAATAAATATGTACAAATAAAATGAATAAATAGAGTAATAAGTATGTACAAACATATATACATATATACAGGTGCTGTGGGGAGGGGAAGGAGGTAAGGCAGGGGGGATGGGGAGCGGATGGAGGGGGAGAGGAAGGAGGGGGCTCAGTCTGGGCTCCCACGGCTTCATCTCTATGCTGATAACACCCAAATCTACATCTCTGCCCCTGCTCTCTCTCCCTCCCTTCAGGCTTGTGTCTCCTCCTGCCTTCAAGACATCTCCATCTGGATGTCTTCCCACCATCTAAAACTCAATATGTCCAAGACTGAACTCCTTATCTTCCCTCCCAAAGCCTGCTGTCTTCCTGACTTTCCCATCATTGTAGATGGCACTACCATCCTTCCCATCTCACAAGCCCACAACCTTGGTGTCATCCTCGACTCTGCTCTCTCTTTCACCCCTCACTTCCAATCCGTCATCAAAAACCTGCCGGTCTCACCTCCGCAACATCGCTAAGATCCGCCCTTTCATCTCCATCCAAAACACTACCCTGCTGGTTCAATCTCTCATCCTATCCCAACTGGATTACTGCATCAGCCTCCTGTCTCTCCCCTCTTCAGTTTATACTTCATGCTGCTAACCAGATCATCTTTGTACAGAAACGCTCTGGTCATGTTACTCCTCTCCTCAAAAATCTCCAGTGGCTACCAGTCAACCTACACACCAGGCAAGAACTCCTCACTCTCGGCTTCAAGGCTCTCCATCACCTCGCCCCCTCCTACCTCACCTCCCTTCTTTCCTTCTACAGCCCAGCCCGCACCTTCTGCTCCTCTGCCGCTAACCTCCTCACTGTGCTTTGTTCTCGCCTGTCCCACTGTCAACCCCCGGCCCACATCCTCCCCCTGGCCTGGAATGCCCTTCCTCCGCACATCCGCCAAGCTAGCTCTCTTCCTCCCTTCAAAGCCCTACTGAGAGCTCACCTCCTCCAGGAGGCCTTCTCAGACTGAGCCCCCTCCTTCCTCTCCCCCTCCCCATCCCCCCCCACCCTACCTCCTTCCCCTCCCCACAGCACCTGTATATATGTTTGTACAGATTTATTACTCTATTTATTTTACTTGTACATATTTATTATTCTATTTATTTTATTTTGTTAATATGTTTTGTTTTGTTGTCTGTTTCCCCCTTCTAGACTGTGAGCCCGCTGTCGGGTAGGGACCGTCTCTATATGTTGCCAACTTGTATTTCCCAAGGACTTAGTACAGTGCTCTGCACACAGTAAGTGCTCAATAAATATGATTGAATGAATGAATGTATTATCTACATTGGAAATCTTTAAGGAAAGGATGGGGGAGGGTGGGGTAGAGGGAGGCTTTTTTTAGTTCTATATCGTAAAATTTGTGATTGCAGGTGAATTCTTTGTTTATTTGATTAGTGGGTTGGGCTTCTCTGGCATAGTGTTCCAAGGTTTGGTGGTCCAGCATGTTGGCCTGATGAAAGTTTTGCATATTTCTGGATGAATTAAAAACATACAACAGCGTGAGTGATAGTATGCTAACGACACTTCAACAGATGTGCATGATTTTCCTAAAAGCTTTGTCTTTGCCAGTTTCCTCGAGTTTGACACTTAGCTCATAATAAGCACTTTCAGTGGCTGGATTTTGTAGAGCCCTTATATATCTGTGGAAAGATGCTTCATCCACCTCTGTGGCCATACCAGGAACTCTGACATCCGCAGCATCTCAAGGTTTCTATCTATCAAGTTTTCTTTCTATCCCTCAACAATCAATATATTTATTCAGTGCTTAATGTGTGTAGAGCATCCTATTAAGGGCTTGGTAGAAGACAGTAGAATTAGTAGACAGTAGACCTTCAACAAGTTTACCTAGGGGAGGAAACAGGTATTCAGATAGGAAGAAGTAATAGAATAGGAAGATATGTAAATGAATGCCTTGGAGATGTGAGAATGCCAAGGTGTTAAGTGAAATCAATCAATCAATCAATCAATCGTATTTATTGAGCGCTTACTATGTGCAGAGCACTGTACTAAGCGCTTGGGAAGTACAAATTGGCAACACATAGAGGCAGTCCCTACCCAACAGTGGGCTCACAGTCTAAAAGGGGGAGACAGAGAACAGAACCAAACATACCAACAAAATAAAATAAATAGGATAGAAATGTACAAGTAAAATAAATAAATAAATAAATAGAGTAATAAATATGTACAACCATATATACATATATACAGGTGCTGTGGGGAAGGGAAGGAGGTAAGATGGGGGGATGGAGAGGGGGACGAGGGGGAGAGGAGGGAAGGGGCTCAGTCTGGGAAGGCCTCCTGGAGGAGGTGAGCTCTCAGCAGGGCCTTGAAGGGAGGAAGAGAGCTAGCTTGGCGGAGGGGCAGAGGGAGGGCATTCCAGGCCCGGGGGATGACGTGGGCCGGGGGTCGACGGCGGGACAGGCGAGAACGAGGTACAGTGAGGAGATTAGCGGTGGAGGAGCGGAGGTTGCGGGCTGGGCAGTAGAAGGAGAGAAGGGAGGTGAGGTAGGAGGGGGCGAGGTGATGGAGAGCCTTGAAGCCGAGGGTGAGGAGTTTCTGCCTGATGCGCAGATTGATTGGTAGCCACTGGAGATTTTTGAGGAGGGGAGTAATATGCCCAGAGCGTTTCTGGACAAAGATAATCCGGGCAGCAGCATGAAGTATGGATTGAAGTGAACAGAGACACGAGGATGGGAGATCAGAGAGAAGGCTGGTGCAGTAGTCCAGACGGGATAGGATGAGAGCTTGAATGAGCAGGGTAGCAGTTTGGATGGAGAGGAAAGGGCGGATCTTGGCAATGTTGCGGAGCTGAGACCGGCAGGTTTTGGTGACGGTTTGAGGATGGCATTTGTTAAGCACTTACTATGTGCAAAGCACTGTTTTAAGCACTGGGGAGGATACAAGGTGATCAGATTGTCCCACGTGGGGCTCCCAGTCTTCATCCCATCCATTTTCCCCGACTCCCTCTCCCTTCTACATCGTCTAAGCACGTGGGTCTGTAACTTTAAGCACTTGATTTTCACTCTACCCTCAGTCTCACAGCATTCATGTGCATATCTATTATTTATCCATTTTACAGATGAAGTAACGGAGGCACAGAGAAGTTAAGTGACTTGCCCAAAGTCACAGAGCTAACACTTGGCAGAGCCAGGATTTGAACCCAAGACCTCTGACTCTCAAGCCCGTGCTCTTTCCATTGAGTCATGCCACACTGTCAGAGAGTGGGAGGCAGAGGAGGAACATGTCAAATTTCCTCTCCCCCTCGTCCCCCTCTCCATTCCCCCCATCTTACCTCCTTCCCTTCCCCACAGCACCTGTATATATGTATATATGTTTGTACATATTTATTACTCTATTTATTTATTTTACTTTTACATATCTATTCTATTTATTTTTTTAGTATGTTTGGTTTTGTTCTCTGTCTCCCCCTTTTAGACTGTGAGCCCACTGCTGGGTAGGGACTGTCTCTATATGTTGCCAACTTGTACTTCCCAAGCGCTTAGTACAGTGCTCTACCCACAGTAAGCGCTCAATAAATACAATTGATTGATTGATTGATGTCAAAGAGATTTAGAAGACTGGTCAGAGAGGTAAGAAGAGAACCAGGAGAGGACAGTGTCAGTGAAGTCATAATTGGGTCAAGGAGCTTACAGTCTAGAGGGGGAGACTGATATTAAGATAAATAATGGATATGCACATGAATGTTGTGAGACTGAGGGTAGGGTGAAAATCAAGTGCTTAAAGTTACAGACCCACGTGCTTAGATGATGTAGAAGGGAGAGGGAGTTGGGGAAATGAGGGCTTAGTTGGGGAAGGTCACTTGGAGATGTGATTTTAATAAGGCTTTGAAGGTGCGGAAAGTAATGGACTTCCAATGTATATGATGGAGGAGGGAGTTCCAGGCAAGGGGGAGGACTTGGACAAGGGGTCAGCGGTGAGCTAGTTGAGATTGAGGTACAGTGAGTAGGTTGGCTTTAGAGGAGGAAAGCATCTGGGCTGTAAATCAGCAAGGTACGGTAGGAGGGGGCAAGGTGGTTGAGTGCTTTAAAACCAATGGTAAAGAGTTTCTGTTGATTGTGAAGGTGGATGGGCAACCACTGGAGGTTCTTGAGGAGGGGGGAGATGTGAACGGAATTTTCCTTTAGAAAAATGACCAGAGAGCAGAGTGAAGTCAAAACTGGAGTGGGGAAAGATGGGAGGTAGGGAGGTCAGCAAGAAGGCTGATGCAGTAGTAGTCAAGGCATGATATGGTAAGAGTTTGGATGGAGAAGTAGATTAGGTGGAAATGTGAGACTACAGAGAAGGAGTGAGGTTAAGGCTGGAGAGGTAGATTTGGGAATCATCTGCATAAATCCCGACTGGAATATTATATCAGCCTCCTCTCAGATCTCACATCTTCCTGTCTCTCCCCACTTCAGTCTATACTTCACGCTGCTGCCCGGATCATCTTTCTGCAGAAACACTCTGGGCATGTTACTCCCCTCCTCAAAAATCTCTAGTGGCTACCGGTCAACCTACACATCAGGCAAAAACTCCTCACTCTCAGCTTCAAGGCTCTCCATCTCCTCGCCCGCTCCTACCTCACCTCCCTTCTTTCCTTCTACAGCCCAGCTCTCACCCTCTGCTCCTCTGCCGCTAACCTTCTCACTGTGCTTCGTTATCACCTGTCCCGCTATCAACCCCCAGCCCACATCCTCCCCCTGGCCTGGAATGCCCTCCCTCTGCACATCCGTCAAGCTAGCTCCCTTCCTCCCTTCAAAGCCCTACTGAGAGCTCACCTCCTCCAGGAGGCCTTCCCAGATTGAGCCCCCTACTCCCCCTCCCCATCCCCCCTGCCTTACCTCCTTCCCCTCCCCACAGCACCTGTATATATGTTTGTACAGATTTATTACTCTATTTTACTTGTACACATTTACTATTGATTTTTATTTTGTTAATGATGTGCATCTAGCTTTACTTCTATTTATTCTGATGACTTGACACCTGTTCACATGTTTTGTTGTCTGTCTCCCCCTTCTAGACTCTGAGCCCGTTGTTGGGTAGGGACCGTCTCTATGTTGCCAACTTGTACTTCCCAAGCACTTAGTACAGTGCTCTGCACACAGTAAGCACTCAATAAATACAATTGAATGAATGAATGAATGAGGGAAGTATGTACCAATGTGGTAATGCTGAAGCTGTGTCTCATAGTCTGGTTAATTAGAGGTACGTCAGTTCGGCCTGCTTTCCGAGCAGGGGCAGTAGCATCTCCAAGTTCACTAGGAATGTGCTGCTTGAGGAAATGTGTGAATAAATTCCGCTCCTGCATTTTCTTTTCCAATAACAAATTATTTGAAGGGCAAAAGTGCTGCTAAATTGCTGACCTTTGCATATAAGTGGAACTGTTTGTGTGTGTGTGGGGGGGCACTCAACCTACAAAAAAGTCTTGCTTGAATTCAGCAAGACATGGTGAAAGAGTCCCAAAGCCTGGGTGTCAGAGGAAGGACCTGAGTTCTGGCTGCTCGCTTGCTATGTGACCTTGGACAAATCACTAACTTCTCTGGATCTCAGTTGCTAAATAGGGATTCAATACCTTTTCTCCCTCCTACTTTAAGCCTTGTGTGGGACAGGGACCATGCCCAAACTGATTATCTTCTCTCTATTGTGATGCTTAATACAGCACTTGGCACATAATGAGCACCTAAAAAATGTTGTCTGTCTATTTATATTAATGTCTTTCTCTCCCTCTAGACTGTAATCTTGTTGTGGTCAGAGAATGCATCTCTTACATTGTTGTACTTTTCCAAACCTTTTAGTACAGTGCTGTGCACACGGTAAGCACTCATTAGACATGACTGGCTGACTGACTGGAAGTTTCCAGTATGTTGCTGACACTGGCTAATGACTCACTCGAGCTGCATTCAGTTACTGGGCTTGGTTTGGAAGCTGAATTGTTGACAACATTGATGTCCATCCACATGTGCTCTCTCTATTTAGAATGAGGACAAGGTGGGCAGGGCTGGTGGGCAGAGGGGGTCTGACTAGGCCATCTCTCCTCCCCTATTTCCTTTTCTGCTCCAGTGGAGTAGGAAAGAAGAAGAGGCAGGGAGCAGAGCAGTAAGAACAGAGTGGCCCAGACCTGTATTATCGCCCTCTGAAAATAGGATTTGCCACCGTCTCTTGAAAATCCCAAATTCTCTATTTTGGAAACATCAGTTCACCCTCTCAACCAATCAATCAATCGGTGATATTTACTGAGAACTTTCTGTGTGCAGAGCACTGAGCTAACTGCTTCGCAGGGTACGGTATAATAGAGTTGGTAGGCACATTTCCAGATCACAGTGAGTTTACAGTTTGGAGGGGGGACAGACTCAATATAAGTTAATAATTTATAGATGTAATAATAATAATAATAATTATGGTATTTGTTAAGTGCTTACTATGTGCCAGGTTCTGTTCTAAGTGCTGAGGTAGATACAAGATAATTGGGTTGGACACAGTCCCTGTCCCACCTGGCGCTCAGAGTCTAAATCCCCGTTTTAAGGATGACGTAGCTGAGGCCCAGAGAAGTGAAGTGACTTGGCCAAGGTCACACAGCAGACAAGTGGCAGGGCCAGGATTAGCACTCATGACCTTTTGATTCCCAGGCCTGTGTTCTACTCACTAAGCCACGTTGCTTCTCTAAATGTACCTATATGTACATTATATTTATGTACATAGGTGCTGTGGGGCTGAGGGTGGGGTGAGTACCAATGTCCAAAGGGTACAGATCCATATGCACAGACAAGGCAGAAAGGAGAGGGAGCAGGAGAAAAGAAGGTTAAAATGGGGACGGCCTCTTGAACATGTGACCTTAATAAGAAGACACGGAGGGTGAAGAGAGTGGTGGTCTGGCGAATATGGAGTGGGAGGGAGTTTCAGGCCAGAGGGAGAATGGGGACAAGGAGTCAGAGGTGAGAGAGACAGGATTGGGGACCCTGTGAGCAAGCTGGTGTTAGGGGAGCGAAGTGTATGGGCTGGGCTGTAGGAGATTAGTGAGGTGAGATAGAAGGGGGTGAACTGATTGAGTGCTTTAAATCCAGTGGTCAGGAGATTCTGTTTGATGGGGAGGTGGGTGGACAACCGTTGGGAGGTGCCTGAGGACCAGGGAGTCAGGGACTGAAATTTTTTTTAGAAAAATGATCTGTGCAGCAGAGTGAAGTGTGGACTGGAATGGAGAGAGGCAGAAGGCAGGGAGGTCATCTAGGAGGCAGATGTAATAGTCAAGGCAGGACAGAATAAGTACTTAGATCAGCATGGTAGCATTTTGGGTGGAGAAGATGTTGTGAAAGTAGAACCAACAGGATTTGGTGACAGATTGAATATAATAATAATAATAATGGTATTTATTAAACACTTACTATGTGCAAAGCACTGTTCTCAGCGCTGGGGAGGTTACAAGGTGATCAGGTTGTCCCACATGGGGTTCATAGTCTTCATCCCCATTTTACAGATGAGGGAACTGAGACCCAGAGAAGTGAAGTGACTTCATTCATTCAATCGTATTTATTGAGTGCTTACTGTGTGCAGAGCACTGTATTAAGTGCTTGGGAAGTATAATTTGGCAACATATAGAGATGGTCCTTACCCAACAGTGGGCTCACAGTCTAGAAGGGGGAGATAGACAACAAAACAAAACAAAACATGTGGCCAGGTGTCGTCATCAGAATAAATAGAAGTAAAGCTAGATGTACATCATTGACAAAATAAGTAGAATAGTAAATATGTACAATATGTACTTGCCCAAAGTCACGCAGCTGACAATTGGCGGAGCCGGGATTTGAACCCATGAACCCATATGTAAGTTGTATGGGAGAGATGAGTCAAGGGCAATACCAAGGTTATGGGCTTGTAAAATAGGGAAGATAGTGGTATTGTTTAATAATAATAACAGTAATAACTATGGTATTTGTTAAGTGTTTAGTAGGTGCCAGGCACTGTACTAAATGCTGGGATGGATACAAGCAAATTGGGTTGGACACAGTCCCTTGGCTCACATGGGGCTCACAATCTCAATCTCCATTTTACAGATGAGGTAACCGAGGCACAGAGAAGTGAAGTAAGTTGCCCAAGGTAACACAGCAGACAAGTGGCAGAGCTTGGATTAGTACCCACGACCTTCTGACTCCCAGGCCCATGCTCTATCCACTATGCCATGAAGACAGGAAGAAGACGGTTTTGTTGGGCAGATAAGGAGTTCTGTTTTGGACTTGTTTTAGTTTGACAGAGCATCTAATTCTCTCAATTCGAGAAGCAGTGCCTTTTTGCTCTAGGAGCAATTCCTGAGGAAATAGAGACTTCTGAACACACAACATTCCTGGCCTCATTTCAACAAGGAGGAGATGAAAATGCCCAGTGTGAATTCTTCCATTTTTTGACTCATTCTTTCTCTGAACTGTTGGCCAGGAAAATCTCATTCTTTTCTGTTTCCAGGAAAATTGAAAAGGTTACGTTCATCTTATTCTTAACTAGTTAAAAGTCTCACACTGTTGAGGTATTGAAGCTGTAGATTCCAAAGACTCCTGCAAGCAAACTGCAGGGCCTGGAGCAGGGTTAAGAGCCAGTTTTGTAGGTGATAATGGTGATTTCACTTAGCATGTTACTTCTCACAGCAGCCGGAAACCCAGGGCAGCTTGGGCTGGCAGCTCTGAGCCCACAGCTGCACATTCTCTTGACATTTTAGATGACAGCAATTGCCACATGGCAGAATGTCAGCACTGTTCTGGCCCCAGATGGGAACCAATCCTGTAGCTCCTTGAGGTTGGGGGTCGTGTCTAATTCCCACCTCTGCATTCATTCCCAGTGCTTAATACAGTGCTATGTACTTAGTAAATGCTTAATGTATACTGTTACTACTACTAGAGAGGCAGCATGGCTTAGTGGATGGAGCATGGGACCTGGGAGTCAGAAGGACCTGGGTTCTAACATCCGGCTCTAGCACACGGCCGCTGTGTGACTTTGGGCAAGTCACTTAACTTCTCTGGGCCTCAGTTACCTCATTTGTAAAATGGGGATTAAGAGTGTGAGCCCCATGTGGGACAGGGACTATGTCCAACCTGATCAACTTGTATCTACCCCAGCATTGAGAAAAGTTCTTGGTTCATAGTAAGAGCTTAACAAGTACCGTAGCTGTTGTTATTACTACTATTGCTTACTCTATTGCACACTCCTAAGTACTTTGTACAGTACTCTGCCACACTGTTTCTCTAAACATATCTGCTTCCCAGCACAAAATGGTTTTCCCCTGCCTGCCTTTTGTGAGGTGCTGCTGAGCCAGCCGGGGAGAACTCAGGAAATCTCTGGTTTTCAGAGTCAACCCTGCCTCAGGAATGGAGATGCAAACTTCCTCATTTTGTCCCACCCCTGTTCCCTGTGTCGTAGAGCCAGGACCTCATGTGCTAGAGAAGGAAGGGGCATACATTCAGGCAATTCCCAAGAGTCTTCTAGAAATTGCCAGAATGGCAAATTCATCCATCTCTCTATCAATCAGTGGTATTTATTGAACGTTTACCGTGTGCAGAGTACTGTACTAAATGCTTGGGAGACTACACCACAATAGAGTTGGCTGACACAATCTCAGCTCTCAAGGAGCTTACGGTCTACTGGGGAACCGTTATAAAAATTATTTAAAGATTTATAAATTACAGAGGGACAGGTACATACAGGTGGTGAGTCTGGGAGTGGGATGAGTAATAAAGTCCTGAATAATAATAATAATAATAATAATAATGATCGCATTTGATAAGCGCTTACTATGTGCAAAGTACTGTTCTAAGCGCTGGGGGTATACAAGGTGATCGGGTTGCCCCAAGTGGAGCTCACAGTCCTCATCTCCATTTTACAGATGAGGTAACTGAGGCACAGAGAAGTTAAGTGGCCTTCCCAAAGTTGACAATTGTGGAGCCGGGATTTGAACCTATGACCTCTGACTCCTAAACCCTTGCTCTTTCCATTGAACCATGCTGCTTCTCTCTTTTCTGCTTCTCTGAAGGGGTTCAGATCCAAGAACATGGGTGATGCAGAACTGGGGGGCAAATAGAGTGGGAGAAATGAGAGGTTAGTCAGGGAAGTCCTCCTGGATGAGATAAGATTCAATGATCAGTGGGCCCTGGATCAGTGGAAGTGAATGAAATCCACCTAGAGGGGGTGGCCTCCAGATTCAACCTTGAGAAGCCTTGAGAAGCAGCGTGGCTCAGTGGAAAGAGCATGAGCTTTGGAGTCAGAGATCATGGGTTCAAATCATGGCTCTGCCAATTGTCAGCTGTGTGACTTTGGG
Source organism: Tachyglossus aculeatus (assembly GCF_015852505.1). Lineage (NCBI taxonomy): Eukaryota > Metazoa > Chordata > Mammalia > Monotremata > Tachyglossidae > Tachyglossus > Tachyglossus aculeatus. Next base: position 40,892,928 of record NC_052066.1, read on the forward strand.
CAAGTCACTTAACTTCTCTGCGCCTCAGTTACCTCATCTGTAAAATGGGTATTAAGACTGTGAGCCCCCTATGGGACAACCTGATCACCTTGTACTTCCCCAGTGCTTAGAACAGTGCTTTGCACATAGTAAGCGCTTAATAAACACCATTATTATTATTATTATTATTATTATTATTATTATTATTATTATCCTTCCTCATCCTCCCTCTGCCACCCAGGAAGAGGAGTCAGTGACCTCGCTGCTAGGGAAGTGCTGAGCAGCTGCCATGAGCCTGTCTACTTGTTCTGTTTTGTTTTGTTGTCTGTCTCCCTGCTTCTAGACTGTGAGCCCATTGTGGGGTAGGGATTGTCTCTATTTGTTGCCAAATTGTACTTTCCAAGTGCTTAGTACAGTACTATGCACACAGTAAGCGCTCAATAAATATGACTGAATGAATGTATGAAGAGCAGAGGGAAAGCAGAATGGCCTAGTGGATAGAGCACAGGCCTGGGAGTCAGAAGGACCTGCGTTCTAATCCCATCTCTGCCACTTTGTCTGCTGCGTGACCTTGGGGAAGTCAGTTTATTTCTCTGGGCCTCAGTGACCTCATCTATAAAGTGGGGATTAAGACCGTGAGCCTTATGTGGGACAAAGGCTATGTCCAACCTGATTAACTTGTATTTACCCCAGTGCTTAGAACAGTGCTTGACCCATAGTAAGCACTTACAAATATCATTCATTCATTCATTCAATCGTATTTATTGAGCACTTACTGTGTGCAGAGCACTGTACTAAGCGCTTGGGAAGTACAAGTTGGTAACATATAGAGACGGTCCCTACCCAATAATGGTCTCACAGTCTAGAAGGGGGAGACAGACAACAAAACGACACATATTAACACGATAAAATAAATAGAATAGTAAATATGTACAAGTAAAATAGAGTAATAAATCTGTACAGACATATATACAGGTGCTGTGGGGAGGGGAAGGAGGTAGGGTGGGGGGGATGGGGAGGAGGGGGAGAGGAAGGAGGGGGCTCAGTGTGGGAAGGCCTCCTGGAGGAGGTGAGCTCTCAGTAGGGCTTTGAAGGGAGGAAGAGAGCTAGCTTGTAACCCACCGAGCCACGCTGCTTCCACTAGTACAGCGCTTGGGCACGTACTAAGCGCTTACCAAGCAGCATGGTGATTATTATAATAATAATAATAGTAATGATGGCATTGTTAAGCGCTTACTATGTGCCAAGCACTGTTCTAAGCACTGAATGATATTATTACTATAATAATATCATATTATTGTAATATAATAATATCATTATTATATCATACTCCCCTTCTCAAAAATCTCCAGTGGCTACCAATCAACCTACGCATCAGGCAGAAACTCCTCACCCTGGGCTTCAAGGCTCTCCATCACCTCGCCCCCTCCTACCTCACCTCCCTTCTCTCCTTCTACAGCCCAGCCCGCACTCTCCGCTCCTCTGCCGCTAATCTCCTCACCGTACCTCGTTCTCGCCTATTCCGCCATCGACCCCCGGCCCACGTCATCCCCCGGGCCTGGAATGCCCTCCCTCTGCCCATCCGCCAAACTAGCTCTCTTCCTCCCTTCAAGGCCCTACTGAGAGCTCACCTCCTCCAGGAGGCCTTCCCAGACTGAGCCCCTTCCTTCCTCTCCCCCTCGTCCCCCTCTCCATCCCCCCCATCTTACCTCCTTCCCTTCCCCACAGCACCTGTATATATGTATATATGTTTGTACATATTTATTACTCTATTTATTTTACTTGTACATATCTATTCTATTTATTTTATTTTGTTAGTATGTTTGGTTTTGTTCTCTGTCTCCCCCTTTTAGACTGTGAGCCCACTGTTGTGTAGGGACTGTCTCTAGCTGTTGCCAACTTGTACTTCCCAAGCGCTTAGTACAGTGCTCTGCACACAGTAAGCGCTCAATAAATACGATTGATTGATTGATTGATTGATTATTATTATCATGTGATTTGCTCCTGAAGGGTCCGAGCTGGCCTTCCTCTGGCCAGGAACTCCCTCCCATTTCATATACATCAGACAATCACCCTCCCCATACCAAAGCCTTATTAAATTATATCTCCTCCAAGGGGTCTTCCCTGATTAAACCTTCATTTCTTCTTCTTCCTCTCCTTCCTGCATAATCCTTGCACTTGGATTCACTCCCCTTATTCACCCCTTCCTCAGCTCACAGCACTTATGTACATAGAGAAACAGCGTGGCTCAGTGGCAAGAGCCCGGGCTCTTCGCTGTTCCTCAGTTACCTCATCTGTCAAATGGGAATTAATACTGTGAGCCTCACGTGGGACACCTGATTACATTGTATCCCCCCCAGCGCTTAGAACAGTGCTTGGCTCATAGTAAGCGCTTAACAAATACCATCATCATATCCATAATTTATTTATGTTAATGTCAGTCTCCCCCTCTAACAATAATAATGATGGCATTTATTAAGCACTTACTATATGCAAAGCACTGTTCTAAGCACTGGGGAGGTTACAAGGTGATCAGGTTGTCCCACAGGGGGCTCACAATCTTAATTCAAATTTTACAGATGAGGTACTGAGGCACAGAAAAGTTAAGTGACTTGCCCAAAGTCACTCAGCTGACAATTGGCAGAGCCGGGATTTGAACCCATGACCTATGACTCCAAAGCCCAGGCTCTTTCCACTGAGCCATGCTGCTTCTCGAAACTGTAAGAGAAGCCCTCTAGACTGCCCTCTAGACTGTAAGCGTGTTATAGGCAGGGAACATGTCCACCAATTGTATTACACTGTTATAGTGTACTCTTCCAAGCTCATATAGAGTGCTCTGCATACAGTAAGAGTTCGATAAATATGATTGATTGATTGATCGATTGTCTTGCCCAAGATCACACAACAGACAAGTGGTGTACCTGGAATTAGAACCCAGATCCTCTGATTCCCAGGCCTGTGCTCTTTCCACTGGGCCACCCTGCTCCTATCCCTTCCTCCTCCTCTCCTTTCCTCATCCTGCAAAGAAATAACCAAAGGATAGGCAGCAGGAGGATGGGACAAGAGAACAAAGACTTAGAAAATCCACATAGTGTAAAAGGGGCTCTTGGATAATCAGAAGCTGTCTGGCTCTAGTGCAGATTGTTAATTCATTAGCAATGTGTGGATTTAGTAAGTCAATGACTGGCTCAAGATGGCAGGTAATTAAGCTTGGTTATGCTTGAAAGACAACAGAAAAACCTGTTTCTTCCTTCACAAATCAACATCTGTCTTATCGTCACTTCTGCAGTCATACTGTTTACCCAGCACTGGCTCCATTTTAAATTGACCATCCAGAGGGGGATCTAGGAGCAGACATTATCCCTTGCTGTATTTTTTTCTTTAATTTTTTAAATGGTATTTGTTTAAGTGCTTACTATGAGTCAGGCACTGTACTAAGCACTCAGCTAGACACAAGGTAAACAGGTTGGACACAGTCCATGTCCCACATGGGGTTCACAATCTTAATCCCTATTTTACAAATGAGGTAACTGAGGCACAGAGAAGTTAAGGGATTTGCCCATATTAACACAGCAGACAAGTGGCAGAGCTGGAATTAGAACCCAGGTCTCTGACTCCCAGGCCTGTGGTCTTTCCACTAGACCACACTGCTTCCCTGGGCCAGGCTGCTTGCTAGTTTGGGCTCCACATCTGTAGCTATACTCTTTAGAAGTTTCTGGTCAGAAATTCCACTTCAAATTGAACACGCTCTAGAAGTAAAAAACCAATGGGGAAAATGTAAGGTTTAGACTAAATCTGTGAATCAATCAGTCAATCATATTTATTGAGTACCTACTGTTTGCAGGGCACTGTACTAAGCATTTGAGAGAGTACAATACAACAGAATTGGCAGACACATTCCCCACCCACAAGGAAATCACAGCTTAGAGGGAGAAACAGATATTTAAATAAATTATGGATATGTGCATAAGTCAGGGTGGGGAATTGGAACGGGGTTGGGGATTGGAGCAGGGAGGCACTGAGGTGGGGTGACACAGAAAGGAGAGGGAGTAGGGGAAATGAGGGCTTAATTGGGGACAACCTCTTGGAAGAAATGTGATTTTAAGAAGTTGGGGAGAGTGATAGTCTGTCAGACATGAAGGAGAAGTTCCAGGCCAGAGGCAGGATGTGGGTAAGGGTCAGCAGGGAGATAGATGAGATCCAGGTACAGTGATTAGGTTGGTATTAGAGGAGTGAAGTGAATGTGTAAATGAGCAAAGTAAGACAGATGCAGCATAGTATAGTGGATAGAGCATGGGTTTGGGAGTCAGAAGGTCACGGGTTCTAATCCAAGCTCCACCACTTGTCTCCTGAGTAACCTTGGATAAGTCGCTTCACTTCTCTGGGCCTCAGTTGCCTCATCTGTAAAATAGGGGTTGAGACTGCGAGCCCCATGTGGACAGGGACTGTGTCCAACCTGATTTGCTTGTATCCACCCAGTGCTTAGTACAGTGCTTCACACATAGTAAGCGCTTAACAAATACCATTATTATTACTATTATTATAGGAGGGATCAAGGTGGTTAAGTGCTATAAAGCCCCTAGTCAGGAGTTTCTTTTTGATGTGGAGGTGGATGGACAACCATTGGGAGGTTCTTGAGGAGCGGTAAGACTTGGACTGAATTATTTTTTAGAAAAGTGATCTGTGCATCAGAGTGAAGTATGGACTGGAGTGGGAAGAGACAGGAGGCAGGGAGGTCAGCAAGGAGGCTGATACAATAATCAAGGCAAGATAGGATAATTGCTTGGATCAGCATGGTAGTACCTTGGATGGAGAGGAAAGGGTGGATTTTAATAATGTTATGAAGGTAGAACCTATAGGATTTGGTGGCAGATTCAAAATGTGGGTGGAATGAGAGAGCTAATTCAAGAACTATGCCAAGCTTAGATAAAACAATTGACTGCAGGTCCTCAGGAGTCACCGATCTCTGAAGATGTCTTGATTGAAAGTTTTCTCTTTGTGGAATCCCAACTCCTAACTGCCAGCTAAACATCTTTCCCCTTCAGCCTTTCTCTCAATCAATCAATCAATCAATTCATCAATCTTATTTATTGAGTGCAGTGTGGCTCAGTGGAAAGAGCATGGGCTTAGGAGTCAGAGGTCATGGCTTCTAGTCCTGGCTCCGCCACTTGTCTGCTGTGTGACTTTGGGCCTCAGTTACCTCATCTGTAAAATAGGGATTACGACTGTAAGACCCACAAGGAACAACCTGCTTACCTTGTATCTCCCCTAGCACTCAAAACAGTGCTTGGCACAATCAATCAATCAATCAATCAATCGTATTTATTGAGCACTTACTGTGTGCAGAGCACTGTACTAAGCGCTTGGGAAGTACAAGTTGGCAACATATAGAGACAGTCCCTACCCAACAGTGGGCTCACAGTCTAGAAGGGGGAGACAGAGAACAAAACCAAACATACTAACAAAATAAAATAAATAGAATAGATATGTACAAGTAAGATAAATAAATAAATAAATAGAATAATAAATATGTACAAACATATATACATATATACAGGTGCTGTGGGAAGGGAGGGAGGTAAGATGCGGGGGATGGAGAGGGGGACGAGGGGGAGAGTAAGGAAGGGGCTCAGTCTGGGAAGGCCTCCTGGAGGAGGTGAGCTCTCAGTAGGGCCTTGAAGGGAGGAAGAGAGCTAGCTTGGTGGATGGGCAGAGGGAGGGCATTCCAGGGCCGGCACATAGTAAGCATCTAACAAATAGCATCATTATTAATAAGTTCCTGGGAGAGCATAGTGTAACAGAGTTGGTAGACAGGTTCTTTGCCCACAAGGGGTTTATAGTGTCCCCTGATTACTTTCCCTGTTACAGGATTTGCTATTATACCCTCCCGGGCATGAAATCCTTTCTTTTTCCTTTCCATATCTAAACTGTCACCAAATCTGACAGCTTCTTCCTCCATATAGCCCCAAAGTTCTTCTTCCTTGTAATTAATCCATCAATCAATCAATGGTACTTATTGAGCACTATGTGAAGAACACTGTTTTAAGTGCTTGGGAGAGTACAATATTGATTCATTTATTCAATCGTATTTATTGAGCACTTATTTTGTGAAAAGCCCTGTACTAAGTGCTTGGGAGAGTACAATACAATAACAAACAGACACAATGAGCTCACAGTCTATAGGGGGAGGATAGGGATAGTAGGCATGATCCCTGACTTCAAGAAGCTCACAATCTAATGAAAAATTCTGGTATTTCATTCATTCATTCAATCGTATTTATTGAGCACTTACTGTGTGCAGAGCACTGTACTAAGTGCTTGGTATTGTAAGAGTGCTAAACACTCTTTAAAGTTTTGGGGTAGACAACACCTTTTCTATCCTACATGAAGCTCATAGTCTTAGGTGGAAGAAGAAAAAGAACTGAATCTCTATTATACAGATTAAAAAACTGACGCATAGATAAGTTAAGTGATTTTTCTGTGGCCACACAGCAGATAAGCAGTGGAGCCAGGATTAGAACTGTACTTAGGAAAGCACAATAGAATTTGTAGAAATGATCCTTGCACACAAGGAGCTTACAATCTAGTGGGGGAGACAGATGCTAAGATGAATTACAGGTAGGAGAAAATAATAGAGCATAAAGATAAGTACATTACATTCTCTGGGAGGGAGGGAAGCAATGAGTATTCAACTGCTTCAGTACTGAAGCATGGCAGAGTGGGCAGCGGCATGGCATAGTGGATAGAGCACCTGCCTGGGAGGCAGAAAGACATGGGTTCTAATCCCTGCTCTGCCACTCATCTGCTGTGTGACCTTGGGCAAGTCACTTCACTTCTCTGGGCCTCAATTACTTCATCTGTAAAATGGGGATTGAGACTGCTGAATTATACTTTCCAAATACAATTTCTGAATTGTACTTAGTACAGTGCTTTGCACACAGTAAGTGCTTAATAAATATGATTGAATGAATGAATGACTGTGAACCCCATGTGGGACAGGGACTGTGTCCAACCTGCTTACCTTGTATCCACACCAGAGCTTAGTACAGTGCCTGTCACATAGTAAGCGCTTAATATATATCATTAAAAAATCACAGCAAATAAGCACCAAATTGTCTATCTGGACTAATAAGCAAGTGTGCACTAGGTGAGTGTGGACAATTACCCACTACATAGATGAAAGAAGCTATTGGAAACTTTTTAAATTTATTTCACAGCCCATGTTACAGCCTAGTCCAGGGACCCAATCCAAACCTTTATTTGGCTCAAGAACTTGGAACCTTGATTTACTTAAAACTTCACTCCAATAACAGTGGGAGAGTAATCATTTTAAGGACATGTCTTTTTCTCTCCAGAAGGCTGTAAATTCCTACACCAGCAGAGAAATCCATTCCTATTCCACGACAACCTGAAGTGGGGTGATACAGTATTGTACTGAGCAGGCTCCAGGGACTTGTGGACAGAAAGTCCCCATTCTCCCCTCCCCCATTTGGCCAGCCTCCCTGACCCCAGAATGGGCTGGAAGATGTCACCTGACCAGAAGAGGGTCTTTGAATGCAAGCAGCTTCTTCCTTAACAGTGACTGTGTCAAAACAAAAAGGTGATAAAGTAGAAATTAAAAAAAATTTAAGTAGAAATAGAAATATTAAACCCAGAGAGTCTTTTACACTGTTTTCCCAGGCACGTATCTCCTCTCACACTTCTGCTTTCACACTTCAAGGGCATATAAAGCATCTGAGGAGATAAAAACGACCTCAACCAGGTCAACTGGGAAAAGTTCTTTTTAACCAAATATGGCAGGAGGTAAATGAATGGATTCTCAATGGGTAAGGGTTTGATTGAGTAATGACTTTGGGATGCTCTGTTGTTGGAACTATCTGCAAGGTACACTATTACTGTGTCGATAAGTCATTTCCAGTCTGCTACGGATGCAAAGTTAACATTTTGGAAACTTTCCACCCACACATTCCTGGATGTTTCAGTGTGGCCTGTCAGAGAACTGATATGAAGAGTGACTAGAAACAGAAGGGTTGGGACAAAAATGGAACACTGGGACATTACAAAGATGTCATTTCAGTAGGGATTTCTATGACGTTTCTGAGGAGAGTAAACTGAGTTGTGGAATCCCAGGCCCTAAAATTAGAACACCTGAAAAGATCCTAACCTCTAATATGCAGTAGGAGAAATGTTCTAGAAGTTAAATAAAATTAATCTCTGAGGGTCTACCCTGACCTCTAAGGTTTTTGGGTTAGAGATGATGACAAGCTCTTAAAGGAAGATGGAATTTATTGGGGTAAAAACCAATAATTTTTCATTTTTTGCTGAGTATTTCCACCATTGTTTCACTGGGGAAGGGCTTTACCCAAACTTGGTTTGTTTCATGGCTAGCACAGTTTATGTTTTAATAAATGATAACCATCTGAAGCAGAGGTCCATTAAATCACATATCAATTCCCATTTGAGCCTCAGAACTAATCAGAAACATTTTTCAGAGGTTCCAAAGGGCTTGCCTAGTGATCAACATTAAAAAAAAAACAGATTGTCCTGGGGAAACCTGAGGTGAACTTGTCTGTCCAGCTTCCCCGGCATCTTACTGGGAGCCAGACAGAGACTATGAGAGGCCTGGGGCTCCAGAGTTGGGGGGAGTACAGCCCCAGGCTGGCACCCAGTGGGCAGACCACTCTAGGGGCTGGGAGGCAGTTCTGCCCTCTGGCTGGCAGAAGTGCACTGAGATGTCTGGGTAGAGGTAGCTCAGGCTCCTCTCCACCTGAGGGCAGGGGTGGTTCCCTGATAAGAAACCAGGCCGGGGCCTGACCAGCTCACTTCAGCTCAGCACAAATGCTTCAAGGCCCTCAATCTCACCTCCTTACTCAGCTTTGCTCCTCTCCCACCAGACCCCAGCTCACACACTTTGCTCCTCTCAAGCCAACCTACTCTCTGTGCTTCGCTCTTACCTCTCTTGCCTCTGACCCTTTGCTCAACCAATCACTCCTACTTGGAACACCCTTCTCCTTCACATCTGGCAGATGACTGCTCTCCCCATCTTCACAGACTTTTGAAAATCACATCACCTCCAGGAAGCCTTCCATGACTAATCTCCCATCAATCTCACCTTCTTTCTCCACTACCACCACTTCAGCATTTCTGCATCACTCATAATAATAATAATAATAGTGGCATTTGTGAAGTGCCGGGCACTGTTCTATGCACTGGGGTAGATACAAGATAATTGGGTTGGATGCAATCTTTGCCCCACATGGGGCTCACAGTCTTAATCTCCATTTGACAGATGAGGGAATAGCAATAAATTACGGCATTTGTTAAGCACTTTGTTAAGGCAATCAGGTTGTCCCACATGGGGATAGTCTTAATCCCCATTTTACAGATGAGGTAACTGAGGCACAGAGAAGTGAAGTGCCTTGCCCAAGGTCACATAGCAAACAAGTGGCGGAGTCAGGATTAGAACTTGAGGCACTATACTAAGTGCTTGGGAAAGTACAATGCAACAGAGGTGGTAGATAAGTTCCCTGCCCACAAAGCGCTTGAAGTCTAGAATAAGAGTTTACAATCTAACCTTGGCTCAGCCACTTGCCTGCTGTTTGACCCTGGGCAAGTCACTTACCTTCTGTTATTATTATCATGTATCAACTCCAGCACCATGGGGCCTGAGTGAGACAGGGATAATAATTTTGGTATTTGTTAAGCACTTACTATGAGCCAAGCACTGTTCTAAGCACTGGGGGATATACAAGGTAATCAGGTTGTCCCACATGGGACTCACAGTCTTAATCCCCATTTTCCAGATGAGGTAACTGGGGCACAGAGAAGTTAAGTGGCTTACCCAAAGTCACACAGCTGATAAGTGGCAGAGCCAGGATTAGAACCCATGACCTCTGGCTCCCAAGTCTGTGCTCTTTCCACTGAGCCACGCTTGTGTTTACTCTTAGTATAGTGTCTAGCACATAGTAAGCACTTAACAAGTACCATTAAAAAAAGCACTTCATACTGTACTTGACACATAGTAAGCACTTCACCTATACTACATCATTATTATTACTAATATTTATCAAGCCAGGTGTGACAAGCCCTGGGCTAAGTGCTGGGATAGATATTTACTATTCTATTTATTTTATTTTGTTAATATGTTTTGTTTTGTTGTCTGTCTCCCCCTTCTAGACTGTGAGCCCGCTGTTGGGTAGGGACCGTCTCTATATATTGCCCACTTGTACTTCCCAAGCGCTTAGTACAGTGCTCTGCACACAGTAAGTGCTCAATAAATACGATTGAATGAATGAATGAATATAGATACGAGGTAATCAGATGATTACTTAGAACAGTGCTTTGCACATAGTAAGCGATTAATACATGCCATGATTGTTATTACTTGTCCCTCATGAGCCTGTCAAGCCAGGTGGGAGGAACAGACACATAGAAAACAGAAATAAATTACAGACAATGGGAAGATAAATTATAAATAGAATAAAAAAGGGCAAAAAAAGAAGGGTGAATAACAGTAGGAGGGAGGAGTATTGATATTCTATCAGTTGAGGAAGGAGCATGACCTATTGGGAAGAGCACGGGCCTGGAAGTCAGAGGTCCTGGGTTCTAATCCTAGCTTTGCTACATACTTGCTGTGTGGACTTGGGCAAGTCGCATAGCTTCTCTGTGCTTCAGTTTCCTTGTTTGCAAAATGGGGATTCAACCTATTCTCCATCCTATTAACACTGTGAGTACTATGTGGGACCTGATTACCTTCCTCCTCTGGACAGCAAGCGCTCTGGGGGCAGAGAATGGGCCTACCAATTCTGTTGCATTTTACTCTCCCAAGTGTGCACAGTGCTTTGCACACAGTAAATGCTTAATCAATTGACTGATTGATTGAGGAGGCCTGCTGGTTCTAGTCATAAACTCCTTTGTGGGGTTGGTGGCACAGGACTCTGCATCCAGTAAATGTTCAAAAAATACCACTGATTGATTAATTATGATACCTGTTAGCATTTACTTTGTACCAAGCTGTTCAAAGCACTGGGGTAGATACAAGTCAATCAGGTTGGACACAGTCCCCGTCCCACATGGGGCTCACACTCTTGATCCCCATTTTACAGATGAGGTAACTGAGACCCAGAGAAGTGAAGTGACTTCCCCAAGGTCACACGGCAGACATATGCCAGAGCTGGAATTAGAGCCCAGGACCTTCTGACCCCCAGGCCTGTGCCCTATCCACTATGCCACACTGCTTCTCAGGTCCGCTGGTTCTGGCCATAAACTGCTGTGTGGTGGTTGGAGAGGGTGGGGAGGGGAGGGGGGACTGGTCTTCCCTGGTGGCAGGAGGTTGTTCTGAGGGAGAACAATCCTCAGAGCCCCCAGGAATGCGGTGGCTTCAAGCACATGGGTCTGGGACCTGTCTTTTTCTGGAATAATAATAATAATGATGGCAGCACTTGTTAAGTGCTTACTATGTGCAAAGTACTGTTCTAAGTGCTGGGGAGGATACAAGGTGATCAGATTGTCCCATGTGGGGCTCACAGCCTTAATCCCCATTTTACAGATGAGGTAACTGAGGGGCAGAGAAGCTAAATGACCTGCCCAAGATCACACAGCTGATAATTGGCGGAGCTGGGATTTGAATCCATGACCTCTGACTCCAAAGCCCGTGCTCTTTCCATTGAGCCATGCTGCTCAATAAATATGATTGAATGAATAAATGGCACATAGTAAGTGCTTAACAAATACCGTTATTACCATTCCCTCCATCTTTCCGTAATTTATTCTATTTTTTTTCAACCCCATGGTTTGTAAGCATTAGTGAAGCAGCAGTGCGTAGTGGCTAGAGCACGGGCCTGGGAGTTAGAAGGTCGTGCGTTCTAATCCCAGCTCCACCACTTATTTGCTAAGCCTCAGTTACCTTATCTTCAAAATGGGGAGTGAGTGCTTAACAAATACCATTATTACTATTATTATAAGACCCAGGAGAGCTTCAGTCTTGTCTACTGATTCTACAGCAGTCTCCCAAATCCTTAGTTCAGTGCTCTGCATACAGTAAGAGCAAAATAAACACCACTGATTGATAGATACACATCAGTTCTTTCACTTGTTTAGAATTTCAATGTAACCTCTCCTAAAAATCTTTCACTACTTATCTCCTAATCTATATCAAAATTGTATTGATTATTCTAGCTATCCTGCAGATCAAAGTAGCACTGTTTGCATCTTGCCCCCGTTCCTCCTTAAATCTCTCATCATTCATTTTTTGAATAAAGGAAGAGAACTTTCATTTAGCTTTACAATAACAAGGAAGAGAAACTCTCAATTGTTGCCATAGGACACGTAAGCTTATATACTTGAATACAAACTTCCCATAAATACTTTCTTTTGAATTTTTTTGGGGATGCCCTCTCCAAGAGGTTAACAGATACCAAATGTGGGAAACACTGAAACAATTCAGTCGTGGATTGAAGTGTGTCATGGAACTATTCGGTTTGGGTCTAACAATGACCGTTTATAACTAACTCTCAAATCTTTGTGCTGATTAAGGACAGGATGAATCGGGATAACTGAAATACCCAGAAAAACCAAATTACCATCCTGGACTGTTGTTCCAACCTTTTTCCTCATCAAATTTTTTGGTAAAACCTCCAGCTAGACAAGAAATTGGTTAGAATTTCATCTCTTTCTCCCTTCTGTTTCATTCTTTAGACTGTGAGCCCACTGTTGGGTAGGGACTGTCTCTATATGTTGCCAAATTGTACTTCTCAAGTGCTTAGTACAGTGCTCTGCACACAGTAAGCGCTCAATAAATACGATTGATTGACTGATTCTCTGTTGCTAATATGCTGTGAAATGTCCAAAGGTAGAGAGCAAAGAACCTAGATAATCTACAAACTAGACAATCAGTGCCTGAATAATCAAAAAGTCATTGACAGGCAGGTGATATGTGCTTATACTTTTAAATTATATTTGGATAAGGTTTTTTTTTTCAGCAAAGTAACCCAAAGAAAGGATCTTTCTTTAAGCAGAATTGCATTAGCTATAACAGACTTCTTGGATGCTGAAGTCGTTGGGAGTCAGGAGTGAGGGAGAAAACAGCTTCGTTAGATGCCTTGAAGAGCTAGGAGGGCCTAGTTGTTTTTCAGCCATTACTCAATTGAAAGAACCAGGTGACACCTATTGATTTCTTCTTCTGAAGGGGACAATATTAACATGCCCAATACCATGAAAATGAATGATCAATGCCTCTGACTTGCTTTTTCCCATTATTATCCATTTTATTCCCCCTTGTCTCTTGAGGAAAGCGATGAGAAAAAATGTACCCACCACACAAAGGAGAGAGTCAAGGTAAATAATTAGGCAGAAAAGCATTTGAATTTGATTGGATTTCTCTCCTCTGAGCATCATTAATTCATTCAATTGAATTTATAGAGCGCTTACTGTGTGCACAGCACTGTACTAAACACTTGGGAGAGCACAGTATAACAATATACAGATACATTCCCCACCCCAATGAGCTCACAGTCTGGATGGGGAGACAGACATTAATATACATAAAAGATGAATAAATAAATAACAGATTTATACATAAGTGCTGTGGGGCTAATTGGGGGCATGAAAGAAGGGAGCAATTAGGGGTGCCACAGAATGGAGTGGGAAAATAGGAGAGGAGGTCTTAGTCAGAGAAGGCTTCTTGGAGGAGATGTGCTTTCAATAAGTCTTTGAAGTGGGGGGAGAGAAATTGTCTGATATGGGAGGGAGGGCATTCCAGGCCAGAGGCAGGATGTGGGCAAGAGGTCAGCAGTGAGACTGATGAAATCGAAGTACAATGAGAAGGTTAGCATTAGACGAACGAAGTGTGAAGTAGGAGAGTAGCGAGGTGCGGTAGAAGGGTGCAAAGTGGTGGAGCATTTTAAAGCCAAAAGTGAGGAGTTTTTGTTTAATGGGGAGGTAGATAAGCAACTGCTGGAGCATCTGGCTTGGAAGGATGTTTGGGTGTGTGTGTGTGTGTGTGTGTGCGCGCGCGCGCCGGTGTTCATTGTGGGGGCATTGTCGTGAAGTTCAGGGCCCTTTCTCTAGGTCCAGATTTTTGCTAGGCTCAGGGATCATTCATTCAGTCTTATTTACTGAACATTTACTGTGTGCAGAGCAATGTACTAAGCTTCTGGAAAAGTACAGTAAAACAATAAACAATAAAAGCATTCCCTACCCACACTGAGCTTACCACCAGGTTATACAGTGGATAACTGACATCATTCCAGGACTTGATGACCGATGCAATTTCTACAGAAACTCTCTGGGCATGTCACTCCCCTCCTCAAAAATCTCCAGTGGTTGCCTATCACCTTCGCAATAAGCAAAAACTCCTCACGATTGGCTTCAAAGCACTCCATCACCTTGTCCCCTCCTACCTCACCTCCCACCTCTCCTTCTACAGCCCAGCCCACACCCTCTGCTCCTCTGCCTCTAACCTCCTCACTGGGCCTCGTTCTCACCTGTCCGGCCGTCAACCCAGGCCCTCGTCCTACCTCTGGCCTGAAATGCCCTCCCTCCTCACATCCGCCAAACTAGCTCTCTTCCCCTCTTCAAATCCCTACTGAGAGCTCACCTCCTCCAGGAGTCCTTCTCAGACTAAGTCCCCCTTTTCCTCTGCTCCTCCTCCCCTCCCCATCTCCCCTACTCCCTCCCTCTGCTCTACCCCTTTCCCTGCCCCACAGCACTTATGTATATTTGTACATATTTATTACTCTATTTTATTAACTATTTGTATATATCCATAATTCTATTTATCTATTTTGATGCTACTGATGCCTGTCTACTTGTTTTGTTTTGTTGTCTGTCTCCCCTTCTAGTCTGTGATCCCGTTGTTGGGTAGGGATTGTCTCTATCTGTTGCTGAATTGTACTTTCCAAATGCTTAGTACAGGGCTCTGCACACAGTAAGCACTCAATAAATATGATTGAATGAATGAATGAATGATGCAGTGGGGTACAGGGAACAAGGAGTGTCAAAAGGCTCCTGGGCCAGGGTCCCCTCATGTGATGAGTGACACAGATGACATCATATGCAGTGGGATAAGGACATCATGAGTCAGAATGGCGACAGAGGCAGATGGGAGTTGTAAGTGGCCTCGGATTTCCTGCACATACCTAGTCAGGCAGCGGGGACAGGTTGGAGCAGATCATGAGAAGACGGCCTAGCGAAAAGATCACCGACTTGGGAGTCAGAGGTCTTGGATTCTAATCCTCCTTCCACCGCTTGCCTGCCATGTGACCTTGGGCAAGTCACTTAACTTTTTGGTTCCTCCAGTTCCTTATCTGTAAAATGGGGATTCAGTAACTGTGCTCCCTTTCCCTTAGGCTGTAAGCGCTATGTAAGCAAGAAATATGTCTACAAACTCTGTTGCACAGTGGTGATAATAATACTAATAGTGGTATTTGTTAAGTGCTTAATATATGCTAAGAACTGTAACTAAGCACTGGGGTACATACAAGGGAATCAGATCCCATAAGGTGTTCACAGTCTAAGTAGAAGGAACAGCTACTGAACCTCCATTTTGCAGATGAAGGAACAGGCATAGGGAAGTTAAATGACTTGTCCAAGGTCACACAGGAGGTAGGTGCCAGAGTCAGGATTAGGACCCAGGTCTTCTGACTCCATGGCCTATGCTCTTTCTACTAGGCCGTGCTGCTTCCCCAAACTCTCTGAAGCTCTTAGTACAAAGCTTTGCACACAGTAAGCATCTAATAAATAGCATTAATTTAGTGATGCATTGATTAGAGTGTGACAGGAGCCATGTGGGACCGGATCCATGTCTGACCTGATATCCCTGTATATCCCCCAGGGCTTAGAACAGAGCTAGGCTCATGGTAAGCCCTTATCAAATGTTATTGTTGTTAGTAATAGTAGTAGTGGTAGTGTTTTATTCATTATTATGGTCATGGGTTCAAATCCCACTCCACCACCTGTCAGCTGTGCGACTTTGGGCTAGTCACTTCACTTCTCTGTGCCTCAGTTACCTCATCTGTAAATGGGGATTAAGACTGTGAGCCCCATGTGGGATAACCTTGATTACGTTGTATCCCCACCCAGCGCTTAGAACAGTGCTTGGCACACAGTAAGCACTTAACAAATACCAACATTATTATTATTATTATTTTACTTTTGTGCAAACTTGTTCTATATATCTCATTAGATTGCAAGTTCATGGAGAATAATGACCACACTTTAGAACTCTCCTCAATGCCCTGCAGAATGTTCTAGGCACAGGAAATACCCACTTACATGTGTCACTCACAGGTTTAAAAATGTGATATATGTAATTCACCTTTATCTTAAGGGAAAAATCTTGGTGCTTCTTGTATACTTGCTTCCCCTGGGTTCTAATTCCAGCTCCACCACTTGTCTGCTGTGTGACCTTGGTCAAGACACTTAATTTCTCTGTGCCTCAGTTACCTCATCTGTTAAATGGGGATTACGTCTGTGAGCCCCATGAGGGACAGGGGCCGTGTTCAACCTGATTAGCTTGTATCTACCCCAGGGCTTAGAACAGTGCTTGACATATAGTAAGTGCATAAAAAATACCATTATTATTATTATTATTGTTAGTCCTTACTTTCCTCTTTCCAGGAAGAAAATAACCCCAGAACCCTTCTAAAGAGAAAGCTGTAGGGCTGTATCTAGCCGTTACTTACCAAACACAAAAACCTCCCTCCTTGTCCAAGTGATGTGATAACAGGCAATTAATTTATAATTGAGGCCAAATTTGCATAATCCCTACATGGAAAGGCTAAGGGAATTAGAATAATTTAGGCTACAGAAGAGATGGTAAAGGAAGAACTGATCATTGCTTTCAAATACATCAAGGATTAGTCAAGGACAGAGCAATCAATCAATACTATTTAGTGAGTGCTTAATGTGTGTAGAGGGACTTTCAATTGTAGCCATATAAACCTAAATAAACCTTGAGAAGGCTGATGGTTTATGTGATTTGGGAATCTGGGAATTAATCTGGAAGGAAATGTTGGAGAGAATGGGCTTTTAGAAGGGCTTTGAATATGGAGAGGGCTGTGATCTGTGGGATTTGGGTGAGGAAGGAAGTCCAGGATGAGAGAGCAGTCTGAGCTAGTAGATGGAGAGGGGGGATGATGAGGTACCTCTAGGTTAGTATGGGAAAAATCAGAAAGCAGGTCGGTGAGTAGCAAGTGTAGGTTGGTGGAGAGCCTTCAATTCCAACTGGGAGGAGCTTCTCTTTTAAAGCACTCAATCACCTTGCCCCTCCAACCTCACATTACTGCTCTCCTACTACAACCCAGCCCGCACACTTCTCTCCTCTAATGTTAACCTACTCTCTGTATCTCAATCTCATCTATCTCTCCATCAGTCTTTTACCCACACCCTGCCTCTGGCCCAGAACACCCTCCTTCTCCATATCTGACAGACAATTGCTCTCCCTACCTTCAAAGCCTTACTCTTCTCCAAGAGGCCTTCTCTGATTCATTTCCTCTTCTCCCACTCTCTTCTGTGTCACCTTTGCACTTGGATTTGCTCTCTTCTTTTCACCCTTTCCTCAGTCCCACAGAACTTATGTACATATCTGTAATTTATTTATTTATAGAAAAGCCTGTCTCCTCCTCTAGATTGTGAACTTGTTATGGCAGGGAACAAGTCTGCTAATTCTGCTGTATTGTAGTCTCCCAAATGCTTAGTAAAGTGGTCTGCACATAATAAGCACTCAATAAATACCACTGATAGATTGTACTCTATCAAATGCTCTGTACAGTACTCTGCACATAGGACTCATTAATTAATTAATTAATTCAATCTTGTTTATTGACCGCTTACTGTGTGCACAGCACTGTACTATGCACTTGGGAAGTACAAGTCGGCAACATATAAAGACGGTCCCTACCCAACAACAGGCTCACAGGCTAGAAGGGGGAGACAGACAGCAAAACAAAACATGTAGACAGTTGTCAAAATCATCAGAACAAACAGAATTATAGCTATATGCACATCATTAACAAAATAAATAGAATAGTAAATATATACAAGTATCTACACTCACTCTCTTGGTGACCTCATTCACTCCCACGGCTTCAACTATCATCTCTACACTGATGACACCCAAATCTACATCTCTGCCCCTGCTCTCTCCCCCTCCCTCCAGGTTCGCATCCCCTTGTGCCTTCAGGACATCTCCATCTGGATGTCTGCTCACCACCTAAAACTCAACATGTCCAAGACTGAACTCCTTGTCTTCCCTCCCAAACCCTGCCCTCTCCCTGACTTTCCCATCACTGTTGACAGCAGTACCATCCTTCCCGTCTCACAAGCCCGCAACCTTGGTGTCATCCTCGACTCCGCTCTCTTGTTCACCCCTCACATCCAAGCTGTCACCAAAACCTGCAGGTCTCACCTCCGCAACATTGCCAAGATCCGCCCTTTCCTCTCCATCCAAACTGCTACCCTGCTTGTTCAAGCTCTCATCCTATCCCATCTGGACTACTGCATCAGCCTCCTCTCTGATCTCCCATCCTCGTGTCTCTCCCCACTTCAATCCATACTTCACGCCGCTGCCCGGATTGTCTTTGTCCAGAAACGCTCTGGGCATGTTACTCCCCTCCTCAAAAATCTCCAGTGGCTACCAATCAATCTGAGCATCAGGTAGAAACTCCTCACCCTGGGCTTCAAGGCTCTCCATCACCTCGCCCCCTCCTACCTTACCTCCCTTCTCTCTTTCTACAGCCCAGCCCACACCCTCTGCTCCTCTGCTGCTAATCTCCTCACCGTGCCTCATTCTCGCCTGTCCCGCCGTGGACCCCCGGCCCACCTCATCCCCCTGGCCTGGAATGCCCTCCCTACCAACATCCACCAAGCTAGCTCTCTTCCTCCCTTCAAGGCCCTGCTGAGAGCTCACCTCCTCCAGGAGGCCTTCCCAGACTGAGCCCCCTCTTTCTCTCCCCCTCATCCCCCTCTCCATCCCCCCGTCTTACCTCCTTCCCTTCCCCACAGCACCTGTATATATGTATATATGTTTGTACCTATTTATTACTCTATTTATTTATTTATTTATTTTACTTGTACATATCTATTCTATTTATTTTATTTTGTTAATATGTTTTGTTTTGTTCTCTGTCTCCCCCTTCTAGACCTTGAGTCCACTGTTGGGTAGGGACCGTCTCTATATGTTGCCAACTTATACTTCCCAAGCACTTAGTACAGTGCTCTGCACACAGTAAGTGCTCAATAAATATGATTGATTGATTGATTGATTGACTGATACAAGTAAAATAAATAGAGTAATAAATCTGTACAAATATATACAAGTGCTGTGGGAAGGGGAAGGAGGTAGCGCAGGGGGGCGATGGGGAGGAGGAGAGGAGGAGAGGAGGAGAGGAAAAAGGGGGATCAGTCTGAGAAGGCCTGCAGACTCACTAAATATGATTGATTATTGATTGATTGATTGATTCTCCTGGAAGCAGAGGAGTCTGGAGAGGCAGCAAAAGCTTAGGAGAAATGGAGACATGAGCTGAGCAATGTTTCAGGAAGATGATCTTGAGGGAGACTGTGGAACTGCTTTCCTTTAGACCAATACTACTACTACTACTACTACTACTACTACTACTACTACTACTACTACTACTACTACTAAGGATAATAATAATAGTAATAATAATAATGATTGTAGTATGTGTATGTGTATGAAATTAAGTGACTTGGCCAAGGTCACCCAGGAGGTAAGTGGCAGAGCAGGAATTAGAACCCAGGTTTTCTGATTCTCAGGCCCATGCTCTTTCCATTAGGCCACACTATTTTATAGCTATATAGTATAGTCCCCAGGTTTGAAGGAAAAGGAAATCAGGTAAAGATCCAATGGAAGGGAAAAGACTCAAACATTCCATCCTTTTTGGAAATATTCAGTGGCTCCGAAGCAGAAGAATTCAGGAATGTCTAAATAGGTGAGTAAGCAAACAACTCTCCTATTGTCCCACAGTTGGAAGGAATTAGCAGATATGAAATTGATCCAATCAACTGATCAATCAACAGAATTTATTTATCACCTACTCTGTTCAGAGCACCATATTAGGCATTTGGCTGGGTACCATAGAGTTAGTAGATAAGATCCTTGCTCTCAAGGGGCTTACAGTCTCTTTGGAGAGACAGTTAGTGAAACAATTTCTTGCTGTGGGCAGGGAACGTATCTACCAACTCTGTTATAGTGTATTTTCCCAAACAGTACAGTGCTCTGCACACAGGAAGTGCTCAATAAATATGATGGATTAATTGATAATGTACAGCTAGGAGGAAGAAAAAAATGGAGATGTAGATGACTTACTGTTTAAATAGAGAGTAGGCCATGGTAGGCACTAGCAGCATGGCCTAGTGGATAACAGCATGGGCCTGGGAGTTAGAAAGACCTGGCTTCTAATCCCAGCTCTGCCACTTTTCTACTGTGTGACTTTGGGCTGATCATTTAACTTCTCTGTGCCTCACTTACCTTTTCTGTAAAATGGGGATTAAGACTGTGAGCCCCATGTGGGACAGGGATGGTGTCCGACCTGATTAGCTTGTATCCACCCCAGTGCTTAGAACAGTGCTTAACACATGGAAAGTGCTTAAAAAAACCTGTCATTATTATTATTTTCCACCGGTTAATTAGAGTGCTCTCCACACCGTAGGTCCTCAGTTGATGACGATGGCGGCCAAGTTTCTGTATCCTAGGAAACTACTCCTCCACTCCCAATAGCTGGATTGATTGGTGTTGGAGGGGCAGGGTCTTCAAATCTCATAAAAAGCTCATAAATAGACTGTAAACTCATCTTTAGACTGTAAGGTCGTGTCTAGACTGTAACCTTGTTGTGGGCAGAGAACAGGTCTGTTTTGTTGTTATCCTGTACACTCCCAAGCACTTAGTACAGCTCTGCACACAATAAGTGCTGCATAAATGCAATTTACTACTACTAGGCAACATATTTTCTCTCTATATACTGTAGAATCAAGCCAGTGCATTAACTTCTTGTTGCGGGTAGGGAATGTGTTTGTTTATTGTTATATTGTACTCTCCCTAGTGCTCAGTACTGTACGCTGCACTCAGTAAGCTCTCAATAAATATGATTGAATGAACTTCAGCAAACTTATAAGTAAATCTGGGGCCTGCTTGGGTCTGTCTTCATTAACAGTGGTGTTCCTTTAAAACCTGGGCTCTTATCAAAGGAAGATGAGGGCAAAAGTGAACAGAATTCCATCAGCCTAGGTGTGACGGGGTTAGGGCAGAAGAATGGGCAGGGCTGGACAGGAGCACTAAGGGAGATCTCACATTTCCTCCTTTTGCTCACCTTACTCATATGCATTTTATTACTCAGAATATGCATTTACTTCCCGCTAGTATTCATTAAAATAGCAGTTACTCTTCTAAATTGTAGGCTTGGTCAGAGTGAAACATCCTAAAAATCCTGAAGCAGGCACTGGGACAGACCCTTAAATTTTGGGACAGTCCCATCAAAATTGGGATGTATGGTCACTCTGACTGAGAGAACTTATGGTTAGTTATATCATTCATTCATTCATTCAGTTGTATTTATTGAGTGCTTACTGTGTGCACAGCACTGTACTAAGCGCTTGGGAAGTACAAGTTGGCAACATATAGAGATGGTCCCTACCCAGCAATGGGCTCACAGCAGCCTACTGGGTCTCCCTGCCTTTTTGAGCAGGCTGATTCAGGGCCAGAGGGTGGGTTGAGAAAGGAGTCAAAGATCGAGCCCATTATTCCTGGACTCTGCAGGACTTCTCTAGGAGCAGTAACCTACTTGTTGTCCATTCTGGTTTTTCTCATTTCATGGTATTTGTTAAACGTTTCCTATGTGTCAGGCACTGTACTAAACACTGGGTTAAATACAAGCTAATCAGGTTGGTTACAGTCCATGTCCCACGTGAAGCGCACAGTTTCTAACTCCATTTTCCAGATGAGTTATCTGAGGCACAGAGAAGTGACTTGCTCAAGGTCACGCAGCAGACAAATGGCAGAGCTGTGACTAGAATACAGATCCTCTGACTCCCAGGCCCATGCTTTTTCCACTAGGCCACATCGCTTCTTATTCATTCAATGTGTTGCTCTTTGTTCTCTTCTGGAGCTTTAGGAGTCACATCTCAGCCAGTTCTGTGATCAGTCCTCCTGGGAAGATGTTTTCTTCTTGGAGCCTGTAATACTTGTTAGCTTTAAAAAATCAGAGCTTGTGGTGTAAGGCTGAGTTGAAGAATAACTGGTTTGGCTCTAGAACGTCATTTTGCTACAGATTCTCCAAAGCCGATTTTTATATAATCCACAATTTTCAAATAGCTTTTAGCTGTCATGTGGGTCAAATGATCCTTATTCCTGCTTGAACAATTTGAGCATGATCTAGCAACAACTTGGCTAATATGCACATCTGGACACCACTTTTAACTGCTGATAATAATAATAATAATTTAATAAGCATTTTACATGTGCCTAGAACTATGCTAAGCACTGGGGCTTATACAGACTATTGGAGTTCATAGTGTAAGAAGGCAGGATAAACGTGTTGGAAATATTTCTAAGGCTAGAGTTGGAATGAAGAAAGGAATTCAACAGTTGCATACTGACTCACTGTTTTCCACAGGCCTAGCCAACAAATACAGTTCCTGAACCTGGCTGCCAGCCATTTTTATGACATTTGTTAAGTGCTTACTATGTGCAAGGAGCTGTATTAAGCACTGGGGTGGATACAAGCTAGTCAGGTTGGACACGGTCCATATCCCATATGAGAATCACAGTCTTAATCCTCATTTTACAGTTGAGACAACTGAGGTACAGAGAAGTAAAGTGACTTCCCTGAGGTCACAGAGCAGACAAATGGCAAAACAGGGAGTAGAACCCAGGTCCTTTTGACTCCTAGGCTGTGTTCTATCCACAAGGCCATGCTGCTTCACCATGCCTCCGGATTGGGGGATTCTTCTCCTCCAGGAGAAGGTTTGTTTCCAAAATAAGTCTCTTTTGGCATCATCATCATGCAAATATCCCAGTGGAAGCCCCAGAACTTGGGGCATATTAAAAACAGATATGGACTTTGAGCCAAGCCCAGCAGGTCCAGGAGATTACATCAGAGGCCTTTTCTCACTTCTGTGATCCATTGCTGCTGAATCCTGTGGGGTTTTTGACAGGTTTTTATCTAGGTCACAATAGCTGCTTAGTCTCGATCTGGACAGGAGCTGCTTGGGAAGTAAGGCCTTCCCTACCATGCAGACAGTATGACTTGGAGTGCTGGAGTTCACCCCCCTTCTTGGGATACCCCTCTGCCTGCTTGCAGTTGACTTTATTTCTTAGGAGCCTGGCTTACCTCAGCTTTTCATTATCAATCAATCAATCAATCGTATTTATTGAGCACTTACTGTGTGTAGAGCACTGTACTAAGTGCTTGGGAAGTACAAGTTGGCAAAATATAGAGACAGTCCCTACCCAACAGTGGGCTCACAGTCTAAAAGGGGGAGACAGAGAACAAAACCAAACATACTAACAAAATAAAATAAATAGAATAGATATGTACAAGTAAAATAAATAAATAAATAGAGTAATAAATATGTACATACATGTATACATATATACAGGTGCTTTGGGGAAGGGAAGGAGGTAAGATGACGGGGATGGAGAGGGGGACAAGGGGGAGAGGAAGGAAGGGGCTCAGTCTGGTAAGGCCTCCTGAAGGAGGTGAGCTCTCAGTAGGGCCTTGAAGGGAGGAAGAGAGCTAGCTTGGTGGATGGGCAGAGGGAGGGCATTCCAGGCCCGGGGGATGACGTGGGCCGGGGGTCGATGGGGGGACAGGCGAGAACGAGGTATGGTGAGGAGATTAGCGGCAGAGGATCGGAAGGTGCGGGGTGGGCTGTAGAAGGAGAGAAGGGAGGTGAGGTAGAAGGGGCCGAGGTGATGGAGAGCCTTGAAGCCCAGGGTGAGGAGTTTCTGCCTGATGCGCAGATTGATTGGTAGCAACTGGAGATTTTTGAGAAGGGGAGTAACATGCCCAGAGCATTTCTGGACAAAGACAATCCAGGCAGCAGCATGAAGTATGGATTGAAGTGGGGAGAGACACGAGGATGGGAGATCACAGAGAAGGCTGATGCAGTAGTCCAGACGGGATAGGATGAGAGCTTGAAAGAGCAGGGTAGCGGTATGGATGGAGAGGAAAGGGCAGATCTTGGCAATGTTGCGGAGCTGAGACCGGCAGGTTTTGGTGACGGCTTGGATGTGAGGGGTGAATGAGAGAGCGGAGTCGAGGATGACACCAAGGTTGCGGGCTTGTGAGATGGGAAGGATGGTAGTGCCGTCAACAGAGATGGGAAAGTCAGGGAGAGGGCAGGGTTTGGGAGGGAAGACAAGGAGTTCAGTCTTGGACATGTTGAGTTTTAGGTGGCAGGCAGACATCCCGATGGAGATGTCCTGAAAGCAGGAGAAGATGCGAGCCTGGAGAGAGAGGGAGAGAGCAGGGGCAGAGATGTAGATCTGGGTGTCATCAGTGTAGAGATGATAGTTGAAGCCGTGGGAGCAAATGAGGTCACCAAGGGAGTGCATGTAGATCGAGAACAGAAGGGGACCAAGCACTGAACCTCGGGGAACCCCCACAGTAAAGGGATGGGGGGGGGGGAGGAGCCTGCAAAAGAGACTGAAAATGAAGGACCGGAGAGATAAGAGGAGAACCAGGAGAGGATGGAGTCTGTGAAGCCAAGGTCAGATAGCATGTTGAGGAGAAGGGTATGGTCCACAGTGTCGAAGGCAGCTGAGAGGTCGAGGAGGATTAGGACTGAGTATGAGCCGTTGGATTTGGAAAGCAGGAGGTCATTGGTGACCTTTGAGAGGGCAGTTTCCATGGAATGTAGGGGATGGAAGCCAGACTGGAGGGGGTCGAGGAGAGAGTTGGTGTTGAGGAATTCGAGACAGCGCATGTAGACAACTCGTTCAAGGACACAATAAGGCTCAGGACAAGGAGCAGAAGGTAATGAGAATGTGGATAATCCAGTTCCAGTGAGAACAGAATGCATCTTAATGATAATAATAATAATAATAATAATAATAATAATGGTATTTGTTAATTGCTTACTATGTCCCAGACACTGAACTAAGGTCTAAGGATCCCCAGCTAATTTAGTGGCATTATCTCAAAAACTCTGGAATTTAATGTTGCTTCTTACAAGAAGGGAAACTGAAGGAAGGAACATTTATTTAGATGATCTATGTCAAACCACACAGGACAGGATTGGTGGATTTGGGAATAGAATCCAGGTGTTCACTTGTCCCAGTTGTCCTGGTGCTAGCCATTCTGGAGGTAAAGCACGTGGTGGCATTTCCATCTCAGTTTTGATTTTGTCTTATTTTGGGGGAAATCCCTCAACAAGTCCAGAAAACCCAAATGGTAATAATGCTAGTATGTGTCAATCACTATGCTCAACACAGGAGTAGAAATGAGATAACCAGGGTGGGCACAGTCCCTGTCCCACATGGACACACAGCCTAAGACAGAGGGACAGCAGGTATTTAATCACCAGTTTCCAGATGAGGGAAAGGGAGGCACAAAGAAGTTAAGTGACTTGCCCAAGGTCACACAGCATGTAAGTAGCAGGGCTGGGATCAGAACCCAAGTCCTTTTGACTCCTGCTTGAGATAGCTCCAGGTGGATCTTCAGTGCCAAAAATCCCAAGTCTACCAACCCTGTTGTAAGCTCCCAAGTGCTGAGTACAGTGGTCTGAATACAGGATGTGCTCAATAAATTCCACTAATTGATTGCTTTCACTGTTTCCTCCCTCAGGAAAAAATTCTGGCATCTCATTTATTCAGCAGCAGATTGAACTTCTTCATTCAATCGTATTAATTGAGCACTTTTTATGTGTGGAGCACTGTACTAAGCACTTGGGACAGTACAATACAACAATAAACAGACTCAGTCCCTTTCCACAACAAGCTTACTGTCTAAAGGGGGAGCCAGCCATTAATATAAATAAATAAATTACAGCTGTGTACATAAATGCTGTGGAGTTGGAAACAGGGATGAATAAAGGGAGCAAGTTTGGGTGCTACAGAGGGAGTGAGAGAAGAGGGAAAGAGGGCTTAGTCAGATGTGCCTTCAATAAGGCTTTGAAGTGGGGGAGAGTAACTGTTGGATTTGAGGAGGGAGGGCGTTCCAGGACAAAGGCCGGACATGGGCGAGAGGTAGGCGTTGAGATAGATAAGATGGAGGTACAGTGAGAAGGTTAGCATTAGAGGAGTGAAGTGTGCAGACTGGGATTTAGTAGAAGAGTGGAGAGGTGAGATTGGAGGGGGCAAGGTGATGGAGTGCTTTAAAGCCAATGGTGAGGAGTTTTGGTTTGATGTGGAGGTGGATGGGCAACCACTGGAGATTTCTGAGAAGGGGTGAAACTTCTGCTGCTGATTCTAGTTGAAAGACTTCACTTCCTGTCACCACTGGCTAAACCATCCCTTTGTGCCCCCTTGTCCCTTTATGCAATTGACGTGGCCCATAACCCCACAGAACAATTCTTATCAGAAGTTCAGAGAATTGGTGACATCCATCAGGTGGCACGTGGCCCTGAGGACAGCTCAGCAGTTGGAACATGGAGGATATTAACATTTCCACACCACTGGACAAGAGTCTCTGGCCCTATGTACTGGGTACTTGGTTCCTTAATCCACAGAGGTTATTATTTATTCATTGGAATCAAGATTAGTTGCTCCTTCCCCCTGCAATTTTCCTTTGAAAAAAAAAAAAACCCTGTCTGAATTGCCTAAATTGGGTATCAATTTCTCTCCTGACATTAATTAGTTCCATTTTTGTTCCAAGGTTATAAAATAATTTCCCAAAGAATCATTATTTTTATAACAATTCTCCCAGGCATAAACCATTATTTAGTATCTTTCCCCCTGAAGTGAAGAGAGGAACAAAGGAATTCTCCAAGGACACCAAAAAATGCAAGAGAATATGGGGCATTTGTACAAGCCATTACAAATCTCTTGATTTTAGTTTTTAAGGGACTGGTTTACCAAACTCTGCTTCCCTTGAACAGAGGTGCCTTGCGATACAGGTGTGGTAACACTTGCCCATAATGCAAGGAACCAAAGCAGAGGCACTACTGAATTTTCATGGGCAAAGTAGGCAAGGGAGTCCCTCTCAAAGACTTATACTTATGAATGCAAATCTCACCAAGGGTCATGTCACCTTCAAACTGAAAGACAACTAGTATAGCACTCTGCACACAGTAAGCACTCAATAAATATGATTGAATGAATGACCTGTACCCAGTGTTCAAATAATAATAATAATAATTTTGGTATTTGTAAAGCACTTACTATATGCAAAGCACTATTCTAAGTGCTGGGGAGGATACAAGGTGATCAGGTTGTCCCAAGTGGGGCTCACAATCTTAATCCCCATTTTACAGATAAGGTAACTGAGAAGTTAAGTGACTTGCCGAAAGTCAGACAGCTGACAATTGGTGGAGCCGGGATTTGAACCCATTTCCTCTGACTCCCAAGCCCGTGCCCTTTCCACTGAGCCACGCTGCTTCAAGTGATGCTGATGATTATGGTATTTCTTAAACTCTCACTATGGGCCAAGCAACGTTCTAAGCACTGGGGTATATACAAGTTAGGTTGGACACAGTCCCTGTCCCAAATGGGGCTCACCCTCTTAATCCCCATTTTACAGACAAGGTAACTGAGGTCCAGAGAAAGAAAGTGACTTGCCCAAGGGCACACAGCAGAGATGTGGCTGAGCAGGGATTAGAATCCGGGTAGAATGATAATTACAAGAAATGAATAGGAAGGGTCCCTGCCTTTGAAAGAACTATGAAAATTGAGAAGCAGCATGACTAGTGGAAAGAGCACAAGCCTGGAAGGCAGAGGACTTTGGTTCTAATCTTAATTCTGCCACTTGTTGACTGCGTGACCTTGGGAAAGTCATTTAATTTCTCTGTGCCTCAGGTACCTCAACTGTAAAACAGGGATTAAGACTGAGCCCGATGTTCCGAGAACATAGTAAGCACTAAACAAATACCATTTAAAAAATGAACACATACCATTAAAAACCCACAGTAATGAAATGTGTATTTTAATTCTTAACTGGGGTTTGATGTCACTTGTGTAAGCATACCTTGTATCATCGCGTCGTGCTTTAACCAGACTTGCTCATGGCTGGAAGGAGAGGTGTGGCCTAGTAGAAGCAGTATGGGATTGGGAGTCAGGAGTCCTGGGTCCTAATCCTGTCCCCACCACTCGCCTGTTGTGTGACCTGTGCTCCAGTATTCTCTGTGCCTCAGTATTCTCATTTGTAAAATGGAGCTTCCATATTCTCTCTTCTTTTCACTTCTGGGTTCAAATCCTGGTTCCACCGCTTATCTGCTGTGTGACCTTGGATAAGTCACTTCACTTCTCTGAGCCTCAGTTACCTCATCTGTAAAAATGGGAATTAAGGCTATGAGCTCCATGTGGGACAGGGACTGTGTCCATCCTGAATATCTTGTATCTACCCCAGCGGTTAGTACAGTGCTTGGCACATAGTAAGTGCTTTACAAGTACCATTATTATTATTACTACTTAGACTTTGAATCCTATTTGGGGCAGGGACTGTGTTTTATCTGATCATCTTATATCTATCTCAGTGCTCAGTACAGTGATTGGCATATAGTACGCACTTTACAAATACCACTATTATTATAAGAATGCTCCATAATTCTACTATTGCATTCCACTTAAAATGCCTAAGAAAATCATACAGTTTGGGAAAATGGGTACATTTTTGTAGGTTGGCAGAGGCAGATACAATGGACCTGTTTCCTAAACCTCCCTGGGTCCCATTCTACAGCTGGAATCACACTTCCTTCTTAAACACAGATGTGTCAGGAAGCCTGAAAGGTCATCTAGTTTAACTCCCTGCTTCTGGGAAGGTCTATGGCTAAGCAGTAGGTAAGGATTGCTTTTCCTTTTCTTTGAAGTTTCCTCTGGTGGGATGTGAGTATGTCCCTTGGTTCTCCAGTATCTCACAGTCTTTGCTATCAAACTGAAAGTTCCTCAAAACAGGAATTGGGTGACATATTTCTCCTCTCTGTCCTCCCTGCTCCCCCATGTGTCTAATGCCGTGCTCGCTATGCCTTGCATCCTTGCCTGTTGTGTGACCTTTGGCAAGGCATTTCCCTTCCTCTATGCCTCAGTTACCTCATCTGTAAAATGGGGATTAAGACTGTGAGCCCCATGTGGGACTGGGACTGTGTCCAACCCAATTTAGTTGTATCCACCCTAGTTAATAATAATAATAATAATGATGGCATTTATTAAGCGCTTACTATGTGCAAAGCACTGTTCTAAGCGCCAGGGAGGTTACAAGGTGATGAAGTGGTCCCACGGAGGGGTCACAGTCTGAATCCCCATTTTACAGATGAGGGAACTGAGGCCCAGAGAAGTGAAGTGACTTGCCCAGAGTCACACAGCTGACAAGTGGCGGAGCCGCAATTTGAACCCATGACCTCTGACTCCAAAGCCCGGGCTCTTTCCACTGAGCCACGCTGCTTCTCATGTTCTCTTCTCTCTCTCTCTAGTTCTTAGTACAGTGCCTGACACATAGTAAGCACTTGACAAATACCACATTTATTGTTATCTCTCCCATTGCCAATCTCTGCTCACACCCTCCGTCCTGTCTGAAACTCTCTCCAGCTTCACAGCAGGCAGACATTACTTTCCCCATCTTCAAAGCCCTTCTGAAATCACATTTCAATCAGTCAATGGTATTTACTCAGTGCTGACTGTGGGCAGCACTGTACTGAGTACTGAGTATAGAGTAGAGTCATGGGTTCTAACCCCGGCTTGCCCACATGTCTGCTGTGTGACCTTGAGCAAGTCACTTAACTTCTCTGAGCCTCAGTTATTTCATCTGTAAAATGGGGATTAAGACTGTGAGCCCCACGTGGGACAACGCGATCACCTTGTATCCTCCCCCGTGCTTAGAACAGTGCTTTGCACATAGTAAGTGCTTAACAAACACCATCATTATTATTATTAGAGTACTGTACTGAGTATTGCACACAGTCAATACTGTAGGCAGCATACTATAGTGAACATTTGGAAGACATACAATAGAATTGGTAGACATGATTCCTGACCATAGGAGCTTAGTCTAGAGTGGGTAGACAGACATGAAAATTAATTGTGGCTCAGAGCATTCATTCATTTGTTCATTCAGTCGTATTTATTGAGTGCTTATTGCATGAGGAGCACTGTACTAAGCTCTTGGAAAGTACAATTCATGGCAGAGCATGAGTCCCCTGGGGCTAGAGGTGGGGTGAAAATTAAATGTTAAAAGGTTACAGGCTCGAGTGCACAGGTAATGCAGAAGGGAGGATGAATAAAAGAGAAATGAAGGTCTAGTTAGGGAAGGACTCTTTGCAGATATGATTTTAAGGTTTTTAAGGTGGGGAGAGTGGTGGTCTGTTGAATATGAAGCAGGAGGGAAGTTCTAGGACAGAGGAAGGATGTGGGCTAGCGGTTGTTAGTGAGATAGATGAGATTGATTTACAGATAGAGACTATAAGCTTGTTAAGGGGTGGGAACGTGTCTGCTGATTCTGTTGTACTGTACACTCCCAAGTGTGGGAACAAGTCTGCTGATTCTGTTGTACTCTCCCAAGTGCTTATTCCAGTGTTTTGCACATAGTAAACACTCAATAAATACTACTGATTGATTGATTGTGTGGGTTGGCTTGCAGTAGGAGATCAGCATGGTCAGGTATTCATTCATTCATTCATTCAATCATATTCAATGAGCACTTACTGTGTGCAGAGCACTGTACTAAGCACTTGGAAGCTTCAGTTCAGCAACAGAGAAAATCCCTAGCTAGCTCTCTTCCTCCCTTTAAAGCCCTACTGAGTGCTCACCTCCTCCAGAAGGCCTTTCCAGACTGAGTCCCCTTTTTCCTCTCCTCCTCCCCATCCCCCCGCCCTACCTCCTTCCCTTCCCCACAGCACTTGTACATATATTTGTACAGATTTATTACTCTATTTATTTTACTTGTACATATTTACTATTCTACTTATTTTGTTAATGATGTGCATATAGCTATAATTCTATTTGTTCTGACAATTTTGACACCTGTCTACATGTTTTGTTTTGTTGTCTGTCTCCCCCTTCTAGACTGTGAGCCTGTTGTTGGGTAGGGACCGTCTCTATATGTTGCCGACTTGTACTTCCCAAGCGCTTGGTACAGTGCTCTTTACACAGTAAGCGCTCAATGAATACGATTGAATGAATGAATCCCTGACCACAACAGGCTCTCAGTCTAGAATGGGGGAGACAGACATCAAAACAAACGAACAGGCATCAATAGTATCAATATAGCACCAAGGTAGGAGGGAGAGAGCTGACGGTCTGCTTTAAAGCTAATGGTTAGGAGTTTCTGTTTGATGAGAAGATGGATGAGGAGTGGGGAGACATGGAATGAACAGTTTTTGAGAAAAATAATCTGGCCAGCAGAGTGAAGGGTGGACTAGTGTGGGGAGAGACAGGAGGCAGGGAGGTCAGCAATGGAGGCTGCTGAAGTAATCAAGGCAGGATAGAATAGTGCTTGGTTTAACATGTTAGCAGTTTGGATGGAGAGGAAAGAGTGGATTCTAGAGATGTGAAAGTAGAACCCCAATTAATCTCTCATCTCCCTATCCTCTATCCCTCCATGCTGCCTCTTCAGCACTTCCATGTTACCAAACTCCTGGGGACCTCAGGTACATAAACCTTATGTCTGTATCTTTAAACTCTGGTGCTTTCCACTACCTCTGATTTCTTTCCATTCATTCATAATAATAATAATGATGATGGCATTTGTTAAGCACCTACTATGTGCAAAGCACTGTTCTAAGTGCTAGGGAGGTTACAAGGTGATCAGGTTGTCCCATGGGGGGCTCACAGTTTTAATCCCCATTTTACAGATGAGGTGACTGAGGCACAGAGAAGTGACTTGCCCAAAGTCACACAGCTGACAGTTTGCAGAGCCGGGATTTGAACCCATGACTCCAAAGCCCGAGCTCTTTCCACTGAGCCACGCCGCTTCATTCATTCATTCATTCATTCCTTCATTCATTCAATCATATTTATTGAGCGCTTACTGTGTGCAGAGCACTGTACTAAGCGCTTGGGAAGTACAAGTTGGCAACATATAGAGACGGTCCCTACCCAATAGCGGGCTCACAGTCAGTCATATTTATTGAGTGCTTACTGTGTGCGGAGCATCATACTAAGCTCTTGGAAAGTACAATTCAGCAGTAAAGGGAGACAATCCCTGGCCACAATGGGCAGTCTAGAAGTGGGGAGATAGAGGGAACCTAGGGAAGAGTTAACAAAAATGACAGTCTATGGTGGCAGCAGCAGTGTTGAATGGGGGTTGGAGAGTGGCAGCAATAACTGGTGGAAGCCACTGGTCTGACTGCTGTTGCTCCTCACCTGACTATATGCTGGACTAGCTGTGGCAGCAATGACCGTCATAGAGGTCTACTTCAGGTGAAATCAAGATAAAAAAAAAAATTATGTCATTTGTAAAAACTCTTACTATGTGCCAAGCACTGTCCAAAGAGCTGGGGTAGATCAAATTTCATCAGGTTGGACACAGTCCCTGTCCCACGTGGGGCTCACACACTTAATCTTGGAGAAGCAGCATGGCATAGTGGATAAAGCATGGACCTAGGAGTCAGAAGGTCATAGGTTTGAATCCCAGCTCTGCCACTTATCTGCTGTATGATGTTGGGCAAGTCACTTCACTTCTGCGGGCCTCAGCTACCTCATTTGTAAAATGGAGATTGAGACTGTGAGCCTCACGTGGGACAAGAATTGTGTCCAACCTGATTTGCTTGTATCCAATCCCAACCCTTAGAACAGTGTCTGGCATATAGTAAGCGCTTAACAAATACCATAATTATTTTTATTAATCCCCCTTTTACAGATGAGGTAATGGAGGCCCAGAGAAGTGAAGTGAATTGCCCAAGGCCATGTGGCAGACATGTGGCAGAGCTAGGATTAGAACCCTGGACCTTTTGACTTCCAGGCCTGTGTTCTATCCACTAAGGAGGCTGCTTCTCCTAGTCAGTCAGTCAATTGTATTTGTTGAGTGCATACTGTGTACAGAGCTTTCATTCAATCACATTTATTGAGCACTGACTATGTGCAAAGCACTGTAATAAGCAGTTGGAAGAGTACAATATAAAAATATAACACATATTCCCTGCCCACAACTACTTTACAGTCTAGAGGTGGGGAAGGATGGGGGATTTTAGGGGGAACAACCCAGGGTGACTAATTTCAAGACAGTTCTGCTCACTGTGGGATTCCAGATGACATTAATCTACAAACTCTTCTCCTGTTTTGATCATCGTCAACATGCAGATTAGCCATGAGTCTCCAAAACAACATCTGCTCCCTCTTGTTTTTTGGTGCAATTCTTCGGCAATGCCTCACGTGACCTCCCCCTGCTCCCCTCCGCACCTCTAAACTATAAGATCGTCCCTCTAGACTATAATAATAATGGCATTTGTTAAGTGCTTACTATGTGTGAAGCACTGTTCAAAGTGCTGGGGGGGATACAAGGTGATCAGATTGTCCCTCGTGGAGCTCACAGTCTTCATCCCCATTTTACAGATGAGGTAACTGAGGCCCAGATGAAGTGACTTGTAAAAAAATCACACAGCTGACAAGTGGTGGATCTGGGATTAGAACCCATGACCTCTGGCTCCCAAGCCTGGGCTCTTTCCACTGAGCCATGCTGCTTCTCTATAAGCTCGTTGTGGGCAGGGAATGTGTCTGTTATATTGTCGTGTTGTGCACTCCCAAACACTTAGTACAATGATATTGATGGTGATATTTGTTAAGCATTTACTATGTGTGAAGAACTGTTCTAAGCACTTGGGTAGATACAAGCTAATCAGGTAGGACACAGTCCCTGTCCCACATGGGGCTCACAGTCTTAAATTTCCATTTTACAGATGAGGAAACCAAGGCACAGAGAAGTAAAGTGACTTGCCCAAGGTCATACAACAGATAAGGGGTGGATTGGGATTAGAACCCAGGTCCTTCTGACTCCCAGGCCCATGCTCTATCCATTAGGCCATGCTGCTTTCCCACAGTACACAGTAGGCGCTCAATAAACACGATTGATTGATTGATTAGACTTGCAGGTCGACTCTTCAACCCTAGACAAGGGCTATTCTGTCACCGAGCAGGAACAGAGTGACATTGGGAAGGAGAGAACAAAGCCCCTGGGAAGAATGTCTTGCCTAAAATATCTGTCCCTGACAACAGTGTGACTGGGAAACTTGGTAGATCTAACCAATTTAAAGTCCCTGTCTCTCTCGTCATCATTTGGAGGTAACTACAAAGGTTTAGCAGGAGGTTCAGTGAAAGCATAACTATCAGAACCAAGAAATGAGGAACTGTGAGCTGTGGGAAGGTGTTCAATTCCCAGCCAGTCACATTGAGGCAGGGGTGTGTGTGTGTGTGTGTGTGTTTGTGTGTCTGAAACTCTAGGGTGAGCCTGGGACCTAGGAGAGTCTGCCGGTTTCTTTCATTCATTCATTCACTCACTCATTCATTCATTCATTCAATCGTATTTATTGAGCTATTACTGTGTGCAGAACACTGTAGTAAGTGCTTGGAAAGTACAATTCAACAATAAATAGATAATGCCTGTCCACACTGGGCTTGCAGTCTATAAGGGGGGTGACAGACATCAAAACAAGTAAACAGACATCAATATAAATAGAATTATAGATCTCTACATATATACATAAGTGCTATGGGGCAGAGGGGGAGGAGAGCAAAGGGAGTGAGTTGAGGTGACACAGAAGGGAGGGGGGCTGAAGAAAAGGGGGGCTTAGTCTGGGAAGACCTCTTGAAGTAGTTGAGCCTTCAGTAGGGTTTAGAAGGGGGGAAGAGTGTTTGGCAGATTTGAGGAGGGAGAGCATTCCAGGCCAGAGGGTGGACGTGGGCCAGGGGTCAACGGTGGGCCAGGCGAGATTGAGGCACAGTGAGAAGGTTAGCACCAGAGGAGCAGAGTGTGCAGGCTGGGATATAGGAGAGAAGGGAGGTGAGGTAAGAAGGGGTAAGGTGATGGAGAGCTTTGAAGCCAATAGTGAGGAGATTTTGTTTGTTACAGAGGTTTATCGGCAATCACTGGAGATTTTTGAGAAGGGGGGGTGACATGCCCAGAGGGTTTCTGTAGAAAGGTAATCTGGGCAGCAGAGTGAAGTATGAACTGAAGTGGGGAGAGGCAGAGTTTGGGAGGTGAGAAAGGAAGCTGATGCAGTAATCCAGTTGGGACAGGATGAGTGATTGTACTAACGTGGTAGCGGTTTGGATGGAGAGGAGAGGGTGGATCTTGGTGATGTTGTGAGGTGAGATTGGCAGGCTTTGGTAACAGATTGGATATGTGAGGTGAACAAGCGAGCGGTGTCAAGGATGACACCAAGGTTGTAGGCTTGTGAGATGGGAAGGATGGTTGTGTTGTCCACAATGACAGGAAAGTTAGGGAGAGGACAGAGTTTGGGAGGGAAGATAGGGAGCTCTGTCTTAGACATGTTAAGTTTTGGGTGGCAGGAGGACACCCAAGTAGAGATGTCCTGAAGGCAGGAGGAGATGTGAGCCCAGAAGGAGGGAGAGAGAACAGGGGAGGAGATATAGATTTGGGTGTCATCCACATAGAGATGATAGTTGAAGCTGTGGGAGCGAATGAGTTTTCCAAGGAAGTGAGTGTAGATGGAGAATAGAAGGGGACCAAGAACTGAAGCTTGAGGGACCCCAGGATGGGAGGGGGAGAAGGAGCCCACGAAGGAGACTGAGAATGACTGCATCTTTGCAGTGCAGCCTGGGGAAAGGTTCTCTGGGATACTGACTCATCCAGCAGAAATGGCATGGTGGATAGAGCATGAGCCTGGGAGTCAGAAGGTCATGGGTTCTAATCCCAGCTCCACTGTGTGTCTGCTGTGTAAGCTTGGGCAAGTCACTTCTCTTCTCTGTGCCTCAGTAACCTCTTTTGTAAAATGGGGATTGAGACTGTGAGCCCCACTGTGTCCAACTCGATATGCTCATATCTTCCCCAGTGCTTAGTACAGAGCCTGGTACATAGTTAGCATTTAACAAATACTATTATTATTATTATTAAATGACAAATGGACCACCACTCAGCCCACCCTGAAGCAGGAATTTCTGCTACAGAGAAGGAGCCCCGGGGCCTCCCTGCAGCCAAATCTCCCAGATCATCTAATTCATACACCTTGTCACACTCCTTTTGTGTTTAGCTGTGACACTGATCGACACTTACAACTAGATAAGCTTATCAGTGTTCGGCTGGAATGTACTTGGTGAAGGTTATCACCTCTCACAAACTTCCTGCTCTCAGTAAAGAAGAGCACACGACATTTAATTTTTGACTTTGGCTTCCAACTCTAATGGGAGATGAAAGTTTTCTTCCTGTCAGATAAAGACCAAATGGAACTTCATGATTTTTCAAGAGGACACACAGTCAAGGCAAAGAGAAATCATATGAGTGCCTTCTGTGTGCAAAGCACTGTGGTAATGGCTTGGGAGATTACAGTAGAATTAGTAGACATGATCTCTGCCCTCAGAGCGCTTACTCTATAGTATGGGGCCTGGTCCAAGAGAGGGAGTGAGAAAGAAAGAAAAGGGAATGGGAGAAAGGGCTAGAGAGAAAGGGAGATGAGGAAAGGGGAAACATATTTATAGGTCTATATAAATATGTATAAGTACATCAATCAATCAATGGTATTTATTGAGTGCTTACTGTGTGCAGAGCACTGTACTAGTATATAGAGAATGACATTCTCCTGGCTGAGAAAATACTCTGAGCTGACTCGTAGTTTCCATAGACTGACAGGAGCTATCATTGCTAATGAGATAAAAAAGTTGTCCTCTGCATGGTAGTTAGCATTCATGCTCTGGTCATTGAGTGAGAAGTAGGAGTGGAGTAGTATAGTTTAATGGAAATAGCATAGGACTGGAGTCAGGAGATTCAGGCTCCAATTCCAGCTCCACCACTGGTCTGTTGAATGTAGGACCTTAGGCAAATCATTTAACTTCTGAGTCTCAGTTTTCTATTGTGTAAAGCAGGGATAAAATATCTGTCTCCCTCCTTCTCAGATTGTGACCCACGAGTGGGTCGTGGATTGGATCTGGTCTGATTACCTTGTATCTACTCCGGGCCTCGGCAATGGGTAAATGTTCAGTAAATAGCAAAACTACCATCATCTCACATATGGGGTGCTTACTGAGCTCCTAATTGTCAGAGTGTTCTGTTCCCAATCTAATACTGGAGCAGGAACAGATTTAGGGCATTCATTTTAGCCAATCACCCATCTTTACTGGGGCTCCAGTGAACTCCAGGTCACCCTGGATCTTGCCCCTTGCCTGGGATCATATCTTCCCTTCTATTGTGACCTCTCAAATCCTTAATAAGGTGCTACACACACAGCAGGTGTTCAGGAAATATAATTGGTGGTTGATCAATTTGCCAAACTGTACTTTCCAAGCACTTAGTACAGTGCTCTGCACACAGTAAGTGCTCAATAAATACTATTGAATGAATGAATGAATTTGCTTCATTCAAATAATTAGCAGTAGAGCCAGTGACCTATCAGTTAGTGATCCTGCTGCCTTACATTACCATTAACAAGGCCTTTCTTTTAGTTTCATCTCATATCTAATCCAGTGCTCAGATCAATGCTTTTGACACAAAATAAATGCTTAAAAATACCATAATAATCAATAAATCAATGGTAATCATTTAACCCTTACTGCATGCAGAGTACTGCACTGAGGATTTGGGATACAATAGAGTTAGTAGACACTTTCCCTGCCCAAAAAGAGCTTAGAGAATAGGGAGATAATGATAATAATAATTATAATAATAATAGTAACAACAACATTTCTCCTATTTGGCATTCTTAGCATGGAATAAAGTTGTGGGGAGTAAGTCTTGGAAGGTATCTCTTTTAGGTTGCCTTACCATTCTATAGAAGCAACATGGCTTAGTAGATAAAGCATGAACCTGGGAGTCAGAAGAACCTGAGTTCTAATCCCAGCACTGCCATGTGTCGTTGTGTAACCTTGGGCAAGTCACTTCACTTCTCTGGGCCTCAGTTACTTAATCTGTAAAATGGGGAGTAAGAGTGTGAGCCCCATATGGGGCTGGGAGTGCATCCAACCTGATTACCTTGTATCTACCCTACCTCTTAGAACAGTGCTTGGCACATAGTAAGCACTTAAGAATCATATATATATATTTTTTTTACGCAAAGACAATCTCTAGTATCCAACTAGGGAAACCTTTTGCTTCAGGCAGGTTACCTTCTACCCAACAACAGGAAGATGGTAGTGTGGAAAAAAACCAGTGGGGAATTCTCCACTCTTTCAGCCTAAGGCAGAAGTGGGAGGCTCTCGCTCACCTTGTCATCAAATTTCTTCAGATTTCAAAGTGACAATAAGCGTCTCCCTATACTCTAGTGGAAGGAATCCCAAGATTGATAAGAAAAGATATTTCTCTTGTCCCTTTGAGGTGCCAGGCTGAGGATCTCACACCCCAAAGATATTTCTTTGTCACTCTTGGCTTAGACCTTATGAATGGAATTTTTATGAATGGGCATCTTCCCCAGTTTCACTGTGAATTTGAACGATCTGGAACGGAACTAGCTGAGGCCAAATTTCCCATAAAGGATTAGTTGGATTTGGCCAGAAAGTTTCCTCTGGGTAACAAGATCCACACACTTGGAAACACAGCAGTTTCTGCTATGACATTGCTGGGGGCGGAGGAGGAGGCGGCAGAGGTTTTGGTGACCAACAATTCCGATTCCTCGATCAGGCTAGTTCCGGGCAGCTCTCTCCGCTCCCTGCAAAAGTACAAGACAGTGTTCATTCTATCTGGAGTGAAAAAGAGTATCACCACGTGAATCAAGTTTTGGGGAACTGTGCCGTTTTGGTTTCTTTTCTGTTTCATTAACCTTCACGTATCCTGACTTTTAGTTTCAGGGGTATTCTGTTGTCACCAAGGAGTTCCCTTTGAGGGTGGTGTTCTTTGAAGTCTCAAGCTGGTAGTCCTCCAGTAAAAAAAGGAATCTCCTTTCTGTTTGTTATGGCTGGCTCACAACATCTGCTCCCCAGATTCATTCAATCGTATTTATTGAGCTCTTACTGTGTGCAGAGCACTTTACTAAGTGCTTGGGAAGTACAAGTTGGCAACATATAGAGACGGTCCCTACCCAACAGTGGGCTCACAGTCTAGAAGATCAGAACTGTGCCTAGGTGACTGGAAAACAATATGGACTTCCAGGGAGGTAATTGGGTGACAAAGAAAACATGCTGAAGGAGAAAGGAGAAACCCAAGAAGAAAGTGTTTGCTTTTAAATGCACAGTCAGGAGCCCAGGAAATATGGGTTTGTGGGTGGGGGGTGCCCAGCCTTGGGGAGGATAGGATCAGAATTCAAAGTGGCTGGGGTAAATCGACCAGGCTCATATAGAATAAGGATCAACGTGGACAACTCAGGAAATCGAATATTAAATGCACCCCAATACAATAATATTATTAATTGTGGTAATAATAATTATAATTATGGTATTTGTCAAGTGCTTACTATGCGCCAGGCACTGTTCTAAGCTCTGAAGTAGATACAAGATAATTGGGTTGGATACAGTTCCTATCCCACATAGGGCTTACAGTCTTAATCCACATTTTACAGATGAAGTAACTGAGGCCCAGAAAATCAATCAATCAATCTATCAATCGTATTTATTGAAGTTAAGTGACTTGCCCAAAGCCAGACAGCAGACAGGTGGCAGAGCTGAGATTAGAACCTGTGCATTTCTGACTCCCAGGTCATGCAAGAAAGAGAAAGACAGGCTACCTGATGGGATGCCTGGAGAAGTCGTGGGGTTATGGTGAAACAGGCTTATCATGGCTGGGTCAGCATGGGATAAATCTAGCAGCAGGTGGAAAAGACTCCTTGCCATTCGGCTTTAAAGCACTCAATCACCTTGTCCCCTCCCACGTACATGAGAAGCAGTTTGGTGTATGAGAAGCAGCATGGCGTAGTGGATAAAGCACTGGTCTGGGAGTCAGAAGGTCATGGGTTCTAATCCCAGCTATGCCACGTTTGCCGGGTGACCTTTGGCAAGCCGCTTCACTTCCCTGTGCCTCAGTTACCCCATCTTTAAAATGGGGATTAAGACTATGAGCCCCATGTAGGACAGAGACTGTGTCCAACTCAATTTGCTTATATTCATCTCAGCACTTAGTATAGTACTTGGCACATAATAAGCACTTAACAAATACCATCATTAATATTATTATTACCTCGCCTTGCTGCTCTCCTACTACAACTTAGTTTGCACACTTTGTTCCTATAATGCCAACTTACTCACTGCACCTCTATCTCGTCTATCTCTCTGGCAACCTCTCATCCATGACCAGACGGTGGCCTGGAATGCCCTCCTAATTCATATCCGATGGACAATTACTCTTCCCACCTTCAAAGCCTTATTGTAGGCACATTTCCTCCAAGAGGCCTTCTCTAAGTCCTCATTTTCTCTTCTCCCACTCCCTTCTGCATTGCCCTGATTTGCTCTCTTTCTTCACCC
Source organism: Tachyglossus aculeatus (assembly GCF_015852505.1). NCBI lineage: Eukaryota > Metazoa > Chordata > Mammalia > Monotremata > Tachyglossidae > Tachyglossus > Tachyglossus aculeatus. The sequence goes on from NC_052066.1 coordinate 40,933,564, forward strand.
CTTTCTTAGCCCTTTAGCACTTATTTTATTTATTTTACCTTGTCTGTCTCCCCCACTAGACTGAAAGTTCACTGTGGGCAGGGAATATGTCTACCAACTCTGTTCCTTTGTACTCTTCCAAGTACTTAGTACAGTGTTCTGCGCACAATATTCATTCATTCATTCATTCAATCGTTCTTGAGTGCTTACTGTGTACAGAGCACTGTATTAAGCACTTGAGAGAGTACAACACAACACTAAACAGGCATGTTCCCTGCCCATAATAAGCACTCAATAAAGATGACTGATTGATTGATATACTGTACTCTCCCAAGTGCTTAGTACAGTGCTCTGCATTCAAAAAATACAATTGATTGATTAACTGATTGATTCCTCCTGGGCCTTCCCCAGACATTACTGTCAGACTTGCTAGCCAATACATTTTTTTTAAGTCACTAAAGTTCTCTCCCAGGATGTGGTTACTTTGTGACAGGATTTTTTTGCAAATTACTCTTCAAGAATGTCCCTCTCTTCCTCTTTTTATAATTCTAGACTCTCTGCCATTTGACCTTTGTAATTATTGTAATTATACGTATTACATGCCAACAATGTGCCATTCACTGTGCTAAACACAGGAATAGAAATAAGGTGATCTGATACAACACAGTTCAGGTTCCACACAGGGCCCACATTCTAAGGGGTGATAAGAGCAAACTCATCTCTGTTTACAGAGATGGAGGAGCAGCGTGGCTCAGTGGAAAAAGCACAGGCTTTGAAGTCAGAGGTCATGGGTTCAAATCCAGGCTTTGCTGTCAGCTGTGTGACCTTGGGCAAGTCACTTAACTTCTCTGTGCCTCAGTTACCTCATCTGTAAAATGGGGATTAAAACTGTGAGCCCCCAGTGGGACAACCTGATCATCTTGTAACCTCCCCAGTTTAGAACAGTGCTTTGCACATAGTAAGTGCTTAACAAATACCATCATTATTATTACTATTACAGATGGGTAAACTGAGGCATAGAGCAGTTAAAAGACTTCCCCAGGCCACACCACATACCTCAGTCAGGACAACTCAGTCACATCACATCCCTCCAGGTGTGTCCTTTGGATCCCTAATGACAAGGCCTCTATAATTTTTCTCTTTTATATCCCAACCCCAAAGGACAAACGCTTGTCCATGGATTAAAGAACATCAAAACTGCACACTGGAAGGTGATAAAAATGCACAGGTAAACAAACAAGCATAATGTCTATAAAGAGGTTGCCAGGGGTGCCTTGGGCTCTAAGCCAAGATGAGCCCCCAAATCCTGCTCCTCTATAACCACGGCTCCATACTGACTGTTTTTATTTTGTGGGTTTGTATCTGTCCTTACCTTCTACGCTGTTTTAGTGTTTTACTGCCAGCCCGCTCCCCTATCTATATTCATAGATTGTGAGCCCCTCAAGGGACAGGTTCCGTGTCTAATTTGCACCCGAATACTCTTTCCCAGCACTTAGTACAGGGCTCTGCACACTGTAAGTGCAAAATATACACCATCTCCTCCTCCTCCTCCTAAATCTCCCTCATATTCATTCCAGTTCTTTTAAACTGAGAGCAATAATCTCAGTATCTTGAATTTCCACAGCACCTCTCCTCCACGGAGCTCAAAGTCAGTTCAACTGTAGATTTCAGAGATGGGCTCCAAAAGCAAGTACTTCCTGACTAACACGTCTTCCTTCCCATGCTTCCTCTCCAAACTTCAGGCTCTCCCCTTCCCCCACCCCACAGTCCTAAAGCAGGAAATTGGGTTCCAACAACAGAAACTCCCACGTTTCTGTTTAGGGAGTGAGACAGAGGAGGCAGGAGTAGGTTTTTGAGATGTGAAGAAGCCAGATAAGAGGAGTGATTTGAGTATATTTCTGTTCTTTGGCTGGGTCGTAACTTTGTTTTCCAGTGACTAAGAACACAGGCAACCCTCTTTGGTCTTGATGAAAACCACTTGGAAGCACTCTATTTTTCAGTATCTTTCTCCATGGGAACTGGTGTTAAGTTCAGCTGGGGAACTGAATCATTTAAACTGATCACTTTCTGAGGCTGCCGAATCAATCAATCAATTAATCGATCGTATTTATTGAGTGCTTACTGTGTGCAGAGCACTGTACTAAGAGCTTGGGAAGTACAAGTTGGCAACATATAGAGACAGTCCCTACCCAACAGTGGGCTCACAGTCTAGAAGGGGGAGACAGAGAACAAAACCAAACATATTAACAAAATAAAATAAATAGAATAGATATGTACGAGTAAAATAAATAAATAAATAAATAGAGTAATAAATATGTACAAACATATATACATATATACAGGTGCTATGGGGAAGGGAAGGAGGTAAGACAGGGGGATGGAGAGGGGGATGAGGGGGAGAGGAAGGAGGGGGCTCAGTCTGGGAAGGCCTCCTGGAGGAGGAAGATTGAGAGCCGAAAGATTGAGAGCATAAAGAGAAAAACAACAATACATGGAGGGTGTCCTCTGAGTACTGATCCTTTATCCCATGGAGTCATTAAGGCATTGGGAGAGACAAAGAGAGACCCAACACACTGTCTTAATTAAAATAAGATTTTGTTTTTAAGTTCCATTGCGACTGCTTCCATTCTCGGCATGTTTCTTCCAAACCAATCTTTGGTCACAGGAAGGACGTTTGACAGACAGAAGAGACCACAAGGATTACTAAGAATTGAGGTTCAGAATCTCTTTCTTGGAAAAGCTCTTGGGTGATCATCAATACCCATTCTTCCACCTTCAGGCCATTGCCATGAATCAATCAATCAATCAATCAATCAATCAATCAAGTGTATTTATTGATTGCTGGGCAGAGCGTTGTACTAAGCACTTGAGTGAGTACAATATAACAGAGTTGGTAGACACGACAGCATTGAAGCAGCATGTTCTAGTGGAAAGAGTGTGGGCCTGGGTGTCCGATGACACGGGTTCTAATCCTGGCTCTGCCACTTATCTGCTGTGTGACCTTGGGGCAAGTGATGCCAACTTGTACTTCCCAAGTGCTTAGTACAGTGCTCTGTACACACTAAGTGCTCAATAAATATGATTGAATGAATGAATTAATGAATGAATTTCACTTCTCTGGGCCTCAATTACCTCATCTGTAGAATGGGGATTAAGGATGTGAGCCTCATGTGGGATATGGTATCCAACCAGGTTGGCTTGTCACTATCTCAGAGTTTAGTTGTCACTATCTCTATCTCAGAGTTTAGTACAGTGCCTGGCACATAGTGAGAGCTTTAACAAATACCAAAATAATTATTAATCCACCTAGGCTGCACTGTCTTGGTCATGGAATAGGTATCATTCTTCGGCCTAGTCAACATCCCTCCCACAGGAATTTCAGTAACCCTACTAGACTGTAAGCTCATTGTGGGCAGGGAATGTGTCTGTTTATTTTGTACTCTCCAGAGCACTTAGTACAGGGCTTAGCACAGTACTAAGCACTTGATTAATATGACTGAATGAACAGAGGGAGAGACAGACACTAATATAAATGTTACAGATGCGTACACAAGTGCTATCCAAAAAGGGAAGTGCAATTCCCCTTGTATTGGCCCAGCATTGTCCTGTTTGTGTGTGATGGAGACAGCGAGTGTTGTGAGCACGGGTTGAAGTGGCCACAGTGTCTCTCACAACCTTGGCAACGCCTGAACCAACTTCGTCTGTTAGCAAGCCATCCAGGGTCCTCTCCAAGGGACTTGGTGGAAATAAAAGTAAGTGTTGGGTGCTCCAGACTGAAGAATCTATGTTCTATCTATGTTTAGTACAGTGCTTGGTACATAGTAACACGTAATAACATATAGTAACACTATTGATGGCATGTACAATGTGGCCTAGTGGATAGAGCATGGGCCTAGAAGTCAGAAAGACCTGGGTTCTAATTCCGGCTCCGCCACTTGTCTACTCTGTGACCTTCAGCAAGTCATTTAACTTCTCTGTGCCTCAGTTACCTCATCTGTAAAATGGGGATTAAAACTGTGAGCCCTGTGTGGCACAGGGACTGTGTCCAATCTGATTAACTTGTATCTACCCCAGCGCTTAGTACACACAGTAAGCACTTAACAAATACCATAAAAATATAGAAACACAATCGATTGCTTTTTTTTAATGGTATTTTTTAAGTGCTTACTGTGTGCCAGGTACTGTAATAAGTCCTGGGGTACATATGTGATAAGCAGTCCCTGAGCCCCATGTGGCTCACAGTCTTAATCCCCATTTTACAGATGAGGTAACTGAAGCACAGAGAAGTGAAGTGAATTGACCAAGTCACACAGCAGACAAGTAGAGCCGGGAGTAGAAACCAGGTCCTCTTTCCACTAGACCACAATACTTCTTGCATTATTGTAAACATTTCCATCATCCCCTGAGTTCTTTTCTTTTTAGGGCGATTTGTAACAGACCTATTATCATGGGGTCCTGAGGTGCTTTATTTTCTCTTTCACAGAGAGTTCAGCCTAGGGAAGACGACTGGAAACCATGTCTGGATGGGAGAGTTTTGCCCAATCCATTTCCTCGTTATAGAACTAGCACCTTGAGTTAGAACTGTAAAGAAGAAAAGAACAATCTCTCCTTGCCCTTCTCTATAGATTGCTGTACAAGAAAGAGAAACTCCACAGAAGTTTCTCAATTTTGCAATGCGAATCTTGGCTTTACATTCTGGGGTTTCCCAATGGCAGCATGAGTGATTGCCATTTCTCCAGAACAGCACTTCAACAATTGAGGGGAAAAGATAGCAGCAGCTTGTTTTGATGTCTGTCTCCCCACTTCTAGACTGTGAGCCCGTTGTTGGGTAGGGATTGTCTCTGTTGCTGAACTGTACTTTCCAAGTGCTTAGTACAGTGTTTTATACACAGTAAGCACCCAATAAATATGATTGAATGAATGAATACAGTCCCTTTTAAGATGCCCCATGGCACAAAAATTACTTCTTTGGAGTTGGCAAGTTGGATAATCAAACATAAATAGCTTATTCAACCTCATAAAATCCATTCTCTGTTATAATAATAAGAATAATGATGGCATTTGTTAAGTGCTTACTATGTGCAAAGCACTGTTCTAAGCACTGGGGGGATACAAGGTGATCAGGTTGTCCCGCGTGGGGCTTACAGTCATCATCCCCATTTTACAGATGAGGCAACTGAGGCTCCGAGAAGTTAAGTGACTTGCCCAAGGTCACACAGCAGACATATGGTGGAGCTGGAGTTCGAACCCATGACCTCTGACTCCAAAGCCCGTGCTCTTTCCACTGAGCCACGCTGCTTCTTATAGCCACGCTGCTTTTGTGACTATTATATCTCCTCCAGGAGGCCTTCCCTGATTAAGCCCCCTTTTTCCCTTCTCCCTCTCCCTTCTGAGTTGCTTAGACCTTTGGATTTGTGTCTTTTATGCACTTGATATTGACCCTTCCCTCACTCCCAATGCATTTATGTACATAACCCATAATTTATTTATTTATATCAATACCCATTTCCCCCTCTAGACTGTGAGCTCCTTGTGGGCAGGAAACATGTCTACCAATTCTGTTGCACTGTACTCTCCCAAGTGCTTAGTGCAGGACAGTGGTCTGTATACAGTAAGGGCTCAATAAATGCCACTGATTGATTGTGACTAAATGTCAAAGAGTTACCTAGAAGCTCCATTTGAATCACACTGCAATAGTCTGTGTAGCTTTGAGGAAAGTAATTTGCTCAGAAGAGGTGACCTTTGCTAGAAATGTGGTGGAAGGACTTGGTTTCCTCTTCAACCTGAAGGTGTGTTTTAAAGAACAATCTCTCTTTTTCCCCTATCCCTCATCAATCTCAAACAATCCCCCATCCGGTTCTTTCCCTTCCTGTGAAGCTCGTATCATCCATCTTTTCCACTCACTCCAGATACTAGTCACAGTCATCTATTGCCCCCCAGGCACTACTGCCAACTTTTTGAACAATTTCAGTCACTTTCTCACATTCCTTCTCTCTTTCTCCATCCCTACATTGATTCTTGCGGACTTCAATGTCCATGTGGAGGTTTCTGATGACTCTTTTGCTGTCCGCTTTCTATCCTTCCTCAACTCTACTGACTGGCTATTCCACCCCAACTCTCCATCTCTTTATGTTGCCAATTTGTACTTCCCAAGCACTTAGTACAGTGCTCTGCACATAGTAAGCGCTCAATAAATATGATTGATTGATTGATTGACCCACACACTCATTCATTCATTCATTCAATCCTATTTACTGAGCACTTACTTTATGCAGAGCACCATCCTAAGTGCTTGGGAGAGTACAATGCAACAACAGACAGACACATTCCCTGCCCACAACGAGCTCATAGTCTAGAGTGGGGGTAGCAAACATCAATACAAACAAATAAATGACAGATACTACAGAAGAGGTGTTGCTGGGTGGGGTGGGGGGCTAGGAGGGAGGAAGAACAAAGGGAGCAAGTCAGGGCAATGCAGAAGGGAGTGGGAGAAGAGGAAAGGGAGGCTTAGTCAGGGATGGCCTCCTGGAGGAGATGAGACTTCAATAAGGCTTTGAAGTGGGGGAAAGTAATAGTCTTTTGCATTCGAGGAGGGAGAGAGTTCCAGGCCAGAGGCAGGATGGGGACAAGGGGTCGGCAGTGAGATAGGTGAAATGGAAGCACAGTGAGAAGGCTAGCATTAGAGGAGCAAGCATGCAAGCTGGGCTGTAGAGGAGTAGGTAGGACTGCACAAGAAGATGATAGAGTGCTTTAAAGCCAATGATGAGGAGGCTTTCTTTGATGCACAGGTGGACGGGCAACCACTGCAGTTTTTGGAGGAGTGGGGTGACATGTCCTGAACGTTTTTGTAGAAAAATGATCTGGGCAGCAGAGTGAGGTATGGAATGGAGTTGGGAGATGCAGGAGGCCAGGAGGTCAGCAAGGAGGCTGATTTAGTAATCCAGGCGGAAGAGGATGAGTGATTGTGTTAACATGGTAACAGTTTGGATGGAGAGGAAAGGGCAGATTTTAGCGATGTTGTGAAGGTGGGACCAACGGGATTTAGTGATGGATTGAATATGTGTGTTGAATGAGAGAGAGGAATCAAGGGTCATCTCTAGTCACTGTACAGTCCCTATCCTCACCAACCATGAAATCCCTCTATCTGACCAAAACCTCCTCACCTGTCTTCTCTCTCACACACCCCCTCCCAGCAAATCTGTCCTGCCCACAGAGATTTCCGATCTTTTGACCCCATCCAATTTGTTCAAACTGTTAGGTCCCCAAAATTGATGCCTTCAACACCACCCTCTCTACTGAACTCAACTCACTCACTTCCCTCTCCCTTTGCCAACCTCATACCACTGACCCACAGCCCTGGACCACCTCCATAGTCCACTTTCTTCACTCCTGTGCATGAGTGACAGAGCGTTGCTGGCAGAAATCCAGTTATCAGGCTGGCCTAGTCCACTTCAAGTTCTTCCTTGTCTGCTTTAACTCTGCCCCCTCCTCTGCCCAGCATCATCATTTCTCCATCCTTATTGACCCCCCCATCCTAATTGCCCTAGCCAGTTGTTTCAGATGTTTAATTCTCTCCTCAAACCCCCGTCCTCTTGTCTTCTCCATCTCTTGCCCCTAATTACCTAGCCACATACTTTATTGAGAAAATTAAAACCATCAGATGTGATCTTCCTAAAATCTCCCCCACTCCTCTCCAAGCCCTCCCACCTCCTGCCCCTTCTTCAACTCTCTCATCTTTCCCAAGCAATATCTCAAGAGGAGCAGGAGATCTCCACTCCATCCACATGAGCTTCTAACCCCATCCCTTTGCACCTCATCAAACTGTTTCCCCCTCTCTTCTTCCCTTTCTGATCGCCGTCTTCAATTGTTCACTCTCCAAATGCCTTTTTTCCACTGTTTCAAACATGCTTATCTCTTCTCATCTGAAAAAAACTACTTGACTCCACAACTCCCTCCAGTTATCACCTCCATCTCCCTCCTACCGTTCCTCTCCAAACTCCTTGAGTGAGTTGTCTACAACTTCTGTCCCTGCTTTCTTTCCTCCAATTTTCTCCTTGCCCTTATCCAATCTGGCTTCTGCCTCTTCATCGACATAAACTGCCTTCTCAGTGGTCACCTAAAGATCTCCTTCCTACCAAATTAATCAGTCCCTACTCCATCTTAATCCTTCTTGACCTCTCAGCTTCATTCAACACTGTCAACCACCCCCTTCTCCTGGACTCATTACCCAAACTTGGCTTCTCTGACACTGTCTTCTCATGGTTCTCCTATCTCTCTGGCCACTGATTCTCATTCTCTTTCATAGGCTCCTCCTCAGCCTCCACCCTAGCTGTCGGAATCCCTTAAGGCTGAGTTCTGGGTTCCCTTCTACTCTCCATCGACACCCATCTCCTTGGAAAACTTATTCACTCCCATGGCTTCAAACTACCACCTCTAGGTGGATGATTCCCAAATCTACATCTCCAGTCCTGATCTCTCCTTCTCAGCAGTCTGGTATTTCCTCCTTCCTTCAGGACATCTCTACTTGGATGTTCCACTGACACCTCAAACTTACCATATCCAAAACAGAACTCCTCATCCACACAAACCCTGTCCTACCCCAACTTTACTATCACTATTTCAAAAACCCCTGTCCTTTGCGTTAACCTTGACTCATCTTTCTCATTCAATCCACATATGCAATGTCACCAATCTCCTCAGTTTAACCTTCTCAAAACCATTCAAATCTATCCTTTCTCTCCACCCAAACTAAAACATTAATCCAAGAATTTATCCTAACCTACCTTTCTGACTGCATAAGCCACCTTGCTGACCTCCTGTCTCCTGTCTCTCCCCATTCCAGTCCATACTTCACTCTGCTGCCCAGATCATTTCTCTATAAACCCATTCAGTTCATGTTCCCCACTTCTCAAGAACCTCCAGGGGTTGCCCAAGCACCTCCGCATTAACAGAAACTCCTTACCATTGGTTTCAAAGAGCTCAAACACCCCTCCTACCTTATCTCTGATTTTCTACTACAATTCAGCCTATACTTCACTCCTCTAACGTCACTGTACCTTGATCTCACCTATCTCCCTGGCGACCTCTCGCCCATGTCCTGCCTCCCGCCTGGAATGTCCTTCCTCTTCACGTACAACAGACAGTCACTTTCCCCACCTTCAAAACCTTATTAAAAGCACATCTACCCCAAGAGGCCTTCCTGACCTAATGGCTCATTTCCTGTTCTCCCACACTCTTCTGCATCACCTTTGCACTTGAATTTTCACTTCTCCCTCAGCTCCATGGCACTTATATACATAACCATTATTTATTTATTCATATTAATATGTGTCTCCCCTTCTAGTCTGTAAGCTCACCATGGGCAGGGAATGGGTCTACCAACTCTGTTATATTGTACTCTCCCAAGAACTGAGTCCAGTGTTCTGCACAAAGTAAGCACTCAATAAATACCACTGATTGATAGATTGAATCATCTTGACACAGAAGGTGGAAGAACAAACACTTAAGATTTTTTAATTTCAGTCTCTTTTCTGGATTGTAACATCCTTGAGAGCAAGGATCGTCTCTATCAACAACTCTATTGTATTGTACTCTGCCAAGTGCTTAGTACGGTGCTCTGCATACAGTTAGCACTAAATATATGTATATATTTGTATAATATATATATAAATTAATATAATTAATTAATTATACATAATACTATATTTCCCTTCCTATTCCAACATACGCTCAAAATTGAGACACCCCCAATCTCTTAAATCCAGTTTCCACTTTTTGATTTTTGTTAAGTGTTTACTTTGTCTCATTAGAATAAATGCTATTGGTTGAAGAGGATACAATGAAAAGAAATTACACACCCTAGGTCTCTTCATAGGACTTGAATTCCCTGATTATGGAATCCACAACTTCTCAGTTAGGAAATGCCCCAAGTTTCCAGAATCTAATTTTGTCTCCAAATTCCTAGATGACCAGCGCTAGACTGCTTGCTGCCTCTGATGTCCAGGTGGTGGGCATAGTAGTAGTAGCAACAGCTACAGCATTTGAGTGCCCAATTGTTGTCATACACTGCACTACGGTCTTGGCAAATGCAGAGTAAAGAAGTGACATTCTCTGCCCACAAGGAGCTTACACTCTAAAGGCAGAGACAAGTATAAAAATATTTACAAGATTGGCCAAAATGAATACTTGAGCACATATAGACACATGACTGCTGAGAATGAATGCAAGTAAGTTCATTTTGAATTATATATGGCATATTTCTGGAGGTGAAAGGGGTGGAAGATTATAATGCATCTCTTTTCCTAGAAGGAAAAAATTGCAGTAGGAATGCTACTATTGCAATAGCATTCCTATTGTAATAAACAGTAAGTGGTCAGTTTGTTTGCTTGTTAGGAGCCACAGTTTCTGTGAGGATATTCCTAAAAGGTGACTAAAACAAACCATTTTGACAAATTAGTCTTCCAACACTTATCATTTCCCCAAACCCTTCCTGGTCTGATTTTTTCTTTGTGATTTTCACTCTTTAGGAGAACAAAAAGTAGTATTAGAATGTTAAAGAAAGAAAACTACAAATCTAAATTACTGTAGTCAATCAATGAATCAATCACTGGTATTTACTGAGTGTTTACTGTGTGAGGAGCATGGTACTGAGCACTTGGAAAAGTGCAATACAACAGAGTTGGTAGATGCAATCCCTGCCAACAAGGAGCTTAAATTTCCAGAAGGAGATGGACACTACATTAGAGTAGGAGCAGGGGAAATAGCAGAGAATAAGAATATTTACATTCCCTCTATGAAGTCTAAGGATATCAATGATTGATGGTCCAACCCTAAGGTAGCCCACCTGACTTGCAGGCTACTCCTCCTTGAATGTGAGCCACTTTGACCTTGACCTCGAGAAGTAGTGTGACCTAGTGGAGAGAGCACAGGCTTGGGAGTCATTCATTTATTCAATCATTTTTATTGAGCACTTACTGTGTGCAGAGCACTGTACTAAGCACTTGGGAAGTACAAATCGGCAACATATAGAAAAGGACTTGGGTTCTAATACTGGCTCCAGCACTCGTCTGCTGTATGACCTTGGTCAAGTCAAATCTCTGTGCTTCAGTTACCTCATCTGCAAAATGGGGATCAAGACTATGAGCTCCATGTGGGACATGGACTATATCTAAACTAATTAGCTTGTATCTACCCCAGGATTTAGTACAGTGCCTGGCACATAACAAACAAATGGTATTCTCTTAGCTTCAGGGGAATGGTTCTGTGCTAACTCAGCTGAAGATACTGTAGCCCTAAACTGCCTCAGGAGGGACTCTGGACCAGGGAGCAGCAGTCTTTGTGGTGCCCCTGCTTGTTACCATTATTATTTTTATTATTATTATAATTGTTATATGTTTGATAGGTGCCAAGCACTGTACAAAGTGCTGCGTAGGTACTAGATCATCAGATTAGACAACCTCCCTGTCCTACCCAGGGTTTACAATCCAAGGAGGGGGGAGAACTGGGTTTGGCTTTCTGGTCAACCTGTCCTGATGGTGGCCTAGCCACAGTGGATCCTTAGGTGCCAGACAATCTCTTATTGCTCTTGTCAGTTATTTCATCAGTGTCTGACTTTTGTGGACAGATGAATGCTAAATAAGTGATACTTTTGCTCCACGCCGACCTCCTCCCCTTCAATCCCAAACCCATCAAAGCCAGGGATCCTATCTTTGGGCATGCTGAGCAATTTCACAGGTGCCAAGTTTAGGGTTCTCCCCAAGGAGGTGTTCAACAGTGTCATGGAACAGGGGCACCAAGTGGTTACTCTTCTAAATTGGAAAGATATCTTGGGGAGTCTTGAAGGAGGAATGAGCCCAAGTTTTCCCAGGAGAGAGCCAGTTGGAGATTGGTGTTGGAGCAAGGAGTTGATGTTGTGAAATTGGTGATATGAAGGAGCAGGGCATAATGGATCGAACACAGGTCTGGGAGTTAGAAAGCATAGGTTCTAACTCTGGCTCCACAATTTCTTTGCTGTGTGACCTTGGATAAGTCACTTCACTTCTCTGAGCCTCAGTTACCTCATCTGTAAATTGGGGATTGAGACTGAGCCCCACAACGGACAGGGACTGTGTCCAACTCGATTTACTAGTATCCACCCCAGCACTTAGTAAACTGCCTGGCACATAGTAAGTGCTTAACAATACCATCATTATTGTTATATGTGAAGCCAGCTATGGAGGCTGTTCTAGGGGAACAGGAGAGTCTCTAGGTCATTGGGGTTCCCTTGGGCAGGAGGAAACCCCGCTAGGTCCAGCCCCAAGGACAATGCCCCTTTGATCCCTCCTCTTTTGGCTCTGAGTAAGGAGGACCAATTCTTTCATTTTCTGGGTGAGGAGGAGAACACAGTGCTTAGAAGAGTGCTTTGCACATAGTAAGCATTTAATAAATGCCATTATTATTATTATAACACATCTCACCATATGAGTTGCTAGCAAGGGAGGAAAATCCATCCAGGTATCAGAAACTGGAGATGCTTTTATGTAAATTTCCCATTTTCCTTGAAATTTAAAATTTGGAGAATGCATGGGTGTATTCTCATCAGGCCAGATACTTGCCAACACTAATCACCACTGTCAAGATGAATGATACAGTTCACTCATGGCAAGAGAAAAATTAATCTCAACCTTGGGTCTGAAGGAAAATCAGTTTTGCAATCCAGATTATATTTTCAGAGCAGGCCGTTCTCTAAGGGAATACACAATTTAGGAAGTGACTCACATCTGGGCTCCCTTTTAAAAGGGGAAGTGTGTATTTTGAGTTTTTTACTCAATGGGGACAAGTGTGTGCTAGTGATATCAAATATGCTAATTTGCTGCCCTGCACCCTTCAGGAAACTAGGCTAGATGGAAAAGAAATCAGGCTAGGCACATAAAGGTAAGAAATGTGACTAACCACAGTGGTGCTGTTATAATTCAGGCTGTTGGTGGTTATTTTCCATTTCCCATATAGGTGACCATAATGTTTTATCATCCTTGAAAACTCACTAGTACACTGCTGTGAGGCACAAAGGTATCAATCAATCAATGCTATTTATTGAATGCTTACTGGGTACTGGACACTGTACTAAGCACTTAGGAAAGTACAGTACAACAGAGTTGGTAGACACTTTCTCTTCCCACAATAAGCTTACAGTCTAGAGGGGGAGATAGCCATTAATAGAAAAAATAATTTATAGATATGAACATTTTAGGGTTGGATGAATTCTAAATGCCCAAAGGATACATATCCAAGTGCAATATGAAGGCACTTCGTATTCCTATCACAGACTGCATAGGCACTCACTCTTGTACTTTAAGGGTGCAATCAATCATTTGATCCTGCCTAAATTACTGCATCAGCCTCCTTGCTGACCTCCCAGCCTCTTGTCTTTCCCCACTCCAGTCCATACTTCATGCAGCTGTCTAGATAATCTTTCTACGAAACTTGTCAGGACATGTCACCCCACTCCTCAAAAATCTCCAGGAGTTGCCTAACCACCTCTGTATCAAGCAAAAACTTCTCACCATGGGCTTTAAATCACTCCATCACCTTGCCCCTTCCTACCTCACCTCACTTTTCTACTTCTACAACTCAGCCTGCATACTTTGCTCCTCCCTCTGTTGCTTACCTTCTCACTGTGCCTCGATTTCGCTTGTCTTTCTGCCCGCCACTGGCCCACGTCCTGCCTCTGGCCTGGAACACCCTCCCTCCTCAAATCTGACAGATAATTACTCTCCCCCCCTTCAAAACTGTATTGAAGGCACATTTCCTCCGAGAGGCCTTCCCAGATTAAGCCCTACTTTTCCTCATCTCCCACTCCCTTCTGCATCGCTCTAACTTGCTCCCTTTTCTCTTCTCCCCTGCTTCGAACTCCACAGCACTTATGTATATACCTGAAACTTTATTTATTTGTATTAATGTCTGTCTCTCCCCTCCCTAGACTATGAACTCATTGTGGGTGGGGATTGTTACTGTTTATTGTTGTATTGTTCTTTCCCAAGTGCTTAGTTACAGTAGTCTGCACACAGTAAGCGGTTAATAAATATGATTGAATGAATGAATGAATGAGTGAGATCATATTCATTCATTCATTCCTATTTATTGAGCGCTTACTGTGTGCAGAGCACTATACTAAGCACTTGGAAAGTACAATTCGGCAACAGATAGAGACAATCCCTACCCAACAATGGGCTAATGATTACAAGGGTTATGATAATGCTCTCATTTATTTTAAGCTTTTTTGAAAAAAATGTAATTCATAGGGCCACTCCACAGCACCATACTCAGAGGCATTTTAACCCAATAACTAAATGCAGAAGAGATGAGTTAGAAGTCTTCTACCAATACTTACCTTTTCAAAAATACTTAAAGATGGACAAAGAACAGAGGGTCCATGTTTGATTCGGTACAGACCCTGTCTGAAGGTTTCTCTGTACTGTAAGCTCATTGTGGGCAGGGAATGTGTCCTTTGTCATATTGTACTACTCCAAGCACTTAGTACAGTGCTTTGCACACACTCAGTGCTCAATAAATATCACTAAATGAATGAAAGAAAGTTTCTGGATGGAACAAAGTTAATTTTTTGGCTCATTTGATGTTCCTATTGAGGCTTTGCCCTGAGATATTACTACTACTACTAATAGTATTGGTTTTTGTTCAGCACTTACTATGTGCCAAACACTGTGCTAAGGGCCAGGGTAGATACAAGGTCATCATTTTGTCCCAAGTGGGGCTCACAGCCTTCATTCATGAGGCACAGAGAAGTTAAGTGACTTGCCCAAGGTCACACAGCTGGCAATTGGCAGACTCAGAATTCGAACACATGACCTCTGACTCCCAAGCCTGGGTTCTTTCCACTAAGCCACGCTGCTTCTGAGATGATTTTATAACAAAAATGCACACATTTTAAAAATCCACATCAACCCAGACATTTTGAGTCACTTAGAACACTAATTTACCATTCATTATATGAAGCTTGTATTTAAGATTCTCTCTATATACACACATATAAGGAGAACTGATGTGTGGGTGTATAGGCACAGTAACGCTTGCCTGAGATTCTTTTCCAGGCAGTATATGCAAAGCTTGTCTTTCACTGCACTGTTACATTTGTTACCCACAGTGCCTGATTCCGTTTTCAGTGTCTCCTTTCTGATGGCCACAGAAAAAGTTGGCCCATCTTTTGATTACCGGTCCCCCACTGCTTTGCCACCTCATTTAAAATTTTGTTTTCCCATCATATTTCTTCCATCCATCTTTTCTACAGTTAATAAGGAAGTCACCCAGGAATCAAAGCCATGAAACATGTCTATAAATTCATCTTTAGACTGGAAACTCATTGTAGGCAGGGAACGTGTCTACCAACTCTGTTATATTGTACTCTCCCAAGCTTAGTACAGTGCTCTGAACACAGTAAGAGCTCAATAAATACAATTTATTGAGCGTGGCCTAGTGGAAAGAGCACAGGCTTGGGAGTCAGAGGTTGTGGGTTCTAATCCTGGCTCTGCCACTTGTCAGCTGTGTGAGTTTGGGCAAGTCACTTAACTTCTCTGTGCCTCAGTTAACTTATCTGTAAAATGGGGATTTAGACTCTGAGCTCCACGTGGGATAACCCGATTACCTTGTATGTACTTCATTCATTCATTCAATCGTATTTATTGAGCGCTTACTGTGTGCAGAGCACTGTATTAAGCACTTGGGAAGTACAGGTTGGCAACATATAGAGACGGTCCCTATGCAACAGCGGGCTCACAGTCTAGAAGGGGGAGACAGACAACAAAACAAAACATATTAACAAAATAAAATAAATAGAATAAATATGCACAGGTGAAATAAATAAATAGAGTAATAAATATGTACAAACATATATACACATATACAGGTGCTGTGGGGAGGGGAAGGAGGTAAGGTGGAGGGATGGGGAGGGGGAGGAGGGGGAGAGGAAGGAGGGAGCTCAGTCTGGGAAGGCCTCCTGGAGGAGGTGAGCTCTCAGTAGGCCTTTGAAGGGAGGAAGAGACCTAGCTTGGTGGATGTGCAGAGGGAGGGCATTCCAGGCCAGGGGGAGGACGTGGGCTGGGGGCCGACGGCAGGACAGGCGAGAACGAGGCACAGTGAAGAGGTTAGCGGCAGAGGAGCAGAGGGTGTGGGCTGGGCTGTAGAAGGAAAGAAGGGAGGTAAGGTAGGAGGGGGCAAGGTGATGGAGAGCCTTGAAGCCGAGAACCCAGTGCTTGGCACATAGTAAGTGCTTAACAAATATCATTACTATTATTGTTATTATTATTGTAGATATGGCTGGACCTGATGAGATCACCAAACATTTTGACCCTTTCCTCACTTTCTTTCTCTCCTTTTCCATGCCCATTCTGACCCTCGGAGACTTCAACATCCACATGGATATCCCTGATGACTCCTCTGCCGCCCGCCTTCTATCTCTCCATGATGCTGCCAACCTCCTGCTCTACCCCACCTCTCCCACTCACCAACTTGGTCAATCAATCAATCAATCATATTTATTAAGCGCTTACTGTGTGCAGAGCACTGTACTAAGTGCTTGGGAAGTACAAGTTGGCAACATATAGAGACAGTCCCTACCCAACAGTGGGCTCACAGTCTAGAACGGGGAGACAGAGAACAAAACAAAACATTTAACAAAATAAAATAAATAGAATGGATATGTACAAGTAGAATAAATAAATAAATAGAGTAATAAATACAAACAAACATATATACATATGTACAAGTGCTGTGGGGAAGGGAAGGAGGTAAGGCGGAGGGGGAGAGAAAGGAGGGGGCTCAGTCTGGGAAGGCCTCCTGGAGGAGGTGAGTTCTCAGTAGGGCCTTGCTTGGCAGATGTGGGGAGGGAGGGCATTCCAGGCCAGGGGGATGACGTGGGCTGGGGGTCAATGGCGGGACAGGCGAGAACGAGGCACGGTGAGGAGATTAGCAGCAGAGGAGCGGAGGGTGTTGGCTGGGCTGGAGAAGGAGAGAAGGGAGGTGAGGTAGGAGGGGGCGAGGTGATGGAGAGCCTTGAAGCTGAGGGTGAGGAGTTTCTGCTTGATGTGTAGGTTGATTGGTAGCCACTGGAGAGTTTTGAGGAGGGGAGTAACATGCCCAGAGCGTTTCTGGACAAAGACAATCCGGGCAGCGGCGTGAAGTATGGATTGAAGTGGGGAGAGAAAAGCAGATGGGGGATCAGAGAGGAGGCTGATACAGTAGTCCAGACAGGATACGATGAGAGCTTGAACGAGCAGGGTAGTGGTTTGGATGGAGAGGAAAGGGTGGATCTTGGCAATGTAACACCCTCAATGATGAGGTCACACCCTCAACCTCATCATCTCCTACCGCTGCACTATCTCCACCCTCACCAACTCTGAAATCCCTCTCTCTGATCATAACCTTCTCACCTGCCTCCTCATTCTCACTCTTCTCCCCTGTAAATCAATATTACTACCTCACAGAGACCTCCACTCTCTCAACCCCATCCACCTTTCTGAGGGCCTCACACCCCACCTCACCTCCCTTTCCTCTCTACCCATTCTTGATGATCAGATTACTGCACTCAATTCTACCCTCTCTACTCAGCTTGACTCACTCGCTCCCCTTTCCCTTCGCCACTCGTACCACTAACCCACAGCCCTGGATCACTGCCACTGTCCACCACCTTCACTCTTATGCTCGAGCTGCTGAACGCTGCTGGCGAAAGTCTAAACACCAAGCCAACCTCGTTCACTTCAAGTTTATCCTTTCCTGCCTTAACTCTGCCCTCTCCTCTGCCAGACAAAACTATTTTTCCTCCCTTATTGACACCCATGCCCATCATCCCCATCAGCTCTTCTGCACATTTAACTCCCTTCTCAGGCCCCCTGTTCCTCCCCCTCTTCCTTCCCTCACCCCCAACGATCTGGCCTCCTACTTCATTAGTAAAATTAACTCCATCAGGTCTGAGCTCCCCAAAGTCACTCCTCCCCTTCTCCAACTCCCCTGCTCTCAACCCTCTCTGCTACTCTCCCATCCTTCCCAGCAGTATCTTCAGATGAGATGTCCTCCCTCCTCTCAAGTGCTACTCCAGCCACCTGTGCTTCTGACCCCATTCCCTCTCATCTTATGAAATCTCTCACCCCTTCCCTCCTCCCCTCCTTAACTTCCATATTCAACTGCTCACTCTCCACTGGTTCCTTCCCCTCTGCCTTCAAACATGCCCATGTCTCCCCCATCCTAAAAAAACCCTCTCTTGACCCCCACCTCCCCTTCTAGTTATCACCCTATCTCCTTCCTATCATTCCTTTCCAAACTCCTTGAATGAGTCGTCTAACCCTGCTGCCTCAAATTCCTCAATGCCAACTCTCTCCTCAACCCCCTCCAATCTGGCTTCTGTCCCCTACATTCCACCGAAACTGCCCTCACAAAGGTCACCAATGACCTCCTGCTTGCCAAATCCAATGGCTCCTACTCTATCCTAATCCTCCTCGACCTCTCAGCAGCCTGCGACACTGTGGACCACCCCCTTCTCCTCAACACGCTATCCAATCTTGGCTTCACAGACTCCATCCTCTCCTGGTTCTCCTCTTATCTCTCCGACTTTTCATTCTCAGTCTCTTTTGCGGGATCCTCCTCCCTCTCCCATCCCCTTACTGAAGGGGTTCCTCAAGGGTCAGTTCTTGGTCCCCTTCTGTTCTCTATCTATAGTCACTCCCTTGGTGAACTCATTCACTCCCACGGCTTCAACTATCATCTCTACGCTGATGACACCCAAATCTACATCTCTGCCCCTGCTCTCTTTCCCTCCCTTCAGGCTCATGTCTCCTCCTGCCTTCAAGACATCTCCATCTGGATGTCTGCCCGCCATCTAAAACTCAATATGTCCAAGACTGAACTCCTTATCTTCCCTCCCAAACCCTGACTTTCCTATCACTGTTGACGGCACTACCATCCTTCCCATCTCACAAGCCCACAACCTTGGTGTCATCCTCAACTCTGCTCTCTCGTTCACCCCTCACATCCAATCCGTCACCAAAAACTGCCGGTCTCACCTCCACAACATAGCCAAGATCCGTCCTCCCTTTCCTCTCCATCCAAACTGCTACCCTGCTCGTTCAATCTCTCATCTTGTCCTGACTGGATTACTGCATCAGCCTCCTCTCTGATCTCCCATCCTCCTGTCTCTCCCCACTTCAATCTATACTTCACGCTGCTGCCCGGATCATCTCTGTGCAGAAACGCTCTGGGCATGTTCCTCCCCTCCTCAAAAATCTCCAGTGGCTCCCTGTCAACCTACGCATCAGGCAAAAGCTCCTCACTCTCAGCTTCAAGGCTCTCCATCACCTTGCCCCCTCCCACCTCACCTCCCTTCTTTCCTTCTACAGCCCAGCCCGCATCCTCCACTCCTCTGCCGCTAACCTCCTCACTGTGCCTCATTCTCGCCTGTCCCGCCATGGACCCCCGGCCCACGTCCTTCCCCTGGCCTGAAATGCCCTCCCTCCGCACATCTGCCAAGCTAGCTCTCTTCTTCCCTTCAAAGCCTTACTGAAAGCTCACCTCCTCCAGGAGGCCTTCCCAGACTGAGCCCCCTCCTTCCTCTCCCCCTGCCCCCCCCACCTTACCTCCTTCCCCTTCCCACTGCACCTGCATATATGTTTGTACAGATTTATTACTTTATTTATTTTACTTGTACATATTTACTATTCTATTTATTTTATTTTGTTAATATATTTTATTTTGTTGTCTGTCTTCCCCTTCTCGACTGTGAGCCCATTGTTGGGTAGGGACTGTCTCGATATGTTGCCAATTTGTACTTCCCAAGCACTTAGTACAGTGCTCTGCACACAGTAAGCACTCTAAAAATATGACTGACTGAATGAATGAATGAATGAATGAAGAGTTTCAACACTTTTACAAACTGTTCCTCAATATATAGACCACTGAGGTAATGTTACAGGATCTCAAATATGCCTCCAACACCACTGTCATCAACAAGAAGGAGAAAAATATCACATTAAAGAATCAGTGTTGCCTAGTGGAAAAAGCACAGGCCTGGGAGTCAGAAGATCTGGATTCTAATCCTGGCTCCACCAAGTGCCTGCTCTGTGACCTTGGGCAAGTTATTTAACGTCTCTGTGCCTCAGTCCCCTCATCTACAAAATGGGGATTCAATAACTGTTCTTCATCCTACTTAGACTGTGAGTCCCATGTGGGACCTGATTATCTTGTATCTACCCTAGTGCTTAGTAGTACTTGGCACACAGTAAACACTAACCAAAAACCCCAACTAAATTGTAGCTATTATCAAAGTGTCTTATTGCTTTCCATTGCTGGCAAGTTCCTAGCTGGAGTACTCCTGGATCAGCTACTATTGAATATCAACGAGCAGACACTTCCAGAGTCACTTTTGGTTTCAGACCACAGCCTGGCACAACGAGCATGATCTTTGCTGTGCATCAGATGCAAGGAACAACACCACGACCTTGACACAGTTTTCACAGTTCGCTGTGGGCAGAGAATGTGCCTATCAACTCTGTTGTATGGTACTCTCCCACACACTTAGTATAGTGCTCTGCACATAGTAAGCACTCAATAAATACCACTTGTCCCTACCAAAACACTTGATAACATCAGTAGATCCAGGCTCTAGAAATTTCTACCTAGATTTGACCGCCCTGAAAAGTTCATCAAGATTCTGAGACTGCTTCAGGAGGGCTTGGTTGGTGGGTTGGAACCAAAGGAGCCCCATTGAGCCATTCCCCCACTGCCAATGGAGTAAAGCAGGGAAAATAATAATTGGCTCTAGAAATTTCTACCTAGATTTGACCGCCCTGAAAAGTTCATCAAGATTCTGAGACTGCTTCAGGAGGGCTTGGTTGGTGGGTTGGAACCAAAGGAGCCCCATTGAGCCATTCCCCCACTGCCAATGGAGTAAAGCAGGGAAAATAATAATTATTATTATTATAGTATTTGTTAAGCACTTTTACTATGTGCCAGGCACTGTACTAAGTGCTGGGGTGGGTTCAAGCTGATCGGGTTGGACAAAGTCCCTGTCCCACTTGGGGCTCACAGTCTCAAACCCCATTTTACAGATGAGGTAACTGAGGCCCAGAGAAGTGAAGTGACTTGCCCAAAGTCACACAGCAGACAAGTGGCGGAGCTGGGATAAGAAGCCATGACCTTCTGACTGCCAGGCCCGTGCTCTATCCACTACTCCATGCTGCTTCTCTAATAATAATTATGGTATTTGTTAAGCACTGACTATGTGCTATGTACTGTACTAAGTGCTGGGTTGTGTAGTGGGTCCGGTCCTGTTCAATTTGCTTTAGGCAGCTGCTGGAGGATGAAATTGAGCCCTGGATGCAGGCGTTAGAATACAATTTCACCCTTCTAGACTGTAAGCTCAATGTGGGCAGGGAATGTGTCTTTGTTGTTATAGTGTACTTTCCCAAGCACTAAGTAAAGTGCTCTGCACACAGTGAGCGCTCAATAAATATGACTAACTGACACTTCTGGGAAGCTCTTCATCATCATCATCATCAATCGTATTTATTGAGTGCTTACTATGTGCAGAGCACTGTACTAAGCGCTTGGGAAGTACAAGTTGGCAACTTATAGAGACAGTCCCTACCCAACAGTGGGCTCACAGTCTAAAAGGGGGAGACAGAGAACAAAACCAAACATACTAACAAAATAAAATAAATAGAATAGATATGTACAAGTAAAATAAATAGAGTAACAAATATGTACAAACATATATACATATATACAGGTGCTGTGGGGAAGGGAAGGAGGTAAGATGGGGGGTGGAGAGGGGGACGAGGGGGAGAGGAAGGAAGGGGCTCAGTCTGGGAAGGCCTCCTGGAGGAGGTGAGCTCTCAGTAGGGCCTTGAAGGGAGGAAGAGAGCTAGCTTGGCGGATGGGCAGAAGGAGGGCATTCCAGGCCCAGGGGATGACGTGGGCCGGGGGTCGATGGCGGGACAGGCAAGAACGAGGTACGGTGAGGAGATTAGCAGCAGAGGGGCGGAGGGTGCGGGGTGGGCTGTAGAAGGAGAGAAGGGAGATGAGGTAGGAGGGGGCGAGGTGATGGAGAGCCTTGAAGCCCAGGGTGAGGAGTTTCTGCCTGATGTGCAGATTGATTGGTAGCCACTGAAGCTCTTCCAACTCAACAGACTCTGTGCATCATCCAGTGCTCTGCACACAGTAAGCGCTTAATAAATACAATTGAATGAATGACTCCAAGGTCTTCGAAACGGTCATTTAAGAGTTGCCATATGCAGATGACTGTGCTCTTGAAACCTCTACATAAGCAGACAGGCAAATGGTTGAGGAACAGCATGGCTTACTGGAAAAAGCCTGGGCCTGGGAGTCAAAGGACCTGGATTCTAATCCCGGCTCCACCACATGTGTGCTGTGTGACCTTGGGCAAATCACTTCACTTCTCGATGCTTCAGTTCCCCCATCTGTAAAATAGAGAAGCACCGTGGCTCAGTGGAAAAAGCACGGGCTTCGGAGTCAGAGGTCTTGGGTTCTAATCCCCGCTCCACCACATCTGCTTTTTTACTTTGGGCAAGTCATTTCAGTTCTCTGTTCCTCAGTTCCCTCATCTGTAAAATGGTGATTAAGACTGTGAGCCCCATGTGGGACAACCTGATCTCCTTGTATCCCCCCCAGCACTTAGAACAGTGCTTTGCACATAGTAAGCACTTAATACCATCATTATTGCTATTATTGTAGAGATTAAATCCTGTTCCCACCTACTTAGACTGTGAGCTTCATGTAGGACTGTGTCCAACTTGATTAACCTGGAAAGTGTTTCACACAGAGTAAACGCTTAACAAGTATGAAATTTCATATCTCAACACGTTATCCAACCTTGGCTTCATAGACTCTGTCCTTTCCTGGCTCTCCTCTTATCTCTCCGGCCACTCATTCTCAGTCTTTTTTGCAGGGTCCTTCTCCACCTCCCATCCCCTTACTGTAGGGGTTCCTCAAGGGTCAGTTCTTGGTCTCCTTCTGTTCTCTATCTACACTCACTCTCTTGGTGAACTCATTCACTCCCACATCTTCAACTATCATCTCTATGCTGATGACACCCAAATCTACATCTCTGCCCCTGCTCTCTCTCCCTCCCTCCAGGCTTACATCTCCTCCTGCCTTCAGGACATCTCCATCTGGATGTCTGCCCACCATCTAAAACTCAACATGTCCAAAACTGAACTCCTTATCTTCCCTCCCAAACCCTGCCCTCTCCCTAACTTTCCCATCACTGTTGATGGCACTTCCATCCTTCCCTTCTCAAAAGCCTGCAACCTTGGTGTCATCCTTGACTCCGCTCTCTCGTTCACCCCTCACATCCAATCCGTTACCAAAACCTGCCGGTCTCACCTCTGCAACATTGCCAAGATATGACCTTTTCTCTCCATCCAAACCACTACCCTGCTGGTTCAATTGCTCATCCTATCCTGACTGGATTACTGCATCATCCTCCTCTCTGATCTCCCATCCTCCTGTCTCTCCCCACTGCAATCCATACTTCACGCCGCTCCCTGGATCATCTTTGTGCAGAAATGCTTTGGGCATGTTACTCCCCTCCTCAAAAATCTCCAGTGGCTACCAATCAACTTACGCATCAGGCAAAAACTCCTCACCCTCGGCTTCAAGGCTCTCCATCACCTCGCTCCCTCCCACCTCACCTCCCTTCTCTCCTTCTACAGCCCAGCCTGCACCCTCCACTCCTCTGCCACTATTCTCCTCACTGTGTCTCGTTCTCACCTGTCCCTCCGTCGACCACTGGCCCACGTCATCCCCCTGGCCTGGAATGCCCTCCCACCACACATCTGCCAACTTAGCTCTCTTCCTCCCTTCAAAGCCCTACTGAGAGCTCACCTCCTCCAGGAGGCCTTCCCAGACTGAGCTCCCTCCTTCCTCTCCCCCCCCCTCCCCTTCCCCCCCCGCTTTACCTCCTTCCCCTCCCCACAGCACCTGTATATATGTATATATGTTTGTACACATTTATTACTCTATTTATTCATTTATTTTACCTGTACATATTTATTCTATTTATTTTATTTTGTTAATATGTTTTGTTTTGTTGTCTGTCTCCCCCTTCTAGACTGTGAGCCCGCTGTTTGGTAGGGACCATCTGTATATGTTGCCAACTTGTACTTTCCAAGTGCTTAGTACAGTGCTCTGCACACAGTAAGTGCTCAATAAATACGATTGAATGAATGAATGAAAGTACCACAAAAAAAGGACATCACAATCAGCCAGGTCACTAATCGGGCAGGGATTGTCTCTACTGCTGCATTATACTTTCCAAGAGCTTTGTACAGTGCTCTAAACACAGTAAGAGCTCAGTAAATACGAATGAATGAATAATTCTAAAGAAAACTGAAGTGAAAATCAATCTGCACCAAGGAAGACATACACATAATCAAAATTTCATATCAGCAACACAATGAAAAAAGTTATGAAAGAATTTGGTTACTTACAGCGTGTGGACCAATGACACAATGATCAGCAAGAAAGTAAAAAAACAAATGAAGATGAGCAGCACATCCTTTGGGAGACTGTCAAAAAGAGGGTGATAGCAGCAGGCTCAATATGTCATTAAAATTATGTCTTGCAAGTGCCATACCTGGCTCTTCAGTGCTATTTAACAGCATAGTCAATATTAAATGAAAAATCAAGATCATGAACCACGAAAATCTAGAGCCCAGCCTCTCAGCATCGAGGTTATGCTCATCTTATTACAGCTATGCTGGGTGGAACATGTGAGGAGAATGAGCGGCAGCAGGATATTTACACAGCTGCTGCATGGAGAGCTGAAATAGGCAAAAGGAAAGCAAAGGATTCATAACACAAAGCTTCATGAATTGCTGCATCCTGATGAAAAGTGAGGAGTCATATGATGAGGATAGACCAGTATGGCACACTGCTCTGAAGAAAGTAGTGGATTCTTTGGGCAAAAGCTTTGTAAGGAATTGAAAGGCAAGATGGTAAGAGACAAAACAACTCCAAGTGCTGCAGGCATTAAGCATGACGACCCAAGATGGGTCAGCATCTTTTTGTATCTCGTATTGGCTTTTTCCACAGCACATACACTCATAGGCAAATTTTACCCTCAGGGATGTGTTTTCCAAATATGAAAGACAACTCTCTCCATCTAGAGTCATCGTGCCCCACTTAGCATCCATACCCAAACTACCTTCCCTTGATGCACAAATTAACCCCTCAACAGAACCTTCTCTACTGAACTCAACTCACTCATTCCCCTATCCCTTCGATGATCTCGTACCAATAACCCACGGCCTTGGATCGAGTTCACAGTTGACGTACTTTGCTCCTGTGCATGAGGTGCAAAGCACTGCGTGCAGAAATCCAGATGTCAGGCCCTCTTTGTCCCCTCAAATTCATCCTTGCCAGCTTTAACTCTGCCCTCTCCTTTTCCTGGAGACATTATTTCTCCATCCTTATTGACTCCAATTCCCTCGCCAGTTGTTTCAGGCATTTAGCTCCCTCCTCAAACCCTCTGTTCCCCGCTCCTCTCGGCTTCCCCGTCTCTTGCCCCTCATGACCTGGCCACATACTACTTCCTTAAAATTCAAATCATCAGGGACTGTCTTCTTAAAATCTCCCTTGTTCCTCTCAAGTCCCTCCCTCCTCCTACCTCTTGAACTCTCATCTTTTCCAGCGCTATCTCATGAAATCGCCCACCTCCTCTCAAAAATCTACCCCCTCTACCTGCACACCACATCAAAACACTTGCTTCCCCCCTTCTTCCCTCCCTGACCACCATCTTAAACTGATCACTCTCCCATGGGTTCTTTCCCATTGCTTTCAAACATGCTCATGTATCCCCTATCTTAAAAAAACCCCTCTTCCTTGATTGGCTCCCTCCAGTTATTGCCCCAACTCCCGGCTACCATTCCTCTTCACACTCGAGTGAGTTGTTTACACCTATTGCCTCCGCTCCCTCTCCTCCAATTCTCTCCATGACCCCCTCCAATCTTTCTCCCACTTCTCACCTCTGAAACAACCCTCTCAAAGGTCACTAATGACCTACTTCTGGTCAAATTCAGTGATCACTGATACAGCTAATTCTCCTTGAAATCTCAGTTGTATTTGAATCTTTGGACCATCCCCTTCTTCTGGAAACATTATCTATCTTTGTTTCACTGACACTGTCCATGTTCCCCACTTCTCAAGAAGCTCTGCTAGTTGCCCATCCACCTCTATATCAAACAGAAATATCAAACATCGGCTTTAAGGCATTCATTCAATTTAACCTTCTGACCTCACCTCACTGCTCTCCTACTACAACCCAGCCTGCACACTGCGCTCTCCTAATGCTAACCTACTCATTGTACCTCAATCTTATCTATCTCGCCACTGACACCTTGCCCATTTCCTGTCTCTGGCCTGGAACTCCTCCCTTTTCAAATCTGACAGATGATTTCTTTCCCACCCTTGAAAGCTTTATTAGAAGCACAGCTCCTCCAAGAGGCTGTCCCTAAGTCCTCATTTCCTCTTCTCCCACTCCCTTCTGTATCACCGTTGCACTTGAATTTCAACCCTTTATTCACTTCTCCCTCAACCCTTAGGTCCTGTAATTTATTTATTTATATTAATGTCTGCCCCTCCCTCCAGACCGTAGACTCACTGTGGGCAAGTAATGTGTCTATCAACTCTGTTGTAGAGTTGCTTAGTACAGTGCTGTACATGTAGTTAAGTGCTCAGGAAATATGATTGATTTATTGAGTGATTCCCAAAACTACCTCTCCAGCCCTGATCTTTTTCTTTCTCTGCAAGCTCATATTTCCTCCTGCCTTCAGATCTCTCCAGGGATGATCCATTGACACCTCAAACTTAGTATGTCAAAAAAACCCCTCATCTTCCCACCAAAGCCCTCTCCTTTTCTTCATTTTCCCAACACCGTAGACAGCACCACCATCCTCCCTGTCTCACAAGCTTGTAGCCTTGGCATTATCCTCAACTCCTTTATCTCATTTAACCCACTTATTCCATCTGTCACCAAACCCTGTTGGTTCTTCTTTCACAACATTGCTAAAATCCGCTCTTTCCTCTCCATCCAAACTGCTCCTATGCTGATCTGAACACTTGTCCTATCCTGCCTTGACTACTGCGTCAGCCTCCTTGTCGACTTTCCTGCCTTCTATCGCTCCCCACTCCAGTCCACACTTCACTCTGCTGTCTGGATCATTTTTTCTAAAGAAAAGCTCATGTTTCCCCACTTCTCAAGAACTTACAGCGATTCCCCATCCATCTCCACATCAGACAGAAACTTCTTATTGCTGGCTTTAAAGTACTCACTCAGCTCACCCCCCCCCCCCCAACCCCCCGTCTCACCTCCTTAATTTCCTACTAAAACCCAGCCCACACACTTTACTTCTCTAACACTAACCTATTCATCATACCTCAATCTCGTCTGTCTCACCACTGATCTTTTGCCCACCTTCTGTCTCTGGTCTGGAACTCCCTCCCTTTCATATCTGACAGACCATCACTCTCCCCACCTTCAAAGCCTTATGAAAATCATATCTCCTCCAAGAGACCTTCCCCAACGAAGCCCTCATTTTCTCTACTCTTTCTGCTTTCTGTGCCACTCTTACACTTGGATTTGTACCACTGAAACACTTCATATTCACCCCACCCTCAGCCCCACAGCATTTATGTACATAGCTGTCATTTCCTTGAATTTCTGTCTCCCCCTTTAGGTTGAGTGGTCAAGTAACATGTCTACCAAATCTGTTATATTATACTCTTCCAAGCATTTCACACACTAAGTGCTCAATAATTCTTCTAGACTGTGAGCCTGTTGTTGGGTAGGGACCCTCTCTATATGTCGCCAACTTGTACTTCCCAAGCGCTTAGTACAGTGCTCTGCACACAGTAAGCACTCAATAAATATGAATGAATGAATGAATAATTGATTGATTTATGATCAGGCCCATTCTAGCCCTCTTTTTAGGATATGAATTTCCTAGGCAGGTGGTGATGGCTATATATACGATACAAAATTTTACTGAGTCAGGTGAGTTCCACTTGTCCAAATAGAAATTTATCTTATCTCTACAAACCATGGCCCCCAGAGGGTAATTTTAATACAATCAGTTCATCAATCAGTGGTATTTATTGAGCCCTTACTGTACATACAGTGCTTGGGAGAGTACAATGCAAAAGAGTTGGTAAATGTGTTCCCTGCCCACAAAGAGCTTACCATCTAGATGGGGGGACAGATATTAAAACAAATTATGGATATGTACGTAAGTGCTTTGGGATTGAGGGTGATGTAATAAAAACATCTATTTTATTTAGGGTAGCTCAAAGTCCTTCACCCTGGAAAAATTAGAGGCTCTCTTCTACCCCAAGAAAGCCACAGAGTGGATTGTTCATCACCTGCAAGTAGTCATCACTGAACTGAACTCTCTCTCACTGTGCTCTTTGTTTGAGGTGTCATATCAATCACCTCGGCCCCTCCTACCTCACCATGCTACTTTCCTACTACAACCCAGTCTGCACACTTCGTTTCTAATGTCAACTTTCACACTGTACCTCGATCTTGTCTATCTCACCGCTGATCACTCGCCCACATCTTGCCTCTGGCCTGGAATGACCTCCCTCTTCATTACTCTCCTCACCTTCATGGCCATATTGAAGGCAAATCTCCAGGAGGCCTGCCCTGACTAAGCCCTTCTTTCTTCTTCTACCTCTCCCTTCTGCATCACCTTTGACTTGCTCCCTATACTGATGCCCCCTCCCAGCCCCACAGCACTTATATACATACCCATAATTTTATGTATTTACGTTAATGTCTGTCTCCCCTTCTATGCTGAAAGCTTGTTGTGGGCCGGAAACTTTTCTGTTATACTGTTATATTGTACTTTCCCAAGGGCTTAGTACAGTGCTCTGCACACAGTAAGCATTCAATAAATATGATTGACTGACTTTATCTATCCTAAGGATCTTATTTCAGTTACTTCATGAAAGCCTGCTACCCTGTAAGAGATACAGCTTAGTCTTGGAAGGCAGGGACAACAGTGTGATCCTAGTGTATAGAACACAGGCTTGGGAGTCAGAAGGATCTGGGTTCTAATCCCAGCTCTGCACACTTGTCTGCTGTGTGACCTTGGGGAAGTCACTGAACTTCTCTGGGTCTCAGTTACCTCTTCTGTAAAATGGGGAATAAAACTGTGAGGCCCATGTAGGACAAGAATTGATTAGTCAATTAGTTAATTGATTCGAACAGCGCCTGGCACATAGTAAATGCTTAACAAATGCCATAAAAAGGGGGAGATGACAGTCTTGATGACTGAATCATCCACTCTTGCTTTATCCAGTTTCAGATAAGGGATCGATTTATTCAGATTACTATCTTTCATACCTAATTTCCTTGTTTCAGCATTCATTACCTCCCTTAAAAATGTACTTACTCTTGAAAATGTTCATTTGGGAATATAATGTCAATTTAATTTTCATTTGAGGACTCAACAAACTGTAAAATCTTGAATCCCCGGGCATAGTTGAAAGGGATCTCAACTCTAATACAATTCAGAACAAATGCTGTAGAACTAATAAATGACTGAGATATTGACTCGGGTACGTCATTCAAAACATTACATAGGAAGATCCTTGAATTGCAGGGATTGTGTCTTCTACATTAGTCTCCCAAGCATTAATTCAGCACTCTATGCTCAGCAGGCGCTCAATATAAACTATTGAATTATTGTCTGTAATGCAAATCCGTTACCTCTTAATCTACTCCTTTGGCATCAACTCAGAATCATACACTTTTGTTTAATTCCAAACATTAGTGAAGGGGTGCTACTCAGATATGCAGACATCTCTATTTTGCAGTATGAGAGCTACTTTAACCATAATCCGCTCCTTGTCCCTTAGAATATAACAAATACTCTAACCACTTATCCCCAAATGTCAAATAACTAACAGAGTTCTGACACAGTGGATTCCCTCTTAACTGTTGCCTATCGATTATGGTGCTTCCTTATATAGAAGAAGCGTGGCTCAGTGGAAAGAGCATGGGCTTGGGAGTCGGAGGTCATGGGTTCAAATCCCAGTTCTGTCAATTGTCAGCTGTGTGACTTTTGGCAAGTCACTTAACTTTTCTATGCCTCAGTTCCCTCATCTGTAAAATGTGGATTAAGACTGAGCCCCATGTGGGACAACCTCATCACCTTGTATCCTCCCCAGCACTTAGAACAGTGCTTTGCACATAGTAAGTGCCTAACAAATGCCATCATTATCATTATTATTAAGACTCAGTTCTGTGTCTCCTTCTATTCTCCATTTACACCCAACCCATAGCTTCAACTACCATCTCTACACCTAGGATTGGCAACTCTACATCTCCAGCCCCAACCATGACTCTTCTCCGCAATATCACCCTTGTTCCTACCTTCAGGACATCTTTACCTGGATCACGACCATAACCTCAACCTGTCCAAAACTGAACTTCTCATCCTCCCAAATTCTCGTCTCCCCTTAACTTTTCCATCACTGTTAATAAAACCACTTTCCTTTCAGTCTCAAGCCTGCAACTTTGGCATTATCCAAGTTTAAACTGTATTCCACTCTCTCAAGTGCTTAGTACAGCACCCTGCACATAGTGAGTGCTCAACAAATACCATTGATTAACTTATCATCCTTGACTCATTTCTCCTTCAGCTGCCTATTCAGTCATTAAATCTTGTTGATTCTATATCCACATCATTTCCTGAACTCACTCCTTCCTTTCCATAATAATAACTGTGGTATTTGTTAAGCACTTACTATGTTCCAAGCACTATATTAAGCATTGAGGTAGAAACAAGACAATAATAATTATGGTATTTGTTAAGCCCTTACTATGTGCTGATCACTCTTCTGAGTGTTGGGATAAATACAAGATTATCATCATCATCATCATCAATCGTATTTATTGAGCGCTTACTATGTGCAGAGCACTGTACTAAGCGCTTGGGAAGTACAAATTGGCAACATATAGAGACAGTCCCTACCCAACAGTGGGCTCACAGTCTAAAAGGGGGAGACAGAGAACAAAACCAAACATACTAACAAAATAAAATAAATAGAATAGATATGTACAAATAAAATAAATAAATAAATAAGTAGAGTAAAAAAATATGTACAAACATATATACATATATACAGGTGTTGTGGGGAAGGGAAGGAGGTAAGATGGGGGGGATGGAAAGGGAAACGAGGCGGAGAGGAAGGAAGGGGCTCAGTCTGGGAAGGCCTCCTGGAGGAGGTGAGCTCTCAGTAGAGCCTTGAAGGGAGGAAGAGAGCTAGCTTGGCGGATGGGCAGAGGGAGGGCATTCCAGGCCCGGGGGATGACGTGGGCTGGGGGTCGATGGCGGGACAGGAGAGAGCAAGGTACAGTGAGGAGATCAGCAGTGGAGGAGCGGAGGGTGCGGACTGGGCTGCAGAAGGAGAGAAGGGAGGTGAGGTAGGAGGGGGCGAGGTGATGGAGAGCCTTGAAGCCCAGGGTGAGGAGTTTCTGCCTGATGCGCAGATTGATTGGTAGCCACTGGAGATTTTTGAGGAGGGGAGTAACATGCCCAGAGCGTTTCTGGACAAAGATAATCTGGGCAGCAGCATGAAGTATGGATTGAAGTGGAGAGAGACACGAGGATGGGAAGGCTGATGCAGTAGTCCAGACGGGATAGGATGAGAGCTTGAATGAGCAGGGTAGCGGTTGGGATGGAGAGGAAAGGGCGGATCTTGGCAATGTTGCGGAGCTGAGACCGGCAGGTTTTGGTGACGGCTTGGATGTGAGGGGTGAATGAGAGAGCGGAGTCGAGGATGACACCAAGGTTGCGGGCTTGTGAGACGGGAAGGATGGTAGTGCCGTCAACAGAGATGGGAAAGTCAGGGAGAGGGTAAGGTCTGGGACGGAAGACAAGGAGTTCAGTCTTCGACATGTTGAGCTTTAGGTGGCGGGCAGACATCCAAATGGAGATGTCCGGAAGGCAGGAGGAGATGCGAGCCTGGAGAGAGGGAGAGAGAGCAGGGGCAAAGATGTAGATCTGGGTGTCATCAGCGTAGAGATGATAGTTGAAGCCGTGGGAGCGAATGAGGTCACCAAGGGAGTGCGTGTAGATCGAGAACAGAAGGGGACCAAGCACTGAACTTTGGGGAACCCCCACAGTGAGAGAATGGGAGGGGGAGGAGGAGCCTGCAAAAGAGACTGAGAAAGAATGACCAGAGAGGTAAGAGGAGAACCAGGAGAGGACGGAGTCTGTGAAGCCAAGGTCAGATAGCGTGTTGAGAAGAAGGGGGTGGTCCACAGTGTCAAAGGCAGCTGAGAGGTCGAGGAGGATTAGGACAGAGTAGGAGCCGTTGGATTTGGCAAGCAGGAGGTCATTGATGACCTTTGAGAGGGCAGTTTCCGTGGAATGTAGGGGACGGAAGCCAGACTGGAGGGGGTCGAGGAGAGAGTTGTTATTGAGGAATTCTAGGCAGCGAGTGTAGACAACTCGTTCAAGGAGTTGGACACAGGAGTTATCAGGTTGGACACAGTCGCTGTCTCACAAGGGGCCTCACAGTCTAGGTAGGAGGGAGTGGATTTAATCCCCATTTTGCAGATGAGGGAATTGAGGCCCAGAGTAGTTAACTGAGGCAGAGTAGGTAAGTGGCGAAGCTGGGATTAAAACCCTGGTACTCTGACTCCTAATTCTTTGTGTTTTCCACTAAGCCCTGTTGCTTTCCATGCCAATTGTTCAGACACTGGTTCAAGCCCTTTCCATATCCCATCTTGACTACTGTATCAGCCTCCTTGTTCCCAAACTGGGGCTCCCTTCCCCAGCATATTTGACAGATCACCTCCCCCTCTTCAAAGGCCCACTAAAATTGTATTTCTTCCAGGAAGCCTTCCCTGAATAAGATTTTGATTCTACCTTATTTTTCCTCCCTACTACCTCACCCATGCACTTAACCCCACCCCCTCAGTGCTTAGGTACTTACCCAACCCTCATCACACTTATCCTAGGTGGCTTCCCTTACTGGTAATTTATTTAGATGTCTGTCTCCCCTGCTAAACCAAAAGCTCCTTGAGCGCAGGGATTATGTCTACCAACTGTATTGTACTCCCACAGGCTTAGTACCTATCTACATGTTTTGTTTTGTTGTCTGTCTCCCCCTTCTAGACTGTGAGCCCATTATTTGGTAGGGAGCGTCTCTATATGTTGCTGACTTGTACTTGCCAAGCACTTACTACAGTATTCTGCACACAGTAAGCGCTCAATAAATACAATTGAATGAATGAATGAATGAATGAATGTTCTACACAAAGTAAGCACTCCGCAAATCAACTACTGGCTAGTTGATTAAGAAAATTACGTGTCTTTCTCTTGTTTGCATTTAGTTATCAGAATCACTATCAGTTTTATTTATGGAACACCTAAGACACTGAAAGAATGGTAATAATAATAACAACAATAACAATATTTGTTAAGTGTTTGCTAAGTGCCAAGCAGTGTACTAAATGTTGGGGTAGATACAAGATAATCAAATCTGACACTGTCCCTATCTCTCATTGGGCTCGCAGTCTATGTAGACTGTAGGGAGAACCACCACTGAATTCCCATTTTAGAGATGAGGAAACTGAGGCACACAGCATTGTGACTTGCCCAAACCCAGGACCTCTGACTCCCAGGCCCATACTCTTTCCACTATGCATACTGCTTTTATTCATTTCCCAAGTGATGTAGTGGAGATTTGGGGAATATATAAAAAAGTAAGACCATTCCTGCCCTCAAAAAGTTTATAGATGTAAATCGACAAATATACCTCTGGTAAGAGTAAATTAATCTAACAATGGACCAAATGAAATAAATAAGGGAGTGCCGAGGTGGTTCATAGGATGGTAGGACTGGGAAAGTTGGGAATTAATCGGAGAACGAGTCCTGGAGGAGGCGACTTTTTAAAGAGTGTTTTTAAGGAGGGGAAGGCTGTGGCGTGGTAAAATTAAGGGGAGAGATATTCCAGATGAGTTAAGTGGGGGGAGAGTTGAGAGCCAGGATTGGCTAAGGAGGTTACTTGGTAAGAGTGAGGAGCATGGGCTTTGCAGTCCAGGGTAAGGGGTAGTTAAGGAGTTGTTCTTTTTTTTTAATGGCATCTGTTAAGCACTTACTAAGGGCCAGGCACTGTACTAAGCACTGGGATAGGCACAAGCTAATCAGGCCATGCCCCACATTTTAAATTTATGTTCTCATTTTACTGATAAGGTAACTGAGGCATAGAGAAGGTAAGTGACTTGCTCACAGACACCCAGCAGACAAGTCGTGGAGCTGAGATTGGAACCCAGGTCCTTCTGACTCCTTCTGTGCTCTATCCACTAGGCCAGACTGCTTCTCTCACATGATTATTAGGTTTGTTTGGGACTTCCCAAGTAACATGGCCTAGTGAATACAGCATGGGCCTGGAGGTCAGAAGGACCTGAGTTCTAGTCCTGGCTCGACTACTTGTCAACTGTGTGACCTTGGGCAAATCACTTACCTTCTCTATGCTTCAGTTCCCTCACATGTAAAATGGGGATTAAGATTGTGAGCCTTATGTGGGACAGGGACTTTGTCCAATCCCATTTGCTTGTATCCACCCCAGTGCTTAGAACAGTGCACAGAGTAAGTGCTTAACAAATACCACAATTATTATTATTACTTCTCCACTAGCAGCCAGCATGGGGCAGATTTGCACAGAAACTGACAGGCCAGGGCCAGGGCCAGATAATTGGAGTGAGTAGCAATTGTGGCCTTGCCATTTCCCCAACGCCAGGGTCTGGTCATCTGGCTTGCATTTTGGGGCCACACTTTGACTTTTCCAAGTCTTTCTCCTCTTTCTAATAACCCATGCCTGGGACTCCACTTGTCCCACTTGAAAGCTTGCTGTGGGAACCAGGACACCAGCCTCCCACACAGCGCGAGAACAGCTCCAACCTGAGCACTTCCTGACTCTCAGTACTCCATCCCACTCAACAGCCTCTGTGCCCAGGGGGGGAGTCCAGAATAGAAGTGTGGCTATGGCAAGTCGTATCGTCCAAACACTGTGGAGCAAGCCCATGGGTAGAGGAGGAACAGGGGGTCACGCTGTCAGTTCAGACCTCACATACTTTGAGTGTCATCCTCCCAATACTCACTACCTAAGAGAAGCAGCCTGGCTTAGTGGAAAGAGCACAGGCTTGGGAGTCAGAGTCTAATCCTGGCTCTGCCACTTTTCAGCTGTGATTTTGGGCAAGTCTCTTCACGTCTCTGTGCCTCAGTTACCTCATCTGTAAAATGGGGATGAAGACTGTGAGCCCCACGTGGGACAACCTAATTACCTTGTATCTATCCCAGTGCTTAGAACAGTGCTTGGCACATAGTACGAGCTTAACAAATACCATCATCATCATTATTATTATTACCTGCATCTTGCTGCACAGCCATTCCCTTATTCACATTAACCAGAATGAGGCAGGATTAGAGAAACAGCGTGGCCTAGTGGATTGAGCACGGGTCTACAAATCAGAAGCCAGGTTCTAATCCCAGCTCCACCTCATGTCTGCTGAGTGATCTTGGGCAAATCATTCAACTTCTCTCTGCCTCAGTCACCTCATCTGTAAAATGAGGATTATGACTGTAAATCCCATATAGCGGAGATTTCCGCTCCTCCGCCACTAATCTCTTCACCGTACCTCGCTCTCGCCTGTCCCGCCATCGACCCCTGGCCCACGTCATCCCCCGGGCCTGGAATGCCCTCCCTCTGCCCATCCGCCATGCTAGCTCTCTTCCTCCCTTCAAGGCCCTGCTGAGAGCTCACCTCCTCCAGGAGGCCTTCCCAGACTGAGCCCCTTCCTTCCTCTCCCCCTCGTCCCCCTCTCCGTCCCCCCCAACTTACCTCCTTCCCTTCCCCACAGCACCTGTATATATGTTTGTACATATTTATTACTCTATTTTATTTGTACATATCTATTCTATTTATTTTATTTTGTTAGTATGTTTGGTTTTGTTCTCTGTCTCCCCCTTTTAGACTGTGAGCCCACTGTTGGGTAGGGACTGTCTCTATATGTTGCCAATTTGTACTTCCCAAGCGCTTAGTACAGTGCTCTGCACATAGTAAGCGCTCAATAAATACGATTGATGATGATGATGATGATATGGGACATGGACTCTATCCAACCTGATTAAACTGTAGAGAAGCAGCGTGGCTCAGTGGAAAGAGCTTGGGCTTTGGAGTACGAGGTCATGGGTTTAAATCCCAGCTCCGCCACTTGTCAACTGTGTGACTTTGGGCAAGTCACTTAACTTCTCTGTGCCTCAGTTACCTCATCTGTAAAATGGGGATTAAGACTGTGAGCCCCCCGTGGGACAACTTGATCACCTTGTAACCTACCCAGTGCTTAGAACACTGCTTTGCAAATAGTAAGTACTTAATAAATGCCATTATAAAAAAACCTGTATCTACCCCAGCATTTAGAATAGTGCTTGACACATAGTAACCGCTTAACAGATATGATTATTATTATACTTATTATTATTATGGTAATGTCAACAATAATTACTAAGTGCTCAGTGGGTGCAATGCATTGTACTAAGTGCTTGGGAATACACCAAACATTGGAGATGGAGATTTCCCTGTTCTTGCCACATTGGGCCAGCAGAGGGTGATGGGTGGGCATGAATGTGTATGTGCCAATCATTCAGTCATTCAGTTGTAATTATTGAGTGCTTACTATGTGCAAAATACTGTATTAAGCACTTGGGAGAGTACAATATAACAATAAACAGCCACATTCCCTGCCCACAATGAGCTTACAGTCTGACTAGTGACAAGTAGTTGGCCCTCATTATTTTCTGAGGACAAGAGACTCTGGTCCCCCAATGATGTATATGTTGGCGTAGATGAGGTGGCAATGGCTTTTCCTGTATTTTTCCCACTGCTCCCCACTGGCCATTTTTCCATTTTTTAAAACACTTACTATGTGTCAAATACTGCTTTAAGCATTGGGGTAGACACAAGTTAATCAGGTTGGACACAGTCCCCGTCCTGCATGGGACTCAAAGTCTAAGTAGGAGGAATAATAATAATAATGATAATGGCATTTATTAAGCACTTACTATGTGCAAAGCACTGTTCTAAGTGCTAGGGAGGTTACAAAGTGATCAGGTTGTCCCACAGGGGGCTCACAGTCTTAATCCCCATTTTACAGATGAGGCACAGAGAAGTTAAGTGACTTGCCCAGAGTCACATAGCTAATTGGCAGAGCTGGGATTTGAACCCATGACCTCTGACTCCAAAGCCTATGATCTTACCAGTGAGCCATGCTGTTTCTCTGGAAGCACAGGTATTGAATCCACATTTTACAGTTGAGGAAACTAAGTGACTTTCCCAAGGTCTAGGACTGGAACACATGTCCTCTGACTCCTAGTCCATGCTCTTTCCACTAGGCCATTCTGGCCCTCTTCCAACCAACACAAACACTGAGATATTGAGATATGCTGTTCACACCAGGCCTAGGATTTTACATAGCTTTTGTCATAGGACTGAGAAAAAGAAGTCTTGATTTGATTCAAAATTCAAAATATGAAAAATCTTATTCTAAAAACTTATCTGCATTTGAGAAAAAATCTCTTTTAAGTATTTTTGTTTCCTTATTTTCTTAGCTCTATGCCAACTTTAGCATACATCAGATTCCGGAACGCATAACCCATCTCAACATGTTACAAAAGTTAGTTTTCCAATTTAAAAAAATGGGAAACATCTGAAACCAATCTTTGTGATGGAGATTTGCTTTTTTTGGGTTAAAGATGCTAAATGAAAAATCTTTTGGATTTTCCCTTAGAAATTAGAGGGATGTTTAATTTTTGCATAATAATATATAAATCATTTAATACAATATTACTCTATACTGACAACTGGATACGTGCCTTATTAACATATATTGAATAATTCATTGCTCACCAACTTTCCTTATGATGAATGTGCCTCATCTCATTTAGAAAAAAATTAATACAAATGCAAAAGATGATCATATTTTCTGAGAGTTTAAATTTAGTCATTAAGGCGGACCTTCCAGAATAAGACAGAGGTTGGATATAAACCAGAATTAATACCACAGACATTTCAATTTGTATTTATATATTCAACAGTTTACCTTGTGTTAGTGCCCAAATGGTTTTACAAATCAAAGTGAGTGTAAATCAAATAGTAGCTGTCAATACACCTGAATGAACCTAGGCGCCTTGGCATAAAAACTCACATAGTCAAATAGAAGCTACTTGTGAGAAATATATATATATATACATACATAGTATATATATCTTATGTGCATAGCTTTACATACACTTCTTACTCAAATGTACTTTAAAAGTTCTTGATGCTTACAGTACTAATAAAAAAGCTTTGTTTCAGGATCTTGATTCATCTATCCAAATAGTCAGGTGACTTACCGCAATGTGCTGACTAAAAATATGATGGAACTTTTATTTTAGATGAAAAGGAAAATTTCTTCAGTGTAACCTCAGTCTTCTATTATTGAACAAAGATAGATCATATGAAACAAACTTTTAATTTTTATTTTACATATTTATACATAAAACTTTCAAGGTAACTCTCTGAATCCAACTGAATGTTAATAGCACATCTAAAAATGAATGTCAGGTAGTCAACATTCACAAAATGTTGAAAACTGATTATAATATACTTATTACTGAAAGCTACAACTTCACTACGAGGCAGGCATGTATTTGTTTTTACTTTATAGCACCGTCAATTACAGTTTCTTTTTTAAAACTACAGTGACGAATAAAAGTAGTCAATGGTAAAATACTGTTCCAACTTAAAATCTCTAAACAAATAAAAATAAAGTTAAACTACCCGCTCTTATTTACCATGGTTTGAATGTTATAAGTACTGTACAATTTTGTAATATTTTGTTAAAATGCCTGATATTTAGTGGCACAAGTAAAAAAATTAAAATAAATTAAGAAGCAAAGGCCAATCACTGGACGTAAAGCTTTAGACATTACCAATGACTAACACTGATGTTTTTTTCCTTGTGCTCCACCTTTAGCATCAAGATTTTTACAACCACAGAAGCAAAATTAATTCTAGCTTGTTATCTTGTCTGATGGCTTCTTATTTTATTTTGCTGGCATTTTCTCTGCCATGTGCTTCTGCTGGCTCTCGGCATGCCTGAAAAATTAAGGGCAAAATCATTTTAGATGTAAGGAGGAAAAAAGAAATGCTATCTACTGACAGAATCTAAACCACTGTAGAATTAAGCTTGGCTTTACTCATGAAGAAAAATATTAAGTGAATCAAGTAATTACAGTCTATTCAAATTAATCTCTATTTCATGTCTCTTATAGCCTGCTGGGTTAATTTTATTCTTCCAGACACCACATTATGTAGAATATAACAAAAAGTTGGCATGGGGGGAAAAAAAAGGACATTTTGAAGAATGAAAAGAAGAAAGCCTCCAGAATCAAACCACAAAGGAATTGTACGAAGAGAAGCATAAATACAATTAAGGTATCCAACAGAGGCTTGGGACAAAAGACCACTTATCTTTTGACAAAGCTATTCTGTATCCAAGGATGGTGAACTTTGGGCTCTAAATATTTATGTACAATAATAATAATAACTGTGGTATTTGTTAAGCACTTACTACGTGCCAGGCATATTACTGAGTGCTGGGGTGGATGCAAGCAAACAGGGTTGAACACGCTCACTGTCCCAAGTGGGGCTCACAGTCTCAATCCCCATTTTACAGATGAAGTAACTGAGGCACAGAGAAATGAAGTGACTTGCCCAAGGCCACACAGCAGACAAGCCCTTTCCTCTCCATCCAAACCGTTACCCTGCTGGTTCAATCTCTCATCCTATCCCGACTGGATTACTGCATCAGCCGCCTCTCTGATCTTCCATCTTCCTGTCTCTCCCTACTTCAGTCTATACTTCACGCTGCTGTCCGGATCATCTCTGTGCAGAAACGCTCTGGGCATGTTACTCTCCTCCTCAAAAATCTCCAGTGGCTGCCAGTCAACCTACGCATCAAGCAAAAACTCCTCACTCTCGGCTTCAAGGCTCTCCATCACCTCGCCCCCTCCTACCTCACCTCCCTTCTCTCCTTCTCCAGCTCAGCCCACATCCACCACGCCTCTGCTGACGCTGACCTCCTCATTGTGCCTCGTTCTCGCCTGTCCCACTGTCAAATCAATCAACCAATCAATCAATCGTATTTATTGAGCGCTTACTGTGTGCAGAGCACTGTACTAAGCGCTTGGGAAGTACGACCCTGGCCCACGTCCTCCCCCTGGCCTAGAATGCCCTCCCTCCACACATCCGCCAAGCTAGCTCTCTTCTTCCCTTCAAAACCCTACTGAGAGCTCACCTCCTCCAAGAGGCCTTACTAGACTGAGCCCCCTTTTTTTCCTCTCCTCCTCCCCATCCCCTCTCCCTACCTCCTTCCCCTCATTCATTCATTCATTCAATTGTATTTATTGAGCGCTTACTGTGTGCAGAGCACTGTACTAAGCACTTGGGAAGTACAAGTTGGCAACATATAGAGATGGTCCCAACCCAACAGCGGGCTCACAGTTTAGAAGGGGGAGACAGACAACAAAACAAAACATACTAACAAAATAAAATAGAATATGTACAAATAAAATAAATAAATAGAGTAATAAACACATACAAACATATATACATATATACAGGTTCTGTGGGGAGGGGAAGGAGGTAACGCGGGGAGGATGGGGAGAGGAAGCAGGGGGCTCAGTCTGGGAAGGCCTTCCCCTCCCCACAGCACCTGTATATATGTTTGTACAGATTTATTACTCTATTTATTTTACTTGTACATATTTACTATTCTATTTTGTTAATGATATGCATCTAGCTTTAATTCTATTTGTTCTGACGACTTGACACCAGTCCACATGTTTTGTTTTGTTGTCTGTCTCCCCCTTCTAGACTGTGAGCCCATTGTTGGGTAGGGACCATCTCTATATGTTGCCAACCTGTACTTCCCAAACGCTTAGTACAGTGCTCTGCACACAGTAAGCGCTCAATAAATACGATTGAATGAATAAAGTGGCAATGCCGGGATTAGAATCTATAATAATAATAATAATGATGGTATTTGTAAAGCGTTTACTATTTGCCAAGCACTCTTCTAAGCGCTGGGATAGATACAAGATAATCAGGCTGTCCCACGTGGTGCTCACAGTCTTAATCCCCATTTTCCAGATGAGGGAACTGAGGCACGAGGAAGTAAAGTGACTAGCCCAAAGTCCCAAAACTGACAAATGGTGCAGCCGGGATTAAAACCCATGGCCTCTGACTCCCAAGCCCGGGCTCTTTCCACTGAGCCCCGCTGCTTCTCGTAGACAGGCATCGGTAGCATAATCCATTCAATCGCATGTACTGAGCACTTACTGCGCTTGGAGCCTGGTACTAAGTGCTCGGGAATAATAATAATAATAATAATAATGGCATTTTTAAGTGCTTACTATGTGCAAAGCACTGTTCTAAATGCTGGGAGGGATATCGGGTGATCAGGGTGTCCCACGTGGGGCTCACAGTCTTGCTCCCCATTTCCAGATGAGGGAACTGAGGCTCAGAGAAGTGAAGTGACTTGCCCAAGGTCAAGCAGCAGACATGAGGTGGAGCCAGGATTAGAACCCATGCCCTCTGACTCCCAAGCTATGGCCTTCTGATTCCCAGGCCCCTGCTCTATCTATTGGCAGAAAAACCCCTTTGCAGGTACACCGATAATCTCGCATATTGAAAAGATGACCACATGCTGTAATATTGCTGCCCTTAATTCATATGAGGTTATGAATACACAGTGACAGGTAGAAAGATTGAAAAATCATCACAAGGTGTGTATTGGGCAAAGAGGTTTGAAGACCTGAACATGCCGTCCTGACAAGTTACCATTTAACTACTACCTTTTGTTTTCCACCTGGGTCCTGGAAGAAGGCATTGGTGTGACCTGTGAAAGGGACAACTGAAGACTTCCTGGGGAGGGCTGGACTGACTTTGGCCTCGCTGGCCCTGGT
This sequence comes from Tachyglossus aculeatus, assembly GCF_015852505.1. Classification (NCBI taxonomy): domain Eukaryota; kingdom Metazoa; phylum Chordata; class Mammalia; order Monotremata; family Tachyglossidae; genus Tachyglossus; species Tachyglossus aculeatus. Next base: position 40,975,623 of record NC_052066.1, read on the forward strand.
TGGGGGGGCAATCACTCTGGGTCCTGAATCCCTGGGGCCTAGTGGGCTAATTTGAGCCACCCCAATCTATCACCCTCCACGGTGAGAAGGGCAGAAGCGGGAGCAGTGTCCTTGGCCCCTCCCCACCAGTCATGACTCCCCTCCAGTCATCGTGCTTCATCAGTCACCCATGCTGGGTCCCTACGTTTCATCCTGGTCCTCTGGTCCCACCCTGCCTTGTTCCACTGAGGTGGGAAGGACATAAGCAGCAGCTGCTTGGGGCCGTCACAAAATGTAGCCCGTTGGTAAAGCCATGCTGGCTGCTATACTTGTGGCGGTGACCCCAACTGTGAATGGACTCTGGGCGGGGAGGAGCCCAAAACTGTGCTCCTTAAGCCACAATAGCGCTCTACTCCTGTTTTTAGACTGTTAGCTCTAGACTGTAAGCTCGTTGTGGGCTGAGAATGTGTCTGCTTATTGTTATATTGTATTCTCCCAAGTGGTTAGTACAGTGCTCTGCACATAGTAAGCACTCAATGAATATGACTGACTGACTTACTATTTCCTATATTTGCCATCTTTTATGCTGCTTTACTGTTTTTACTCTTTCATTATTCCTTGTGCGTGTCACCAATCCCTTCTCCACCTGCATTCTTAAAATTGTGAGCCCTTTGAAGGAGGGCCAGGGACTGTGCCTAATTCTCACCTGCAGTTTTTTTCCCAGCACTTAGTACAGGGACAGGGATCATGGCATAGTGGATAGAGCATGGGTCTGGGAATCAGGTCATGGATTCTAATCCCGGCTCCGCCACTGTGTGCTTTGTGACCTTAGGCAAGTCACTTAGCTTCTCTGGGACTCAGTTACATCAGTGTAAAATGGGGATGAAGACTGTGAGCCCCACGTGGGACTACTGATTATCTTGTATCTACCCCAGTGCTTAGAACAGTGCTTGGAACATAGTAAGCGCTTAACAAATACAATAATTATTAAATAGCATTAATACCACTACTATAAATCCAAAGGAGTCTCTTATTTCCTGACTCCTTCCCTAAAGATCCCCAAGACAAGGAGCCTCTCACAGTCAAGTAGGAGAGCTCTTTCTCCATCTACCTCCCTCTTGGCTTTTTTACTGGGGTTTCTAGGGAAGAATCTCTGAGCCAGCCTGGCCCTGAAAATCCTACCCTTCCACCCTCCTCCACCTCTCCACTCCCTCAGTGTCACCTGAAAAAAAAAAACAAAAAACCAAAACCCTGCTTAGAGCATCTGACTCCCTTAATCCAGCTCTGATCTCATCTCAACTCCCACTCCCTTCTTCATCACCCTGATCTGCTTCTTCTGCTCTTCCCCCAGCTCCCAGCCATATAGCACTTATGTATATATCTGTAATTTTATTTGTACTGATGTCCATCTCCCCACCTCTAGACTGTGAGCTCATCGTTGGCAGGGATTGTCACTCTTTATGGTTGTACTGTGCTTTCCCAAGGGCTTAGTACAGTGCTCTGCACACAGTAAGCACTCAATAAATACAACTGAATGAATGAACCTGCTGATCTTTAGCTTACGGTTTTAGTGACAGTGCAGTCTCATTTTGATTGGATTTAGCAGTCAGCACTCTTCCAGATTTTCTGGACAGTGCTCCAATTCATTAGTGCAAGTCCTGTAAATTTAGGGAGAAGGGATTCTCCAAAGGTGTCTCTCTACCAGGTTGGCAGTGCTGCTCAGGAAGGTTGGGCATCAGAGTGGAATCTTTTAAAATAAACAAGGGGTGGGAGGAAGGGATATAACAATGCCAGTTTAAGGTTTTAGGAAGAGAGCCTAACACATAAATCACAAGTGGCTTACATTTGGATGCCAAAAGTGCCTTTTCATTTTTCAAACAAGGAGGCTCCTGACACTCCTATTTTCTAGTAATAATGTTAGTGGAAGATGTCTTATAAATATTATACAAAACCCATTACTAGTAACCAAGAGAAGCACACTGTTGCTGACAATTCTGAGCAACCGAAAACATTTTAACTTCCACTGACTATGACTGTGAACAATTCTTTCATATTTCGCCATTAATTCTTTTATGAGTATAATAATAATAATAATAATAATAATAATGATGGCATTTGTTAAGCACTTATTATGTGCAAAGCACTGTTCTAAGCACTGGGGAGGATACAAGGTGATCAGGCTGCCCCATGTGGGGCTTACAATCTTAATCCTCATTTTACAGACAAGGTAATGAAGGCACAGAGAAGCTAAGTGACTTGCCCAAGGTCACACAGCTGACAATTGGCGGAGCCGGGATTTAAATCCATGACCTCTGACTCCCAAGCCCATTGAGCCACGCTGCTTCTCCCTCTTGAGATATGGTTCCCCTACATTCCACAGAAACTGCCCTCTCAAAGGTCACCAATGACCTCCTGCTTGCCAAATCCAACGGCTCATACTCTATCCTAATCCTCCTTGACCTCTCAGCTGCCTTCGACACTGTGGACCACCCCCTTCTCCTCAACACGCTATCCAACCTTGGCTTCACAGACTCCGTCCTCTCCTGGTTCTCCTCTTATCTCTCTGGTCGTTCATTCTCAGTCTCTTTTGCAGGCTCCTCCTCCCCCTCCCATCCCCTTATTGTAGGGGTTCCTCAAGGTTCAGTTCTTGGTCCCCTTCTGTTCTCTATCTACACTCACTCCTTGGTGACCTCATTCACTCCCACGGCTTCAACTATCATCTCTACGCTGATGACACCCAAATTTACATCTCTGCCCCTGCTCTCTCCCCCTCCCTCCAGGCTTGCATCTCCTCCTGCCTTCAGGACATCTCCATCTGGATGTCTGCCCACCATCTAAAACCCAACATGTCCAAGACTGAACTTCTTGTCTTCCCTCCCAAACCCCGCCCTCTCCCTGACTTTCCTGTCATTGTTGACGGCACTACCATCCTTCCCGTCTCACAAGCCCGCAAACTTGGTGTCATCCTCGACTCCGCTCTTTCGTTCACCCCTCACAACCAATCCGTCACCAAAACCTGCCGGTCTCAACTCTGCAACATTGCCAAGATCCGCCCCTTCCTCTCCATCCAAACCGCTACCCTGCTCGTTCAAGCTCTCATCCTATCCCGTCTGGACTACTGTATCAGCCTCCTCTCCGATCTCCCATCCTCCTGCCTCTCCCCACTTCAATCCATACTTCACGCCGCTGCCCAGATTGTCTCTGTCCAGAAACGCTCTGGGCATGTTACTCCCCTCCTCAAAAATCTCCAGTGGCTACCAATCAACCTACGCATCAGGCAGAAACTCCTCACCCTCAGCTTCAAGGCTCTCCATCACCTCGCCCCTTGCTACCTCACCTCCCTTCTCTCCTTCTACAGCCCAGCCCGCACCCTCTGCTCCTCTGCTGCTAATCTCCTCACCGTGCCTCGTTCTCGCCTGTCCCCCCATCGACCCCCGGCCCACATCATCCCCCTGGCCTGGAATGCCCTCCCTCCGCACATCCGCCAAGCTCGCTCTCTTCCTCCCTTCAAGGCCCTACTGAGAGCTCACCTCCTCCGGGAGGCCTTCCCAGACTGAGCCCCCTCCTTCCTCTCCCCCACCCCCACCTCCATCCCCCCCGTCTTACCTCCTTCCCTTCCCCACAGCACCTGTATATATGTATATATGTTTGTATGTATTTATTACTCTATTTATTTATTTTACTTGTACATATCTATTCTATTTATTTTATTTTGTTAATATGTTTTGTTTTGTTGTCTGTCTCCCCCTTCTAGACTGTGAGCCCACTGTTGGGTAGGGACCATCTCTATATGTTGCCAACTTGTACTTCCCAAGTGCTTAGAACAGTGCTCTGCACACAGTAAGTGCTCAATAAATATGATTGATTGATTGATTGATTGGTTCTAATCCCAGGTCTGCCACTTGTTTGCTGTGTGACCTTAGGCAAGTCAGAACTTCTCTGTGCCTCAGTTACCTCATCTGTAAAATGGGGATTAGGACTGTGGGCCCTATGTGGGACAGCCTGATTACCTTACATCTATCTACCCCAGTGCTTAGAACAGTGCTTGGCACATAGTAAGCACTTAATACCATAATTATCATTATTATTATTCAGTGTTAATTTCCATTCGTAAAGTAAAAACATTAGACTTCCCCCCCAATTTTTGTTTTGTTATCAGAATAAATCGAAGGAAGGAAATAGGATGTAAAATCAGCACACTTCTGTTTTTTGAAGATAAAAATATTTTAAAATGCATAAAATAAGATGTTTTCCTAAAGCAATAAAAAACTATAAAAGCTTAGTATTTTGCATTATACTTCTTTCGTTATTATTTACAATGGTTTCTATAGCACACCAATAAGTGCTTCACCTATTTGGAGCTAGGCAGTCATATACAGGTGCCATAAAAATTGTTTATTATTTCTAATGGTCCTGGGAGTATTCTGGCTGTTGCCATGCATCTGGCAAAATCATAATTGCCCTTTCCCCAGAGAATGCCAACTTTGAGCAAATGATATACTGATATTTTGGTTTAGGCAATTGACAATAATTTTATTCTTGCCTAGCAACGGCATAGCAGTCTCAGAGGAAAGGCAAAATAAACAATAATCCTACCAGGCATCTCACATACTTACTGCAGACAGATTATTTGTGGTAGCAAGCTACAGCTCTGTAGAGTGAGCCCCAGGGCCCCATACTAATAATCCTAATAATATTTATAATTATAATATTTGAAAAGCACTTACTATGTGCCAAGCACTATGTTAAGCTCTATGGTAGATGCAAGATAACAGGTATTGAACCCCCATTTTACATATGACGAAACTTAGGTACTGAGAAATTAAGTGATTTGCCCAAGATCACAAAGCAGGCAAGTGGAAAACCCACGATTAGAATTCAGGTCCTCCATCTCCCAGCCCTGTCTCTTTCCACTAATAATAATAATAATGATGATGATGGCATTTATTAAGCACTTACTATGTGCAAAGCACTGTCCTAAGCGCTGGGGAGGTTACAAGGTGATCAGGTTGTCCCACGGGGGGCTCACAGTCTTCATCCCCATTTTACAGATGAGGTACCTGAGGCACAAAGAAGTTAAGTGACTTGCCCAGAGTCACACAGCTGACAATTGGCAGAGCCGGGATTTGAACCCATGACCTCTGACTCCAAAGCCCATGATCTTTCCACTGCACCACGCTGCTTCTCATTAGGCCATATTGCTCCATAGACATCCAGCAGTGATTATGTGGCTCCAATTGCTGAATTGCCCTAAGACACTGGTGCTTTGTCACTCATGGCCTGCAACTCACCAATTATCTGAAATTCTGCATTGGCTGGTTAGAAGTATCTTGGCCTAGTGGATAGAGCGTGGGCATGGGAGTCAGAAAGAGCTGGAGTCTAATCCTTACTCCGCCACTTGCCTGCTGCGTGACCTTGGGCTAGTCACTTAACTTTCATGTGCTTCAGTTCCCTCATCTGTAAAATGAGGATCGAGACTGGGAGACCCATTTGGGACAGGGACTGTGTGCAACCTGATTATCTTATATCTACCCCAGCCCTTAGTACAGTTCCTGGAATTTAGTAAGTACTTAACAAATACCACAGTTATTATTATTATTATTATTGTTATTAAGAAAGCAGTGGATTCAATTGAGCTTTTGGAAAACCTACCTCTTTAGCAATAGTCAAAGAATCAGGATGGACATGAGGTATCCAAATCCTAGAGGATAACCTTTCTTCCTCCTCTACTACCTGCCTGAAGTTAATTTCTACCTAGATATCTGCAAATCATCAAGTCAATACTCACCTAGTCAAGTCTTCTATGTCAACCAGCATGGCATCTTGTTCTGTGTGCAATTCATCTCTAATGAGAAGAAGTTGTACCAACTCTTCATTTAAGCCTGATGCCAAAGAAAAAGTAGGAACATTTTAAAATATAAAATTAAATCCCAGCCAACATGTCAGCTGCCTTACTTCAGTCCTATGCTGAGAAGAACAGAAGCATGGCACATTTAAGAAATGGGAAGGAGCTTCTAGGTTTTTCTGTGAACAAAAAATTGTAAGATGACTGAATTTAAAATCAAGATTTCAAGTAAGGGTCTTTTTGTGCTTACTATAATTAGGTACCATTTATAGTTGTTACCATACTCTGGCACAGTGTGGGCTCTGATTTACCAAGTATATGCAACACTGTGATAATAACAGTGATGGTATTTTTACTATCTGCTAAGCACTGTATTAAGCACGGAGAGGATACAAGATAATCAGATTGGACAAATTCCCTGTCCCACATGGGGCTCACAGTCTAAGTGGGAGGGAGAACAGACATTAAATCCCATTTGACAGATGAGGAAATTGAGGCACAGAGAAGTTAAGTGACTTGCCCAAAGTAACACAGCATGCAAGTGGCAGGGTCAGGATTAGAATTTGGGTATTCTGACTCCTAGGCCTGTGCTCTTTTCACTAGGCCATGCTGCTTCCCTTATAAAGAATGAATCCCATTTCTCTTGACTGAAAAACTCTGATTATACTTGACTTTCCACTAGAAAGAAGTTAAAATGGTTTTTACTTTTGAGGGCAAAAATAAATCGCTAAATGTAAGAGAAAAATGGAATTTCATTTTGAAGCTAAGCTTCTTCAGCATTTCATTTTTTCCCACCTTCTTGTGGAAAAATTGTTGTCATGCTGAGAATTTAGGGGTTATATTGATCTTGAAACGATTCATTGACGTTAATATGGATGACATGAATGCAAGGCTTGATGCTTAGGAATCCAAAATTGTACTAAAAACGTACTGGAAAAAGAGGCTTAATCTCAAATCTATTGCTAAATCATTCTGTTACAAAACTAAAAATCTGTGGTAACTCAAATTGTGAATGTTTTAGAAACATAGCTTAGTTGAGAACTCTGGAAAATCAATTACCGAGAAAAAAAATAATTCAATTAAGATATCTGTTAAAGTTGGATGGTACTAAATTGTCCAGATTATTTGAAATTAAGAATACAAAGTCAAAATATGCAAGCACTTTATTCATCCTTTACTTTCAGCAACATGTGATTATCTTATGGAATTGACTTTATCGAGATCAATCTAGAGCATTTCTTTAGTTTAAATAAAAGTAGTGCAGATTGATTTTTCTTTAAAATATCCCCTGCCCAACCCACCCATGCTAATCATCTTTCATTCATTTAAAAATCTGTTTTGAGTGCTTGTGTGCAAAGCACTCTTTTAGGTCTTTGGAACAAAATACTAAAGTGACACAGCCCTTGTTCTCATAAGGTTTTCAATCTAATTGGGGTTCACCTACATGTCAGACTCAATGTGAGCTAAAAGTCTTGAGTTCCTCAACAGTGATGAGTTAGCAACTATGTGGTTTGGCAGGAATAAAACAATTATCTCAAGAGTAAAATATTGAAATACTTTAATCTTTTACATTTCTGAAAGAGCATGAAACTTACTCAAGGGTTTTTTTCTTCTTAGATGAATACACAATCAAGGAATGACTTCCTTTAGAAAAATCAATCATCATCAGCATAACGAACCTCAAAAAAAGGAAGTTGTCTTTTTCTGTGTTTTCCCCAAACAAGTACATATTACTTTAGCTCAGATAATTTCTCAGGTTCCTTCTTGCTAACATGTCACTGGAAACAGCTTTGTATTAAGCTGCCCGGCAATCAGCAGTGAGCCACGTGCATGTAGATGTTTAATAAAAACTATTTCAGGATAATGAGGTCCCTTATACCGCTGCAAATTGTTTTTTGTAAAGAAATAATGAAGCCTTGTTCTCTGTCTCTATTATCATACATCAAGAAAGCCAGGAGAACATTCTGCTGAATGTAAATTCGCAGATGGTTACGTTTCACGTACAATTACCTAACTGAAGGCATTGTATTAGAGAATCAAGGAAACGGCTTATACTTACTCTCTATTTGGGAGTGGAGATCATTGACTATCACTTGTAACTGCCCAATAGTCATGTCTCTCAAGTCAGTAGGTTTTAGGCTTCTTTTCATCAGGCATTCGCTTATATGAGGCATGTGTGGCAGCTAGAGATTCAATGGGAGAGAAAATAAGTCTTTAACCAGAGCATGTGGGTGGCAAAAATATGGTGCTCAATTGTCAAGGGCAGGGGCACCTAAATCAATCAATCAATGCTATGCATTGGGTGCTTCCTGGGTACAGAGCACTGTACTAAACACTTTGAAGAGTACGATACAACAAAGTTGGTAGATATGCTCCCTGGTCAAGAGAACCTTTCAGTCTAGAGGGGAAGGAAGACACAAGGATAAATTACAGATATGGACATAAGTGCTGTGGGTCTGAGGGTTGATATAAACAGAAGGAAACAGCAAAGAGTGCCAACAAAAACAATGATGTGCATAATTCTGATTTATGACCAAACCAAACTATTTTCCCGTCTAATCTAGACTGATCATTTGAAAACCCAATCTGATTAATCTAGAAAAAGGTCATTAGGTGGTACCTCCCCATCCATATTTGATAAAGGGGTTTTAAGGTCCTCATTCAAACCCAGTCTACACAAGGCAAGCCTTTTCCCTACAATGTAATGAATACTAATGGTACTTATTAAGTGCATCAAGCACTGTGCTAAATGCTGAGGTTAGATATGAAATTCTGAAAAAATATTCAGCTGTCACAGTCCCCAACTCCACATGAAAAATTACTATCTAAGACAAAGGGAAAGCAGGCGTCTGAGGTCCAAAGAGGTTAAGTGACTTGCTCAAGGTCGCTCAGCAAATCTGCATCTGAGCTAGGATTAAACATTCCCTGGATTTTCTTTTGTGGAACAGTTTCATCTTCATGAAACCAGGGAGGGAGTTAAAACAAATGCAGAGTGGGAACTTGAACAGCCATGACAGGCACAAGGCTCTGGCCTGGAAAACTCTACTCTATATATTCACCACAATGCACTGAAGTGAAATGATCTATTTGAAAAAACTTCTTATGGGAGAGAATTGGTTCACAGACTAATTTATGCTTCAAACATTTGTCTGCTGTTAAATGGAGATGGCCTGAGAGAGCCAATGGAGCTGTCCTGATTTCCTCTCTGTCCATCTGGTAGCCAGAGCTCGGTCGATCAATCAATCGATCCATCAATGGTTTTTTTAGAGTGCTTACTATGTGCACACCTCTGCGCTAAAGCGTTTGGGAGAGTACAGCAGAATTTGTGGACCTGTTCCCCGCCCATAATGAGTTTACCGTCTAGAGGAGATTTAATCTTACCAATGAGGTTGAAAAGGACTCATAAAAATAATTCTGAAAAGATGGTATACTTTTTTAAAGGCTAAATTAAGAAAACTTTATGAAGTGAGAGGTGACAATCTAACAATTATAACTTGGATGACGAGTATTAATTGCTATGACATCTTCTGTATATGATATTTTCCTTTCTTAAAATCTTGAATCAATGTTTTTCAAGAAGTAAGACTTAGCAGTAAAGAAAATGATCACAGCAAAATAAAAACCAAGATAGTCATAAACAAATTGAAGGTTACCTTTCTGGTTGGAGGTAACAGTCAAGGGCAAATAGTTGATGGCTTTTTTTTTTAAACAGATATTTGATTCACCAATTTTTGCCACTTACAAGATCAGCTACTGGAGATTTTTTCCTGTTCTGTTTTTCCACTTCTACTTGCATTTTGGCCATTGGTTTTGCCATTGCTAGGGCCATTTTGGCTTCAGCTTGCAGTTTCTTTTGCCTAGTGAGAAAATCCATATCATCTAGCGATTCAGATTCCTCTTCAGTAGTATCTCTATCAGAGTAGGAAGAGCTCTGCTTGCTCTGTAGAATGAAAAACATTGTGTGCTTTTAGCTTTTCCCATTTTTTAGGAAATCAGTAAATTCAGTATCATTTAAGGAGTAAATTGTCTTATTAATTCTACTATATAATGCTGTACCATGAATTGTCTTAAATGTAGTCATTCATGATTCGACCTAAATTCATCAATAGTATTTACTGAATGCCTATTTACAGAGGACTGCACTATGGGCTTGGGAGAATACAACAGAGTCAGACAGTCAGTCAGGAGATCACTCAGTCAACTGTATTTACTGAGGGCTTACCGTGTGCAGAGCACTGTACTAAGCACTTGGGAGACAGCAATACAATATAATAAACACATTCCCTGCCCACAGTTTACAGTCTAGAGGGGGAGATAGAAATTATAAATAAATTACAGGTATGTTCAGAAGTGCTGTGGGGCTGGAAGGGGGATGAATAAAGGGAGCAAGTCTGAGTGACGCAGAACTGAGTGGGAGAAGAAGAATGGAGGGCTTAGTCTGAGAAAGTCTCTTGGAGGAGATGTGCCTTCAGTAAGGCTTTGAAGTGGGTGAGAGTAACTGTCTGTTGGATATGAGAAGAAAGGGTGTTCCAGGCCAGAGGCAGGAAGTGAGCAAGAGGTTGGCAGTGAGATAGGCGAGACTGAGGTACAGTGAGAACGTTAGACATGATCCCTGACCTCAAGTAGCTTACGATTGAGTTGGGAGACAGAAAACAAAATAAATTACAGGTACGAGGAAGCAATGGAGAACGAAAGGAAGAGGGAGGGGTGCGTAAGTGCTTTGGGAGTGAGAATGTGTTTCCCCAAATGCTAGGGTGTCTGTGGCAGGTGTTGGGGAAGAGGGGAGTTGGGGATGGGGCATAAGGGCTACAGGATAGGCCTCCTGAAGAAGATGTGATTTCCCAAGGACTTTGAAGATGGAGATAAGAGTTATCTAACCTTCTCACTCTACCTCGATCTCTGCTGGGTGTGAAGGGGTAAGAAATTCCAGGTAGGAGGGAGGGCACGGGCTAGAGGGCAGCGGCAGGTGAAATGAGAATCATTTAATCAATCAACATTTATTGAAGGCTTACTTTGTGCAGAGCACTGTATTAAACACTTGGTTGAGTATGATATAGCAGAGCTGGTAGTTACTGTCAAAGAAAACCTCACGGACTTCGTGTTGTGTTTAAGTGGGTAAGTCAGAGACAAGTTTATTTCTACTAGCGCTAGTAGGAAGTGGTGGTGGGCAAGCAGAGTTTCTTCTACTAGTCAAAGCCAACCTAGCCTCATGCAATACAGAGTTCCTTTAGATGCAGTTGGTACAGCATTGTGCTTAGCATGTGATCGGTGGGCACAATACATGATCTATACTTTAAGACATGCTGCAGTACATTTCTACTCGGGATAACTGCTTGGCCTTTCATGGTTCTACTCATTATCGAGGCCATGTGGACAAATACCACTCTCTCAGGTTGATAAGCCTGAAATCCTCTGAAAGCCTCTGAAATCCCTCTCTCTGATCATAATCTTCTCACCTGCCTCCTCACTCACACTCCTTTCCCCTGTAAATCCGTATTACTCCCTCACAGAGATCTCCGCTCTCTGGACCCCACCCATCTTTCAGAACACCTCACACCCCACCTCGCCGCCCTCTCCTCTCTACCCAGTCTTGATGATCATATTACTGCTCTCAACTCTACCCTTTCTACTCAGCCAGACTCACTCGCTCCCCTTTCCCTTCGCCACTCTCGTACCACTAACCCACAGCCCTGGATCACTGCCACTGTCCGCCTCCTTCGCTCTTATGCTCGAGCTGCCGAACGCTGCTGGCGAAAGTCTAAACACCATGTCAACCTCGTTCACTACCAGTTTATCCTTTCCTGCCTTAACTCAGCCCTCTCTTCTGCCAGACAAAACTATTTCTCCTCCCTTATTGACACCCATGCCCATCACCCCCGCCAGCTCTTCCATACATTCAACTCCCTTCTCAGGCCCCCAGTTCCTCCCCCTCCTCCTTCCCTCACCCCCAACGAACTGGACTCCTACTTCATTAACAAAATTAAATCCATCAGGTCCAACCTCCGCAAAGTCACTTCCCCCCCTTCTCCAACCGCCCGACTCTCAACACTCTTTGCTACTCTCCCATCCTTCCCAGCAGTATCCTCAGAGGAGCTCTCCTCCCTCCTCTCAAGTGCTACTCCGGCCACCTGTGCTTCTGACCCCATTCCCTCTCATCTCATGAAATCTCTCGCTCCATCCCTTCTCCCCTCCTTAACTTCCATCTTCAACTGCTCACTCTCCACTGGTTCCTTCCCCTCTGCCTTCAAACATGCCCATGTCTCTCCCATCCTAAAAAAACCCTCTCTTGACCCCACCTCACCTTCTAGTTATCACCCCATATCCCTCCTACCATTCCTTTCCAAACTCCTTGAACGAGTTGTCTACACGCGCTGCCTAGAATTCCTCAACAACAACTCTCTCCTCGACCCCCTCCAGTCTGGCTTCCGTCCCCTACATTCCACGGAAACTGCCCTCTCAAAGGTCACCAATGACCTCCTGCTTGCCAAATCCAACTGCTCATACTCAGTCCTAATCCTCCTCGACCTCTCAGCTGCCTTCGACACTGTGGACCACCCCCTTCTCCTCAACACGCTATCTGACCTTGGCTTCACAGACTCCGTCCTCTCCTGGTTCTCCTCTTACCTCTCCGGTCGTTCATTCTCAGTCTCTTTTGCAGGCTCCTCCTCCCCCTCCCATCCTCTTACTGTGGGAGTTCCCCAAGGTTCAGTGCTTGGTCCCCTTCTGTTCTCGATCTACAGGCACTCCCTTGGTGACCTCATTCGCTCCCACGGCTTCAACTATCATCTCTACGCTGATGACACCCAGATCTACATCTCTGCCCCTGCTCTCTCCCCCTCCCTCTAGGCTCGCATCTCCTCCTGCCTTCAGGACATCTCCATCTGGATGTCTGCCCGCCACCTAAAGCTCAACATGTCAAAGACTGAACTCCTTGTCTTCCCTCCCAAAACTTGCCCTCTCCCTGACTTTCCCATCTCTGTTGATGGCACTACCATCCTTCCCGTCTCACAAGCCCGCAATCTTGGTGTCATCCTCGACTCCGCTCTCTCATTCACCCCTCACATCCAAGCTGTCACCAAAACCTGCAGGTCTCACCTCCGCAACATTGCCAAGATCCGCCCTCTCCTCTCCATCCATACCGCTACCCTGCTCATTCAAGCTCTCATCCTACCCCGTCTGGACTACTGCATCAGCCTTCTCTCTGATCTCCCATCCTCGTGTCTCTCTCCACATCAATCCATACTTCATGCTACTGCCCGGATTATCTTTGTCCAGGAATGCTCTGGGCATATTACTCCCCTCCTCAATAATCTCCAGTGGCTACCAATCAATCTGCGCATCAGGCAGAAACTCCTCACCCTGGGCTTCAAGGCTCTCCATCACCTCGCCCCTTCCTACCTCACCTCCCTTCTCTCCTTCTACAGCCCAGCCCGCACCCTCCGCTCCTCCGCCGCTAATCTCCTCACCGTACCTCGTTCTCGCCTGTCCCACCGTCGACCCCCGGCCCACGTCATCCCCCGGGCTTGGAATGCCCTCCCTCTGCCCATCCGCCAAGCTAGCTCTCTTCCTCCCTTCAAGGCCCTACTGAGAGCTCACCTCCTCCAGGAGGCCTTCCCAGACTGAACCCCTTCCTTCCTCTCCCCCTCGTCCCCCTCTCCTTCCCCCCCATCTTACCTCCTTCCCTTCCCCACAGTACCTGTATATATGTATATATGTTTGTACATATTTATTACTCTATTTATTTATTTATTTATTTATTTTACTTGTACATATCTATTCTATTTATTTTATTTTGTTAGTATGTTTGGTTTTGTTCTCTGTCTCCCCCTTTTAGACTGTGAGCCCATTGTTGGGTAGGGACTGTCTCTATATGTTGCCAATTTGTACTTCCCAAGTGCTTAGTACAGTGCTCTGCACACAGTAAGCGCTCAATAAATACGATTGATGATAAGCCGGCGAGGGGTCCCGATCTTGTTAACGGAGGAACAGTTTGCTCCTATCTCCAGACCTTGACACGCCAAGTTCATGATAAAGCAGACATCGGGACAGGATGCACAAAGGAGGAGAGGATACATGATGTGCCCGTCCTGTGTAAACGGTGACTTGGCCAGACAAAATGAAGTCCAGGCCTAAAGGCCCATCATATCTCATCCCTTTGGTATTCTACCTCTCCTAGGCACTCTAGTCACTGCAGTTACTCCTGTTCACTTAAGCAAGGTGGTCGTGAGACAATAAAACAGACCAACAGGCTCAGACAGGGTGGTCTGAAAAGGCCAGACCACGGTACTACCACAACATGTTCCTTGCCCACAACAAGCTTAGAGTCTAGAGGGGGAGACAATCGTTAATATAAATAAATTGAATTATGGATAAGTGTTGTAGGGTGGAGGGTGAGGTGAATTAAGGGAGAAAAGTCTAGTGCAAGGGGGGTGCAGGAGGGAGTGGGAGAAGAGAAAAATGAGGGCTTCGTTGGGGAAGGCTTCTTGGAGATGTTTTCGATAAGGCTCTGAAGGTGGGGAGAGTGAACATCTGGTGGATATGAAGAGGGAAGGAGTTCCAGGTCAGAGGCAGAATGGGGGTGAGGGTTTGGCAGTGAGGTAGACGAGATGGAGGTACAGTAACTTTGTTGGCTTTGGAGGAGAGAAGTGTGTGGGCTGGGTTGTAGTACGAGAGAAATGAGATGAGATAAAAGGGGCAAGGTGATTGAATGCTTTTAAACTGATTTGTTGACGGGCAACTACTGGAAGTTTTCAAGGACTGGGGAAACATGGACTGAACAGTTTTGTAGAAAATGATCTGGGCAACAGAGTGCAGTATGGACTGAAGTGGGAAAAGACAGGAGGCAGGGAGGTCAGCAAGGAGGCTGATATAGTAATCAAGGAGGGCTAGGATTACTGCTTGGATTAACATGGTACCAGTTTGAATGGAGAGGAAAAGATGGATTTTAGCAATGTTGAGAAGGTTGAACTGACAGGATTTGGTGACAGATTTGAGTATGTGGGTTGGATGAGAAAGATGAGTTGAGCATAATGCTGAGGTTATGGGCTTGTGAGACAAGGAAGATGATGGTGCTGTCTAAAGTAATTTAATCTATTTATATTAATGTATGTCTCCCCTTCTAGATTATAAATTTGTTGTAGGCAGGGGATGTGTCTACCAATTCTCATTTTATCTTGCCGCCGACCTCTCACCAACATCCTACCTCCGGCCTGGAATGCCCTCCCACCTCAGATCAGGCAGATAATTGCTCTCCCCCACTTCAAAACCTTATTGAAGGCACACCTCCTCCAAGAAGCCTTCCCTGACTAAGCCCTCCTCTCCTCTCTTCCCACTCCCTTCTGCGCCACTCTTACTTGTTCCTTCATTCATCTTTACTTCCATCCCCACAACACATATGTATATATCTGCAATTTATTTACTTATTTATCTATTTAT
This sequence comes from Tachyglossus aculeatus, assembly GCF_015852505.1. Classification (NCBI taxonomy): domain Eukaryota; kingdom Metazoa; phylum Chordata; class Mammalia; order Monotremata; family Tachyglossidae; genus Tachyglossus; species Tachyglossus aculeatus. The sequence continues at coordinate 40,990,882 of NC_052066.1, forward strand.
TTATATTAGTGTCTGTCTCCCCCTCTAGACTGTGAACTCGTTGTGGGCAGGAATGTGTCTGTTGTTGTTACACTGTACTCTCCCAAGTGCTCAGTACAATGCTTTGCACACAGTAAGTGCTCAATAAATATGACTGAATGAATAAATGAATGAATGAACTCTGTTAAACAGTATTCTCTCAAGTGCTTAACACAGTGCCTTGGACACAGTCAGCGCTCAGTAAATAATTATAGACTGATTACGGTGATGGGGAAATCAGCGGGAGGGCAGGGTTTAGGTGGGAATATGAGGACTTATGTTTCGGATACATTCAGTTTGAGGTGTTGATAGGACATGCAAGTAGAGATTTCTTGAAGGCAGGAGGAAATCTGAGACTGCAGAGAGGAGGGAGATCAGGGCTAGAGGTATAGATTTGGGAATCATCCGCATAGTCCAACCTGATTGGCTTGTATCTACCCCAGCGCTTAGTACAGTGCCTGGCACATAGTAAGCACTTAACAAATACAATAATCATTATCAGCACTTAGAACAATGCTTTGCACATAGTAAGTGCTTAATAAATAACATTATTATTATTATAGAGATGGTAGTTGAAGCCAAAGGAGCAAATTCATTCATTCATTCATTCAATCATATTTATTGAGCACTTACTGTGTGCAGAGCACTGTACTAAGCGCTTGGGAAGTACAAGTTGGCAACATATAGAGACAGTCCCTACCCAACAGCAGGCTTACAGTCTAGAAGGGGGTGACAGACAACAAAACACAACATATTAACAAAATAAATAGAATAAATATGTACAAGTAAAATAAATAGAGTAATAAATATATACAAACATATATACATATATACAGGTGCTGTGGGGAGGGGAAGGAGGTAAAGCGGGGGGATGGGGACGGGGAGGTGGGGGAGAGGAAGGAGGGGGCTCAGTCTGGGAAGGCCTCCTGGAGGAGGTGAGTTCTCAGTAGGGCTTTGAAGGGAGGAAGAGAGCTAGCTTGGTGGATGTGCGGAGGGAGGGCATTCCAGGCCAGGGGGATGACGTGGGCCGGGGGTTGACAGCGGGACAGGCGATAATGAGACACAGGAGGAAATTAGCTGCAGAGGAGCGGAGGGTGCGGGCTAGGCTGTAGAAGGAGAGAAGGGAGGTGAGGTAGGAGGGGGCGAGGTGATGGAGAGCCTTGAAGCCGAGGGTGAGGAGTTTTTGCCTGATGCGTAGGTTGATTGATAGCCACTGGAGATTTTTGAGGAGGGGAGAAACATGCCCAGAGCATTTCTGCACAAAGACGATCCAGGCAGCAGCGTGAGGTATGGATTGAAGTGGGGAGAGACAGGAAGATGGGAGATCAGAGAGGAGGCTGATGCAGTAATCCAGTCGGGATAGGATGAGAGATTGAACGAGCAGGGTAGCGGTTTGGATGGAGAGGAAAGGGCAGATCTTGGCGATGTTGCGGAGGTGAGACCAGCAGGTTTTGGTGACGGTTTGGATGTGAGGGGTGAACGAGAGAGCGGAGTCGAGGATGACACCAAGGTTGCAGGTTTGTCAGACGGGAAGGATGGTAGTGCCATCAACAGTAATGGGAAAGTCAGGGAGAGGGCAGGGTTTGGGAGGGAAGATAATGAGTTCAGTCTTGGACATGTTGAGTTTTAGATGGTGGGCAGACATCCAGATGGAGATGTCCTGAAGGCAGGAGGAGATACGAGCCTGGAGGGAGGGAGAGAGAGCAGGGGCAGAGATGTAGATTTGGGTGTCATCAGCGTAGAGATGATAGTTGAAGCTGTGGGAGCGAATGAGTTCACCAAGGGAGTGAGTGTAGATAGAGAACAGAAGGGGACCAAGAACTGACCCTTGAGGAACCCCCACAGTAAGGGGATGGGAGGGGGAGGGGGAGGAGGAGCCCACAAAAGAGCCTGAGAATGAACAGCCAGAGAGATAAGAGGAGAACCAGGAGAGAACAGAGTCTGTGAAGCCACGGTTGGATAGCGTGTTGAGGAGAAAGGGGTGGTTTACAGTGTCGAAAGCAGCTGAGAGGTCGAGGTGGATTAGGATAGAGTAGGAGCCGTTGGATTTGGCAAGCAGGAGGTCAATTGGTGACCTTAGAGAGGGCAGTTTCCGTGGAATGTAGGGGACGGAAGCCAGATTGGAGGGGGTCTAGGAGAGAGTTGGCATTGAGGAATTTGAGGCAGCACATGTAGATGACTCCTCCAAGGGAGTGGGTGTAGATGGATAAGAGAAGGGGACCCAGAACTGAACCTTGATGGACACCCCCATAGTTAAGGGGTGGGAGGTAGAAGAGGAGCCCACAGAAGAGACTAAGAATGAGCAGCCAGAGGGACAGGAGGAACCTGGAGAGAATGGTGTCAGTGAAGCCAAGCTTGGATAATGTTTCCAGGAGAAGTGGGGTGTTGATAGAAAATGAGGCACAGTGAGTAGGTTGGCTGGAGGAGTGGTGTGCACTGGGGTGTAGTAGGAGAATAGCTCTATGGGAGGGAGCTTATTGAGTGTCCTAAAGCTGGTGGTTACAACTTTCTAGCCCAGTGGAAAGGACAAGTCCTTAGTACAAGAGCTTAGTACAGTGCTCTGCACACAGTAAGTGCTCAATAAATACGATTGAATGAACATGGGCCTGGGAGCGCAGAGGACCTGGTCTGATCCTGACTCCACCACTAGCCTGCTGTGTGACTTTTTTTTTCCAGTGGTAATTGTTAAATGCTTACTCCGGGCTAGGCAGTGTACTAAGTGCTGGGGGTAGATACAAGATAATCGGGTTGGACACTGTCCCAGTCCCTGTCCCAAATAGGGCTCACAGTTCAAATCTCCATTTTACTGATAAGGTAGCAGCCATGGAGAAGTTAAGTGACATGCCCAAATTCACCTAGCAGACAAGTGGTGGAGCTGGGATTAGAACCCAGGTCCTCTGACTCTTAGACCCATGTTCTTTCCATTAGGCCATGCTGCTTCCTATGTGACTTTGGGAAAGTCATTATTTTCTCTGTCTCAGTCTTCTCATTTGTAAAGTGAGAAATTAGTACCAGTTCTCCATCCCACTCAGACTTGTGGGCCAGGGACTGTGTCTGACCTGACTGTATCTACTCCAGTGCTTAGCACTTAGTAAGTGCTTAACACCACATTTACCGTTATTATTACTGCAGTCAGAAATAAGGTAGCCAGTGTAGGTTTGTGAGGAATGGGGAGATGTACACATAATGGTGCTTTTGTAATAATAACAATTGTGGTATTTGTTAAGCATTTAATACACGTCAGGCACTGTACTAAGCACTGGGGTGGATACAAGCAAGTTGGTTTGGATATAACCCCTGTCCCGCAAGGGTCTCACAGTCTTAATCTCCATTTTACAGATGAGGGAACTGAAGTACAGAAAAGTGAAGTAATTTGCCCAATGCTACACAACGGACAAGTGATGGAGCCGGCATTAGAACCCATGACCTTCTGATTCCCAGGCCCGAACTCTACACACTAGGCCGTGCTGCTTCAGGTATCTGAGTAAAGAATTGCCTGGAGTGGGGAGAGACTTGGGGCAGAAAGGTCAGTGAGGAGGTAAATACAGTAATAATAATATAATAATGATGGTATTTATTAAGCGCTTACTATGTGCAAAGCACTTTTCTAAGCGCTGGGGAGGTTACAAGGTGATCGGGTTGTCCCACGGGGGCTCACAGTTTTAATCCCCATTTTACAGATGAGGTAACTGAGGCAAAGAGAAGTTAAGTGAGTTGCCCAAAGTCACACAGCTGACAGTTGGTGGTCATGACTTGAACCTATGACCTCTGACTCCAAAGCCTGTGCTCTTTCTACCGAGCCACGCTGCTTCTCCAGTAATCAAGTCTGCATATCATAATAATAATAATGGTATTTCTTAGGCACTTACTGTGTGCCAAGCACTGTTCTAAGTGCTGAGGTAGACATAAGGAAATCAGGTTGGACACAGACCCTGTCCCACATGGTGTCCCACAGCTATCAAACCAGAACAACAAAGAATTCCTCCAAATATGAAGTTAACAGGGCCACAGAGACATAGGGGCCACAGAGACATAGACCTTTCATAAGACCTTCTGTTGTTACAGCTCAGTCTGAACAGTGAATAAGGAAAACAATGCCATTAACAGCTTTCAAAAAAGGGTGCTACACCTTGCATCGTGATGACAAATTTTAGAAATAACCAGATGTATCAATTATAAAATGTGGCACTGGAGTGTGGCTAGGGTTTATTTTAACAAATGAACATTTAATGCAGCATAAGATTAAATGACTAGGTTGTTTTCCTGCTCATCAATCAATCAATGGCATTTAGTTAGCACTTACTATGTGCAGAGCACTGTACTATGAGCTTCATCATCTTTTGAAAGCATGGGTGGAGAAGGACAGTGCTCAATTCCAATGGATCCATTATAATCAAGTGAATATTTACTGAAGATAACCAGGTTTACTGTTTGCACAGTTTCCCTCAATTCATAGATAAAGCAACAAGACTCTGATTATGTTGATTTCAATTATCAGGAAAATTGTATCTCTTTGGACAATCATAAATTGTGAAAAAGCAAGGTACTGTACCCTGCAGTTACGCTTTCTTTGCATTGGGTCAATATATTATTTCAGATTGATTCCACAGAAATCAAATTCCATGGGGAAAGATCCTTCCTTGTTCAGCGTAATCTTTTTACCAACAGTTTGGCTGAAGTTTACAAAATAAATAGTTAAAGGCTATGTCCAACTTTCAGTTACTGTCTAAGCTGAATGGTATCAGTATATTTTCTCTAGTAATTCTTACTCTAAATCACAATTTGCTTTCTATCCTTTTTGGTTTGCATAATTTTCAAGAAGTCTCAATTTTATCAACGAAAAAAACTCTAGTAAATATTTACTGTGAAAATGATCTTTATTAATACACATCTTTGTGAATTTCCATTTGTAAACCCAGTGGACTTACCATGGGAGACAAAGGGGTATCCAAACTTGTTTCAGTCTTACTGTCATCAGCATCACTATCCTTATCACTGCCGCTGTCGTTCACAAAACAAATCTGTAGGTTCATCCCACTTTGTAGCCTAGACAGAAACAAATATGGTATTAACTGACTGAAACTGTACTTGCTCTGAGGCTTCTAAAACACTGCCCTAACCCCAGAACAATGATCTTCAGCATAAGCATTTATTAAATGCCTATTTGTGTGTAGTACTGTGCCATGATGGAAGCAGTATTAATCGATCAATCATATTTCTTGAGCGCTTACTGTATGCACAGCACTGTACTAAGTGCTGGGAAGAGTACAAAACAACAGATTTGGTAGGGATGTTCCCTCCTCACAAAGGGACTCTGATATTATTTTTTGACAGTTAACACAGGCGGGGTACGGTTAAAGGTTTAGACTGACTGGGCTGAACCCCAAGACCCACCCTCCTTAGGGAACCCCTAGGTACTGACCATCACCATTCTTATATCTGGACATTGTGACTGCTGTTCTGGGCTAAAAAGGTCCTCTAACAAAGCAAGAGAGGCAAGCCTGAGCCCAGGTCCCCAGGGACCCAGAATAGGGCAAAATCAAACAATCAATCAATGGTATTTATGCAGCATATATTTTAATCAAGGGTATTTATTGAACACTTACTATGTGCAGAACACTATAATAATAATAATAATAATGGCATTTGTTAAGTGCTTACTATGTGCAAAGCACTGTTCTTAGCACTGGGGAGGTTACAAGGTGGTCAGGTTGTCCCACAGGGGGCTCACAGTTTTAATCCCCATTTTACAGATGATGGAACTGAGGCCCAGAGAAGTGAAGTGACTTACCCAAAGTCACACAGCTGACAGTTGGTGGAGCCGGGATTTGAACCACTGACCTCTGACTCCAAAGCCCGGGCTCTTTCCACTGAGCCATGCTACTGTACTAAGCGCTTAGATTGTACATAGTTAAGAACTTGTACTTCCCAAGCACTTAGTACAGTGCTCTGCACACAGTAAGCGCTCAATAAACACAATTGAATGAATGAATGAATGAATGAATGAAAGATAAAGATGTCTTCAATTCTGACAGACTTCAATCGTCCCCTTTTCGAAGCCCTCCTGGAATCCCACCTCCTCCTGTGAGCCCGCTGTGGGGTAGGGACCATCTCTATATGTTGCCGACTTGTGCTTCCCAAGCGCTTAGCACAGTGCTCTGCACACAGTAAGCGCTCAATAAATACGATTGAATGAAATGAATGAATGAACTGTGGTATTTGTTAAGTGCTTACTATGTGCCAGGCACTGTACCAAAGGCTGGGGCAGATCCAAAATAATCAGGCCGGACACAGTCCCTGTCCCACGTGGGGCTCACAGTCTCCATCCCCATTTGACAGATGAGGGAACTGAGGCCCAGAGAAGTGAACTGACTTGCCCAAGTTCTCACAGCATACAGATGGCGGAGCCGGGATTAGAACCCATGACCTCTGAATCCCAAGCCCGGGCTCTTTCCACTGAGCCACGCTGCTTCTCCAGTGCTTAGTACAGTGCTGTAATAATAATAATAATGATAATGATGATGGCATTTATTAAGCTTACTGTGTGCAAAGCACTGTTCTAAGTGCTGGGGAGGTAACAAGGTAATCAGATTGCCCCACGGGGGGCTCACAGTCTTAATCCCCATTTTAATAATAATAATAATAATGGCATTTGTTAAGCGCTTATTATGTGCAAAGCACTGTTCTAAGTGCTGGGGAGGTTACAAGGTGATCAGTGTACTATACTAAGTACAACAGAATTAGCACATCCATTCCCTGCCCATAATGAGCTCACATAGAAGGGGGAGACAGACATTAATATAATTAATTTATAATACATAATTTAAAGATAAGTACATAAGTGCTGTGGGGTTGGGGGTGGGGTGAACATCAAATCTACATATCTATTCTATTTATTTTATTTTGTTAGCATGTTTGGTTTTGTTCTCTGTCTCCCCCTTTTAGACTGTGAGCCCACTGTTGGGTAGGGACTGTCTCTATATGTTGCCAATTTGTACTTCCCAAGCGCTTAGTACAGTGCTCTGCACATAGTAAGCGCTCAATAAATACGATTGATGATGATGATGATCAAATGTCCAAAGGTCAGAGATTGAAATGCACAGATGATGCAGAAGGGAGAGGAGCCAGAGAAAAGAGGGCTTAATTGGGAAGGCCTCTTGGTGGAGATGTGACCTTAGTGTTGCTTTGAAGGTGGAGAAAGTGGTGGTCAGGTGTATAGGGAGGAGAATGGAGTTCCAGCCTAGGGGAGAATGTGGGAAAGGGAAGGATGGCAAGATAGAAGAGGTTAGGGCACAGTGAGTTAGCTGGCACCAGAGGAGCAGAGTGTGTGGGCTGGGCTGTGGTAGGAGAGTAGTGAGGTGAGGTAGGATAGGGCGAGATGATTGAGTTTCTTTAAAGCCAATAGTAAGGAGTTTCTCTTTGATGCGGAGGTGGAAGGACAGCCATTGAAGATTCTTGAGGATAGGGGAGACATGGACTGAACGTTTTTGTTGATTGATGAGCCATGCAGCAAAGTGGAGTAGGGATTGGACTGAGGAGAGACGGGAGGCTGGGAGGTCAGCGACAATGCTGTGTACTGTGTGCAGAGCACTGTATTAAATGCTTAGGAAAGTACAACAGACTTGGTAGGCGTGATCTTATAGTCTATAGGGGGAAACAGACAAAATAAATTAGATACAGGGTGTAGGGAAATGTACATAAGTGCTATGGGGCTGAAGGCGGGGTCAAAATCAAGTGCAAAAGTTTGGCCTATGCATCCACTGAGTTCCCACTGCCCACGTGCTCTAGGAGGTTGAACCACAGCCTGCTAGGCAAAATTGACTCAGGCTTCTCACAGACTCTGTTTTAGAAGAGAATCTCACACAGACAGATTAAGGGGTGAATATATGCACTGTTAAAGTCTTCTATTTTTCTTTTTCTTTTACATGCTTGTAGTGCCATGCTCTTTAGAAAAATATGGCACTGCCTGTTAGTCAAGTAAGGAGCACATTTCTCGGGAAGCAGGACCTACTTCTTTTTCATGGTATTTATTAAGGGCTTACTATGTGCCAGGCCCTGTTCAAAGCACTGGGGTAGATAGAAAACAGTCAGGTTGGACACAGTCCCTGTCCCATATGGGGCTCAAAGTCTAAATCCCCATTTTACAGATGAGGTAACTGGGGCACAGATAAGTGAAGTGCTTTGCCTAACACAGCAGACAAGTGGTGGAGCCAGAATTAGAACCCAGGTCCTCTGACTCTCAGGCCTATGCTCTTTCCACCAGACCTGAGCCCCCGTGGGGCAACCTCATCACCTTGTAACCTCCTCAGCACATAGAACAGTGCTTTGCACATAGTAAGTACTTAATAAATGCTATCATTATTAGTCTCATGCCACAATTCTTATTATATTAATTATTCTGATTATTAGGTTAAGAATGTGACAATGCCAGACTCCCAGAGCCTTCTTGGTGAAAGGTTGCTTGCTCCAAGTGAGGTCTTCCAGAAGGGCAATTTAATAATGATAATAATAATAATAATAATAATAATAATAATAATAATAACATTTGTTAAGTGCTTATTATGTGCAAAGCACTGTTTTAAGCACTGGAGGGGGGGAAAGAAGGAGATCAGGTTGTCCCACATGGGGCTCACAGTCTTAATCACCATTTTACAGATGAGGGAATTGAGGCACAGAGAAGTTAAGTGACTTGCCCATAGTCACACAGCTGACAAGCGGCGGAGCCAGGATTAGAACCCATGACCTCTGACTCCCAAGCCCATGCTCTTTCCACTGAGCCATGCTGCTTCTTCTCTACAATTTACTGTTCTTCCCAATAAGTGGTGAAAACTGGATCATGGGAGGTCCTTTCAAAGCAACGGCCTTTGTCACCTACAGCCACTATGCTGTTCCAAGGCAGTAACGAAGGTGACAGCTCTGAGTGTTGGGGCTTTGAGAAGCGGCATTGGAGGCTGGCCACTGGCCAAACCTCTTCCCCATAACATGTTTTCCATTCTGCCTCTTTCTCTAGTCAACGATGACGGGAACATTTATTCAGCACCCACTGTGAGCAGAGCCTGTGTTATATATAACATCACTTTCTCACTAGATTATAAATTTGGAGGGCAGGGATGTGCCTACCAACTCTAGTATATTTTACTCTCTCAAATGAATAATACAATGCACACAATAAGCACTCAATAAATGCCACTAATTGACAGACTGATATCCCCTTTTCATTAAGTTTTCCAAGATATGCAACTCCTGAAACAGGTTGAGACCTGGTCCTGCCTTTTTCAAACTAAAGTGCCTTTTAAATTTATTTCTAAGGATAAACTGGTTTATACACAGGTGGCTCTTTTTTTCTCTTTAATGATGTTTGTTATGTGGTTACTATGTGCCAGGCACTGTACTAAGCACTGGGGTTAGATACAAGATAATCAAGTTGGACACAGTCTATGATCCTTCATGGGACTCACAATCTTAATCCCCATTTTACAGATGAGGTAACTGAGGCACAGAAAATAAAAGTGACTTTCCCAAGGTCACACAGCAGACAAGTGGAGGGGCTGGGATTAGAACCCAGCTCCCCTGACTCCCAGGCCTGTGTTCTATCCACTAGGCCACACTATTTCTTGCCTCCTTAGTTTCTTTCCATCACCTAACTGGGGTTCCTTCTGGACTCAGTTTTGGGTCTCCTTTTATTTTCTGTTTATTCTCACTGCCAGGACTTCACTACCATCTCTAGATTTGAATGATTCCATATCTACTTTTCCAGCCCCAACCTCGTTCCTCTGCAGGCTCGCATCTCCTCCTGCTTTCAGGACATCTCTACTTGGATGGCACAGTGACACCTCAAACTGAACATGCCCAAAACAAAACTCTCCATCTTCCCACCCAATGCCATTTCCCCTCCCCTGTGGACAGCATCATCCTCCCAGTTTCTCAAACCCACAAACATGGCATTAGCCTTGACTCCACTCTCTCCTTGCATCTGCATATACTTGTCAGTCACTAGATCTTGTCAATTCTATCTCCACAATATCTCCAGAATCCACCCCTCCCTCTTTATCCAACCTGCTACCACACTGGTCCAAGAACTTGTCACATCCCTTCTCAATCAATTAATCGATTGATGGTATTTACTGAATGCTTAATATGTGCAGGGCTCATTTAGGACAGTACAATACAATACAGTTGGTAAGTAGCATCACTGCCAACAAGGAACTTACAGCCTAGAGAGGGAGACAGACATTAAAATAAGTTACAGATAGGGTACATGGTATTTGGCCTTCCAAATGTGGTCTCTGGAAGGCCAAATGATTTGATTTAGATTAGCATATTTTGGACATATCATCAGGAGGACTTATTCTCTGGAGAAGACACTAATGCTAGGAAAAGTCCAGGGAAATAGAGGAAGAGGCAGACCAGCAGCTAGATGGATAGCTTAGTAGGTTATGGTTTATGGCCGAAGATGGGATGTTCTGGAGAAAATATATCCATAGAGTCGCTATGAATCGGAAATGCAGAGAAGCAGTGTGGCTCATTGGAAAGAGCATGTGCTTTGGAGTCCGAGGTCATGGGCTCAAATCCCAACTCCGCCAACTGTCAGTTGTGTGACTTTCGGCAAGTCACTTAACTTCTCTGTGCCTCAGTTACCTCATTTGTAGAATGGGGATTAAGACTGTGAGCCCCTCGTGGGACAACCTGATCACCCTGTAACCTCCCCAGTGCTTAGACCAGTGCTTTGCACATAGTAAGCACTTAATAAATGCCATTATTATTATTATTATTATTATTAATAAATGACTCAATGGCATTTGATAAAAGGAGAAATGGTAGAGTATAAGGCTATACAGTCCTCTAAACTGTAAGCTCACTGTGGGCAGGGAATGTCACTGTTCATTGTTGTGCTGTATTTTCCCAAGCATTTATACAGTGCTCTGCACACAGTAAGCACTCAATAAATATGACTGAATGAATGAATATGAGCATAAGTGCCATGGAGCTGGGGGTGGGGTGCATATCAAAAGATTATGAGGTACAGACCTAAGTACCTAAGTACCTAAAGTGTTGCAGAAGGAAAGGGCAAATAGTGAAAAAGAGGGCTCAGTCAGGGAAGGCCTCTTGGAAGAGATGTGATTTTCTTAGGGCTTGGAATGTGGAGAGAGTGGTTCTCTGTTGGATATTTAGGGGAATGGATTTCCAGGCCACAGGAACGATGTGTGCAAGGGGTCAGTAGTGAGATAGATGTGACTGAGGTACAGTGAGTAGGTTAGCATTGGAGTAAAGTGTGTCAAGTGGGTTTTAGTAGGAAATCAGTGAGATAAAATAGGAGGGGAAAAGCTGATTGAGTGCTTTAAAGTCAATAGTAAGGAATTTCTCTTTGAAATGGAGGTGTGTGGGCAAAATTTAATCAATTAATCAATCTACTTTATTTAGAGCATTTACTGTGTGCACAGCACTGTACTAAGCACTTGGGAGAATAACACACAACAATTTAACAGAGCCATTCCCTGCCCACAACGAGCTTACAGTCTTGCGGGGGGACAGACATTAAGATAAATAAATTACGGACATGTACATAAGTGCTGTGGGGCTAGCAGGGTGGTGAATAAAGGGAACAAGTCAGGGTGACACTAAAGGGAGTGGGGAAAAAAATGAGGGCTTAGTCAGGGAATGCTTCTTGCAGGAGATGTGCCTTCAATACAGCTTTGAAGGTGAGGAGAGTAATTGTCAGATACGAAAAGGGAGGGCATTCCGCACCAGAGACATGATGGGGCAAGAGGTCGATGGCAAGACAGACGAGATCTAGGTACAGTGAGAAGGTTGACATTGGAGGAGCAAAGTGTGCAGGCTGGGTTAAAGTAGGAGAGTAGTGAGGTGAGGCAGGAATGGGCAAGGTGATTGAATGCATAAAAGCCGATGCTAAGGAGTACCTGCAACCACTGATGATTCTTGAGGAATGGGAAAACTTGGATTGAACGTTCTTGTAGATAAATGATACAGGCATCAGAGTGAAGTATGGACTAGAATGGGGAGGGACAGGAGGCTGGGAGGTCAACAAGGAGGCTGATACAGTAATCGAGGCGGAATAGAATAAGTGACTGGATTAAGATAAATGACTGGATTAACGTAGTAGCAGTTTGGATGGAAAGGAAGGGAATGATTTTAGCGATGCTGTGAAGGTTGAACCAACAGGATTTACTGATGGGTGGAATATACGGGTTGAATGACAGAGAAGTCAAGGATAATGTTAACTTTACAGCCTTGTGAGACAGGAAGGATGGTGGTGCTGTCTACAGTGATGGGAAAGTCACAGGGATTACAGGGTTTGGGTGGGAAGACAAGAAATTCTGTTTTGGACATGTTAAGTTTGAGGTGATGATAGGATACCCAAGTAGAGATGTTTTGAAGGCAGGAGGAAATATGAGACTGCAGGGAGGGAGAGGGATCAGGGCTGGAACTGCACAGTTGGGAATCACCTGCATAGAGGAGGTAGTTAAAGTCTTGGGAGCAAATGATGGAGAATAGAATGGGTGTACTTAGAGAATATAAGGGGACCCAGAACTGAGCTTTGAGGAGTTCCCCTAATTAGGATGTAGGAGAGAGGAAGAGCCTGTGAAAGAGATTAAGAATGAATAGCCAGAGAGACAGGAGGAGTACCAGGAGAGGACAGTGTCAGTGAAGCTGAGGTTGCATAGTATTTCCAGGAGAAAGGGGTAGTGGACAGTGTTGAAGCCAGCTGAGAGGCAGAGGAGGATTAGGATGAAGTATAGGCTTCTGAATTTGGCAAGAAGGAGATCATTTGTGATCTTTGAGAGGACAGTTTCTGTGGAGTGAAGGGGATGGAAGCCAGATTTGAGGGGGTCAGAGAGAATTGGGGGAGAGGAACTTGAGACGGCGGGTGTAGACAACTCAGTCCAGGAGTTTGGGGAGGAATGGTAGGAGGGAGATAGGGTGATAACTGGAGGAAAACATAGGATCAAGGGAGGGCTTTATTTGGATAGGGGAGACATAACCTTGTTTAAAAGCAGTGGGGAAGAAGCAACTGGAGGGTGAGCAGTTGAAGATGGTGGTCAGAGATGGAAGAAGGAAGGAGGCATGTGTTTTGATAAGGTGTGAAGGGATAGGGTCGGATGTGCAGGTGGAGGGGGTGGATTTTGAGAGAAGGCAGAAGATCTCCTCTTGAGATACTGTTGGAAAGGATGGGAGATTTGAAGAAGGGGCAGGAGGTGTGAGGGCCTGGAGAGGAGCATGAAAGATTTTAGGGTGATCACGCCTGACAGTTTCAATTTCCTCAATAATGTAGGTATCCAGGTCATTAGGGGCAGGGATGGGAGAGACTGGGGGATAGGGGGTTTGAGGAGGGAGTTTGGAACAACTGGCGAGAGCAACGGGCATGGGTGTCAATAAGGATGGAGAAATAGTTTTGCAGGGCAGAGTTAAAGCACATAAGGATAAACTTGAAGTGGATGAGGTTGCCCTGATATTTAGACTTCCATCAGCAGTGCTCTAAGGCTCATGCACAGCAGCGAAGGAAGCAGACTGTGGAGGTGATCCAGGGCTGTGGGTTATGGATACAAGATCAACGAAAGGATGGGGGAGGAAGAGAGGTGAGTTCAGTAGAGAGAGTGGAGTTGAGGGTGTCAAGTTGGTCATCAAGGAAAGGTAGTTTGGGTATGGAGGCAAATAGGGCTTGATGATGAATAAATTGAATATGGTCAAAAGATCGGAGGTCTCCGTGGAGGAACGGGACCTTTGAAGGTTTTCTGAAGGGTAGGGAGACAAGGACTGTTTTTTGTTTTGTTTTGTTTTTTAGAAAATTGATCTGGGCAGCAGAGTGAAGCATGGCTGGTGTGGGAAGAGAAAGAAAGAAAGGAAATCAGGCCAGACTACTGCACCAGTCTCCTTGCTGACCAAGCCCCTCCAGCCTCTCTCTCCAATCTGTAATTCACTCACCTTCCTGGATCATTTTTCTAAGAAGTCATTCTGCATGTATCTCCCTATGCCTCAATGGCACTCAATTCATTCTCTCTCTCATCCGTCTGCATTCCAGCCAGCACACTTCCCTTCTCCAACCAACTCCCTGTGCTCTATTTATCTCTCTCACCTACAGCCCCTTGTTCACACCTCCCTCCAACTTAGGACAACGTCCTTCTTCATTTCTGCTCTATGGTATTTATTAAGTGTTTATTATGTGCCAGCCACTGTATTAAGCACTGGGGTAGATAGAAGTTGATCAGGTTGGACCTGGGTTCTAATCCCACTTCTGCCAATGTCTGCTGTGTGTCCTTGGGCAAGTCACTTCTCTGGGCCTCAGTTACCTCATCTGTAAAACGGGGATCAAAACTGAGAGCCCCATATGGGGCAGGGACTGTATCCAGTCCAGTTTACTTGTATCCATCCCAGCATTTGGTACAGTGCCTGGCGCACAGTAAGCACTTAATGAATGCCATAATTATTCTATACAGGAAAGCCAAAATCAGGGAGAAGGCACAGACCCTAACTTGGACCTGCTCTATGCTATGTTTCACACTGTAAGCTCGTTGAGGTCAGGGAATGTGTCAGTTTATTGTTGTATTGTACTCTCCCAAGCGCTTAGTAGAGGGCTCTGCACACAGTAAGTGTTCAATAAATACAACTGAATGAATGAATGAATACTGCTAAAAAGTCCCAAGAAGGTGAAGGGTTAGTGAATAAAAGCAAAGCAATGAGGCCCTGAATGAAGTGTGGTACTGTGATTATAGTACTGCAAGCAAAATAGAATTGTGAGAAAAGAGTAAAAAAAAATGGATTCAGATGACAATGGAAATATGCAACTGTTGGTAAAAAATTCTATAATTAGTCAATACATGAAAACAAGAGAAGAAGAATGGAACCTCCCAGGAAAGACAGGGGGAGAAAAAATGAAAAAGCTCTTTCATACATGCTCCTGTGAGGCACGGGCGGAATTCTGGCAGAAAATGGATTCCATGTGATAGCCATCACGGTTGAGGGGGGAAAAAGAGTAAAACCTCTGCACAAATTGGCAATTCTCATTGGGGTTTATGAGGAAAAGAATCAGTGCAAAATGGAAGGATTTAATGGTGATGTGAGGACGATTTCTCTGGTGGAAATTCAGGAAATCTCACTTCAACACCACTTTATCCCTGTGGGAACACAGGAGACCATACAGGGTGAGGCCTTTAATTCCTTTATTCTTCTTTATAGGAGTAATAACTGAAAAGGACATTTACAATACAGCAGGGTGAAGTTAAACGTCTTAAAAGGGGCTCAGGTTTTAAGGAGGATTTGTTTGCTTTCACAAGGGCTCAGAGACTCAGAGCTTTATCCATGGCTCTAAAGTGAAAGTGAATCTGGCACACTCTAACCTCCCGCAGCAGCTGTTTGGCCTGAGTGGGCCCATTATTCACTCACTCATTCATTCATCAATGGGAGCCATAGAATGCTTTCTGTGTGCAAAACACTGTATTAAGCACTGGTAAAGAGTATAATAAAGGACTGATCTGATGCGGTCTAAGATGGGGGTGGCGACAGATTGGTGACAGGCACAGGAAGAAACATAAGGATGCAAGAACAATGATAAATACATTAGGAGCTCCTAAAAACTGCAGCTCAAGGGCTCCCTTACATTACTTCTTAGACAGGGCTGTTCAGAGTCCAGTGATCACAATAACCTTAGCCAGAGTCTGCCCACTGTTCCAAAATTTGTCAAGACATGTGGTAGTAGTAATAGTAGTAGTAGTAGTAGTAGTAGTAGTAGTAGTAGTAGTAGTAGTAGTGATATCACCATTTATTAGGTTCCCACTTGCTTGTGCTGCACTGTACTAAACGCTTTGGAAGTACAGAATCAATCGATCAATCAGTGGTATTTATTGAGCGCTTACTGCATGCAGAGTATTGTACTAACCGCTTGGGAGAGTACAATATAGCAGAATTAGCAGACACATTCCCTGCCCATACTGAGTTTACAGCCTAGAGGGGGAGATGGATATTCTTTACCAATAAATAATTCATAATATAATTTAATATATAATTATACATAAGTGCTGTGGGGTTAGGGGTGGGGTGGATATCAATGGGCACAGAGACAAGAGCACGGATGATGCAGAAGGGCAAGTGAGCTGGGGAAAAGAGGGCTTAATTGGGGAAGGCCTCTTGGAGGTGACATGAATAAAGAAGTGACAGGTTTTCTTCTCAGAAGGAGCTTGTGCTTTCACAGTGGAGGGCCACGTAAAAATATCTACAGCTAGAACGGCCAAATCAATCAATCAATCAATCAATCGTATTTATTGAGCGCTTACTATGTGCAGAGCACTGTACTAAGCGCTTGGGAAGTACAAATTGGCATCACATAGAGACAGTCCCTACCCAACAGTGGGCTCACAGTCTAAAAGGGGGAGACAGAGAACAGAACCAAACATACCAACAAAATAAAATAAGTAGAATAGAAATGTACAAGTAAAATAAATAAATAAATAAATAGAGTAATAAATATGTACAACCATATATACATATATACAGGTGCTGTGGGGAAGGGAAGGAGGTAAGACGGGGGGATGGAGAGGGGGACGAGGGGGAGAGGAAAGAAGGGGCTCAGTCTGGGAAGGCCTCCTGGAGGAGGTGAGCTCTCAGCAGGGCCTTGAAGGGAGGAAGAGAGCCAAAATACACAACGAGTGCTAAAGTGGGCATACATGAATTAATAAGTTGGCTGAAGAGATACCACAGCTCAGGGTGCTGGGAAATAAATCAGGGAAGGCTTGTTGGAGGTGGGATTTGAGGAGGACTTTGAATATAGGGAGAGTTATGGTCTGTCTGCTCTACGTGGGGAGGGAGTTTCAAGCCTCAGGAATGAGGTTAGAGGCAGGAGAGATGAGAGTGAGGTATAGCTAAAAGGTTGGCTTGGGAGGAGAAGGTGGCTTTTCACTCTCTTCTCACCTGCCGTAGTATGTCCAGTCAGGTATCCTGTGATTTCCCACTGCTATGGGTTATGTTGGAAGATGAAAAGAGGTATGCAGAGAATAAGTATGGATGAGCCCAGATTGTCCATGCAGTCTGGGGCATGCCTAAGAAGTACAAGTTTTATGAATATGGGACTCTATCACAAAGGGAAGTGGCATGGTCTAGTGGATAGACCACAGGCCTGGGAGTGAGAAGATCCTGGGTTGTAATCCCGGCTGTGTGACCACTTGTCTGCTTTATGACCTTGGACAAGTCACTTCGCTTCTCTGGGCCTCAGTTACCTCATCTGTAAAACGGGGATGAAGACTCTGAGCTCAATATGGGACAGGGACTGTGTCCAACCCAAGTACCTTGTATCTACCCCAGTGCTTAAAACAGTGCCTAGCACATAGTAAGCACTTAACAAATACCACAGTTATTATTATTATTGTTATTATTATTACAAAGACTCCTTATTGCTCAGCAAGCAAGAAGAATCCTGATGATAAATTGCATACTGAAGGCTCAGTATTTAGGATGGAGCTTCCTACAAAGGCATCTTCTCAATGGGCTTAATGGAAAGAGCTTGGGCTTGGGAGCCAGAGGTTGTGGGTTCTAATCCCACTTCTGCCACTTGTCAAATGTGTGACTTTGGGCAAGTCACTTCATTTCTCTGGGCCTCAATTCCCTCATCTGTAAAATGGAGATGAAGCCTGTGAGCCCTACGTGGGACACCCTGCTTACCTTGTTTCTACCCCAGCACTTAGAACAGTGCTTTGCATATCTTCTAGACTGTGAGCCCACTGTTGGGTAGGGACCATCTCTATATGTTGCCAACTTGTACTTCCCAAGTGCTTAGAACAGTGCTCTGCACACAGTAAGCACTCAATAAATACGATTGAATGAATGAATGAATGAATGAATGAATAGTAAGCGCTTAACAAATGCCATTACTATTTCCTTTAGGCATCATTTTCACTTGTTTTTTCCAAGATTCTTTAACAGGCTGTGATGGCCTGTTAACTTATGAAAGGCTGTTGAAATTTTTCGTACCTGTGCCAATTTCAATCCCTATGGGCTAGTCATATGCTCAACACTCTTAATAAAATTTTGAACCATAAGAGTGTCAATATGGATTACTATTATTATTATTTTTATGATATTTGTTAAGCACTTCCTATGTGTTAAGCACGGCTCTAAGCGTTGAGGTAGATAGCAGTTAAACAGGTTGGACACATCTCTATCCCACATGGGGCTCACAGTCTATGGATAAATGTTTTCCAGTCCAAGTTGCTTCAAAAATGATGAGTGAATGTAGGGACCAATGAAAAATATAAACAGAAAATGTGGGGCTTCTTTAAGGTCTTGGTTTTCAGTGGCAAGATAAGTTACACTAAAAATCCTTCAGTGCAGTGTTATGGGGTATAATTATAAAATCTGTCCACTTGGGTAGATCAAGCAAATTGGGTTGGACAAAGTCCCTGTCCCACATGGGGCTCACAGTCTCAATCCCCACTTTACAGACGAGGTAACTGAGGCACAGAAATAGAGGCTTGCCCAACTGCTGAGAAGCTTCATGACCTAGTGGAAAGGATGTGAGTCTTGGAGTCAGAGGACCTGACTGGGTTCTAATCTTAGCTCTTCCACATGTCTGCTGCATGACCTTGGTCAAGTCACTTAAGTTCTCTGTATCTCAGTTTCCTCAACTGTAAAATGGTGATTAAATACCATTCTCCTTCCTACTTAGACTGTGAGCCCCTTGTGGGACAGGGACCGTGTCTGATCTAATTAACTTGTACCCACCCCAATGTTTAGAACAGTGGTTGACACATAGTAAGGGCTTAACAAATACCATAAAAAATGAACAAACAAATGAACACAAACACCCTTCCATCCTCGGGAATGCCTTTGTCCATGCTCCTAAAGGGCAGACCAGGCCTAGTCATTCCCCTTTCCTGCCAAATGGAATCGTTTTTCCAGAATTAAAGCATTGTGGGTTATACATAAAACTTTCGGAGAAAAAGTCTCCTCTAACATGATGAAAAATATGGCCTATATATCATTCCACCAACAGATACACTTTGAAATATTTTTGCTTCTGAGATTCTTTGTGAAACCAAGACAAACACAAATTTCAGGAGTTTCAGAATGTCACATTATCTTTAGTAAATTATGTAAAGATGCAGGAAGCAGTGTGACCTAGTGGAAAATGCATGGGAGTCAGAGGACCTGTCTGCTGTGTGACCTTGGGCAAGTCACTTCTCTGGGCCTCAGTTACCTCATCTGTCAAACGGAGATCAAGACTCTGAGCCCCACATGGGAAAGGGACTATGTCCAGCTCAAAATGTTTGTATCCACTCCAGCGCTTAATACAGTGCTTGGCACATAGTAAGTGCTTAACAAGTACCATCATTATTATTTTTATAACCTCAGCTCTGTCAGTTGTGTGCTGTGCCTCAGTTTCCTCATCTGTAAAATGCGGATTCAATACCTGCTCTCCCTCTACTTCAGACTGTGAGCCCCGTGTCCAACCTGATTATCTTGTATCTATCCCAATGCTTAGAATGGTGCTTGGCACATAGTAAGTGCTTAACAAATACTGTAATTATTATGGTTCATTGGAGTCAGTTAAGAGCCTTTCTTCTGACCCCTCTCATTGCACTCTGGGGGCCTCCTTCATTCTAGAACATTCCAAGGGTTTCTTCACTGCAGTTGTTCATCAGGCTTTCATTTTGTCAGTACGTTCTGGTGCTTTCCTATGCTAAGTTAGAAGGGGTTGAGACTAGGACAGCTTTGTTGCAGCCACAGAAGGTCCGAGCTAGAAAAGGAATAAGCTGTTGGTGCACAGATGGGTGTTGTGTGTGTGTGTGCGTGTCTGTATACATTCATCTCCCCTCCAGCCCCAAAGCATTTATGTACATATCTTTATTTGAATAAATAATTCTTTACATTAAAAAAATTATATTAATGTATGTCTTCCCCTCTAGACTGAAAGGTCACTGTGGGCGGGGAGTTTTCTGTTACTCATTCATTAATTCAATCGTATTTATTGAGTGCTTACTGTGTGCAGAGCACTGTACTAAGTGCTTGGGAAGTACAAATCGGCAACATATAGGGACGGTCCCTACCCAACAACGGGCTCACAGTCTAGAAGGGGGAGACAGACAACAAAACAAAACAAGTACCATTAAAATAAATAGAATTATAGCTATATATACATCATTAATAAAATAAATAGAGTAATACATATGTACAAATATACACAAGTGCTGTGGGGAGGGGAAGGGGGGAGAGCAGGGGGGTGATAGGGAGGGGAGGAGGAGGAGAGGAAAATGGGGGACTTAGTCAGGGAAGGCCTCCTGGAGGAAGTGAGCTCCCAGTAGGGCTTTGAAGGGAGGAAGAGAGCTAGTTTGGCAGATGTGTGGAGGCAGGGCATTTCTGGACAGAGGTAGGACATGGGCCAGGGGTCAATGGCAGGACAGGCGAGAACGAGGTAAGTGAGGATGTTAGCGGCAGAGAAGCAGAGTGTGCGGATTGGGCTGTAGAAGGAGAGAAGGGAGGTGAGGTAGGAGGGGGCGAGGTGATGGAGAGCTTTGAAGCCAAGAGTGAGGAGTTTTTGCTTGATTCGAAGGTTGACAGGCAACCACTGGAGACTTTTGAGGAGAGGAGTAACTTGCCCAGAGCATTTCTGTACAAAGATAATCTGGACAGCAGAGTGAAGTATAGACTGAAGCGGGGAGAGACAGGAGGATCGGAGATCAGAAAAGAGGCTGATGCAGTAATCCAGTCGGGATAGGATGAGAGATTGAACCAACAAGGTAGCGGTTTTGCATGGAGAAGTAAGGGTGGATCTTGGCGATGTTGTGGAGGTGAGACTGGCAGGTTTCGGTGACGGAGTGGATGTGTGGGGTGAATGAGAGAGCTGAGTCAAGGATTATGCCAAGGATGTGGGCTTGTGAGATGGGAAGGATGGTGGTGCTGTCTACAGTGACGGAAAAGTCAGGGAGAGGACAGGGTTTGGGAGGGAAGATAAGGAGCTCAGTCTTGGACATGTTGAGTTTGAGATGGCAGGCAGACATCCAGATGGAGATGTCCTGAAGGCAGGAGGAGATACGAGCCTGGAGGGAAGGAGAGAGAGCAGGGGGAGAGATGAAGATTTGGGTGTCAAAAGTGTAAAGATGAGAGCTGAAGACGTGGGAGCAAATGAGTTCACTAAGGGAGTGAGTATAAATGGAGAACAGAAGGAGACCAAGAACTGACCCTTAAGGAACCCCTACAATAAGGGGATGGGAGGGGGAGGAGGAGCCCGCGAAGGAGACTGAGAATGAATGGCCAGAGAGATAAGAGGAGAACCAGGAGAGGATGGAGTCTATGAAGCTAAGGTTGGGAAGCATGTTGAGGAGAAGGGGATGGTCCACAGTGTCGAAGGCAGCTGAGAGATCGATTGTAATGTACTCTTCCAAGTGTTTAGTACAGTACGCAGTAAGTGCTCAGTAAATATGACTGACTGACTGTAGATGATTCTCATTCTTTAGTATTTGCAATTCTGCTGCTCTACTAGGGCAGATATAATTAAAATGTTCAAACTGTTGTGGGTTTTAAAAATACTTTTGAGTACTGGCACATAGATGGATTTTCTTCCCCACCAGAGTACATTTGCTTCCTATCAGAAGTGCATATGCTGACGTACATGCTGAATCATCCTACCAAAAAACAGGCATTAGTTAAATTTCCAATTCTTTGCAATTTCTCCTTTCTTTTGCTAAGTCCCAGATGATATGCTTTTAAACCAGAGAGAATTTTATTCTTTCAGTACAAATAATTAGTTTCAAAGCAATCACACACTACACGATCCAAAATAGATTATCTGTCCTCCTGTACTCTCAATGATACATAATAATTTGCTATTACCACAACCATGAAATAAAGCTTACTTAGTAAGACCTGAACAGTACCATACTATGCTTTTACTTTCTAAGGAAAAATGACATCAGTTGTTATTGTTGCTGTGACAAAGCAAATTATTTCCCTCACTCGGATTTGACCTGTTCTACATACACCCATTTATGGCTCTCCGCTTATCAACTCTCATAAGATGGCAGCTAATAGCGTGGCATCCAAACTGACTTTTAAGAAATTTTAGCTAGTTTTTATGCCATGTAGTTTTTTTAGCAATGTACGTTGATCTAACAAGGACAACAAAGAACTCCAGACTCAGCTTCTGTGATTTAGAATCACCAGCTGTAAACACTAATTCAAATCGCCTGCCAGCACCACTCTCTCCAGAGAGTTGTTATTATTCACATTCACCATGGTGTCCAGAGATCTGCAACATTTTCCCTGCCTCAGGCTTCACTAGTAACCATGCTACTAAATAAGAAGGACATTGTTTGGGATTTATAGTCTGTTGTGTGAAAGCTCTGTAACAGGTGAAATTTAGCACACTCCATAAAGATTTACTCCATAAATTAAGTGATCAAGGCTTAATCCAAGCATGCAAAACATACTGTCTGCACTAAAATGAACAATCGCCATTCCATCCCATGCATTTTTAGCCCACAGAGCCTGTTTTCACTCCCTTAACAAAATATAAGCCAATAGGCATTATGGAAAATAAAGTATAAAATGCAAAGTGATCAAAAGGGAAATTTAGAGAAAAAACATTTCACAAGTATTATTAGACTCATCATTCACATTCATTTATAGTACACAGAACTGACCATAATAAATATCCAACAGCTGTACTGTGTTGCTTTAATGTCACTTTTTTATCTTTCAAATGTAAGATGTGTGACAATTTTGAGGACACCAGAAAGTCTGCCTTAAATTAAAAGTGATTTGCCACCTTTCAGAGGCAATTCCATATAAATTGAAAAATCTATTATAGAGATGGTCAAAAATATCTTGACGGTCCCCAGTGGCTATTAATCATCACTGCTAGATTATTATTTTTTGCTCGAAGCACTCAGCATAGCTAGAATCTTCCTGAAAGATCCAGTATCAATGGAGCCAGATCTGCAATGTGCAGATCTTGATTAAAGGAAGGAAGGGGACCTAACCTCTGTTACGAGAATGGAGAATGAATCAGGACATCACAAAATGAAAGAGATTGTTCTGGTGTCTCTGGGGTAAGGCCCCCCACCCCGGGGCAAAAAATGTCCTTGGGTAGAAGAATGAGTTACCTTCCAACCTCGCGATAGATGTCAGACCCATTTAACCAAATTGAGATTCTTTGGAGAACACAGAGTTGAGTAATCATGTTGTATGAATGAGGATGAGGTTGACAGGGGCATGTACTGAGGCTCCTTGTCCTAAAATATGCCCTGCTACTGTAAAAAAAAATACAATTCTCCTGGCCATATATCATCCCAACTCCGTCAGTGCCAAGTGAAATATATGGTTTAACCAAAGGCATGGATTTAGACAGCTCCTTTCTTCTGAAAGCTCACAGACATGGCCACTTTTATGGACTCTCTGAATGAGCATATAAGAGGAGTTTGGGTCAAGACTCATAGACTATATCATCACTGGATAAACCCAGTACAGCAAATTCACTTCAGACATCTGCGCAGCTTCATAAAGAAGAGTTACACAGAATAAGGAGGGCAGTGTTGCGAATAAAACAGTTTAAAAAGCTTCATAGGTATTCGTTAATTTAGTGTAAAGTCCATTAACATCATACATATAAATGTCTTAAGAAGACCGTTTCTTCACTTACCTAGAAGAAAGGCTGGGCTTTCCACTTTTGCTACAGCTGGTATAAATTCCTGGGCCATCATCAAAGAAACTTCCAAGGGCCAACTTTTGCCTGATAGATTCTCTCTCATTTTTCTGCGCCTTAAATTTTGGGAAGATAAAGTACCGATAAGCTTACATTGGAATCATTATTGTTGTTAAATCATTACTGTAGTTTAAGAGCTAAGATATCTAAAAAACTAGGATTGTAAAACTACATGAGAAAACTAAGCTCACTTTTGTACTATAACCATATATTTGAAATGCTTAAATTTGCATGAAACAGCTATTACTTTAGTTCAGAGAATAAAAATGATTATGATATATGTTAAGTGCCAAGAACTGTATTAAGTGCTGGGGTAGATATAAGATAATCAACTTGGATACAGTACCTGTCCCACATGGGACTCACAGTCTAAGTAGAAGGGGTAACAAGTATTGACACATTTTTAAAGATGAAGAGACAGAAGCACAAAAAAATTAATATTTTCCCAAGATCACATGGCAGGAAGTGGCAGAGCCAGGAGTAGAACCCACGTTCTCCGAATCCCAGGACCATGCACTTTCTGCTAGACCATGCTGCTTCCCTGTTCATTTATTCATTCATTCATTCATTCATATTTACTGAGTGCTTACTGTCTGCAGAGCACCTTACTAAGTTTGGGAGAGTACAATAGAGCAATAAACAGACATATTCCCTACCCACAATGAGCTTACAGTCTAGAGGGGGAGACAGACATTAATATAAATAAATAAATTACAGACATAAACATGAATGCTGGGGGGCTGGAGGGGGGATGAACAAAGGGAGCAAGTCAGGACAACACAGAAAAGAGTGGCAGAAGAGGAAGGGGGGCTTAGACAGGGAAGGCCCCTTGGAGGAGATGTGCCTTCAATAAGGTTTTGAAGGCAGGGAGAGTAATTGTCTGTCAGATATGAGGAGGAAAGGCATTCCAGGCTAGAGGCAGGAAGGCGAGAGGTCAGCGGTGAGATAGATGAGATTGAGGAGCAGTGAGAAGGTTCACACTGGAGGAATGAAATGTGCAGGCTGGGCTGAAGGAGAGTAACAGAAAGGTGATTTAGTGATTTAAAGCCAATGGGGAGGAGTTTTTGTTTGATGCAAAGGTGGGTAGGCAACCACTGGAGTTTCTTGAGGAGTGGGGAAACATGGCCTGAAGGTTTTCGCAGAAAAATGACCTGGGCAGCAGAGTGAAGTATGGATTGTACTGGGGAGAGATAGGAGGCAGGAAGGTCAGCAAGGAGGCTGATACAGTAACCAAAGTGGTATAGGATAAGTGACTGTATTAACATATTAGCAGTTCGGATGGAGAGGAAAGGGCAGAGTCTACCATCATCATCATCATCAATCGTATTTATTGAGCGCTTACTATGTGCAGAGCACTGTACTAAGCGCTTGGGAAGTACAAATTGGCAACATATAGAGACTGTCCCTACCCAACAGTGGGCTCACAGTCTAAAAGGGGGGCTCACAGTCTAAAAGTCTACCAGTGCTGTGAAGGTGGAACTGACAGCATTCAGTGATGGATTGAATATGTGGGTTGAATTAAAGAGGAGTCAAGGACATTGCCAAGGTTTAGGCTTGTGAGACAGGAAGGATGGTTGTGCTGTCTATAGTGATGGCAAAGTTAAGAGGAGGACAGGGTTTGGGTGGGAAGATAAGTTCCGTTTTAGATCAATCAATAGTATCTATTGAATGTGAACTGTGTGCAGAGCACTGTTCTAAGCACTGGGTAGAGTTCACATGGCATAGTGGATACAGCATGGACCTGGGAGTCGAAGGTCTAATTCCAGCTCTGCCATTTGTCTGCTGGGTGACCTTGGGTAAGTCACTTTACTTCTCTGTGCCTCAGTTACTTCATCTGCAAAATGGGGACTGAGTCTGTGAGCCTCATGTGAGACAGGGGCTGTGTCCAACCCAATTTGCTTGTATCCACACCACAGCTTAGTACAGTGCCTGGCACATAGTAAGTGCTTAATAAATACCATTATATTATTATTATTGTTATTATTATTTATACTATAACCAAGTTGGTAGAAACATTTCCTGCCCACAATTAACTTGCAGTCTAGTGGGGAAAACCCATATTAATATGAATTAGGGATATATACATAAGTTGTGTGGGTCTAAGGGAGGGAGGAATAAAGAGTGCAAATCCAATTTCAAGGGTGGGTACATTTCAGATGTAATGACACTGTATACATCCTACATCTCTATTAAATTTATCAAAAGCTTCCCGTTACACATAACCATGGTCACTTTATTGATGCAATTCAGTAAGAGGTGCCTAGGCTCTTTTGTGATTTTACACAGCATCTGCTTTGCCCACTGTTGAGAAAAAAATTAGGACAAGCTAGTCAAGCTAGGACAAGCTCACTGCAACAAACCCCAAACATTCTTCCTATACTTCCAGGAATCCCCCCAAACATGAAGACTGTCATTATTTGGAACAATATTATATGGGTTACAGCAGATATGTTTTTTTTTCCTTCTTGTCATAGGTCTATTAAACCCTTTTTACCTGACTCGTCTCCCTCCTGCATCACCTTTGCACTTGGATCTGTACCCTTTTGGCATTTGATATTCACCGCACCCTCAATCCCACAGCACTTATGTACATACCTGTAATTATTTATATTAATGGCTTGTGGGCACGGAATGTCTCTATCAACTCTGCTGTACTGTACTCTCCCAAGGGATTAGTACAGTGCTCTTACTCACAGTAAGTGCTCAGCTGATACCACTGATGGATTGAAAAGCCACAAAACTGTTTAAAATGATGCTTATTTTTCTGGGAAAGAGACCCAAATTTTATAGCAGCTAAAACTCTATGGCAAGGTTGATCAGTTGTCATGGGTATCTATCTTTTAGGAAAAACACAAATGATATCAGACAACTGGTCATGAAATATTCTGCAGCTGGCAGGTATTCAATAATATATATTAACCAGGGCATTCAAGAAAGGGTAAAAGGGGAGATGAAGCTGTTTTGTTCCCAATATCCAGAGGTGATTTTATTTTACTACCGAATAATACACTGGTGGCTAAAAAGTGAAGGTATTCAATTTTATGAATTAAAGTATAAAGTACTCCTCTACGTAATTGAATGCTGCATATAAAAATTACTCTTATTTAGATATTATCATACCCCACCTTGTTCACTACCTCAGCTGCCTCGCTGACAGGTCAGCCTCCTATTTCTCCCCTCTCCAGTCCTCTGCTCCCTGGATCATATTTCTAAAAAAGAAATCCAGTCTCTTTAAAATACCTCCAATGGTTGCCCATCCACCTCCACATCAAACAGAAACTCCTTTACATTAGCTTTAAGGCAATCAGCTTTTCCTGTCAACCAATCAATTGTGTTTATTCACTGATTCATTCATTCAATCATGCTTATTGAGCACATACTGTGTGCAGAGCATGTACTAAGCACTTGGAAAGTACAATTAGGCAACAGATAGAGACAATCCCTACCCAACAACGGGCTCACAGTCTAGAAGGGGGAGAGAGACAACAAAACAAAACAGTAACATCAATAACATCAAAATTAATAGAATTATAGGTATATACACATCATAAATAAAACAAATAGAATAATACATATGTACTAACAGACACAAGTGCTGTGGGGCAGAGAAGGGGGTAGAGCAGAAGGAGGCAAGGTAGGGGCGATGGGGAGCGGAGGAGGCGGTGGGAGGAGATGGCCCTGCCATCTGACTTTCCCCCAAGACCCCATTGGTCCATCCCTTTTGCTGCCACACTACACTGTTAAACTATTACTTTGCAAAGAAAAAAATGATAATTTTGTTCACAGTATGATAGTTTTTAGTGTGCACTGAAAAATTTCACATTTTCTACGACAAGTAACCTTGACAATCTCCTAAACCAGTCTTAATGTGATATCTACACATTAGACTATAAGCTTGGTAAGGGCAGGGAACATGTCCACTAATTCTGTTGCACTGTGCTCGCCGAAGCACTTAGCATAATGCTCTGCACATAGTAAGTGCTCAATAAGTACCATTGAGTGCTATGCAGTACTCTGGAAAGGCCAAAACCTGGATTCTTCCAGCACATATACAGTTAAGAGCCAGACAGTAGTCATTTATTTTCTCATCCTGGATGTCAGAAGTGCACACACCCAATTTCTAGTAGCTCTAGGGCCCTTAAATATCAAAATACCAGCTTCACTGCAAACGTTTTCCGGAGCTGACAGTTATCAAAGACAGGTTTTAAAAGTCTGCTCTTTACGGGCATTTAAGCCATGGTTCCAACTGTTGCAGAAACTTAACTCACACAGGCAGCCGTTCTTCAAAACATTCATTCAATCATATTCATTGAGCGCTTACTGTGTGCAAAGCACTATGGTAAGTGCTTGGAAAGTACAATACAGCAATAAAGAGAGACAATCCCTACTCACAATGGGCTCACAGTCTAGAGACAATGAAAGACATATGTCTTCGTCCCAGGGCAAAAGAACCCTGATTACCTTGTATCTACCCCAGCTCTCAGAACAGTGCTTGGCACATAGTAAGCGCTTACATGGCTTAGTGGAAAGAGCCCGGGCCTGGGAGTCAGAGGACGCGGACTCCAATCCCACCTCCGCCACTTCATCATCATCATCATCAATCGTATTTATTGAGCGCTTACTGTGTGCAGAGCACCGTACTAAGCACTTGGGAAGTACAAGTTGGCAACATATAGAGACAGTCCCTACCCAACAGTGGGCTCACAGTCTAAAACGGGGAGACAGAGAACAAAACCAAACATACTAACAAAATAAAATAGAATAGATATGTACAAGTAAAATAAATAAATAGAGTAACAAATATGTACAAACATATATACATATATACAGGTGCTGTGGGGAAGGGAAGGAGGTAAGATGGGGGGATGGAGAGGGGCACGAGGGGGAGAGGAAGGAAGGGGCTCAGTCTGGGAAGGCCTCCTGGAGTAGGTGAGCTCTCAGTAGGGCCTTGAAGGGAGGAAGAGAGCTAGCTTGGTGGATGGGCAGAGGGAGGGCATTCCAGGCCCGGGGGATGACGTGGGCCGGGGGTCGATGGCGGGACAGGCGAGAACGAGGTACAGTGAGGAGATTAACGGTGGAGGAGCGGAGGGTGCGGGGTGGGCTGTAGAAGGAGAGAAGGGAGGTGAGGTAGGAGGGGGCAAGGTGATGGAGAGCCTTGAAGCCCAGGATGAGGAGTTTCTGCCTGATGCGCAGATTGATTGGTAGCCACTGGAAATTTTTGAGGAGAGGAGTAACATGCCCAGAGCGTTTCTGGACAAAGACAATCCGGGCAGCAGCATGAAGTATGGATTGAAGTGGGGAGAGACACGAGGATGGGAGATCAGAGAGAAGGCTGATGCAGTAGTCCAGACGGGATAGGATGAGAGCTTGAACGAGAAGGGTAGCAGTGTGGATGGAGAGGAAAGGGCGGATCTTGGCAATGTTGCGGAGCTGAGACCGGCAGGTTTTGGTGACGGCTTGGATGTGAGGGGTGAATGAGAGAGCGGAGTCGAGGATGACACCAAGGTTGTGGGCTTGTGAGACGGGAAGGATGGTAGTGCCGTCAACAGAGATGGGGAAGTCAGGGAGAGGGCAGGGTTTGGGAGGGAAGACAAGGAGTTCAGTCTTGGACATGTTGAGTTTTAGGTGGCGGGCAGACATCCAGCTGGAGATGTCCTGAAGGCAGGAGGAGATGCGAGCCTGGAGAGAGGGGGAGAGAGCAGGGGCAGAGATGTAGATCTGGGTGTCATCAGCGTAGAGATGATAGTTGAAGCCGTAGGAGCGAATGAGGTCACCAAGGGAGTGAGTGTAGATCGAGAACAGAAGGGGACCAAGCACTGAACCTTGGGGAACCCCCACAGTAAGGGGATGGGAGGGGGAGGAGGAGGTGCAAAAGAGACTGAGAATGAACGACCGGAGAGATAAGAGGAGAACCAGGAGAGGACGGAGTCTGTGAAGCCAAGGTCAGATAGCGTGTTGAGGAGAAGGGGGTGGTCCACAGTGTCGAAGGCAGCTGAGAGGTCGAGGAGGATTAGTATAGAGTATGAGCCGTTGGATTTTGCAAGCAGGAGGTCATTGGTGACCTTTGAGAGGGCAGTTTCCGTGGAATATAGGGGATGGAAGCCAGACTGGAGGGGGTCGAGGAGAGTGTTGTTGAGGAATTCGAGGCAGTGCATGCAGACAACACATTCAATGAGTTTGGAAAGGAATGGTAGGAGGGATATAGGGCGATAACTAGAAGGTGAGGTGGGGTCAATAGAGGGTTTTTTTAGGATGGGAGAGACATGGGCATGTTTGAAGGCAGAGGGGAAGGAACCAGTGGAGAGTGAGCTATCGAAGATGGAAGTTAAGGAGGGGAGAAGGGATGGAGCGAGAGATTTCATGAGATGAGAGGGAATGGGGTCAGAAGCACAGGTGGCCGGAGTAGCACTTGAGAGGAGGGAGGAGAGCTCCTCTGAGGATACTGCTGGGAAGGATGGGAGAGTAGCAGAGAGTGTTGAGAGCCGGGGGTTGGAGAAGGGGGGGAAGTGACTTTGGGGAGGTTGGACCTGATGGATTTAATTTTGTCAATGAAGTAGGAGGCCAGATCGTTGGGGGTGAGGGAAGAAGGAGGGGGAGGAACCGGGGGCCTGAGAAGGGAGTTGAATGTATGGAAGAGCTGGCGGGGACAATGGGCATGGGTGTCAATAAGGGAGGAGAAATAGTTTTGTCTGGCAGAGGGGAGGGCTGAGTTAAGGCAGGAAAGGATAAACTTGTAGTGAACGAGGTTGGCATGGTGTTTAGACTTTCGCCAGCAGCGTTCGGCAGCTGGAGCATAACAGCGAAGGAGGCGGACAGTGGCTGTGATCCAGGGCTGTGGGTTAGTGGTATGAGAGCGTCGAAGGGAAAGGGGAGCGAGTGAATCTAGCTGAGTAGAAAGGGTAGAGTTGAGAGCAGTAATCTGATCATCAAGACTCGGTAGAGAGGAGAGGGCGGCGAGGTGGGGTGTGAGGCGCTCCGAAAGATGGCCACTTGTCTGCTGTGTGATGCCAGGCAAGTCACTTCACTTCTCTGTGCCTCAGTTACCTCAACTGTAAAATGGGGATTAAAAGTGTGAGCTCCACGTGGGATAACCTGCTTACCCTTGATCTACTACAAAGCTTAGAACAGTGCTTGGCACAAAGCAAGCACTTAACAATACCATCATCACTATTATTATAACAAATGCCATCATTATCATTATTATTAAGATGGGCAATTCACTGTCACCACCCCCCAGCCCCAGGGGGTCCTGAATGCCAGGCAGCGGCTGCTAAGAGAGAATTAGAAGTGGCTCAGTCCTGACCCTAAGGAGCTAAGAACAGTGCTCAGTGCTTAGAACAGTGCTTGGCACATAGTAAACTGTGTGCAGAGCAGTGTACTAAGCACATGGAAGAGTACAATATAATAGAGTTGATAGTCACGTTCCCTGCCCACAATGAATTTACCTCACTAATCTCCTAGTACATAACCCAACCGTCACACTTCATATCTCCTCCAAGAGGTCTTCCCTGACTAACCCTTTATTTCCTCCACCATTTGCCCTCCCCTTGCATCGCATATACTCTTGGCTCTACATCCCTTAAGCACCTTAATACTCATCCAACTCCCAGCCCAACAGCATTTATGTACATATCTTTATACTCGGCCACTTTCCCTAACCGTAATTTATTTTAATGTCTATCTCCCCAACTAGGCTGTAAACTCCTTCTAGGCAAGAATCATTTCTACCAATTCTATTGTATTATATTCACTCAAGAATTTAGTACAGTGCTTTGCACACCGTAAGAGCTCAATAAATACCATTGATTGATCATGTTCAATTGTAAAAAATAAATCCCCACTCCACCGGCTTAGTTATTAAACTGGTTGCATTTTTAAGTGGTAAAATAGATGATCAGATATACAAGAGCCTCGGTCTTACAGCAATGCCTCTCGCACACTCTCATCCATGTCAGTTGTGTTCTTGCTGGAGTACAGAGAGCAAGTGAAGGCAAGGGGTGCTGTACACTATAAAGTAATAATAATAATAACAATAATAATAATCATAGTATTAGTTAAGGGCTTTTTATGTGCTAGGCATTGTTCTAGGTGCTGGGGTGGATACAAGCATATAGGGTTGGACATAGTCCCTATCCCACATGGGGTCCACAGCCTTAATCTCCATTTTATAGAGCCCCAGAGAACTGAAGTGACTTACCCAAAGTCACATGGAGGACAAGTGGTGGAGCTGGGATTAGAACCCAGGTCCTCCTGATGTCCAGGCCCAAACTCTATCCACTAGGCCATGCTGCTTCTCATGCAGACAAACTGCATGTGTGACGCTGGCCCAAGATAGCCAGCTCTAGGCAGGACTAGCACCTAAGTCTCCTGATTCTCAGACCAATGGCTGGGCTAGTTTTAATTAATAATGGTATTTGTTAAGGGTTTACTATGTGCAAAGCACTGTTCTAAGTGCTGGGGTAGATACACGGTGATCAGGTTGTCCCACGTGGGGCTCAAAATGGGGATTAAGACTGTGAGCCTCCCAAGGGACAACTTGATCACCTTGTAACCTCCCCAGTGCTTAGAACAGTGCTTTGCACATAGTAAGCACTTAACAAATACCATTACTATTATTATTATTAATCCCCATTTTACAGATGGGTACCTGAGGCCCAGAGAAGTTGCCCAAAGTCACACAGCTGACAAGTGGTGGAGCCAGGATTAGAACCCATGACCTCTGACTCTCAAGCCTGGGCTCTTTTCACTGAGCCACGGTGCTTCTCTTAGTTTTATTTTAAAAGGATAGTAGCAATCTGTTTCCAGCTAACCTTTTCGCCCAATTTCAGGTATTAAATAAGTCATGAGAGCAAGAAAGAATTCTAATATGACCAAAAATCTTTCACCTTTAGGAATCTTTCATCTTTCACCTTTTTTTATTCCAGTAAATGTTCAGTCATTTGGTATGGCATGATACTCTAGGCATGGTGTCTACTCTTTCATTTGTTTAGTAGACATAGTCAAGTGCTAAATATATGCTGTTTGATATGCAGATACCAAACTGCACTGCTGACCTTCAAGAATTCATTCACATTGCTTTCTGAGTGCATAGTCTCATGATTATGGGAAAGTAATGAAAACTTTTTAAAGGGAGCAATTAGGATTTTCATTTCACTAGCATCTTGCAACTGTGTACCTGCACAATCACAGTCATTTAGCTTGTGAAGAAACTATTCTAGAACAAATGTAAACCACGAAACCTGAAATTTTTCTCAGTGAACAAAAAACTGCTTGCATCATCCCGAAAATATCTCATTTCTGAAGAGCTTCCCAAAATGGCACAGGGGATAGAGTACGGGTCTGGGAGTCAGGAGGTCATGGGTTCTAACCCTGGCTCCACCACTTGTCTGTTTTGTGACCTTGGGCAAGTCACTTCGCTTCTCTGGGCCTCAGTACCCTCATTTGCTTGTAACCGTCCCAGTGCTTAGTACAGTGCCTGGCACATGGGGAGCGTTTAACGAACAACATCATCATCATTATTATTATTATGTAGAAGAGCAGGCCTTTTGTAAATCACAGGTGGCTTGTTTATTTAAATCTTCAAAGATGTGCAAAGGAATAATAACCCAGTCTTAGTGTATTAAAAGAGTGACCAGCTGTAGCATGGGCTAGTGGAAAGAGCATGGGCCTGGGAGTCACAGGATCTGGGTTCTAATCCCAGCTCTGTCAATTGCTTTTTGTTTGATCTTGGGCAAGTCACTTAACTTCTCTATGACTCATTTACCTCAACTGTAAAATAGGGATTGAATACCTCCTACTCTGATTCCCACCCCCTAACTGGGGTTGCCCCTGAAGGTTCAGTTCTGGATCCCCTTTTACTTTCCCTTGGAGAACTCATTCTCTCACATGGGTTCAATTACCACCTCAATGCAGATGATACTACTGATGATGCTGAAGATGATGCTACTTGTACATATCTATTCTATTTATTTTATTTTGTTAGTATGTTTGGTTTTGTTCTCTGTCTCCCGCTTTTAGACTGTGAGCCCACTGTTGGGTAGGGACTGTCTCTCTATGTTGCCAACTTGTACTTCCCAAGCGCTTAGTACAGTGCTCTGCACACAGTAAGCACTCAATAAATACGATTGATTGATTGATTGATACCTAAATCTACATCTCCAGCCCTGATCTGTCTCCCTTTGCAGTCTCACATTTCCTTCTGCCTTCAAGACATCTCTACATGGATGTCCTTCCATCACCTCAGGCTACATTATCTTCCTGCCCAAACCCTGTCCTTCCCCTTCACTGTGGACAGCAACACTATCCTTCCTGTCTCACAAGCCTGTAACCTTGGTATTATCCTTGACTCCTTTCTCTCACTCAATCCACATATTCAATCAATCACTAAATCCAATTAGTTCCACCTTCACAACATTGCTAAAATCCTCCCTTTCTTCTCCATCCAAACTGCTACCACGTTAATACAAACACTTATCGTTATCCCGCCTTGATTACTGTACCAGCCTTCTTGCTGACCTCCCAGTCTCCTGTCTCTCCCCACTCCAGTCCACACTTCACTCTGCTGTCTGGATCATTTTTCTACACAAACATTCAGGACATGTTTCCCCAGTCCTCAAGAAAATCCTGTGTTTGCCCATCCACCTCTGCATCGGACAAAAATTCCTCACCGTTGGCTTTAAAGCACTCTATCACCTTGCCTGCTCCTACCTCACCTCGTTAATTTCCTATTACAACCCAGCCCTCACACTCCGCTCCTCTACTGCTAACCTTGTCACTGTCCCTCGATTTTGTCTATCTCACTGCCGATCACTCACCCATATCGTGCCTCTGGCCTGGAACACCTTCCCTCCTTAAAACCGACAGACAATTACTCTTTCTGCCTTCAAAGTTTTATTCACTACTCTACTGTACTCTCACAAGTGCTTAATATAGTGCTCTGCACACGCTAAGTGCTCAATGAATAGATTGAATAAATGAATGAATACTTAGATCGTAAGCCCCATGCTCACAATTTTTTTCCATTGCTTAGAACAATGTTTGACACATAGTAAGTGCTTAACAATTACCACTGAAAAATGCTTCTCTCGCCCCTCATTCTAAGATACAAATACTTTACCAATAATATGCCTGTCAGAACCAGTTCAGGTTGCTGTCAATGGCCCCGGTGTGATTAGTGACAGGTCTTTTTTTTCCCCAATATTGCTCACAGAAACTTAAAGCCTCAGATTCCAAACCTAAAGCTGCTCCTTACAATGAAGTTCTTTAAAAATACTCTTATTTTTAACTTTTCCCAGCCAAACAATATACTAGAAGTTTATAAAGGAAGCAGAGTTTTCCTATAGTGCAAACCTACATTAAGGAAATTCATCATAGTACTCACATGTTGAGTGACACCATTTACACACAATTGCTTTTCTGATATTGCTGGGTAGTCTATAGACTCATGTCTACCTGGTCACTAATTCCTTACCAGCGTTCGATGCAAAATGGTTAGTGGAAAGATGTTTTACAGAAGAGTGTATTTTAACACGGTGATAAGTAGCACAACAATTTATGCCACTGAAAAAGGACAGAGATAGATTTCACAGTACAGTTAATAATTGTGCCAGCAAACTATGCAGGACATGGAGAGTAAGCTTCACCCACCTATCCTTCAAAGCACAGTTCTGTACTCATAATGTGTGGCAGAAGACCAGAAGGGTGTTGACTATCTGCAGCCACGAGACATTTTATCCCCCTTCCTGTTCCCCTACTCTGTGGCCCAGCCGTGTGGGTAGGACACTGCCTCTCCCCCGGGACACCAGGGTTCCCAAACAACTAATCAATCAATGGTATTTATTGAGCACTTACTATGTGCAGAGCACTGTGCTAAGCGATTGTGAGAGTAGAATACAACAGAGTTAGCAGACACGTTCCCTGCTCACCACGAGCTTACAGTCTGGAAGGGGCGACACACATTAATATAAATAAGTAATTTAGAATACATAACTCATGGACCTCTGCTCCAGCCCAGAGAAGGTCTCAGTTCTCTGCAGGAAAAATTCCAAACTTTTAGAAAGTTAAGAAGGTCACAGGGGTGGCCACCGCTGCGGGCGGCTGTTGGTCTGAGCCTGCTGCTCCTTTCATATTTTTCATCATCTATGCCTTTCGTCTCTTTGTTTGCCTTTCCTTACATGTCTGTTGCCAACATTCCCCTTCCCCCAATTCTTAGATTGTGATTCCCTTGAGGACAGGGGTCAATACCCATATTTCATCTCTGCATTTCTTTCCCAGCACTTAGAAATTGCATATAATATGCATTACATCAATGCTATTACTACCATTACCAAGAGGAGTGAGAAGCAGCATGACTCAGTGGAAAGCACGGGCTTGGGAGTCAGAGGTCAAGGGTTCTAATCCAGGCTCCACCACTTGTCAACTGTGTGACTTTGGGCAAGTCACTTAACTTCTCTGTGCCTCAGTTCCCTCATCTGTAAAATGGGGACTAAGACTGTGAGCCCCACATGGGACAACCTGATTACCTTGCACCTCCACCCCCACCCCCCGGGGCTTAGAAAAGTGCTTGGCACAAGCATGGCTCAGTGGAAAGAGCCCGGGTTTGGGAGTCAGAGGTCATGGGTTCTAATCCCGGCTCCATCAAATGTCAGCTGTGTGACCTTGGGCAAGCCACTTAACTTCTCTGTGCCTCAGTTACCTCATCTGTAAAATGGGGATGAAGACTGTGAGCCCCACGTGAGACAAGCTATCACCTTGTATTCCCCCCAGCGCTTAGAACAGTGCTTTGCATATAGTGAGTGCTTAGCAAATACCTTAAAAAAACCAAATACCATCATTATTATCATTACCCTCCTTTTTCAATCAACTGCCCCACTGAACATGTTTTGCAAATTAATAATAATAATGACAATAATAATTGTGGTACTTGTTAAGTGCTTACTGAGTGCCAGGCACTGTTCTAAGCACTGGGGTAGATATAAGATAATTGCGTTGGACACAGTCCCTTTCACATATAGGGCTCACACTCTAAATCCCTATTTTACAAATGAGGTAACAGGTCCAGAGAAGTTAAGTGTCATGCCCAAGGTCACAGAGCAGACATGTAGCAAAGCTGGGATTAGAACCCAGGTTCTTCTGACTCCCAGGCCAGGGACGCTATGGCTCAGATGAAGATGATCTCATAGTCTGATCTGATGGCTGCCTACTTTTTAGAGAAACTACTGTCATCATCATCAACTAGCAATCAATCAGTAAATGGAATTGATTCGGCACTTACTGTGTGCATAGCACTGTGGTTAAGTGCATGGGAAAGTTACAAAACATCAGAATTGTTCGACGTGATCCCTGCCCTGAGAGGGGAGACAGACATTAAAATCAATTAGGGATAGGGGAAGTAATATAGGATTAGAACATGGACAGAAGTGCTGTGGGGCTGGAGTGAGCATCAAAGTGCTTAAGGGGTACCCAGCCAAGTGCATAGCACTGAGTACAGTGCTTGACACATAGTAAGCACGTAACAAATACCATTATTATTATTATTCTTGATGCAGAGGGAAGGGCAGATAGAAATACTGGGCTTAGTATGGGTCTAAAGACAGTCGATGACAAAGGCTGGCACCAGCTGAGGAAGAAGAGATGACTGGAAAGAGTTGATTTATGGGAGTCTGTGTTAGAAAAAGCAAATCTAGGTCTCTTTCTGGCCTGTTTGCAACTGTTGGTGGCTTGGCCAGAAACTTCTGGCACAGGCACTAGGGTTTCTAATACCCAAATCCTTATAATATTACTGTAATTTTGAAAAAAAACCTATGAAGACAGAGCTTATTTTAAATATTTATCAGATTGAACTAGGATCCAGATTTAATAGGTCCATGCCACTTAGGCACAGAAATGTTTTCATAACCTTCAATTTCATTAGTAATCTAGCCTTCTCAGCCTTTAAAAAAGAAACAAACATGAAGTATTTATTTATTTAGTGTAGATAATTCAGGACATCTCCTTGGGGATAGTGAAATACTTGTTCTGAATAAATGATACAATTTAACATCTATCTCCTGTCAGAGAAATCCATCTTTTCAACATATGCCTCTTCTTCTCATTAAAAAAAACACAACAACAAATAGCCCACTCACATCCCTTTCTTCTAAATCCCACCTTCAGTAAATTTCTCACTAGTAGGGGGGCAAATAACCATGTCAAATAACTAAACTGAGTTAACTGGATAATTTAGGTGCATTTGAAGTCCTAGTTTATTTCCAAGTCAATACATGTAGGTTTATATTTTCTGTCTTCAAAATGACAAAGCCCCCAAAATGAGACAGCCAAACAGATGAGTTTTTTTTCTACATCAAGGGGAAGGAGATAGTCTTGTAAAGCTGGAGATAGTCTTGTAAACACAGTAAGCCTTAATAAATGCAATTACTATTATCGATAAGTAAAATTAGAAAATGTTCTATTCAAAGAACACCAAACCCCAAAATAATATTGGCTTCAGAGAGGTAAACTGAGGAGTGCTTTTTGGAATAGGAAATTCTTTTGAAGCAAAATAATAATGAAAACCATTTCACTGTGGCTGCATCATTGCCCAAACTTGGCAATTATTACTGAATTCTGTCACTGCTTTTTCACTGCCAAATTTCTCATCCCCAGCCCCTCCTTCCAACAAACCAGGCTCTCGCTGAGTTTGGCGGGGACTATTCTACGAGCCAGGATGATAAGCCCTGGCCCACTGCACTCATTAGAAACCAAAGCCAACATTTGAAATGCTTTGGATTTCAAATTGTGCTGTCAATGAAGAATAAATAAAATGAGAGTGTTGTAAGGCAAATGGATAATGGCAAAAATACTTTATTTAGTGAACCTCCTGAGGGACAGAAACCATGTCTAATTCACACATGTGTATTCCTTTCCAGCGCTTAGTATAGTGCTCCGCTGACATTGTGCCCATTGTACACTAGCTATTACTTCTACTAATGGATGACTGCTAAACTTTCCCTAGGCACAGGGAAAGACTATTTAAACCTACACTTCATTAAAACAAAGAGATAAAAAATCTCCAGCTTCAGCAAAGTAATTGCTGATTGGGAGCGAAAGCAGCTAAAAACAAATGCTTGCTGATTTTTCATGGGTCACCTAGTAGAATCCAAGTAGGACTGATTTACTTAGTACCAAGCTGTTGTGTGCTTCTTTTAGGTAACTTCCCTTTATTTATGGTATTTGTTAATCGATCAATCACATTTATTGAGTGTTTACTGTGTACACAGCACTGTACTAAATGCTTGGGAGAGTACAATGTAATAGAGTTGGTAGACACATTTCCTGCTCACAATGAGTTTACCGTAGCTTAATATTTGCCAGGCACTGTACTAAGGACAGGGGTAGATAGAAGCTAATCAGGCTGGACATGGTATAAGTCCCACATGGGACTCGCAGTGTTAATCTCTAATTTACAGATGAGGTAACTGAGGCACAGAGGCCTACATGACTGCCTAAGGTCACAGAGGAGACAAGAGGCAGAGCCAGGATTAGAAGACAGATCCTTCTCACTACCAGCTAATGCTGGAGAAGCAGCATGGCATAATGCATACAGCATGGGCCCGGGAATCAGAAGGTAATGGGTTCTAATCCTGGCTCCACCACTTTCATTCATTCATTCAATCGTATTTATTGAGCGCTTACTGTGTGCAGAGCACTGTACTAAGCGCTTGGGAAGTACAAGTTGGCAACATATAGAGACGGTTCCTACCCAACAGTGGGCTCACAGTCTATA
Organism: Tachyglossus aculeatus; assembly: GCF_015852505.1. Lineage (NCBI taxonomy): Eukaryota > Metazoa > Chordata > Mammalia > Monotremata > Tachyglossidae > Tachyglossus > Tachyglossus aculeatus. Next base: position 41,030,367 of record NC_052066.1, read on the forward strand.
AGGGGGAGAGAGACAACAAAACGAAACATATTAACAAAATAAAATAATTAGAATAAATATGTACAAATAAAATACATAAATAAATAGAGTAATAAATACGTACAAATATATATATATATATATATATACATATATATATATATATATATACAGGTGCTGTGGGGAGGGGAAGGAGGTAAGGTGGGTGGACGGGGAGGGGGATAGGAAGGAGGGGAGGAGGCCTTGTCTACTGTGTGACCTTGTGCAATTTCCTTCACTTCACTTCTCTGTGCTTCAGTAACCTTATCTGTAAGATGAGTATTGAGACTGTGAGCCCTCCATGGGACAGGGACTGTGTCCAACTTGATTTGCTTGTATCCATCCCAGTGCTTAGTACAGTGCCTGGCACATAGTAAGTTCTTAACAAATATCATTATTATTATTATTACGAGGCCCCTGCTCTTTCCATTAGGCTGCCTTGGTTCCTTTTACTTCACATTCTCTGGTTTCAAGCAATTACTGGTATCTTTGTGCTTTAACTGAAACAATTGCCAAGAAATCTGTGAAACTGTCATCATTAGAATGGTGCACGAGAGAAGCAATTTAGCCCATCAGACCTCTCCATATACCCTAACAAATATGGTTCCTCAGCAATGAGTCCACATGCACAAAAGTACAGTATTAAAAATAATATTTAATATAAGAATGATAATAATTCTATTTACTAAGCACTTACAATCCACTAAGCTTTGGCGTGCATACATGACAATCAGATCGGCTACAGTCCTTGTACCACGGAGGGCTCACAATTTAAGAGGGAATCAATCAACCAATCAATCAATGGTGTTTATTGAGTGCTTACTGTGTGCAGAGCCCTGTACTAAGAGTTTGGAAGGGTACAATATAACAAAGTTGATAAACACATTCCTTGCCCACAACGAGCTCACAGTCTAGAGGTAGAGACAGACATTAATATAAATAAATAAATTATGAATATACACATAAGCGCTGTAGGGCTGAAGGAGGGGTGAAAAAAGGAGCAAATCAGAGCAACACCGAACGGAGTTGGAAAAGAGGAAACGAGGCCTTAGCCAGGGAAGGCCTCTTGGAGAAGATGCATCTTCAATAAGGCTTTGAAAGAGGAGGGAGTAACTGTCGGTAGGAAATGAAACGGGAGGGTGTTCCAGGCCAGAGGCAGGATGTGGGGGCGAGATATCGGTGACAAGATTGAGGTACAGTGAGTAAGCTGGCTTTAGGGGAGCGAAGTATGTGGGTTTGGTTGCAATAAGAGAACAATTAGGTAAGGTAGGAGGGAGTAAGGGGATTGAGTACTTTAAAGTCAAGGGTAAGGAGTTTCTGTTCGATGCAGAGGTGGATGGACAACCACTGGAGGTTCATTCATTCATTCATTCATTAAATCATATTTATTGAGCACTTACTGTGTGCAAGGCACTGTACTAAGCATTTGGGAGAATACAATATAACAACAGACACATTCCCTGTCCACAATGAGCTCACAGTCTAGAGGTTCTTGAGGAGTGCGGAAAATATGGACTGGATGTTTGTGTAGAAAAAATGATCTGGGCAATACAGTGAAGTATGGACTGAAGCAGGGAAGGACAGAAGGCAGAAAGGTCAGCAGGGAGGCTGATATAGTAATGACTGCAAAATAGGATAAGTGCTTGAATTAATGTGGTGGCAATTTGGATGAAGAGGAAGGTTGAACCTACAGGATTTAGTGATAGATTGAGTATGTGGGTTGAATGAGAGAGGAGTCAAAGATAATGCCAAGATTATGAGCTTGAGAGACAGGAAGGATGGTGGTGCTGTCTACAGTGATGGGAAAATCAGGGGAAGGACAGGGTTTGGGTAGGTGCTAAGTTCGAGGTGATAGCAGGACATCCAAGTAGAGATGTCTTGAAGGCAGGAGGAAATGTGAGACTGCAAAGAGGGAGAGAGATCAGGGCTGGAGATGTAGATTTGGGAATCATCTTCATAAAGGGGTAGTTGAAGCCATCCATGGGAGTAAACAGGTAACTTATCTCTACTTGAAAGATGAGAAAATTGAGATCCAGAGAGGTTACCCAACAGATTACTGGCAGGGCTGGAACTAGAAACAGCATGGTTTAGTGGAAAGAGCATGGGCTTGGGAGTCAGAGGACATGGGTTTTAATCCTGGCTCTGCCACTTGTCTACTGGGTGACCTTGGGCAAGGCATCTTACTTTTCTGTGCCTCAGTTACCTCATCTGTAAAATGGGGATTAAGACTGTGAGCCCCACGTGGGACGACCTGCTTACTTTGTATCTACTCCACTGCTTAGAACAGTGCTTGGCATATAGTAAGCGCTTAACAAATACCATAATTATTATCATTAGAATCAGGTCTCCCAGCTCCCAATCTGTGCTCTTTTCACTAAAACATACCTAATAGCATCAACAGTGCTTATCAATCATGCAGCACATTGTACTAGATGCTTAGAAAACAGAAAGGGAGTAAAAGATAGAAAATAAACCCTTCTGAAATTCCACTACTACAGTTTGTTCACACCCAAGAAGATATGTATTTGACTGAAAGTGCTTCACCGACTCAGCTGCAGGAATTATGAGCTGAAGATAAAGACTAAAGAAATTAGAGTTGATATATCTGCCAATAACAGGAAAGCCAAAAATTTATATTGGCAGCACTGAGTTCAACACTGTCACAAAATCCTCTGAAGTATTGAGCACAACATTTTGTTCCCCACTAAATTTTCCTCTGGGAAGGGGAAAAGGAACAGTTGCATAATCTTTTTCTTCCTTTGTCACAGGACCTAATTTTATTTATAGGAAAACTTGAGAAGCAGAATGGTGTGGTGGAAAGAGATGGGCCACAGAGTCAGAAGACTCTGCTTCTAATTCAGGCTCCGACCCATGTTTGCTGTATGACTTTGGACAAGTCACTTAAATTATCCATGCCTCAGTTACATCATCTGTAAAATGGGGATTAAGATAACGAGCCCCACAAGGGCTGGACTTGTATCTACCCAGAGTTTAGTACAGTGCCTAGATGTGTCTTCAATAAGGTTTCTGAAGTGGGGGAGAATAAATTGTTGGATTTGAGGAGATTGATGTCTGTTTCCTCCCCTCCCCCACAAGACTGTACGCTCATTTTGGGCAGGAAATGTGACAGTTTACTGTTGTATTATAGTGTGGTTTAGTGGAAAAAGCACGGGCTTGGGTGTCAGAGGTCATGGGTTCTAATCCCAGCTCCGCCACTTGTCGGCTGTGTGACTTTGGGCAAGTCATTTAACTTCTCTGTGCCTCAGTTACCTCATCTGTAAAATGGGGATTAAGACTGTAAGCCCCATGTGGGACAACCTGATGACCCTGTATCTCCTCCAGTGCTTAGAACAGTGCATGGCACACAGTAAGCGCTTAACAAATGCCATTATTATTATTACTATTATTACTCTCCCAAGTGCTTAGAAGAGTATTCTGCACACAGTATGCACTCAATAAACACAATTGAAGGAATGAATGAACAGTAAGCCCTTGGCCAATACCATTTTTTAAAAGAAACAAAAAACTTTTCCCTCAAAGGTCTTTTGTTTGCTTTTGAACTAAGAGATACTAAGCATGAATTTGTATAAACTATTACATAGGCGGCACAATGACACAATGACCAATGATGCAATGAGAGAAGTAGAAAATTGAATCAAGAAGGCTAGCACATCCTTTGAGAGACTGCCAGAACAGAATTTGTCGCAGCAGTGAGGTTTCAGTCTCCAGACCAAACTAAAGATCTAGAGAGCTGTAGGGCTGTCCAACCTTCTCTCAGATGTTAGACCTTTGAGCAGTTCCACCAGCATCACTTACGGGCCATACTCAATCAATAGATCAATGATATTTACTGAGTATTTACTATGTGCACAGCACTGTTCTAAGTGCTTGTAATGATACAAGAGAATTAGAAGACACATTCACTGCCCATTTTACAGTCAAGATCCATATCAAAAGGCAAGACAAGATGACAAACAATGAAGTTCTAGAATGAAATCTAGATAGGAGGATACTTGAACAACTGCTGTAGAGTGCACTGAAATTGGGAAACAATTTCAAGGGTGACAGAGGAAATGGCTCAAAGACAGAAAAACCAAGCCTTACACAAGGCTGCACTTCTGCTGAAAACTGGGAGTCCACTGTCACCCATAATTTTTCAAGACTTCTAGTCATCACCTTATCATCAACAAAACAATTTACGGAACATATACTATGTGCAGTGAACTATGAGGAAGTTGGGAATATACAAAATAAGTAAAAGTTTTAGCACCTGCCCTTAGAGGAACATAAAAAGCTGAAGGGAAAAACAAGTACACATAAATGGATAATAGTACAGTGCTCTGCACACAATAAGCTCTCAATAAATATGATTGATAAGACAAATTTAAATACATCAAAATAAACATTGATTAAAAATGAAAATAGATAGACGAACATATAGGATTAGATGCTTGACATAATGCTCTGAACATTGAAAGTGCTATTGAAATGTCAAATAAAAACATGACCTGTTTGGGGGCTGAGGAATCTGGGATGATGGTAGGAATTAATCTGGGAATGCCTAATGGCGGACCTAGAATTTTTAGAAATGTTGGAGGAGGGTCTGCTGAGATACCTCGGCTCTGTCATTGGTCCTCTGCCCTCTCTTGGGTTGCTTGCTATCTTTTCCTGCAAACCATGGAATACAAGTGTGTAATAAAAACAAAATATTGCAAGTTACAAATCACTTTGGCTAAAGTTTGGATTGGCTGTTTTCCCATACTTTTAGATAAACTGCAATTTATATTGCCTGCAGTATTACTATTAAAGAGGTACTGAGCACAACATTCTGTCTCCCAGTAGGTCTTCCTTTTGAAAAAGGAACAGTAGCATAATCCTTTCCTTCCTTCACCTCCCCTGGATCTAATTTTAATCATGGGAAAATGACCTTTCCCTCGGAGGGTTGTTTTTGACCTATGAGATACTAAAGAAGAATTTGTAAAATAGTGCAAACACGCATGGGGTATTCATCAATTCAACCAGTGCCTGCTAGTCCCATGGCATGTAGCCTTGCCTTCTACTTCCTTCTTGTCTTAGCTGCACCTTCTTGGGCTCAGAGCAAAGTGGACCCTTAAGGGCGCCTGTCCAAAAGCCACGGATGGGTGAGTGAATGATTACATTACAAAGAAGCAGCAGGTGCTCTCCAGGCGAGACTTTTGGAAATGATTCCTCCAGTGGGATGAATAATTTGCACAGTCCCACATTCAGGCCATAGTGGTTTCTAAGCCTTCTGTTATGGGGTCGCAAATGGGCCAAGAGTTCACAGACCTCACATCTACTGAGAAGGTGATTGGCTCGATCTGCGCTCAGATGCTCCCCTGAACTTAGGGTAGTGTTGCTGTCCCTCCCAAAGATCTTGGGGATATTGGTTGGCTTGCACCTGAAGAATATTTTTAGTTCCCAGAGGGGTTCTCTGAGCTATATGAAGTCACCACTCTTGGCCCAACCTAAACCCAGGGAGGCCCTGGAAACTTCTCCAAAACACAGGAGAATGATGCAGGGGTCATCAGTTCTTGAATTTCAAGATTAGGGCCATTGCCACACGCCTGAAGATAATAAAATGAATTAGCTTCTGGGTAAAGAAATATAAACCCATCTATAAGCATGGAATTTATAATGGATTAAAAAATACGGATAGCATATTTACTTTTTAAAGCAAAAGTGGAAATAATAGGTGTTTATGTCCTTTGCATATGATAAGGTACAGGCTTATATTAAACCCCAGTAAAACACAAACATACAAATGCACAAAAACAATTCCATACTTTCCCCTCTTATTATATTGTACTTTCCCAAGCACTTATTTAGTACAGTACTTTGCCCAGTGTAATGCCTAAATACCACTGATTATTTTCACTAATCTGCATTACTGCCTTTGAAAATTTTGCTTTCTTGGTTTTGGAGCCCGAGTAGATTGAAAGGCAGAAAGTAGGGAGCGTCAAGTGAAGTACTTCCTTGTATCTTGAAGTTCTGAAGAATGAGCCAGTTATATTTATTGAGTACTTACTGTATGCAAGGCACTACACTAAACTCTTGGGAGAGTACAGTAGGCACGGTCTTATCCAAAAGGAGCTTTTAGTCTAGAGGGAGGGAATGACCAGATTGAGGTACAGTAAGCAGGTTGGCACTAGAGGAGCAAAGTGTGCAGGCTGGTTGCAGTAGGAAATCACTGAGGTATAGTAGGAGGGGACAAGCTGAATGGGTACCTTAAGGCTGATGGTAAGGAATTTCTGTTTGATGTGGAAGTGGATTGGTAACTGCTGGAAGTTCTTGAGGAATGGGGAAACATGGACTAAACGGTTTGTGAGAAAAATGATCCAGGAAGCAGAGTGAAGTGTAGACCGCGGAAGGGTGAGACAGGGGGCAGGGAAATCAGCAAGGAGACTGATGCAGTAATCAAGGCAGGATAGGATAAGTGCTTACATCAACATGATACCAGTTTGGATGAGAGGAAAGGGTAGACTTTAGGGAAGTGGTGAAGGTTGAACTGACAGGTTTTGGTGACAGACTGAATATGTGGATTGAATGAGAGAGTCGAAGATATCGTCAAAGTTTTGGGCTTGTCAAGCAGGGAGGATGGTGGGGCTGTCTACAGGGATGGGAAAGTTAGGGGGAAGACAGGGTTTGGGTGGGAAGATGAGGAGGTCTGTCTTGGACATGTTAAGTCTGAGGTGCCAGTGGGACAGTCAAGTAGAGATATCCTGAAGTCAAGAGGAAATATGAGACTGCAGAAAAGGAGTGAAAGACCAGGCAGGGCTGGAGATGTAGATTAGGGAAACATTCACAAAGAAATGGTAGTTGAAGCCATGGGAGAGAATGAGTTCTCCAAGGGAGTGGGTGTGAATGGAGAATAGAAGGGGACTCAGAACTGAGCCCTGAAGGACTCCTACAGTCATGGGTTGGGAGGCAGAGATGATAATGAATGAATCAACCAATGATAGTGCTTTAGCACTTACTGTGTGCAGGGCACTGTAGTAAGCACTTGCCGTACTCACATTCCCAGCCTAAAAGGAGCTAATGAAGTAATTATCTATGAATGATGTTCTGGAAAATATCTGGAACCTTTTCAACTTGAAATGAAGATGGCTAGCCCAAAAGGAGAAGCAGTGTGGCCTTGAGAAGAGCACAGAGCTGGGAGTCAGAGGCTTGGGTTTGAATCCTAGTTCTGCCACTTGTCTGCTGTCTGACCTTGGGCAAGTCACTTAACTTCTCAGTTACCTCATTTCAAAATGGGGATTACGATTGTGAGCCCTATGTGGGAAAGGTACTGTGTCCAGCCTGATTATCTTGTAATCCAAACCAGTATTTAGCACAGAGCTTAAGGCATAGTATACACTTTACAAATACCATAAAAAAAGCAAATGCTAATTAGGAAGATTGAATCTTTGTCACCAGAAAACGCTTATATCGAAATCAAAATCTTCTGGTTGGTGGTCACAAAAATCCAAAAAAAATTCCAATCAACTTTTACAGGGGCCCACAAAACCTAGTGCCTGCCTGGAAAGAAATTTACAAATGTCCAGAGCAGCCATTCCTACAGGCATCCACCCTGTAGAAGTCATGTTCCCTGATTGTTTGGTACTGGAAAGGGGATGATGAAATGAGATGCTCTTAATTATGAGGTAGGAAGGGTAGCATCACTAGCCCATGCCATCACTTTTTGCCCTCTGCCATCTGAGAATGGAGTCCTGCTGAGTTTCACAGAAGCTGGGTGAGGGCTAAAATCCTTGTTGTGGAGCTGCTCTGGGTACCCTTATCAGTTCCATGTGGGGCAAGGACTATGTTTGACCTGATTAACTTGTACCTAACCCAGAGCTTAGCGCAGTGCTTGATACATAGTAAGCACCTATCAAATATAATAATGATGCTACCCAGCGCTTAGTACAGGGCTAGTCCCATAATAAATGCTTAATGAATACCACACCATTGGTATTGTGGCTTTCTGTGTTTACTACAGTGCCTGGCAAATAGTAAGTGTTGTACAAATACAATTATTATTATTATTATTATTATTATTACTCACTTCCTGCCCCTGGTTAGTGGAGCTTTAGGACTGATGCTTCCACTTTGCATGAGGAGCACCTCTTTTTATTGCACTCACCCAAGGGCTTAGTACAGTGCTCTGCACATAGTAAGTGCTCAATAAATACCACTGATTTAGGGAGTTTGCAAAAAAATGTGCATTAGAAATTGTCTATCCACTGTGGAAACTAATAAACTCTTCAACTGTTCTCTGAAGGTTGCTTTAGATCATGTTTCTTGCTTTGCTCAGAACTGTTTCATATTCCTGGAATATAACTCACTTGTTCCAGTCATTTGTGCATTAAGTTTCCAAGTACCAATAAAGCAGCATGGCTCAGTAGTCAATTGCTCATCCATCAGTGACGGCCCAAAGCCCTTTGTCTCTCATAGGCAGCATCTTTACAAGCACTTTAATTTTTGAACACTCTCCAGAATAAAGTTTGGTTAAAGGAAAGCTTTGTGTTACTAAGATTTTACTTAGAAGTTGTTCTCACTACTTATTAGGCAGTAAGCAATATTTCCTCCATACACATTTTCTGCTGCTAATAGTTGCAGAAAGACTAAATGACAGTTCCATTATACTGAGCATCTCTGTTATATTGTACTCTTTCAAGCACTTAGTGCAGTGCTCTGTACACAGTAAGTGTTCAGTACATAAGATCGACTGATTGACAGATTGTGCATCATCTCAGGCATTTATTTCTTACTTGGTTCCTAAAAAGAATGGAAAATATGCAATGCAAAACACATTTCAGCAGCCTACTCTTTATTCCCCATAATTCCTCCATATGCTTGGAGATTTGAAAAGCAGTGTGCCCTAAGGGATAAAGGATGGGCCTGGGAATCTGAAGAACATGGGTACTAATCCTAGCTCCACCACTTGTCTGCTGTGTGACCAAGTCACTTAACTTCTTTATGCCTCAGTCACCTCATCTGTAAAATGAGACTGTGAGCCTCAAGTGGGACATGGACGTGTCCCAACTGATTAGCTTTTATATACCCCAAGGTTTAGTAAAGTGCCTGGCACACAGTAAGCTCTTAACACATACCATTAAAAAATACACACACACACAAACGTATATGAAGATACATATACATACGTGTATCTCTGTAACATATACACATGTATGTAATAATAACGTTGGTATTTGTTAAGCGCTTACTATGTGCCAAGCACTGTTCTATATATACACATGTATATATACACATTATGTATATGTTTACATATTTAAATTTCTACTGGAGGAATAGATATGAAATCAAAATTATTTTCCAATAGCCTAAAGCAGTAAGTATACTTAAAACATATCTAATAATAATTGTGGTATTTGTTAAGCTTTTACATGTGCCACTCAATAATGGTATTTATTGAGCACTTACTATGTGCAGAGCACTGTACTAATTGCTCGGGAGAGTACAATGCAACAGATTTGGTAGACACATTCTTTGCCTATGATGAGCCTACAGTCTAGAGTGGGAGATAGATACTACTATAAATAATTTACAGATATGTTCATAAGCACTGTGCTAAGGACTGGGGTAGATGCAATAAAATCAGATCTGATCCAATCCTTGTCCCGAAATGGGTCTGACAGTCTGAAGGGTCAGGAGACCAGGTACTTAATCCCCATTTTACAGATACAGAGAAGTGACCTGTCCAAGGTCATTCAGCAAAGGTGGGATTAAAACAAGATTTCAACTTGTCTAGGTGACTCTAACAATACTGTTGATCAATCGTTTGTTCTCATTGAGAAGCTACTATATGCAGAACACTGAACTAAGGATTTGGGAGAGTGTAACAGAGGAAGATACAATCCTGTCCAAAATGAGTTTACATTCTAATGATGAAGAGACTTAAAATAATTTTCAGAGAGGAAAAGCAGTAACAGTACTAATGGCATTTACTGAATGCCCAAGTGATTGGGAAAGTACAATACATTATAATCCCTGCCCACAAAGAGCTTACATTCTAAGAAGTACTTAAATATTATATTTAATATAAATCACTATGGACAAAAATGCACTTTTGTAACCAAGTAGAAATTGACATTAATAAGACTCTAGACTGTAAACTCATCTCTTTAGACTGTAAGCTCACTATGGGTAGGGAATATGTCTACCAACTGTCATATTGTATTCTCAAAAGCACTTATTACAGTGCTCTGCACACAGTAAGTGCTCAATAAATAAGACCGATCAGTTAACTCTCATTTTAACCTATCCCCAAAAAACTAACTTCACTAGTGGAATATTTTTAGTGTGCTTGTCAATATGTGTACTAAACTGAGTCAATTACAGGACAACAAATGTTCATCATTGATGGTATTTATTGAGTACTTACTCTGTGCAGAGTACTGTACTAAGCCCTAGGGAGAGTCCAATACAATAGAGTTGGTAGACTCTTTTCCTGCCCACAGTGAGCTAAATATTCAGATTGGCAAATGTGAACTAAGGTTCCCTATGGTACCTTAAAACCACAGTTTACCGTATTTTACCATGGGTCCTTAACGATGGCCAAATAGAAAGACTCACCTTCAAATCTGAAAAAAGTTCAAACCATGTAGGGAACACTCTCCTCTATTATTTTCCCCTTTCTACTATGTGCCTTTAAGTGAAATCTAAAATACACCTAATGACCAGGTTTACTATGGGAGAATAGATCCTACAGTGTTGTCCACTTTACCCTGAACTGTACTTAATCTATGGTAAAGAGGCAGAAAAGGCAGGCGTGTGTTTGTTCAGCTTTGTGGACGGGTAAGCCATACTTTGAACTTAATGACAAGACCTCAGCCATATAACTAAAGCTATTTTTGCTTAGGTTAGTTATTACCATATAATGACTATATTTAAAGTTCCAAAAATATATTAACCATTATTTGAAAGAAGAAGGAAAGCATCAGGAAGTCCTCTATCAGATTTAAAAAATACTTGTCATGCACTTTTTCTTTTTTATAATAGAGTTAAGATCAAGTTCTAAAATCAGACATTTGGACATTTGTTCACTTCAAGTGAAATGTATTGTGAGTATTAAAAGATTAAAACCATTCCTAAGTGGTTTTAGGCAAAATGACAAACAGCATGATATGCAGACTCCACCTGAAATTTATATAATCTAAAATTCACCTGTATCATCTAAATGCCCCTGAAATAGAAACTACTTGAAGACATGGGGTCAATTTATCAGAGAGTAACATTTCATTTTCTGTTTATTTCGCCTTCCTGGATGTGCTGTAACATGGCCGGCTGAGTAGCACTTGGCAACTCTTCAAATGAGATCTCTTCAGTCAGAAAAACAGTGCCATTGTCAGCAGACAAGAGTTCTTTTTGTCTCTTACCTTTTTATAATTCCTCTCCATATCCAGTGTGGATGCCTTACTGGTGATGCCATCCATTCCATCACTGCCCAAGTTCACACATTAACTCTTTAAAACACACATGGGAAATCACATCCCATCTGCTGAACCACCTCATTTGTTCTCAGACCAAGCATCTGCTCATTCTTTAAAAAAGGAGGAATTTGACTGGAAACTTCAACTCTGCCTTATCCCAACAGGGCACTTCATCTTGCATTTAGTCCACGGTGGGCATCTCACTCTGCCATGACGATCGTCGCCACTCTCGGCAATTTACAAGTTCCTTGCTGACACTTGGTCCTGTCCAGAGTCTGGTTCAAACAACTGGCTAAAATCCTCTCAAAAGCATATTTGTTTTCCCTAACAAAGGAAATGAGTATCTCTCAACCTTTGGCAGCTGATTAAACTGCGAGTGCATCGCTAAGTGTGGGTTGCAACTACACACAGCAAGCAGCAACCTTATTCTGACCACTGGGTATGCACACTAAAAATAGATGACGCTTGCCTAGCTGACTTCACCAGTGCAGTAAATGGTGGGTATCTTATGACCAAACTAAAAGAGTCTGATTTAACGTCAAGACTACAGTGAGGGAGACTTAGGGAGGGCATGCTTAGTTATTTTATGTATCGAATACCGTAACACAAAAATTATTCCAGACATGTTCTTCTCCTGGAGAGGTACAGGACCATTTGTATTCATTCACACAACATCAAAGAACTGCTCTGCTCCAGGATCTGGTGCCTTATTCTATTGGCAGAAACATGAGAAAAAGAATCTCCTCTTTTTCTATAAAACTTGGATTAGTGTCCTGTCATTTCATTCCAAAGAAGGGACTTCCCTTTGTGTTGATCTCTTTAACCTTTCCCATCCTTTCATCTGTTGCTTACTTGCTTTAAATACACAGAAACAAATTCCACAGCTGGAGAATGTTTTGGTGCAAAAAGCACTTAGGCAGGAACACACATATACACATGCACGTCTCCAAACAGACGGTAAAGTTATACACACACTCACACACTCCAAACAGTCGGTAATGTTATTTTAAAGGTTTCTCCTGAATCCTTCATTTTTTTTAAACAAAGTTGCTAAATCTAAAAAGAAAACAGTGAAGCAAAGCAGCCAAATTCAAAGCCATTTCACCTAAGGAATAGTGTTTTTAAAGCTCCAAATATTAAACCTATACTATAACAGTTACCTCTTGCTCACTATTGCCTTTTCTCTTGCAAAACATGATGTCAACAAGAACTCTAAATTAAGAATGATATAAAATGTTTAACCTTCAAAAGAAATATATTAGCTAAGGGATGGAATATATTTACATTTAATAACTGTCTCCATCCTTTCCTGCTCCTTCCCTGTTCAAAAGCCTTCCATCCCTGCTATAAAAAAACATTTCAGATGAATTTTAAAAGATTAAATATGTGTTTTGATGTATAGCTATACATTCATATAATTATATAGAAGTTAAAAAATTACGACAATGCAGAATGAAATGACTAATGCTCCATTTTCACACAAACTGAAGTATCACAACTGAAGTATATTGTTATATTCATTCATTCAATTGTATTTATTGAGCACTGACTGTGTGCAGAGCACTGTACTAAGTGCTTGGGAAGTACAAGTTGGCAACATATAGAGACAGTCCCTACCCAACAACGGGCTCACAGTCTAGAAATACATCTGGGTCGCCCAACATTTATTACCACATGATGAATCAATACAGTTATATTCATTCATTCAATAGTATTTATTGAGCACTTACTGGGTGCACAGCACTGTAGTAAGTGCTTGGGAAGTACAAGTTGGCAACATATAGAGACCGTCTCTACCCAACAATGGGCTCACAGTCTAGAAATACATCTGGGTCGCCCAACACTTATTACCACATGATGAATCAAGACATAGGATGGGTGCACGACGATGGTTTTTGTCTTAAATGAAGGATGTAGAATTTTCCCTTTTTTTCTCTCAAGTTTTTGAGGTACTTTTCAATTAACCAGAAGTGTTTCCAGTCTTCTGCATTTCTCCTTCTGAACTTCAACACTATTTCTAAATAAGTGTGTGTGTAGGAAGTGAAAAGGCGAGAAGTAGGAGGTGAGAAGGAGAGGGCCTAGTTGAAATAACATAAGCCTGGGAGTCAGAGGACCTGGGTTCAAATACTGGCTCTACCGTCTACCTGCTTTATGACCTTGGGTAAATTCAATACCTGTTCTCCCTCCTACTTAGGCTGTGAGCTCAATGAAGGGACTGTGTCCAAACTCTCTACCTTGAATCTCCCCTGGTACTTAGTACAGTGTGTGGCACAGAATAAGTGCTTAACAAATACCATTATTGTCAGGGGTGAGATATGCAGGAAGTGGGAAACAGGTGGCAAAAAAAAAGCCCCCAAAACCAAACATTCTAATCAGTAGGTATGGAATGTCTTGATTTTGGTAATACACTCTCATTTATCTAAATAGGAAGGGTCTAAACAACAGTTCTTTATGTGATTATAAGGGTAGGAATCATGCCTACTAACTGTATTGAACTCTCCCAATTGCTCAGTACAGTGCTCTGCACAAAGTAAGCACTCAATATGCTCTCAGTAAGGCGTTCAACCTTCACGACATTGCTAAAATCCGCCCTTTCCTCTCCACACAAACTGCTAGCACATTAATCCAATCACTTATCCTATCCCATCTTGATTACCATACCAGCTCCTTATTGACCTCCCTGCCTCCTGTCTCTCCCAACTCCAGTCCAAACTTCAGTCTGCTACTCAGATCATTTTTCTACAAAAACATTCAGGCCATGTTTTCCCATTCCTCAAGAACCTCCAGTAGTTGCCTGTCCACCTCTGTGTCAAACAGAAACTCCTCAACTCCTCACCATCGACTTTAAAGCACTCAATCACCCTGCCCCCCTCCGACCTCACCTTGCGGCTCTCCTACTATAGCCCAGCCCACACACTGCACTCCTCTAATGCTAACTTTTCCACTGTACCACAATCTCGTCTTTCCTGTCGCCGACCTCTCGCCCACTTCCTGCCTCAGGTCTGGCATGCACTCCCTCCTCATATCTGACAGTCACTCTCCCCTACTTCAAAGCCTTACTACTTTAGGCACATCTTCTCCAAGAGGCCTTCCCGGACTAAATTCCCCTTTCCTTTTATTCAACTCCCTTCTGCGATGCCCTGACTTACTTCCTTTATTTATTCCCCCTCCCAGCCCCACAGCACTTATGTGCATATCTGTAATTTATTTATTTGTATTACATGGTCTGTCTCCTAGTCTAGACTGTAGGCTCGCTGTGGTCAGGGAATGTTAGAGTCATTGGCATGGATTAGGAGCTACCAAAAGGACTGGAAATGAACTCAGCAGGTGGCCCACAGCCATAGACAGCAGCTGTAAAATGACTTGCTCAACTGCTTAAAAAGACTTTGTCATGCCCTTTGAAATTGGGAGCTTGCAAAAAAGTGGAATGGACTTTTATATCAGCAAAAACAGAAATTTTTCCATGATTCCAGTTCCCCAGCTAAGGAAATCTGTCCCATTTGTTTGCAGATACTTTTCCAAGGCTAACTTGTAAGAGCAAATGGTCAGGAAAAAAGATCAATTTGTAACTCAAAATAGCAAGGATAAGGGCTCATGGGAGCTGGCACTGTGAAAAGAAGGTGGATGCAGTATGGCCTAGTGGGGAGAAGCAGCATGGCCTAGTGGATAGAGCATAAGCCTGGGAGTCGGAAGGATCTGGGTTCTACTCTCTCGGCTCTATCAATTGTCTGCTGTATGACCTTAGGCAAGTCACTTAACTTCTCTGTACCTCAGTTACCTCATCTGAAAAATGGGGATTAAGACTGTGAGTCCATGTGGGACAGGGACTGTGTCCAACTTGACATCCCTGTATCTACTCCAGTGCTTAGAACAGTATGTGGCACATAGTATGCACTTAACAAATACCATAAAAAAACAGGGCCTGTATCTTCAATGTTTAATGTAGCCTTCCAATCACCAAAGCAGCACATTACACATTGTTAATAAATACTGATTGCCTGAAAACCCACTGTTCTACTTAACTGAAACTCCCCAATCAATCCTGATTAACTTGAGATACAGATTGGTGGGGATTCAATACATGAGGTTCTCCTGGGTTTCTATCATGTAAGACTTCATAAACTATGCAAATTAGGGTAATCATTCATTCATTCATTCATTCATTCAATTGTATTTATTGAGCTCTTACTGTGTGCAGAGCACTGTACTAAGCGCTTGGGAAGTACAAGTTGGCAACATATAGAGACGGTTCCTACCCAAAAATGGGCTCACAGTCCAGACGGGGGAGACAGACAACAAAACAAAACATGTGGACAGGTGTCAAGTCATCAGAACAAAATCAATTAATCAAAATCATTAATAAATCAATGGTATTTATTGAATACTTACTGCTGGTAGAGCACTGCATGAAGAGTTTGGGAGTGTACAAGAATTGGTAGATATGCTCCCTGACCGATGAATTTGCAACTAGTTGTGGGGAGAGAGACATTGAAATGAATTATAGGAAGGGAAAGCAACAGAGAATAAAGATGTTGGGTGAGTATCAAAGTGTTCAGCAGGTAGGGATTTAAATGCATGGGGATGAAGAATACGATGGGGAGATGGGAGGTTAGTCAGGGAAAACTTCTGAAAGAAGTTAGGATTTTAGTAGGGCTTTGACCATGGGGTGAGTATTGGTCTATTGGATAAGGAGGGTGTTAGGATTATGTTGGTAGGTAAGCAAGATGAGAGCACTACACAAGTAAGTAGGCTGTTGTTAGAGGAACGAGGTTAGCTAGGATGAGGTAGAAGAGGGAATATGATGAGCACCACAAACTTTATACTAAAATAAATCTTGTGTGCCCGAAGATAAATGTTGTGTGCCTGAAGTGATTTTTTGAGGAAGAGGTCAAAAAAGTACAATATGAAAATTTCCTAGGCTACCAACTGCAGCAAAAATTAATCCTAAAGAAACATCTTTAAGAGTCATTGCAGTTCACCTCTGTTTACCATTTGTATGCTCATAGGTAAACTAGCAGAGTTTAATAATTGCATTCATATATGCTGTCATGCTGATTTTATTGAAATTTCCACCAGCCTTTCCCTTCCCCTTGCTGCACTTAGCGAATGTGTTGGCCTTGTTTGTTTTGGCTGAAGCAGATGTGGCTTTCCATTTTGGTTGATTTATAAATGGATGCTTCTGGCCAGTGTTTATTTTACAACCATTTGGTCTTCCCCGGAGATTCATCTCTAACTCCATTTCACATGACCACATTTGTGATTCTTGCATTTTTATTTCTAACCCCGACAGGTCGTTTGTGAATAGAACACAGTGAAGAGGAGATACTATCAAAATCGAGTTCTCCTTTTCCAGTTGTGTATGCTGAAAAACTGCAGATGGCTTTACATAGTGTTGCAGAGATTGTGTGGCCCTGCTACTTCCTCTGCATAGGTTATTCAGCATGGATTATTTAACATGATGATTTCCATTACGAATTGCAGCTTGTTTTGTCCAGGGGGTGTATATATGTTGATTTAATTCAAGTTTCATAGAGCACATTGAAAACAGTATTGAATTCCATTGAGTTAAATGCTTTTTTGTAATCAATGAACATGAATTAAACTGGGATTTGGTATTCTAGGCATTTTTCTGATGTCTGGCAGGCAGTTGATGGGGATAATAGCTGAGCACAGATTCCCAGCTTCTCTACAGTTGGAAGTCATATTGATACCGCTTAGAAGTTCCTGAGAAAGTTTTTGGATAATGGCTTTGAAGATCTTTAAAGTCCCCTTTCTTTCATCAAAACTGTTGTCTTTGTGTTTCCCATGCTATTTGGACATTGTGATGCCATTTTAGAGGTGGACTCTACACTGACTATCGTTGCCATACGTTAACTCTCTGGATAATTTTCTGTGCTTCACCTGGGTTTCAACCTGCTTCCAACATTCTCCCCCTCTAGACTATAAGCTCACTGTGGGCAGGAAATGTGTCTACGACCTTTGTTTTATTGCATTATCCCTAGTGCTTACTACAGTGCTCTGAACACAGTAAGTGCTCATAAATACCATTGACTGATTAATTCCAAATTGCTTGCTCGGTTGACTTATGTTTGAGGTAATAGAGATTTTAGATGGTCATGCAACACTTTAGGACAGTTTACATGTATTGTTCTTTTTGATTTGTTTTATCACATTTTCTTCAGTTATGTGTTCCTAGATATTCTTCTCCAGCATTGCATTTCTTGGCTCTCTTTACAGGTTTCCTCTCAACCCAAACTGTTCATCGTCTTTCTAATCATCTTCCATATGCCCTTCCAAAGCTGTCTGCATTCAGTTTTTGTGCTTGTCCCTCTCACTGTCATTTTCAGTTAACTTCCTGGACCCACCATCACTTTCTAATTGCTGTTTTCATTTTTTCCTTATTTGCTGACAAGGTATTTGTGTGAAGATTGTATCATAGTGTTTCTTCTCCTGGAGAAGGTCAATTAACATAATTCCTCTCCTAACATTTCTTCACTTCCTTAGCACTTCCATAATTAACTTTGGAATATGGAATATGGAATATGTTTATTAACATATGCTTTAAATTTCTTCTCTTTTTGTAGGTGATGACTTTCCCCTATACTGAAAGCTTGTTGTAGTTAGGGAATGTGTCTACTGACTGTTGTATTTTACTTTCCCTAGAGTTTAGTAGCACAGTAAATGCTCAAAAAATTCCATTGTCTGATTTGAAAATTTTAATTCCATCATTTGGAGCAGTATGCACTGGTGCAAATTGTACATTTGCCTACTCATAAAATTTCAGAGATTAATTCAGTGTCTGACAATATATAAACACTGAGAAGCAGCATAGTGTAGTGGACAGAGCACAGGCCTGAGAGTCAGAAGGTCATGGGTTCTAATCCAGGCTCTGCCACTTGTCTGCTGTGTGACCTTGGGCAAGTCACTTCACTTCTCTGGGCTTCAGTTACCTCATCTGTAAAATGGGGATTAAGACTGTGAGTCCCATTCTAGACTGTGAGCCCGCTGTTGGGTAGGGACCATCTCTATATGTTGCCAACTTGTACTTTCCAAGCGCTTAGTACAGTGCTCTGCACACAGTAAGCACTCAATAAATACGATTGAATGAATGAATGAATGTGGGACCGGGACTGTGTCCACCCTGATTACCTTGTATCTACCCCAGTGCGTAGAACAGTGCTTAGCACATAGTAAGCGTTTAACAAAATACCATCATTATTATAATTAAATAGATCTTGTTCTGGGTGACTACACTGGTGTTTTTCTAGCTTTGCTAAGATCAATCTCTTTGGTTTACTGTGTTCAACATGAATTAACAGTACCGTTAGGGAGAAAGACACTGATTTGGACTCCTTGCTCGTTTCATTCTCTTCCAAATTTCCCAATGAAGCCTTCCTGGTTGATGCTTGTTCTTGTTCCATTGTGCAAAAAACTCTCTCAATTTCTGTATGCCAGCAATGGTTAATTTAATCCTCCTAGGTCTTTTAGAGCTACGTCTATTAGTTGTGAACCATTAAATTTGTCCCAAGATATTTTCTGCATCCAGACAATGCGTGTTCCCTATGCCAATGTAAAAGTCCACTCTTGTCCTGTTCTCCATGTCTGTGTCTTCTCCTTTCCTACCTTTCATAGTCAGTCAATCGTACTTACTTAATGCTTGCTGTGTGCAGAGCACTGTATTAAGTGCTTGGAAAGTACAATACCACAATAAAGAGAGACAATCTCTGCCTACAGTGGGCTTACAGACTTCCTTCCCCTCTGCAGAGTGAGCTACTGAGCCCAGCCCTCCAGTCTCTACTCTAGGTCCACCATTCCCCACACATGCATTCATTCATTCAATCGTATTTATTGAGTGATTAATATGTGCAAAGCATGGTACTAAGTGCTTGGAAGAGTACATCAAACAATAGACACATTCCTTGCCCACAACGAGCTTACGGTCAGGAGGCAAAATGAAAAGTTTTATAAAATAGCAGAGACCCTGAAGCCCCCCAAAAGACCTGACCTATGAAATTCTTCCTGGTAGCTTGGTATGACAGTTTGACCAGTCCTATCCCAAGCAGGTAGGTTAATCAGAGCTTTTTCTAGAGTGATATACAGATCAAGGTCCATCTTCCTCTTCGTACACACGTCTTTCACTCTTCCTTCCTGCCTCTTTGCAGCTTCCCTTCCTCCCCCCAGAATTCACCATCCAGGTCCAGACACCTGCAAAAGCGTGACACAGGATTCCTAGCAGCCAAACTAGAAGTAGTTCTCAGACCCACCTGCTCCTCCAGGGGCCTGGCTCCAGTTTGGCTGTTGGTAAAACCACGCCATTTTCTGAGGTAGATGGTAGAATGACTGGGGGTTGGCTATTCCCTTAAATAGATGACTGCGCATATTGGCTGGCAGAAGAGAACAATTCCAGAAATGCTATCTCAGGGAACATAACTGGGAGTTTCCTGCAGCTGCTTGCTTCAACAATTCAAGGTAACAGTGAAGGACAATGGATAATGGCCAGCCAGTCTATAGACAATGTAAAGGAAATCATATTCATAGGGCAAGATACAAAAGAATGTTTTATTTAAACGTCTATTATTAATAAAGCTCAACATTATTTTGGGCTAAATAACTCCACTAAAATGCTAACAAAGCACAACGTTCTATGATTGCTCACCTGGTACTGAAAGCATTTTTTTCCTTTTTCAAGCACAGAACAGTAATAATGATGGTATTTGTTAAGTGCTTACTATGTGCCAAGCACTGTTCTAAGCACTGAGCACTGTTCTCAGCGCTGAACAGTTGAAGTAGAACTTTATTTGTATGGGATCTTGAAGGCACTCCACTTTATTCCCTTTTTTAGTGGGTTTAGGAGAAGAGTACTGGTCAAGGTGCCCACAGTTGGAAAGGTAGGTAAGGGAATCAGTTGGCTATTTATCTTCCTACCATCAAACCCTGGGATGGAGGGCTTCGTCTATTCTCTATTCATCAATAAACTAAAAAGTGCCCTGCTTAAAAATGATCCAGCATTACTTTGCCCACATTAAAACTTTAGTTATCACTGAACCTAATCCGTACACACGAACCAAAAGCATGAGAATCTAGGAAAAGCACTTTGGCAGGTGGGCAAGAACATGATCGGGAGGCATAATGATGATGATAATAACAATAATAATAATAATAATAATAATAGTATTTGTTAAGCACTTTCTATGTGCCAAGCATTGTTCTAAGTGCTAGGGGGGATACAAGGTAATCAGGTTGTCCCACATGGGGCTCATAGTCGTAATCCCTGTTTTACAGATGAGGAAACTGAGGCACAGATAAGTAAAGTGACTGGCCCAAAGTCACACAGCTGACAAGTGGCAGACCTGAGATTAGAACCCATGACCTCTGATGCCCAAGCCCGTGCTCGTTCCACTAAGCCATACTGCAATGTGAACCAGAACTAGGGAAATTACGCATTCAAGCTGCAGCTAAGTGTAGAATCAAGATAATCAACATGTGAACTTGTTTTGGGCAGGGAATGTGTCTGTTTGTTGTTATATTAATAATAATACTTGTGGTACTTGCTAAGCACTTACTACGTGCCAAGGACTGTTCTAAGCCCTGGGGTGGATACAAGTTGGTCAGGTTGGACCCAGTTCCAGTCCCAAACGGGGCTCACACTCTTAATCCCCATTTTACATATGAGGTAACTGAGGCCCAGAGAAGTGGACTTGCCCAAGGTCACACAGCAGACATGTTGTGGAGACCTGTGCTCTATCTATTGAGCCATGCTGCTTCTCCATTGCACATATATATTACTGCACTCTCCCATGTGCTTAGTACAGAGTTTTGCACACTGTAAGCGCTCAATAAATATGACTGAACACCTGAATCAGTGGTATCTGCTGAGCAAAGAGCCACATCCCCCAATTTCTTCACCGATCTCAGGGCACTTTCCTGGGCAGCCCTTCATCTCCCTTGGCTATTCCACTGTATGGGAACAGTCTCTGTATATTGCCAATTTGTACTTCCCAAGCGCTTAGTACAGTGCTCTGCACACAGTAAGCGCTCAATAAATACGATTGATGATGATGATGGGAGTGGAGGGGAAGGAGAGAAAAAGCACCCACTCCTAGCTAAGAGAGGGTGGGGCTGGTAGGCTGCAGAAAACCATTTTCATTGTTGATGTGAACTAGCGGATGCACCTTATTGGGAGAAAACAAACAAGCAGCAGCCCACTTTATGTGGGTGAAGGCCTTTATGTCATCATCAACTTGATCCTCTAAGCTCAAATGATTACAGGGATTTTCAACCAAGACTGGATGGAAGTACTTAACTTCAAGCTGGTCGTGCCAGGACGAATAGTGGAACAATGCTCTTCCCTGAAGACACTGGCCTCATCCCAGAATGTAGGAGGTCGATAATTCTGGCTTTTAGCCCAGCTCCCGTAAATGATAATACTTGACTTGATAACCTCATTGCTAATGCAACATGGAAAAAAAACACAAAAATCCTCACGATAGCCGAAAGAGGGACTCTGATGAAAAGAGGATCATAACGACATCGTTCTGGCACTAAGCTGCAACAGAACATTTTCTTATTGACTCCTGACTGAATAAAAAAGACAGCATGCCCATCTAAAGTTCTACTGTGGAAGAAAGATCCAGAAAAAAGGAAACTCGTGACTGCTGAACTTTGATGATTTCTACAAAAGGCTCTCACTACTTCAGCAGTACCCCTTTGTCTTGAAGGATGAATTCTGTCCACGGACAGTGCAGAAACCTGATCGGTGAAGTAATCCCCAGTTTCAAAGCCGATGATAAACTGATCAATAGTATTTACTGTAGGTACAAAGATGATAATGGTAATGATGAGATTTTTATCAGTGTATACAGTTTGACTGATCAGTGCTTCAACTGAGAAGGAGTGTGGCCTAGTGGAAAGAGCATGGGCTTGCGACTCAGAAGACCTGAGTTCTAATTCCCAGCTCTGCCCCTGGTCTGCTTTGGGGCCTTGGGCAAGTCACCGGCATTTAGTACAGTGCCACAGTGCTTAATACAGTGCCTCAGCACTTAGTACAATGCCTGGCACATAGTAAGCGCTTAACAAATACCATAATTATTACTTAACTTTTTGGTGTCTCAGTTTCCCCATCTGTTAAATTGGGATTAAATCCTACGTAATAATAATAATAATGATAGCATTTATGAAATGCTTACTATGTGCAAAGCACTGTTCTAAGCGGTGGGGAGGTTACAAGGTGATCAGGTTGACCCACGGGGGGCTCACAGTCTTAATCCCCATTTTACAGTTGAGGTAACTGAGGCATAGAGAAGTTACGTGACTTGCCCAAAGTCACACAGCTGACAATTGGTGGAGTCAAGATTTGAACCCATGACCTCTGACTCCAAAGCCCGTGCTCCTTCCACTGAGCCACGTCTGCCCACCTTGACTGTGAGCCCTATGCAGGACAGGGACTGTGTCCAACCTCATAACCTGGTATTTATCTTAGCACTTAGAACAGTACCTGGCATATCATAAGTGCTTAACAAATATAATAATAATAATGATAAGTTTTCCCCTTTGTTGTATTTTTGTATTCACCAAATCCAATTCTATGGTGAACCTAGCTAGGTGAACCTATGTAGACCATGCATGTAATTTGTTTTTCTAGTAGTTTTTTTTATGGTATTTGTAAAGCACTTACTTTGTGCTAAGCACCGTTTGAAGCACTGTGGTAGTTACAAGTTAATCAGCCTAGAGGTCCCTATCTCACATGGGACTCACAGTCTAAGTCAACTTTTCTTGCAGTTGAAGAAACTGAGGCACAAAAGTACTTTGCCCAAGGTCATACAGTGGTGGATCTCGGTTTAGAATCCAGGTCCTCTGATTCCCTGGGCTGTGCTTTATCCACTAAGCCACACTGCTTCCCTATGGACTGTTGTTATGGATTGTCCAGAGCCAATCATACTTTCTCACTCAGGTCCCATGGTACCAGCAATATCCATTTCCAAAGAACCTGACTAGAATTTCAGGTTTCATTTGTGACTATCAGAAGAATAGCTCTGCCTCTTCTTAGCTGAAGCAGCGTGGCCTAGTGTAAAGAGCATGGGCCTGGGAATCAGAGGACCAGGGTTCTAATTCTGGTTTGGCCACTTGTCTACAGTGTGATCTTGGGCAAACTACTTATCTTCCCAGTGTCTCAGTTGCCTCACCTGTAAAATGGGGATTAGGACCATGAGCCTCATGTGAGACATGGGCTGTGTCCAATCTGATTATCTTGTACCTACCCCAGTTGCTAGTACCTGGCACATAGTAAGCACTTAACAAATATCATTTTTTAAAAAAGGGACTGTTTTGTTCCTCTGTCCAGTCTTATGCAACTGTTGATTGAAGCACTCACTTATGCAGAAAACCTGAGGGAGTCTTTGAAATTATATCTAATACAGTTAGCGTTACTTATATAATTCAGGGTTAGAGTTTCATGAGAACTCATGAAAAAGGCAAGTGGGGGAAAGTGAAAGATTGTTAAGGAGCCCCTCATTTTTCCCCATCCTTAAGAGAAGAGAGGGTAGCTCCCCGGCCCATGTCCTCCCGCTGTCTTGGAATGCCCTCCCTCTGCACATCCGCCAAGCTAGCTCTCTTCCTCCCTTCAAAGCCCTACTGAGAGCTCACCTCCTCCAGGAGGCCTTCCCAGACTGAGCCTCCTCCTTCCTCTCCCTCTCTTCCCCCTCCCCATCCCCCCAGCCTTACCTCCTTCCCCTCCCCACAGCACCTGTATATATGTATATATGTTTGGGCATATTTATTACTCTATTTTACTTGTACATATTTATTCTATTTATTTTATTTTGTTAATATGTTTTGTTTTGTTGTCTGTCTTCCCCTTCTAAACTGTGAGCCTGCTGCTGGGTAGGGATCGTCTCTGTATGTTGCCAACTTGTATTTCCCAAGCACTTAGTACAGTGCTCTGCACACAGTAAGCGCTCAATAAATATGACTGAATGAATGAATGATCTCTTCTGGCCTAGTCTTCAATTTCTAGATGTGACTAGTAAGATAAAACTTACTATAGAAAGGGCAGTGAAGGAGGGTCCCTGTTATCTTAGTGGTGCCTGTTTGGTGGCAACTGCTTCCTGCCTTGAAGTGTGAAGGGAATACCATTTGGGAAAGAGGGCACAAATTGGGAACAGCCCACTTTGTCTGAGCAAATCATACTGGAGCAGGGAGTGGGGCAAGTCAAACTGCGCTGAGGATTAGGTGAGAGATATGTTCAAATATTGTGGGCAGGGAATGTGTCTGTTTACTGTTGTACTCTCCCAAGCAATTAGTACATTGCTCTGCACACAGGAAGGGCTCAATATATACGACTGAATGAATAAGCTGACTTTGGCTCAGTTTGGTGGGTCCAAGTGTGAAGGGAACAGAACAGATGTAGAAAAGAAAAACACACATTCATAACTTTCTGCAAATCATGCTTATTCTTGTCTCTCTGGTCATACAAGGGAATAGACACTAACTTATCCCATCGATAGGTTACTATTTAATATCCTTTTAGAGTATTTGTTTACTCTAAAGATAAATGTCTCTAAGAGCTAATCTATTCTACCACACTAAGCAAAAGAGTTCCACAATCCTGAATTATAAAGTGGCATGTGTTGGCCAAACCTTTAAATACCTATAAATAAAATATAAACCAGCTTCAATAGATTTGGAGCTTTTTCCCACTGGTTTCCCATCTTCTGAGCAAAGGTTCTACATCATTAATGCATGCCAATCAACTAAGAACAACAAAGACATCTAGAACGTAACTGCCAAAAGTTACTTGAAAAACAGCCATATGGAGTATAATGTATCCATCTGAGCAGACATGTTGCGCCAAATGGTGGCATGTTCTGGTTTCAAATGCTATTTTAAAAGGCCACAAACTTTGTAAAATGAGATCCCTCCCTTCTCCAAGTCACTTGCTAGATTTTCTTTGAGGTAGAAGCAGATTTGTGAATGCATGGTAACATTAAGGGCCTGATGTCAACAACTCAAAAAGCATCGCTGGAAGAAAGGCTATGCCATTTTTATAGCACTCAGCTGTGTTTTGTTTTTACTGAAATTCACCATAGCACCAGGAGAACATTTCTGAAAGGCAATGAACTGCTGATGTCATTAGTGACTAAGACATCAATAGTGAAACAATTTCCTCCCTCAACCCCCTCCTCCTCCTGCTCCTCCCTTCAAGCCAGTCTAAGGGCTTTGGAAAGGAATGCTGGGTGCTGAAATCCAATCCTTCATAATAACAATTGTAGCATTTGTTAAGTGCTTACTATGTGCAAGACACTGTACTAAGCACTGGGGTGGATATAAGCAAATAAGGTTGGACATAGTCCCTGTCCCATGTGGGGCTCACAGTCTCAATCTCTATTTTTACAGATGACACAACTGAGGTCCAGAGAAGTGAAATGACTTGCCTAAGGTCACGCAGCAGACAAGTGGCAGGGCTGGGATTAGAACCCATGACCTTCTGACTCCAGTCCTTTGCTCTATCCAGTATGCTATTCTGCTTCTTTACAGCCTGTGGTGCTCTAAATCTAAGACTTCTAACACAGATAAATTAATACTTAGCTTCAATGTTAATCATTTTTGAGTTTCTTTTTTGCCTTCTTCATGGACCCCAACAAAGTATGGTTTTAAGAGAAAATGCACACAAATGGGTAGGGCTCTTTGTTGAAATAATAATAATAATAATAATAATAATAATAATAATAATGATAGTATTTGTTAAGCGCTTACTATGTGCCAAGCATTGTTCTAGGCACTGGGGTAGATACAAGGTAATCAGGTGGTTCCATGTGAGGCTCACACTTTTAATCCCCATTTTACAGATGGGGGAACTGAGGCACAGAGAAGTTAAGTAACTTGCCCAAGGTCACACAGGGGACAAGTGGTGGACCCAGGATTAGAACCCATGACCTCTGACTCCCAAGCCCATGCTCTTGCCACTAAGCCACGCTGATTTCTAATAAATGAGCACATTAGGACAATTAGTATATGGTGCTCCAAAAATAAAGATATCCTATTGGAGTCAGTTTACTTTCATTTAGTATTCCTTTCACCTGAAAAGGAACAACAGCAGTAGCCCCACTTTAACCCTGCATCTCCCAGAACTATTCAGCAGAAACACTGGGAACAATCTCACAATATTCCAACTATCTCTCACAAATGTTTTTAATCTTGAAGGTTGAATGCTTCCCTTGAAATGGATAAAGAAATCAGCACATGGAAAGTTATCTGATAAATCTGATGTTCTATTGAAAATACCGGTAGTCCCCTAATTGTTTTTTTTTAATTCCACTAATTATTCTTATCTCTAAATTCAGTCCTGCTGTTTGGAATAACCAAAAGTATATCTTAAAAGCAGTCCAAAATGTTAACCATTGTAGACAGGATAAAAATGCAGTCTTTCTCAGGACTACAGTCTACTCAGATATCCTTGTAATATCAGAAACCTGATCTTATGAAAAAAACACCTTGCTTCTCTCAGGTCACATACACTTTTGATGAAGTAGCAGTCAGAATAAAATTTCAAGAATACAAATGAACTATGAAAAATTTAGATGTAATCCTTCAAAGACAACCTCATTCTCGTTAATAACTGCAAATAGCAAGATAGAGAAGATGTCAGATTCTGATTAACATTCACTCTGCGACTTTTCATGTATCTTTTCATACGATTCTCCATAGCGTAATTTGAAAACATTTGTGTCAGAGTACAGTGTAATTCCCCAAGTAGAGCCATTAATTACACAATATAAATACAACCTTTACCTACCCCAAATCCTAGAAGGTGAGTGTATATGTGAATGCAGAACAAATGAGAACTCGACAGTTCTTGGCTCCTTTTCACTGAATTTTTGAGGAATGACTAAAACCCAAATAGGGGTCACAAGAGGTAATCTATCCACTAAATAGAACTAATAAAGACCATGTCTTTAATGCTCTGGCTGTGGTATGCTAAGCAGAACCACTTCCCTCTGCTCCCCCTTAAATTCAATTACAGTTCAAAGGAGTTCTTCTACCAGTACAGACAAGCGGAATGGAAAAAAACAATTCCATGGATTTCACAAATACTTTTAAGTCCAAAAAAGCAGTGTTTTCTGCCCCATTACCCCTTTGAAAATGTAATTACAATACCAATACTGTAGGCTTAGAAGAAAAGGAGCAGAGGATTCTGAGAAAATATGAAAAGAGGCAACCTGCTGCTTTGAAACAGGGAGGCCTTTCTTCCCAAAGGATGCCACAGCCTCAAAAAGACGCTTTAAATCTTACCTGATACGAACAGTTTTCCTGATGTACCATATCTCAGTGCATCATAGAGAGCAGACCACAAGAGCCAGGAATGTTTAGAGCGGCTGCAGAGCCCAAATTTTCAGCATCTAAAGGAACCCAGAATGCCCTTGCAACTGGGAGGCTTCCCGCAGATTAAAATGGATGCTGTTTCTGCTGATCAACCTGCGCAATGGCACTGCCTTTGCTAGGGAAGGGGGAAGAGCGAGAGCAGAGCAGAGCAGAGTGGCTTTCCTCAGGGAACACGCAAGGGGGCTTAATACCATCTAGCTAGCACTGGGATGGGGGAGGGGAGGTCCACTGGACGCTCGCACAATCAGCCAATTATATTATAGGCACAAAGACAGGGATCAGTCTGAGGCTAGTGTGACCTGGTGCTTTATAAAGGCAGTTAGCTGATGTGGAAACATTCTAGTCTTCATTAAAGCCAAAAAGGAAAAAGAGAACAATCAATATTGCAGTCGAACATTTCTGACCTCTGTCATTATCCTTTCTACCCCATGCCTGACTAATTCCTTTAAGAGGGCTACTGAAAATATTTTTTAAAGTTTTGATTTGGGAAACAAAAATCCTAATCCGAGTGCTGTATTATGGAAATCTAAATGTTTTTGAATTTCCAGAGAGTGTGGTCAGTTTCTTTGGAATTACCTAAGTATCCTCTTTGATTTAGCTCTAAACTATATGGGGAGTGTGAGATTTTCTTATCAAAATGAGATTTTGTTAAATAAGTACCCATCAGTGAATTATCCTTTTTAAATTCTTAACCTCGGCATTTGGAAGATGGTGCTTGTGGAAATGTTAACAAAATGAGGGGCTTGAAACTCTCACAAAGGGAACCTTAGAAATTTGTATCAGCTGGGCCCCTTTCAGCATGCTAACACACCCCAGGTCCTGCTGAGTCTAGGACACCAATGAAAGGAAATATGAAATAGAACCAGGATGATTGTGCAAGGGATAGAGGAAAAAATATTTAGTGTTCTGCGGCTCAAGGTTTCCAAGAAAACATAATTTTTAGAAAGGCAGTGGGTTCTAGTGGAAAAATCAAAGTAATGGGAGTTTGGAACTTGGTTGATATTCCCAGCTCCACCTCTTGTCTGCTGTGTGACCTTGGGTAAGTCAATCAATGGCACTTATTAAGTGCTTACTCTATGCAGAACACTGTATTAAGCACTCTGGTGAGTATGATAGAGTAGGAGTCACTTAAAACTTTGTTGCACCTCAGTTTTTTGCCTTCTAAATGGGGATAACAATTCTTGTTATTCCTTTCTCACACTGTGAGCTCTGTATGGGGCAAAGACTGTGTCCAATCTATCTCATACCTACCCTAGCACTTAGCATAATGCTTGGCACACAATAAGTGCTAAATAAAGTGAACCATTATTATTATGATAAATCAAAAGGATGCAAAGGGTAGGTGAAAGGAGAAAGGGAGATTCTGAAGAAAAGAAGAAACACTTTAATTCTTCAGACACTTTCCTTTCTGACCTTAGTCAAAACCAGAGAAGGCTCCTTCTCTCTTAAATATTAAATGAACACGTGGGTCCTGATGCAAACTCCCTTGAGTCTTGGACCACAATCCTGTGGGAGCTGAGGTAGGGTAGCTCACACATCACACTCCTCACGACACTGGCATAGCTCATAATGAAAGATGTCCCAGTTCATGGTTAGGAGCAAGCCCAAGAAAGCACACATAAAATTCATTCATTCAATCGTATTTGTTGAGTGTTTACTGTTTGCAGAGCACTGTATTAAGTGCTTGGGAAAATGATAATGGTACTTGTTAAGTGCTTACTATGTGCCAGGCACTGTTCTAAACACTGGGATAGGTACAAGTTGATTAGGTTGGACACAGTCCCTGTCCCACATGGAGCTCACACTCTTAATCCCCATTTTACAGATGAGGTTAGCTGAGGCCCAGAGAAGTAAAGTGACTTATCCAAGGTCAAACAGCAGACAAAAGGCAGGGCCGGGATTAGAAGCCAGGTCATTTTGATTCCCAGGCCCAAGCTCTATCCACTAAGCCACATAAAATCAAGCATGGTGGTATTGATTATCATTGGACACACTTTCGAAGGTTAGCCAGTGGAACTATGGAAGTATGGAGGAAAACTATTGGACGGCACAACCATCCTTCCCGTCTCAGAAGCCCGCAACCTTGGTGTCATCCTTGACTCCTCTCATTCAACCCACATATCCAATCCATCACCAAATCCTGTCGGTCTCACCTTCACAACATCGCCAAGATCCACACTTTCCTCTCCATCCAAACCACTACCACATTAGCAAAATCACTCTTCCTATGCCGCCTAGATTACTACATCAGCCTTCTTTCTGACATCCCAACTTCCCGCCTCTCCCCACTTCAGTCACACTTCATTCCGCTGCCCAGATTATCTTTCTAAAGAAACGTTCAGGGCATGCCACTCTCCTTCACTTTTGTATCAAACAAAAACTCCTCACTATTGGCTTTACCTGTATATATGTATATATGGTTGTACATATTTATTACTCTATTTATTTATTTATTTATTTTACTTGTACATTTCTATCCTATTTATTTTATTTTGTTGGTATGTTTGGTTCTGTTCTCTGTCTCCCTCTTTTAGACTGTGAGCCCACTGTTGGGTAGGGACTGTCTCTATGTGTTGCCAATTTGTACTTCCCAACCGCTTAGTACAGTGCTCTGCACATAGTAAGCGCTCAATAAATACGATTGATTGATTGATTGATTGATTTAAAGCTTTCCATCATCTTGCCCCCTCCTACCTCACCTCCCTTCTCTCCTTCTACATCCCAGTCTGCACACTCTGTTCCCCTGGTGCTAACCATTTCTCTGTGCTTCAATCTCGCCTGTCTCACCACTGACCCCTGCCCATGTCCTTCCTCTGGCATCAAATGCCCTCCACCTCCTCAAATAAACCAATCACTCTACCCCCTTTCAAAGCCCTATTGAAGGTGCACCTCCTCCAGGAGGCCTTCCAGGAGCCCCACTTTTCTTCTGCTCCCACTCCCTTCCGCATCACCCTGACTTGCTCCTTTTGCTCTTCCCACCTCTCCTTGCCCCAGAGTACTTATATCTATATGTATATACCTATAATTCTATTTATTTATGTTGATGCCTGTTTACTTGTATTGATGTCTGTCTCCCCCCCTCTAGACTGTAAGCCTGTTGTGGACAGGTATTGTCTCTCTTTATCTGTGGTATTGTACTTTCCAAGTTTTTAGTACAGTGCTCTGCACACTGTAAGCACTCAATATGATTGAATGAATGAACTATAGTTCTACAGCATTACATTTCAAGCTAGCTCAAGAAAACTCTGGCAAGAAAAAATGCCCATTTTGTAAAAGTCTTTAAATGCAATTGAATGCAGAAGAGGCAATTATAACATACCTAATACAACAGCCATAAACAAAGGTCAGCTCAAAACTCACTCAGGTGAATGTGCTTTCGGTACTGAGATTTAAGTCCCAATGCCAAATACCCCAAACCCTCTAAGTCACTTGGGCACAACACACGAGCACCTGATAACACTTGTCATGTGTCATTAAAAACAACCTCAGCCTTTCCCACTCATCACCCGCTGCTGTTCTAAGAATAGTGGCAGTGACTCAGAATCTGTTTTGCAAAGAAGAGGATTTATGACAATTTATCCTAAATCTTGTCAAACACATAGAAAGGTGTAAATGAGCCAAAAGAAGACTACATCACACAGTCCGTTTCACCCTTCCTTTTATAGTCATCCAACTAAAAAAGGGTGTGCTGTAATTCAAGTTCTCAATCGCCGTGGGGAAAATTTTAAACAGAAACCAGCTGTTGGAAGAATACTTGGGCGGAAATTAGTCACCGACTTAAAACAGAGGAACTAGTTTTAGTTTAGTTGTGTTTCCTCTTGCACAGGAGTAATGACCATCTAACAATATGGACACCCTGGGCATATGAACTTTTCAGACTGAAGACTCATCCAACACAATATGTCCATCCAACTCTGACCTTATGACTGAGTGTCACAGATAAGTTATCTTCCCCCAGTTCCATTCCTGGTGGCTTTCTTGCCTCTCTTTCCCACACCCCACATTTGCCTAACCCCTTACCTATCCGCCCAGTACCACTTTTGCATTTTTTAGCTTAGACCAGCTGCTACTGGTGGTCCCCCAGACTCTCTCCCAAAACCCTACTCCCATTATCCTCTCCAGAATGACCCAACCCCCTTAACCGGACCAGCTTTCTTATGTTTTTATACTTAATGTTAAATTTAGCATTACTAGCCACCATCACCATCACCTTCCCTACACCTTTCAATTTTCCTGGATTATAATGCCATCTTTCTGCCTAGGTCAAAGTCACAGGGACAAGAACAAGGTCAGACTATAAGCATGTTTTGGCCAGGGAATGTGTTTACCAACTGTTACAGTATACTTTCCCAAGCACTTAGTACAGTGCTCAGCACACAATAAGCGCTTAATAAATATGATCTATTGATTGGGCCTGGATGGCGGGGAAGCAGCCAGCCCTATCCCAAGCCCCCATAATCACTTCCAGTCTGGCCCATCCCCACGGCTAAGACCAAGGTAGATGAGCACAGGGTTGTAGGCTGGGAAGTTCAGGTGGTGGGCTAGGAAGGGATCTACTAAACTCATCTCTACGATTCAGCTGTCCCCTTGGGAGTGGGCCTAGATTGGATCATTACTAGTTACATGTGCATCTAAGGGAAAATGTACTCCCTAATGCAACCTCGTCTGTGGGGCTCATCTGTGTACTGGAAAATGTTCTTCCCCAGGGACCTCACTTCCAAGTCTGCTTAATTCTAGTTGTGATTTTTGTAAAGGGAAGGTACCAGGAAAGTGATGGAGGATTCTGGAAAGTGATTTACTGCTTGAGATGCTAGTATGAATTGGCATGAGTCAAGACAAGCCAGTAGTACCAAGACAGCAAAGAATAGATAGCCTTTTCTCAGCCAGGGCCCAAAGCCAGGCAAGACCTTTGCTTATCACCTTTAGGGGCAGAGGCCCCAGTTTGACTTCAGTCCAAGGGTTTGGCAGGTTCCCTCCAAAATAGGAGAAACAGGAAGAGATGATGGTAAATTAACTTAAAGGCCATGACGGACCAAAATGTGATAAAAGCACATAATAGAGAAGCACCATGACCTAGTGGATAAAGTACAGGCCTGGGAGTCAGAAGGACCTGGGTTTTAATCCTGGCTCTGCTACTTTATCTGCTATGTGATCTTGGGTAAGTCACCTCAATTCTCTGGGCCTCAGTTACCTCATCTGTACAATGGGGGTTAAAACCGTGAGCCCCATGTGGGAGAGGGAATGTATCCAACCCTATTTGCTTGTATCCACTCCAGCACTTAGTACAGTGCCTGGCACATAGTACGTGCTTAACAAATACCACAATTATTACTATTGTAATAGTTATTATTGCTATTATTCTTATTATCAGCTTAAAGATAACCCACGATGAAGACACAAGGAGCAGTCTTGCCCCCAGGTTTGGACCTGGGGGTCGGTTACAACATTACAACACATCATTACCTTCACAGCATCACCAAAGTCCATCCCTTCCTCTCCATTTGAACTGCCACCACATTAATGCAAGCACTTATCCTATCCCACCTTGATTATTGTATCAGTCTCCCTGCCTCCTGTCTCTCCCCACTCCAGTCCATGCTCCATTCTGCTTCCCTGATCATCTTCCTTCAGAAACATTCAGATCATGTTTCTCCACTTCTCAAGAAACTCCAGTGGTTGCCCATCCACCTCTGCATCAAATAAAAATTCCTCACCATTGGCTTTAAAGCACATAATCACCTTGCCCCCTCATTCATTCAATCATATTTATTGAGTGCTTACTGTATGCAGAGCACTGTACTAAGCACTTGAACTAGCCTGCACATTTTGTTCCTCTAATGCCTACTTCCTCACTGTACCTCGATCTTGTCTAACTCACTGACCTCTTGCCCACATTCTACCTCTGGCCTGGAATGCCCGCCCTCCTCATATCAGACAGATACATGCTCTCCCCAACTTCAAAATCTTTTGAAGGCATATCTCCAAGAAGCCTTCCCTGACTAGGCCCTCCTCTCCTCTTCTCCCACTCCCTCCTCCATTGCCCTGATTTGCTCCCTTCATTCAATCAATCAATCAATCAATCAATCGTATTTATTGAGCGCTTACTATGTGCAGAGCACTGTACTAAGCGCTTGGGAAGTACAAATTGGCATCACATAGAGACAGTCCCTACCCAACAGTGGGCTCAAAGTCTAAAAGACATCCTCTCTCCCATCCCCATAGCACATATGTATATATCTGTAATTTATTTATTTGTATTAATGTCTCTCCTCCTCTAGACTGAGTTCACTGTGGGCAGAGAATGTGTCTGTTTGTTGTTATATTGTACTCTCCCAAGCACTTAGTACAGTGCTTTTCACACAGTAAGCACCCAATAAATATGACTGACTGAATGAATGAATGAATTTCCCCCAGTCGCTAGTGGTTGAATCTGTGGCTCTCTGGAAAGTCCCACCAACAGAGGTGCATTGTACTCTCCCAAGAGCTTAGTGTGCTCTGCACACACAGTAAGAGCTCAATAAACACCACTGATTGATTGATTTGACTGCCTGGAGGAAAATCTAATTGAAGCAGGCCATAAGGAAAGCTGGTAGAAATACAATTGAGGCATCAGGTGTAAACAACTCACTCCAATAATTTGGATAGAAATGACAGCAGTGAAATGGAGTGATAGTTGGAAGGGCTGTCAGATAAGGGAAGGGGGAGAGAGGGGATTTCTTTATAATGGAAGTGGAGGCTTGAGCAGCTTGATGGCCGAAGGGAAACTGTCAGAAAATGAAACCTTGAACAGAGCTGTGAAGGAGGGGACTGAGAGAGGGAGCAGATGGTGAATGGAGATAAGGTCAGAGACACAGTTGGAGGAGTGAATTTAAGGAGCACAAAGAACAGACAGGAAACCTTCTTGAGAAACAGCAGAACACCAGAACAATGAAAAGATGGCAGTGGTAATAGGAAGCTAATAACATTGGCCATAAAACACTCAAACACCTAGTCGACTCCTAACTTACCTCACTGATTTCCTACTACAGACCTCTTTCTTGCCCAGTGCTGCCTCTGGACTGAAACTCCCTCCTCCTTCATATTTGACAGACCCACCACTCTCTCCACCACCAAAGCCTTATTAAAATCACATCTCTTTCAAGAGGCCTTCTCTAAGCTCTCTTTTCTCCTACTCACGCTCCTTCTGCATCCGCCCTGGCACTTGGATTTGTACCCTATATTCACCCCACCCTCAGTTCCACAGCACTTATGTTCATATCAGTAATTTATTTTAATGTCTGACTCACCTCTAGACTGTAAGCTCCTTGTGGGCAGGGAATGGGTCTACCAACTCTGTTATATTGTACTCTCCCAAGCGCTTAGTGCAGTGTTCTGCACCCAGTAAGGGCTCCACTGACTGATTTATTTAAGAGGAAAAAGGGACAATCTGGGTTGGTCATCAGGGATCTTGGAAGGGAGGTGGTGGGAGAACTAAGGGATTCAGGAGGGAGTTAAAGGTTTGGAAAAGTTGGTGGGGATTGTGGCCCTGGGAGGCACTGAAAGAGGAATGGAAGAGTTGGACCCAGGAAAAGAGAGCTGAATTACAAGTGGATAGAGCATGGGCCTGGGACTCAGAAAGAACTGGGTTCTAATCCTGGCTCTGCCACTTGTCTGCTGCGTGAACTTGGACAAGTCACTTAACTTCTCTGTGCCTCAGTTACCTCATCTGTAAAATGGGGATTGAGACTGTGAGCTCCACATGGGACAAGGACTGTGTCCAACCCAATTCGCTTGTATCCACCCCAGTGTTTAGAACAGTGCCTGGCACATAGTAAGCACTTAACAAATACTATATTATTATTAACAAATAACAAAATTATTATTATTATTGGATTCTGCAGCCAAGGGCAAGCAAAAGATCTTTTCTGCACTTTGGGCACCTAAAGGTTGTGCCTCTCTGTGCTTTTGCAAAAGCTCTTTGCAGAAGCTGGTGGTAATAATAATCATAATAATAATGATGGCATTTATTAAGCCCTTACTATGTGCAAGCACTGTTCTAAGCACTGGGGAGGTTACAAGGTGATCAGGTTGTCCCATAGAGGGCTCCCAGTCTTAATCCCCATTTTCCAGATGAGGTAACTGAGGCACAGAGAAGTTAAGTGAATACAATTCATAGGAGCACAATCTTCCCAGACGTCCTGTTGGGGGAGGGGCCAGTAAGGGGACAATTACCTTGTATCTACCCCAGCATTTAGTACAGTGCCTGGCACCCAGTAAGCACTTAACAAATACCATAATTATTATTATTAATTATTATGATTATTACAAAAGTCAGTCAGTGGATTGTAGTTATTGAGCACTTACTGTGAACAGAGCACTGTACTAAATGCTTCGAAGAGTACACTACAACAATAACAACAGATGAGAACCAATTTGTAATTGCAAAAATGAGACCGGTGCCTGGATTTCCAACAGCTACACTGATTCAGGACAGCAGGAAGTAAACTATGGGAGGGATCCACAACCACCAGTTTTCATGCACGTGATTCAGTCCGGATTGCACTATCAAGGGCCTTTTCCATAAAAATGCCACTTGATGTTTGAGGAAAGACAAGTGAAGGTGTTTTTCTACAGATAACAAAATCATTGTATTCTATTTTATACTCTCTTTGCTCTACAATTAATCAATGGTATTTACTGTGTGCAGAGCACTGTTATTAGCGCTTGGGAGAGTAAAATAATACCTAGTTAGTAGACATCTTCCCTTCCCATAAATAGCTTACAGACTAGAGGGAGGAAAAAGGCATAATAAATTACACATATGCACCTGAGTGTTGTAGGGCTGAAGATGGGGTGAATATCAAGTGATTAAAGAGTACAGATCCAAGTGGAAGGTTGAGACAGAAGGGAGTGGGAATAGGAGAAATGAGGGCTTAGTCAAGGAAGGCCTCTTGGAGGAGGGTGGGGAAAATAGTGGCTTTTCATATATGAAGGGGGAAGGAGTTCCAGGACAGAGGGAGGATGTGGGCAAGGGGCTGGCAGTGAGACAGAAAAATACTGAAGTACAGTGAGTAGGTTTGTATAAGAGGAATGAAGTGTGTGGGCTGAGTTATAGCAGGAAATCCATGAGGTAAGGTAGGAGGGGGCAAGATGATTGAGTGCTTTAAAGCCGATGGTGAGGAATTTCTGTTTGATGTGGAGGTGATTGGGCTACTATTGGAGGTTCTTGAGGAGTAAGGAGACATGGACTGAATGCGTTTTTAGAAAAATGATCCAGGCAGCACAGTGAAGAAAGGACTGGAGTGGGGAGAGACAGGAGGCAGGGAGGTCAACAAAGAGGCTGATGCATTACTCTGCACAGAGTAAATGTATAATAAATACAATTGTTTGATGGGCTTATAGTTGCCAAATTTGGAGGTGAAAATTCCCTTTTCTCTTTGAAGCTATGAAAAAAAATCAGAGTGGCAGGTTTTACATAAACATGTATTTTGTTGTTGTTATTGCCTTATACTGCCGAGTCGTGTCCAATCCATAGCGACACCATATACGCATCTCTCCCAGAACACCCCACTTCCACCTGCAGTCGTTCTGGTAGCATATCTTAACTTCTCTGGGCCTCAGTTACCTCATCTATAAAATGGAGATTAAGACTGTGAACCCCCGTGGGACAACCTGATCACCTTGTAACCTCCCCAGCACTTAGAACAGTACTCTGCACATAGTAAGTGCTTAATAAATGCCATTATTATTATTATTATTATATCCATAGAGTTTTCTTGGTAGAAATACGGAAGTGGTTTACCATTGCCTCCTTCCACGCAGTAAACGAGTCTCTGCCTTTAACTCTCTCCCATGCTGCTGCTGCCCAGCACGGGGAGTTTTGACTTATAGCAGATTGCCTTCCACTCACTAACCATTGGCCACGTTAGGACTGGAATGGGTATGCCCCTGCTTGACTCTCCCTCCAGTAGCCGAAACTTGTAGAGTACTGGAAACTCTCCAGGTACGACCCTGAGAGGCGAAACATGTATTTTACAGGTCTTGAAATGCAATTTTTTATGGGACACTACCCTACTGTTAGGTTTTCTTAAATATCAGTCGAGCTTGTCCAGATGCTTTCTTCTCTACCATCTTGTCTTTACCACTCAGTGAAGGAAGGTGTGAGAAATTATTTCCACTCGATGCTCTTTGACCTCAATTATGTATTTTAGGTGAAAGGTATTTTGTGTTCCCCTTGAAATGTCTGGATAATTGATTAGTGTAACTGGATCAGAGAGGTTTAGCAACTTGCCTAAGGTCACCCAGTCAGTGGGAGAGCTGAGGGGACTCCCAGGCCTTTTCCACTCCCATTCTAATGCTTTCAGGGAGGCTTTAAAAAATGGTATTTGTTAAGTGCTTCTTCTGTTCCAGGCACCATACTAAGCAGTGGGGGAGATACAAGCTAATCAAGATGGACAGAGTCCATGTCCCACATGGGGCTCACAGTACTAATCCCCATTTTACAGATGAGGATACTGAGGCACAGAGGCTCAGAGAAGTTGTGACCTGCCCAAGTCACACAGCAGACTAGTGGCATAGCTGGAATTAGAACCCAGGTCCTTTGACTCCTTGGCCCATGCTCTATTCACTAGGCCATGCTGATTTTCCCCCTAGGAAATAAATAATACATTATATATTTCATTAGCATCTCCCCAAATTTTGAGATCTATACTTTGTCCCTCCACTATTTTGTACATAAACCTGAACTGAATCCTTATATTTATTATCATAATAATTATGGAATTTGTTAAGAGCTTGCTATGTGCCAAGCACTATACTAAGCACTGGGATAGATACAAGACAAGTGGTTAGAACCAGTCCCTGTCCCACATGGAGCTCATCGTCCTTAGGATAAAGGTATGTTGGAATGGAAAGTGCACTGAAATTTTCAGTTTCAAGTGAATTTCTATTTTCAAGGAATATTTCATGTTATCCTGCTATTACTTAACCATGTCTAAGTATGAATCGGAAGACCAAGGTGCATGGGGGAAGGGGAATGAAACATAAAAATAAAACATATGAGCTAGTTAGCAAAAAGTTTAAGAACAGAGTAGGAGGTTTCAAATAAAAATAAATGCATAATATGCTTGTGATGGGTCAACTAGAAAAGCTAAGCTTTTTTTTTCCAAGACTGCAGTTCTTTATTGTAATTCTATTGAGAATCTTATTACAGTTAAGCAAAGATATATAGAATGTGCACTATAGTTTGTATTGGAGATGGAAAAAGGTTTTTAAAAAGACTGAACAACATGTTACTTATATTTTATTCATCAGGGTCAATAGTTTCACCACTATGGCAAAAGCTGACATCTAGTGGACAATGTTTTCAGCAAGCGTATGCAGCTCTCAGAGAAATATACAGTACATTTCACTGCAAAATTTCATTTTTTCCAGAGGACAGTTGCCCAAAACATCAACTCTACATCTTAATGCATATCTTCATTTTAAAGCTATCTAGGTTAAATGTGCAACAGAACTACAAATATCTTTGCAGTAAAAATCTGAATATAACTAATCAGTTTTTATGCCTAGTCAGCCCTTGTCAGAGAATGAGTTTTTTCCTTCCTGAAATTCAGATTCTCTTTAATTAAAAACTTTAAGCTCAGCATTAACAGAAATTGTACACCCGCTACGTAACAACTTAATTTTTTCAGCAGCTACTAGTTAAACATTTTCACACTGTGGACTTCTTTCAAAAATGAATACAAAGCAGGAAGCCTATTCATCTTCTACTGTGAGAACCAAACATTTTTAATTCTAAAGGCCACATTCCTATCTTACACCAAAATTAATCAGGAAAAGCAAAATAATGTATAGGAATTTCTCATTTTACACAGTGTCCTAAGACTTGGTTATCTGTTGATTTACTAGTTAATTTTACCTAAATCAAACGTTATTAATTTCTGGGCATCAACTGTCTTCTAAGAAAGCAATGAATCCATAAAAATTACACATACATACCAAAAAAGACATGTCTGTTAAGAGAAATCACTTCAATGTTGATCAAATACATTTTTCCCTTTACATAAGCACCTCACATCAAGCAACAAGATAGAAAGCAGACTTGATATGCAATGGATTTAAGTATCTACTTCAAACAGAAATGTTACATCATCACAAAAATGATGCAAGCTCAGATCTTGATTAGCTTACCTTTCCCAATATAATCTTTCTGCCATTTATATAATCAACTGATTTAAACACTCCTTTGTCAATTTCTCCACTATAATAATTCTGCGGGTTCTTAAAAAATCCCATTGAAAGCCAACTTTTTTATTATTTATGGTTCTTTGTACTTGAAGATGACAATGCAGGACCATCAGTTCCAATCACACACTGCTTGTACAAAGACTGCCCTTTGTTGTGCTATTGCGTTTGCCTCATATGCAGCATGGAATAGTGGATAGCATACTTCATGCTGCTGCCCGGATTATCTTTGTCCAGAAACGCTCTGGGCATATCACTCCCCTCCTCAAAAATCTCCAGTGGCTACCAATCAATCTGCGCATCAGGCAGAAACTCCTCACCCTGGGCTTCAAGGCTCTCCATCACTTCGCTCCCTCCTACCTCACCTCCCTTCTCTCCTTCTACAGCCCAGCCCGCACCCTCCGCTCCTCCACCGCTAATCTAATCTCCTCACCGTACCTCACTCTCGCCTGTCCCGCCATCGACCCCCGGCCCACGTCATCCCCCGGGCCTGGAATGCCCTCCCTCTGCCCATCTGCCAAGCTAGCTCTCTTCCTCCCTTCAAGGCCCTACTGCGAGCTCACCTCCTCCAGGAGGCCTTCCCAGACTGAGCCTCTTCCTCTCCCCCTCGTCCCCCTCTCCATCCCCCCCATCTTACCTCCTTCCCTTCCCCACAGCACCTGTATATATGTATATATGTTTGTACATATTTATTACTCTATTTATGTATTTTACTTGTACATATCTATTCTATTTATTTTATTTTGTTAGTATGTCTGGTTTTGTTCTCTGTCTCCCCCTTTTAGACTGTGAGCCCACTGTTGGGTAGGGACTGTCTCTATATGTTGCCAATTTGTACTTCCCAAGCACTTAGTACAGTGCTCTGCACATAGTAAGCGCTCAATAAATACGATTGATGATGATGATGATGATGATAGAGCACAGGCCTGGGAGTTGGAAGGTCAAGGGTTCTAATCCTGCCTCCGGAACTTGTCTGATGTGTGACCTTGGGCAAGTCACTTTACTTCTCTGTGCCTCAGTTACCTCATCTGTAAAATGGGGTTTGAGACTGTGAGCCCCACGTGGGACAGGATTAGAATCCATGACCTTCTGACTCCCAGGCCCATGTTCTCTATCCCAGAGCTTAGTACAGTGCCTGACACATAGTAAGTGCTTAACAAATACTTTAAACAAACAAGTCAGTTGACTTCTCTGTGCCTCTGTTATTATTATTATTATTATTATTATTATTAATAAGTGCCATCAAGTCATTTCCGATTCATAGCAACTCTTATGGATATACTTTCTCCAGAATGTCCTGTCCCCCTGCAAGGATTGTGTTTATCAACTCTGTTGTACTGTAGTTTTCCAAGAGCTTAATATAGTGCTTAGTACAGGAAGAGCTCAATAAATACCATTAGTTGATTGGTATGTTCTGTGGGGCCGGGGGTGGGGTGAACATCAACAGCTTAAGAGTATCAGTTTTAAGTGCACAGGTGATGCAGACAGTAGGTTGAATAGGACAAATGAGGGCCTACTCAGGGAAGGCCTCTTGGAGGAGATAAGATTTTAGTCGAATTTCAAAGTAGGGAGGAAGGTGGTCTGTCAGATGTAAGGGGAATGAGTTTCAGGTCACAGGGAGGATGTGGACAAGGGGTCAACAGCAAAAGATGAGATCAAGGCACTCAATCGTATTTATTGAGCACTTACTGTGTGCAGAGCACTGTACTAAGCGCTTGGGAAGTACAAGTTGGCAACATATATAGACAGTCCCTACCCAACAGCGGGCTCACAGTCTAGAAGAGGCACAGTTGAGTGAGTTGGCATTAGAGAAGCAAAGTGTGTAGGTTGGGTGGTAATAGGAGATCAGGAAGATTAAGTTGGATGAGAAGGGCAGGTAGAATTAGTACTACGGTATTTGTTAAGTGCTTACTATGTGTCTGACTTCCAAGCCTGTGTTCTGTTCACTAGGCCTGCTTAGAATGCACTAAAGCCAATGGTAAGGAGTTTTGGCTTGATGCACAGGTAAATGAGGAACCCCTGGAAGTTTCTGAGGAGTGAGGAGATGTGGACAACTTTTTTTAGAAAAATGATCTGGGAAGCTGACTGAAGTATGGGCTGGAGTGGACAGACAGGAGGCACAGAGCTCAGTGAGGAGGCTTCTGCAGCAGTCAAGGCGGGATATGACAAGAGCTTGGATCGTCCTGGTAGCAGTTCGGATGATGAGAAAGGGGTGGATTCAACAGATGCTGTGAAGGTAGACCCTACAGGATTTGATGACAGGTTGAATATGTGGGTTGAATGAGAGTGATAAGTTGACGATAATGCCTACCAAGGTTACAGGCTTGTGAGACAGGAAGGATGGTGGTGGTGTCTGTGGTGATGAGAAAGTTAAGGAGAAAACAGGGTTTGGGTGGGCAGATAAAGAGTTCTGTTT
Organism: Tachyglossus aculeatus; assembly: GCF_015852505.1. Lineage (NCBI taxonomy): Eukaryota > Metazoa > Chordata > Mammalia > Monotremata > Tachyglossidae > Tachyglossus > Tachyglossus aculeatus. The sequence continues at coordinate 41,072,853 of NC_052066.1, forward strand.
TGGACATGTTAAATTTGAGATGTTAGTGAGACATCTGAGCAGAGATGACCTGAAGGTAGGAGGAAACACAAGACTACAGAGAAGGCGAGAGATCTTGGCTGGAGGTGTACATTTGTAAATCATTTGCATAGAGATGGTAGTTAAAGACATGCGAGCAAATGAGCTATCCAAGGGAGTGAGTGTAGATGGAGAACAGAAGGGAATCCAGACCTGAGCCTTAAGGGACCACCACAGTTAGAGGATGGGAGGCAGAGTGGAGCCTGCAAAAGGTATTGATAATTAATGACCAGAGAGATAAAAGGAGAACCAGGAAAGGATATTCTCAGTGAAGCCAAGGTCAGATAATGTTTCCAGGAGAAGGGAGTGGTTCATAGTATGGAGGGCAGCTGAGAGGTCTAAGGGGATGTAAATGGAGTAGAGGCTGTTGGATTTGGCAAGAAATAGACCTTTGAGAGGGAAATTTCCGTAGAATAAAGGGGATGATAGCCAAGGAGTCAAGGAGAGAACTGGAGGAGAGGAATATACTCAGTTTCTAACATACAGATTTTGCAAAGGACTTGTGTCACTTTGAGAGGTTTATTCCTTTCAGCAATCTGATAACTGCAAAACACACTGTACAAGATCTGCAATTTTTCCTTTTAAAATAATTTCCAAACTCTTAGTGCTCCAGGCAAGTGCTGATGCTGGCTCTATGGCAAATCCAGCAGGAATGAGGGTCAAGGTACTTTACTTCTTTTCCTGAGATGGTAGTGACTCTGATTAGTATTAATTAAAATTTCCATCTTCTAGAGTGTAAATATTGTTTTAAAATAAAGGGCAAATTTTCATAGCTGCTTGGTTTTACCATGCATAAGAGTGGTATGAGGAAATGACTCAAGTAAGATGAGTTATGTCTGGTATGCATGCTTGTTGATGATGCTTCTGCTGACCTCCAGGCTACATACAGTCCCACATACTACACTACACTATCAATCAATCCATCAGTGATATTTACTCGGTGCTTACTATGTGCAGAGCACTGTGCTAAGCACTTGGGAGGATACAAACCAACAGAGTTTGCAGACCTGTTCCCTACCCATAATGTGCTTACAGTCTAGAGTGGGAGACAGGCGTTAATATGAATAAGCAATTTATAATAAATAATCTAAGGATAAGTACATAAGGGCTGTGGGATTCAGGGTGGGGCAAATATCAAATGACTACAGGTCACAGATCCAAGTTCAGAGGCACTGTCTGTTGTGGAAACAGGGAAAGATAAGCTTGCACAACTGGACATAGAAATGTTTTTGGAGATGAAATGCATACCTAGAATGGCTGATGGTGGTTGGTTCATGGCTCACTTTACATTTAATCACTGTAGCAATAGTAAATTCATTTTTTTGAAACAGGCACCAATATCCCAGTCTGGTAAAATTATGCGTATATAAAACGTATATGGTTTTATTCTTCTCAATTATTTTATGTACAAGTAACATGGTTAAACTGTTTCATTACTTTTTAAAACAGCTTTCATCTCACGAAAAAGCCATATTACTTTTAATATAGTCTTGATGCATCTATTGAGTTTTCCTGAACTCTTTAATCTTTGTGGACTGTAGGAAGGGATTAGACCAAAAATAATTTAATTAGCCACACAAATTCTTAAAACAAAACAAAAAAGAATGTTTGCGTTTGAGGCCTATTTTAAGCAATAGCAACTTATTTAGAGTACAGTGCTCTGCACACAGTAAGCGCTCAATAAATACGATTGAATGAAATGAGTTAAGGGGGATTAAATTAAAATTAGGTAGAAAAGTATCTTTTTGTTTACTTTAACTACAATTAAATATAATTATTCAGGCTTTCAATAAGTCACCAATAATGGAAGGAGCAATCTTGGCTTAAATAACTTGGAAATCAATCAGTCAATCAATGGAATTTACTGAGCGCTTGCTGTGTGAAAAGCATTATGCTGAATGCTTAGGAGAATACAATAGAACAGAATGGGAAGACCCGTTCCCTGACCACAAGGACCTCACAATCTAGTGGGGGACATAAGCATTAAAATAAATTATGGATATGTACCTAAGTTCTGTGGGGCTAAGGGTGGGGTGAATAAAGGGTACAAATCCAAGTACAGTAGTGACATAGAAAGGAGAGGGAGAGGGAGTAGCGGAAATGAGGGCTTACTTGGGAAATGTAATCCCTCCTCTTGAAGGAGATATGATTTTAATAATGGTTGGAAGGAGGGGAGAATGATGGTCTGTCATATATGGCAGGTGGGGAGTGGCATTCCAGGACAGAAGTAGGATGTGCGTGAGGGGTCGCCAGCAAGATAGATGAGAGCAATGTATAGTGAGTAGGTTGGCATTACGAGGGAAGTGAGCGTGTTGAGCTGAAGTAGGAAATCAACAAGGTAAGATGGGGGCAAGGTGATTGAGTGCTTTAAAGCCAATGGTAAGGAATTTCTGTTTGATGCAGAGGTGGATAGGCAATCACTGGAGATTCTTGAGGAATTGGCTAACATGGACGGAACACTTTTTTAGAAAAATGATCTGGGCAGCAGAGTGAAGTGTGGACTGGAGTGGGGAGAGATAGGAGGCAGGGAGGTCAGCAAGGAGGCTGGTACAGTAGTCAAAATGAGGTAGGATAAGTACTTCCCAAGTGCTTAGTACAGTGCTCTGCACACAGTAAGCGCTCAATAAATACGATTGAATGAATGAATAAGTACTTGCATTAACGTGGTAGCAGTTTGGATAGAGAGGAGAGGGAGGGTATTAATGATGCTGTGAAGGTTGAACCGACAGGATCTGGTGACAGACGACTATGTGGACTGAAGGAGAAGATGAGTCATGGATAACTGCAGGCTTGTGACACAGGGAGGATGGTGATGCCGTCTACAATGATGGAAAAGTCATAGGAGAAGTCATAGAGAAGCAGTGTGGCTTAGTGGAAAGAGCATGGGCTTGGGAGCCAGAGGTCGTGAGCTCTAATCCCAGCTCCGCCAAGTCACTTAACTTCTCTGTGCCTCAGTTACTTCATCTGTAAAATGGGGAATAAGACTGTGAGCTCCACATGGGACAACCTAATCATCTTGTATCTACCCCAGAGCTTAGAACAGTGGTTAGCACATAGTAAGCACTTAAATACCAACATTATTATTATTATCATTGTTATGGGTAGGATAGGTTTGGGTGGGAACATGAGGAATTCTGTTTTGGACATGTTAAGTTTGAGATGTCAGTGAGAGATCCAAGAAGAGATGACCTGAAGTCAGGAGGAAATACAAGACTGCATAGAAGGAGAGATCAAGGCTGGAGATGTACATTTGGGAATCATTCATATAGAGATGGTAGTTGAAGCCATGGGAGCAAATGAGTTCTCCAAAGGAGTGGGTGTAGATGGAGAAGAGAAGGGACCCTTCATGCTATACTTCACGCTGCTGCCCAGATCATCTTTGTGCAGAAATGCTCTGGGCATGTTACTCCCCTCCTCAAAAATCTCCAGTGGCTACCAGTCAACCTACGCATCAGGCAAAAACTCCTCACTCTTGGCTTCAAGGCTCTCCATCACCTCGCCTCCTCCTACCTCACCTCCCTTCTTTCCTTCTACAGCCCAGCCTGCACACTCCACTCCTCTGCCGCTAACCTCCTCACTGTGCCTCGTTCTCGCCTGTCCCGCCGTCGACCCCCAGCACACGTACTCCCCGTGGCCTGGAATGCCCTCCCTCTACACATCCGCCAAGCTAGCTCTCTTCCTCCCTTCAAAGCCCTACTGAGAGCTCACCTCCTCCAGGAGGCCTTTCCAGACTGAGCCCCCTCTTTCCTCTCCCCTTCCCCCTCCTCCCCACCTTACCTCCTTCCCCTCCCCACAGCACCTGTATATATGTTTGTACACATTTATAACTCTATTTATTTTACTTGTACATATTTACTATTCTATTTATTTTGCTAATAATGTGCATCTAGCTTTACTTCTGTTTATTCTGATGACTTAACACCTGTCCACATGTTTTGTTTTGTTGTCTGTCTCCCCCTTCTAGACTGTGAGCCCGTTTGTTGGGTAGGGACCGTCTGTATATGTTGCCAACTTGTACTTCCCAAGCATTTAGTACAGTGCTCTGCACACAGTAAGCGCTCAATAAATATGATTGAATGAATGAATGAATGACCCAGAACTGAGCCTTGAGGGACTTGGGAGGCAGAGAAGGAACCTGTGACACAGCCTGAGAAATGAGTGGCCCGAAAGATTGGAGAAGAACCAGGAGAGGACACTGATAGTGAAACAAGGTTTGATAATGTTCCCAGGGGAAAGGGATGGTGCACAGTGTTGAAGACAGCTGAAAGGTTGGGAAGGATGAAGACGGAGTAGAGGCCGTTGTCTGGACTATATGGAGAGGGAGGAAATTACAGGCTAGGGAGAGGAAGTAGGAGCCCATTGTTGGGTAGGGACCATCTTATATGTTGCCGATTTGTACTTCCCAAGCGCTTAGCACAGTGCTCTGCACACAGTAAGTGCTCAATGAATACCAATGAATGAGGAGTCGAGGGTGAGATAGATGAGACTGGGGCACAGTGAGTAAGCTGTGTGGGCTGCAGTACTTTACTGAGGTGAGAAAGGATGGGGTGAGCTGGTTGAGTGCTTTAAAGCCAATGGTAAGGAGTTTCTGTCTTTTAGACTGTGAGCCCACTGTTGGGTAGGGACTGTCTCTATATGTTGCCAACTTGTACTTCCCAAGCGCTTAGTACAGTGCTCTGCACACAGTAAGCGCTCAATAAATACGATTGATGATGATAAGGAGGGGGATAGGCAGCCATTAGAGGTTCTTGAGGAGTGGGGAGACATGGACTGAACGTTTTTGTTGATAATGATCCATGCAGCAGGGTGAAGTATGGACTGAAGTGGGGAGAGAAAGGAGGCTGAGCGGTCAGCAGGAGGCAGATGCAGTTGTCAAGGCAGGATAGGATAGCTGCTTGGATCAGCATGGTAGCAGTTTGGATGGAGAGGAAAGGAAGGATTTTAGCAATGTTGAGAAGATAAAACCGAGAGGATTTAGTGACAGATTGAATATGTGGGTGGAATGGGAGCGACGAGTCCAGGATAACATCAAGGTTAGGGGCTCAAGAGACAGGGAGGATAGTGGTGTTGTCTACAGTGATGGAAAAGATGGGGAGGACAGGGTTTGGGTGGGAAGATAAGGAATTCAGTTTTAGACATGTTTAATTTGAGGTGGTGGCAGGACATCCAACTAGATGTTTCTTGAAGGCAGGAGGAAATGTGAGGCTGCAGGGAAGGAGAGGGATCTGGCCTGGAGATGTAGATTTGGGAGATCTTGGAGCACTCATTCACTCACGCGGCTTCAGCCTCCTGTTCTTTGTGAAACGATTCCCACATCTACTTCACCAGCCCCAGCTTCTGTCCTGTTACATACTTCAACATTTCCTCTTTGTCTCCAGGTCAACTACACTTGGATATCGCACCACGGGCACCTTAAACACAAAGGTAAGGTAAACTCTTCATCCTTCCTCCTGAACTCACTCCTCCTCCGATCTACCCCATCTCTGTAGATAACTTCACTCTCCACCCACTACCCACGAGTCAAAAGCGTCTTATAAAAATCTGACCAAAATTTCCCTTGTTCTGTCCTAATCCAAATAATCTGTGCTGAATCACTCACTTAAAATCCAAAGCAGACTCTTACTCATCTGCCAACTTTAGTGATGGTGACTAAGTACTGAACAAATGCTCCAGAGAGCCTTATTGGAAGACTGGGGCTCAGAGATTCCTCAAAAAACTATCAAAAAAAAATTCTAATCACGTGTTTCTTAATAGAGATCCAGAGATAATCTCCCAAAAGACAATACAGCTGCCTTTACTCTTTTTCTTTTTTTTTAATGGTACTTGTTAAGTGTTTATTATGTGTCAGGGACTTTACCAAGCCCTGGGGTAAATATAAGCTAATAAGGTTGCACACAGTCCATGTTTCACATAGGGCTCACAGTCCTAATTCCCATTTAACAGATGAGGTGACTGAGGTACAGAGAAGATAAGTGACTTGCCCAATGTCACACATCAGACAAGTGGCAGATCCAGAATTGGAACCCAGGTCCTCTAATTCCCAGGCCTGTGCTCATTTCACTAGGCCAAGCTGCGTTGATGCCACATTTAACGGTTTTGAAATGGGGCAATGAGAGTTAAAACCTCTTACGGAAAAATAAAACTAGCACTCATATATCTGACTGCTTAATTTATTTTGGCCACTTGAGGTATAAATACTTTTATGCTTGTCTCCCCAAGTCCCCAAGTAAAATGGGGATTAAGACTGTGAGTCCCAAGAGGGACAGGGACTGTGTTCAACCCAATTTGCTTGTATCCACCCCAACATTTAGTACAGTGCTTGGCACATCATAAACACTTAACAAATACCCACAATTATTATTATTATATTAAGTCGATTGTCAGCTCTTTGAATTCCTCTTTATACTGTACCTCCCACCAAATAGGTGATCAATAAATGACTAGTACTTCTCACAGTGCATATCTGTCCCACTTGCCTCCACTGGCCTGATCCACTATCCACCAGTGGAGATAGGTCAAGGCATCCGAGAGCTACCATATTGATAAGTGCTTATTTTGTGACAAGGCCAGAGGTTGCTACAAGAGAATCAGGTCAGATACAGTTTCTGTCCTACACCAGGTTTACATTCTAAGTATGGAGGAAGAATTGAGCCACAGAAAAGTTAAGTGACTTGCCCAAGTTTGCCCTGCAGGCTAATGGAATTAGCCTGCAGGCTAGTGGAATTAAAAACCAGGTCCTCTGACTTCTCTAGTGGATAGGGACTAGGAAATACGTGGACACAAATTCAGTCTTCTGTTCACTGTCTCCCCATTAATCCAATGCTATAACTGTTTATAGGGCCTACAATGAATTCAGGTCATCTCTCAGACATGAAAAGTTTCCAGCTTGGGAAATCAGATCCAATATTTTTTAGTTAGTTATGCACCAACATTTCCTCTTCTCCCACTCCCTTCTGTCGCCCTGACTTGCTCCCTTTATTCACCATCCCCTCCCCATCCTCACAGCACTTATGCAGTTATCCCTCTCTAGACTAAAAGCTCATTGAGCCCATTGTTGGGTAGGGACCATCTCTATATGTTGCCAACTTGTACTGCCCAAGTGCTAGTACAGTGCTCTGCACACAGTAAGCGCTCAATAAATACGACTGAATGAATGAATGAATTGTGGGCAGGTAATGTATCTGTTATACTGTCGTTTTGTACTCTCCCAAGCGCTTAGTACAATGCTCTATGCAAAGTAAGCTCTCAATAAATGATTGATTGATACAAGTGCCTATATATATATTAAGTCCACACTAACAAAATACTTTCATGCTCACCATAGTTATTTTAATAATAATAATAATTATGGAATTTATTAAGCTCTTACTATGTGCCAGGCACTGTACTAGGTGCTGGGGTGGATATAAGCAAACTGGGTTGGACACAGTCCCTTGTCCCTCGTGGGGACAATCCCATTTTTACAGATGAGGTAACTGAGGCACAGAGAAGTGAAGTGACTTGTCCAAGGTCACACAGCAGACAAGTGGTGGAGCCGGGATTAGAACCCATGACCTTCTGACTCCCGTGCTCTATCCACTATGCCACGCTGCTTCCTACCTTGGCCTTTGTGCATTTTTGTTTGCGGATTTGCCTATTGCCACCACTGGTTGGACCCACATCATGATTGTGGGGAGTGACTCCTGGGCCTGCATACAGTAAGAGCTAAGTAAGCGTTCAATAAATACAACTGATTGACTGACTGGCTTCACTCCCCTTCCCCCCATCCACAGCCCAATCTCTTCAGTGACTCATTGGATATTCCCACCATCTACTGGAAAGCCCAACAACTGTAAGTTGCTGGAAAAACTTTCCCAGGCACAGATGGCATTTGTGATCTCACCTCATCTATGGAGGCTACACTAAACAATCCTCTGTGAATACTGATGGATTAGTATATCAAAGGCTGTTAAATTGATTGCAAAGGCATAAAGCAAACCAAAATACTACATAGTACATAAGACTGAGGCAGCCTTACCTCAAAAGCACACTGACCAACGTTACACACATATGCACAACAGCTTCTTCCTGCACACACAAACTTGTGGATTGTGCACCACCAATGGAATTGCACTATGGGAAGAAATTTCCCTAATTCTTCCATTGTGTTATAGCAAAACTGGATACCCCTGAGTAGAACATTTGGACAAATTAGTACTTGGAAACAGTGAAGTCCTGGGAATCAGAGGCTCCAGGGTTATAATCCTAGCTCTGCCACTTGTCTGCTGTGTGACCTTGTGCAAGTCAATTAATGTCTCTGTAACTCAGTTTCCTCATCTGTAAAATGTGCATTACTTAAATGGTGAGCCCCATGTGGGACAGGAGCTGTGTCCAATCTACATATTCTGTAACTACCCCAGTTTTTAGTACAGTAATTGGGATGTTTATTAAATACTTACTACATATCAAGCACTTGTACTAAGTATTGGGATAGACCACGAGATAATCAAACTGGACACAGTCCCTGTCCCACATGGGACTCACCATCTAAGTAATCCCCATTATTACAGATGAGGAAACTGAGGAATAGAGAAGTTTTTGCCCAAAGGATTTGCCCAAAGTCACACAGCAGATTGGTGTTGTATCCACCCCAGCACTTAGTACAGTGGCTGGCACATAGTAAGCACTTAACAAATACCACCAGCAGCAGCAGGAAAATGGCAGAGCTGGGATTAACTTAACTTTACTGTGAGGTAATAGGAGGACCAGGAGAGGACCGAGTCAGTGAAGTCAAGGTTGGATAACGTTTCCAGGAGAAGAGGGTGGTCCACAGTCTTGAGTACAGGCTGTTGGATTTGGCAAGGAGATCACGGGTGACCTTTGAGAGGGCAGTTTCTATGAAGTGAAGGGGCAGAAGCCAGATTGAAGGGGGTCAAGAAGAGAACTGATGGAGAGGAATTTGAGACAGAGGGTATAGACAACTCACTCAAGGAGTTTGGAGAGGAATAGTAGGAGGGAGATGGGGCGATTCATTCATTCATCCATCCATCCATTCATCCATTCATATTTATTAAGCACCTAATGTGTGAAGAGCACACTACTAAGCACTTGGAAGAGTACAATATAGCAATAAACAGTGATAATCCCTGCCCACAATGAGCTCGAAGTCTAGAGTGGGGAAAACAGACATCAATAACTGCAGGGAGCCATAGGGTCAAGGGAGTAGTTTTTTACGATAGGGGAGACATGGGCATTGTTCGAAAGCAGTGGGAAAGAATAATAATAATAATAATGGCATTTGTTAAGAAGCCACTGGAGAGCAAACGATTGAAGATGGCTGTTAGGGAGGGAAGGAGGGAGGAGGCCAGAGTTTTGAGGGCCTTTTCTGGGTGTTAGTGCCTAATTTGGGGCTCTTCATAGGGTTATCACAGTTCATCATCTTCTCTTCAATTCACCTTCACCCAGTCAATCATGTACCCACCCTCTATGGCGACAGTCTACTACCATCAAGGGATGCAGCATGGCCTCGTGGAAAGAGCAGAGACCAAGGAGTCAGACGGCATGAGTCCTAATCCTGACTCTGCAAATTACCTGCTTTGTCACCTTGGGCAAGTAACTTTCCTGTGCCTTTGTTTCTTCATCTGTAATTGTGGTATTTGTTAAAAACTTACTATGTACCAAACACTCTTCTAAACACTGGGGTAGATATAAGAAAATGAGGTCCAACACAGTCCCTGACCCACATGAGGCTCAGAGTCTAAGTAGGAGGGAGGGGAAGCAACCTGGCCTAGCATCCCCCTCTAGACTAAAAACTCATTATGGGCAAGGGACGTATATGATAATTCTGTTGTATTTTACTCACCCAAGCACTTAGTACAGTGCTCTGAACACAGAAAGCGTTCAATAAGTATGACTGATTGATAGAGCACAGGCCTGGGAGTCAAAAGACCTGGGTTCTAATCCCAACTGCGCCACTTGTCAGCTTTGTGAGCTTGGGTAGGTCACTAAACTTCTCTTTGCTTCAGTTACCTCATCTGTAAAATGGGGATTAAGACTGTGAGCCCCATGTGGGACATAGACTGTGTTGAACCCTAGTACCTTATATCTACCCCAATGCTTAGCACAGTGCCTGGCACATAGTAAGCATTTAACAAATGTCACAGAAAAGTTGGGGGGAGAACAGGGGTTGAATCCCCATTTTACAGATGAGAAAACACAGGCACAGAGGAAGTCACACAGCAGGCAATTGGGGAAGCTGGAAATGTGTCTACTAACTCTATTATACTGTACTCTCCCAAGCACTTAGTACAGTGCTCTGCACACAGTAACAGCTTAATAAACACCATTGATTGACTGATTGATAGAACCCAGGACCTCTGACTCTCAGGCCCATGCTCTTTCCACAAGGCCACACTGTTTCTCTTTCCTATTTAGGACTGTGAGCCCCACGAGGAACAAGAATTGAATTCAACCTGATTATCTTTTACCTACTCTAGTGCTTAGTACAATATTTGGCCCAAAGATAAACACTTAAAAAGTACCTCAGTTATTTCCATGTTAAACGTCAAAGACAGGCTCCAGGAAAAAAGGGAAAAATGATTTATTCTTATCTACGACTGGTAAACATGAAACTATGAAGTCAGATTGCAATACAATTGCCACCCAAGAAGAAACTTAATTATGAAAACGACTTGCTGAGTAATTTGGCATGGAATTCTTTCATCCAACAGTGTATAAAAATAGGACTATAAGTCACTTCCATAGTGTAACGAACAAAGCCCGTAGCTTTGTAACTGCTTTTTCAAGGTTCAGTGCTTGGTCCCCTTCTGTTCTCAATCTACACTCACTCCCTTGGTGACCTCATTCGCTCCCACGGCTTCAACTATCACCTCTACGCTGATGACACCCAGATCTACATCTCTGCCCCTGCTCTCTCCCCCTCCCTCCAGGCTCGCATCTCCTCCTGCCTTCAGGACATCTCCATCTGGATGTCCGCCCGCCACCTAAAGCTCAACATGTCAAAGACTGAGCTCCTTGTCTTCCCTCCCAAACCTTGTCCTCTCCCTGACTTTCCCATCTCTGTTGACGGCACTACCATCCTTCCCGTCTCACAAGCCCGCAACCTTGGTGTCATCCTCGACTCCGCTCTCTCATTCACCCCTCACATCCAAGCCGTCACCAAAACCTGCCGGTCTCAGCTCCGCAACATTGCCAAGATCCGCCCTTTCCTCTCCATCCAAACCGCTACCCTGCTAATTCAAGCTCTCATCCTATCCCGTCTGGACTACTGCACTAGCCTTCTCTCTGATCTCCCATCCTCGTGTCTCTCTCCACTTCAATCCATACTTCATGCTGCTGCCCGGATTATCTTTGTCCAGAAACGCTCTGGACATATCACTCCCCTCCTCAAAAACCTCCAATGGCTACCGATCAATCTGCGCATCAGGCAGAAACTCCTCACCCTGGGCTTCAAGGCTGTCCATCACCTCGCCCCCTCCTACCTCACCTCCCTTCTCTCCTTCTACTGCCCAGCCCGCACCCTCCGCTCCTCCACCACTAATCTCCTCACTGTACCTCGCTCTCGCCTGTCCCGCCATCGACCCCCCGGCCCACGTCATCCCCCGGGCCTGGAATGCCCTCCCTCTGCCCATCCGCCAAGCTAGCTCTCTTCCTCCCTTCAAGGCCCTACTAAGAGCTCACCTCCTCCAGGAGGCCTTCCCAGACTGAGCCCCTTCTTTCCTCTCCCCCTCGTCCCCCTCTCCATCCCCGTCTTACCTCCTTCCCTTCCCCACAGCACCTGTATATATGTATATATGGTTGTACATATTTATTACTCTGTTTATTTATTTATTTATTTTACTTGTACATTTCTATCCTACTTATTTTATTTTGTTGGTATGTTTGGTTCTGTTCTCTGTCTCCCCCTTTTAGACTGTGAGCCCACTATCGGGTAGGGACTGTCTCTATGTGATGCCAATTTGTACTTCCCAAGCGCTTAGTACAGTGCTCTGCACATAGTAAGCGCTCAATAAATACGATTGATTGATTGATTGATTTCAAATTCTTCTAAACTACAAAATGCTATTTGCACAGATGAAAGCCCAGATCCCAGGCAGAAGGCAATGAAACGGAAGTTCCAGCGATTTCTGTCCCTAAAAGAACGCACAGTGAGGCAGAGGCAAGGAATTTTAAACTCTCCAACAGAAAGTCCCTCTTGTCAGTAATCACTGCAACTATTTTTTTCAATTAAATTGACTGCTCACAGTGGGCATGGTACTACACTGGAATGTCTGTAATATTTACGATCCCTCTCTTCGAAAGACGGAGACAAACACATAGTGCCAAAGCTAGCCAAGGGAGATGTGGCAGAATGAGAAATTACTGACCCTGGAAATCCAGGGATTGATGAGTTGGCACTGTTAAAGAGGCAGCATCTTTCAGTGAAATTTTGAAGACCAGCAAATATGGATCATCTGTGGTGAAGGTTATGGATTAAGGTTTGAAGAGTTGACCCTCAACGCTGCCCCATCAAGGGAAGGTCACATGAGCTAAATTTATCCCAATCGTGCCACGGAAATCAGGGATACAGATCCTTGACCCCTAGTGACCCTGAGGTCTATGCAACCTGATGGAGAAACAGCGGGAGAATTAAATTTAGCCAGATGTCCACAACTTTTCATCTTCCAAGGAGGATACTTATGTTGTTTTGAAGTTTTCATACTTATAGTTTCAGGTTTCACAGGTGGCAAACGGTTCTCCTGGCTGCCGATGCCATACCCTTTTTTGCGGAATTCACTGTAATTTCATATTACTAATGCTTCCTAAGAAAATTTATAATCTAGAAGATACCTAGGAATTTAAAGTATTGGAATGATATCCAACAGCTATTGCTAATATTCCATTATAAATCACCAAACTGTGGCGGACTGGAATGTAGTTCCATCTGAGGAGACTATTTCCTAAGAACCTCAAAGAAGCCCCTAATGTAAGTTTGTGCCTGCCCAAGATCAGGGAGGAATTACAGCAGGGAGGAAGAAGAGTCTGTCTGGACAGTCACGTCCAGCCCAATCCGACTTTGATCTTGGGAAAGTGTTTCTCAGTACACTCTCTCCTTTGCTGGTTCCACCAGTGGTACACCAAGAAGCACAGTTGTATTGGGTCCTTTGATGTTAGAAGGGAGATTTACAAAATATTTTACTTATTTCTATTAAGCGTTTGCAGGTGTTCAGACCCAGGCAGCTTTAATCCAAGTTAGGAACTCTGCTCAATAGCGACTTTATTAACTGAGATATCAACACAAGGATGCTAGTTTGTAACCTGAAACTCTTAGGCATCAGATGGGAGTTTCTGACCAACCAGTGTTTACCCTGCCAGTAAAAGGCGGAGAGGAAAGAAAGCTGGAGCATATTGTTAGGGGAGAGGACCTATTAGGGCAAGTCAGTCACACATTTGGCGTACTTCACTCATTCATTCAATCATATTTACTGAGGGCTTACTGTGTGCAGAGCACTGTACTAAGCGCTTGGGAAGTACAAGTTGGTAACATATAGAGATGGTCCCTACCCAATAGCGGGCTCACAGTCTAGAAGGGGGAGACAAACAACAAAACAAAACATATAAATCAAATACAATAAATAGGATAAATATGTACAAATAAAATAGAGTAATAAATATGTACAAACATATATACATACATACTGGTGTTGTGGGGAGGGGAAGGAGGTAAGGCGGGGGGGATGGGGAGGAGGAGGAGGGGGAGAGGAAGGAGGGGGCTCAGCCTGGGAAGGCCTCCTGGAGGAGGTGAGCTCTCAGTAGGGCTTTGAAGGGAGGAAGAGAGCTAGCTTGGCGGATGTGTAGAGGGAGGGCATTCCAGGCCAGGGGGAGGATGTGGGCCGGGGGTCGACGGCGAGACAGGCGAGAATGAGGCACGGTGAGATTAGCAGCAGAGGAGCGGAGGGTGCGGGCTGGGCTGTAGAAGGAGAGAAGGGAGGTGAGGTAGGAGGGGGCGAGGTGATGGACAGCCTTGAAGCCGAGGGTGAGGAGTTTTTGCCTGATGAGTAGGTTGATTGGTAGCCACTGGAGATTTATGAGGAGGGAAGTAATATGTCCAGAGCGTTTCTGGACAAAGGCGATCCAGGTAGCGGTGTGAAGCATGGATTGAAGTGGGGAGAGACAGGAGTATGGGAGATCAGAGAGGAGGCTGATGCAGTAATCTAGTCGGGATAGGATGAGAGATTGAACAAGCAGGGTAGCGGTTTGGATGGAGAGGAAAGGGCAGATCTTGGCGATGTTGCGGAGATGAGACTGGCAGGTTTTGGTGATGGATTGGATGTGAGGGGTGAACGAGAGAGCGGAGTTGAGGATGACACCAAGATTGTGGGCTTGTGAGACGGGAAGGATGGTAGTGCCGTCAACAGTCATGGGAAAGTCAGGGAGAGGGCAGGGTTTGGGAGAGAAGATAAGGAGTTCAGTCTTGGACATGTTGAGTTTTAGATGGTGGGCAGACATCCAGATGGAGATGTCCTGAAGGCAGGAGGAGATACGAGCCTGGAGGGAGGGGGAGAGAGCAGGGGCAGAGATGTAGATTTGGATGTCATCAGCGTAGAGATGAGAGTTGAAGCCATGGGAGCGAATGAGTTCACCAAAGGAGTGAGTGTAGACAGAAAACAGAAGGGAACCGAGAACTGACCCTTGAGGAACCCCTACAGTAAGGGGATGGGAGGGAGAGGAGGAGCCTGCAAAAGAGACTGAGAATGAACGGCCAGAGAGATAAGAGGAGAACCAGGAGAGGACAGAGTCTGTGAAGCGAAGGTTGGACAGCGTGTTGAGGAGAAGGGGGTGGTCCACAGTGTCAAAGGCAGCTGATAAATCGAGGAGGATTAGGATAGAGTAGGAGCCATTGGATTTGGTAGCAGGAGGTCATTGGTGACTTTTGAGAGGGCAGTTTCCGTGGAATGTAGGGGATCGAAGCCAGATTGGAGGGGGTCGAGGAGAGAGTTGACGTTGAGGAATTCGAGGCAGCGTGTGTAGACGACTCGTTCAAGCAGTTTGGAAAGGAATGATGGGAGGGAGATAGGGCGATAACTAGAAGGTGAGGTGTGGTCAATAGAGGGTTTTATTAGGATGGGAGAGACGTGGGCATGTTTGAAGGCAGAGGGGAAGGAACCAGTGGAGAGTGAGCGGTTGAAGATGGAAGTTAAGGAGGGGAGAAGGGACGGAGCGAGAGATTTCATAAGATGAGAGGGAATGTTACTCTATTAATTTATTATTACTCTATTTATTATTACTATTTATTTATTATTACTCTATTTATTTATTACTCTATTTATTTACTTGTACATATCTATTCTTTTTATTTTATTTTGTTAGTATGTTTGGTTTTGTTCTCTGTCTCCCCCTTTTAGACTGTGAGCCCACTGTTGGGTAGGGACTGCCTCTATATGTTGCCAACTTGTACTTCCCAAGCGCTTAGTACAGTGCTCTGCACACAGTAAGCGCTCATTAAATATGATTGATTGATTGATTGATTGAATGGGGTCAGAAGCACAGGTGGCCAGAGTAGCACTTGAGAGGAGGGAGGAGATCTCATCTGAGGATACTGCTGGGAAGGATGGGAGAGTAGCGGAGAGGGTTGAGAGCTGTGGGGTTGGAGAAGGGTGGGGAATGACTTTGGGGAGCTCAGAACTGATGGATTTAATTTTATTAATGAAGTAGGAGGCCAGATCGTTGGGGATGAAGGAAGGAGGAGGGGGAGGAACAGGGGGCCTGAGAAGGGAGTTAAATGTACGGAAGAGTTGATGAGGATGATGGGCATGGGTGTCAATAAGGGAGGAGAAATAGCTTTGTCTGGCAGAGGAGAGGGCAGAGTTAAGGCAGGAAAGGATAAACTTGCAGTGAACGAGGTTCAACAGACTGGAGGCAGACTCATTTGAGGTCCAGCTTTTGGCCATGGTGGGAGACAGAAAGACACCCTTAGTCTTGGTGGTGTAGGGAGCAGATATTTTCGCTTCCACTGAAGAAAAGGTCTTTTTTTTTCTCCTTTCCTTTACCAGCACCAACTGTAAGCAGCACCACTGAAGATGCTTAAACCATCACTACTAGGGCCAGCCCCCCTGGCTGGCCCCTTAGCCTCCAGTCTCTCCCCACTCCTGTCCATAGTTCACTCTTTCTTCCAGATCACTTTTATAAAAACACATTCTGCTCACACTTCCCCACTCCTCAAAAATCTCTTATGGTTGCCCTTCTACTACTCTATTTTATTAATGATTTGCATATAGCTATAATTCTATTTATTCTGATGGTTTTGACAGCAGTCTACATGTTTTGTTTTGTTGTCTGTCTCCCCCTTCTTGACTGTGAGCCCATTGTTGGGTAGGGACTGTCTCTATATGTTGCTGACTTGTACTTCCCCAGTGCTTAGTACAGTGCTCTGCACACAGTAAGCGCTCAATAAATACGATTGAATGAATATCAAACAGAAACTCTTTTCCATTGAGAAGCAGCTTGGCCTAGTGGAAATAGCATAGGTCTGTGAGTCAGAGGATCCGCCTTCTAATCCCAGCTCTGTCAAGGGCCTGCTTTGGGACTTTGGGCAAGCCACTTAATTTCCCTGTGCCCTCAATTACCTCATCTGTAAAAATGGATTCAGCCTGTCCCCCTCCCCCACCGTCCCCTCCCCCCCGCCCATTTAGACTGGAAGTCCCATGGGGGATAGGGACTATGTCTGACCTGATTAACTTGTATCTACCTCAGCATTTAGAACAGTGCTTGACACATAATAAGGACTTAGATACCATAATAATTACAATAACAACTCAATCAGCTCTCCCCCTTCGACCTTACTTCACTAATCTCCTCTTACAATCCAGCCCACATTCTTCGCTCCTTTAACACTAACATACTCACTGTAACTTGATCTTGCCTGTCTCACTGTCAACCTTTTACTTTTAAACTCCTTCTGGCCTGGAACTCCCTCCCACTTTACATGACCATCACTCCTCCCCCACCCCATCTTCAAAGTCCTACTAAAATAATCCGAGGGTCTTCTTGATCAAACCTTCATTTCCCCACCCTTTTTGCCCTCCCCTCTGCAACAGCTAAGAACATGGATCTCTACCCCTTAAGCACTTGGATCTCTAGCCCCCAGCACTTAATTTATCTGTCCTTATACTATGTAAAATTTAGCTTCTACCTTACACTACATTGTAGGATCCTTGAGGGTAGACTCAAGTCTACCAGTTCTACTACACCACTCTCCCAAGCACTGTGTACCCTCTAAGCACTTGACATTCACCCCACCCTCAGACCCCACAGCACTTATGTGTATGGTCTCAAAGGCTGCCGCTTCCCTGATTTCATGTCTGTTTCTCCCATTAGACTATAGTGGGCAGGGATCATGTCTACTACTACTACTACTAATAATGATGGCATTTACTAAGTGCTTACTATGTGCAAAACACTGTTCTAGGAGCTGTGGAGGTTACAAGGTGATCCTACTGGGGGGCCTCACAGTTTTAATCCCCATTTTACAGATGAGGTAACTGAGGCACAGAGGCACAGAGAAGTTAAGTGACTTGCCCAAAGTCACACACCTGACAAGTGGGTAGGGACCATCTCTATATGTTGCCAGCTTGTACTTGTACTCAATAAATACGATTGAATGAATGCATGAATAAATACGATTGAATGAATGAATGAAAGTGGCGGAGCCGGAATTTGAACCCATGACCTACGACTCCAAAGCCTGTACTCTTTCCACTGAGCCACGATTCTACTGTACTTTCCCAAGTGCTTACTAATAATAATTGTGGTATTTGCTAAGCACTTACTGTGTGCCAGGCACAGTACTAAGCACTGGGATAGATACAAGCAAATCGGATTGGACATAGTCCCTGTCCCCTGTGGGGCTCACAGTCTTAATCTCCATTTTACAGATGAGGGAACTGAGGCACAGAGAAGTTGTCTTGCCCAACATTACACGGCAGACAAGTAGCGGCAGAGCCATCATTAGAACCCACGGCCTTCTGACTCCGAGGCCTGTGCTTTATCCACTAAGCCATGCTGCCTACTTTGCATACAGAAAACACTCAAATGCCATTGATTGATTGATTAGGAGTTGCTGGTTCTGCTGGGAACTGGAATCATCCAACTGCACCACAAATTCCATTCTACGACCAAGTGAGATAGTTTTCCCACTGCCACTGCCACTCATCTACTACTGGCTTCCTGCCACTATCGCTCATTTGGTATAAGGTGGCAGGCAACAGGATTAGTGCTCTGAGAGAAGGCATCAGGAAGAGTAGGAGAAAAAAAGATCAGTTCCTCTCCAATTTCTCATGCCTCTCTCTTCCCCATTTTCCTTCTCCATCACCAATCCTCCAGTCTTCTCCCTTATCTAGTTCTGCTCTCTGAGGACCACTACCAATCTGCCTGGGGCCCTCCAAACTCGGGTTGTCTGAGGAAGTTCTCCAAAGATAGAAGCTGGTGGAGAAAGCCCCTGTGGTTTCTTTTCTCCTGTCCTCCCACCTCTCCTTCTACCCTAACCCAAGCCGGAGCCAACTCTCTCTCTATGGCTGATATTTCCAGTCCCTCCCTGCCACCATCACCTACTTGCTAGTCATGTGATGACAACAGTACTTGATCAACATGCCCCCTTTCCCCTGAATACACATGGCCTAGTCAGTCAGTCAGTCAGTCAGTCTGTCAGTCAGTCAATCGTATTTATTGAGCACTTACTGTATGCAGAGCACTGTACTAAGTGCTTGGGAGAGTACAAGTGGAAAGAGCATAAGACTGGGAGTCAGAGGACCTGGGTTCTAATCCCGCTCCTGCCACCTGCCTGTTATTTTGACCTTGGGTAAGTCACTTCACTTCTCTGTGCTTCAGTTCCTCATCTATAAAATGGGGATTAAATCCTACTCCCTCCTACTTAGACCTTAAACCCCATGTGAGACAGGGAATACGTCCAACCTGATTACCTTGTCTTTACCCCGGCACTTTGCAGAACTTGGCATATTGTGAATGTTTAATACTCTTACTATTATTATTATTACTAATAATAATTTCAGATAAAACAGGGTAGATGAACTTTTTTTTACTTAATTAAAAACCAAGAGGTAGTAAGTTTTTTATTTTACATTCATTGAGTACCTACTTAGGGGCAATTTGGAGAACTTCAACCTTTCACTTATTTGAATCATTTTTTAAACATTTAGGGGTAAGAAACGAAGAAATATGCAGTTGATTAGTGGCAGTTTCAGAAATTACTAATAATGGGGAATGACACTTCACAGGTGGTAATGGTAGAATTAATTTATTGTGAAAGTTAATTTCATGAAATAATACTTAAACTTTAATTAAAGCGGCACTGGTCATATACTCAAAATTTTAGAGAGAAGTCCTTTTTTTCAAGCCCCATCTGTGTTCTTGAAATGAAAAACTGGCTGTGTGAATTTGACAATCCAAGTCTGTACTTCAAGTTGGATTTTAAACTGCCAGATAAGTCTGGAAGTTGACAGAGTGGATGTGGACCCCTAAATAATAGAGTATTCAAGTTAAAAACAGGAAAAAGGAGTCATGGTAAAAAGAATTAGTAAAGCACAAGTCTTTGTCTTGAAAAACGACATCCTGGATCAACAGTCTGAGGACTTTCCTTCATATTTAGAACTCACGGTTTAGATTCTTCCCTCTTCCAGGCTATTTTTCAACCAGTGCTCACTCATTGGATGAAGATGCTGAGCCACGCTGTGTGCTATTTGCCCAGTGTGGTATTTTGAATGGTTAGTTCTACACCATTCGTCCCCAGTCTCTTTATGGAAATCCACTAACACAAATGGTAGCTATTCTTTGGCAAGCACAATCAACCCAATTAATCAATTAACAGTATTTACTGAACACTTACTGTATGCCAAATCAATCAATCCATGGTATTTAGTGAGTGCTTACTATGTGCACAGCACTGACAAAGCACTTGAGAGAGACTACACAAGCAGTATGGAAGCAGTGTGGCCTACTGAATAAAGCACAGGCCTGAGAGCTAGAGGGCCTGAGTTCTAATCCTGACTCCACCACTTGCCTGCTGTGTGACCTTGAGCAAATCACTTAACTTCACTGTGCCTCAGTTTTCTCAACTGCAAAATGGAGATTCAATACCTGTTCAGTCCTCCTTGACTGTGAGCCCTATGTTGGACAGGGACTCTAACCAGCTTAACTTGTATCTACCCCAGAGCTTAGACAGTGCTACCCCAGTGCTTGACACATAGTAAGTGCTTAACAAATACCATAATAAAAATACAGTAGAATCGATAGAAGAGCTACCCGTCCCCAAGGAGCTCACAGCTTGGGGGGCAGGGGTTGGGAGGAAGACATTAAAATACATTGAATTTTAGGTGAAATGGGAGAGCATAAGGATATGTACAAGGATATGAGAAGCAGCATAGCCTAGTGGAAAGAGCATGGGCTTGGGAGTCAGAGGACCTGGGTTCTAATCTTGGCTTCACCACCTGTCTGCTCTGTGACCTTGGGTAAATCATTTAACTTCTCTGTGCCTCACTTACTTCAACTGTAACATGGGGATTAAGACTGTGAGCCCTACATGGAACAGGGACTTGTCCAACTTCATTACCTTGTACCTATCCCACTGCTTAGAACAGTGCTTGGCACATAGTAAATGCTTAGTTACCATAATTATTATGTAATAAGTGCTGGGGTGCTGGGGGTGGGGCAAGTGCTAGGTGGCACAGAAGAGAAGGCAAATAGGAGAAATGAGGGCCTAGTTGGGGAAATACTATCAATAAATGGTATTTATTGAGTGTTTACTTTATGCAGAGCACTCTACTAACTGCTACACTTTTTTTTAAAAAAAAACCTACTAGAGTTCGTTTGATTGGGATTGTAACCTCAACCACAGCTTAAGCCCACTAGATTGCACCACCAACTGTCATTTGTAGACAACAGGGAAGCAGCCTGGCTCAATGCAAGGGGCACTGGCTTTGGAGTCAGAGGTCATGGGTTCAAATCTCAGCTCCACCAATTGTCAGCTGTGTGACTTTGGGCAAGTAACTTAACTTCTCTGGGTCTCAGTTACCTCTTCTGTAAAATGGGGATTAGGAATGTGCGCCTCCCGTGGGACAACCTGATCACCCTGTAACCTCCCCTGCACTTAGAACAGTGCTTTGTACATAGTAAGCACTTAATAAATGTCATTATTATTATTTGTACAAGATTTTTACTGAAAAATGATATTCTGAGTTCCCTAATGACCTCTCCTCTTTTCCTTTCCACACTTCCCTAGCCTTTGGTGTTACAACAAATCATCTTTCCAGACACATTAAGCTCATCTCTAGACTGTAAATGTGTCTGTTTATTGTTATATTGTAGTCATCCAAGCCCTTTAAGCATTCAATAGCAATACCCGTTGTTGGGTAGGGACCAGCTCTATATGTTGCCAACTTGTACTTCCCAAGTGCTTAGTACAGTGCTCTGCACACAGTAAGCGCTCAATAAATACGATTGAATGAATGAATTAATACTGAAAATTGTCAGTATTACACACTCTGCCCCCTGCTGGTTGCCTGGAAAAATATCACTAGACTCACGTGCGGCCATGCATATTTTGCAGGCTCAACACTTCCCAACACAAGAATTTTTTTATAAATGGGAGCGTTAGAAAAAGGCTCATCATACAGATAAACTTGAAATACAAAATACTGCTCAACTTCTACTTAAAGCGGAATGAATCTCTACCACCTAACAGCAACTGAAGTGACAAAGTGTGACTAAATACTCCTTTTTGATTTAACAATTCCTAAATCTGGGGCAAGATAATTTCATTGGTCAGCAGAGGATGAATATTTATTTGTACAAGTCTGTGGAAGCTATAGCTTTTCCAAAATGCAAGGACTTGGGAGAGGGCAGAAACTGGCCCGGAAGATGAGTCTGACTTGAATGTCCTAAATCCAAACAACCTGGGTAGGGTACTCAATCTGAGTTGAAAGGTCAAGGCAGAATCATGATTGAAGATTTGTGAGCCGACTCTATGTGTTTGCATATTTTAGTCTGGTAGGCTAATAACATTCATATCCGAGGCCTAGGAGAAAGGAAATAGGCCCCAATGAACGTGGCTAATCCTGGATCCATCACTTGTCTTCTGGGTGACCTTGGCCAGGCCATGCAACTTTTTATGTCTCAGTTTGCTTACTTATAAGATGAAGATATGATACCAGTTCTAATACCCTCTTGGCCTATATGCGCCATTTGAGATAGGTACTATCTCACCTGATTGTATTATATCTACCACAGTGCATGGCACATAATAAGCGCTTAGTACAGTGCTCTGCACACAGTCAGCTCTCAATAAATACGATAATGAATAAATGATAAGCTCTTAATACCCTGGTTACTATTACTTTTATTAAAACAGCAAAGATCGCCATATGCTCATAAACTGACCCCAATGCAGCTTTGAACATTACAGAACAGATACTTAAAGCTCATTTCACTGAATCATGGCAAATTCTTACATGTTGTATCATATAATTACAACTCCCCAATTACAGACTATTCCTCGGTTTTTCTTTACGTCATAAATTTTCCTAACCTCTGTTTTTCAATTATTACTATGGTTTCAAAATATTTTCTACAAGATCATCTACAATGTGTCTATAACCAAAAGATAATTAGGAAAGAAATCTTAATTTGATGATTCTATATTTTCAAAATAAATGAATTATTGAAAATTCATTCATTCAATCGTATTTACTGAGTGCTTACTGTGTGCAGAGCACTGTACTAAGCACTTGGGAAGTACAAATCGGCAACATATAGAGATGGTCCCTACCCAACAACGGGCTCACAGTCTAGAAGGGGAGAGACAGACAAAAGCAAAACAAATAGATAGGTGTCAAGACCATCAGAATAAATAGAATTATAGCTATATACACATAATTAATAAAATTGATATAGTAAATATGTACAAATAAAACAAATAGACTAATAAACATGTACAAATACATACAAGTGCTGTGGAGGGGAAGATGGTAGGGCAGAGGGAGGGGGGAGCGATGGGGAGGGGAAGAGGAGGAGAGAAAAAAGGGGGGGGGGGGCTCAGTCAGGGAAGCCTCCTGGAGGAGGTGAGCTCTCAGTAGGGCTTTGAAGGGAGGAAGAGAGCTAGTTTGGCGGATGTGTGGAGGGAGGGCATTCTAGGTCAGAGGAAGGATGTGGGCCAGGGGTCGACGGCGGGACAGGCGAGAACGAGGCACAGTGAGGAGGTTAGCGGCAGAGGAGTAGAGTGTATGGGCAGGGCTGTAGAAGGAGAGAAGGGAGGTAAGGTAAGAGGGGGTGAGGTGATGGAGAGTCTTGAAGCCCTGAGTGTGAGGAGTTTTTGCTTGATTCAAAGGTTGATAGGCAGCCACTGGAGATTTTTAAGGAGGGGAGTGACATGCCAGGAGTGCTTCTGTACAAAGATAATCTGGGCAGCAGTCTGAAGTATAGACAGAAGTGGGGAGAGACAGGAGGATGGGAGATCAGAAAGGAGGCTGGTGCAGAAATTCACTCGGGATAGGATGAGATATTGAAACAGCAAGGTAGTGGTTTGGATGAGGAGGAAAAGGTGGATCTTGGCGATGTTGTGGAGGTGAGACCTGCAGGTTTTGGTGACGGATTGGATGTGACGGGTGAATGAGAGAGCAGAGTCGAGGATGACACCAAGGCTGTGGGCTTGTGAGACGGGAAGGATGATAGTGCCATCTACAGTGACAGAAAAGTCAGGGAGAGGACAGGGTTTGGGAGGGAAGATAAGGAGCTCCGTCTTGGACATGTTGAGTTTTAGATGGCGGGCAGACATCCAGATGAAGATGTTCTGCAATAGAATTTTTGTGGAATTAAAAAGCCAAAGGAGTTACAGCTGAGGCTAATTACATAATTCAAGATTATTATAACGCGATCACAAATTTTATCAAATACGAGTTCAACAATTATCTATGCTACTTACTATAGTTTTCCAGTTAGTACTTATTTTAGAAGAAATCTATTTCTAAATTTAAATCTGAAAATATCCCCAGAGGAAAAATATAACTACGGGGGGAAAAAAGCCAAATACCATGAAAGCGTAACAAGCTCAATAATGCTTTTTAAAGATTTAAAAGGATGAAATTTACATTATTCTTTTAAAAGCCATGTACACCAAAATGTTTAAGATAATTTCAATTATTAAAGATTAAAATAGCATTTTCCCCATCCTTTCCAAACTCCTGGAATGAGTTTGTCTGTCTGATGTCTGTCTCCCCACTTCTAGACTGTGAGCCGGTTTGGACAGGGATTTTCTCTGTTGCTGAACTGTACTTTCCAAGCGCTTAGTACAGTGCTCTGCACACAGTAAGCACTCAATGAATGAATGAATGAATGAAAGAGTCACCTACATTCACTGCCTTGAATTCCTCTCCTACAACTCTCTCCTGGACCCCCTCCAATCTGACTTCTGCACCCTCCGCTCGGCTGAAAGCACCTCCTCAAAGGTCACCAATGACCTCCTTCTTGCCAAATCCAACGGCTCCTACTCCATCCTAATCCTCCTCGACCATTCAGCTGCCTTTGACACTGTGGACCATCCCCTTCTCCTCAACACGTTACCCAACCTTGTCTTCAGTTACTCTGTCCTCTCCTGGTTCTCCTCATCTCTCTGGCCCTTCATTCTCAGTCTCCTTCGCGGGCTCCTCCTCTCCCTCCCTTCCCCTAACTGTAGGGGTTCCTCAAGGGTCAGTTCTTGGTTCCCTTCTATTCTCCGTCTATACTCACTCCCTTAGTGAACTCATTGCTTCCGTGGCTTCAACTATCATCTCCATACAGATGACGCCCAAATCTATATTTCCTCCCCTGTTTCCTCTCCCTCCCACCAGGCTCACATCTCCTCCTGCCTTCAGGCCACCTCCACTTGGATGTCCTTCTGCCACCTAAAACTCAACATGTCCAAGACAGAGCTCCTTATCTTCCCTCCCAAACCCTGTCCTCTCCCTGACTTTCCTGTCACTGTGGACGGCACAACCATAGTTTCCGTCTCACAAGCCCACAACTTTGGTGTCATCCTTGACTCTGCTCTCATTCACTCCACATAGACAATCCGTCACCAAAGCCTGCCAGCCTCACTTTCACATCATCACCAAGATCCACCTTTTCCTCTCCATCCAAAGCACTACCACTTTAGTACAATCAATCATCCTATCCTGAGTGGATTACTGCATAAGCCTCCTTTCTGACCTCCCAACCTCTTGTTTCTCTCCACTTCAGTCCTTACTTCACTCTGCTGCCTAGATTATATTTCCACAGAAACATTCTGGACACGTCAACCCCCTTCCTCAAAAATCTCCTATCAACCTCTGTATCAAGCAAAAACTCCTCACTATTGGCTTCAAAGCACAGCATCACCTTGCCCCCTTTTACCTCATCTCTCTTATCTCCTTCTACATCCCAGTCCACACACTCCGCTCCTCTGGTGCTAACCTTCTCACTGTGCCTCATTCTCACCTGTCTCACCAATGACCCCTGGCCCACATCTTACCTCTGGCCTGGAACGCCCTTCCTCCTCAAATCTGCCAATCACACTTCCCACCTTCAAAGCCCTACTGAAGGCTCACCTCCTCCAATTGGCCTTCCCAGACTAAGCCCCCCCTTTTCCTCAGCTCCCCTTCCCCTCCACGTCACCCCAACTCACTCCCTTTGCTCTGTCCCCCTCTCCCGGGCCCGAAGCACTTTCATTCATTCATTCATTCATTCATTCATTCATTCATTCATTCATTCAGTCGTATTTATTGAGCACTTACTGTGTGCCTAACACTGTACTAAGCGCTTGAGAAGTACAAGTTGGTAACATATAGAGATGGTCCCTACCCAATAGTGGGCTCACAGTCTAGAACAGGGAGACAGACAACAAAACAAAACATGTTAAAATAAAATAAATAGAATAGTAAATATGTACAAGTAAAATAGAGTAATAAATCTGTACAGACATATATAAGGTGCTGTGGGGAGGGGAAGGAGGTAGGGCGGGTGGGATGGGGAGGGGGGAGGGGGAGAGGAAGGAGGGAGCTCAGTCTGGGAAGGCCTCCTGGAGGAGGTGAGCTCTCAGTAGGGCTTTGAAGGGAGGAAGAGAGCTAGCCTGGCGGATGTGTAGAGGGAGGGCATTCCAGGCCACGGGGAGGACGTGGGCTGGGGGTTGACGGCGGGACAGGCGAGAACGAGGCACAGTGAGGAGGTTGGCAGCAGAGGAGTGGAGGGTGCGGGCTGGGCTGTAGAAGGAAAGAAGGGAGGTGAGGTAAGAGGGGGCAAGGTGATGGACAGCCTTGAAGCCGAGAGTGAGGGGTTTTTGCCTGATGTGTAGGTTGACTGGTAGCCACTGGAGATTTTTGAGGAGGGGCGTAACATGCCCAGAGCGTTTCTGGACAAAGATGATCCAGGCAGCAGCGTGAAGTATAGATTGAAGTGGACAGAGACAGGAGGATGGGAGATCAGAGAGGAGGCTGATGCAGTAATCCAGTCGGAATAGGATGAGAGATTGAACCAGCAGGGTAGCGGTTTGGATGGAGAGGAAAGGGCAGATCTTGGCGATGTTGCAGAGGTGAGACCGGCAGGTTTTGGTGACGGAATGGATGTGAGGGGTGAACGAGACAGCAGAGTCGAGGATGACACCATGTTTGCGGGCTTGTGAGACGGGAAGAATGGTAGCGCCGTCAACAGCGATGGGAAAGTCAGGGAGAGGGCAGGGTTTGGGAGAGAAGATAAGGAGTTTAGTCTTGGACATATTGAGTTTTAGATGGCGGGCAGACATCCAGATGGAGATGTCTTGAAGGCAGGAGGAGACACGAGCCTGAAGGGAGGAAGGGAGAGAGAGCAGGGGCAGAGATGTAGATTTGGGTGTCATCAGCGTAGAGATGATAGTTGAAGCCGTGGGAGCAAATGAGTGCACTTGTGTATATAAGTACATATCTATAATTCTATTCATTTATATTAATGCCTGTTTATTTGTTTTGCTGTCTGTCTCCAAACTGTAAGCCCAGTGTGCGCAGGGATTGCCTCTCTTTATTGCTAAATTGTACTTTCCAAGCATTTAGTACAATGCCCTGCACACAGTAAGTGCTCAATAAATATGATTGAATGAATGAATGAGAAATTCTATAACTCTTCACTAAAAGTATTATGAAAAAAGAAATAGCAAACATGATAGACCATCAAACAGATCTAATTCTAATGCATCCTCAAGTCTCTTTCATACATTTGGTGTGTAGTTACATCTAATGAAAAGTTGCTATAAAAATTAAATTTTTAATAACTCACTAAAAACATTTCCATTCTCTGTAGAATATATATGCATGAGTGAAGGGTGCTTTGGGGTGCAGATAAATGAAAGCGTTTTTTTGGAATGTTAAAAGAGTTTCTCTTCCACATTCTGAGTCCTTGAAGTCAAAATCAACTCCATGTTTAGAAAAATCTGAATTTAAGAATCTCCAACTACAAAAATAAAACAACAGCCTTGGCTTTGGGTCTTGGATTTTAACTGGGATTTTCTGTCTGCCCACCATCTAAAACTCAACATGTCCAAGACTGAACTCCTTATCTTCTCTCCCAAACCCTGCCCTCTCCCTGACTTTTCCATCGCTGTCGACGGCACTACCATCCTTCCCGTCTCACAAGCCCGCAACCTTGGTGTCATCCTCGACTCCGCTCTCTCGTTCACCCCTCACAACCAATCCGTCACCAAAACCTGCCGGTCTCACCTTCGCAACATCGCCAAGATCCGCCCTTTCCTCTCCATCCAAACCGCTACCCTGCTCGTTCAAGCTCTCATCCTATCCCGTCTGGATTACTGCATCAGCCTCCTCTCTGATCTCCCATCCTCCTGTCTCTCCCCACTTCAATCCATACTTCACGCCACTGCCTGGATTGTCTTTGTCCAGAAACGCTCTGGGCATGTTACTCCCCTCCTCAAAAATCTCCAGTGGCTACCAATCAACCTATGCATCACGCAAAAACTCCTCACCCTCGGCTTCAAGGCTCTCCATCACCTCGTCCCCTCCTACCTCACCTCCCTTCTCTCCTTCTACAGTCCAGCCCGCACCCTCCGCTCCTCTGCCACTAATCTCCTCACCGTGCCTCGTTCTCACCTGTCCCGCCATCGACCCCCAGCCCACATTCTCCCCCTGGCCTGGAATGCCCTCCCTCTGCACAACCGCCAAGTTAGCTCTCTTCCTCCCTTCAGAGCCCTACTGAGAGCTCACCTCCTCCAGGAGGCCTTCCCAGACTGAGCCCCCTCCTTCCTCTCCCCCTCCTCTCCCTCCCCATCCCCCACCTTACCTCCTTCCCCTCCCCACAGCACCTGCATATATGTATATATGTTTGTACGTATTTATTACTCTATTTTATTTGTACATATTTATTCTATTTATTTTGTTAACATGTTTTGTTTTGTTCTCTGTCTCCCCCTTCTAGACTGTGAGCCCAATGTTGGGTAGGGACCATCTCTATATGTTGCCAACTTGTACTTCCCCAGCGCTTAGTACAGTGCTCTGCACACAGTAAATGCTCAATAAATATGCTCGAATGAATGAATGGAATGCCCTCCCTCCACACATCCACCAAGCTAGCTTTCTTCCTCCCTTCAAAACCCTACTGAGAGCTCACCTCCTCCAGGAGGCCGTCCCAGACTGAGCCCCCTCCTTCCTCTCCCCCTCCTCCCCCTCCTCATCCCCCCCCGCCTTACCTAATTCCCCTCCCCACAGCACCTGTATAGATATATATATACATATGTTTGTACGTATTTATTACTCTATTTATTTATTTATTTATTTTATTTGTACATATTTATTCTATTTATTTTATTTTGTTAATATGTTTTGTTTTGTTCTCTGTCTCCCCCTTCTAGACTGTGATCCCACTGTTGGGTAGGGACTGTCTCTATATGTTGCCAACTTGTACTTCCCAAGTGCTTAGTACAGTGCTCTGCACACAGTAAGCGCTCAATAAATACGATTGAATGAATGAATGAATTTTCCTTAGGCTGCCTTGTTGGAGACCTAGTGAATTTTTTAGAAATAAATTAAATAGATGAAATTTTATACTGCATAAGAACTGAATTTGTTTCAATTTTCTATATAGGTCAAATCACAAGAACACTTTTTTTCCTTTATTTCTAGATGAGGCCTCCCATCACAAAATGAATGACATCCACTCATCATAATCCTGCTAACAGCAATATATGACCTAGATATGTTTTCACAAATCCTTAAGAGTGATTTGTTTCTCTGGTAAGAGTCAGTACAGCTGGAAGGGGCCAGTGTCAAACGATCTATTTTAAAATCTGCCACAGTAACTCAATTTATACGCAAAGCAGGGCTATTCTGATAGTATTCAGGATGATGCCATTCTGAGCCCTGCTCACCTCTTTCCGAATTAATGCTCCTTTCTTCCCAATCACGCTATCCCATTACTCTCCTTTGTCCTGCAACATTTCTCTGTTGGTTAATCATTTACACAATTCCCTATCATTTACGCCTATTCTTTCCACTCTTAACTAGTGTATATCCCATATATAAGAAGCTCCTCAAGATGAGAAGCAGTGTGGCATATTGGCTAGAGCACAGACCTGGGAGCCAAAAGGGCCTGGATTGGAATCCTGGCTTTGCCACTTGTCTGCTGTGTGACCTTGGGCAAATCACCTAACTTCTCTGTGCCTCAGTTACCTCATCTGTAAAATGGGGATGAAGACTGGGAGCCCTTTGTGGAACAGGAACTGTGTCCAACTCGATTTGCTTGTATCCATCCTGTATCCACAGTGCCTGGCACATAGTAAGCCCTTAACGAATACCACAAATTTTTAATAATAATAAAGTAAGGGCTTAATAAATATGATCGAATGAATTACTGAAAGTCCTTCTGTATCCCAAGCCCATGTTCTATCCACTAGGCCATGCTGTTTCTCAGTACCCAGTATTCCAATGTTAGCAATACTCTTCAGCACCAAGAACATTTGGAGGGTACAACTTTGTTTTTGTTAAGAATTCTGAATACTCTATTAGTGAACTGACAAAAAAAATGGATTCAAGGCAATGCGAAATAGGTTGCTATCATACACACTACTATGTTGCAAATTATGTTACAAATTACAGTATGATTCACTTTAGGTTGCTATGATGATACTATGTTGCAAATTACAGTATATTTCATTTTAATCCTGCTTTCAGATCCCATACCTAAAAAACTGTTTTTTTCTTTCATCCTCCAAAAGACAATTCTCTTCAGAGTCCTCATTATTTACATTCAGCCTAACTCATCAGCATTTGCCATTTACTAGGGACTCGACAGTCACCTCTTGGCTCCTGATTAACATTTAATCACCACAGTTATGTAAGAAGCAGGAAACATTTCATCCCCAATAACAAGTCTTTAATATGAAAAAAACCATTCATTACATTTTTATGGAATCTTAGTTACTTCAAGAAATGCCATAAAATTTAAAAGCTTCAGGGCAGTAATGAAAACTATTCAAATGCCAAGATTTAAATGTATCGTATACAGTCTTGTAGACATGGAAAATGAATAGTTATAATTTTGTTCCTAAGTACTTTTAGGGTTTTGCCACAAATTTGTCAAAAATAAATTTGGAGCAGGCTATTAGTTCAAATTCAAGTCTTAGCTGTGTTTATGACTTTGTATACAAAACCAATCTGTGTAAGTGTAGAGTATATTCATATGGGTTATTTGTATTTATTTTTTTAAAGATACAGCATTAAGGCTCTCAGCTTTCTTTACTTTTGGGGTAAAAGGATAGGTATGACTGAAATCTTTTATTCGAGCTATGTGGTATTTTAGATTCCCAACATGAAATGTTTCATAGTTATTAACTTCCCTAATTAAACTGGTTATCTGAGTTACTATAGATGCAGCAAGACTACAAGGAAGATTCAATCTTCCACCATTAACTGTGTTCCTCTAATGCCAACTCATTCACTTTACCTCAAACTTATCTATCTCCTCGACGAACCCCTTGCCCATGTGTTCCCTTTGACCTGGAATTCCTTCCCCTCCATACTGACAGACCACCACCCTCCCCATCTTCAAAGCTTTACTAAAATCATATCTCCTCCAAGAGATTTTCCCCAACTAGGCCCTTTTCCCCTTATCCCCCTCCGTTCTGCATCACCTATGCACTTGGATCTGTATCCTCTAAGAACTTGATATTCAACCCACAGCACTTACGCCCATATCCGTAAATCTATTTATATTGTCTGTCTCCCCCTCTAAACTGTAAGCTCCTTGTGGACAGGGAATGTGTCTACCAACCCTGTTGTACTGTTCTCTCCCAAGCACTTAGTACAGTGCTCTGCACACAGCAAGCACTCAATAAATAGCACTGATTGATTGATTGAACTAAACTAAAAGCAGAGATGATTTGGAATAAAGATGACTGCAAATATGACAGTGAAAAGATAACATTTAAAAATTGTACTTTATTGCTATCTGTCAACCAATAACTAGACTAGCATGAGTGAGTTTGCCCTATCAAGTTGATGTATGGTGTCAACAGGGAATGCACTTCAATAAAGCTTCAAACTATACTGGCAACAGCTCTAACAAATAATCATTACTGAGTTCCTTAATTGGCTAGACAATTTTACATTAACTATTTCTTACTGGACTCAGGTTTTCGATTCTCCTTAGAAGTGGATTTTATTTTAAATTGAAAAAGTACTTGGGAAAATCAGAATGTTAAAATATTTTGAATGTAAAGTAAATGTTAGGAATAAAATTTTCTTCCCTCAAGAATTGCTAGTGGTCGCCCTCTAATATACTACATTTATATAATGATTGGAAGAATACTACTTTCCCACCCGCTCAAATCTTTCCTCTGAAATTCTCCTATAAGCAAATAGCTAAGAGATGTATTATTATGAAAAGATTGGAAATGGAGGCCAAAATTCCCACAGGAATTCAGGGATAGACTGTCCAAACAAACTATATAATTAGGTTACCAATTAAGAATATTCAAAAGAAAGGGAATGAGTCATTTCAAACTATTAATCTTAAAAATAGCCTTCCCTTTTTAGAGAAAGGTTCCACTTGCTCAATGAAGCAATAGGGAACAATGGCAGGGAGGTACTTTATCGATCAAGAAGCGATTGTGAGTGATTGAAAATGGTACCACTTTGAAAAACCGAGTGAACAAGTTATGCTGTGGACTGTAACCAAAGATAAGAAAATGTCACCCAGGTGATGGGGTGAGTGGCCAGGAGATGGGAGATGGCCAGGAGAGGGATGGAGTGGAGAGGGTGGATCCAGGCTATAACTAGATGCCACAGTCACCTCCCACTGTCTTTATGACTACCCAGCAAGAGACCCTCTGGTCCATATCACCTGTCTACTTGTTCTGTTTTGCTGCCTGACTTCCCCTTCTAGACTGGGAGCCCACTGTTGGGTAGGGACTGTATCTATATGTTGCTGAATTGTACTTTCCAAGTGCTTAGTACCGTACTCTGCGTACAGTAAGCACTCAATAAATACGATTGAATGAATAAATTAATATCTCTCTTCGAGTCATTTCTGTCTGAGCTCCCATCTTAAAATCTTCCAGGCCAAAGCTCTCCCATCTTGTAAGTCTCCATACACTCTACTATTTCCCCTATTCATAGTCTATTTTAATGTCTTTCTCCCACCTACAGATTGTAAATTCCTTGTGGGCAGGGGATCACATCTACCAACTCTGTTGTAGTGTACTTTCCCAAGCACTTAGTAAAGTGTTCTGCACACAGATTTGCCTTGACTTGCTCCCTCTATTTATTCCTTCTCCCAGCCCCACAACACTTATGTACATATCTGTAATTTATTTATATTAATGTCTGTCTCTCCACCTCTAGACTATAAGCTCGTTGCGGGCAGGGGATGTTTACTGTTGTATGATACTCTCCCAATCACTTTGTATAGTGCTCTGCACACAGTAAGCGCTCAATAAATACGATTGAATGAAGGAATTAAATGGATTATGAGTAGGACAGCAACCTGGGGACTGAGCCATTGGCTTGGGAAAAGCCACAGTTTCATGACTCTGAGATGGTGGCGGCAACTTCCAAAAGAGGAGCTACTTACCACTTCAAGAGCAACAGTCCTTAAACCACCCCTCCCCTGTACTGAGGCCTGGGCAGGGTTGGTTTCTCAAACTAAAGTCCCTAGGGCGTGATGGGGAGGGAGAGACTCCAGAAGTGAACTACTATGGTGACAGGAATTCCACACTTTAAAACTGCTTTCCCCTAGCCCTCCCTAAGTGCCGCCTTGCCCGACTGCTTGCAGTTACGACAGTATAGCCAGAGAGAGAGGGGAAGGGAAAGGATAAGATAAAAAGCTTAGTTATGATGCTGAGGCAGGAAGGGACCAGGAAGTGGGAAAAGCCAAGAGTTTTCTGTCTGATCCATTGCTAATGGAGTAAAGCAAACATGTGTAGTGATCATGGTCCTGTTCAATTTATTCTGGGCAGCCATATTGGAGGATAATAGCTAATATAAATACAGTATTTGTTAGGTGCTTACTACTTGCTAAGCACTGGGATACATTCAATATGATCACATCAGACCCTGTCTCTAGCCCACTTGGGACTCACAGTCTAAAAGGATAGGAGAACACATATTTAATCTTCATATTATTAACTGTGGTATTCATTTATTAAGTGCTATGTGCCAAGCACTGTAATAAGCACTTGGGTGGATAAAGGATAATCAGGTTGGACACAGTCCCTGTCCCACATGGGCTCACAGTCTAAGTCAGAGGGAGAATAGGTACTGAATCCCCACTTTACTAAATGGGATATTTATTAAGTTCTTACTATGTACCAAACACTGTACTAATCACTGAGATAGATACAAGATAATCAGGTCAGACAGTCCCTGTGCTTCTGACCCCATTCCCTCTCATCTTATGAAATCTCTCCCTCTGTCCCTCCTCCCCTCCTTAACTTTCATCTTCAACCGCTCACTCTCCACTGGTTCCCTCCCTTCTGCCTTCAAACATGCCCACGTCTCCCCATCGTAAAAAAACCCTCTTTTGACCCCACCTCCCCTTCTAGTTATCGCCCATCTCCCTCCTACCATTCCTTTCCAAACTCCTTGACCGCGTCATCTACACACGCTGCCTCAAATTCCTCAATGCCAACGCTCTCCTTGACCGCCTCCAATCTGGCTTCCGTCCCATACATTCCACGGAAACTGCCCTCTCCAAAGTCACCAATGACCTCCTGCTTGCCAAATCCAACGGCTCCTACTCTATCCTAAATCTCCTCAACCTCTCAGCTGCCTTCGACACTGTGGACCACCCCCTTCTCCTCAACATGCTATCCAACCTTGGCTTCACAGACTCTGTCCTCTCCTGGTTCTCTTCTTATCTCTCCGGCCGTTCATTCTCAATCTCTTTTGCGGGCTCCTCCTCCCCCTCCAATTCCCTTACTGTAGGAGTTCCTCAAGGGTCAGTTCTTGGTCCCCTTCTGTTCTCTATCTACACTCACTCCCTTGGTGAACTCATTCGCTCCCACGGCTTCAACTATCATCTCTACGCTGATGACACCTAAATCTACATCTCTGCCCCTGCTCTCTCTCCCTCCCTCCCTTCAGGCTCGTGTCTCCTCCTGCCTTCAGACATCTCCATCTGGATGTCTACCCGCCATCTAAAACTCAACATGTCCAAGACTGAGCTCCTTATCTTCCCTCCCAAACCCTGCCCTCTCCCTGACCTTCCCATCACTGTTGACGGCACTACGATCCTTCCTGTCTCACAAGCCCGCAACCGTGGTGTCTTTCCTCTCCATCCAAACTGCTACCCTGCTCATTCAAGCTCTCATTCTATCCCGTCTGGACTACTGCACCAGCCTTCACTCTGATCTCCCATCCTCGTGTCTCTCTCCACTTCAATCCATACTTCATGCTGCTGCCCGGATTATCTTTGTCCAGAAACGTTCTGAGCATATTACTCCCCTCCTCAAAAATCTCCAGTGGCTACCAATCAATCTGCGCATCAGGCAGAAACTCCTCACCCTGGGCTTCAAGGCTCTCCATCACCTCGCCCCCTCCTACCTCACCTCCCTTCTCTCCTTCTACTGCCCAGCCCGCACCCTCCGCTCCTCCGCCGCTAATCTCCTCACTGTACCTCGTTCTCGCCTGTCCCGCCGTCGACCCCCGGCCCACGTCATCCCCCGGGCCTGGAATGCCCTCCCTCTGCCCATCCGCCAAGCTAGCTCTCTTCCTCCCTTCAAGGCCCTGCTGAGAGCTCACCTCCTCCAGGAGGCCTTCCCAGACTGAGCCCCTTCCTTCCTCTCCCCCTCGTCCCCCTCTCCATCCCCCCATCTTACCTCCTTCCCTTCCCCACAGCACCTGTATATATGTATATATGGTTGTACATATTTATTACTCTATTTATTTATTTATTTATTTTACTTGTACATTTCTATCCTATTTATTTAATTTTGTTGGTATGTTTGGTTCTGTTCTCTGTCTCCCCCTTTTAGACTGTGAGCCCACTGTTGGGTAGGGACTGTCTCTATGTGTTGCCAATTTGTACTTCCCAAGCGCTTAGTACAGTGCTCTGCACATAGTAAGCGCTCAATAAATACAATTGATTGATTGATTGATCCTCGACTCTGCTGTCTCGTTCACCCCTCACATCCAATCCGTCAGCAAAACCTGCCAGTCTCACCTCCGCAACATCGCCAAGATCCGCCCTTTCCTCTCCATCCAGACTGCTACCCTGCTGGTTCAATCTCTCATCCTATCCCAACTGGATTACTGCATCAGCCTCCTCTCTGATCTCCCATCCTGGTGTCTCTCCCCACTTCAATCTATACTTCACGCTTCTGCCCCTATCATCTTTGTGCAGAAACGCTCTGGGCATGTTACTTCCCTCCTCAAAAATCTCCAGTGGCTACCAATCAACCTCCACATCAGGCAAAAACTCCTCACTCTCGGCTTCAAGGCTGTCCATCACCTCGCCCCCTCCTACCTCACCTCCCTTCTTTCCTTCTACGGCCCAGCCCGCACCCTCCGCTCCTCTGCCGCTAATCTCCTCAATGTGCCTCGTTCTCGCCTGTCCCGTCGTCGACCCCCGGCCCACGTCCTCCCCCTGGCCTGGAATGCCCTCCCTCTGCACATCTGCCAAGCTAGCTCTCTTCCTCCCTTCAAAGCCCTACTGAGAGCTCAACTCCTCCAGGAGGCCTTCCCAGACTGAGCCCCCTCCTTCCTCTCCCCCTACTCCCCATCCCCCCTGCCTTACCTCCTTCCCCTCCCCACAGCACCTGTATACATGTATATATGTTTGTACATATTTATTACTCTATTTATTTATTTTACTTGTACATATTTACTATTCTATTTATTTTATTTTGTTAATATGTTTTGTTTTGTTGTCTGTCTCCCCTTCTAGACTCTGAGCCCGCTGTTGGGTAGGGACCGTCTCTATATGCTGCCAATTTGTACTTCCCAAGCGCTTAGTACAGTGCTCTGCACACAGTAAGCACTCAATAAATACAACTGAATGAATGAATGAATGAATTCAATCGTATTTATTGAGCACTTACTGTGTCCACAGCACTGCACTAAGTGCTTGGAAAGTACAATTCAGCAATAAAGAGAGACAATCCCTGCCCACACTGGACTTACACCCAAATGGGGCTTCCAGTCTGGAGCCGGGGTGGGGTGTAACAGTTACTGAATCCCAGTTTAACAGATGAGGAAACTGAGAAACAAAAAAGTTAAATGCTTGCCCATGATAACATAGCAGGCAAGTGGCAGAGCAGGGATTAGAATGCAGGTCTTCTAATTGCCAGGCCTGTGGCATTCAATCATTCATTCAGTCATATTTTTTAAGCACTTACTGTGCGCAGAACACTGTACTAAGTGCTTGGGAAAGAACAGGAAGACAATAAACAGTGACAATCCCTGCCCACAACGAGCTCACAGTCTAGAGGGGGTGAGGCAGACATCAATACAAATAAATAAAATTACAGATATGTAATAAGTGCTGTGGGGCTGGGGGATGGGGGTAGGGACCGTCTCTATATGTTGCCAACTTGTACTTCCCACGCGCTTAGTACAGTGCTCTGTACACAGTAAGCGCTCAATAAATACGATTGAATGAATGAATGAAGAGCAAAGGGATCAAGTCAGGGCAAAACAGAAGGGAAGGGGAGATGAGGAAAAGTGGGGTGTATACTGGGAAGGTTTCTTGGAGGCTTTGGCTATGTTACTGTTACTGATCAGGAAACTGAAGTACAAAGAAATTAAGTGACTTGCCTAAGGTGGCAGATCTGGGAATCAGAACCCAGATAACCTGACCCAGGCCTGGGCTCTCTCCACTAGGCTCTTCTTTTTCTTAAGAAGGCAATGAGATCTGAGTGTGGGAGTTAGAAAATGTTTAGAAAATGCTTCCACACCACCGGGAAACTTTCAATTTGGTGGACTTTGAGCACAATCCAAAGTCCCAAAAACAATCATTCAGAAATTACTGTATGCAGATGACGGTGGCCCAGGGGCACACATAGAAGAGAACAACATGCAAATACAGGGTTGGTTTATTCATTCAATCAATCGTATTTATTGAGCACTTACTGTGTACAGAGCACTGTATTAAGCACTTGGAAAGTACAATTCGGCAACAGAGATAATCCCTACCTAACAACGGGCTCACAGTCTATACAACAGGCTCATGGTCTAGACTGACTCAGCCAGATGCTGTGGGTGGGTGGGCAATAAGTCTAAAGAAAACTGTGGTGATGTATCAGCCAGCTCCAGGGAAGTCAATATGCACAACCATTCATTCATTCATTCAATCATATTTACTGAGTGCTTACTGTGTGCAGAGCACTGTACTAAGTGCTTGGGAAGTACAAGTCAGCAACAAATAAAGACGGTCCCTACCCAACAATGGGCTCACAGTCTAGAAGGGGGAGACAGACAACAAAACATGTAGACAGGTGACAAAACCATCAGAATAAATAGAATTATAGCTATATGCAAATCATTACTAAAATAGAGTAGTAAATATGTACAAGTAAAATAAATAGAGTAATAAATATGTACAAATATATACAAGTGTTGTAGGCTGGGGGTGGGGGGGCAATGGAGAGGGGAGGAGGAGAGGAATATTGTCCATTCAGAGCTACACAGTGCTACAGAATTCTGTTACCTACACTAACCAATGAGGCAGTGACTGACAACAAAGTGGAAAGCATTCAAGTAGCCCAGTTCATTCTCTGGGGGATTTGTCAATCAGCGTAGACAGATTGTGGCGACAGTCCATTATCAGGCTCTGGACCAAACTAAAGGTCCCCAGAGTTGTCTACTTGACTGATCATTTCTACAGCTATGAGATCTGGATCTCACAGAATGCCCTCATTCTAGCTTCTCGAGCAGGTCCATCAGTGTCACTTGCAGGCCATAATCGATCTCAAATGGCAAGACAAGATCATGACCTGTGAAGTTCTGGGACGGAGTTGGTCTCCTAGCAGCGAAGCTGCGCTCACCTGATCCCAGCTATGCTGGGTGGGCCGTGAGAGGTCAACGAGTAACCCATGGGATGCCCAAACAACTGCTGTATGGAGAGCTGAAAGTGGGTAATGGAAAGCAAGGAAGGCAGAGGAAACACTTCAAGAACACGGTAAAGTAACGCCTCAGACAAGGCTGCAACCCAGTTGAAAGCTGGGAATCAACTGCAGGGGCTAGACCAGACAATATTAGACACTGTTTTCATTCATTCTTCACTCATTCATTCATTCAATTGCAATTATTGAGCACTTACTGTGGGCAAAGCACTGTTATAGCCATAAACAATAAACAGACACATTCCCTGCCCACAGCGAGCTTAACCGAAGTGACTATTGTAGAGCAAAAGGCTCAGAAAGCAACATGGCTTGTTGGAAAAAGCATGGATCTGGGAATCAGAAGAACCTAGGTTCTAACCCTAGCTCAGCCACTTGCCTGCTGTGTGACCCTGAGCAAGTCATTTCACTTCTCTGTGCCTCACTTACCTCAGCTGTAAAATGGGGATTAAAAGGGTGAACCCTATGTGGGACAGGGACTGTGTCCAACCTGATTTGCTTGTATCTTCCCCAGCTATGTGCCTGGCACATAGTAAGCACTTAACAAAACACAAAACAACAAAAAAAAGAGTAGGAGCTTGGGAATCAGAGAACCTGTGTTCTAATCCCTGCTCAGACACTTGTCTGCTGTATAACTTTGGGCAAGTCACTTAACTTCTCTGGGCCTCAGTTACCTCACCTGTAAAATGGGGGATAGGAGCTGTGTCCAACATGATTATTATGTATCTACCACAGCACTTAGTACAAAAAAAAAGGAATGGCAGGAGACAAGGAGGCAAGAAAGAAAA
Organism: Tachyglossus aculeatus; assembly: GCF_015852505.1. NCBI lineage: Eukaryota > Metazoa > Chordata > Mammalia > Monotremata > Tachyglossidae > Tachyglossus > Tachyglossus aculeatus. Next base: position 41,112,288 of record NC_052066.1, read on the forward strand.
CTGTGAAAATAGGCACTACAGACTTCAAACAAGACAACACAACAAAGTGCACAATGTGGTTGTGACTGTGGGGTCCTTTTCATTCACACACTCACGCTCCTGTGTGAATTTCAACCATCAGTAGGATCTTCAGGGAATACAAAGGACAGCCATGGAAACAGCCTCCTTTTCATACCTTCCCCAGATTTGTGATCCAGGTCACCATACACATAGATTGAGGGATTTTAATTACTTTTTTCAATTCAGAAATGAGGCCCTCATGTTAAAAATCTCTATTGGGTTTTTCAAGAACACTAATTTAATCATTTATATTCACCAGCTGCTGAATTCTTAATGCAATTCATCAATGTGTTTGTTTACACTATTTCTGTTCATGTACAAAATTATTCTATAAAACACAGCAAATTTCTTTATTAAAATCCTTAGACCTGTCATGTATGGCAAATAAAATGCAGAAACCATCAACATTTCCCCTTCCTGTAGCTATACAAAAAGTATTTACTGCTAATATACACTTTCATGTGAGTGAGCACTTAAGTATTTTGCCTGCATCAAATATTTCATTCTAAAATTCCTACCAAAAGAAAGCTGGCAAAAATAGATGTTTGCCTATTACAACTTTAAATAAAACCAGAAATTTAAGTCAAAATAAAAGTGTTTTGCAGCCTGTAAAATGTCTCCCATCTCCCCAATTTTTCACCAGCCAGCTTGCCCACCTACACCAGTTAATAGTGATGCCATTTGAGAGGGAAGAATGCATTACCTATGCACTTGGATCGGAACCCTTCCTCTAGATTGTGAGTTCGTGGTGGGCAGGGAACGTGTCTACCAACACTGTTGTGAGAAGCAGCATGGCATAGTTGATAGAGCATGAACCTGGCAGTCATAAGGTCATGGATTCTAATCTCAGCTCCGCCACATGTCTGCTGTGTGATCCTGGACAAGTCACTTCACTTCTCTGTGCCTTAGTTTCCTCAGCTATACAGTGGGGATTAAGACTGTGAGCCCCATGTGGGACAGGGAGTGTGTTCAGCCCAATTTGCTTGTATCTACCCCAGTGCTTAGTGCAGTGCTTGGCACATAGTAAGCACTTAACAAATACCACAATTATTATTATTATTATTACTGTTCTCTCCCAAGTGCTCAGTATAATGCTCTGCAAACATTAAACTCAATAAATACCATTGATCAATACAAGTTTATGCTATTCATATTCACCCCACCCTCAGTGCCCCCAGCACTTAATGTATATACCCATAATTTATTTTAATGTCTGTGTCTTCCAAGAGTGCTTAGTACAATGCTCTGCATAGAGTAAGTGCTCAGTAAATACCACTGACTACTGATTAATAGGATCTATTTTTAGTCTTTGTTGCTTGACACCTATGGGCTTTTCTGAGCCTTTAATAATTTCTCTGGGTGTTAAAAGAAAACAATGTAATGTTATTTCATAACTTTTTAAGAGTGGTGAACAGTGTCCACTTTCCCTAATCACTGAAACATTTAAAATAACTACTATCAATCAATCAGTGGCATTTATTGAACAATTACTAGGTGCAGAGCATTGTACTATGCACTATCTGGAAAAAGTTTCAACTGCTCAAGACAACTTACTCCAACTTGTACTAAACTACATATTACAAGAAATCAAATGCTTTTATGACGGATGAAAATGGCTCAATGAGAATTGGTCACTTTATATTTTTTCTAATGCCCTCCCAAAGCACAGAGCTTGTAATTTGATTTGAGCAAATCTTTCAAGCGAGCAATTGGTTTAAATATGCAGTGAAGAGAAGACATGAGCTCGTAAAATAATTACAGAAAAATAAGAAATAGTTTACAAAATATCTTACAGAAAGTGAATCAAACTGGCACAGACATTGATTTCAAGGCATTTCGTACTTCACCTGCACGATGCAATCTAGCCACAGTTTTTCCAGTAACCATCCACAGAATAACCATGCGATGACTATTTTGTAGCTTAAGCCAAAATAATTGTAGTCTCAGTTTCCATTTAATGGATGGGCATATCACTGACTACATCACAACACACACATTCTCTGGCAGACACTGAATGTTTAATTGGAGGGAGCAAGGATATATTATTGTGAAGTAGACAAGACTGCACTCTACTCTCACAGGAATAGCTGTCAGCCTGATTTCTTCAGCTGAATTCAGGCCATGATGACACTGATTATGCTAAATTTGTTGGGAGGAAAAGAAGGATTTCTCTTTTCAAGTCCAGTCCTGATTTTTATTTTCTAATTTCCTACAGACTTTTTATACATAAAGTATTCTTTTCTCAAATACATTCTATTGAAAGTGATTACCTGTAATGAAGGATACTGTGTACATTAGCTTTGATGTTGCAGAAGCCAACTCTGAATTTTCAAATAAAAGAGAATATATTATATTGCTTCCTATTGCTTCAGAAAGTCATATTATCGCTGATGCAAAATACAGTGCACTCTCATTATAATGCATTACTGTACTATAAATCATGCCATAGTGCATTTGCTAAACCTACTTCCACTGCTGGATTTTGGACTTGAACAACTGGAGAAATTGTACCCCTTGGTGGCAGGCTTCTAAAACCTAAAATTAATCTCATATATTTTCAAGAAAGTTCTAAAAAATAAGCAACTGCTTCAAGGATATAATTTTTAAAAAATAAAGTTTAAGAATTCTAAAGTACCTCAGTTAATAACCCATAACAGAAAAGGCTTGACTGTGCTATTCATTCTAAAGATGTGATCAGAAGAGTAACAAACTAAAGTACCAGTTTGTGAAGTCATTATTTTTGCACACCCTTAGTCACCTTTTTACTTTTTGATCAGAGATCCAAGAGTATTGATACAGATGTCTTTTGTATGATCATGAAGGTATCCATTTTTGTTTTCTCCAACTTACAGGTCTGAGCTTGGCTGGTGATGGTAGTAAATCACTCTTAAAGAAACCCAAAAAGTACATCTTTCCTTTTCCTAGTCTAATTTTTTTTCATTTCTACTACCTTTGTTGGCTACTTATTGAGCACCGACACTTAGTTCCTCTCTAACATGTATTTTCACCACAAAGCAAAATTAGGGAATGTTCTCCTGACTTGTGCCTATCTGAGCAACATACTACTTGTTCGAAGATATGACTGTGTACACTCATTTACTTTACTCAAAACTGGTAACATTTCTCAGCTTTCCTCTACCAATGCCATTTATATTTTAAATATCAATCAAAATATTTATTCTTGGAGAGACAGCATTGCCTAATAGAAAGGGCAATAGATTGGAGTCAGACTAGGGTTCAAATCCCAGCTCTTTGACTTGCAGCATGATGATCTCAAGCAAGTTTTTTCATTCTCTTTGTGCCTGTTCTCTCATTGTTTTTTGCTTTTTTTGAATGTTACTTGTTAAGCACTTACTATGTTCCAGGCACTGTACTGAGTGCTGGAGTAGATACAAGATAATCAGGATGCACACAGTCCCTGACCCACATGGGGCTCACTATCTACGTGACTGTACAAGCCCATTTGTAAAATGAGGATCAGATACCGGCTCTCAATCAATCAATGGTATTTACTGAACGTTTATTTGGTGCAGAGCACTGTACTATGCACCTGGGAGAGTAGAATGAAACAGAGTTGGTAGATACATTCCCTGGCAACAAGAAGCTTACAGTTTCCCTGTACTATGAGAATCTGTGTGGAATTGGATTTTTTTATGTGGTTTGGCACAGAGAAAGCAATTAATACTGTAATTATTATTATTATTACTTTGTGAAAGCCCTATGTTTTGCATAGTGATATACACCAAAGAAAAATGCTGTCACACTGCACAGTATTGAAATCCCTTATCCACTGATTTCAGAAATTGGTTTAAAATATCCCAAACACATTCAGTAATCACCTCTCCGGAGTGAGTCAACAGCCATATAAATTACACTATTTCAGGTACTTAATCAATGAACCACAACAGTCACAGTAAACCATACAATTTACTGGATTTATAGTTATTTGATCCTGTTGTAACAGAACTGGTAGCAAACAGCAGGAAAGAGGAGACTTGGATAAATGGGAAATAAACTTCCCAATATGAGAAGAGGGTTAATTCACTCAACATCTATCCTGTGAAATGGTTTGTGCTGCTACTTACAGTCTTGTGGCATAGGAAATTCAGAACAGAATGGTTATTCAGTAATTTCTGCACTGCTGAAAAACACATTTACTTAAGAAATTACAATCATATTTCTTAAATGCTTACTATGTATCAAGCATTATATTAAGTGCTGAGCTAAATTCAACATAATCAGATGATACACAGTCCTTGTCCTTCATTGGGTTCACAATCTAAGAAATACAGCACAGCAGGCACTTTATCCTCAATCAATCAGTGGTATTTATTGAACACTTGCTGTGTGTAGAGCACTAAACAAAGTGACTTGGAGGGTACAGTAAAATAGAATTGGTAGGCACAATCCCTGCTCACAAGGACTTTACAGTCTAGAGTTTCTGAGATGAAGTAACTGAACTACAGAGAGGTTACGTGACATGCCCAAGGTCACAAAGCAATACAGTGACAGAGCTGGGCCTAGAACTCAGGTATAATGAATCCCAGGCCTATTTTACTGTCACTAGACCACACTACCTATGTCCAGCATGTATCAAGTACTGTACAACTCCTTGCTAAACAAACACCAGTTTTGAGCAAAACTTCTGGCTTGATATTCACATCAGGGCTCCGAAGGAAAAGAATCAATAACAATAATACTAATAATCATGGTATTTTATTCATTAATTCAATTATATTTATTGAGCTCTTACTGTGTGCAGAGCACTGTACTAAGTGCTTGGGAAGTACAAGTCAGCAACACATAGACATGGTCCCTAACCAACAATGGGCTCACAGTCTAGAAGGCGGAGACAGACAACAAAACAAAACATGCAGACAGGTGTCAAAACCGTCAGAATAAATAGAATTACAGCTATATACACATCATTAACAAAATAGAGTAGTAAATATGTACAATTAAAATAAACAGAGTAATAAATCTGTACAAATATATACAAGTGCTATGGGGAGGGGAAGGGGGTAGCACAGGGGGGATGGGGAGCAGGAGAGGAAAAAGGGAGCTCAGTCTGGGAAGGCCTCCTGGAGGAGGTGAGCTCTCAGTTGGGCTTTGAAGGGAGGAAGAGAGCTAGTTTAGCGGATGTGTGGAAGGAGGGCATTCCAGGCCAGGGGAAGGACGTGGGCCGGGAGTCGATGGCGGGACAGGCGAGAATGAGATACAGTGAGGAGGTTAGCGGCAGAGGAGCGGAGGGTGTGGGCTGGGCTGTAGAGGGAGAGAAGGGAGGTGAGGTAGGAGCGGGCGAGGTGATGGAGAGCCTTGAAGCCGAGAGTGAGGAGTTTTTGCTTGATTCGTAGGTTGACAGGCAACTATTTGAGAGTTTTGAGGAGGGGAGTGACATGCCCAGAGCGTTTCTGTACAAAGATAATCCGGGCAGCAGAGTGAAGTATAGACTGAAGTAGGGAGAGTCATGGGGAAGGGAGATCAGAGAGGAGGCTGATGCAGTAATCCAATCTGGATAGGATGAGAAATAGAACAGGAGCAAGATAGCGGTTTGGAAGGAGAGGAAAAGGCGGATCTTGGCAATACTGTGGAGGTGAGACCGGCAGGTTTTGGTGACAGATTGGATGTGTGGAGTGAATGAGAGAACAGATAACACCAAGGTTGTGGGCTTTGTGGGACGGAAAGGATGGTATTGCTGTCTACAGTGACGGGAAAGTCAGGGAGAGGACAGGGTTTGGAAGGGAAGATAAGGAGTTCAGTCTTGGTCATATTGAGTTTTAGATGGCGGGAAGACATCCAGATGGAGATGTCCTGAAGGCAGGAGGAGATATGAGCCTGGAGGGAGGGAGAGAGAGCAGGGGCAGAGATGTAGATTTGGGTGTCATCAGCGTAGAGATGATAGTTGAAGCCGTGGGAGAGAATGACTTCACCAAGGGAGTGAGCATAGATAGAAAACAGAAGGGGACCAAGAACTGACCCTTGAGGAACTCCTATAGTAAGGGGATGGGAGGGGGAGGAGGAGCCCGCAAAGAAGACTGAGAATGAATGGCCGGAGAGACAAGAGGAGAACCAGGAGAGGATGGAGTCTGTGAAGCCAAGGTTGGATAGCCTTGAGGAGAAGGGGGTGGTCCATTGTGTTGAAGGCAGCTCAGAGGTCGAGGAGGATTAGGATAGAGTAGGAGCCATTGGATTTGGTGACCTTTGAGAGGGCAGTTTCGGTGGAGTGTCGGGAACAGAAGCCAGATTGGAGGGGGTCTAGGAGAGAGTTGGCGCTGAGGAATTCGAGGGAGCAAGTGCAGACGACTCATTCTAGGAGTTTGGAAAGTAAGAGTAGGAGGAAGATAGGGCAATAACTAGAAGGGGAGGTGGATTCAAGAGAGGGTTTTTTTTTAGGATGGGGGAGACGTGGGCATGTTTGAAGGCAGAGGGGAAGGAACCAGTGGCGAGTGAGCATTTGAAGATGGAAGTTAAGGAAGGGAGGAGGGAAGGGATGAGAGTTTTCATAAGATGAGAGGGAATGGGGTCCGAAACACAGGTGGATGGAGTAGCACTTGAGAGGAGGGAGGAGATCTCATCTGAAGATACTGCTAGGGAGGATGGGAGAGTAGTGGGGAGGGTTGAGAGCGGGGAGGGGGGATGGAGAAGGGGGAGGGGTGACTGTGGGGAGCTCAGACGTGATGGAGTTAATTTTACTAATGAAGTAGGAGGCCAGATCGTTGGGGGTGAGGGATGGAGGAGGGGGAGGGACAGGGGGCCTGAGGAAGGAGTTAAATGTAGTAACAGCTGATGGGGATGATGGGCATGGGTGTCAATAAGGGAGGAAAAATAGTTGTTAAGCACTTACTATGTGCCAAGCACTGTTCTAAGTGCTGGGGTTGATACAAGGCAATCAGATTGGACACAGTCCCTGTCCGACATGTGGCTCACACTCTTTAGCCCCATTTTACAGATGAGGTAACTGAGGCGCAGAGAAGTGACTTGCTCAAGGTCACACAGCAGACAAGAGGCAGAGCTGGGATTAGAACCCACAACTTCTGACTCAAGCCCGTGCTCTTGCCACTAGGCTACGCTGCTTCAATATGTATACAACCCTGTGTTACCCACAGTAAACACCATAATGCCAAAAATCACTTCACGTGGCCTAGTGGAAAGAGCACGGGCCTGGGAGTCAGAAAACCAGGGTTTTAATCCCAGCTCCACCTTCTGTATGGTCCTGGCTAAATTACATAAATTCTCTGTGCCCCAGTTTCCTCATCTGCAAAATGGGGGTTCAATACCTATTCTCCCTCCTACTTAGACTGCGAACCCAGGCTGGGGCAGGGACTGCCTGACCTGAATACCTTGTTGGATACACCTCAGTGCAGTGCCTGGCACTTAGTAAGAGCTTAGCAAATGCCACAATTATTATTATTATTATTATTATTATTGTTGTTGTTGTTGCTTTATTAACCCCTGCCAAATTCCAGAACAATTTTTCCATGTTTCTCTTTTCTACCTCCCACTGTCCCTGTGAAAAAACCTAACTCACATTATATAACTTTGAAAATTATCCCAGAGTTGCCTCATCAATAGCTAACATCACGATTACATCAGCCATCTTCACATTTAACTCTACACTGATCAAATTCTAATGTATCTACATCAATGATTGATGTAGAAGGCTTGAAAGCACATTTCAGGATCGAAATTCCCTAAATGGTTTGTAAATTTACTGATCCTTGCACCTTAACTAGAAGCCTTTACAGAAGTTAAAGTCAATTTTCCTGGAATGACAGTTGTTTTCTTCAAATACCATCCTTCACTTGGGTCAGAATTCATCCTACCATAACTTCACTCATAAGAGCTCTAATTATCACTTGTTGGTGAGTGTTTAATTTGCAATTTCTAATTAAATTACTGTCTCCTTTTATGGCATTCTTCACAATGACACCCACCCTGAGAACAAAGACCTTAGCACCCGGTTGTTAAGGTCACTAATATGTATTGTTCTCTCTTCCTCCACTTGCCCACTGAGTCACTTCCTCTGTTTCAATTACACTTTAAATTCTTTAAAGCCCATTTCCGCCCTAATCCTCACTCAGCTTTTCTTTCCAAACTCTGGAATTTCCCTTATCTAAGCAAGAGGAATATGTATTTTTTTTATTATGTATTCAAGACCCTATTAGGTCTGGGATCTCAGTGGCTAAGAAAATTTAGCAAAATTTCTGGAAACCGGACCCATTTCTTCTTTAAGAGGTTTGGATGCTGACTTCAGGTAGACAGGTATGCTGCTGAAAAATACATCCATACAAGTTTCTTTTTTCTTTAGAAGAATCAAGAACTTAGTGGTCTCTCTTTTTTTTTTAAATGATATTGGTTAAGTGTTTACTATGTACCAGATGCTGGTGTAGATGCAAGGTAGATCAGGTTGGACAGTTCCTGTCCCACATAAGGCTCATAGTCTCAATCCCCATTTTACTAATGCGGTAACTGAGGCACAGATAAATTAATTGACTTACCCAAGGTCACACAGCAGGTATGTGGCACAGCCGGAACTAGAACCCAGGTCCTCTGATTCCCAGGCCCATGCTCTATCCACCAGGCCATGCTGCTGCTTCTGTGGAAGGCTACGCAGAGCAAATATTATTGGAACCATATTATTTTTACCATAGGTTGCCTCTTTTCATCTTCTCTGCCCACTGTTAGTGAGCATGAACATGTGATTTCATATCTCCTTCTAGACTGTGAGCCTGCTGTTGGGTAGGAACTGTCTCTATACGTTGCCGAACTGTACATTCCAAGTGCTTAGTACAGTGCTCTGCACACAGTAAGCGCTCAATAAATATGATTGAATGAATGAATGAATCTCCACATGTGCCACTTCCCAACACTGCTGGAGCCACAGTAGCCAAGAATATCTCGATTGTAAACTTGTCCATTCATTCATTCAATTATATTTAAGTGCTTACTGTGTGCAGAACACCATACTTGGAGAATACAACAATAAACAGTGATAACCCCTGCCCAAAAAGAGCTCACAGTCTAGAAGTGGAGAGACAGACATCAATACAAATAAATTACAGATATAATTTATATATATATATATATATATAATTGCTTTGGGGCAGAGAGGGGTGGGGTAGAACAAAGTGAGCGAGTCAGGATGACACAGAAGAGCGTGGGAGATGAGAAAAAGTGAGGTTTAGTCTGGGAAGGCCCCTTGGAGGAGATGTGCCTTCAGTGAGATTTTGAAGGTAGGGAGAGTAGCTGTCCAGCAGATCTGAGGAGGGAAGGCATCCCAGGCCAGGGGCAGGACAGCGGGCCAGGAGCTGGCAGTGAGACAGATGAGACTGAGGCAAAATAAGAGGGTCAGCACCAGAGGAGTGAAGGGTTGTAGAAGGAGAGAAGCGAGGTGAGAAAGGATGGAGCAAGGTGATGGAGTGCTTTAAAGCCAATGGTGAGGAGTTTTTGTTTGATACGGAGATGGGTAGGCAACCACTGGAGAGTTTTGAGGAGATGGGGGTGACACGTCCTGAACGTTTTTGTAGAAAGATGATCCTGTTGTGGGCAGGGAACGTGTATACAAACTCTGGTATATTGCACTCTCCCAAACGCTTAATACAGTGCTTCGCAAACAATAAGTGCTGAATAAATACACCAATCAATACATCAATCAATTGATTGATTGAATGATTGATTATCCCAATAGGGATAATAATTGTTTAGGGGATATATACATAAGGGAGACCCTGGCCTCCAAGGGAGGTGAAGCAGAGGCAAACATATTTATTTAGCACTTTCTATGTGCAATCAATCAATCACATTTATTGAGCACTTACTGTGTGCACAGCATTTTACTAAGCACTTGGGTCACTACAACACAACAATATAACAGACCCATTTCCTCTGCAGAGTACAGTACTAAGTACCTGGGAAAGTAAATTACAACAGAGCTGGTACACATGTTTCCTGCCAACAAGGAGCTTAAGGTTTACAGGGGGAAACTGATATTAAAATTAATTACAGATATGTATTTAAGTGCTGTGAGTCTGAGGAGGGGTGAATAAAGGGTACAAATCCAAGTGCAAAGATGACTCATAAGGGAGAGGGAGTAGGAGAAATGGAGGCTTAGTCAGGAGAGGCCTCCTGGAGGAGATGGGATTATTATTATTACTATTATTATGATATTAATAAGAGTATAATGATACATCCAAGTGCATATCCCCACCCTAGCATCCAGAGTCCACCTGCATCTTAGTACCTGCTTGTCCTTACACTAGGTTGTCATGTCCTATGGCTTTCAGCTGTTTTGTCCTCCGTTTGGTCCTGGTGTGGATTCCTTGATGGCCAGGGTTTTAATTTTTAAATGTCCAGAAACGATGTAAGTTCCAGGAATTTATCCAAAGAACCTACTCTGTGAGACTGTCCTCATCACAACTGGACTGAATATACCATAAATTGCCAAATCCAATGGCTCCTTCTCTATCCTAATCCTCCTCGACCTCTCAGCTGCCTTCAACACTGTGGACCATCTCCTTCTCCTCAACACGCTATCCCACATTGGCTTCACAGACTCCGTCTTCTCCTTGTTCTCCTCTTAACTCTCTAGCCATTCATTCTCAGTCTCCTTCCCGGGCTCCTCCTCCCCCTCCCATCCCCTTATTGTACAGGTTCCTCAAGGGTCAATTCTTGGTTCCCTTCAGTTCTCCATCTATACTCATTCTCTTGGTGAACTCATTTGCTCCCATGGCTTCAACTACCATCTCTATGCTGATGACACCCAAATCTACATCTCCACCCCTGCTCTCTCTCCCACCCTCCAGGCTCGTGTCTCCTGCCTTCAAGACATCTCCACCTGGATGTCTGCCCACCATCTAAAACTCAATATGTCCAAGACTGAACTCCTTATCTTCCCTCCCAAACCCTGCCCTCTCCCTGACTTTCCCATCACTGTTGACGGCACTACCATCCTTCCCGTCTCACAAGCCCGCAACCTCAGTGTCATCCTCAACTCTGCTCTCTTGTTCACCCCTCACATCCAATCCATCACCAAAACCTGCCAGTCTCACCTCCGCAACATCACCAAGATCTGCCCTTTCCTCTCCATCCAAACCGCTACCTTGCTGGTTCAATCTCTCATCCTATCCCAACTGGATTACTGCATCAGCCTCCTTTCTAATCTCCCATTCTCTTGTCTCTCCCCGCTTCGGTCTATACTTCACTCTGCCACCCAGATTATCTTTGTGCAGAAACTCTCCAGGCATGTCACTCCCCTCCTCAAAAATCTCCAGTGGTTGCCTATCAATCTTCGAATCAAGCAAAAACTCCTCACTCTCAGCTTCAAAGCTCTCCATCACCTCGTCCCCTCCTACCTCACCTCCCTTCTCTCCTTCTACAGCCCAGCCCACATACTCGCTCATCTGCTGCTCACTTCCTCACTGTGCCTCATTCTTGCCTGCCTTGCCGTCGACTCCTGGCCCACATCCTACCTCTGGCCTTGAATGCCCTCCCTCCACATATGGGCCAAACTAGCTCTCTTCCTCCCTTCAAAGCCCTACTGAGAGCTCACCTCCTCCAGGAGGCCTTCCCAGACTAAGCCCCCTCTTTTTCCTCTTCTCCTCCTTCCCTCCCCATCACTCCATGCCACCTTACCCCCTTCCCCACCCCATAGCACTTGTGTACATTTGTACATATTTATTACTCTATTTTATTAAAGATTTGTATATAGCTATAATTCTATTTATTCTGATGGTACTGACACCTGTCTACTTGTTTCATTTTGTTGTCTGCCTCCCCCTCCTAGACTGTGAGTCCGTTGTTGGGTAGGGACCGTCTCCATGTTGCCAATTTGTATAATGATGGCATTTGTTAAGCGCTTACTATATGCAAAGCACTGTTCTAAGTGCCGGGGGTGGGGGGGAGACAAGGTGATCAAGTTGTCCCACTTGCAGCTCATAGTCTTAATCCCCATTTTACAAATGAGGTAACTGAGGCTCAGAGAAGTTAAGTGACTTGCCCAAGGTCATACAGCAGACATGTGGCAGAGCCGGGATTCAGACCTTTAACTCCGAAACCTGGGCTCTTTCCAGGGAACCACGCTATTTCTCTACTTCCCAAGCACTTAGTACAGTGTTCTGCACACAGTGAGCACTCAATAAATACGACATGAATGAATAAATTACAACTATATTACCTGTAGTAGTATAAGTAGACATAGCATGGTAAAACAGCCAGTCTGCTAACCCCTTGTGACTCGGGCAGGTCACTTAATTTCTGTGTCTCAATTTCCTTCTCTGTAAAGTGGGGAATCCAATACCCGTTATCCCTCCTCCTTCTACTGTGAGCCTTATGTGGGATGGGGACTGTGTCTGACCTGATTGTCTTGTACCTACCCCAGAGCTTATATATATGGTCAAGCATGGTACTAACCTCTGGGGTAGGTACAAGACTATATATATATATGTGCATATATATCCAACGGCTCCTACTCTGTCCTAATCCTCCTCGACCTCTCAGCTGCCTTTGACACTGTGGACCACCCCCTTCTTCTCAACACGCTATCTGACCTTGGCTTCACAGACTCCGTCCTCTCCTGGTTCTCCTCTTACCTCTCCGGTCATTCTTTCTCAGTCTCTTTTGCAGGCTCCTCCTCCCCCTCCCATTCTCTTACTGTGGGGGTTCCCCAAGGTTCAGTGCTTGGTCCCCTTCTGTTCTCGATCTACACGCACTCCTTTGGTGACCTCATTCGCTCCCATAGCTTCAACTATCATCTCTACGCTGATGACACCCAGATCTACATCTCTGCCCCTGCTCTCTCCCCCTCTCTCCAGGCTTGCATCTCCTCCTGCCTTCAGGACATCTCCATTTGGATGTCTGCCCACCACCTAAAGCTCAACATGCCAAAGACTGAACTCCTTGTCTTCCCTCCCAAACCTTGCCCTCTCCCTGACTTTCCCATCTCTGTTGATGGCACTACCATCCTTCCCGTCTCACAAGCCCGCAACCTTGGTGTCATCCTCGACTCCGCTCTCTCATTCACCCCTCACATCCAAGCCGTCACCAAAACCTGCCGGTCTCAGCTCCAAAACATTGCCAAGATCTGCCCTTCCCTCTCCATCCCAACCGCTACCCTGCTCATTCAAGCTCTCATCCTATCCCGTCTGGACTACTGCATCAGCCTTCTCTCTGATCTCCCACCCTCGTGTCTCTCTCCACTTCAATCCATACTTCATGCTGCTGCCCGGATTATCTTTGTCCAGAAATGCTCTGGGCATATCACTCCCCTCCTCAAAAATCTCCAGTGGCTACCAATCAATCTGCGCATCAGGCAGAAACTCCTCACCCTCGGCTTCAAGGCTCTCCATCACCTCGCCCCCTCCTACCTCACCTCCCTTCTCTCCTTCTACAGCCCACCCCGCACCCTCCGCTCCTCCACCACTGATCTCCTCACCGTACCTCGCTCTTGCCTGTCCCGCCATTGACCCCCGGCCCACGTCATCCCCTGGGCCTGGAATGCCCTCCCTCTGCCCATCCGCCAAGCTAGCTCTCTTCCTCCCTTCAAGGCCCTGCTGAGAGCTCACCTTCTCCAGGAGGCCTTCCCAGACTGAGCCCCTTCCTTTCTCTCCCCCTCGTCCCTCTCTCCATCCCCCCCATCTTACCTCCTTCCCTTCCCCACAGCACCTGTATATATGTACATATGTTTGTACATATTTTTTTACTCTATTTATTTTATTTGTACATATCTATTCTATTTATTTTATTTTGTTAGTATGTTTGGTTTTGTTCTCTGTCTCCCCCTTTTAGACTGTGAGCCCACTGTTGGGTAGGGACTGCCTGTATATGTTGCCAATTTGTACTTCCCAAGCGCTTAGTACAGTCCTCTGCACATAGTAAGCGCTCAATAAATACGATTGATGATGATGATGCTGATATACACACACATACAAATATATATATATGCCTTCAATAATTTGAGTTCAGTTTTTTATGGCATTTATTAAACGCTTACTATGTGTAAAGCACTGTCCTAAGATCAGTTGTCATCATATCAGTTGGTAAAGAAAAATCTTGAGAACGTTTCCAGGAATAGATAGAAGTACAGATCCTAATTATTCCCACCAGGTAAGTACACACTGCTTTAAATTATTGATATTTTTTTATAGCGGATGAGGAGCAGTGGGACTGCTCTCATGGGCTGGGCTATCCAAACATCTAATTTTCCCCTTTGCTCTGCTGTGACAAAGGCTTGTATTACATTTCTACATGCTTCTCTGGGCCACCAGAAATGACATATAATAATAATATTGTGGTATGTGTTAAGCTCTTACTATGTGTCTGGGTAGATAAAAGATAATTGAATTAGATCCAGTCCCCATCCCCCATTGGGTAAAGAGTCTCAAGAAAAAGAAGAGATACTGAATCACCCTTTAACAATTGAGGAAATGAAGGCACAGAGAAGTTAAATGGCTTGCTCAAGGTCACACAGCAGGCAAGTGGTAGAGCCAGGATTAAAACCCAGGCTCTTACTCCCAGGCCCCAGCTCTTACCAGGAGGCCAGGCTGTTTCTCGTTCCCCTAACTATAATTTATTTTAATCTATCTCTCCTTGTAGACTGTAAGGTCCTGTGGACAGGGATCATGTCTACAGACTCTCTAGTACCATACTTTTGCAAGCATTTAGCACAGTGCTCTGCAAACATTAAGCACTCGATCAACACCAGTGACTGAATGAAAGAGAGCAGTTTCTGGACCAGAAGGCACTGGGGATAAGACTGGATTAAGACTCGCAGATCCAACCTGCAGTGCATATAACATCAGTGCTTAGAACAGTGCTTGGCACATAGTAAACGCTTAACAAATACCATCATTATTATTATAACATTATACAAAGCTACTCCTGACCTCGAAGTCCATTTGATCGCCGCAACCTCAGAAACCACATTCTGGTTCCATTTCTGGACCAGACTTCCCTAACCCATCACCCCTAAATTGAACGCTGAAAAATACGGCCACTTTAATTAAGCTGCACTTCTTAACTTGCACTTTACTGCTGGCTAGTTTTACTTAACCTTCCCCAAAGGTTTACCTTTTTTACATTTTTTATGCTTACTTCAGCAAGAAGAAAAATCTCTCCAGGATTCATAACTTATGAAAAATAAATGTCTTTAAATTTCCTTGAACTCCAAGAGCAAAAGGAGTCTGTTTTTTCTAACATTTATTGCATTAGTAGTTTGTAAGTGCTTTGAAGATGAAAGAGAAAAGTAAATTCTAAGTAGTTTTGCCTTCTCACTTACAGATAAAGCCTGCTCTGGAAGAGACCCAAAGACTATCCAATTATTTTATCAGTTTAATGATTTTATGGTTTGAGAAAAAGGTTTAGAGGTTTAGGATAAAAATAAAGGCAGTGCCATACTTGTTTCTTGGAGTTCTTATTCTCCTCCCAATGACAGCAACCTGAATAAACCTAATATGCAAATGGCACCATACTGAGAAGAATTTAGTTGAAAGCAGAAGCTACTTCAAAATCAGTTAGAAAGATAAAAAAAACTAAACAAGCTTTGAAAATGTGGCTGACTAAAGTTACATTAGTCTACTTCAATGCAATCTTATTTTAAGGTTATTTGTTCCAGACTTTATGGTGCCATTTTAGACTAGCAACATAATGATAGAGTCACCAGTTTCAATATTTGAGTCTTCAAAAATAAATCCCAGTAGTTCATTGTTTTACCCGTTTTGCAACTTATTTTTGGAGAGAAAATAAAGTTGAAGAGGAATGCCAAGGGCTGAACAAAGACAGTCATATCAAATGCAGACACAGTTAACGAGGTTTGGAAGAAGGGTAACTTTTTAGAAAAGAACTCAGAAAATTAATCAAGCAATCAAGCAACTGCATTTACTGTGCACCTGCTGAGTGTAAAGAACTATTGTATTATACACCTGGGAGAGTACAGTGGGAGGTAAAAGGCATGATCCTAAAGGAGCTTACAATCTAACAGGGGAGAAAGGCAAAATAAATTCCCAAGAGGAACAAAAAAACCCAAAGATGAATAGGTAAAAAAATAAGTGTTTTAAACAAAAGAGTGCATAACTTGATATGTTTGGAAGTGCTACAGGTAGTTGTGATTGCATAAAGGCTGAGGGAAATTATTGGAAGAATGTGACTTGGAGAAAATAAAAATTAATCGAGCAATGCCTTCTACAGGAAGAGGGAATTCAAAAAGGCTTTGAAGTGGGTTAGAGCTGTGTTCTGAAAATTTTAATAGGGAGGCAATTCCGAAAAGGAAGAGGGGCAGGTATGAGCAAGAAGATCAAAAGGAAGCACAAAGAAGTTAGCTTGATTGGAACAAAGCAGGCAAGAAAAAGGCCCTAATGGATTAAAATGCTATTCTAAGGACTGGACTTGGAACAAGTTAATTAGGTCGGACAGTTTCTATCCCACATGGGGATCACAGTCTAAGTAGGAGGGAGTAGAGGTATTTAATAATAATGATGGTATTTATTAAGTGCTTACTATGTGCAAAGCACTGTTCATTCATTCAATCATATTTATTGAGCGCTTACTGTGTGCAGAGCGCTGTACTAAGCGCTTGGGACGTCTAAGTTGGCAATATCTAGAGACGGTCCCTACCCAACAGCGGGCTCACAGTCTAGAAGGGGCAGACAGACCACCAAACAAAATGTATGAACAAAATAAAATAAATAGAATAGTAAATATGTACAAGTAAAATAGAGTAATAAATGTGTATAAACATATATACAGGTGCTGTGGGGAGGGGAAGGAGGAAAGGCGGGGGGGGAGGGAGAGGAAGGAGGGAGCACTTAGGCACTTAGCTACTCACATCTCCCCTGTATCACATCGAGCATATCATATATACTCTATGACTTACTCCTGTTAATCAATGGTATTTATTGGGCACTTACCGTGTACCAAGAACTATATTATTCATTCAGTCGTAGTTATTGAGCACTTGCTGTTTGCAGAGCACTGTACTAAGCGCTTGGGAAGTCCAAGTTGGCAACATCTAGAGACGGTCCCTACCCAGCAGCGGGCTCACAGTCTAGAAGGGGGAGACAGACAACAAAACAAAACATACTCACAAAATAAAATAAATAGAATAGTAAATATGTACAAGTAAAATAGAGTAATAAATTTGTACAAACATATATACAGGTGCTGTGGGGAGGGGAAGGAGGTAAGGCCGGGGGGGATGGGGAGGGAGAAGAAGGAGGGGGCACTTAGCTACTCACAACTCCCTTGTATCACATCCCGAGCATATCATATATACTCTATGACTTCCTCCTGTTAATCAATGGTATTTATTGGGCACTTACTGTGTACCAAGAACAATATTAGGCACTCTGGAGAGAACCATACAGTACAGTTGGTAGACGTATTCCCTGTCCATAGAGGTCACAGTCTAGAGTTCATTCCTCTCTGTTAGTATCATTTAGGGTCTGCCTATCCCAGACCCTGAAGGCAAAAAATCATGTCTGCCAATTCTACAGTACTCTACACACATTAGGTGCTCAATAAATAAAACTGACTGAATAAAACCATACCCGTGGGCTTTATTTTTAGAGTGGGAAACCCCAAAGAAATCTATGCTCAGCCATTTCACTGAGCAGAACAGGTTCTAAGTGCTGGGGAGGTTACAAGGTGATCAGGTTGTCCCACGGGGGGCTCACAGTCTTCATCCCCATTTTCCAGATGAGGTCACTGAGGCCCAGAGAAGTGACTTGCCCAAAGTCCCACAGCTGACAATAATAATAATAATGATGGCATTTATTAAGCGCTTGCTATGTGCAGGACACTGTTCTAGGCGCTGGGGAGTTTACAGGGTGATCAGGTTGTCCCATGTGGGGCTCACAGTCTCTCTCTCTCTCTCTCTCTCTCTCTCTCTCTTACCTGTATACATGTTTGTACATATTTATTACTCTATTTATTTATTTATTTATTTTAATTGTACATATCTATTCTATTTATTTTATTTTGTTAGTATGTTTGGTTTTGTTCTCTGTCTCCCCCTTTTAGACTGTGAGCCCACTGTTGGGTAGGTACTGTCTCTATATGTTGCCAACTTGTAATTCCCAAGCACTTAGTACAGTGCTCTGAACACAGTAAGCACTCAATAAATACGATTGACTGATTGATTAATAAAAAAAACACAAAAACAATTGCACGCTCACCCCCATTCTCTCACCCACAAACTGACAGGTTCAAAGTTTGACATTGCCAGGTCCCCACTGGCTCTTGTAAAATTTGACCTTGGGACAAGTCTGTGGCTGGATCTGTCTTTGCTGTAGCCTAGTCTTGTGCCCTGGAAGCTTGGTCCTGCCCTTCCATTTGCACGTGTGTTGGGAACCATTATTCTGCTATTCTATAGGTGTATTTGGTCATTTGGAAAAGGGACTAAGGATAATCACCTTGGAAAAAGTGCTAGACTGTAAGGTCTGAAACGAAGATTCTTGTTGGATTGCTGAATCCACACTGAATGACTGACAGGAGCCTGTGTCCATCATTCTGGTGATACATGAGGGTGAGAAGCAGGAAGCCTATTTAAAAAGCCCAGGATTGGGAGTCAGGAGGCCGGAGTTCTAGCCCTTGTTCCATCGCTTATCTGCTATATGACCTTGGGTAAACCACTGTGTGCCTCAGTTCCCTATCTGCAACACGTGGACTAAATATCAGTTCTTTCTCCCTCTTTACACTGTGAGGTTCATGCAGAATAGGGACTGAAATATATCTACCCCAGTGCTTAGAGTAAACACCTATATAATATCACAATTATTATTAGTTGTACTTCATTATTTTAAAATAGGAATAACGGTCACATAGGAAGAAGTATAGAGAAGCACTGTGGCCTAGTGGATAGAGCATAGATCTGGGAGCCAGAAGGACCTGCGTTGGAATCTCGGCTCCACCACTTGTCTGATGTGTGACCTTGGGCAAGTCACTTCACTTCCCTGTGCCTCAGTTACCTCATCTGTAAAATGGGGATTAAGACTGTGAGTCCCATGTGGGCCATGGACTATGTCCCACCTGATTACCTTTTATCTACTCTAGTGCTTAGAATAGTGCCTGATACATAATAAGTACTAAAAAAAACCATAAATAAAAACGAAGTTCTAAATGACAAAGTTTAAATAATTTGTTTGAATGATGAATCCAGGTTGAAGTGTATGAACAAAGTTTTAAGTAGCATGAGAAATTTTAAGCATCTCTCTCTTTCTCTCCTCCCACTTTCTCTCCCCCCAACCCTCCCCCGCTCCCGGTCCCAGATTTGCTCCTGCCTTCAGGATATCTTCTTTCATTCACTCAATCATATTTATTGAGTGTTTACTTTGTGCAGAGCACAATAAGCAATAAATAAATGGCAATAAACAGACACATTACCTGCCCACAGGACATCTCTATTTGGATGTCCCTCGGACTTCAATGTGGCCAAAACAGAACTCCTCATCTTCTCACTCAAACTGTCTCCCCCGGGAGACTTTCCCATTACTATAGACAACACCACTAACCTCCCTTACTCACAAGCTCATAATCTGGCATTATACTCGACTCATCTCTCTCATTCAACACACAGTCTGTCACCAAATCCTGTTGGTTCTACCCTCACATATCTAGAATCTGCCCCTTCCTCTCCATCCAAACTACTACTACATTGATACAAGTACTTAATATACCCTGTCTTGACTACTGCATCAGTCTCCTTGATGACCTCCCTGCCTCGTCTTTCCCCACTCTAGTCCATACTTCATTGGTGCCCAGATCATTTTTCTAAAAAAAGTTTAGTCTGTGTTCCCCATTCAAGAACCTCTAGTTGTTACTCATGCACCTCTATGTCAAACAAATTCCTTACATTAGCTTTAAAGTACTCCATCACCTTGTTCCCTCATATCTTACCTCACTGATTTCCTACTATAACCCAGCCTGCTCATTTCGTTCCTCTAACCCAAACCTACTCACTGTACCTTGATCTCATAGCTGACCCCTTGCCCACATCCTGCCTCTGGCCTCCCCTTTTGTATCTGACACACCATCACTCTCTCCACCTTCAAAGCCTTATTAAAATCACATCTCCAAGAGGCAATCCTCAGCTAAGCCCTCATTTCCCCTACTCCCTTCCCCTTCTGCATCGCCCTCCCACTTGGGAAAGTGTCTACCAACTCTGTTTTATTGTACTCTCCCAAGTGCTTAGTTCTTGCAGCAGCCAGCTGCATATCACCTCTGCCTAGGGCGTGGGATGCCTGCTCTGCCTGCACCAACTGAGAAGCCGTGGGATGGATGTACGTCCCACTGAGCGCTTGTAGGGCTGGAAGCTAGGGCATGCACTTCTTCACATGTAACACAAAAGTGAATTCTGCCTGAGTGGGAAGCATTCATGGGCCATGTGGAATAAATTTTGTATAAATTTAGCCCTTGACTCCGGCCTCTTTCCCTTGCCAAGCCGATTTCCGCACCCGTCCCTGGGTGGAGGGTTGACATAAACGGTGATGGGATTGGCGACCTGCGGCAGAGCTGAGGAGGCTGTTTGCCTTCCTTGAGATCAGGAATGGAAAACCCAAAAGTGGCACAGCTGCTGGGTGGAGAATCACTGGGACCATCTGGTCAGTCTCATCAGGGAGTTCTGCAAGTGGCGGGAGGCCACCTGGACCAAGAAAATAAAGGGAAAGACCACCCCCCTCGACCCCCTTGCAACAGCACTGCAAGCTGCTGTAGGAGACTGAGAAGGATGGCGGGAGGAAAAGAAAGACCTATAAGTGAAACTAAGGGAGTGTGAGACAAAATGTCTCTTGTTGCAGACCACGGCCAAGGTAAAAACACAGCAGGCAGCCCCGTTAGAGCAAAAACTGGAGGCCCGGGTGGCTAAGGAGTTAAAAAAAACTGAAGAAAGCTCCCAGTGAATGAGCAGAAGATTAAGAGGATCACGTATTTGGGGTTATGCGGACTATGATTACGAGGAGAAGGAGGACCCTCTTGACCTTTCTCCAGAGTCAAATTACTACCTTCTAGGCTGGTTGAGAAGGTGCCCCAACAGAACCCTGGGTGGCAGCCCAAGCCCCTGTATCCCATTACCAAGGAGGAGTGGGACCCTGGCTTATTGGAAAGAGCACAGGCTTGGGAGTCAGAGGTCATGGGTTCTAATCCCACCTCTACCATTTGTCAGATGTGTGACTTTGGGCAAGTCACTTCACTTCTCTGTGCCTCAGTTACCTCACCTGTAAAATGGAGCCCCACGTGGGACAACTTGATTACCTTGTATCTACCCCAGCACTTAATTATTATTATTAAGGTCACCATACACACTACGACCTTCACTGCCACCAAGATCAGGCAGCTTTCCAAGAATTTGCCCACGACCCTGCTGAACCAGTGATAGACTGGCTGGCTACAGTATGAAAGCAGTCGCCTAGATTTGGGCCCAGGGGTGGACATGACCCACACTCATAGTCCTTTCCTCTTCATTCAAACTGCTACCATGTTAAAACAACCACTCATCCTATCCAGCCTGGATTACTGCATCAGCCTCCTTGCTGGCCTCCCAGCCTCCTGTCGCTCCCCACTCCAGTCTATACTTCACTCTGCTGCACGGATCATTTTGCTACAAACATGTTCAGGACACCCTGCTCCTCAAAAAATCCAGTGGTTGCCCATCTACCTTCACATCAAACAAAAACTCCTCACCACTGGCTTTAAAGCATTCCATCACCTTGCTCCCTCCTACCTCACCTCCCTACTCTCTTCCTACCACCCAGTCCACATACTTTGCTCCTCTAATGCTAACCTTTTCTCTGTGTCTCACCTTGCTATCACCAGTCTCACCCCACCACCAACACCTGACCCACATCCTGCCTCTGTTCTGGAATGTCCTCCATCCTCAAATCTGACAGATAATTACTCTCCCCCACTTCAAAGCCTTATTGAAGGACCATCTCCAAGAGGCATTCCCAGAATAAGCACCCCCTTTCCTTTTCTCCCACTCCCTTCTGCATCAGCCTGACTGGCTCCCTTTGTTCATCGCCCCCCCCCCCCCCCCAGCCCCACTGCACTTAGATACAAATCTGTTATTTATTTATTTGTATTGATGTCTTTCTCCCCCATCTAGACTGCAAGCTCGTTGTGGTCAGGGACTGTGTCTGTTTATTGTTGTATTGTACTCTCCCAAGCACTTAGTACAGTACTCTGCACACATTAAGCACTCAAAAATACAAATAAGTGCTCTGTAGAAAGAGTACAATATATACAATTGATTAACTAAAACTCAACTCCCTTGCTCCCCATCTGTCATTCTCACACAACCAACCCAGATCACTTCCATGGTAAACTTCCTCTGCTCTTGTGTTCGACCTATGGAATGCTACCGGCAGATATCCAAACATCAACCCTCGCCCATCTTCAACCTTGGCTGCTAAAACTCTGCCTTCTCCTTCGTCCAGCAACAACTCATTCATTCGTTCAAGCGTATTTATTGAAGCTCTTACTGTGTGCAAAGTTCTTAACTAAGTGCTTGGGAGAGTACAATATAACCATAAACGGACACATTTCCTGCCCACAATTAGCTTACAATCTTTGGGAAGCCACGTGGCCTGGTGGAAAGAGAATGGTTCTGGGAGTCAGAGGATCTGGGTTCCAATCCCAGACATCTCCACCCTTGCCTCCCATGCCTATTGCCCGTGCCATCCTGTTTCAGACTTACATCTCCCTCCTTAAACCCCCTCTGCCTCCTTCATCTCTTGCCTCTAATGACTTTACTGCAGAGAGCACAGACCTGGGAGTCAGAAGGACCTCGGGTCTGCTCCCACCTCTGGCATATGTCTGCTGTGTGCCCTTGGGCAAGTCACTTAACTTCTCTTGGCCTCTGTTTGGTCTGTAAATTGGAGATTAAGAGTGTGAGCCCCATGTGGGACAGGGACTGTGTCCAACCTGATTAGCTTGAATCTGCCTCAGTGCTTGGCACTTCGTAAGCACTTAACAATTACCATAATTTTTATTATTGTTATTATTATTTCATGGATAAAATTGAAATCATTGGGGTGATCTCCCTAGAGTCTCCACTGCATCCTTCCAGTCCCTCCCTTCTCCTCCCCATCCTTCGAATCACCCATCCTTCCCAGCAGTATCTCAAGGGGAGATTTTCCATCTCTTAAAATCTACCCCCTCCACCTGCACCTGTGACCCCACCTCTTCACACTCTCTTAAAATACTTGTCCCTCTCTTCTTCCCTCCCTGACTGCCATCCTCAACTCCTCATTCCCCATGATTTCTTCCCCACTGCTTTCAAGCATGCGCACCCTAAAGAAACCCTCCAGTGAATCCACAGCTCCCTCTGGTTTTCATCCCATCTCCTTCCTACCATTCCTTTCCAAATACCTCAAGATACTTGATTACACCCACTGCTTCCACTTCCTCTCCTCCAATTCTCTCCTTTTCCCCCCTCTAAGCTTTAAGCTCCTTGTGTCTACTAACTCTGTTGCACTATACTCTTCCAAGTGCTTAGTGTAATGCTCTGCACACAGTAAGTGCTCAATCAATCAATCAATCGTATTCATTGAGCGCTTACTATGTGCAGAGCACTGTACTAAGCGCTTGGGAAGTACAAATTGGCAACACACAGAGACAGTCCCTACCCAACAGTGGGCTCACAGTCTAAAAGGGGGAGACAGAGAACAGAACCAAACATACCAACAAAATTAAATAAATAGGATAGAAATGTACAAGTAAAATAAATAAATAAATAAATAAATAAATAGAGTAATAAATATGTACAACCATATATACATATATACAGGTGCTGTGGGGAAGGGAAGGAGGTAAGATGGGGGGATGGAGAGGGGGACGAGGGGGAGAGGAAGGAAGGGGCTCAGTCTGGGAAGGCCTCCAACTGAGCAACTGATCCCCTATAATCCGGCTTCCACCCCTCCACTTCACAGAAACTGCCCTCTCCGAGGTCACCAGTGACCACCTTCTCATCAAATCCAACGAACCTCTACTCCATCCTAATCCTCCTACACCTCTTAGCTGCCTCTGACACTGTGGATCATCCCCTTCTCTTGGAAGCACTTAAAAAGTTTACAAGTGCTAGAGTTGGCCAACCCTAAAGGGGATACTGTGGCAGAATAACAAGGAGGGCTCCTAGTGGCACTTAACCAATCTAGCACACGAGGCCTAAATGAACAGACCAAGTATCTCCCAGTGCTAACCTGAGAACTGTGGGCCCCTGGATTCACATTCTCGGGAGGGAGGTCCCTGCATCCCAGCACCAGGTGCAGAATAGCCCTTCCGGTGATAAGGGTGAAATGTACCAGCTGTGAGGCATAGTGGAGCTGCTGAAGCAGCAAGTCCCGGCCGGAGCAGTTGTCAGCCTCGAACTTGTGCATAGATTAGATTGCTATGCGCTTCCCTCATACCAATGTTGTGGCACAGTGTACAGGCTCGTTTACTTTCTACTATATTTTGGGGGATTGTGAATGAGAAACATGAGATGTCATTAGGATGGACATTGATGTGGGTCTGTTGTGCTCCCTGCGGTCTTCCTAGGAAGTTGCATCCACGACTCCCTGCATTGACAGGGCTGTGAGTGTGCTTCCCTACTAAATCTACTAATAAGATTTAATAAAATGTCACCTTTGCATGCCTTGTATCACTGGTACCTTTATGAACTGTATCCTGTGCACTTAGGTCTGGTATCAGTGCAAACCATGTCTTGTGCATTTATCTGCCTACAACAAAAAGGATGAGTTTGCTGCACTATGCAAAGGTCATCAATCTTTTTTTTAATGACATTTGTTAAGTGCTACTACATGCCAGGCATTCAATCGATCATTCAATCATATTTATTGAGTGATTACTGTGTGCAGAGCACTGTACTAAGCATTTGGGAGAGTAGAATATAACAGAGTTGGAAGTCACATCACATTCCCTGCTCACACAAGCTTATAGTCTAGAAGTTACTTGAGCAGAGAACTGGTGAGGTTTAACCAGGGTAAAATGTTGCTCCAAAAGGGGGTTCTCCAAACTCCAATATTGGGGGCAAGGATTATCTCTATTTGTTGCTGCATATTACTTCCCAAGCACTTAGTACAGTGCTCTGCACACAGTAAGTGCTCAATAAATACGACTGAATGAATTAATGAGAGCTGGGGAACAGAATGAGGTGGGAGTCAGAAGGACCTGGGTTCTAATTCTGGCTCCACCCCCTGTATGCTGTGTAACCTTGTGGTAAGTCATTAACTTCTCTGTAGCTCAGTTACCTCATTTGTAAAATGGGGGGTGGGGGGTTTGAAGACTGTGAATCCCATGAGGGATTTGGAATGTGTCCAACCCGATTAGCTTGTAACAACCCCAGTGTTCAGAACAGTGACTGGGGCATAGTAAGGACCATAAAAACATTAGAAGGCTGGAGCTTGTTGTAAAAACAAAACTCAGATCATCACTACATCAGAGAGATAAAAGAGACAAAACTCACCAAAGTAAATAATTTTCATTCTTTTCATGATAGTCTAGGGGAAAAGGATGCTATCTTCTCTCTCTGCACCAAATAGAAATTCTTAACAATTGTTAAAGCTCTCCATTAATTGTCTCCTTTTA
Organism: Tachyglossus aculeatus; assembly: GCF_015852505.1. NCBI lineage: Eukaryota > Metazoa > Chordata > Mammalia > Monotremata > Tachyglossidae > Tachyglossus > Tachyglossus aculeatus. The sequence continues at coordinate 41,137,917 of NC_052066.1, forward strand.
CTTTTTTGCTCCCTTCTCTCACATCCCAGCTGACATTCTCCCTTTCTCCCCAGATACCCTTCTAAGATCTACTTTATTCTTACGGAAATAAAAAGCAGCCTAGCCTAATGACAATAGCCCTGCATTTAGATTTAAACCTTTTATTCACCCCACCCTCAGTCCCACAGCTCTAATATCCATATCCTTATTTTTAATGTCCTCCTCCTCTAGACGTGAAGCTCCTCATGGGCAGCCAACAACTCTATTATACTGTGCTTTCCCAAGCACTTAGTATAGTACGCAGCACACAGTATATAGTAAATAAGATTAAAGAGTTTAAAAATGAAAAATCATTAAATATGATTAAAGGCTTGGAATTCAGAGGACCTGGGTTCTAATTCTCCCCTGCCACTTGCCTGCTGTGTAACCTTGGGCAAGTCAAAACTTCACTGTGCCTCAGTTTTCTCAATATCCCCCTACTTAGACTGTGAGCTCCATATGGAACAGGAACTGTGCCCGACCTGATTATGTTGTATCTACCCCAGTGCTTATTACAGTGCCTGACACATGGTTAGTGCTTCACCAAAACCCAATCTCTGGCTCATTGTGCATTTCCTTTTCCCCTCATGAAACTCTCTTCCCCATTTGATTCCTCTCCTGATCCCAATACTCTCCTAATCCCCACCTCCTAGTCATGGGATTCCAAAAGCCACCCTTCTATTGTATTTTTCCCAAGTACACTGCTCATTAAGTGCTCATTTCTGATAATGGACCAATCTACAATCACTCATCCTATCCCGACTGGATTACTGCACCCTCCTTTCTGACCTCCCAACCTCCTGTCTCTCCCCACTTCAGTCCATACTTTTCATTCATTCAATTGTATTTATTGAGTGCTTACTGTATGCAGAGCACTGTACTAAGCACTTGGGAAGTACAACTTGGCAACATATAGAGACGGTCCTTACCCAACAACGGGCTCACAGTCTAGAAGGGGGAGACAGACAACAAAACAAAACATGTGGTCAGGTGTCAAGTCAATACTTCACTCCGCTGCCCAGATTATCTTTCTACAGAAACGCTCTGGGCATGTCACGCCCCTCCTCAAAAATCTTCAGTGGTTGCCTACCAACCTCCGTATCAAGCAAAAACTCCTCACTATTGGCTTCAAAGCTCTCCATCACCTTGCCCCCTCTAACCTCACCTCCCTTCTCTCCTTCTACATCCCAGCCCACACACTCCACTCCTCTGCCGCTAACTTCCTTTCTGTGCCTCGTTCTCACCTGTCCCGCCATCGTCTCCTGGCCCACGTCCTACTTCTGGCCACTAATTCCCTCCCTCCTCAAATCCTCCAATTACTCTTCCCCCCTTCAAAGCCCTACTGAAGGCTCACCTCCTCCAAGAGGGCCTCCCTGACTAAGCCCTTTTTCCTCAGCTCCCCTTCCACTCCCCGTCTCCCCAACCCACTCCCTTTGCTCTACCCCAACTCCCCTCCCCACAGCACTTGTGTATATATGTACATACCTATAATTCTATTTATTTATATTAATGCCTGTTTACTTGCTTTGATGCATATATATCTATAATTCTATTTATTTATATTGATGCCTATTTACTTGCTTTTATGTCTGTCCAAACCCTTCTAGATCGGTATGGGCAGGGACTGTCACTATTGCTGAATTGTACTTTCCAAGCGCTTAGTACAGGGCTCGGCACATAGTAGGCGCTCAATAAATACGATTGAAAGAATGAATGAATGAATCCAACATCATCAATGGACCAGCAGCATTTACTGAATATGTACTGCTTGCAGAGCACCATACAAGGCCCCTGAGAGACATGATGGAGGTAGAAAACACAATCCCTGACCTCAAGGAGTTTACAATCAATCAGTGGAGACACAAACAACATACGCTTCGAATAGGAGAAACAAGAGAATGGAAAGATAAATATGTATATAGAACACTGTACCAGATGTACAGAACATATTATAGAAGCAAACCACCAAGGCCTCATATTTCCATTGTGGATATGTGCAGCGTGGATGATGATAAAGGTAGTTCCATCAGTATACGTAAACCAGTGGAGTGCATATACCAGTTACTAAAGAGAGCTTCTGGAAAAGCTTATCTGATGGGTCAGCACTGAAAGTAATAAAGGCTACTTACATCCTCCAGTGGGGCAAGGGTTAATAATAATAATAATGGCATTTATTAAGTGCTTACTATGTGCAAAGCACTGTTCTAAGTGCTGGGGAGGTTACAAGATGATCAGGTTGTCCCATGGGGGCTCACAGTCTTAATCTCCATTTTACAGATGAGGTAACTGAGGCACAGAGAAGTTAAGTGACTTGCCCAAAGTCACACAGCTAACAATTGGCGGAGCTGGGATCTGAACCCTTGACCTCTGACTCCCAAGCCCATGCTCTTTCCAATGAGCCATGCTGCTTCTCAGAAGCAAAAATTAGTTGAAACTTCAGGTCAAAACATTCAGGTGTAATCATTTCCTTGCTTTTTCTTTTTTCTTAATGGACCTGGAATTTTAAAAAGGAAAAAAAAAACTAACTAATGCTTAAAAATAATGAATAAGATCAAAGAATGGCCAGCACACATATGATCATGAAAGCAATGTGAGGCAGATGCATTTCACAAAAAGGAATACAGTAGGTATTTATTTATTTGTAGAAATTATTTGAAAAGACTTCAAAAACTCATTTGCAAAGCTGCTCTAAATGCAATTCTATTAGAATGGCAAGTTTTTTTCAATCTTGAAAATTTCCACCAATCCTTCCCACATTGAGAGACTTCACTGTGATGAAGTGTCTGAAATCAGTGAAAACCAGTGCTCTGGAGAAATAAAATATTTGTTATTTAGGTCACTTCCAATTTTCACTGAAATTCTTACTGGCCTATAACATGCTTTCTTCTACGCAAGGTTTAATTTAGCACAGGCTTATGGCTAACCTTGTAGTTCTCAGGCTCAAAGTAGAAATTACCAAAAGAGAGAATCTTTTCAGGTAATTTCTCAACCACACCCATGTGTCCCATTGGCAAAATTACACTATATATGAAAAAAGACTACATTAATGTTAGAGAGTTATTTCCTCAGATACTGACAAATTGTGGGAAAAAATAAAGTCCAAGCTCTATATCCTGCTCAACAGACAACTCATCAGATGGATTTGCTTTCATTGTAATGATAATACCATGAATTTGAATAGTGTTTTTAGTTTTTCCCCTCCAGACCATAAACTCGTTATGGGCAGGGAACATGTCTGCTAATTCTGTTGTACTGTACTCTCCCAAGGGCTTAGCACAGAGCTAAGCACTCAATAAATACGATTGATTGATTGTAGGTACTTTTGCATTACTTAGTTCATTTGTCCTCACAATAACATCTTGGTGAAGTACAGTGAGGCAAGTATAATTATCCTCATCTTCAAATAAGGAAATTAGAACACATTTGCCTATGGTGACACAGCACAGATCAAACTAGAACCCAGGTCCACTGACTTCAGACAACATACATTCTGTTGACTAGATTTAAGGTTGACTCCTCCAAGAAGCACCAACAAGAAAGGCCATTTCTTAAAAGGTATCTTGACCTAAACTATCTAATTCTACATTTCATTAACCTCACAAACATAATAGTGTTAACAGAACATTTGCATTATTATAATGTGGTAGTAGGAGGAGTAGATTATCAGACATTAAATGTGACTATGTCATTCAAATGCATTTTTAAAAGAATCTGGAAACGATAATTTTTAAAAATTAAATAAAATAAGGCACTGATATAGTAAGAATAATAACAATAAAAATTGCGGTGTTTGTTGAACCCTATGTGCCAGGCATTGCACTAAGCGCTGGCGTAGATACAAGCAAACTGGGTTGGACACAGTCTCTACTCCACATGGGGTTCAGTCTTAATCCCCCTTTTACAGATGAGGTAACTGAGGCCCAGAGAAGTGAAGTGACTTGCCCAAGGTCACACAGCAGACAAGTGGCAGAGCTGGAATTAGAACCCAGATCCTTCTGGCTCCAAGGCCCGTACTTTATCCAATAGGCCACGCTCCTTCTCTACTATATCCACAATGTGCCAACTTTCCATTTTAAGGACAGGTCATGGGGACTGGGAACAGGCTTCAAAGAAATAACAAGCCAGAAAGCAGCCAATTGGGGTCTCTCCAGCCCTGCATGGAGACCCTCACGCATTTTCAGAGACTTGGGGTGACACACCAAAAGCCTAGCTGTGGGAGCAATCCTCTGCACTACCCCCATGAAGCAGACACCTAATAATAATGACAATAGCTGTGGCATTTGTTAAGCACTTGTTTTAAGCACTGGGGAGAATACAAGATTATCAGGTCAAGTTACAAGACAATCCTGACACTCAAAATTATCCAACCAGCATTATAAATTTATAAGAGGATAGAAGAGGAAGGCAGTGAGAAGGCTTGAAGTCAGGCAGTGGTGACCAATGGCTAACAGTTGAGCATAGAGAGCAATTACAAGTCTAATTTTATTTGTTGGAGTTAGTTTGTTCCAATGTCACCAGTGGGATGTCAGACACCAAGAAGTTGGGCTCCTGAGGACATAAAATCCTGTATCTGTGGAATCAATCAATGAGCGGCATTTATTGAGCAATTACTGCATGCAGAGCACTGTACTGAGCTCTTGGGAGAGAAGAGCAGAGTTGGTAGACATGTTCCCTGTCTACAACGAATTTACAGTCTAGAGGGGACAGGTAGTGCGGTTATTCATCATCATCATCATCAATCGTATTTATTGAGCGCTTACTGTGTGCAGAGCACTGTACTAAGTGCTTGGGAAGTACAAATTGGCAACATATAGCGACAGTCCCTACCCAACAGTGGGCTCACAGTCTAAAACGGGGAGACAGAGAACAAAACCAAACATACTAACAAAATAAAATAAATACAATAGATATGTACAAGTAAAATAAATAAATAAATAAATAGAGTAATAAATATGTACAAACATATATACATATATACAGGTGCTGTGGGGAAGGGAAGGAGGTAAGATGGGGGGGATGGAGAGGGGGACGAGGGGGAGAGGAAGGAAGGGGCTCAGTCTGGGAAGGCCTCCTGGAGGAGGTGAGCTCTCAGTAGGGCCTTGAAGGGAGGAAGAGAGCTAGCTTGGCGGATGGGCAGAGGGAGGGCATTCCAGGCCCGGGGGATGACGTGGGCTGGGGGTCGATGGCGGGACAGGCGAGAACGAGGTACAGTGAGGAGATTAGCGGCAGAGGAGCGGAGGGTGCAGGCTGGGCTGTAGAAGGAGAGAAGGGAGGTGAGGTAGGAGGGGGCGAGGTGATGGACAGCCTTCAAGCCCAGGGTGAGGAGTTTCTGCCTGATGCGCAGACTGATTGGTAGCCACTGGAGATTATTGAGGAGGGGAGTAATATGCCCCGAGCGTTTCTGGACAAAGATAATCCGGGCAGCAGCCTGAAGTATGTATTGAAGTGGAGAGAGACAGGAGGATGGGAGATCAGAGAGAAGGCTGATGCAGTAGTCCAGACAGGATAGGATGAGAGCTTGAATGAGCAGGGTAGCGGTATGGATGGAGAGGAAAGGGAGGATCTTGCCAATGTTGCGGAGCTGAGACCGGCAGGTTTTGGTGACGGCCTGGATGTGAGGGGTGAATGAGAGAGCGGAGTCGAGGATGACACCAAGGTTGCGGGCTTGTGAGATGGGAAGGATGGTAGTGCCGTCAACAGAGATGGGAAAGTCAGGGAGAGGGCAAGGTTTGGGAGGGAAGACAAGGAGTTCAGTCTTCGACATTCGACATTATTCCATCTGCTGTCATTCATTCATTCATTCATTCAATTGTATTTATTGAGCGCTTACTGTGGGCAGAGCACTGTACTAAGCACTTGGGAGAGTACAATACAATAAACAGACAGATTATTCCCAAATGCCACAGAATTGGCAATTCCCAATTGTCATAGGATCAATCAATTAATCAATCAATCGTATTTATTGAGCGCTTACTGTGTGCAGAGCACTGTACTAAGCGCTTGGGAAGTACAAGTTGGCAACATATAGAGACAGTCCCTACCCAACAGTGGGCTCACAGTCTAGAAGGGGGAGACAGAGAACAAAACCAAACATATTAACAAAATAAAATAAATAGAACAGATATGTACAAGTAAAATAAATAAATAAATAGAGTAATAAATATGTACAAACATATGTACATATATACAGGTGCAGTGGGGAAGGGAAGGAGGTAAGACGGGGGGATGGAGAGGGGAACGAGGGGGAGGGGAAGGAGGGGGCTCAGTCTGGGAAGGCCTCCTGGAGGCAGTGAGCTCTCAGTAGGGCCTTGAAGGGAGGAAGAGAGCTAGCTTGGCGGATGGGCAGAGAGAGGGCATTCCAGGCCGGGAGATGACGTGGGTCGGGGATCGACGGCGGGACAGGTGAGAACGAGGCACGGTGAGGAGATTAGTAGCAGAGGAGTGGAGGGTGCGGGCTGGGCTGTAGAAGGAGAGAAGGGAGGTGAGGTAGGAGGGGGCGAGGTCATGGAGAGCCTTGAAGCCCAGTGTGAGGAGTTTCTGCCTGATGCACAGATTGATTGGTAGCCACTGGAGATTTTTGAGGAGGGGAGTAACATGCCCAGAGCGTTTCTGGACAAAGACAATCCGGGCAGCAGCATGAAGTATGGATTGAAGTGGGGAGAGACACGAGGATGGGAGATCAGAGAGAAGGCTGATGCAGTAGTCCAGACGGGATAGGATGAGAGCTTGAACAAGCAGGGTAGCGGTTTGGATGGAGAGGAAAGGGCGGATCTTGGCAATGTTGCGGAGCTGAGACCGGCAGGTTTTGGTGATGGCTTGGATGTGAGGGGTGAACGAGAGAGCGGAGTCGAGGGTGACACCAAGGTTGCGGGCTTGTGAGACGGGAAGGATGGTAGTGCCGCCAACAGTGATGGGAAAGTCAGGGAGAGGGCAGGGTTTGGGAGGGAAGACAAGGAGTTCAGTCTTGGACATGTTGAGTTTTAGGTGGCAGGCAGACATCCAGATGGAGATATCCTGAAGGCAGGAGGAGATGCGAGCCTGGAGGGAGGGGGAGAGAGCAGGGGCAGAGATGTAGATTTGGGTGTCATCAGAGTAGAAATGGTAGTTGAAGCCGTGGGAGCGAATGAGGTCACCAAGGGAGTGAGTGTAGATAGAGAACAGAAGGGGACCAAGAACTGAACCAAGAACTGAATAGGATGAGAATAAGTCAGTCAGAGGTCATGGGTTCTAATCCTGGCTCTGCCACTTAGCTGTGTGACTTTGGGCAAGTCACTTAACTTCTCTGTGCCTCAGTTACCTCATCTGTAAAATAGTGATTAAGGCTGTGAGCCCCACCTGGGACAAACTGATAGCTACCCCAGCGTTTAGAACAGTGCTAGGGAAATACCATTATTATTATTATTGTTATGATTCCCCCAACCCTTCTATTACTAGAGGCCTTCTGTCCTTGCCCACTTCCCACTGTTGGGTAGGGACTGTCTCTATATGTTGCCAACTTGTACTTCCCAAGCGCTTAGTACAGTGCTCTGCACATAGTAAGCGCTCAATAAATACGATTGATGATGATGTCAGCGCATTCTCCTCCATTCACTGGTATTTTAGTGTACTTTTTAATATTGTGCTTTGCAAGATATTGGGCTTAATCGGATTCCAATCTCAGATGGTATGTGAGCTGCTTTTCTGATTGTTTTTCAAAGGATTATCCTCAACAGCCTAGCTCTTTGGATCAGAGAGGTTCTAACCGATTCACTTAAGATAAACCTGGCCAAGTTTATTGCTCTGAAACCCTCCCCCCGACATTTTTCTTCCCTGGGTGTATGAATCCCTGCTTTTTAGTACACCTTCCTTTACGATGTTTCTGTTTCTGCCACTATTTTTAGACAGGGTTGGAGGTTGGAGCAGTGCCTGGTTTTGATGAGAGGATGTGTGTCTACTGACGCAGTCTAAGTCTTACTGAAGCAGCATGAAACACCTCATGAAAGCACGGTCCAGAAACCCAAGGAAGAGAAAGATACACAGAGAGCTTGACATCTGGGAACTGGCATGGAGGGGGTGGAGATAATGATGAGCACCTGCCCAACCCTCATTCGTGGTTGTGGCAACCCTCCAATCAATCAATAATATTTGAATGCTTACTGCATACTATGCACTATATTAAGCGCTTGGGAGAGTATAATACAATGGAGTTGGCAGACACGTTCCTTGTCCATAAGGAGTTTACAATCTAGTGGCAGGGAGACATAACAGTAAATTACAGCTAGGGGATAAGGACAGAGTAGAAGCATGCATATCATACACTATACTAAGCGCTTGGAAGAGTATAATACAGTAGAATGGCAGACACGTTCCTTGTCTATAAGGAGTTTACAATCTAGTGGCAGGGAGACGTTAAAATAAATTACAGCTAGGGGATAAGGGCAGAGTAGAAGGATATGTTTATAACCCCTGTGGGGTTGAGGGTGGGATAAGTATCAAAGTACTTAATGTGCTTATAAGTATCAAAGTGCTTATACCATTGTCTGTCTCCCCGGCTAAACCTTATGTTTGTTGTAGGGGAAGCAACCTGGCTCGGAGAAGCAGCGTGGCACAGTGGAAAGAGCACGGACTTTGGAGTCAGAGTTCACGGGTTCGAATCCCGGCTCTACCAATTGTCAGCTGTGTGACTTTGGGCAAGTCACTTAACTCTCTGTGCCTCAGTTCCCTCATCTGTAGAATGGGGATTAAGATTGGAGCCCTCCGTGGGACAACCGGATCACCTTGTAACCTCCCCAGCGCTTAGAACAGTGCTTTGCACATAGTAAGCGCTTAATAAATGCCATTATTATTATTATTATTGTACACAGGGAACCACGAGATCTCCTCCCTCCTCTCAAGTGCTACTCTGGCCACCTGTGCTTCTGACCCCATTCCCTCTCATCTCATGAAATCTCTCGCTCCATCCCTTCTCCCCTCCTTAACTTCCATCTTCAACCGCTCACTCTCCACTGGTTCCTTCCCCTCTGCCTTCAAACATGCCCATGTCTCTCCCCTGCCTTCTCCAACCGCACGACTCTCGACCCTCTCCGTTACTCTTCCATCCTTCCCAGCAGTATCCTCAGAGGAGCTCTCCTCCTTCCTCTCAAGTGCTACTCCAGCCACCTGTGCTTCTGACCCCATTTCCTCTCATCTTTATGAAATCCCTTGCCCCGTCCCTCCTCCCCTCCTTAACTTCCATCTTTGTTCGTTCGCCTCTGCCTTCAAACATGCCCACGTCTCCCCCATCCTAAAAAATACCCTCTCTTGACCCCACATTCCCTTCCAGTTACAGCCCTGTCTCCCTCCTACAATTCCTTTCCAAACTCCTTGAACGAGTCGTCTACACGCGATGCCTCGAATTCCTCAATGCCAACTCTCTCCTCGACCCCCTCCAATCTGACTTCCGTCCCCTACATTCCACCGAAACTGCCCTCTCAAAGGTCACCAATGACCTCCTGCTTGCCAAATCCAATGGCTCCTACTCTATCCTAATCCTCCTCAACTTCTCAGCTGCCTTCGACACTGTGGACCACCCCCTTCTCCTCAACACGCTATCCAACCTTGGCTTCACAGACTCTGTCCTCTCCTGGTTCTCCTCATCTCTCCAGCCGTTCATTCTCAGTCTCTTTTGTGGGCTCCTCCTCCCTCTCCTATCCCCTTACTGTAGGGGTTCCTCAAGGATCAGTTCTTGGTCCCATTCTGTTCTCTATCTACACTCACTCCCTTGGTGAACTCATTCGCTCCCACGGCTTCAACTATCATCTCTACGCTGATGACACCCAAATCTACATCTCTGCCCCCGCTCTCTCTCCCTCCCTTCAGGCTCAGGTCTCCTCCTGCCTTCAAGACATCTCCATCTGGATGTCTGCCCGCCATCTAAAACTCAGTATGTCCAAGACTGAACTCCTCATCTTCCCTCCCAAACCCTGCCCTCTCCCTGACTTTGCCATCACTGTTGACGGCACTACCATCCTTCCCGTCTCACAAGCCCGCAACCTTGGTGTCATCCTCGAATCTGCTGTCTTGTTCACCCTCACATCCAATCCGTCACCAAAAACTGCCGATCTCGCCTCCGCAACATCACCAAGATCTGCCCTTTCTTCTCCATCCAAACCGCTACCCTGCTGGTTCAATCTCTCATCCTATCCCAACTGGATTACAGCATCAGCCTCCTTTCTGATCTCCCATCCTCCTGTCTCTCCCCGCTTTGGTCTATACTTCACTCTGCTGCCTGGATTATCTTTGTGTAGAAACTCTCTGGGCATGTTACTTCCCTCCTCAAAAATCTCCAGTGGCTACCAATCAAACTCCACATCAAGCAAAAACTCCTCACTCTCGGCTTCAACGCTCTCCATCACCTCGCCCCCTCCTACCTCACCTCCCTTCTTTCCTTCTACAGCCCAGCCCGCACACTCCTCTGCTGCTAACCTCCTCACTGTGCCTCGTTCTCGCTTGCCCCGCCGCCGACCCCTGGCCCACGTCCTCCCCTGGCCTGGAATGCCCTCCCTCCACACATCTGCCAAGTTAGCTCTCTTCCTCCCTTCAAAGCCCTACTGAGAGCTCACCGCCTCCAGGAGGCCTTCCCAGACTGAGCCCCCTCCTTCCTCTCCCCCTCCCCATCCCCCCGCCCTACCTCCTTCCCCTCCCCACAGCACCTGTATATATGTTTGTACAGATTTATTACTCTATTTATTTTACTTGTACATATTTACTATTCTATTTACTTTATTTTGTTAAATGTTTTTTTTTGTTGTCTGTCTCCCCCTTCTAGACTGTGAGCCCGCTGTTGGGTAGGGACCGTCTCTCTATGTTGCCAACTTGTACTTCCCAAGTGCTTAGTACAGTGCTCTGCACACAGTAAGCACTCAATAAATATGATTGAATGAATGTTACATTGACTAGCTCTCTTCCTCCCTTCAAAGTCCTACTGAGAGCTCACCTCCTCCAGGAGGTCTTCCCAGACTGAGCCCCCCCTTTTCTCTCCTCCTCTTCCCCTTCCCTTCGTCCCCCCGCCCTACCCCCTTCCCCTCCCCACAGCACTTGTGTATATTTGTACATATGTATTACTTTATTTTGTTAATGATGTGTATATATCTATAATTCTATTTATTCTGATGGTCTTGACACCTGTCTACTTGTTTTGTTGTCTGTCTCCCCCTTCTAGACTGTGAGCCTATTGTTGGCTAGGGACCGTTTTTATATGTTGCCAATTATACTTCCCAAACGCTTAGTACAGTGCTCTCCACACAGTACGTGCTCAATAAATATGATTGAATGAATGAATGAATGCTCTCCCATGTGCTTAGTACAATGCTCTCCACACAGTAAGGACTCAGTAAATATGACTGACTGACTATACAGACTGAAATGCATAGGAATGAAGAAGGGAGAGCTAACGTGTTGGGGAAAAAGAAAGGTTAGACAGGAAAAGCTTTTTGGAGGCGATATGAGTTTAGTAAGGCTTTGCAGATGGAAAGAGTGGTGGTCTATTGGATATGAAGTGGGAGGGAGTTCCGGGAAAGAAGGAGGATGTGGGCAAGCAGTCAGTGGTGAAAGACACGAGACTGAGGCACAGTGAGTAGACTGGTGCTAGAGGATTTAAGTGCACAGATTGGGTTATAATAGATTAGTGAGGTTAGGTAGGTGGGGGAGAGTTGATTGAGTACCTTGAAGCAATGATAAAGAGTTTCTGTTTGATGAAGAAATGGATGAATAGCCATTAGAGGTTTATGAGGAATGGGAAGATATGACCATAAACTCGTTGTGGGCAAGGAATGTGCCTCCTGACTTTGTTATAGTGTTATATTGTACTTTCCCAAATGCTTAGTTTGGTGTTCCACACACAGTAAGCACTCGATAAATGTGATTGAATGATATGTGTACAATGTTTTTCTAGAAAAATGATTCAGAAAGCAGAGAGAAGTAGGGACTGGAGGGGGGAGAAACAGGATACAGAGATGTCATTGAGGAGGCTGATACAGAAGTCAATGTGGGAAATAATAAGTGTTGGATCAGCATGGTGGCAGTTTGGATAGAGAAGAGGGTTTTCTAGAGGTGCTGTGAAGGTAGAACTGACAGGATTTGGTGACAAGTTGAATATGTAGGTTGAATGAGAGATGAGTTGAGGATAATGCCAAGGTTACAGGCTTGTGAGGCAGGGAAGAGGGTGGTGTTATCTACAGTGATGAGAAAGTCAGCAGGAGGAGGAGGTTTGAGTGGGAAGATGAGGAGTTCCATTTTGAGCATGGTGCCCAGACTGGCCCAATGCTGAGAAGGAGGAGGGGAACAAACTACAAACTCAGCCTAATTTAAAGGCTGTCTTAAAAATACTACATAGAAATTTTTCTTAATTTCTTCTTCAAAGCCCTTTCATTCTACGATAAACCCGAGGAACAAACACTAAACTGTGCTTCTGGCCTTATTCATGAGACTTGTGGGCAACATACCAACGCAGTAACAGTGGTTTTATTGTCATCTTTGGAGAGGGGAAAGTGACTTTGGAATTCTTCACTACAGTCTTAGGGTTCTTTCCTAAAGTAACTTTTTAACCTAATCACTGATATGGTGCAGTTATGCCTCATCCCAAAGATTATGACTGCCGCTTTAAAAATTTAGGACTAGTAGTCCAGTCTAGTTCCTACTTCTTCTGTACAGATTTTGGTTTCATGTTGGATGCACTGAACTGATTATCACAGAGTACACTTTGGTTTTCCTAGGTTGTGTCTTTTAAATAGCCCTAATTACCATTGTATTTACTGCAAACCCCTTAAAGAAACAAGGTCATTTGTTCTACAAAACAAATAAATTTCCAGTTAAGAGGTCCCTTGATTGCACCATCTTCTGTGACTAGATTTTCCTCTTTCCCTTAAACCCTACTGTCACTCCCAAATTTCTCTCATCCCTGTAATCACCCTGACCCTGACTTTGGGGAATAAATAGTAACAAGAAGCCTTGAAGAGACTTTCAGTAGTAGCTCAGACTCCTTCCTTTGTAAAAATAAATACAAAACACAATCAAAAGCAAAATAAACACCCTGGCAAAGTACGCTTGTTCTCAAAGTATCCCTGCTAATGAGATTTCCATACTGTGAGCAATTCGTTCTAAGGTCAGTGCCATTGGCATCTGAGAAGTAGTCCAAAGAGTGGTGGCAGTAATAGCTTTTACTGAGGATCTACTGCGTGAAATGCACTGAACTAAGTCCTTGGAAAGTACAAAAAGTGACACAATCCCTGTCCACAAGGAATTTATACTCTAATGGGGTAATGCATGCCCTTTTTGGGAAGGCTTGTACAATAATCAGCTTGTTCAAACTCTCAGACTAAACCAACCAAAGCCTCACTAACATTTTGTTGTGAGCTAGGAAAGGAACTACAAGTCTGCTGTGCTGAACTCTCCCCCAAGCACTTAAGTACACTGCTCTGCATACAGTAGGCACTCAGTAAATACCATTAGTTGATTGATTGATTGATTTGAGTGGCTAATTTAAAAAGAATCCCAGGAAACGCCTTCCCTGGAAACAGGACCTGGATTCAGTCCTCTCAACTTTTCAATACTATAATTTTCACCCTTTCGATGTAGCAAGAATAGCACTTCCAGACACTCCTGACCATGGGTTTCTGCACATTATCATCCTGCTGCTCTCTTTAATGTCTCTCTCCCCCTCAAGACTGTAACTCCTTGTGGGCAGGGGCCGTGCTCTCCCCTCTATAATAATAATGATGGTATTTGTTAGGCGCTTACTATGTGCCAAGCATTGTTCTAAGTGCTGGGGGAGATAAAATGTATCAGGTTGTCCCTCATGGGGCTCACAGTCTTAATTTCCATTTTACAGATGAGGGAACTGAGGCACAGAGAAGTTAAGTGACTTGCCCAAAGTCACATATCTGATGTGGCAGAGCTGGCATTAGAACCCACAACCTCTTATTCCCAAGCCCATGCTCTTTCCACTAAACCAAGTATGAAAACTCATTGTGGGCCGGGAATCTGTTTATTGCTGTATTGTACTCTCCCAAGCGCTTAGTACAGTGCTCTCTACACACAGAAAGCACTCAATAAATATGACAATGAATGACACTAACTCTATCATGCTGTACTCTCCTAAGTCCTTAGTATAGTGCTCAGTATAGTGCTCACCACTCTGTCAGCTGTGTGACTTTGGGCAAGTCACTTCACTTTTCTGTGCCTCAATTACCTCATCTGTAAAATGGGAATTAAGACTGTGAGCCCCCCGTGGGACAACCTGATCACTTTGTAACCTCCCCAGCGCTTAGAACAGTGCTTTGCACATAGTAAGCGCTTAATAAATGCCATTATTATTAGTAGTAGTAGTAGTAATAGTAAGAGATGGGAAAATTCCTTTGATTGATTGACTGATTGATCAAGGTGAGGATTGATCCTGGGAATCAATCAATGGTATTTATTGAGTGTTTACTTTGTGCAGTGGACTGTACTAAACACTTGGTGAGTACAGCAGTTTTGGTAGACATGACCCCTGATCTTAGGGAATTTATAATCTAGTGGGGGAGATACACAGTAAAATAAACTGCAGGTCGCAACAGAGTATAAGCAAGGTTCACAGAGGCCATAGGGTCTGGTCATGGGGAATGAAGACGGTGAAGTCGGACATTCTCTCACTGGCCATTCATTCATTCATTCATTCAATCGTGTTTACTAAGCGCTTACTGTGTGCAGAGCACTGTATTAAGCACTTGGAAAGTACAATTCGGCAACAGAGACAATCCCTAACCAACAACAGGCTCACAGTCTACAATCAATCAATCAATCGTATTTATTGAGCGCTTACTATGTGCAGAGCACTGTACTAAGCGCTTGGGAAGTACAAATTGGCATCACATAGAGACAGTCCCTACCCAACAGTGGGCTCACAGTCTAAAAGGGGGAGACAGAGAACAGAACCAAACATACCAACAAAATAAAATAAGTAGGATAGAAATGTACAAGTAAAATAAATAAATAAATAAATAAATAGAGTAATAAATATGTACAACCATATATACATATATACAGGTGCTGTGGGGAAGGGAAGGAGGTAAGACGGGGGGATGGAGAGGGGGACGAGGGGGAGAGGAAAGAAGGGGCTCAGTCTGGGAAGGCCTCCTGGAGGAGGTGAGCTCTCAGCAGGGCCTTGAAGGGAGGAAGAGAGCTAGGTTGGCGGATGGGCAGAGGGAGGGCATTCCAGGCCCGGGGGATGACGTGGGCCGGGGGTCGATGGCGGGACAGGCGAGAGCGAGGTACAGTGAGGAGATTAGTGGTGGAGGAGCGGAGGGTGCGGGCTGGGCAGTAGAAGGAGAGAAGGGAGGTGAGGTAGGAGGGGGCGAGGTGATGGAGAGCCTTGAAGCCCAGGGTGAGGAGTTTCTGCCTGATGCGCAGATTGATCGGTAGCCATTGGAGGTTTTTGAGGAGGGGAGTAATATGTCCAGAGCGTTTCTGGACAAAGATAATCCGGGCAGCAGCATGAAGTATGGATTGAAGTGGAGAGAGACACGAGGATGGGAGATCAGAGAGAAGGCTAGTGCAGTAGTCCAGACGGGATAGGATGAGAGCTTGAATTAGCAGGGTAGCGGTTTGGATGGAGAGGAAAGGGCGGATCTTGGCAATGTTGCGGAGCTGAGACCGGCAGGTTTTGGCGACGGCTTGGATGTGAGGGGTGAATGAGAGAGCGGAGTCGAGGATGACACGAAGGTTGCGGGCTTGTGAGACAGGAAGGATGGTAGTGCCGTCAACAGAGATGGGAAAGTCAGGGAGAGGACAAGGTTTGGGAGGGAAGACAAGGAGCTCAGTCTTCGACATGTTGAGCTTTAGGTGGCGGGCGGACATCCAGATGGAGATGTCCTGAAGGCAGGAGGAGATGCGAGCCTGGAGGGAGGGGGAGAGAGCAGGGGCAGAGATGTAGATCTGGGTGTCATCAGCGTAGAGATGATAGTTGAAGCCGTGGGAGCGAATGAGGTCACCAAGGGAGTGAGTGTATATTGAGAACAGAAGGGGACCAAGCACTGAACCTTGGGGAACCCCCACAGTAAGAGGATGGGAGGGGGAGGAGGAGCCTGCAAAAGAGACTGAGAAAAGAGACAACAAAAAAAAGCAATAACATCAATAACATCAAAATAGATAAATAGAATTATAGATATATACACATCATTAGTAAATAGAATAATAAATATGTACAAATAGACACAAGTGTTGTGGGCGGAGAAGGGGGTAGAGCAGAGGGAGGGAGTACGGGCGATGGGGAAAGGAGAAGGATAGGGGAGGAGATGGCCATGCCATCTGACTTTCCCCCAAGACCCCATTGGCCCATCCCTCTTGCTGCAACACTACACTCTCAAACTATTACTTTGCAAAGAAAAAAAAATTAAAACTTTGTTCACAGTATGATAGTCTTTGGTTTGCACTGAAAAATTTCACGTTTTCCAAGACAAGTAACCCGGACAATCTCCTAAACCAGTTTTAATGTGATATCTATCTACACATTAGACTATAAGCCTGGTATGGGCAGGGAACATGTCCACTAATTCTGTTGCACTGTACTTGCCGAAGCACTTACTATATAATGCTCTGCACAGGGTAATTGCTCAGTAAGTACCATTGAGTGCTATGCAGTACTCTGGAAAGGCCAAACACTGTATTATTCCAGCACATATACAGTTAAGAACTGGACAGTAGTCATTTATTTTCTCATCCCCGATGTCAGAAGTGCACACACCCAATTTCTAGTAGCCCTAGGGCCCTTAAATACCAAAATACCAGCTTCACTGCAAAGGTTTTCCAGAGCTGACAGTCATCAAAGACAGGTTTTAAAAGTCTGCTCTTCATGGGCATTTAAACCATGGTTCCAACTGTTGCAGAACCTTAACTCACACAGGCAGCCGTTCTTCAAAACATTCATTCATTCAATCGTATTTACTGAGTGTTTACTGTGTGAACAGCACTATGCTAAGTGCTTGGAAAGTGCAATACAGCAATAAAGAGAGACAATCCCCACCCACAGTGGGCTCACAGTCTACAGACAATGAAAGGCATATGTCCTCCTCCCGGGGCAAAAAAAAGCCTGATTACCTTGTATCTACCCCAGCGCTCAGAACAGTGCTTGGCACATAGTAAGCGCTTACGTGGCTTAGTGGAAAGAGTCCGGGCTTGGTAGTCAGAGGAGGTGGGTTCTAATCCCGCCTCTGCCACTTGTCTGCTGTGTGACACTGGCCAAGTCACTTAGTTTCTCTGTGCCTCAGTTACCTCAACTGCAAAATGGGGATTAGAAGTGTGAGCCCCACATGGGATAATATGATTACCCTGGATCTAACCCAGCGTTTAGAAGAGTGCTTGGCACCTAGTAAGCACTTAACAAATACCATCATTATCATTACTACTAGGACGGGCAATTCACCGTCACTGCCCCCCAGCTACAGGGGGTCCTGAATGCCAGGCAGCGGCTGCTAAAAGAGAAGTGGCTCAGTTCTGACCCCAAGGAGCTAAGAACAGTGTTCGGTGCTTAGAACAGTGCTTGGCACATACTAAGCGCTTAACACATACCATTATTATTATTATTATTCCTGTAGTCAGTTCCCTTTACACACGAGCAGGGCAGTCTAGACGGTGGATGGGACAACCCCGCCCTGATGCTCCCAACAGGGCAGGTCCCTGGTACCTATTCCCCGGCCTAACAACAGCCGAACTGTACTTCCCAAGCGCTTAGTACGGTGCTCTGCACACAATAAGAGCTCAATAAATTCGATTGAATGAATGAATGAGCTCCAACTGCAGAAAGACCCGAGAAAGCTGAAGCTGGCGAGGTAGTTCGGGCTTAGAATACTTTCATTCATTCAACTGCATTTATTGAGCGCTCTCTGTGTGCAGAGTACTGTACTAGGCACTTGGAAAGTACAATTCGGCAACAGAGAGACAATCCCTGCCCACAATGGGCTTATACTTTGCACAGGTCACTGCCGAGTCGTTTTACTCCCCACCTCCCCAAAAATAATAAATGTATATTCCCCCGTTGCCTTTAACAAGACAAAGATACATCCACCAACTACCTCTCATCCGCCCTTCGAGGCACTAGAGAACTCACCTCCTCCAGGAGGCCTTCCCAGACTGAGCCCCCCTTTTCCTCTGCTCCACCCCCCACCCCACAGCACTGGTGCGTATCTGTACCTATTTATTATTCTATCTTATTAATGATGTCTATAATTCTATTGATTTTGATGTTATTGACGCCCACTTGTTTTGTTTTGTTGTCTGTTTCCCCCCCTTCTAGACGGTGAGCCCGTTGTTGGGTAGGGACGGTCTCTGTTGGCTAACTGTACTTCCCAAGCGCTTAGTACTGTGCTCCGCACACAGCAAGCGCTCATTAAATACGACTGAATGAATGAATGAATGAAAGATGCCCTCGGGTGTATTTTAAGGTGAGTGACTCACACCGCCTAGTAACATCCCTTTTCTCCATAAGGAATTCCAGGAAAACGAGTGGCCGGTTCCATTAAGCCAAGTTTCCACTGGTGGCGAGTGCCTCTGTCCTCCGCTCCCTCCAAACCCCAGCTCCCGCAGAGGAGCTGCCAAATAATCCTGATGGTATTTGCTAAGTCCTTACTATAAAAATGACAATATTTGGTAAGCGTTTACTTGTGCCAGGCACTGTCCCTAAGCACGCGGGTGGGTGCGAGCAAATCGAGTAAAGCCCTACTGAGAGCTCACCTCCTCCAGGAGGCCTTCCCGGGTTGAGGCCCCTTTTTCCTCCCCTCCTCCCCATCCCCCCGCCCTACCTCCTTTCCCTCCCCACAACACGTGTATATATTTGTCCAGATTTATTACTCCATTTACTTTACTTGTACATATTTACTACTCTATTTTGTAACGATGTGCTTATAGCTGTAATTCTATTTGTTCCGGCGATTTGGACACCTGTCTACCCGTTCTGTTTTGTTGTCTGTCTCCACCTTCTAGCCTGTGAGCCCGTTGTTGGGTAGGGACCGCCTCCGTTGCCGACTTGTACTTCCCAAGCGCTTAGTCCAGTGTTCTGCACACAGTAAGCGCTCAATAAATACGACTGAATGAGTTGGACCCAGTCCCATGTGGGGATCACAGTCTCCATCCCCCTTTTCCAGATGAGGGAACTGCGGCCCAGAAAAGTGAAGCGACTCGCCCGCGGTCCCACAAGGAGGCAGGTGGCGGGATTAGAACCCACGACCCTTTAAGTCCCCGTCTCTTCCCTCGCCACAATGCCACCCCGCCGTTAGAGAAGGAAGAGGAGCCCCAACTTACTGAAGTGTAGTTCGTTTTGGACTGGCTCTGGTTCCTCCCCTGCTGCTCCTGGAACTGTAGGCCGGCCAGGTGTTTCTCCAAAGCCGCCCAATCCATAGTGGGGAGTTGGGGCTCCTCCTTGGGACGGGTCCCGGGCTCCGAAGGGGGAGAGCAGGGGAACCGCCCGGACTTCTGCGGGGGTCTGTGCTGGACGCCTCGGCGCCCCGGCTTCGGGTTGGACGCCACCCCCACGTTGTTGCCGTTGTGCTGGACGCCCGGGGGGCCGCGGCGGTGCAGGTTGCCGTTCGGGGGCGGCATGATGGAGCCGAAGCTGCCGGTGGCGGGGGGCTTCACATCCTCCAGCTCCCGGGCTAAACTCCTCCGGTTGGCGGGGCAACCCCCGTCGTCCTCCTCCTCCTCCTCCCATTCATCAGTCGGCTCCTTCTTGTACACCTGGAAGCCCTCCTCCTCCTCGTAGTCCTCCAGGGCAGCCACCAAGTCCAGGCTGCCGGGCGAGGAGGAGGAGGAGGAGGAGGAGGATTGGCAGTCGGAGCAGGGGGTGACTTTGTTGGAGTTGGATTGCGAGCTGGAGCTGCTGCTGCTGCTGCTGCAGGCGTCGCTGCCTAAATCCATCCCATCCTCTCGGTAATCCTGGGGCGGCGGGAGAGGGAGACAGGGAGGAGAAAAGAAAACCCTGAGCGCCGTCACCGAGAACAAGTCCCTTCCTGCCGCCGGCCGGGAAGCGGGCTGCGGAAAAGCCCGGCCCCTTAGGCGAGGAAAAGGCAGCCCGCCGAGCCCTCCCGGACCCCCTGCTTGCGGAAAAGGGTGGGCCCGGGGGTCGCCCCTTCCCCGCCGGTGGGCAATCCTCCCGGGAAAAGCCGGCACGAGTTTCCAAAGGGCTCTTTATTGGAGTTGGGGGGGGGGGGCTCCTCCGGCCGAGACGCGCCCGCTGGGCACTTTTCACACGGTTGTGGAGCAAGGAGGGCAGCGCCGAAGGTTTGCATTCGGCGTCTGGCTCCTTTTTTTTTCCCCCCCTCTTGCTCGGGGAGGGGCACCGTTCTCTGCACTTGGTGAAGACCCCCCAGCCTGTACCCGGGGGGCCCGCCGCCTTTGGGGAGGGGATGGCAGCTCCCTCCCGCTGCTGCTGCACCACCTCCTCCTCCTCCAGGGCTCGGGGGGCTTTAACTGTCCGCCGGCACCCTGGCAACGGGCCGGGTACCGGGCCGCGCCCCCGCCGCCGGGGCGGGAAGACGGGGGAATGGGCATGGGGAGGGGGGGCGGTGGCCAAAGCCCGTCCCGCCTACGGAGCATGCGCAGAACCGACCCCGATCCCGCCGCCCTCCGGCTCCGCTCTCCGGGTTTTCTCTGCAGCCGGGATGGGGATTGGGGGGGGGGAGAGCCGGGCGGAGCCGCCATTCATTCATTCATTCATTCATTCATTCATTCATTCATTCATTCAAGCAATCGTATTTACTGAGCGCTTACTGTGGGCAGAGCACTGGACTAAGCGCTTGGGAAGTCCAAGTTGGCAACATGTAGAGACAGTCCCTGCCCAACAGTGGGCTCACAGTCTTAAAGGGGGAGACAGAGGATCATCATCACCAATTGTATTTATTGAGCGCTTACTAGGTGCAGAGCACTGGACTAAGCGCTTGGGAAGTCCAAGTTGGCAACCTGTAGAGACGGTCCCTACCCAACAGTGGGCTCACAGTCTAAAAGGGGTAGACGGAGGATCATCATCATCAATCGTATTTATTGAGCGCTTACTGTGTGCAGAGCACTGGACTAAGCGCTTGGGAAGTACAAGTCGGCAACATGTAGAGACAGTCCCTACCCAACAGTGGGCTCACAGTCTAGAAGGGGGAGACAGAGAACACAACCAAACATACTAACAAAATAAAATAAACAGAATAGATATGTACAAGTAAAATAAATAAGTAGAGTAATAAATATGTACAAACATAGATACATATATACAGGTGCTGTGGGGAAGGGAAGGAGGTAAGATGGGGGGATGGAGAGGGGGACGAGGGGGAGAGGAAGGAATTCAATCGTATTTATTGAGCGCTTACTGCGTGCAGAGCACTGTACTAAGCGCTTGGGAAGTACAAATTGGCAACATATAGAGACGGTCCCTACCCAACAGCGGGCTCACAGTCTAGAAGGGGGAGACAGACAACAAAACAAAACATTAACAAAGTAAAATAAACATTTTATTGAGCGCTTACTGTGTGCAGAGCACTGTACTAAGCGCTTGGGAAGTACGCGCCTGGCACCCTCTTTTTGATAATAATAATGATGATGGCATTTGTTAAGCACTTACTATGTGCAAAACACTGTTCTAAGCGCTGGGGAGGTTACAGGGTGATCAGGTTTCTAGGCTGTGAGCCCACTTTTGGGTAGGGACTGTGTCTGTGTGTTGTCAATTTGGTTGGGTAGGGATTGGCTCTGTTGCCAAATTGTATTTTCCAAGCACTCAGTACAGTGCTTTACACACAGTAAGCGCTCAATAAATACAATGGAATGAGTGCACTCTCCGCACCCCTGTGCACCGGGTCAATTGCCAACTTGTACTTCCCAAGCGCTTAGTACAGTGCTTTGCACACAGTGAGCGCTCAATAAATACGATTGATTGATCAGGTTGTCCCACAGGGGGCTCACGGTTTTAATCCCCATTTTCCAGGTGAGGTAACTGAGGCACAGAGAAGTTAAGTGACTTGCCCAAAGTCACACAGCTGACAGTTGGCGGAGCCGGGATTTGAACCCATGACCAAAGCCCGTACTCTTGCCACTGAGACACGCGGTCTGATGATCAGTCAATCAACCTTCTGACTCCCGGGCCCTTGGTACACCATGCTGCTGTTATTATTATTCTATTTATTTCATTAATGGTGTGTATATATCTCTAATTCTATCTATTTATATTGATGCTATTGAGGTCTGTCTACTTGTTTTGTTTTGTTGTCTGTCTCCCCACTTCTAGACTGTGAACCCGTGGTTGGGTAGGGATTGGCTCTGTTGCCAAATTGTATTTTCCAAGCACTCAGTACAGTGCTTTGCACACAGTAAGCGCTCAATAAATACAATGGAATGAGTGCACTCTCCGCACCCGTGTGCACGGGTCAATTGCCAACTTGTACTTCCCAAGCGCTTAGTACAGTGCTGTGCACACAGTAAGTGCTCAATAAATACGATTGAATGAATGAATGAATCAAGCACTCTAGGTGGAGAACATGGGCGCAAGGGTTCACAGTCCTCTGCACACAGTAAGCGCTCAATAAATACGATTGAATGAATGAATGAACTGACCTTGGCGGAGAGGCCGGGAGAGTGCAGTGCACGGTTTCTTAATAATAATAATCATGATGGTATTTGTTAAGCGCTTATTATGTGCTAAGCAATGTTCTGAGCACTGGGGTAGATACAGAGTAATCAGGTTGTCCCACGTGCAGCTCACATTTTTAATCCCCATTTTACAGATAAGGTAACAGGCCCTGAGAAATTAAGTGACTTGTCCAAGGTCAGACAGCAGACAAGTGGCGGAGCCGGGATTAGAACCCACGTCTTCTGACTCCCAAGCCTGGGCTCTTTCCACTAAGCCACGCTGCTCCTCTGGTAAAAGCTGTCTTCCCTTGCCCCACAGCAGCACTGCCCCCGGCAGAGGTTTTGTAACAATATAACGGGCTTCTCCACCTCATTCCAAGTAGGAAACCATGCAACTGTCAGGGCTTATTAGGCCTGGGAGTCACTATTTCCTTGAGGCTGTGCTAGATGGCACCAATATGCGGCTATCTCATTCATTCATTCATTCATTCATTCATTCATTCAGTCGTATTTATTGAGGGCTTGGAAAGCACAGTTCAGCAGCAAAGAGATCCCTGCCCATCCTGCCACCACGGTTAGCCTGTGATTTCTCCACTCATTTTTGTCCTCTCTGGCCCTTTTCCCTGTGGTCTGCACTTTGAATCTCCCAACGTTCCCAGTTTTGTTCCCAACGTTCCCAGTTTTGTGGTACACGTTGTAGTCATGCCGTTTCTTTTTGAATTGCTACTGCCCACACCAAAGATTCTCCTCTGGGATGCAGTCAGCCCTATTGAGTCAGGAAAGCAGGAAATGAAAGAGCAACAGGTTTAAAACAAAGATGAGCACTTAGTACGGTGTCTGTAAATAATGACAGTATTTGTTAAGTGCTTACTATGTGCTGAGCACTGTTCTAAGCACTGGGGTATATACAAGGTAATCAGGTTGTCCCACGTGGGGCTCACAGTCTTAATCCCCATTTTACACATGAGGAAACTGAAGCACAGAGAAAAATAATAATAATAACAATAATGGTATTTGTTAATTGCTTACTATGTGACAAGCACTGTTCTAAGTGCTCTATCCTAATCCTCCTTGACCTCTCAGCTGCCTTCGACACTGTGGAACACCCCCTTCTCCTCAACACGCTATCCAAACTTGGCTTTACAGACTCCGTCCTCCCCTGGTTCTCCTCTTATCTCTCCGGTTGTTCATTCTCAGTCTCCTTTGCGGGCTCCTCTTCCCCCTCCTATCACCTTACTGTAGGGGTTCCTCAAGGGTCAATTCTTGGTCCCCTTCTGTTCTCTATCTACACTCACTCCCTTGGTAAACTCCTTCGCTCCCACAGCTTCAACTATCATCCCTATGCTGATGACAACCAAATCTACATCTCTGCCCCTGCTCTCTCTCCCTTCCTTCAGGCTCGTGTCTCCTCCTGCCTTCAAGAAATCTCCATCTGGATGTCTGCCCGCCATCTAAAACTCAATATGTCCAAGACTGAACTCCTTATCTTCCCTCCCAAACCCTGCCCTCTCCCTGACTTTCCCATCACTGTTGATGGCACTACCATCCTTCTCATCTCACAAGCCCGCAACTTTGGTGTCATCTTCTACTCTGCTCTCTCGTTCACCCCTCACATCCAATCCGTCACCAAAACCTGCCGGTCTCACCTCCACAGCATCACTAAGATCCGCCCTTTCCTCTCCATCCAAACCGCTACCTTGCTGGTTCAATCTCTCATCCTATCCTGACTGGATTACTGCATCAGCCTCCTCTCTGATCTCCCATCCTCCTGTCTCTCCCCACTTCAGTCTAGACTTCATACTGCTGCCTGGATCATCTTTGTGCAGAAATGCTCTGGGCATGTTACTCCCCTCCTCAAAAATCTCCAGTGGCTACCAGTCAACCTACACATCAAGCAAAAACTCCTCACCCTCGGCTTCAAGGCTCTCCATCACCCAACCCTCCTACCTCACCTCCCTTCTCTCCTTCTACAGCCTAGCCCACACCCTCCGTTCCTCTGCCGCTAACCTCCTCACTGTACCTCGTTCTCGCCTGTCCCGCCGTCGATCCCTGGCCCACGTCCTCCCCCTGGCCTGGAATGCCCTCCCTCCGCACTTCCGCCAAGCTAGCTCTCTTTCTTCCTTCAAAACCCTACTGAAAGCTCACCTCCTCCAGGAGGCCTTCCCAGACTGAGACCCCTTTTTCCTCTCCTCCTCCCCATCCCCCCTGCCCTACCTCCTTCCCCTCCCCACAGCACCTCTCTATATGTTTGTACAGATTTATTACTGTATTTATTTTACTTGTACATATTTACTATTCTACTTATTTTGTTAATGATGTGCATCTACCTTTACTTCAATTTATTCTGATGACTTGACACCTGTCCACATTTTTTGTTTTGTTGTCTGTTTCCCCCTTCTAGACTGTAAGCCTGCTGTTGGGTAAGGACCATCTCTATATGTTGCCAACTTGTACTTCCCAAGCACTTAATACAGTGCTCTGCACACAGTAAGCGTTCAATAAATACAATTGAATGAATGAATGGGGTAGATACAAGGTAATCAGGTTGTCCCATGTGGGGCTCACAGTCCTAATCTCCATTTTACAGATGAGGTAACTGAGGCACAGAGAAGTGAAGTGGCTTGCCCAAGGTCACACAGCAGACAGGTGGCAGAGCCTGGATTAGAACCCACATCCTCTGACTCCCAAGCCTGGGATCTTGCCAGTGAACCACACCACTTCTAGTGCTCTAAAAATACCACTGATGATTGATTGACTTTTCACAGTCCCAACTATCTCTCTATGTTCAGGAGTTAGAAAAACCCTATACTAATACTTTTCGTTACAATTCACCATGTCTCAAAGGCATTCAGTTAAGCTATTAAAGACAGACGTTTCACTTTATGAGATGTCATCCTGCTTGCTTGACGTAATGTTTGGTGGGGATAGCTATGCACTCCACCTCTCAGTCTGACATTCAGACATTCTTGGTGGTCAGGTTCTTGGGATGGGTTCTGAGGCAGGACAATGGCACATGACTCTAGAAATGTTGATCCTAGCTGCATGGTGTATGAATCAATCAATCAGCCAATCAACAGTATTTATTAAACCCTATGGTGTCCAGGACACTATTCTAAGTGCTTGGGAGAGTGCAGTAGATTAGTAGACTTGATTCTTGCACCCAAGGATCTTACAGATCTAGCGGGGGAAGACAAACTCTAAAATAAATTACAAATAGGAAGGAGCAATAAGAGTACATCACCATCAATGGTATTTATTGAGCACTTACTGGACTCAAGGCTTGAGAGAGTACAATACAACAGAGTTGGCAGACACGTTCCCTACCCATGTATATAAGTTATGTACATAAATACTTAGGTGATACAGAAGTGCCAAAGTGTCATTTGGTGGAATATAAAGTTGGGAGATTATACATTTATTGAGGAAGGCCTCCTAGAGGAAATGTGATTTCAAAATGGATTTGAGGATTGGGAGAGCAGTGGTCTGTCAGACATGAAAGGGGAGGAAGTTGTAGTGGATACAGCATGGGCCTGGAAATTGGAAGGGCCTCGGTTTTAATCCCAGCTCCGTCACTTCACTGCTGTGTGACCTTGGGCAAGTCACCACTTCTCTGTGCTTCAGTGACCTCATCTCTAAAATGGGGATTAAGATTGTGAGCCCCATGTGGGGCGAGAACTGTGTCCAACCTGACTATTTTGTATCTACCTCAGTGCTTAGAACAGTGCTTGACACATAGTAAGCACTTAAGAAATACCATCATTCATACAGGGGGGAAGTTGTGGCTGGCAAGAACAGAATGAGGCACAATAAATAGGTTAGCTTGAATAGAAGGTAGCGTGTAAACTGGGGCTCAGTGGGAGAAGAGAGTGGATAAACAGGGAGAGAACTAATTGAGTGCCCGAGTGCCAATGGAAAAAGTTTCTCCTTGATGTAGAGAGGAATGGGCAATGGTGTAACCACAAGTAACGTTAACTTGGTGCCTGCCATTAGGTGAGCCCCAGGCAGAAAAAATGTCCACTTCCTGCAATTATAGTCAAATATACTGAGGGGAGAAGGGTGTATTAGAAGGAGGGGAGCACTGACATTGCCAAGGGCACTGGAGGGTTAAGGCACCGCGGAAGACCAAACTTGGGAAAATAGACAAGGAATGGCAACTGAAAAGGAAATAAAGGTAGAAAGGAGGATGAAGGAATGCCCAGCCATCTCAATCTATCAATCGATCAAAGGTATTTATTGACAGCTTACTGCATGCAGAGCTCTTTACTAAGCACTTGAGAGAGTACAATATAAGAGAGTTGGTAGACAACTCCCCTGCCCACAAGGACAGATATGTACATTAGTGCTGTGGGGCTTGTTTCACACCCCTTCCCTTAATGCTTAATACAGTGCTCTGAACAGAGTAAGTACTCAATAAATACCATTGATTGATAATAATTAACACCCTTTTTCTAGAGGGAGGTATAATGAACTAAAAGTTAGCAAATCTATAAAAGTGGCTCCATAAACCTGGTTTATAAAACACATAAGGCCTCAGCTCGGGCAAATTGCCTTTATTGAGCTGGTGGTACCCATTTATTTTAAAGGTAACATTTAACTATTAGAGCTGAGTGTAAAAAGATTTCACTTCCAAATCCAAGATTGTTGCTTATTTTTCAAATGGATTCTGACCAAGTCCATTCAGGATAAGGAATTTATTTTAATGGGAGAGAAAAGGGAAATCTTTGAAATTCTTTAGATGGGAGTGGCTGCCCCATTTGAGCTCTGCTTCATCTTAGCAGGGGCCCTTTCTTTTAGAGTTTTCTGTAGGAGAGTGAAAGAGAAATATTTTCCCTTCAAGAAAGTTGGGTCAAGACTGCTGATTGTGTTCTTAATTTTCCAGATGTTTTAGACTTGTAAATAACAGCAGGGTTTGGGTTTAGTGGTCTGTCTGGAGCTCTTCAAACCAGCATGACTGATTATTGGTTTAACATGTACCCTTCATACATTTCTATAAAGCAGCATGACCAGCTTTCTAAATATGATTTGTTTCTTGAAACGGCCATTCAGTGTGTCAGTAATCGCCCCCTCTGCCCCTGAGTTGCCTGCATTTAGGGGTGAAAGTGAAAATGTAGTTTCTAAAGGAACCAAAGAACCTTTCCTATGCCAAGATCTTGATGGCATAGGCTCCATAAAGATTTATAGGTAGAAAAATGTTGTGTGAAGGAAAGAAAATAAATAGCTGGCTCTACTGCTTTGGGCTAGAAAATACTGCAGGTGGATGAGATACAACACATTTGTATCTTTGTATTTTATATGTATATAGAGGGGTGGAAGTAAATCAGTGTAGGCTGGAACTTGGTTCCAGTAAAAGGAAAAGTCCCATAGTGGCCATTCTAGCCAGGAAATGATTTTAAGGCATCCTCTTCCCAAATGGAAGAGGTTCTAATCCCTGGTCCACCACTTGTCTGCTCTGTGACCTTGGGTAAATCACTTAACTTCTCAGTGCTTCAGTTACCGCATCCATAAAATGGGGATTAAGACTGTGGGTCCTATGTGCACAGGGATTATATCCAACTTGATTATCTTGTATCTACTACAGTGCTTAATACAGTGCATGACACACAGTAATTAAAGCAAGGGCAAAAGACAAGAAGGAAAAAATATACACACACAAACACACACACACACACACACACACACAGTCATATATATGTACCCTTCAAAATGCTCCATGACTTTCCCATCACTGTAGACGGCACTACCATCCTTCCCATCTCACAAGCCCGCAACCTTGGTGTCATCCTTGACTCCGCTCTCTTGTTCACCCCACACATCCAATCTGTCACCAAAACCTGCCAGTCTCACCCTCACAACATCGCCAAGATCCACCCTTTCATCTCCATCCAAACCGCTACCTCCCTGGTTCAATCTCTCATACTATCCCGACTGGATTGCTGCATCAGCCTCCTTTCTGATCTCCCATCTTCCTGTCTCTCCCCACTTTAGTCTATATTTCACTCTGCTACCTGAATTATCTTTGTACAGAAATGCTCTGGGCATGTCAATCCCCTCCTCAAAAATCTCCAGTGGTTGCCTGTCAACCATCAAATCAGCAATAACTCCTCACTCTCGGCTTCAAGGCTTTCCATCACCTCGCCCCCTCCTACCTCACCTCCCTTCTCTCCTTCTACAGCCCAGGCCGCACATTCCGCTCCTCTGCCGTTAACCTCCTCACTGTGCCTCGTTCTCGCCTGTCCTGCCGTCGACCCCTGGCCCACGTCGTTCCCCTGGCCTGGAATGCCCTCCCTCCACACATCCGCCAAACTAGCTCTCTTCCTCCCTTCAAAGCCCTACTGAGAGCTCACCTCCTCCAGGAGGCCTTCCCAGACTGAGCCCCTCTTTTCCCTCTCCTCCTCTTCCTTTCCTCCTCACCCCCCTCCCTCTGCCCTACCCGCTATATTTGTACATATTTATCACTCTATTTATGTGTACATATTTATTTCTCTATTTTATTAATGATGTATATATAGCGATAATTCTATTTATTCTGATGGTATTGACACCTGTCTACTTGTTTTGTTTTGTTGTGGGTCTCCCCCTTCTAGACTGTGAGCCCGTTGTTGGGTAGGGACCGTCTTTATTTGTTGCCGATTTGTACTTCCCAAGCGCTTAGTACAGTGCTCTGCACACAGTAAGCACTCAATAAATACGATTGAATGAATGAATATAAAAATTTAAAGTTTGAAGTACTCAAGTTGTATGTGTCAACAACCAGGTAATAAGATTAGGGTAGTCATGATCAATGGGACTGCAACAAGAACAGCAAGAACCTGTAATTTCCAAGAATCAATCCATCAATGGTAATTATTGAGTGCTTACTGAGTGCACAGCACCATACTAAGCACTTGGGAGAGTACAATACAACTGAGTGGATAGACATCTTTCTAGCCCAAGGAGGTAACAGACTGGAGGGAAGGAAGAAAGGAAATCAAAATGGTTCCCAGAAGGATTAGTGCCATTCTGAGCTAATACGCATTTATCAGGTGAAGTCCTTCATGATGGCCCGATAAACAGCCGCTTTATCTCAGTCAGTCAGTCAGTCGGTCATATTTATTGAGTGCTTACTGTGTGCACAGCATTGTACTAAGTGTTTAGGAGAGTACAATATAATTATCTATTTTGGTGCTATTGATGTCTATCTACTTGTTTTGTTTTGTTGTCTGTCTCCCCCTTCTAGACTGTGAGCCCCTTGTTGGGTGGGGATTGTCTCTATCTGTTGCCGAATTGTACTTTCCAAGCACTTAGTACAGTGTTCTGCACACAGTAGGTGCTCAATAAATACTATTGAGTGAATGAATGAACTGTATACAGACACATTCCCTGCCCACAACAAGCTTATAGTCTCTTCCTCCCTTCAAAGCCCTACTGAGAGCTCACCTCCAGGAAGCCTTCCCAGACTGAGCCCCCTCCTTGTTCTCCCCCTTCTCCCCCTCCCCATCCCCCCCGCCTTACCTCCTTCCCCTCCCCACAGCACCTGTATATATGTATATATGTTTGTACATATTTATTACTCTATTTATTTATTTTACTTGTACATATTCTATTTATTTTATTTTGTTAATATGCTTTGTTTTGTTGTCTGTCTCCCCCTTCTAGACTGTGAGCCCGCTGTTAGGTAGGGACCGTCTCTATATGTTGCCAACTTGTACTTCCCAAGCGCTTAGTACAGTGCTCTGCACACAGTAGCACTCAATAAATATGATTGAATGAATGAATGAATAGTCACGGTGCCTCATCCACTGACTAGGTGTTTTAAACTGAGTAATGGCTGGGCTAGCAACAAGGGAGTTGAGCTGGGGAAGAGGGAGGGTGAGGGATTCTGTGATCCTCTCTCCTGCTCCTCCTGTGGTAGTTTGGTGCCCCGCCTATCCCCGTCCTCTGGAGAGATAGCAGTGGTTGGTGGCACAACATTCTCAGAGTCCCCCCTCCACCTCCTCTATAATAATTTGTGGCATTTGTCCTTAGTTCTCCTGAGACCGGCCCCAACTACGTCTCCATCCAGGAGTCTAGTATAGAGCCAAACTAGACGAGTTTAGCTTTGGGGGAAAGAACGTGAGCTGGTAACTCCATCTAATAATTATGGTTTTAACCATTGGCTCAGATGCAAGATTATCAGATTATCTTCTAGACTGTAAACGCGTGACTTGCATCTGCTAATTCTGTTGTATTGTACTCTCCCAAGCACTTAATACAGTGCTCTGCACATAGTAAGCATTCAATAAATACCACTGATTGATTGATTGATTGACTAAGTGCTTACTATGTGTCAGGCACCATACTAAGCGCTGGGGTGGCTACAAGCAAATCAGGTTGGACTCAATCAGTGTCCCATGTGGGGCTCACAGTCTCAATCCCCATTTTACAGAAGAGGTAACTGAGGCACGGAGAAGTGAAGTGACTTGCCCAAGGTCACACAGCAGACAAGGGGAGGAGACGGGATTAGAACTCATGACCTTCTGACTCCAGGCCCGTGCTCTATCTACTACTCCATGTTGCTTCCCCCTTTCCTTCAGAAGGCCTGAGGCCAGGTGTTATAGCAACAGGTACAGCAGATACAGATGCAGTGCTGTGAGGCTTGTGGGAGTGTCTGAAGCTCTCAGGAAAATTGCCTGGATCCCTCCTCACCATTTGCATCAGATGGAGTCATATGATTGACAAATGTTCCCAACCAATCAGACCCTGTCTGTGAGAGCCAAAGAACAACTTTTTAAAAATGATATTAGGTATTTATAATATAATAATGACAGTATTTGTTAAGCACTTACTATGTGCAAAGCACTGTTCTAAGCGCTGTGGGGGATACAAGGTGATCAGATTGTCCCACGTGGGGCTCACAGTCTTGATCCCCATTTGACAGATGAGGTAACTGAGGCACAGAGAAGTTGTGACTTGCCCAAAGTCACACAGCTGACAAGTGGCAGAGCCGGGATTAGAGCCCATGACCTCTGACTCCCAAGCCCAGGCTCTTTCCACCGTGCCACGCTGCTTCTGTGCCAGGCACTGTCCTAAGCGCTGGGGTGGATACAAGATAATCAGATTGGACACAGTCCCAGTCCCATATAGGGCTCCTAGTCTTAATCCCCATTTTTCAGATGTGGAAACTGAGGCACAGAGAAAATTAGGTGACTTGCCCAAAGTCACATAATAGGCAAGTGGAGGAGATGGCATAAGAACCCAGGTCCTCTGGCTCCTAGGCCCATGCTCTTTCTAGCCCATGGTGCTTCTCTATCATTGTCTTGTCTTAAGCCATTGAGTCGTCTCTGACCCATAGAGACTTCATCGACACATCTCTCCCAGAACGCCCCACCTCCATCTGCAATTGTTCTGGCAGTGTATCCATAGAGTTTTCTTGGTAAAAATATGGAAGTGGTTTGCCATTGCCTTCTCCTACGCAGTAAATGAGTCTCTGACCTCGACTCTCTCCCGTGCCGCTGCTGCGCAGCACAGGTGAGTTTTGACTTGTAGCAGATTGCCCTCCACTTGCTAGCAACTGCCCAAGCTAGGAATGGAATGGCTATGACTCTACTTGACTCTCCGTCCTGTAGTGGAGACTGATAGAGAAGCAGCGTGGCTCAGTGGAAAGAGCACGGGCTTTGGAGTCAGAGGTCATGGGTTCAAATCCTGGCTCTGCCAATTGTCAGCTGTGTGACTTTGGGCAATCAATCAATCAATTGTATTTATTGAGCGCTTACTGTGTGCAGAGCACTGTACTAAGCTCTTGGGAAGTACAAGTCGGCAACACGTAGAGACAGTCCCTACCCAACAGGGCAAGTCACTTAACTTCTCTGTGCCTCAGTTCCCTCATCTGGAAAATGGGGATTAAGACTGTGAGCCCCCCGTGGGACAACCTGATCACCTTGTAACCTCCCCAGTGCTTAAAACAGTGCTTTGCACATAGTAAGTGCTTAATAAATGCCATTATTATGATTATGATTATTATTATTAGCAGCATGGGCCTAGGAGTCAGAGGACCTGGGTTCTAATCTTGACTCCACCACTTCTCTGCTGTGTGACCTTGGCAAGGCACTAAACTTCTGTGGCCCCCAGTTATCTCATCTGTAAAATGGAGAGTAAGACTTTGAGCCTTATGTAGGACAGAGACTGTGTCCAACCTGACTAGCATGTATCTACCTTTCATTCATTCATTCATTCATTCATTCATTCATTCATTCATTGATATTTATTGAGTGCTTACTGTGTACACAGCCCTGTACTAAGCTCCTGGAAAATATAATACAGCAATAAAGAGAGACAGTCCCGGCCCACAATGGGCCGACAGTCTAGTGAGGGAGAGACAGACATCAAAACAACTAAATGGGCATAAACAAGAAAACAGGCATTAATATTCAGTGCTTACCTCAGGACATAGTAAATGCTTAACAAATGCCATAAGTAAAAAAGACTCCTCCACCTCTCCAGATGAGACACACTTCAGAAACACCCCAGATCACCCCAAATAACATTGAAGACAAGGAAACCCCCCACTGAGGAAGCAGCTGGGAGGGGAATAGAATAATGGATGGGAAAAGGGGTTTTGGAGGGATAAAGGCAGCCACTGGGGCTCTGACCTGGTGTCTCGCTCTCTACCCATCTGAATCAATCAATCATATTTATTGAATGCTTACTGTGTGCAGAGCATGGTACTAAGCACTTGGGAGAGTAGAATCTTACAATATAACAGAGTTGGTAGATACGTTCCCTTTGTTGAGGGAAAGCAGTAGCTGGGGGTACTTGTCAGTTCTCCAATACCTCTGCCTCCAGTACAAGCACTGCTCAGACCTCTCAGTTCCTCCTTAGGAGAACAGTGCTGGGATCCTGTAATGGGGTTGGGTGGGCTTTTGGGTGGGCTATTTTACAGGGACATATTTCTATATACATATTTCTGTATACATATTTCTACATACATATTTCTGTATGTTATCAACAGAAAGCCTAGGAGTCAGAGGATCCGTGTTCTAATCCTGGATCCTCCACTTGCCTGCTGCATAACCTTGGGCAAGTCACTTAACTTCTCTGTGCCTCAGTTTCCCCATCTGTAAAATGGGGATAAAATGCCTGCTCTCTCAGACTGGGAGTTCAATATGGGACAGGGACTGTGTCCAACCTGATTATCTTGTGTCTATCCTAATGCTTAGTATGGTGTTTGGCACAATGTAAGTGCTTAACAAATACTACAATCATTAATTATTAGTATTAGGGCCATTCTTGGGGTTCCTATTTTTCTTCATCAAATAAAAACTCCAAACAATTGAGTTTTCTTCTTCCTTACCTACTTTATTTTCCATCTATAATCTATTTCATAGTCTTATCAGAGGCAGCATGGCATAGTGGATAAAGCATGGACCAGGGAATCAGAGGGTCATGGTTTCTAACCGCCCCTGCCCACTCTTCAAGAACCTTCAGTGGTGGTCCATCCTCTTCCATATCAAACCGAAACTCCTTACTGTCGGCTTTAAAGCACTCAATCATCTTGCCCCATCCTACCTTACTGCAATGATTGCTACTACAACTCAGGTGCCCACTTTGCTCCTCTAGTGCCAACCTATTCACTGTATCTTGATCTCATATCTCACCACTAACCCCTCACCCACATCTTTCCTGTTGCCTGGAATGCCCTCCTGCTTCATATCTGACAGATGATTGCTCTCCCCAACTTAAAAACCGTATTAAAAGCATATCTCCTTCAAGAGGCATTCCCCAAATAAGCCCTCATTTCCTCTTCTCCCATTCCCTTCTGCATTGTCCATGCACTTGGATTTGCACCTTTTATTCACCCCTCCCTCAGGCCCACTGCACTTTTTTATGGTATTTCTTAAGCGCTTACTATTTGCCAGGCACTGTACTAAGCGCTGCGGTAGATACAAGATAATCAGATTAAACACAGTCCCTTTCCCACAAAGGGATCACAATCTTAATCCCCATTTTAAAGATGAGGTAACTGAGGCACCGAGAAGTTCAGTAATTTGCCCAAGTCACACAACAGACAAGTTATGGAGTCGGGATTAGAACTCAGGTCTTCTGACTCCCAGGCTCGTGCTTTTTCCACTGAACCACACTACTCTCCCAAGCTCTCAATACATTGCTCTGCACACAGTAAACACTCAATAAATACGATTGATTGATACAAGAAATTTTATAGCTTTCTGAGAAAACCAAAATGCCAGAATAGAAATACAATGGCAATAAGACCAGCCCACTGAACACTACCATTGTACAGTGAAACAACAAACAAAATTTGCCCCTCTCAAAGGTCACCAATGATTTCCTTCTTGCCAAAATCCAACAGCCTGTACTCCATCCTAATTCCCCTCGATCTCTCAGCTGCTTTTGACACTGTTGACCACCCTCTTCTCTTGTATACACTATCCAACCTCAGCTTCACTGACACTCTCCTCTCATGGTTCCCCTCCTAAATCCTTGGCTGCTCATTCTCAGTCTTTTATGCAGCTTCCTCCTCTGTCTCCCAACTCCTACCTGTAGAAGTCCCTCAAGGTTCAGTTCTGGAACTGCTTCTATTCTCCATTTTAACACACTTCCTTGGCAAACTCTCTCACTTCCTTGGCGAACTCACTCACTCCTATGGCTTTAACTACCATCTCAATGTGAATGATTCCCAAATCTACATCTCCAGATCTGATTACTCTTCTTCTCTGCCCTCTCATATTTCCTCCTGCCTTCAATATATTTCTAGCTCTATGTCCTGCCTCAAACTACCTCAAAACTCAAGCTAAACATGTCCAAAACAGAACTCGTCCTGCCATGCAAATCCTGTCCTCTCTGACTTTCCAGTCACTACAGACAGCCACCATCTTCCCTGTCTTACAAGCCCTGAACCTTAGCATTATTCTGGACACATTTTCTTCCATTCTACCCACATAGTCAATCTGCCACCAAATCCTGTCGGTTCAACCTTCACAACTATGCTAAAATGCACCTTTTCCTCTCCATCCAAACTGCTACCAT
Organism: Tachyglossus aculeatus; assembly: GCF_015852505.1. Classification (NCBI taxonomy): domain Eukaryota; kingdom Metazoa; phylum Chordata; class Mammalia; order Monotremata; family Tachyglossidae; genus Tachyglossus; species Tachyglossus aculeatus. The sequence continues at coordinate 41,173,530 of NC_052066.1, forward strand.
GTTAATCCAAATATTTATTCTATTCCACTTTGATTACTGCATCAGCCTCCTTGATGAGCTCCCTACTTCCTGTTTCTCCCTACAATAGTCCATTCTTCACTCAGCTACCTGGATCATTTTTCTACCGAACTGTTCAGTCCATTTTTTTCCTGTTCTTCAAGCATCTCCAGTGGTTGCCCATCCACCTCCATACCAAACAGATACATCTTAACGTTGGCTTTAAAGTACTCAATCACCTTGCCCCCTCCGATTTTATCTCACTTTCTCTACTATAACCCAGCATGCTCACTTTGCTCCTTTAATTCTTACCTACTCACTTTACCTCAATCTCACCTATCTCACTACCTTCCCCACATCCTGCCTCTGATCTGGAACTTCCTCCCCCTTTATATCAAACAGACCATCAGTCTCCCTAGCTTCACAGCCTTTTAAAAATCAAATCTCCTCCAAGAGGCCTTCCCTAATTAAGCCCTCATTTCCTCTACCCCCTCTCCCTTCTGTATCACCCTTGCACTTGGATTTGCACCCATTATTTACCCCAACCTCAGCCCCACAGTGCTTATATTTATTTCCATCATTTATTTATATTAATATCTGTTTCCCCTATATAATAATGATGGTATTTGTTAAGTGCTTACTATGTGCCAAGCACTGTTCTAAGCTCTGGGGTAGATACAAGGTAATCATGTTGTCCCACTTGGGGCTCACAGTCTTAATCCCTATTTTACAGACGAGGGCACTGAGGCACAGAGAAGTTAAGTGATTTGCCCAAAGTCACACAGCAGACAAATGGCAGAGCCGGGATTAGAACCCATGACCTCTTGTCTCCTAAGCCAGTGCTCTTTCCACTAAGCCACGCTGCTTAAGACTGTAAACTCCTTTTGGTCACAAACATGTCTATCAACCCTCCCAAGCTCTGTTCTATTCTTCTCTCCCAAGCTCTTAGTATAGTGCTCTGCACTCAATAAGCATGCAAATAATATGATTGACACCTTTGACTGATTGATTGTTCCTGGTACACTTCAAGAAAACACTTTATAGGAGAAATGCTGCGTGAGGGTTCTCCTATTTTTAGGAAACAGGACAACCTATACTCGGTGGGAATTTCAGTAATTTGAGCCCCTCTTCATCATTGGAATTCGAGCCTGTGGCAGATGAACTTCCTTTCATATGGATATAACTGGTAATTTAACAATTTAAGTAATGGACAATGCTGATTAATTAACTGAATAGGTACTCAACTGTACTTGTTTAATAAATTGGCCAGGCATAATTCGTGATCACCTGCCGTTGTGTGGCGCACTATACTAAGCACTTGGGAGAGTACAACAGAAGCAGTTGACATGACCTGCCACTAATTAATATGCCAAGTTCTTACTATAATTGCAGTTGGAGTAGGGTCTTAGAACCAAGAAAGAAGTTTTAGAATAATCACCAAATCTGGATTAGGGAGAGAAGAATATGGCTGTAGATGAAGCTAGAGAAGTAGTGTGGCCAAGTGGAAAGTGCACAATTCTGAGAGTCAGAGGGCCTGGGGGTTCTGATCCCAGCTCTTCCAGTTGCTTGCTTGCGACCTTCTTGAGTCACTTAACTTCTCTGTGCCTCAGATTCCTCAACTGTAAAATGGGGATTCAAAATCTATTCTCCCTCCTGCTTAGACTGTGAGCCCCAGGTGGGACAGAGACTGTCCAGCTTAATTAAGTTGTACCACCCCTGGCATTTAGAACAGTCATTGACACAGAGTAAATGCTTAACAAATATTATTAAAAAAGTAAAATAACAGGAATTGACAATGAACGTCATCCATTCATCATCCCCAGTCGCCAGCTGGGAAATGTGTCTGTGAGTGATATGGTGAAAGTGGAGATTTGTGGCTGTAGATGACTTCTGTTGGATAGGTTTGTAGCTGTGCATCTCCACTCATGCAGATTTTCTTTGGCAGAGCTCTATTTTCCTATGTTCACCAGCCATTTTTGAAAATGCAAATTAGGGCATGATTGTTTTCTGAGCTCCTCCTGGGGAGTCAGGAGACCTGGATTCTAGTCCTGGTTCTAGCCAGTCTGGGTGGAGATGGCATATGACTTCAGGATGTGCGGCATCATGCCCACCTATTCGCTCATCATTCTGGCAGACTGGCAGGAGCGAGAGAGTATGAGTGGAACTGTGCAAGTCACTAGCCCTGAAAGCAACTCCTCTTCAAAGGTTCTTGGTCCTGAAGACTATAGACCAAAGCTAATCTGTCATTGTTGAAGGGAGATTCCATGTGAGGTTCATTCAGTCATATTTATTGAGTGCTTACTGTGTGAAGACCACTGTGCTTAGGAGAGTGCAGCATACCATTAAACAGACACATTCTCTGCCCACAACGAACTTACAGTCTAGAGACGAGTTTACAGTCTAGAGATGAGCTTACAGTCTTGGAGGTGGGAAGCAACGTGGGCTAGTGGAAAGAGTCTGGACCTGGAAGTTAGAGGACCAGAGTTCCAATCCCAGCTCTGCCACTTAGCTGCTGTTTGACCTTGGACAAGTCATGTAACTGCTCCAAGCCTCAATTTCCTCATCTGTAAAGTGGGGATTCAATGCCTGTTCTCCCTCACCTTTACACTGTGAGCACTGTGTGGTTTAGGGATTGGGACTAATCTGATTATGTGCTTAGTAGAGTGCTTGGCACACAGTATGTGCTTAACAAATGCCACAGGTATTATTAGATGAGGGTGAAAAGTCTGAGAAAGATAGCAGTGGGTGGTATGAGGAAAAGGACAGTAAAACAATAGTTCTGGATTTATTCGTAAATCAACTCGATATATGGATCATTCTATTGCAATAAATTGTAAGCTTCTTGAGGGCAGGGATCATGTCTATTGACTGTATCATATTCTGCTGTTCCAAGCACTGAGTACAGTGCTCTGTACACAGTAAGCACTCAATAACTATCACTGATTGATTGATGCAATTTTACTGATGTTTTTCCATGGAAAAATTTGCATTTCATAAACCCTGTGATTGCAGAGGTCACCATCTTTCAATGAATGCTTTTACAAATTTCAATACTTTGCTTTTTTTTAAGCTAAATTCTCTGAAGTTTACAATTGCCTTTTTTCTATGCACATTAGGCTTATAATTATTCAAGTTGTGTTCAACACTAATTGTCCCAGAGGGTGTAAATAGTCACATCCTATAATGATCAGTTTTCACTATCTGTTGTTGATTTATCCATTTTAAATTAAAATAATTACTAATATTATATAAATAATTTTGTTACATGGTTATGCTATTTTATTGTATTAAGGTTCACTGATGCTTGCTATAAAATGCAAATTTGCTGACTCCAAAAAATACTTTTAACAGGAAGACATCTGTATATGTCCAATTCATCTTCTCAAATGCATCCACATTATCACCTTCAAAATTAAATACAGACATATGTGCAAGCAACAGAGCATGTATGACTTGTTACCTCTTTTTGTGGGATTCTGGTTAATGTATTGTGGTGACCTTCAGGAGAAACCGAAAAAGAAAACAAAATTCTATAGAACCTATTATGGAAACAGTAAATACCCTTTGGTAATCTAAGAGTTCATTCACTCACTCATTCAATCGTATTCATTGAGCACTTACTGTGTACAGAGCATTGTACTAAGCACTGGGAAAATACAATTCAGCAATAAAGAGAGACAATCCCTTCCCACAGTGGGCTTACAGAAAACAAGAAACTAGATGTGGTGAGCCCACAACAAGCTGCCTTATTAGTGACCATTTGTGATCCCGTGAACAACAACAAGGAAGAGACGGGAAGGCACTGATGGGCTCTACATGAGGGCAAGTGATTGATGGCCTGTTAAAGCGTGCCCTTCTCTCCCTACTCTATCCGGTAACGGGACTGGACCAGTCAATGACTGCCACGTAGAGCCACAGCTGTGATGCCTAAGGCAGATAAAAGGTGGCCGTTTTGAATCACGAGGAAGCAGAAGGACACACGCAGACCAGCACTGAAGCACTGGAGCAGAAGCACACAGAGGAGAAGGAGGAAGCATGCAAGAGAGCTGCAGAAGTAGCAGGAGAGCAGCACTCAAATGCAGCAGAAAGAGCTGCACTTGGAAGCAGAAAGAAGAAGCATCAGCAGAGCAGGTTCCCTTGACCAACAGACTGGTACTGAACCCTTGGTGGAGTGGAGTGAGTGACAGTGTGTATGTGTCACTCCCTTGCATGTTGGTAAAACTAAGTAAAAAGCTTTCCACAGTAACCTTGGTGGTCAGTGGTGTGGTTTGACTCTACTACGTGTCACTAAGGCTCCCCTGTCCAGAAAAGTCCTGGTTGGTATGAGCTGGGGGGGGCTTGCGACAATAGATGGTAGTAAAATCTGATAAAATTCTCATTTTTGCCTTGAACATCAATCGATCAAAAGTATTTATTGCATGCACACTGCGGAGCACTGTACTAAGCACTTGGGTGAGTACAATATAACTGAGTTGGTATGCATGCTACCTACCCATAGGAGCTCACAGTCTAGAGTGGGAGGCAGACATTAAAATAAATCAAGGATATGTATGTAAGTGCTGTGGGGCTGAGAATGGGGGTGAATATCAAATGCATATTTGATATTTTATAGAGAAGCAGCGTGGCTCAGTGGAAAGAGCACGGGCTTTGGAGTCATAGATCATGGGTTCAAATCCCATCTCCTCCAATTGTCAGCTGTGTGACTTTGGGCAAGTTACTTCACTTCTCTGTGCCTCAGTTACCTCATCTATAAAATGGGGATGAAGACTGTGAGCCCCCCCGTGGGACAACCTGATCACCTTGTAACCTCCCCAGCGCTTAGAACAGTGCTTTGCACATAGTAAGTGCTTAATAAATGCCATAAAAATGCTTAAGGAGTACAAATCAGAGGGCAAGGCAACACAGAAGGGAGAGGGAGTAAGGGAAATGAGAATTTAGTCAAGGAAGGCCTCTTGGAGGGGATGCGCTTTTAATATGGCTTTGCATGTAGAGAGAGTGACGGTTTGTTGGATATGAAGGGAGAGGGAAATGGGCAGGATGCAGGCAAGGGGTTGGTAGTGAGACAGGTGAGATCAAGGTACGGTGAGTAGGTTGGCATTAGAGGAGTGAAGTGATTGTGCTGGGTTGTAGTAGGAAATCAGAGAGGTATGATAGGAGGGAGCAAAGTGATTGTGATTGTGACTTCTAGACTGTGAGCCCGCTGTTGGGTAGGGACCGTCTCTATATGTTGCCAACTTGTACTTCCCAAGCGCTTAGTACAGTGCTCTGCACACAATAAATACACATAAATACGATTGAATGAATGAATGAATGAGTGAGTGATTTAAAGCCATTAAAATGATTTACCATTTAAAGCCAATGGTAAGAAGTTTCTTTTTGATGTGGTGGTGGTTGGACAACCACTGGAGGTTCTTGAGGAGTGGGGAAACATGGACTGAATTTATTTTTGGAGAAATTATGTAGACAGTAGAGCAAATTATAGACTGGTATGGGAGGTTGGTGAGGAGGCTAATACAGCAGTCAAGGTGGGATAGGATAGGTTCAAATCCCGGCTCTGCCACTTTTTTTTTTAATGGCATTTATTAAGCGTTTACTTTCTGCAAAGCACTGTTCTAAGCGCTGGGAAGGTTACAAGGCAATCAGGTTGTCCCACAGGGGGCTCACAGTCTTCATCCCCATTGTACAGATGAGGGAATTGAGGCAAAGAGAAGTCAAGTGACTTGCCCAAAGTCACACAGCTGACAATTGGCAGAGCTGGGATTTGAACCCATGACCTCTGACTCCAAAGCCTGTGCTCTTTCCACTGAGCCACGCTGCTTCTCTGTTCTCCGAGTTCTGTTTTGGACATGTTAGTTCTAGGTGTCAATGGGAGAATCAAGTAGAAATGTCCTGAAGGCAGATAATACGAGACTGCACAGAAGGAGAGAGATCTAGCCTGGAGATGTAGATTTGGGAAATCTACATAGAGATGGTAGTTTAAGCTAGGGAAGTGAATGAGTTTTCTAAGGGAGTGGGAGTAGACAGAGAAGAGAAGTGGACTCAGAAATGAGCCTTGAAGGACTCCCACAGTTAGGGGATGGGAGGCAGAGGAGGAGCCTGCAAAACAGCCTGAGAAGGAGCATCTGGAGAGATAGGAAGAGAACCAGGAGAGGATAGTGTCAATAAAGCCAAGGTTAGATAATGTTTCCAGGAGAAGGGAGTAGTCCACAGTGTTGAAGGCTGCTGAGATTTCAAGGAGGATAAGGATGGAGTAGAGGCAGTTGGATTTCATTCATTCAGTTGTATTTATTGAGCACTTACTGTGTGCAGAGCACTGTACTAAGTGTTTGGGAAGTTCAAGGATTTGTCAAGGAGAACCTTGGTGACATTTGAGAGGGCAGTTTTAGTGGAGTGGAGGGGGCAGAAGCCAGACTGGAGGGGGTCATGGAGAGAATTGGAGGAGAGGAAGTGGAGGCAGGGGTGTGTAGAGGACTCCCTCAAAGAGTTTGGAGAGGAATGGTAGGAACATAATTTTCTTACCCCTAGAATCTTTATTCTTACATTTAAATATATTTTGTTTTCAAAATATTTCCTGAATACTGTTAATGATTCTATTATGAAAAAGAAAGAAGTAGATAACACAAGTTAAAAAACCGAAGACTGGGTGTAATCTATTAAAGAATCATTTCTTGTGAGTAATCTGTAATGCAAGATGGATTAAGATTCCTAATTATCTATCATATATTTGTATTATACTCTCCTAAGTGCATAGTATAGAGTGCCACACTAGGGGAGAGCTCATAAGATCTGCCTATAATGAGCTTGCTAAATATTCCTGCCCATCTTCTTGCTACAGTTGCAGACTGTATGCTAAATCCCCATCTTTCTTCTTGGAGTTTTTCTTCCATTTCCACTAAATTACTTTTGTGAGTTATAGACTTAGTCATATGTCTTTCAGATAGGCAAAACTGGTCTTTGTCATCATTATCTGATAAAATAGAATGACTCTTTAACACACAATTCTGTTGAGCCAAATCATCCGGTGCAGAAGAGGTGTTGGTGTCAGTGGGACTGGACAGAACTTACTAGCTGACAGATACTTCTGCAGCTAAGGGAAATTCTACACTGACTGGGCTGCAATAAAAGAGTATTCCTCTAGCCCTAGTTATGCACGTCATGGAGGCTGGCTTTGCTGGGAAGGTTATTGAGAAGCTGAACATGATTTTGAGAGCAGCATGTCTAAAGTAATAAATCAAAGCAAAGACATGACTATTATGATATATTATACATATGTGGATGGTTGAAAATCTAGCATAGGTAAGGGCTCATGCCTGGTCTTCTTTGGTACTCAAACAGGGTATTGAAGGTGTTTTCCATAGCAAATTAAACAAAAATTTTGAAGTTTTTTAGTTGGGTGTTGTCAGATTACATAATCAGTGGTCAATCAATGGTATATATTGAGCACTTGCTGTGTTCATAGCGTTGTACTAAATGCTTGGAGGAGTACAAAAGAACAGAGTTGGTAAACATGCCCCTACCCACAAGGAGCTTACAGTTTAGAGGGGGAGACAGACATTAAAATAAATAAATTATGGATATGTCCATAAGTGTTGTGGGGCTGAGGGTGGGGTGAATACCACGTGCTTAAAGATCACAGATCCAAGTGCAAAGGTGATGTAGAAGGGATACTTGAGGATGTGGAAGAGCTGTCCAGAAATTGGTTCTGTGTGGCCAATGAGCTTTTCCAGTTTAACTGGCAATTAACATAATCAAAAATCTTTGAGACAGTGTTTTATGATTACTATAGACAGATGAGTGTGATCTTGACACTCATAAATCTGAAGACATGCAATTATTATGATTCTCACTGCAGGTTCAGCCCAGAACCATGGGTTAATAACATTAAAAGAAAAGTGAAGTAACAGCCTGCCCATGTGAAACCTGACACTCAAAGTCTTTCATCAACAGAGAACTTACAGCTGTCAAAAAATTCTGCTACCTACGCAATACACTATCCAAAGATGCACAGAGCGATAAAGAGGTGAAAAATGTAATTTAAGAGACCAAAATGACTTTCAGGAAACTGCAAAACTCTGCACAGAGGACTCTACAAAGAGTAGGTACTCAATAAATGGTTGATGGTTGCAAGACAAAGTGTAGTGTTAGTGATAATGGGGCATCAAATTCCACATGAAGCTGTGATATGTGGAACTACACCAGGAGATACTCGGTTTCTTGAGCAGTGTCACAAGTGCAACCCACAGTCATACTCATAGCAACTGGCAGGTTAAGATTATCAAAAATGAGGTCTTGGCAAAAAGGGTGACCATTCTCAGGATTTCAGCTACCATCTCTAAGTGGATGTTTCCCCAAACTGCCTCACAGCCCTAATCTCTCATTTGCTTTATAATCTCGCTTTACTGCCTGACTCGACTACTGCATCAACCTTCTCACTGACCTCCTGCTTCTAGTCTCTCTCCTCCCCAGTCCATACGTCACTCACTCAGCTTCCCTCTGCTGCCTGGATCAATCAATTGATTGAATCACCTGATCATCAAATCGAAGACACCCCAGAGAAGTAGTGTGGCTCAGTGGAAAGAGCACGGGCTTTGGAGTCAGAGGTCATGGGTTCTAATCCTTGCTTCACTGCTTGTCTGCTGTGTGTTTTCGGGCAACTCACTTAACTTCTCTGGGCCTCAGTTACCTCATCTGTAAAATGGGGATTAAGACTGTGAGCCCCATGTGGGACAACCTAATTACCTTGTATCCTCCCCAGCACTTAGAACAGTGCTTGGCAAATAGTAAGTGCTTAACAAAAAGCCATCATTACTACTCCCCAGGTCGCATACCTGTTTCCTCTCATGCCAACCTACTCACTGGGCCACACTCTTGTCTCTCTCACTTTCAACCGTTTGCCCACACCCTCCCTTATTCCTGGAATGCTCTCCTACTTCATATCTGGTAGACTGCTACTTTCACTACATAATCTTTGATCTCACCAACTCTGAAATTCCACTCTCTGACCACAGTTTCTGTGAAGTCCTTTGGCTAAGGAGGGTCAGAGCGTAAGAGCCCCTGAGATGGCTCTTCCTCACCTCAACCTCATTTGAGGTAATTTTCTATTTAATAGATCCTGTCTGAAATGGGCCACTTTGTAGTACTGGCCTTTTGGGCTGCCAAACGCCATTTCTAAATTGCATATTAATGTTCTATCTACCTTCTCCCTTAGGTGTCTTTGCAGGTTTATTATTTCATAGAATTTCACCGCCGTTCAATTACTCTCTTGTACTTATTTTATTTCTCAGGCACATTTATTTGCAAATTTTCAAATTGGGTTTTATTGTATTTATTGCTGATATAGCTCACTTTTTTAGTTCAATTTATGGAATTTAGCTATCCTTATTAATATTTGCAGCATTTCCCAGATAAGCACTATGTAGAAATTATACCACTCTTTACTCAGGCTTCTAAATGACTCTGTTAGACTATCATTAGATATCTCCCATTGAATTGATGTGTGTTCTTATCCTTGTTACAGTATTATTTTGAATGTTTTGCCACTGATAGAAGGGGCAGAGTTCACATCCATGAACACTTAATGCAATCAGTTGATGAAGAGAAGAGCCTGGGCAAAATGTGACCAAAAGTGCTAGTCTCCTCCAGTAAGGCTCGCCTTGCAAATGTGACCTTGTTCTTTTGAGCCAATTTAACTTAGAATTTGATAATCTGCATTCCCCCACTCCTCAAAGACCTCTAGTAGTTCTGCCACAAGCAGAAACTCCTTACCAGAAACTCCCTACCACTGGCTTTAAGGCACTCATTCAGCTTTCCCCCCTCCTATCTTACATCACTGATCTCCTATTAGAACCCAACCCATACAGTTCATTCTTCTAACATCAATCTACTCACTGGTCCTCATTCTCCTATGTCTTGTCACCAACCCCTAGCCAACATCCCATTTGACATGGGACTCCTTCCCCATTCATCTCTGACAGACCACCACTCTCCCCGTCCTCAAAGTCCTACTAAAATAGATTTCCCCTCCTAGAGGTCTTCCCTGACTAAACCTTACTTTCCCTATTCTCCCTCCCTTCTGTGTCCACTATACATTTCGCTCTGAATTCCTTTAGCAATTTTATTTTCACTCTACCCCATAACACTTATAATTGTAGTGTTTAGTGCTTACTCTGTGCCAAGTTCTGTACTAAGCGATGGGATAGTTACAGTGTTATCAGTTCAGACACAATCTCTGTCTCCCACATGGGGCTCACAGTCTAAGTAGGAGGGAGAAAAGGTATTTAAACTCCATATTACAGATGAGGAAACTGAAGCCCAGAAAGTGAAGTGAATTGCCCAAGATCACACAGCAGGCAAACGACAGGATTAGAACACAGATCCTCTGACTTCCAGCCCCAACTTTGCTCTTTCAACTAGGCTGAGCTAATTCTACTTACATACATATCCATCTGAAATGTATTTTAATGTCTAGCTCCCGGTCTAGCCTGTAAGTTTCTTATGGGCAGGGATCAAGTCTAACAACTCTACTGTATTGTACTTTCCCAAGTGCTTAGTGTATTGCTCTGCACACAGTAAGCGCTCGATAAATATCACTGTGGATCTGTTGACTGAAGTAAGGTTTCACGATCCCGTGCATGCTGGCCAAGTTTTTTTCAGTCTCAGCTGCCCTCCAAAGGAATGATAGTTTAAATTCATTTTTGTTGTGGTCAGGGATAAAGAGGAGGGAGGTTTTGTTAATTTTAAAAGGGAGTATAGCATCTTCAAGCCATCTATGGATCAGTTCTATATTTGTCTGACAGACCGATCAATGTGGGTGAGACTGCACTAGCACAACTAGTATTTACTGAACACCTCTGTGCCAGCGTACAGTGTATCACACTAGTGTAATGTGTATCACACTAGTGTGACTAGTGTATCATACTAGTGCATCACACATCCAATCCATCACCAAAACCTGCCGGTCTCACCTCCACAACATCGCCAAGATCCGCCCTTTCCTCTCCATCCAAACCGCTACCTTACTGGTTCAGTCTCTCATCCTATCCCGACTGGATTACTGCATCAGCCTCCTTTCTGATCTCCCATCCTCCTGTCTCTCCCCACTTCAGTCTACTTCATTCTGCTGCCCAAATTATCTTTGTGCAGAAATGCTCTGGGCATGTCACTCTCCTCCTCAAAAATCTCCAGTGGCTGCCTGTCAACCTACGAATCAAGCAAAAACTCCTCATTCTTGGCTTCAAGGCTGTCCATCACCTTGCCCCCTCCTACCTCACCTCCCTTCTCTCCTTCTACAGCCCAGTCCACACTCTCTGCTCCTCTGCGGCTAACCTCTTCATTGTACCTCGTTCTCGCCTGTCCCGCCGTCGACCCCCGGCCCACGTCCTCCCCCGGGCCTGGAATGCCCTCCCTCCACACATCTGCCAAGCTAGCTCTCTTCCTCCCTTCAAAGCCCTACTGAGAGCTCACCTCCTCCAGGAGGCCTTCCCAGACTGAGCCCCCTTTTTCCTCTCATCCTCCCCATCCCCCCACCCTACCTCCTTCTCCTTCCCACAGCACTTGTATATGTTTGTACAGATTTATTACTCTATTTTACTTGTACATATTTACTATTCTATTTGTTAATGATGTGCATATAGCTTTATTTATATTTGTTCTGACGATTTTGACACCTGTCTACATGTTTTATTTTGCTGTCCCCCTTCTAGACTGTGAGCCCATAGTTGGGTAGGGACCGTCTCTATATGTTGCCGACTCGTACTTCCCAAGTGCTTGGTACAGTGCTCTGCACACAGTAAGCGCTCAATTAATACGATTGAATGAATGAATGAACTACGTGCTTGGGAACATACAACAAGAAACAAAAAATAAGGTCCCTGATCTACTACCTAATAGAAAAGGCGGGGGAACACAAATTGTGACTATACAATAAGAAAAGTAAGAACACAGATAGCAATTAATATACATGAAAGTAGGCTACCATATAAACTCATAAATAAGAAGAAAAACAAAGCAGCATGGCACAGTGGATTAAGCCTGGGCCTAGGAGTCAGATGGCTGTGGGTTCTAATGCTGGCTCTGACACTTTGTTGTGTGATCTTGTTCAAGTCACCTCACTTCTCTGGATGTCAGTTACCTCATCTATAAAATGGGGATCTAGACTGTGAGCCCCACGTGGGACAGGAACTGTGTCCAACCCAATTTGGTTGTATCCACCTCAGTACTTAGTACAGTGTCTGGCACATAGTAAGCGCTTAACAAATACCAATTATTATTATTATAAGTGCTAAGGCTAACATGATCAGAGAGGTAGGGATTGGTCAGGGATATTTCTTGTAAGAGATGGCTTTTTAGGAGAACTGAAGATGGGAAGAATACGGTGGGCAAATTTGAGGGAGCAAAGAGGTTCAAACAGGGAAAGGGGAGAATGTTTGGTGAAACATGTCAAGAGTGGGGTATAGTCAGGTGGTTAGTTTGGGATAGCAAAGATTGTAAACTGGGACATAACAAAAGGAGATGGGGGGACAGGTAGTTGGGAAGGCAGTTAATGAGAGACAAATCCAACATCCAGAAATTTCTCTTCGATTCAAAGAGAAATGGGGAGTCATAAGAAGCTTTTGAGTATGGTCTAGCGGAAAAAGCTTGGGCCTGGGAATCAGAGACCTGGGTTTTAATCCTGGCTCTGCCACTTGCCCACTGTGTGGCCTTGGGCAACTGGCAAGTGAGAAGCAGTTTGGCCTAGTGGCTACAGCACAGGCCTGGAAGTCAGAAGGAGCTGGGTTCTAATCCCAACTCCTCCCCTTGTCTACTGTGTGATCTTGAGCAAGTCACTTCACTTCTCTGTGCCTTGGTTAACTCATCTGTAAAATGGGAATTAAGACTGTGAGTCCTGTGTGGAACATGGACTGTGTCCAAACTGATTAGTTTGTATCTTATTAACTAATCAGTTTGTCCAAGCTGATTAGTTTGAGAAGCAGCGTGGCTCAGTGGAAAGAGCGCGGTCTTGGGAGTCAGAGGTCATGGGTTCTAATCCCAGCTCCGCCACTTATCAGCTTTGTGATTTTGGGCAAGTCACTTAACTTCTCTGTGCCTCAGTTGCCTCATCTGTAAAATTGGGATTAAGACTGTGAGCCCCATGTGGGACAACCTGATTACCTTGTATCTTCCCCAGCACTTAGAACAGTGCTTGGCATATAGTAAGTGCTTAATAAATACCAAAGCTATCATTATTATTATTATTATTATCTACCTCAGCACTTAGTACAGGGCCTGGCACACAGCAAGCACTTAACAAATACCATTTTTAAATAGTCACTTAACTTCTCTGTGCCTCAGTTTCATTCATTCATTAATTCAATCATATTTATTGAGCGCTTCCTCATCTGTAAAATGCCTGTTCACCCCCTTAGACTGTGAGAGCCATGTTGGAAGGGGACTGTGTCCAACCTGAATATCTTGTACCTATACGAACAATTGTTTGGCACATAGTAAGCATTGAACGAATACCATCATCATCATTATTTGAGGCAGGGAATTATTTTCATTTAATAACATTTTAGGACCCAGTAAGGAAGTTGAGGGTGAGGGTGGAGAGTTATGGGGAGATTTTAGGGAGTTCATGCCTAATGAACTGAAGGCTTGGCTCTTTTCATAAAACTCTGATCTTGAATCCAGATGTAGTAGTAAAATCCTGTGAAATCCAGGGTTTTGCTGTTTTTTCTCCTGCATTCCTTGTCTCCCCATTGCTGCTGAACTCTGATTTCACAGCCTCCAGGAGGAGGCCTAGGTCCTGGTGGAATTATCAATCAGTCGATCAATAGTATTTATTGAGTGCTTACTGGGTGCAGAGCACTGTACTAAGCACTTGGGAGAGTACAACATAAGAATATAACAGACACATTCCCTGCCCACAACGAGCTAACGGTCTAGATGGGGAGACAGACATTAATACAAATAAATAAATTATGGGTATGTTCATAAGTGCAGTGGGGCTGGGGTGGGGTGTGAATAAAGGCAGCAAGTCAGGGCAACTCAGAAGGGAGTGGGAGAAGAGGAAATGTTGATGTAGTCGGGGAAGGCCTCTTGGAGGAGATGTGCCTTCAATAAGGCTTTGAAGCTGGAGAGAGTAATTGCTTGTCGGATATGAAAAGGGAAGAGAGGCAGGACGTGGGTGGCAGGTTGGCAGCGAGATAGATGAGATCACGGTACAGTGAGTAGTTTGGCATTAGAGGAGCAAAGTGTGTGGGCTGGGGTGTAGTAGGAGAGTAGTGAGGTGAGGTAGGAGGGGGCCAGTTGATTGAGTGCTTTAAAGCAAATGGTAAGGAATTTCTGTTTGATGGCAACCACTGGAGGGTCTTGAGGAGTGGGGAAACATGGACTGAACGTTTTTGTAGAAAAATGATCTGGGAAGCAGAGTGAAGTATGAACTAGAGTTGAGAAAGACAGGAGGTAGGGAGATCAGCAAGAAGGCTGATACTGTAATCAAGGAGGAATAGGATAAGTGACCCACTGTTGGGTAGGGACCATCTCTATATGTTGCCAACTTGTACTTCCCAAGTGCTTAGTACAGTGCTCTGCACACAGTAAGCGCTCAATAAATACGATTGAATGAATGAATAAGTGCTGGGATTAACAGGGTAGCAATTTGGATGAAGAGGAAAGTGCAAATTTTAGCAAAGTCATGAAGGTTGATGTGGTGAGCCTGCAGCAAGCCACTTTACTAGTGACTGTTTATGATCCTGCCAACAGCAACAAAGAAGAAGAAATTCGCAAAGGAAGTGGGCTGCTCTACACCAGGGCAGGATGTTGCTGGCCTGTGGGAGGTGGGGCACAAAGGGAGATGTGGCCTTCTCTCCCTGCTCTACCCAGTATCAGGCCCAGAACAATCGGCAACTGCCACGTAGAGCCGCCACTGCAACATCTAGGCAGGTAAAAAGTCGCTTTGAACCGTGAGGTGGGAAACAGCATTTGGGGGGAAGTGGTGTGTGAACAAGGCTTGCATCAGCAGTCCATGTCACCAGGAACTTCTCCTAACCTTCTGCAAGGGATTGACAGAATGGGCTCCCTTGACCAGCAGAGTGATACTGGACCCTTGGTGGAGTGGGTGTGAGTGAGAGTGAGCATGTGTCACTCCCCTGCCTGTTGGTAAAAAAAAAAACTAAATAAAACTTTCCACAGAAACCTTGGTGGTTTGGTTTGACTCTTTACTTGTGATAGAGGCTCACCTGATCCAGGAAAGTCCTGGTTGGTAGAAGCCGGGGGCTCGCGACAGTTGAACCGACAGGATTTTGTGATATGCTGAATATCACAAAAGGGTTGAATGAGAGAGAGGAATCAAGGATAATGCCAAGTTTATGGACTTGGGATACAGGGAGGATGGCGTGTTGTCTACACTGATAGGAAAGTCAGGGGAGCACAGAGTTTGGGTGGGAAGGTAAGGAATTATTTTAAGGATTATGAATTACGAATTCTTATCTTAAGAATTATGAGTCTTTATGGTCATGGTTTGGCTATCAAAGGCAAAGTCCAACACACAGCAAATTTTGTTGTAATTGATGGCATTAGTAAATGACAAGAATAATTATATAAACAATTTTGAAATACTATGTGTTTTCAGTAGGGATTTTGTCTAAAACCCTGTTAGGGAAGTAAGGGCCATTCTTCTGGCAAAAAGAGTTTGTTTCGGAAAAACATGGTACCCTGTCAGAAGAGATTAGCATGTATTTGAACACATGCAACCAGTAATGGAATGGTTGAGTATTACAATATCAGCTCTCCTTAACATGGGGTTTTGAAAGAGTGCAACTAGGTTGTAGGAGAAATAGGCATAGTGGTAATGTTAAATGGAGTGTCATGTATCTTCTGCCTTGCTTAGCTTCTACAAAACTTGGCACAAGACACAGGGACTGGCTTTTTACCTGACCAATGTGACCTTGCTGACTAGAAAAACTAAACTCATGGGAAGCGATATTCTAGCCATTAAGTAAATGAGATCATTATGAAGCAATTTACAAAATAAAAAAAACTAACAGAAATGCTAAACACCACTAATGCTCAATTCCCATAGAGTTTGGGCAATTCACTGGAGGGTGGGAAATGGGGAATATGGATATTTCAAAATGGACAAACATAATTACTGAAATGACCTCTTTTTCTGAAACTGAAGTGAAAACAAATTTTTGCACTAGCTCAACATATAAGCCCACAATTAGAATAATGGACATGTTCTCAGATTTCCCCAGTATACTCAGCATTGACTCACAAACCCAGAGCCTAAAAAAACTCTGGAAATGGTCCCAGTAAGAAATTAATATACTCTGCTTCTCTGTTCTCCTCCCTTTTGTAGGTTTCAAAGGAATGTGTGTTCATGGGGCAACTACGAATGGGAGGGAGAACACAGTATTTTCAGGATTTACTCTATAATAATAATGGTATTTGTTAAGCACTTACTGTGTACCAAGCACTGTTCAAAGCTCTGGGGTAGATACAAGTTAATCCCTGTCCCTCATAGGGCTCAATCTTCATCTCCATTTTACAGTTGAGGTAACTAAGGCACAGAGAAGTTAAGTGACTTGCCTAAGGTCACGCAGCAGACACATGGTGGAGCTGGGATTAGAACTCAAGTCCTTCTGACCCTCAGGCCCATGCTCTGTTGACTAAGCCATGCTATCTGTATGAATATGTTTATAATAAACAGATGTTTATAATAAAATACCAAGGCCAAACTGGGGAGGGAATAACACCGATAAATGTGGGTGCAATACAATGCCAGCTCATGTTCTATACTGGATGCTGTCACCTGCTTTTTTGCTTATGGACATCAGCCCCCTTGAAGCCTACTTGCCTTCCAACTGCTCCTAAAATTCCACCTCCTTCAGGAATCAATTGATCAATCCTATTTATCGAGTGCTTATTGTGTACAGAGTCGGCAGACACATTCCCTGCCCTTAATGAGCTTACAGTCTAGAGGACAAACTTGCAGTCTAGAGGGCGAGCTTATAGTCCAGGGTATGAGTTTACAGTCTAGAGGAAATCTTCCCAAAGTAATTCACCACACTCTGGTCACGTCAATCCAAATGCATTATGTATTTTCTCCCATCTTCAGCACTTCCATATGTAAGTATATTCACTAGCATATCGCTTTTCATTCAGACACTTCATGCTAATATATTCATAATACTACCCTGTTTTCTCCATGTGTCCTTACTCTTGCTCTCGATATTTGTAAATAACATTTGTCTGTCTCCCCAATTAGATTGTAAACTCCACCAATATATCAACCAAATGCTCACATTCTCTCAAATGATGATAAACATTTTGTATGTTAATGTAGTGCTTCCAGTTTGGAAAACTTTTAAATGTAGAATTGATCATATTTATTCATGGTGTTAGGCCTCCAACCTTTAAAAGAAATGTTATTTGAAGGCTAATCCCAATCGACCTCTCACAGAAATAAATTACATATTGGTATTCAAAAAGCAAATGTAATTTTATCAATTTACAAGTTGAAATCAAATAGATTACCTTTCGCAGCAATTAACAACTTGAGATGCATATGAATGTGGCCAGTTGAGCAGTGTGAATGCAAGGGGTTATAACGGAAGTGCAAGCTTTACTGCCATTCTGTTCAGCAAAAATACTCTTTAATAGAAGCAGGGAGAAAGATGATTCTGTAGGTGAAGAATGACAAAGGAGCTAGAATCTTGTCAAAGTGATAAATATAAAACAAGGAGGAACGGGCTTGAATTACTAAATGAGAAATGCAGGCTGGATATACAGAAGAGCTTCCGGGCAGTAAAGGTTGGTAGACCCTGGAATAGATTCAAAGCTTGGAAACTCATTTCCTGAAAATCTTTTCAAGGCAGTAGTCATCAATGGATGCCACTTTTTTTTCATTTTGAGTGCTGGGGTGAAAAGAGGGCAGCGATTTTAGGGTGGGGGTGGCCTCTGGCAAAGGACTGGTTTCCAAGAGCTAAGAAGGCAGGAAGCTACCATTTGCAGGGTTTTCAGCCATGACTGAAAACTCTCAGATCTGGGTGGGGAATCTCAGGTGAGCGGGGCTGTAACTCTGGCTTAAGGGACTATGAGGTTGATCGCCCCTTCAAACCTCTCTGCATGAGGGATAGAGTCAGATTTTTTCCCACATTGCTCCCAAAGTCACTGGTGAGCTACTCGTACTCCAGTCCAATGAGCACTACTCTGTCCTAATCCTCTACCTCTTGGCACCTCCTCCTTCCATCCAATCTTGCATCTCCCTTGGCCTTCAGGATATTCCCATTTGGATGGCCCACTGGCATCTCAGGTCAAGTCACAACTTCTCTGTGCATCAGTTTCCTCACCTGCAAAATGGGAATTAAATCCTTGTCTTGTCTTATGCCGTCGAGTCGTCTCCGACCCATAGTGACATCATGGACACATCTCTCCCAGAACACCCCAGCTGCATCAGAAATCGTTCTGGTAGCGTATCCATAGAGTTTTCTTGGTAAAAATACAGAAGTGATTTATCATTGCCTCCTCCTGTGCAGTAAACTTGAGCCTCTGCCCTAGACTCTCTCCCATGCCACTGCAGCTGCCCAGCACAGGAAAGTTTTGACTTGTAGCAGATTGCCTTCCACTCACTAGCCACTGCCCAAGCTAGGAATGGAATGGAAAGTCCTCTGCTTGACTCTCCCTCCCATAGTCAAGACTGGTAGAGTACTGGAAACTCTCCCGGTGCTACCCTGAGAGGGGCAATTAAATTCTACTCCCTCCTAATTAGATTGTGAGACTCAAATAGGGTGGGGATTGTGTCCAACATGAATATCTTGTATCTACTCCAGTGTGTAGAACAGTTAAGCTCTTAGTACACTGCTCGGCACACAGTAATAATAATAATAATGATGATAGCATTTATTAAGTGCTTACTATGTGCAAAGCACTGTTCTAAGTGCTGGGGAGGTTACAAAGTGATCAGGTTGTCCCACAGTGGGCTCACAGTCATAATCCCCATTTTACAGATGATGTAACAGGCACAGAGAAGTTAAGTGACTTGCCCAAAGTCACACAACTGGCAGTTGGCAGAGCCTGAATTTGAACCCATGACCTCTGACTCCAAAGCCTGTGCTCTTTCCACTGAGCCACGCTGCACTCAATAAGTACTATTGAAAGAATGAGTGAATAAATGAGTGAATGAACAGTTCTCAGCACAAAGTGCTTAACAAATATAATAATAATAATGATAATTATGATAACCTCAAATTCAACATATCCAAAACTGAACTCTTCATCTTCTCCATCTCCACTAAGCCTGAGTGAATCCATTGGTAATTGCCGCCAGCCCTCTCCATTCCACCCAGGGCCCCTGTTCCTGGTGTGCATAGAGCAGCAGGGATTTAAACTGCAGCATAGTGCCCTTATTGTCTCTTCAATTCCCCCTGACCCCACTTCAAAGTGGACAACCAAGCACCAGCTCTTCTCTATGCCACTGAGGAGCCTCCATTCCACCCTACCTTGCCCCATCTTGGAGGCAAAGAGCAAAGCACATACAGCATGAGACCTCCACAAAACCTTGGGAAGACTAGTGGCTGATGTAGTGGTCACTTTTTTTCGTATGATATTTGTTCAGTGCTTAGTATGTGCCAGGAACTGTATGAAATGCTAAATACAAGCTAGTCTAGTTCGAGGCAGTCCACGTCCCACATGGGGCTCACAGTCTTAATCCCCATTTTACAGATGAGGTAACTGAGGCACATTGAAGTTATGTGACTTGCCCAAGGACATACAGCAGGCAAGTGGTGAAGCCAGATTTAGAACCCATGTCCTTCTGACTCTCAAGTCTGAGCTCTATCCACTAGTCCATGCAGCTTCTCACTGCTTCTAGGCACTGTGGCTACAGCTGTGCCTTGGTCTCTGATCTTCAAGGAATGTAAAATTTTTCTCTAGCTACAGCATTCAACTGATTTGTTTTTATTTTGTGTATCTATACTTGCCTTTTGATTTAGTGTTTTATTGTTTCATCACTCTTTATGTGTCTGTCGCCACACCCATCTCCCCATGAATATTGCTAGACTGTGAGTTCCCTTAGGGCCAGGAACCATGTTTAAATCCCAACTGCTTATTCTTTTTCAGTCAGTCAGTCAGTCAGTCAATCATATTTATTGAGCACTTACTGTGTTCAGAGCATTGTACTAAGCACTTGGGAGAGTACAATATAACAATAAACAGACACATTCCCTGTCCACATGAGCTTACAGTCTAGAGGGGGAGACAGACATTAATATAAATAAATAAAAACAGTACAGTGTTCTGGACAAAGTGTGTAATAAATACTATTTTCCTAATACTGCACGTAGTTACAAAGCCCACCCTCTTTGCAACTTTGTTGATAATGCCCACGACCCTCCCTGTCTCTGAAGCCCATAACCTTAGCGACATCCTCAGCTCCTGTCATTCTGCTCCCACAACCAATCAACTGCTAAAACCTGTTTGAGAATTCCTTCTCCAAAACGTTTCCCACAGGCATCCACCAACTACCCTCTTTCAATCACTTCTCATAGTAGAGTTACATTATTATAGCAGCCTCCTCATGAATCTCCCCAGCCTCCAGTCTTGCCCCTCTACAGCCCGTACACCAAGAGACTGCCCAGCTCATTTTCCTGAAATAACATTCGACCCTCATCTTTCTGAAGGGATAAGCATTGACAAAGGAGAGGGGATGTAGGTTTATGCATTAAAAGGCAGGGAATACCAAAGAATGTTAGGTAGAATGCCAGGAATGCAGATAAGGATGCAAGGCTGAAGGCCGGTTGTTAAGATGAAAAGCTACGCCTCCCAAATACTGACCACCAGAAAAAGAGAAGACTCCACAGGGGGCTTGGAAGCAATAACCCACCAGAACCCTGGCTGAAACTGGTTGAGACCAGCAGATAGGGAGAATCACAAAGAGAAGCAGACACCAGCCCACCCGACCAACCAATCACAGAAGGACGCCGATGGAGAAGAGGACTAATAGCGGAAGAAAAGATCTGAGAGAGGGTGTCCATAAGTGGATAGATTGTGATGGTCAGCGTGACTCTCTTTGATTGACCTGGTCCCCGATAGAGATCACCCATTGGATCCTGACCAATATGGCACCCTTCCTTGATAGGTTGGCAATAAAGCTGCAATCGCTGCTTCTGATCACCTCCTCACTGTAGCCTTGTAGCCAACTGCCAGAGAATGAAGCAGCTTCTTGCCACTTTTGAGCAACTTCCGAACGTGGTTTTTGCAGCATCTGCCCTCTGGGGATAACACTTTCCACTCAAAAACCTCTAGTGGCTGCCCAACTCCTTCCTTGTCCACCAAAATCTCCTCACAGTTGGCTTCAAAGCTCTTCACTAACTTTCTCCATTCTGCATTTGTCTTTCTTCACCAACTACTCAGCAGCTCACACTTTTTGCTCCTCCCAAGTTCACCTCCTAATTATACTGGCTTTTCATCTTCCCTCCTCTGTCCTTTTTCTCTATTCCCCCAGCCTAGAGCTTCTTCCCTCTCCAATTCTATCAAACCTCATTCTTCCCCACATTCAAAGCTTTCCAAAAACCCTATCTCCTCTAACAAGACTTTTCCAATTAATTCCCAATACTCATTGCAGTCACTTGAACTTTAGCCCTCAATGTATACATATATTCAATTGTACATCCGACTATTTATCCTGATTTTATTATGCTATTTCTTCCAGGACTATACATTAAACTCCTATCTAATCCTTGTTCTTCCAACTACTCCACTGCTCATTAATATTTTTGTCTGCCTCCTGCATTAGACTGGGAGGTGCACATTGGCAGAACATGTGTCTTTGTGCCCCTGCTGCAATTTCTCAGTACAGTTTCTTAATACAATTTCTTAGAACAGTGTACTGTACTGTAAAAGCATCACTCCCAATACTCTGTAGGTTAGCAACTGTCTTTGCTAAAGGCTAAATAGAGTGAGATGTTCTTTTTAGGTAATAATAATAATGATGGTATTTGTTAAGTGCTTACTATGTGTCAAGTACTGTTCTAAGTACCGGGATAGATACAAGATTCTCAGGTTGTCCCACATGGGGCTCCCAGTCTTAATCCTCATTTTACAGAAGAGGTAACTGAGGCACAGAGAAGTTAAGTGACTTGCCTGAAGTCACACAGCTGACAAGTGGCGGAGATGGAATTAGAACCCACGACCTCTGACTCCCAAGCCCATGCTCTTTCCACTAAGCCATGCTGCTTCCCCTAGCAAGCTTGTCAGTGGCATGAACAACGTTGCTTTGATGATTTTGAAAACAACCACCACAAATTGTTACATCCCTCGCCACCTCTGCATTTAGCTCAGTCTTATTCATTCATTCATTCAATCGTATTTATTGGGCGCTTACTGTGTGCAGAGCACTGTACAAGCGCTTGGGAAGTACAAGTTGGCAACATATAGAGACGGTCCCTACCCAACAGCGGGCTCACAGTCTAGAAGGGACTAAAGGGACTAAAGGACTAAGGGACTGATCCCAAGCATCAGTCAAGGGTACATCTTTCCAACATTCCTCATGTGTAACCACCCTACAAGTAGGCATCTAAAAATGCAGGAAAAGAAAAAAGAAAAAGAGAGTGGATTTAAATGTTGTCCAGTGGAAGCCCTGAGGATAGGCAGGGATTGTGTCTACCAACTCCGTTGTATTTATTCTCCCAAGCACTTAGATTGAATGATTAATTGAGGTTGTTTCCAGGCTCATCTCCTGAAGGCTAAAAGCCATTCCACAACACTCCTTTCATGCCCTTAGGTTAGAAGGTAAATTCTCACAGACATGAATTTACAGGAATCTCACATTTTGAAGCCAAGGGATGTTTTAATGATCAATCAACCAATCAATAGTATTTGCTGAGCACCAGTTAAGTGCTGAAAAATATATGTGAGGCATAAACTGTGTCCAACCTGATTAGCTTGTATCTACCCCAGTGCTTAGAAAAGTATATGACACACAGTAGGCACTTAACTAATGCCTCAGTTATTATTATTACTGGGCCTGGGAGTCAGAAGGATATGGGTTCTAATCCCAGCTCTGCCACTTGTGTGTTGGGTGACCTTGGGTAAGTCACAACTTCCCTGTGCCTCATATGCAAAATGGAGATTAAAATTGTGAGCCCCATGTGGGACAGGAACTGTTTTTAACCTGATTAGCTTGTATCTACCCCAGTGCTTAGAACAGTGTGTGACACATAGTAAATGCTTAACAAATGGTGAAGCAGTGTGGCTCAGTGGAAAGAACACAGGCTTGGGAGTCAGAGGTCATGGGTTCTAATCCCAGCTCCGTCACTTGTCAGCTGTGTGACTTTGGTCAAGTCACTTAACTTCTGTGTGCCTCAGTTACTTCATCTGTAAAATGGGGATTAAGACTGTGAGCCCCATGTGGGACAACCTGATTACCTTGTGTCTCCCCAATGCTTAGAACAGTGCTTTGCACATAGTAAGCGCTTAACAAATGCCAGCATCATCATCATCAAATGCTATCATTATAATAATTATAATAATAATGTTGGTATTTGTTAAGCACTTACTATGTGCAAAGCACTGTTCTAAGCGCTGGGGGGAATACAAGGAGATGAGGTTATCCCACGTGGGACTCACAGTCTTAATCCCCATTTCCAGATGAGGGAACTGAGGCCCAGAGAAGTGAAGTGACTTGCCTAAGGTCACACAGCAGACATGTGGGGGAGGTGGGATTCGAACCCGTGACCTCTGACTCCCAAGCCCACGCTCTTTCCACTGAGCCACGCTGTTATTATTATTATTAACTTCTTGCAAGAGTATAGTAGAATGAGTAGAAATTCTCCGTGTCTTTCAGGAAATTACAATTCAGTGGGAGACATAGACAGCATGTGTAGTTAAATTAATGTCTGTCTGCCCCTCTAGACTGTAAGCTCTTTCTGGGCAGGGAACATGCCCATTGTTGGGTAGGGATTGTCTCTGTTGCCGAATTGTACTTTCCAAGCACTTAGTACAGTGCTCTGCACACAGTAAGTGCTCAATAAATAGACTGACAGAATGAATGAATGAACTCTTTTATACTGTACTCTCCCAAACACTTAGTACAGTGCTCTGCACTTTGTAATCTCACAATAAATAAAACTGATTGACTGACTGAAAGTTGTAACCTTGATAGTGAGAACCAGCTGTATTCTACGTCCACCAAGGAAAGAATCAGAGTAAATGGGAATAACCAGTGACGTGAAAGATATATATTAGAGTCAAGAATGTCCTTATAATAAAGATTATTAGGCACTGGACTGGGTTTCTGAAGAAGCTGTGTAATTTATGTTGCTGGAGATCTTCAAAAATAAGAAACAGTGTCTGTTTAGGATATCTTCCAAACAGATTCCTTTCAGTATCATGGATACAGTAGTAAATGTTTTAAAATGCTACTGACTGCCTGGAGTGCTTTGTTTTCAACTAAATGAGGGTAACTTCAGAAAACCCTATCTTTTTCTTAATGTCTTTGATTTGGGGGAGCAGTGAGGCGCAGTGGAAAGAGCATGGGCTTTGGAATCAGAGTTCATAGGTTCGAATCCCGGCTCCGCCAATTGTCAGCTGTGTGACTCTGGGCAAGTCATGAGAGATCACCTCCTGCAGGAGGCCTTCCCAGATTGAGCCCCCTTTTCCCTCTCCCCCTCCCCATCCCCCCACCTTACCTCTTCCCCTCCCCACAGCACCTGTATATATGTTTGTACAGATTTATTACTCTATTTATTTTACTTGTACATATTTACTATTTATTTTGTCAATGATGTGCTTCTAGCTTTACTTCTATTTATTCTGATGACTCGACACCTGACCACATGTTTTGTTTTGTTGTCTGTCTCACCCTTCTAGACTGTGAGCCCGTTGTTGGGTAGGGACCGTCTCTATATGTTGCCAACTTGTACTTCCCAAGCACTTAGTACAGTGCTCTGCACACAGTAAGCGCTCAGTAAATACGATCGAATGAATGAATGAATGACTTAACTTCTCTATGCCTCAGTTACCTCATCTGTAAAATGGGGATTAAGATTGTGAGCCCCCCCCCGTGGGACAACCTGATCACCTTGTAAGCTTCCCAGCCTGATCACCTTATAACCTCCCCAGCACTTAGAACAGTGTTTTGCACATAGTAAGTGCTTAATAAATGCTATTATTATTATTATTTTGTTTACACACCATCCCAGTGTATTAGATGCTGTGCTTCTTGACTTTCCCAAATGCTTAGTACAGTGCTTTACACTTTACAGTGCCTACACACAGTAGGCATTCACTATTATCATCATCATCTCATCAGTGGTATGTATTGAGTGCTTGCTAGGTGCACAGCACTGTACTAAGTGCTTGGAAGAGCATAGTATAACAATATTACAGTTGGTAGACACATTCCCTGCCCACATCGAGCTTACAGTCTAGAAGGGGAGACAGACATTACTACAAATAGTAGTAATGGAGAAGCAGCATGGCTCAGTGGGAAGAGTAGGGGCTTTGGAGTCAGAGGTCATAGGTTCAAATCCCATCTCCACTGGGGAGGTTACAAGGTAATCATGTTGTCCCACGGGGGGCTTACAGTCTTAATCCCCATTTTCCAGATGAGGGAACTGAGGCACAGAGAAGTTAAGTGACTTGCCCAAAGTCACACAGCTGAAATTTGGCAGAGTCAGGATGTGAACCCATGACCTCTGACTCCAAAGCCCAGGCTCTTTCCGCTGAGCCACGCTGCTTGTTATCTTCAACTGCTCACTCTCCACTGGTTCCTTCCCCTCTGCCTTCAAACATGCCCATGTCTCTCCCATCCTAAAAAACCCCTCTCTTGACCCCACCTCACCTTCTAGTTATTGCCCCATATCCCTCCTACCATTCCTTTCCAAACTCCTTGAATGAGTTGTCTACATGCGCTGCTTCGAATTCCTCAACACCAACTCTCTCCTCGACCCCCCCCAGTCTGGCTTCCGTCCCCTACATTCCACGGAAACTGCCCTCTCAAAGGTCACCAATGACCTCCTGCTTGCCAAATCCAACGGCTCATACTCTATCCTAATCCTCCTCGACCTCTCAGCTGCCTTCGACACTGTGGACCACCCCCTTCTCCTCAACACGCTATCCAACCTTGGCTTCACAGACTCCGTACTCTCCTGGTTCTCCTCATCTCTCCGGTCATTCATTCTCAGTCTCTTTTGCAGGCTCCTCCTCCCCCTCCCATTCCCTTACTGTGGGGGTTCCCCAAGTTTCAGTTCTTGGTCCCCTTCTGTTCTCGATCTGCACTCACTCCCTTGGTGACCTCATTCGCTCCCATGGCTTCAACTATCATCTCTACGCTGATGACACCCAGATCTACATCTCTGCCCCTGCTCTCTCCCCCTCCCTCTAGGCTCGCATCTCCTCCTGCCTTCAGGACATCTCCATCTGGATGTCTGCCCGCAACCTAAAACTCAACATGTCCAAGACTGAACTCCTTGTCTTCCCTCCCAAACCCTGCCCTCTCCCTGACTTTCCCATCACTGTTGACGGCACTACCATCCTTCCCGTCTCACAAGCCCGCAACCTTGGTGTCATCCTCGACGCCGCTCTCTCATTCACCCCTCACATCCAAGCCATCACCAAAACCTGCCGGTCTCAGCTCTGCAACATTGCCAAGATCTGCCCTTTCCTCTCCATCCAAACCGCTACCCTGCTCCTTCAAGCTCTCATCCTATCCCGTCTGGAGTACTGCATCAGCCTTCTCTCTGATCTCCCATCCTCGTGTCTCTTCCCACTTCAATCCATACTTCATGCTGCTGCCCGGATTGTCTTTGTCCAGAAACGCTCTGGGCATGTTACTTCCCTCCTCAAAAATCTCCAGTGGCTACCAATCAATCTGCACATCAGGCAGAAACTCCTCACCCTCGGCTTCAAGGCTCTCCATCACCTCGCCCCCTCCTACCTCACCTCCCTTCTCTCCTTCTACAGCCCAGCCCGCACCCTCTGCTCCTCTGCCACTAATCTCCTCACTGTGCCTCTTTCTCACCCGTCCCGCCGCCAACCCCCGGCCCACGTCATCCCCCGGGCCTGGAATGCCCTCCCTCTGCCCATCCACCAAGCTAGCTCTCTTCCTCCCTTCAAAGCCCTACTGAGAGTTCACCTCCTCCAGGAGGCCTTCCCAGACTGAACCCCTTCCTTCCTCTCCCCCTCGTCCCCTTCTCCATCCCCCCATCTTACCTCCTTCCCTTCCCCACAGCACCTGTATATATGTATATATGTTTGTACATATTTATTACTCTATTTATTTATTTATTTATTTTACTTGTACATGTCTATTCTACTTATTTTATTTTGTTAATATGTTTGGTTTTGTTCTCTGTCTCCCCCTTCTAGACTGTGAGCCCAGTGTTCGGTAGGGACTGTCTCTATATGTTGCCAACTTGTACTTCTCAAGTGCCTAGTACAGTGCTCTGCACACAGTAAGCACTCAATAAATACGATTGATTGATTGATTGATTGATTGATTGATTGTTATGGATAGGGAGTGTGTCTGTGCTAATTCTGTTGTATTGTACTCTCCCAAGTGCTCTGCGTGTAGTAAGTACTTAATAAATATTATTGTTTGATGGATTGATTGATGTGGAGATGGATAGGCAACTGCTGGAGGTTTTTACATTCCCTGCTCACAACAAGTTTACACTATTACTATATAGTTTAGACTACTATTTAGTTTAGACACAGGGATCACTTTCAACCACATCACAGTCCAGAGTGGGATTGTTTGTAACTAAGGATTCATTCATTCATTCAATCGTATTTATTGAGCACTTACTGTGTGCAGAGCACTGTACTAAGTGCTTGGGAAGTACAAGTTGGCAACATATAGAGACGGTCCCTACCCAACAGCGGGCTCACAGTCTAGAAGGGAGAGACCTTCTAGACGGGAAAGGATTGTTTCCCGGAAGCAGTGGGGTGTCTGAGAACTATCACCTCCAACAACTATTCATTTTCTTCATTGCTGTCCTGGTTTGTTGACTCTGTTGCTCCTTGTTTGACATCCCTTATCATGTAGACTGCCAGCCTCAGGCGGAACAATGATTGTACCTTATCTGTTATGTTTGTACCTACCTGAGTCAGCATAGTGGATAGAACAGGGGCCTAGGAGTCAGAAGTCATGAGTTCTAATTCCGACTCCGCCACTTGCCTGCTGTGTGGCCTTAGGTACATCACTTCACTTTTCTGTGCATCAGTTACCTCATTTATAAAATGGGGATTAAGACTGTGAGCCCTATGTGGTACAGGGACTGTGTCCAACCCAATTTGTTGGTATTCACCCTAGTGTTTAGTAGAGTGCCCAGAAAGAAAGAAGGTGCTTAACAAATATCATAATCATTATTATTATTATTGTTAGAACAGTGCTTGGCACAGAGTAAGGACTTAATGAATAGCATAACTAATAAAACTCTTTCCTCTTGAAGATTTTCTAGAATTCAGCATGGGAATTCCTTTTTGTCTTGGTAGCATTTATCACCACATTTGACATGCTTTCTGATTTTGTTTGTCTCTCAGTGTAGCAGTTGGTTCCCAAGAGATTTTTCTCTTTAATGCTCTGTGAAGATAAGGCATAGGTGAGCTCTCTGTTTGGTATTGCAGTTTCATCGAATTTTCAAAGTCCAATCCTAAGTGTCCTGGGTGTGGGGGAGAGTGGCAAGGGGTCAATGTTTACATTTCTGTTCAGTCAGTAGTTGTTCTCTAAACTAACTCCCCTAGAAGCACCACTAGAAAGAAAGAAATATGCCTTACTTCTGCAGCTCAGTGGAAAAGGACAACAGAAAAGCATAAAAATATTGTTTCTTTAAAAGAATGCTGGGTTTAGTAATCAGTTAATATTTTAAAAATTCTTCAAAAACTGTTCGGAAAATATTTTTTAAAAGCCTGAGTATATAAAGAATTTTAATTCATCCTCCAAAATCACTCCTCTGCACATCAACTGCAGAGAAACCACTGGACTCTGAATGATTTATGGGCCTAAACTCAACCAAAAATGACACAAAGGACTCCAGTCCTCACAAAACAAGATCTCGTCTTTTAACCCCTGGATTGCATTTCCTAGACAAGCAAGCATAACTAGTGTCTCAGGCATATTTGTAAAATGAGGATCCACACTTTCTCCCCCCAAACTTAAGATTTATATAGTCATCATACCTAGAGAACGTAAACACCTGCATTCATCTCCCTCCCACAAGCACATTTGCAAACACATGTCTAATCAGATACTTTTATTTTGGGGGGAAAGACTACAAACTATCCTTAAGATCACAAAATGAGCTACTTCAGTGGGAGGAACAGGGTGCAAAGAAGCCCTATTTATTAAACTCATCAATTAAGAAATTTCATGGAAATGATTCTGTGGGCCACAGGGATATTTTCACTCAAATGAATCTTTCTTCATGCCACACTGAGTTTCTGAGCTATGATGATCTATCTTTCCTTTTACAGTTTGCCACTGAATGGTGGATTCCAGATGAGAGCCCAGAAATATATACATATATATATACATATATATATATATATATATATATATATATATAGCTAATTCTGTCAACGTTGCTTTTACAGTCCTCTGTGGGATATCTCACATAACCCTTCAAATTAGTCAGGCTGTCTGCCCTGTGCTCCTTCCTGCATTTCCCACAGATGAATAGCTCAATATGCAGTTTCTTTGCTCTACGCTTAGATATTCATGCAAATCCTTTTCAGAGACTTATTTCCTAGCAGACTGTTTGGTTTAAACTTGCAGCTCAGTGGATTTCCATAACTCGGCTCTTTTCACAGCTGTTCATTTTTACGTAAAAAGAAGACCCTGTTTTCTTTATAGTAACACATGCAGTTGGTACACTTGGTCTAATCCACCCTGCACTCATTTCCTATGTAGAATGCTTTCAAGATTTCCTTAACCTTTCTGTCTCTATCTTGGAAGTTAGATTTATCCCATTGCTGCAATACTGCTCATTTCATTGTCAACCTTGTTTCTTCCTTCAGCTGAAACTTCTTCAGCTACAGAACTGAACCTCAAATCCGGAATTCACGAACCCCATATAATGCCTGTTCACATGCAAATGTTCAACTTCTCTGTGAGTAAAATTGGAAGAGAAGGTTTGGAAGCTCACCTGCAAAGCAGCGATGTTCAGGCATTTGATGGGTCTGTCTGCAAACTTCCCAGGGAATGTCTGCATCTGAATCTCCTAGTCTTAAAGAGATATGTCCCTTTTCGCCGTATGAGGAAGATGAAAGGTCATTTTACATTCTGTATGGATTCTTCTCGGATGAAGCGAGTCCCTGTCTTTCATTTTGACATGGAGCAGTTTAATCCTTTAAATGCACACCCCACGGGCTACGTTCTTGAGGGACTGAGCCCCAGAAATGGAAAGGCATTACTGTAGGTCAGTAGTCCATTTTCCAAGGAGGAAAACCACCGTGAAACAGAAAAGTGTTTTGTGGGATAAGGCAGTCATCCTCACTTTGACAAGGAAACATCCTGTCTACTTTCAAGTTTTGGACCAGGTAAGCCACTTCGTTTAAACATCAGCTGTTGTTTACTTGCTCTTGTCATGCCCAGTATGAACAGACTGTCCTTAGCAGTGGAAATTTTGAGCTGGGTCTTACTATGTCGATTTTCAGATACATGTCGATGCTATTTCCCTGAAGATGACTGCAGTGTGATTGAACTTACGCAGAGGATTGTCTCTAAACAATTGACAGACATGAACCCTCTTGATCACGTGACTGGGTCAGTGGTCCAAACTCCTGAATGTCACACATATTCCGAATATCAGTATGTCAAGATTTGCCGGGTGTTTTTACCTCTAAATAGGCAGGATATACACTGTAATGTGTTTTAAAGAAAAATCCTGCTGATATCAGACCAATGCAAAACTGAGCTATTGATCAGGGACAGATTAAAAGTGCTCAGTTAAATTTTCAGAAGTAAATAAAACTTAAATAATTAACATTCACTCTGAGTCGCCTTACCCATGCCACTCGATCAAGACTATTTCCCTTTAAATCTGATTTCCTGCATATTGGTCTTGGCTTTGTTATTTTGTTATTATTTTCACAGACAGGCCAAATCATTTCATTTAATCATTGGCACCACAACTTCACACTTGGTTGATATTGCACTTTCTTCCACTTTGTCTCTCCTATACCTTTGTCACTAGCTTTTAAAATTGTGTCCACTGTTT
Organism: Tachyglossus aculeatus; assembly: GCF_015852505.1. Taxonomy (NCBI): domain Eukaryota; kingdom Metazoa; phylum Chordata; class Mammalia; order Monotremata; family Tachyglossidae; genus Tachyglossus; species Tachyglossus aculeatus. The sequence continues at coordinate 41,204,726 of NC_052066.1, forward strand.
TATGGCATTTATTAAGCGTTTACTATGTGCAAAGCACTGTTCTAAGCACTGGGGAGGTTACAAGGTGATCAGGTTGTCCCATGGGGGGCTCACAGTCTTAATCCCCATTTTACAGATGAGGTAACTGAGGCACAGAGAAGTTAAGTGACTTGTTAAGTGACTTAAGTGACTTGTTAAGTCACACAGCTGACAATTGGCAGAGCTGGGATGTGAACCCATGACCTCTGACTCCAAAGCCCATGCTCTTTCCACTGAACCATGCTGTTTCTCATAGAAGCAGCAGCATTCTTGATAGAAGAATGAAGGTTGTGTGTTGTTTTGCCCTTGCTTTTACCCAGTGGAACTCCCATTGATCCCTACTTCCAGCCCTGGCAAGATCCAGCCAGCTCCAGTCTGAGAGCTTGTCAGCCTTTAAAACATTAAGAAGGTCACCGCTGCGGCCACAGCTGTGACTCCCATGACTGCTGGTCTGAGCCGGGAGGAGCCTGAAGTCCTGCTGCTCCATTCACGTTTGTCATCGTCTTTGTCTTTTGCATTTTCATTTGCCTTTCTCTATGTGCCTGTCACCAGCCCCAACCCTTTCTCCCTCCTTTATTTTTAGATTGTGAGTTCCTTGAGGAGCAGGGGCCATGCTTATGCATCATTGCTGCATTTCTTTCCCAGTGCTTAGTACTGTATTTTGCACAGGCAAATGCTTAATAAATACTGTTATTACTACCACTGCCAGGAAATCGCCATTATGAGTATTTTCAGCCTTTATTGAAAGTTCTCGGAGCTTATCAGAGGTTCAAGATGAAAGAAGCTGGGAATCTTGCTCAAGACACTGTGTGGGCCATCACTCCCATTCCCCCCATGGTGTTGGCATCTCTAGAATCTACCCCATCTTCTCCATCCAAAATGCCAAGCATTTATCACATCCCACCTTGACTACTGCATCATCCTCCTCACTGACCTCCCTGCCTCCAGATTCTCCCCTCTCCAGTTTATCGTTCAATCTGCTGCCCAGATCTGTTTTCTAGAATTTTTTTTAATGGTATTTGTTAAGTGCTTACTATGTGCCATACACTATTCTAAGCACTGGGTTAATCAGATTGGATACAGCCCATATGTCACATGAGGCTCATAGTCTTATCCCTTATTTTTCAGATGAGGTAACTGAGGTCACACAGCAGACAATGACAGAGTAGGATTAGAACCTAGGTCTTCTCCCTACTCCTAAAAAAACTCCAATACTTCCCCATTCGTCTCTGCATCAAGTGGACACTCCTGACCACTGAAGTTAAGGTACTTAATCAGCTCTTTCCACTCTTTGTGGTCCTCTTCCACTACACCCTAATTCATCTCATGCCAACCTAAGAATCATATCTTCTTCTCGTCTCATGTCACACCCTTCCATATGCCTGAAACTCCTTCCTACCTTCATAGCCAGTAGATCACTGCTTTCCCACCTCCAGCCCTTTTAAAATTATATCTCCCTCAGGAGGCCTTCACTGATTAAGATTTGTCAGTCAGTCAATCATATTTATTTATTCATTCACTCATTCGTTCATTCATTCAATCTTATTTATTGAGCGCTTACTGTGTGCAGAGCATTGTACTAAGCACTTGGGAGAGTACAGTATTAACAATATAGCAGACACATTCCCTTCCCACAGTGAGCTTACAGTTAAGATGGCGAGACAGACAGTAATATAAATAAATAAGTTTACAGATATGTAAATAAGTGCTGTGGGGTGAGATTTCACCTCTTTATCCTATTTCCACTAATTACAGGCATTTCAGCCCTTCTGCATTTCCTAAACACTTGGGGTCACAGACTCTACCCCCCAGACCCCTATTTAAATTCAATTGCTTCCTTCTACCTGCAATTTATTTTAGCACCTGTCTCCCCTGGATAGACTTTAAGGTACTTGAGGGTAGGGATCATTTCTACTAGCTCTGTCGTACTCTCGTAAGGAATTGCTACAGTGGTCTGCACAGATCCATCGATTCAGTTCTATATAGAAGATGATGAGAGGCTTAGAGTGCAGAGAAGCAGCGTGGCTCAGTGGAACGAGCCCGAGCTTGGGAGTCAGAGGTCATGGGTTCTAATCCCGGCTCCACCACATGTCTGCTGTGTGACCTTGGGCAAGTCACTTAACTTCTCTGAGCCTCAGTTACCTCATCTGTAAAATGGGGATTAAGACTGTGAGCCCCACGTGGGACAACCTGATCACCTTGTATCCCTCCCAGCGCTTAGAACAGTGCTTCACACATAGTAAGTGCTTAACAGATGTCATTATTATTATTATTATTATCATAGTGGGAAATGTTTCATGGAATTAAGCATCATCTCCTTGTGAGTAAGGACTATGTAACTGCTGTACTCTCCCAAGTGTTTATTATAGGACATTGCACCCTGTGAGTATAAAATAAATTCCATCACTACTGTCGATCAGTGGTATTTATTGAGTGCTCACTGTGTGCAGAGCACTTCTGTTGTTGGGTAGGGACCATCTCTATATGTTGCGGATTTGTACTTCCTAAGCACTTAGTACAGTGCTCTGCACACAGTAAGCGCTCAATAAATATGATTGAATGAATGAATGAGTTGGTAAACATGTTCTGTGCCCACGACAAGCTTACAGTCTAGAATCTAGTACTACTACTACTACTGAAATGTTTACTCTGAAAATATAGAGCATAAGGCTTCCTCCACCCCTCAAATCTTCTATCCCTCTCCATTTTAATAATAATAATATGCTTAATATAAAATGCTTAATAATGGCATTTATTAAGCGCTTACTATGTGCAAAGCACTGTTCTAAGCGCTGGGAAGGTAACAAGGTGATCAGGTTGTCCCACAGGGGGCTCACAGTCTTAATCCCCATTTTACAGATGAGGAAACTGCGGCCCAGAGAAGTTAAGTGACTTGCCCAAAGTCACACAGCTGACAACTGGCAGAGCAGGGATTTGAACCAATGAACTCTGACTCCAAAGCCCGGGTTCTTTCCCACTGAGCCACGCTGCTCCAAAACCCTCCTAGACCTCCTAAAAAACCTTCTAAACCTCCTAAAAAGCTACCTCCTGCAAGTGGCCTTCTATGACTAACCACCATCTTACTGGCATTGTATGCCCAGCCTTAACACTGTTATGTGACACACAATTAGCTTTCCCCATCCTATCTCACCTTGCTGATCTCCTTCTACAACCCAGCCCACACACTTGACTCCCTTAAGGCCAACGTATTAGCTTTACCTCGATTTTGCCAGTCTCGCTGCCTACATAATAATAATAATAATAATAATGGCATTTATTAAGCACTTACTATGTGCAAAGCACTGTTCTAAGCGCTGGGGAGGTTACAAGGTGATCAGGTTGTCCCACGTGGGGCTAACAGTCTTAATCCCCATTTTACAGATGAGGTAATTGAGGCACAGAGATGTTAAGTGACTTGCCCAAAGTCACACAGCTGACAAGTGGTGGAGCTGGGATTTGAACCCATGACCTCTGACTCCAAAGTCCGTGCTCTTTCCACTGAGCCACGCTGCTTCTCTTAAAAATGTTCTAAGCTCTGAGGGGATACAAGGTGATCAGGTTGCCCTATGTGGGGCTCACAATCTTCATTCCCCATTTTACAGATGAGGGAACTGAGGCCCAGAGAAGTGAAGTGACTTGCCCAGGGTCACACAGCTGACAAGTGGCGGAGCCAGGATTAGAACCCACGACCTCTGACTCCCAAGCCCAGGCTCTTTTCCACTGAGCCACGGTATCTTGCTCACATCTTCTGGCTTTCATTTCTGACAGACCACCACTTTCCCCATCTTCAAAGCCCTTTTAAAATCATATTTTCTTCAAGAGGCATTCCCTGACTAATTTCTCTTTTCTCACCTTACTCTTCCTCCTCTCTGTCATAGCATGGCAAAGTGGAAAGAGCATGGATTTAGGAGCCAGATGACATGGGTTCTAATCCCAGCTCTGCCAATTGTCAGCTGTGTGACTTTGGGCAAGTCACTTAACATCTCTGTGCCTCAATTACCTCATCTGTAAAATGAGGATTAAGACTGTGAGCCCCACGTGGGACAATCTGATTACCTTGTACCAATCCCAGTGCTTAGAACAGTGCTTGGCACAAAGTAAGCGCTGAACAAATACCATATTTTTATTGTCATTATTATTATTATTCACTTAGATCCGAATCCCTTAAGCACTTTAAAACTCACCCACCCCATCCCCAAAACACACGTTTATATCCTTATATTCTGCTGCTTCCCCTAAATTGCAATTTATTTTAATGACTGTCTCTCCCACCAGACTGTAAGCTCCTGAGATTCATTCATTCATTCATTCAATCGTATTTATTGAGCACTTACTGTTTGGAAAGCACTGTACTAAGCGCTTGTCTACCAACTATCTTGTATAGTACAATCCTCTGAGCAGAATAAGTGTTCATTATATATTACTATACTGTCTCTCCTAGTACAGTGCTCTGCACACAGTAAGTGCTCAATATATGATTGATTGATTGATTGATCATTAAATGCCATTGACTGGACTGAAGGATTCCTGACTTTCATTTTATCACTGGATTCTATGTTCTTACTCTACCTATTACATATTGATTAGGCCATTTATGGCGGTCTGATTTCCCTAGTCCTTAAGGTCGGGACTGTGTCTTTTCCTTTGGTTGTATGTTCTCAAGCACCTCGTAGGTAGAGTGTTCTGCACACAGTTGTTGCTACATTAACACAATTGGTGATGATGGATGCATGAGAATAAATGGAAATAAAAGAAGGGAGGATAAGGGATAGGTAGGGAGATAACTAGGGACTAGGAAGGTTTCTGTGACTTTCACTGACAGTAATAGAGTTAAGACTAGAACTTTAGTTAGTCATTTATTAGATTTATATAGGCATGGGACTCTCCTTGGTAATAACACTGAGCGTTAAGATGGTTTGGAAAGCTTTGGAAGGTAGGTACTATTTTCACACATTGCTAATATAAATGCCTGTGCAGAGTGAAAGGTACAACATAAAACTTGGTTAGATACCAAGGTCACAGCTGAAGCAGTGTTCTTTAAAACTCTTTCAAAATAAGCCATGCAAAGGAATTGTAGGGAAGGAACAGAAATACAAAACTATAATAGCTATGGGGCAAATAGCTGCTTTCACCTACACTTTCCAGGAGCTATTAGGATAGCCTGGTAGGCAACTGGCTCTCAATCAATCAGTACTATTTAATGTATACCAACTAACCTCTTAGGAATGGCACTAGATTGAAAGCTCCTTGAGAGCTGGGATTGTGCTTAATAATTCTATTGTTCTCTCCCAAGCACTTAGGAGAGTTCTCTGATTGACTGATTGAGAGTTCAATGTAGTATTTTCTCTTCTGCAAAGAAGGGGAAGCCGTAGGTCACTGGAGTTTGGACAGACTTCTCAGGAAGAGTTGAGAGAACAAATTTAATTTAGCTTCTAGTGCTCTGTGATTACGATCAGCATCTGGTTGGGACCACATCATAAGAAGAATTGACCTGGCACTGCTTTTTTTTATGCTTTCGTCATTCAATCAGTCGATCAGTTGTGTTTATCGAGCGCTTAGTGTGTGCAGGGCACTGTACTAGGAGTTTGGAACAATCCAATAAAACAAGATAGACATGATCTAGAAGGGGAGTCTTGTCTTGTCTGATGCCGTCGAGTCGTCTCTGACCCATAGTGACTCCATGGACGCATCTCTCCCAGAACATCCCACTTCGGTGTGCAATCATTCTGGTAATTTATCCATAGAGTTTTCTTGGTAAAAATACAGAAGTGGTTTACCATCACCTTCTTCGGTGCAGTAAACTTGGGTCTCCGCCCTTGACTCTCTCCCATGCCGCTGCTGCCCAGCATAGAAGGGGAGACAGACATTAAAAATAAATTACAGATTGGGGAAGCAGTAAAGTATAAGGAAGCAGCGTGGCTCAGTGGAAAAAGTGCAGGCTTTGGAGTCAGAGGTCATGGGTTCGAATCCCAGCTCTGCCACATGTCTGTTGTGTGACCTTGGGCAAGTCACTTAACTTCTCTGAGCCTCAGTTACCTCATCTGTAAAATGGGGATTAAGACTGTGAGACCCACGTGGGACAACTTAATCACCTTGTATCCCCCCCAGCGCTTAGAACAGTGCTTTGCACAGAGTAAGCGCTTAACAAATGCCATCATCATCATCAAGGAGCAGCAGAGGTGAGAAGCAGCATGGCTTCGTGGAAAAAATGGACCTGGGAGTCAGAGAACCTGGGTTTTAATTCTTGCTCTGCCACTTGTCTGCTTTTTGACCTTGGGAAAGTCACCTAACTTTTCTGTGCCTCAGTCAACTCATCCGTAAAATGGGGATTAAGACTTGTGAGCCCCACCTAGGACATGGACTGAGTCCAAACTGATTAGCTTATATTCACCCCAGTGCTTAGTACAGTGCCTGGCATGTAGTAGGCACTTAAATACAATTAAAAAGAAGACATGTAAGTAAGTACTGGGGGGCTGGGGTGAGTACCAAGTGCTTAATGGATACAGACTCAAGTGTCTAGGCAGCACAGAAAGAAAGGTGAGTGGGGAATATGTCAGTTTATTGGTTATTGTACTCTCCCAAGTGTTTAACACAGTTGTTTGTACACAATAAGCTCTCAATAAATATGACTGACTGACTGACTGAATGAATGAATGAAATGAGACAGTCAAGAAAGGCTTCTTGGAGGAGGCCTTAAGGTATATTAGAGTCAAAAGGAAACAAGATTGAGGCAATTCTGGTTTATTTTTAGTCTGAACTCTTTTCCAACCACTTTCCCAAGAAAAGCCTTGAGATAGATATAGTAATAATAATGATGATGGCATTTGTTAAGCACTTACTATGTGTGAAGCACTGTTCTAAGCGCTGGGGGGGTTACAAAATAATCAGGTTGTCCCACATTGGGCTCACAGTCTTAATCCCCATTTTACAGATGAGGTAACTGAGGCCCAGAGAAGTGAAGTGACTTGCCCAAAGTCACACAGCTGACACATGGCTCAGTGGAAAGAGCCCAGGCTTTGGAGTCAGAGGTCATGGGTTCAAATTCTGACTGCACTAATTGTCAGATGTGTGACTTTGGGCAAGTCACTTAACTTCTCTGTGCTTCAGTTCCCTCATCTGTAAAATGGAGATTAAGACTGTGCGCACCCCCGTGGGACACCCTGATCACCTTGTTACCTCCCCACCGCTTAGAACAGTGCTTTGCACATAGTAAGCTCTTAATAAATGCTATTATTATTATTATTATTATTAAGTGGTGGAGCCCGGATTAGAACCTGCAGGCATGACCTCTGACTCCCAAACCCGGGCTCTTTCCACTGAGCCGTGTTGCTTCTCATGTGGCTAGACATGTGGTCAAGCCAAAAGTGGTTTCCAATAAGGGTGTGGTTTGCTAATCTGCAGCTCCCTTGATAATGAATGAATTTGAGGCAACTTTTGTTTTTCAGATTCCTCCAATTAAAATGTTAGTTCATGATATGCCCTGTCCAGCTCCTCCCCTTTTGAGTCTCCCAGGCATGAAGCTATTGGTGGGCAAATCTGCCTATCACACCTAGGTGGGATCTTATTGGTGGGAAAATCTTAGCGCTTAAAACACTGCTTGACAAATAATAAGTACTTTTTATTTGTTAAGCCCTTACTGTACTAAGTGCTGGAGTAGATACAAGCTAATCAGGTTGGACACAGTCCATATCCCACATGGGGTTCGCAGTGTTAATCCCCATTTTACAGATGAGTTACCAAGGCACAGAGAAGTTGTGTGACTTGCCCAAGGTCACACAGCAGACAAGTGTGGCTCAGTGGAAGGAGCCCGGGCTTGGGAGTCAGAGGTCATGGGTTCTAGTCCCGGCTCCACCACATGTCTGCTGTGTGAACTTGGGCAAGTCACCTCATCTGTAAAATGGGGATGAAGACTGTGAGCCCCACATGGGACAACCTGATCACCTTGTATGCCCCCCAGCGCTAGAACAGTGCTTCACACATAGTAAGCACTTAACAAATGCCATCATTATTATAAGTGGTGGAGCTGGAATTAGAACTCAGGTCCTTCTGATTCCCAGGCCCGTGCTCCATACACTGGGCAATGCTGCTTCTCTTACTTAACTAGTAAAAATAATAATCTATCAATTCATTCATTCATTCATTCATTCATTCAATCGTATTCCCACCAATAAGATCCCACCTAGGTGTGACACGCAGATTTGCCCACCAATAGCTTCGTGCCTGGGAGACTCAAAAGGGGAGGAGCTGGACAGGGCATAGCATGAACTAACATTTTAATTGGAGGAATCTGAAAAACAAAAGTTGTCTCAAATTCATTCATTATCAAGGGAGCTGCAGATTAGCAAACCACACCCTTATTGGAAACCACTTTTGGCTTGGCCACATGTCTAGCCACATGAGAAGCAGCATGGCTCAGTGGAAAGAGCCTGGGCTTGGGAGTCAGAGGTCATGCCTGCTGGTTCTAATCCCGGCTCCACCACTTAATAATAATAATAATAATAATAATAATAATAATAATAATAATAATAATAATAATAATGTCATTTATTAAGCACTAACTATGTGCAAAGCACTGTTCACCTTGGCTTCAAAAACTCCATCCTCTCCTGGTTCTCTTCTTATCTCTTCGGCCGTTCATTCTCCGTCTCCTTTCCAGGCTCCTCCTCCCCCTCCCATCCCCTTACTGTAGGGGTTCCTCAAGGGTCAGTTCTTGGTCCCCTTCTGTTCTCTATCTACACTCACTCCCTTGGTGAATTCATTCACTCCCACGACTTCAACTATCATCTCTATGCTGATGACACCCAAATCTACATCTTTGCCCCTGCTCTCTCTCCTTTCCTTCAGGCTCGTGTCCCCTCCTGCTTTCAGCACATCTCCATCTGGATGTCTGCCCACCATCTAAAACTCAATATGTCCAAGACTGAACTCCTTTTCTTCCCTCCCAAACCCTGCCCTCTCCCTGACTTTCCCATCACTGTAGACGGCAGTACCATCCTTCCCGTCTCACAAGCCCGCAACCATAGTGTCATCCTCGACTCCGCTTTCTCGTTCACCCCTCACATCCAATCCGTCACCAAAACCTGCCGGTCTCACCTCCGCAACATCACCAAGATCTGCCCTTTCCTCTCCATCCAAACTGCTACCTTGCTGGTTCAATCTCTCATCCTATCCCGACTGGATTACTGCATAAGCCTCCTCTCTGATCTCCCATCCTCCTGTCTCTCTCCATTTCAGTCTATACTTCACGCTGCTGCCCAGATCATCTTTGTGCAGAAACGCTCTGGGCATGTCACTCCCCTCCTCAAAAATCTCCAATGGTTGCCTGTCAACCTACGAATCAAGCAAAAATTCCTCATTTTCGGCTTCAAGGCTCTCCATCACCTCACCCCCTCCTACCTCACCTCCCTTGGTAGCTTCTACAGCCCTGCCCACACCCTCTGCTCCTCTACTGCCACCTCCTCACTGTACCTCATTCTCGCCTGTCCCACTGTCGACCCCCAGCCCATGTCCTCCCCCTGGCCTGGAATGCCCTCCCTCCACACATCCGCCAAGCTAGTTCTCTTTCTCCCTTCAAAGCCCTACTGAGAGCTCACCTTCTCCAGGAGGCCTTCCCAGACTGAGCCCCCTTTTTCCTCTCCTCTTCCCCATCCCCCATCTAGCTTTAATTCTATTTGTTCTATTTTGACACCTGTCCACATTTTGTTTTGTTGTCTATCTCCCCCTTCTAGACTGTGAGCCCGTTGTTGGGTAGGGACCGTCTCTATATGTTGCCGACTTGTACTTCCCAAGCTCTTAGTACAGTGCTCTGCACACAATAAGCACTCAATAAATTCACTCATTCATTCAAATAGAATTAAAGCTATATGCACATCATTAACAAAATAAATAGAATAGTAAATATGTACAAGTAAAATAGAGTAATAAATCTCTACAAACATATATACAGGTGCTGTTTGGAGGGAAAGGAGGTAGGGCGGGGGGATGGGGAGGAGGAGAGGGAAAAGGGAGCTCAGTCTGGGAAGGCCTCCTGGAGGAGGTGAGCTCTCAGTAGGGCTTTGAAGGGAGGAAGAGAGCTAGCTTGGTGGATGTGCAGAGGGAGGGCATTCCAGGCCAGGGGAAGGATGTGGGCCATGGGTTGATGGCGGGACAGGTGAGAAAGAGGTACAGTGAGGAGGTTAGCAGCAGGGGAGCAGAGGGTGTGGGCTGGGCTGCAGAAGGAGAGAAGGGAGGTGAGGTAGGAAGGGGCGAGGTGATGGAGAGCCTTGAAGCCGAGTGGGGAGTTTTTGCTTGATTCATAGGTTGACAGGCAGCCACTGGAGATTTTTGAGGAGGGGAGTAACATGCCCAGAGGGTTTCTGCACAAAGATGATCCGGGCAGCAGAGTGAAGTACAGAATGAAGTGGGGAGAGACAGGAGGATGGGAGATCAGAGTCTCCTGTGTCAGTGATGCAATCCCCTCTGGTTAAGTGTCAGAAGAGATGTAATGGAGAGGGACAGATGGGGCCAATTATTGAGGAGGAACCCTTGTCTTTCCCTTGAAACTCATTCCTTACATTCATTTTCTTCTCTCAGTCAGGCCCACTAATTCTCACTCTTTGCTACTTTTCACCTTGCATTCTCAGCCTACTATCAGATTCTGATGGTTTGTCACAGACAACATCTCCTGGACCCAACCCTTCATCTACACCAAACTGCTACCGCTATGTCAGAAGCTCTGGTCTTGCCACAGCTAGAGTATTGCATTAGCCTCTATGCTGGCCTCCCAGCCTCCAGCTACTTCTCCATTGGCTACATATACTACTACAGACTGCATGGATCATCTTCCTTTAGCATCACTCAGCCCCCATCTCTTCCTTTCTCAAAACCCACTCCTGGCTTCCTGTATATCTTTGCATCAAATAAAAACTCACAAGTGAATTCAAACTTTTCCACCATCATTACTATCTGCTCTCTTGCTATTCCCCAGTGTGCTGCCTTTTGTTCTTTTCAAACCAAATTTCTAGCTGTACTTACCTCTTGATTCTCCCTGCTCCAACCCCTCATTCACATAGTTCCCTGGCTTGGAACTTCCTCCCTCGCACATCAGGCAGATCACAGCTCTCCTCCTAAAAATCCCACCTCTTCCAACAAGCTTCCTCTGATTCATTTACCAGATGCCTCAGCCATATCATCCCTTTAGCTAACTTAGCCCTTCAGGATTTATGACTTTTTTATACCCTCCTTAGCACTTCAGATTTTTTCTTGTTAATCTCCCTAGTGGGAAATATTTTCTTGTTTGTGTCACCTGCTAGAGTTTAGGCTCCTCTTGGGCAGGAAAGCTGTCGTTCTAGACTGTAAACTCATTCTGGGCAGAGAATGTGTCTCTTATAATGTACTCTCCCAAGAGCTTAGTACAGTGCTCTGCTCACAGTAAGTACTCAATAAATATGATTGTTTGATTGATTCATCCACGTGTCTAGTGAGCTGTACCAAATGGGTGCTCAATAAATGGAGCAACTACTATTATCTGAAGCTGCTTCACCAGATCTGAGAAGAACAAATGGCATAATTATTATTATTAGTGACACATGTGGCCAACAATTATAATTCTATTTGTTCTGACGATTTTGACACCTGTCTACATGTTTTGTTTTGTTGTCTGTCTCCCGCTTCTAGTTTGTGAACCCGTTGTTGGATAGGGACCATCTCTCTGTTGCTGACTTGTACTTCCCAAGCGCTTAGTACAGTGCTCTGCACACGGTAAGCGCTCAGTAAATATGAATGAATGAAGTATTTTATTGACTTTGTGAATCCTGGCCAGTTTAAAGTCTCTGATTTGGTATAGTGATCCTGGGTCTGGGATGTGGCAGAATTCTCTCTCCCCAGCAAAGTCAGTTACTTTACTATTGAGGCTGTGTCCTCTCTTGTTGTCAGAACTTTTAAAGTCCACTGTTAATTGATTCTTGGGGGCAGAGATGGGACCCGTGGGAGAAATCCCTCACCTCCTATCCCAGGACTCCTTTTCCACCCTAAGCTGATCATAAATGAGAGAAGTCAATTTAAGCATAAGGAGTCTTTAGCACAATTCAGGTTTTTTCCAGTTCTAACTATCCTTTCAAATCATCATAGTTTCGTTCAATCAGTGGTATTTATTGACTACCTACTAGGAGCAGAGCACTGTATTAAAATTTGGGAGAGTACGATAAAAGTAAAAGAAATGATCCATGACCTCAAGGAGCTTACAAGTTCATAATGCTTTCATTTTATTCAAAAATCAGAACGATTTCTGGGCAAGAGCTTTCTTTTTTAAGTGAGTTAACACCAAAGTCAACACAACTGGGACCATATGAAGAACCTGAATTTATTCAAATGCCAAGTGCAAGTTAGCCAAAGTCAATAAAATGTCAATATTTAGCATTTTCCTCAGATAAATCTCTCCTCCAAGCAAATTTAGCAATTCGTCTCCAGCTTACATTGGCTTTAAAGGGTACCCTCTTGAAACTTAGTTTGTAGACATCAGTGTGGAATGCTCATAAAGGAATAGCTGAAATAGTTGAGACCTGCATCGGTGCAGAAAACACCCGGCTATTATACAGTAAGGTTAATAAGTGACTCAGTTAAAGTAAACTGATTTAAAAATACTGAAGTTCAACAATCCTTTTTAGGGCAAGAGGTTGGATCCTTTGGGCCCCTCCCACTTATCTCTAAAGTATTACCATTTTTAGTCAGTGAAATGAACCAACAAGAGTTGTGGAAATTTCCCATTAGGTTGGCTGATGACAGAAAACATCAAGTACTGATTTAAGGGTGAGCTTTAATAGGCATCTGAAAGCTGGGCAAAGCTAAGGTTTGTACTGGCGGCTGAAGAGCTATACTATTAACTTGCAGGAGAAATCTGAGCAAGAAACCTAAACTGGCTTTGTTTCCCAGCTAAATATGGATAACAGTGCGAATCCTAGGGAAGCAATGTGGCCTAATGGGAAGAATATGGGCCTGAGAGTCAGAGGAACTGGATTCTGCCAATTACCTACTCTGTGACTTTGGGCAAATCACTTAACTTTTCAGTACCTCAGTTCCCTCATCTACAAAATGAGGATTCAATATCTGTTCTCCCTCCTAGTTAAACTGTGAGGCCCATGCAGGACTTGATTATCATGTATTTACCCTAGAGCCTAGTGCAGAGTTTGGCACATAGTAAGAGCTTACCAAATACCACAACTATTATTCTGTGATGTCAAGCTTTCCTTGGTAAATATTATTAAAGGATTTTCTAACCAACTATGAATGTCAGAAACCCTAGAAGCATGAGAGGTTAGGAAAGGACAACTTCTATCTGGACAACAGAGTTAAGGGATAAAACAGGACCCTTATCATTATTTATATCTTAAATCTTCTATTCATTCAATCGTATTTATTGAGTGCTTACTGTGTGCAGAGCACTGTCCCAAGTGCTTGGAAAGTACAACTCGGCAACAGATAGAGACAGTCCTTACCCAACAATGGGCTCAAAGCCTAGAAGGTATTTGTTAAGTGCTTACTATGTGCCAAGCACCGTTCTAAGCACTGGGGGTGGGGATACAGGTTATCAGGTTGTCCCACATGGGGCTCACAATCTTAATCCCCATTTTACAGATGAGGTAACTGAGGCCGAGAGAAGTGAAGTGACTTGCCTAAACTCACACAGCTGACAAGTGGTGGAGCCAGGATTAGAACCTGTGATCTCTGACTCCCAAGCCCGTGCTCTTTCCACTAGGCCATGCTACTTCTACTTCTAGGCTGCCTAGTCTCTAGGAATAAACTCTTTAAATTTATCCTTTCCTCCAAGGAGTTTGATTTTCTCTTTTCCTTCTCAAACCACAATTAGAATAGCTCTTCCGCCCCCCCCCCCTCCCCCCCGGGTTTCTCACTCTTTTCTTCTTCCTCCCCCAGTCTCTCCTTCTGTTTCTCCCTCTTTTTCCTCCCCCACTCTCCTCTTTCTCCCTCTTTTTCTTCTCCCACTCTCTACACCCCTTTCTCCCTCTTTACTTTTTCTTCCCCCACTCTCTATTTCTCACAGAGAAGTAAGAACTAGAGTGGAGAAAGAAGGGAGGCAGGGAGGTCAGCGAAGAGACTGATGCAGTAGTCAAGGCAACATAGGAGAAATGCTTGGATATGTATAGTGATCTAAGGCCTCTTTACTTGGGCATTGATCATACTTCCCCTCCCCTTTTCAGTTCCTTTGTATTATTTTTCTTTTCTATCTTCCTTTTGCTCTTGAACCACACACATGGAACTTTTCAGCCCCTTGGTTGTAGTAGGAGTTTAGTGTAAGGCAATAGGTGATTGATTGAAAGGTGTATTCTCACAGACAGCAAAGACTTCATTTAAATGGACAGAAGGGTCAAGGGACAGCTTGGCTTCATTTGTCAGGAAAGATCTTCTTTCAATATTCCATCATCCCTGTGTTTGGGCCATAGACTGTATTCTACCCAGCAGCTCAGAATCAGCTCAATCAATCAACCAGTGCTATTTATTGAGTGCTATATTTATTTTCTGTAGTGTGTCAAAAACTGCGATCAAACTCTAATTTCACCTCCTAAAAAACTAGCCAAAGAATCCATTTTCAACCTACAGAAAAATTTCTTTTAAAAATCAGTTGTGCTATTTACATGGGGTGGCACATTTTTCCAGATACATGGATCTGAATACTGCATATCTAAATTTGTTCAAATATGGCACTATGGACAATTAATATTTCACTTGCTCTTTGGTCAGGAATGCAGATTTTAGTTTTTGACATACAGAGTCTTTAAGCTCATTGTGGTGAGGGAATGTGTCTGTTATATTGTTATATCATACTCTCCCAAGTTCTTAGTACAGTGCTCTGCACACAGTAAGTGCTTAATAAATATGATTAACTGACTGACTGGAATCTGACTTCTCCCACCTATTCTTTCAGTAGAGCTTTCATTCCTCAAATATGGGACAGAAAAGTACCCCCTCCTTATAGACCTTTTTGGGAAAATCGAGTGGGGTGATGGAAGGCATACATGTGACTTGGAAATTTTATTTTGGCTCCAAAGCAGAATTTCCTTCCAAAGTTCAGTATTTCCTGGACGTGAGAAGTATGTTGCCCTTTTCTCTGTATGCACTGGTATGCCCTTCTTGTGTCTCTTTCTCTTGTCTGCTGTCTTAAACTGTCCTCCCCTAATTCCCATATCTCCTCAACCACTCTGTTTTTCACCAGAACAGGCCTGGAAGCTTGGCCTAGCTCCCGAAAACACCATTTGCTGACTCCCTTTGTTTTGTATAGTTTGTATACTTAGTATAGTAATAGTATTGATAATCACTGTGGTATTTGTTAACTGCTTACTAGGTGCCAAACACTCTACTAAGTGCTGAGGCAGATACAAGATCATCAAATCCCACGTTGGGCTCACAGTTTAAGTAGGAGAGGGAAGAGGTATTGGATCCCTATTTTACAGTTGAGGAAACTGAGGCATAGAGAAGATTAGTGACTTGCCCAAGGGCACACAACAGGTAAATGGTAGAGCTAGGCTTAGAACACAGGTTAGTCAGTCTGTCATATTTATTGAGAACTTACTATGTGCAGAGCACTTTACTAAGCACCTGGAAGAGTACAATATAACAACATAACAGAAATATTCTCTACCCACAACAACCTTACAGTTTAGAGGAAGCTTATAGTATAGGAGCTTAGTACATCCCTGGCCCATAGTAAGTAGTTAACAAATATCATTAAAAAATACCCCAAAGACTTTGATTCCAGGAGACAGATTCTTTCAGTCACATTTATTGAGCACTTACTGTGTGCAGAGCACTGTACTAAGCATTTGGGAGAGCACAATGTGTATTTATTCTCTGCCCACAATGAGCTTACAATCTAGAGGAATTGTCCTGGGCTGACCATTAGCAGTATCTAAGGACACATTTGGCCAACTCCTCAGGGTTGTGCATATTTTTGAGAAATCGCTCCCTGGGAAAAATAAATCTCTCTTCCTTCTCTCCCATATTCTGCAGGAATAATGAGTACTGATTTTTTTCAAGATGAAAAACAGTTGCTTGTAGGCCGACTGCCTGTTCATTTATCCCCTCTCCTGAAGCGTTTTGGAAGATCTAAAGGTCTGTTGCTACCCCATTTAAAGACTAATCCAGCCAACGACCTGCTTGTCAGAATGCCATCATTAATTTTATGAAATAAAAAGTAGCATGGGATTTTAAGGACAAGATTAGAAGTTACTAAGACAGACTACCATGGGGAATCATTTAATGAGCACTATTCATTTATAAAATGATGGGGATAATACAGGTCCTCTGACTCCCAAGCCTTTGTTCTTTCCACTAGGTCATGCTGCTTCTCATATAGTTGTGGTATTTATCAAGTGCTTAATATGCACTACAGATCAAGAGAATCATTAGCCATGGGACTCACCATTTAAGAGATTGGGAGAACAGATATTTTATCCCCATTAAAGATTAGAAAAATAAACTCAGATAGGTTGAAATGACTTGCCCAAGGTCACACAGCAGTGGCACAGCTGGAACTGGAACCTGGATCTCCTGTCTCCTATGCCCTCTCTACTAGGCCAGGCTATCATTTAGTATAGCTATTCTTCATTTGAGAGCTCACAGATAATTTCAAGAGAAGCTTGGATTTTTACCTAGCATAGAAACAATCTTTCTTTCTCATTTGACTAAAGCTCATCAGTTTTTAAAAACAATGTTTTAAAAAATACTCTTCAACAATACATTGTCTATTAAAATAGCATCTCCAGCATTAGGCCTAAAATTAATTTTATAATTAAATAAAAATGCACACACTACACAAAGGAAGCCATTTTATAAATTCCCATTGAGAAAATATGATATACATTGGAAGAATCTTAACTGAAAATCACCAGTCTCTGGGTTCACTGAATCACTGAAATGTAAAATCTAATGCCATTTACCTCTTGCCTATGAGAGCAATCCATTTTCCTTGATGCTTTTATGTCATGTTTTATTCAGCTTGAATACAGACTTATCAACCTCAGTGTTCTGTGTTGTGCTGAGTATGTTCTAATGCCCTGCAGATTCTGAACACTGAAGTTTGTTGGATTATTTCTCTCCTAGACTGCTGAAACCTACTCCTGAAGTTTTTGTCTAGCCCAGCAGAACTTTTTCATTACAGACAGAATATTTGAATCACTTTCTCCTTCCTTTCCCTCCAACATCAAGCAACTATTAAGATAATTTTTAGGAGGGTAAGTGGAGACTATACTGATCTCACTGATCTATTACTACCTGCGCCCCAGTGTCGTCTATCTCGCCACTGACCCCTTTCCCACTTCCTCCTCCTAGACTGGAACTCCGCCCCCCTCTGCGTACACCAGACCACCACCAGTCTCCCCATCTTCAAAACATTATTAAAGTCACATCTCCTCTGAGGGGTCTTCCTCCATAGCCCTCTTATCCCTGGCTCCCTCTCCCTTCTGCACCACTTATGAACTTGGATCTGTGACCTTTGGGCAGTTGATATTCACCCGATTCTCAACCTCACAGCACTCATGCACAAATCTTTAAATTATATATTACATATGTTTTATTTATATTAATATGTCTCCCCCTCTGGACCGTATGCTTGTTGTGACAGGTGCCATGCCTGCTAACTCTGTTGTGCAATACTTTCCCAAGCACTTAGTACTATGCTTTGCACAAAATATACACTCAATAAATACTATTGATTGATTAATTGATTGATAGGCTGTAGTTGTACTCTAGACTGTAAACTCGTTGTGGGCAGAAGCATATCTACCAACTCTGTTATACCGTGCTCTTCCAGTCACTTAGTACGGTGTTCTGCACTCAGTAAGCACTTAATAAATATGAGTGATAGATTGACTGAAGCGAGACTACATACTTTTCTCTAGTTCCACCTCCATACATGGCCTGGCAAACTCAGACCTAGGTCCACTAGTGGATACAGCCCGGGCTTGGGAGTCAGAGGATGTGGGTTCTAATCCCGGCTCTGCCACATGTCTGCTGTGTGACCTTGGGCAAGCCACTTAATTTCTCTGGGCCTCAGTTACCTCATCTGTAAAATGGGGATTAAGACTGAGCTCCACATGGGACAACCTGATTACGTTGTATCTACCCCCGTACTAAGAACAGTGCTTGGCACATTGTTAGTGCTTAACAAATACCATAATCATCACTAAGGAGGCACACAGGGCTGCTCCTTCACATGGGCAGTTGTCCCACTTGTCCTTTCAAACGCAAGATGGGGTAGATGACAGATGATCCCTTGGTCAAGAGCTTCACATTTATTGATGGCTGGAATCATAATTAAATAACTAAAATTACATAAAACTTAGAGTGCTTACTGGAGTGCCCTGTAGGCAATCAATAAAGGTAGTAATGTTGGCATCAACTTTGACTTATCTCTCTCCTTTAACCAACATATTAAATCAGTCACCAAATACTGACATTTTAACTTCATAACATTTCCCGAATTTTCTCCTTCCTCTCCATCCAAACTGCTACCACACTGATCGAGACTCTTCTATTCTACCTTGCTCACTGTGGGTAGGTAATGTGTCTGTTATATTATTGTGTTGTACTTAGTACTGCTCTGCACACAGTAAGCGCTCAATAAATTGAGCTAAATAAATTGAGTGCTTACTGTATTGCAGAGCACTGTACTAAGTATTTGGGAGAATACACTACAACAGAGTTGGTAGACACATCCCCTACCTACCATGAGCTAGTGGTATAGAGGGGGAGACAGACATTAATACAAATAAATAAATTATGGATATGTACATAAGTGCTGTGGGGCTGAGGGAGGGGTGAATACATAGGGCAAATCAAGGTGATGCAGAAGGGAGTGGGAGAAGAGGAAAATAGGACTTAATCAGGGAAGGCCTCTTGCAGGAGATGTGCCTTCAAATAAGGCTTTGAAGGTGGGGGAGCATTTGTCTGTCGGATATGAAGAGGGAAGGTGTTCTGGGCTAGAGGCAAGATGTGGGCGAGAGACTGACAGCGAGATAGAGGAAATTGAGGTATACCGTATAGGTTGGCATTAGAAGAGTGGGCTGGGCTGCAGTTAAGAGAGCAGTGAGGTGAGGCAGGAGGGGACAAGGTGATTGAATGCTTTAAAGCCAATGGTAAGGAGTTTCTGTTTAAAACTCCTACTACAACTCCTCTCTCACTTTCCTAACTCCAGCCTATTGAGCCTCTTGTCTCCCTTTCCACTGATACCTTGCTCACATAATAATAATCAATCAATCAATCGTATTTATTGAGCGCTTACTATGTGCAGAGCACTGTACTAAGCGCTTGGGAAGTACAAATTGGCATCACATAGAGACAGTCCCTACCCAACAGTGGGCTCACAGTCTAAAAGGGGGAGACAGAGAACAGAACCAAACATACCAACAAAATAAAATAAGTAGGATAGAAATGTACAAGTAAAATAAATAAATAAATAAATAAATAGAGTAATAAATTTATTATTACTTACTATTATTTAAATAAATTTAAATAAATTTAGAGTATAAATAAATAAATAAACATAATAATAATAATAATAATGGCATTAGTTAAGTGCTTACTATGTGCAAAGCACTGTTCTAAGTGCCTAGTACAGTGTCCTGTGCATGGTAAGTCCTCAATAAATACTACAGATTGATTAATGCTGTCAGATGATTTTCACTTTAACAAGATGCTAGAAGGCCAGCTATGATACTTGGATCAACTGGAAAACTTGGGGAAAGAAGGCAGTCAGACTCACTCTGCATACCAAAAAGACTCAATCTGAAGTATTCTAATAAACCAAAGTTTCAGCCAAGGTTTGTCCAGCCATTTGTTATTGGTAGTGAGGAGTTAGGGGGGAAGCCAGGAATGGGGGTGAGGTGAGGTCAAGACTGACATCGTCCCCCTGGTCTGGAACTCCCTCCCACTTTAAATCCGACAGACCATCACTCTTCCCATCTTCAAAGCCCTACTAAAATCGCATCTGCTTCAGGAAGCCTTCCCTAACTAACCTCTCATCTCTCCACTCTATTTTCTCTCCCTTCTTCAGCTATGTACTGGAGTCAGTGCCCCTAAGCCTTTAAGTACTCAGCCCTCCTCTTGCTTCACAGCACTTATGTGCATACCCTTATACTTGGTTGCCTCCCTTACCTGTTGCTTATTATAGTGTCTTCCTCCCCAACTAGTCTGATAATAATAATAATGATAATAATAATAATAATAATAATAATAATGGTATTTGTTAACTGCTTACTATGTGCCAAGCACTGTTCTGAGCATTGGGGTGGATACAAGGTAATCAGGTTGTCCCACATGGGGCTCACAGTCTTTAACCCCATTGCATAATGAGGAAATTGAGACATATAGAAGTCAAATGACTTGCTCAAAGTCACACAGACAAGTGGCAGAGCTGGGATTAGAACCCACATCCTCTGACTCCCAAACCCATGATCTTGCCACTAGGCCATTCTGCGTCTTCCTTCAGGAGCAGGGAACATGTCCACTTGTGCTATTATACTCTCCCAAGTGCATAGTACAGTTTTCTGCACACAGTAAGTGCTCATTAAATACTACTGACTGATTAGCTGGTTAAATGTCGCTGGCAATGATATTGATGATGGACAACTACATTTTCTGGTCATTTTCCTTTTGTCCCAGTTATGCTATTTGGACTATGATTTGGAAACAAATATGTTTTTGAGGGTCTATGAGAGTCACTATGTGGACCCAAAATGAACAAAAAATAGTAGAAACAAATACTTAAGGACAAAAATTAAGGAATTAAAAAAAATTGGGATCTATAATTTTCTCAGTAATTCCCATTAACTTTGCGGGCAGACCCAGAAAGGACCAAGAACAAGGAGCATATCACTATATTAAACATTATGTTAAATGAAAGAATCAAAAGATTCAAAGGATCCACTTAGGAAATACTAGGCAAATTACCATAATGAGGTTTAAGTAGGATTTTATTGAATCCCACCATTTAAGCACTGTGAGAGGAAGATGTGCAGTGGAAATCAAGCCACCATGACATTTCACTGTTGAAATCAGATTTGTGTTTTGCCAAATGGACTCTTTTTAGAATGGCGTATTTTCAGTTCAGATTTCAACTCTTCCTATAATCTGTTTTTCTCATGCTAATTGTTGTGCATGGATAAATATGATTATCCAATTTTAATTGCACAAACTCTACAGAAGCTAATAATGAAAGAGGATCTGCCATTTGTTTTAGCTATTTTTGGAACTTCAACAGCACTTTCACTTGCACATATATAATGAATTGCATTTACTTTAGCATATCTAATTGTACTGCCAAACTAGCCATTCCAAAGCAATCTTAAGTTAAAACACCATATAACTTCACCACCTTTCTGTTTAGCAGGGTACCACAACCTGCTTTCCTGAAGCTGAACACTGCCTTCACCCACCATTTTCCCCTTTTGAACTGGATTTAGGGCAGGTTGAACCCCCTGGCATGGGATAGAGAGTGCAAGTGCTAGAATTCTCTAGACCTTAATCTCCTTGGGGGCAGGGAAAGGGGCCTACCAATTCTGTTTTACTGAGTGCTGAGTGCAGTTAAAATGGAGAATCAGTCAGTCAGTCAGTCAGTCAGTCAATCATATTTATTGAGCACTTACTGTGTGCAGAACACTGCACTAAGTGCTTAGGAGAGTACAGTATAACAGTATAACAGACAACTTTCCCTGCCCACAATGACCTTATGATCTAGAGGGGGAGACAGACATTAAAATAAATAAATAAATAAATTACAGAT
Source organism: Tachyglossus aculeatus (assembly GCF_015852505.1). NCBI lineage: Eukaryota > Metazoa > Chordata > Mammalia > Monotremata > Tachyglossidae > Tachyglossus > Tachyglossus aculeatus. The sequence goes on from NC_052066.1 coordinate 41,226,513, forward strand.
ATTTATATAAGTGCTGTGGGGCTCGGAGCAGGGACGAATAAAGAAAGCAGATCAGGGTGACGCAGAGGGGAGTGAAAGTAAAGGAAAAGAGGACTTAGGGAAAGCCTCTTGGAGGAGATGCGCCTTCGATAAGGCTTTGAAGGTGGGGAGAGTAATTGTTTGTCAGATATGAGAAGGGAGGGTGTTCCAGACCAGAGGCAGGACGTGGGTGAGAGGTTGGTGGTGAGATAGATGAGACTGAGGTACAGTGAGAAGGTTGGCAATAGAGGAGGGAAGTGTGCCGGCTGGGTTGTAGGAGGAAAGGAGTGAGGTGAGTTAGAAGGGGGCAAGGTGATTGAGTGCTTCAGAGCCGCTGGTAAGGAGTTTCTGTTTGATGCAGAGGTGGATGGGCAACCACTGGAGGTTCTTGAGAAGTGCGGAAACGTAGTCTGAATGGTTTTGTAGAAAAATGATCTGGGCACAGGAGCTATTGACCTGCAGAACACTATGAACACTGGGCCCTTGCCTGTTTCAGGTAAAACTTTAGGCACAGTCAATTCTCCTAGAATGTGGGTGTGGTGTTCCCAAGAATTTTGTAGAACAGAAAACATGTATTCTACTACTAACACCTCGACAGAGCTCATGCGCAAAATAGTTTCTTCCGACATGTCCAAATTGATATGTACTGTGAGAAGATGTTCCTTTATACTCAGCACCTCTACTCAGGGTGCCTAACCATCACTCTATCCTTGTCATTCCTTTAGCCTCCCTTGCCATGGGTCTGTATTCCAGAACCTATGTATCATTATTTACCCTGGAACCCAGAGCTCTCGGACTGTAAGAGTGAGGTACATCTTCCCACTGGACATTTTATGAGTGCCTATTCTCCTCATTGTGTAAAGGATTTGGATTTTCCCTCATGGTGGGGAAGAGTAGGGGTGCATCAGTGCACGCTGGCCATGTCATACTTATGCTGGATGGCTGGAAGGGAAAAGTCAATCAATCAATCAATCATTTGCATTTATGGAGTGCTTACTTTGGGCAGAGCACTGTGCTAAGTGCTTGGGAGAGTACAATATAACTGAGTTGGTGGACGCATTCTTTGCTCACAAAGCTTACAGTCTAGAGGGTGAGGCAGACAGCTCATTACAGGCAGGGCTCTACACACAGTAAGCACTGTAACTACCAATGATGATATTGATGATAACTAATATAAATAAACTACAGATGGGCACATAAGTGCTGTGGGGCTGAGGGTGGGGTGAATAAAGGGTGCAAATCCAAGTGCAAGGATGAGCAGAAGGAAGTGGGAGAAGAGGAAATGATGGCTTAGTCAGGGAAGGCCTCTTGGAGGAGATGTGCTTTCAATAAGACTTTATAGGAGGGGAAAGTGATTTTCTGCTGCATATAAGGGGGAAGAAAGTTCCAGGTCCGAAGCATGTAATGGGCGAATGGTTGGCAGCGAGATAGACAAAATTGAGGACAACTGAGGTTGGCATTAGAGGTCATGGGTTCTAATCCTGGCTCCGCCACTTGTTAGCTGTGGGACTTTGGGCAAGTCACTTAATTTCTCTGTTCATTCATTCATTCATTCAATTGTATTTATTGAGCACTTACTGTGTGCAGAGCACTGTACTAAGCGCTTAGGAAGTACAAGCCTCAGGTACCTCATCTGTGAAATGGGGGTTAAGGCTGTGAGCCCCATGTGGGACAAACTGATTATCTTGTATTTACCCCAGCATTTAGAACAGTGCTTGGCACATAGTAAGCGCTTAACAAATACTGTCAGTAGAGGAACAAAGTGTTCCAGGCTTGGCTGTAGTAGAATAGTGAGGTGAGGTAGAAGGGGGCAAGTTGATTGAGTTGAAAAGGTAGGAACTAATGTCTAATACATGCTGTACTTAGCTGAATCTGTATGTATTACTGCGAGTCAGAGGTCACGGGTTCTAATTCCGACTCCACCACTTGTCAGCTGTGTGACTTTGGGCAAGCCACTTAACTTCTCTGTGCCTCAGTTACCTCATCTGTAAAATGGGGATCAAGATTGTGAGCCCCATGTGGGACAACCAGCACTTAGAACAGTGCTTGGCATGGCACATAGTAAGCACTTAATAAATGCCATTATTATTATTATTATTATTAGTTTGAAGAATCCAGATATTTGGCATGAGCTAGGCAATGTGGAGGTAGGGGGTGGAGAGAAAGGGAGGGTGAGAAACAGAGGAAGAGAGCTGGGAGGAGAGTAGAAGGAAATGGGGAGCGAACTCCTGGTGTACTGGGAAGCAAATGTGTCTGTTATATTGTTATCTGGCACTCTCCCAAGCACAGTATAGTGCTCTGTGTGCAGTAAGCGCTCAATAAATGTGATTGACTGACCAGTCCCACAGCACTTATATGCACATCTATTATTTATTTATTTACAGTCTCCCCCTCTAGGCTGTAAGTTCACTATAGATGGGGAATTTGTTCGTTATTATGTTTTACTTTACTCAGTACACTACTCTGCAAATACTAAGTGCTCAATAAGTATGGTTGAATGAATGAACTCTTATTTGGGACTTCTAATTAATAATAATCATTATTATTATGGTATTTATTAAGTGCTTACTATGTGCCAGGGACTATACTAAGCACTGGAATGGATACAAGCAAATTGGGTTGGACACAGTCCTGGTCCCACATGGGGCTCACAGTCTCAATCCCCATTTTACACATGAGGTAACTGAGGCATTGAGAAGTGAAGTGACTTGCCCAAGGTCACACAGTAGACAAGTGGCAGAGTCAGGATTAGAATCCGTGAACTTTTAACTCCCAGACCTGGGCTGTATCCACTAAGCCATGATGCTTCTCTACTAGTTGCTAGCTTCTAGCTACTAGCTACTAACTAATTAGGGAGAAGCAGCATGGCCCAGAAGATAGAGCATGGGCCTGGGAATCAGAAGGTCATGGGTTCTAATCCCAGTTCCTCCACTCGTCTGCAGTGTGGCCTTGGGCAAGTCACTTAACTTCTCTGTGCCTCAGTTACCTCATCTGTAAAATGGGGATGAAGACTGTGAGCCCCATGTGGGACAACCTCATTACCTTGTATCTACCCAAGTGCTTAGACCAGTGCTTGGCACATAGCAAGCACTTAACAAATACTAATCTTTTTATTATTATTATTATTATTATTATTAATTACTACTAGCTACAGTTCCAGCCTAGTTCATCTCCTGTGGGGTTGCTAACTTTCTTCTTAACTGGAGCATAAACCTGGAGAAAGAGACCTGAGAAAGAGAAGTCTCTAATACCAACCAAGTTCAAAAACTGTGTATGTGCAGAACAGGATGAAGAATTGAACTGAGCACCTTCAAAATGACAGTTAAATATGATGGTTATCTAGGAGTGAGACTGACAATGCAAAGGAAGCCTTGCATAATTATACAGAGGGTTGAGGAAAATTCCCTTAGAAGCCCCAGGAGCAAAGAGTAGGGGCAGGAATGGTTTACATTTAGAGGACTCTCTTTGCTGATCAGACTAGAAGATATCTGCTGAAGCTGCTGTTAATCATTAGGATTTTTGCTAATGGTATTAACACAACTGTAAACCTGCCCAGCTGGATGTTTATACAGAAACCAGCCTGCCTTACAGCAGGGGTGGGTAAGGTTACATTCTGCATAATGGTGAGTTGAAGCTGTGTGCTAATCTGATAAGCAGCCCTCCAGGGGAACTGCATAGGTACACCGGACAACTTAAACATTGTAAATTCCTTCTCCACAGTCGATCAACTGGCCAAAATTGCCCTTGGATGGTGGGGTCCGGGAGAGGGTGGACATCCAAGGTGTGGATTAGCAGAGCTTTCCTGTTGGTACGTGCGGAATCCCTTCACTGGCAAGATTGATTTCCCTCAATCTCCGTTGCTTATGTGTTTGTGATCAATCTTTTTCTTGATGTATGTATTAAGTATTCTAAATCAATGAATGACTCAAAGATCTACTTGCAGCAAAGCAAAATATAAATCAACACATGACAGTTCTTCCTCATAACAAAAGCAGCATGGATAAGTGGAAAGAACACCAGCCTGGGAGTCAGAAGATCTGGATTCTAATTCCTACTATGCCAATTGCTTGCTAGGTGATCTTGGGTAAGTCATTTAACTTCCCTGTGCCTTAGTTTTTCTGTTCTTTCTCCTACTTAGACTCTGAGCCCCTTGCAGAAGAGGGACTGTATCCAGACTAATTAACTTGTATCTGGCCTAGTGGCAAGAGCACGGGCTTGGGAGTCAGAGGTCATGGGTTCTAATTCCAGTTCCACCACTTGTCTGCTGTGTGACCTTGGGCAAGTCACCGAACTTCTCTGTGCCTCAGTTACTTCATTTGTAAAATGGGGATTGAGACTGTGAGCCCCGTGTGGGACAGGGACTGTGTCCAACTCAATTTGCTTGTAACCACCCCAGTGCTTAGTACAGTGCCTGGCATATAGTAAATGCTTAACAAATACCACAATTATTATTATTATAATTATTATTATTAAGCACTTATTATGTGCCAGGCACTGTATAAAGCACTGGGGTAGATACAAACAAATTGGGTTGGCCACAGTCTCTGTCCCAGGTGGGACTAACCAGTCTCAATCCCCATTTTACAGATGAGGTAACTGAGACACAGAGAAGTGAAGTGACTTACCTAAGGTCACACAGCAGACAAGTGGTGGAGCCAGGATTAGAACCCATAACCTTCTGACTCTCAGGCCAGTGCTTTAATCCACTACACCACCATACCCTGCTCTATTCCACCTCCAACCCCCTGCTCTCATCGACCCCAGGGAACTCCTTCCATGGAGACCCATATTCAAATCCCCACTTCCCTATTGGCCCACTATGTGACCCTGGGCAAGTCACTGAAGTCTTGTGGGTCTCAGTTTCCTCATCTGTAAAGTGGGGGTATTGTGTCCGGTTTCAAAACCTTGCATCTTCCCCAGCACTAAGCATTTAGTAAGTGCTTACTTAATAAAGGCTGAAATTATTATATTTGCCAGAACTCCACTCTCTGAACTTGTCCAAGACTGAACTCCTTGTCTTCCCTCCCAAACCCTGCCCTCTCCCTGACTTTCCCATCTCTGTTGACGGCACTACCATCCTTCCCGTCTCACAAGCCCTCAACCTTGGTGTCATCCTCGACTCCGCTCTCTCATTCACCCCTCACATCCAAGCCGTCACCAAAACCTGCCGGTCTCAGCTTCGCAACATTGCCAAGATCCGCCCTTTCCTCTCCATCTACACCGCTACCCTTCTCGTTCAAGCTCTCATCCTATCCCGTCTGGACTACTGCATCAGCCTTCTCTCTGATCTCCCATCCTCGTGTCTCTCCCCACTTCAATCCATACTTCATGCTGCTGCCCGGATTATCTTTGTCCAGAAACGCTCTGGGCATGTTACTCCCCTCCTCAAAAATCTCCAGTGGCTACCAATCAATCTGCGCATCAGGCAGAAACTCCTCACCATGGGCTTCAAGGCTCTCCATCACCTCGCCCCCTCCTACCTCACCTCCCTCCTCTCCTTCTACAGCCCACCCCGCACCCTCCGCTCCTCTGCCGCTAATCTCCTCACCGTACCTCGCTCTCGCCTGTCCCGCCATCGACCCCCGGCCCACGTCATCCCCCGGGCCTGGAATGCCCTCCCTCTGCCCATCCGCCAAGCTAGCTCTCTTCCTCCCTTCAAGGCCCTACTGAGAGCTCACCTCCTCCAGGAGGCCTTCCCAGACTGAGCCCCTTCTTTCGTCTCCCCCTCGTCCCCCTCTCCATCCCCCCATCTTACCGCCCTCCCTTCCCCACAGCACCTGTATATATGTATATATGTTTGTACATATTTGTTACTCTATTTATTTATTTATTTATTTATTTTACTTGTACATATCTATTCTATTTATTTTATTTTGTTAGTATGTTTGATTTTGTTCCCTGTCTCCCCCTTTTAGACTGTGAGCCCACTATTGGGTAGGGACTGTCTATATATGTTGCCAACTTGTACTTCCCAAGCGCTTAGTACAGTGCTCTGCACACAAGCGCTCAATAAATATGATTGATGATGATGATGATGAACTTTCAAAGCCTTTCTCTATTCTCACCTAATCCAGTAAGCCTTTCCCACTACTTGTCAGGAAACACTTATCAATCCTTCTGCTACTTCTTGAGCTCAATTTTCTATTTATCAATCAATCAATCAATCAATCGTATGCTCTGCATGTAGAAAGCACTCAATAAATACAATTGATTAATTGCAGAGAACTGTACTAAACATTTGGGAAAATACAGTACAACAGAGTCGGTGGACACGTATCAGGCAAAAACTCCTCACCCTCGGCTTCAAGGCTCTCCATCACCTCGCCCCCTTTTACCTCACCTCCCTTCTCTCCTTCTACAGCCCAGCCCGCACCCTCCGCTCCTCTGCCGCTAATCTCCTCACCGTACCTCGTTCTCGCCTGCCCCGCTGTCGTCCCCATGTCGCCCATGTCATCCCCTGGCCTGGAATGCCCTCCCTCCACCCATCCGCCAAGCTAGCTCTCTTCCTCCCTTCAAAGCCCTACTGAGAGCTCACCTCCTCCAGGAGGCCTTCCCAGACTGAGCCCCCTCCTTCCTCTCCCCCTCCTCACCCCCCCTTACCTCCTTCCCCTCCTCACTGCACCTGTATATATGTATATATGTTTGTATGTATTTATTACTCTATTTATTCATTTATTTTATTTGTACATATTCTATTTATTTTATTTTGTTAATATGTTTTGTTTTGTTCTCTGTCTCCCCCTTCTAGACTGTGAGCCCACTGTTGGGTAAGGACCGTCTCTATATGTTGCCAACTTGTATTTCCCAAGTGCTTAGTACAGTGCTCTGCACACAGTAAGCACTCAATTAAATACGACTGGATGAATGAATGAATTCCCTGTCCACAGTGAGGTCTCAGTCTAGATGGAGAGGTAGACATTAATATAAATTAATAAATTATGGATACATACATAAGTGCTGTGGGAATTCGGGAGAGATGAATGAAGAGAACAAATACAAGTGGCAGTGCGATGCAAAAGGGAGTGGGAGAAAGGAAAAGGGGGGTCAGTCAGGGAAGGCCTCTTGGAGGAGATGTGCCTTCACTAATGCTTTGAAGGTGGGGAAAGCAATTGTCTGTCGGATTTGAAGAGGGAAGGCGTTCCAGGCCAGAGACAGGACATGGGCGAGAGGTTGGTGGCAAGATAGACAAGACTGTGGCACAATGAGAAGGTTAGCATTAGAGGAGTGAAGTCTGCTGGCTGAGTTGTGGTATACCCTTCCTCAGCACTTATGAGCCCGTTGTTGGGTAGGGACTGTCTCTATATGTTGCTGAATTGTACTTTCCAAGGGCTTAGTATAGTGCTCTGCACACAGTAAGTGCTCAATAAATACAATTCCTCACCTCCTCCAGGAGGTCTTCCCAGACTGAGCTCCCTTTTTCCTCTCCTCTTCCTCAACCCCCCGGCCCTACCTCCTTCCCCTCCCCACAGCACCTGTATATATGTATTGTACAGATTTATTACTCTATTTATTTTACTTGTACATATTTACTATTCTATTTATTCTGTTAATGATGTGCATCTAGCTTTATTTCTATTTATTCTGATGACTTGACACCTGTCCACATGTTTTGTTTTGTTGTTTGTCTCCGCCTTCTAGACTGTGAGCCCATTGTTGGGTAGGGACCATCTCTATATGTTTCCAACTTGTACTTCCCAAGCACTTAGTACAGTGCTCTGCACACAGTAAGTGCTCAATAAATATGACTGATTGAATGAATGAATGAATATTTGCATTTCAACTGGGCATTCAATTTTTAAAATTCTGATTTCCCTGCTTGTGAATATTTCTATGTCTATCTTCTCAATAAGAGTGTCAGCTCCTTATGGACAGGGACAATGTTTTATAACTTCCATTGTATTTGTTCATTCATTCGATTGTATTTATTGAGCATTTACTGTGTGCAGAGCACTGTATCAAGTGCTTGCAAAGTACAATACAGCAATAAAGAGAGACAATCCCTGCCCACAGAGGGCTCACAGTCTAGAAGGAGGGAAACATACATCAGTACAAATAAACAGGCATCAATATAAATAAATAGAATTATAAATATATCCATATATCATCATCATCATCATCAATCGTATTTATTGAGCGCTTACTATGTGCAGAGCACTGTACTAAGCGCTTGGGAAGTACAAATTGGCAACATATAGAGACAGTCCCTACCCAACAGTGGGCTCACAGTCTAAAAGGGGGAGACAGAGAACAAAACCAAACATACTAACAAAATAAAATAAATAGAATAGATAAGTACAAATAAATTAAATAAATAAATAGAGTAAAAAAATATGTACAAACATATATACATATATACAGGTGCTGTGGGGAAGGGAGGGCGGTAAGATGGGGGGATGGAGAGGGGGACGAGGGGGAGAGGAAGGAAGGGGCTCAGTCTGGGAAGGCCTCCTGGAGGAGGTGAGCTCTCAGCAGGGCCTTGAAGGGAGGAAGAGAGCTAGCTTGGCGGATGGGCAGAGGGAGGGCATTCCAGGCCCGGGGGATGGGCCGGGGGTCGATGGCGGGACAGGCGAGAGTGAGGTACGGTGAGGAGATCAGCGGTGGAGGAGCGGAGGGTGCGGACTGGGCTGTAGAAGGAGAGAAGGGAGGTGAGGTAGGAGGGGGCGAGGTGATGGAGAGCCTTGAAGCCCAGCTGATGAGCAGATTGATTGGTAGCCACTGGAGATTTTTGAGGAGGGGAGTGATATGCCCAGAGCGTTTCTGGACAAAGATAATCTGGGCAGCAGCATGAAGTATGGATTGAAGTGGAGAGAGACACGAGGATGGGAGATCAGAGAGAAGGCTGATGCAGTAGTCCAGACGGGATAGGATGAGATACATACATATATATATACATATAGGATATATGCATAAGTGCTATGGGGCAGAGGGAGGAGGGGAAGAGCAAAGGGAGTGACATGGTGATGCAGAAGGGAGGGGTAGCTGAGGAAAAAGGGGCTTAGTTTGGGGAGGCCTTTTCGAGGACATGAGCCTTCAGTAGGGCTTTTGAAGTGCGGGAAGAGTTATTGTTTGGCGGATTTCAGGGGGGAGGGCATTCCAGGACAAAGGTAGGACATGGGCCAGGGCCAACGGGGGACAGGCAAGATCCATGCACAGTTAGCACCTGAGGAGCAGACTGTGCAGACTGGGATGGTAGAAGGACAGAAGAGAGGTGAGGTAGGAGGAGGCAAGGTGATGGAGAGCTTTAAAGCCAATAGTGAGGAGTTTTTGTTTGATACGGAGGTGGATAAGCATTTTTGAGGATGGGGGTGACATGTCCTGAACATTTCTGTAGAAACATCCCAAGGGCTAAGTCCAGGGTACTGTATTCAGTGGATGCTCAATAAATACCATTATTTCTACTACTATTACTACCATTACTACTACTATTATTTTTAATACTTTTATTTTTTAAATGGTACTAGCTAAAGCACTTACTATGTGTGAAGCACTGTTCTAAGCACTGGGGAAGATACAGGTTTTATCAGGTTGGACACAGACCCTGTCCCATATGGTGCACACAGTCTAAGTTGGAGGGAGGATGATTTAATACCTATTTTACAGAGAAGTTAAGTGACTTGCCCAAGGTCACACATCAAGCAATTGGCAGTCCCTGGAATAGAACCCAGGCCCTCTCCCTTCCAGGTCCATGCTCTTTCTATTAGGTCATGCTAGTTCACTACTACAACTACTGCCACTACAACTTCATTGGATGTCATTAAACCCAGCACAATGCTTCCCTACTTTTAGGACTGAGCCAACTTCTCAAGAGAAGTAGTGGCTTAGTGGATAGAGCATGGGCATGGGAGTCAGAAGGACCTGGGTTCTAACTCCGGCTCTGCCACTTGTCTGCTGTGTGACCTTGGGCAAGTCACTTAACTTTTCTGTGCCTCAGTTACCTCATTTGTAAACTGAGAATTAAGGCTGTGAGCCCCATGTAGGACATGGACCGTGTCCAAGCTGATCATCTTGTATCTACTCCAGTGCTTACTCCACTGTCTGGCACCTATAAATGCTTATGAGTGCCATAAAAAATGGGTTTGGGCTGTATTTCCTTCATCTCCACAAGCTTTAGAGACAATCCACTGGCTGCGGCAGCCTCCCTGCTCACACTGTAGGAGTGAGGTTTGTTAAAATCTTCTGAATGTTGAGAAGGCTGGTTGAATTAGTCAAGGAGATGAGGAGGAATCTGGGAAATCCTGGCTCCAAGTACTGTTTTAGCTGCTACTACCCATTCTCTTGGTCCGGGGAAAGAACGCTGCTCTAGGATGCAGGAGATGGGGTTCTGGTCCTGATTCTGCCTCCTGGGATTGATGAATCACCATCTCGAGCATTCTGTCACCTAGATAGGCCTAACAGGTATCCTGCAAAACAGCTGGCTAACATAGATGAAAAAGACTGCAGCAGCTATCAAAGCAATCACCTTTCAGGTTTATCATTCATTCATTCATTCAATCATATTTATTGAATGCTTACTATGTGCAGAGCACTGTATTAAGCACTTGGGAAGTACAAGTCGGGAAGTACAAGTTATCAATCAATCACCAGCAGTCACTTATTGTAATGTTGTTATTAAACCAACCTGGTTTGTTTCCCCGCCCCCCCCCCCCACCAATTTCTTTCCCCTGCACCTTCCCTGGGCAGTTAAGGGGAGGGTGGAGTCGGCTCCTCATTCCTCTCATCACCGAACCCCTCGCCCACGTCCTCCCTCTGGCCTGGAACTCCCTCCCCTTTTATATAGGACAGACCATCATTCTCCCCAACTTCAAATATTTATTATCATCACATCCCCATCTAGTCTGTAAGCTCACTGTGGGCAGGGACCATGTCTACCAACTCTGCTATATTGTTCTCTCCCAAGTGCTTACTACAGTGCTGTGCATACAGTAAGCACTCAATACGATTGATTGATCTTCTCCAAGGGGCCTTCCCAGACCAAGCCCTCATCTCACCTACTCCCTCTCCTTTCTGCATCGCCTAGGCACTTGGATCCATATGCTTTAAATTCATTTATTCATTCAGTCAGTCAGTTGTATTTATTGAGTACTTGACTTGTGCAAAGCACAGTATTAAGTGCCTAAGCATTGTCAGCACTTAGAACAGTGCTTGAAACATAGTAAGTGCTTAACAAATACCATCATTATTACTAAGCGCTTGGGAGAGTAAAATACAATAACAAGCAGACACATTCCCTGCCCACAACGAGTTCACAGTCTAGAGAGGGAAACAGACATTGATATACATAAACAAATAACAGATACATACATATGTGTTGTGTGGATGGGAGGGAAGATGAATGAAGGGAGCAAGTCATGGTGACGCAGAAGGGAGTGGGAGAAGAGGAAAGGAGGGTTTAGTCAGGGAACGCTTCTTGGAGGAGATGTGCCTACAGACGTGCCTTTAAACACTCGATATTCACCCCAACCTCTCCCCCTGAAACCTTAGGCGCACATCTGCAAATTCATTTTAATGTCTGTCTCCCCTCTATACTGTAAGCTCCTTGTGGTCAGGGAAAATGTCTAATCATCATCATCATCATCATCATCATCATTAATAATAATTATGGTATTTGTTAAGCACTTACTATGTGCCAGACACTGTGCTAAGCGCTGGGGTAGTTACAAGAGAATCCCACATACTGCTCACAGTCCTAACCCTCATTTTACAGATGAGGGAGCTGAGGCACAGAGAATTGAAGTGACTTGCCCAAGGTCGCACAGCAGACAAGTGGCAGAGCTGGGATTAGGGCCCATGACTTCTGACTCCCACCCCTGTGCTCTACCCAGTCTATGCTACTTCTCATGGACATGCTGCTTCTCTTAGCAAGAGTCTACCACTCCACTGTAGTTTCCCAGGCTCTTAGTACAGTGATCTGCACACAGTAAGCACTCAGTAACTATCATTTATTGAATGATTAAATTTTTAAATTTGCTATTACTATATGTGTTTTGTTTTGTTGGTAATATGTTTCTTATTTTCTGTGTGCCTGTCACCCCTGCTTAAATTGGGATCCTTAATGGAATAGGGCCTATATCTTGAATCTACCCCAGAGTTACGTAGAGTGTTCAACACACAAAAAAATCAAAATAAATACAATAATAATCATCATCCTCATCACTAAAGAAACTAAAGTGTTCCAGCCACACTACCATGGCATTGCTGACAGGTACAGATGGGGCAATCCTACTCCAGAACAAATAGAAAGTTTTACACGGATACATTTGGAACTGCATGCTGAGATCACATTGCATGACATGAGATTAGAAAGCATGCTTATGTCACCTTGGCAAAGAAAGCAAGTGTAATGATCAACCATTATAATAAAACAGGCATTTTATTGTGTAGTGTTATTGCTTTAGCTTTAGCTTTCTGATGGGTTCATTATTCCACTTGCATGGTAGTGAACCCATATTTCTGAGCAGGGTTTATTTCAACCTGGATCATTTGATTGTTTTGGACATTTCAGTTGACTGCAGATTTTATTCCAAATATTTAATAAAATAAGTTTAAAGTACATAGTAAAGAGCACATGGAAAATGAACTTGCGTGACAACTGAGAGCAAACATATAACTAGAAATTAAAAATTACATTCAATCAATGCTATTGATTGAGTGCTTACTGTGGCATGAGCACTGTACTAAGCATTTGGGATAGTGCAGCACAATAGAGTTGGGAGATGTGATCCCTGCTCTCAAGGAGTTTACAATCCACTGGGAGAAATGGTGCTATTTATTGAGCACTTACAGTGTGCAGAGCAGTGTACTAAACACTTGGGAGAGTAAAATCCAGTAGAGTTGGGAGATCCAATCTCTGCCCTCAAGGAACTTTCAGTCAAGTGGAGAAGCTCCTAGTAATGGCCTTAGTGCCTACACATGCGCTCTCTGAGAAAGATATTCCCTAGAGTCAGTTCTACTAGCCTAATAAAGACAAGGAGTATCCCGGAATTTCTACAAGCAAATCACAATTTTATTGATCTGTTGTTTATCGATAGCATATAGGGAAGCAGCATCACCTAGTAGAAAGAGCACAGGCCTGGGAGTGAGAGGACTTGGGTTCTAATCCCAGCTCCTCCTTTTACCTGTGACTTTGGTCAAGTCATTCATTCATTCATTCAATCGTATTAATTGAGCCTTTACTGTGTGTAGAACACTGTACTTGCATTTGGAAAGTACAATTCAGCAACCAATAGAGACAATCCCTACCCAACAATGGGCTTACAGTCTAGAAGGAGGGAGATAGACATTTAAACAAGTAAACAGGCATCAATACCATCAATATAAATAAATAGAATTATAGATATATACACATCATTGATAAAATAGAATAATGAATGTACACATATATACACAAGTGCTGTGGGGTGGGGAGGGGGTAGAGCGGAGGTAAGGAGTCGGGGCAATGGGGAGGGGAGAAGGACTTCTCTGGGCCTCAGTTTCCTTAACTTCAAAATGGGGATTCGATTACCTGTTCTCACAGGGCAATAGCTGTGTCCAAACTGATTAACTTGTGTCTACCCCAGCATTTAGAATAGTGTTTGAAACACAGAAAGGGCCTAACAAATACCATCGTATTTCCCTAACACACTCATACCCATATATATGCCTCCACACCTAAACCCCCAGTTACACACATACAGGCTTCTATACACTCTTAGCTGGCCAGGTGAAGGTCAAGGTGTTGATCTGAACCTGGAAAAACACCGTGCCCAGGACTTCAGAGGGTGTTTGCCTGTTTACTTATTTTGATGTCTGGCTCCCCGCTTCTAGACTGTAAGCCCAGTGTGGGCAGGGATTGTTGCTTTCTATTGCTGAATTGTATTTTTCAAGTGCTTAGTACAGTGCTCAGCACACAGTAAGCGCTCAATAAATACAACTGAATAAATGAATGACATGAATTTAGCAGCACAAACTATACAATACCAAAAATAACTTCAAATGCTAGAGGAGCTATCACACAGACCTTCAGGAGATATGCACCCTAAATTCTAACATTTTATAATGGCTTTTCTGCACTGAATACCTAATATGCACAGCTTCACATTTAAAAATATAATCCTGAAATAATTAACTAAATATGAATGTTTATGTTTAATGCATAAATCCCTGAAAATAGGGGTTTTAAAAATGAATGCCAGCAGAATATCAATTTTAATGTCCTACAGAATCAGTCATCGACTTATAGTAATAAAAATTGTGGTATTTGTCAAGCACTTGTGATGTGCCAAGCACTAGGGGAGAAACAAGATAACTAGATCAAATCAGGCAGAATTCCCCAACCCACATGGGGCTCACAGTCTAAATAACAGGAGAACATCGATTATAGCATTCAATTAATCACTGGTATTTATTGAGTGTTCACTGAGAAGCAGCATGGCATAGTGAGAAGCAGCATGGCATAGTGGATAGACAATTGGCCTAGGAGTCAAAGGTCATGGCTCTAATTTGCCACTTGTCTGCTGTATGACCTTGGGCAAGTCACTTCACTTCTCTGGGACTCAGTTACCTCATCTGGAAAATGGGGATTGAGACTGTGAGCCCCACGTTGGGACTTGGGGGAGATATGATTTTAATAAGGCTTTGAAGGTGGAGAGAGTGGTGGTCTGCTGTACATTAAGGGGAGGGAGTTCCAGGCCAGAGGGAGGATGTGGGCAACCAATTAATCAATTGTATATATTGAGCACTTACTATATGCATAGAACAGTACTAGGCACTTGGTACAATAAACAGACATGATAGACAGTGGTAGACATGTTGGTATACAGAGAAGCAGGGTGTCCTAGTGGAAAGAGCACAGAACTGGGAATCAGATGACCTGGGTTCTAATTCTGGCTCCTCCACGTACCTGCTGTGTGACCTTGGGCGAATCACTTAACCTCTCAGTTTCCTCGCCTGTTAGATGGGTAAATTCTACTCCCTCCTACTTAGACCGTGAGTCCCATGTGGGACAGGGATTATGTCCAAACTGATAACTTTGTATCTACAGTAAGTGCTTAACAAATACCACTGTCATTATTATTGACATTTTTCCCTGCCCACAAGGATCTCATGCTCCAGTGGAGAAGCTTACAGTCTAGTTGGAGCAAATGATTGGTGTTGAGACAGGAGATGGAGGTACAGTGAGTAGGTTGGTGTTAGAGGAGTGAAGTGTGCAGGCTGAGTTGTGGGAAATCATGGAGGTAAAGTAGGAGAGAGCAAGGTGATTGAGTGCTTCAAACAGATCGTCAGGAGTTTCTGTCTGATGTAGAGGTGAAAAACCCTCCCGTGACTCCACAGCTCTCTCCACTTATCTCACCATCTCCCTCCTACCATTCTTCTCCAAACTCCTTGAGTGAGTTTTCTATGCCCACTGTCTCAAGTTCCTCCCCTCCAATTCTCTCCTTGACCCCCTCCATTCTGGCTTCCATCCCCTTCACTCCACAGAAACCACCCTTTCAAAGGTCACAAATGATCTCCTTCTTGCTGTATCCAACAGTCACTACTCCATCCTAATCTCCGTTGAAATCTTGGCTGCCTTCAACACTATCAACCACCCCTTTCTTCTGGAAACACTACCCAACTTCAGTTTCATTTACACTGTCCTCTCTTGGTTCTCCTGCTATCTCTCTGGCTGCTCATTCTCAGTCTCTTTCATGGGCTCCTCTTCTGCCTCCACCCCCTAACTGTAGTTGTCCCTCAAGGTTCAGGTCTGGGTCCCCTTTTATTCTCCATCGACACCCATTCCCTTGGAGAACTCATTTGCCCCTCCCACCTCTATGTAGATGATTTCCAAATCTACATCTCCAGCCCTGAACTCTCTCCCTCTCTGCAGTCTCACATTTCCTCCTGCCTTCAAGATGTCTCTACTTGGATATCCTCCCGTCACCTCAAACCTAACATGTCTAAAACAGAACTCAACTTCTCACCCCAACTGTCCTCCCCCTGACTTTCCCATCACTGTAGACAGCACCACCAACCTTCCTAACTCATGAGCCCATAACCTTGGCGTTATTCTTAACTCCTCTCTGTCATTCATTCTCTATATTACTCTATTTATTTATATTACTCTATTTATTTATTTATTTTACTTGTATATATCTATTCTATTTATTTGATTTTGTTAATATGTTTGGTTTTGTTCTCTGTCTCCCCCTTCTAGACTGTGAGCCCACTGTTGGGTAGGGACCGTCTCTATATGTTGCCAACTTGTACTTCCCAAGTGCTTAGTACAGTGCTCTGCACACAGTAAGTGCTCAATAAATACGATTAATTGACTCAATAAATACGATTAATTGATTGATTGATTGATTCATTCATTCAATTGTGTTGTGACCTTGTATCCTCCCCAGCACTTAGAACAGGGCTTTGCACATAGTAAGCACTTAACAAATATCAAAATTATTATTATTATTGTTATTATAGCTGTAATTTATTTAATTATATTAATATAATAATAATAATAATGTTGGCATTTGTTAAGTGCTTACTATGTGCAAAGCACTGTTCTAAGCACTTGGGGGGATACAAAGTGATCAGGTTGTCCCACGTGGGGCTCACAGTCTTAATCCCCAACTGAGGTAACTGAGGCTCAGAGAAGTTAAGTGACTTGCCCAAGGTCACACAGCAGACATGTGGCGGAGCCTGGATTCGAACCCATGACCTCTGACTCCAAAGCCTGTGCTCTTTCCACTGAGCCATGCTGCTTCTCTTGAATATCTATCTCCCCTAGACTCCCCCTAGACTGTAAGCTCATTGTGGGAAGCCAGTGTGTCTGTTTATTGTCATATTGTACTCTCCCAAGTGCTTAGTATGGTGCTCTGTACTCAGTAAGTGAACAATAAATATGACTGACTGTGTGGCCTTGAGCAAATCATTTAACTTCTCTATGCTTCAGTTACCTCATCTGTAAAACTGGAATTAAGATTGTGAGCCCCATGTGGGACATGGACTGTGTCCAATCTGATTATCTTGTATCTATTCTAGTGTTTAGTAGCTGTGCCTGGCACATAATAAGTATTTTACAAATACCATTAAAAATGAGCATAATCAAATAAAGTAAAAAAGCAACAACAATATAAATAAGAATATAAGAATAACAATATAAATAACAATATATTGTTTCTTCCATTGCTCAGTAGGGACATTTTTGTTCTCACTAAGATGTTTAGCTCTACTTTTTAACACTTTGATAACTAGCATATATAAAACAGTTTAACTGCACCAAAGTTGGTATCCAATTAATTCAGTGACTGATAACTTTTCTCATTTTATTAGACTGGTCCATGGTTTCCTGGCAGATTTCTGGGCTTTTGTTTCTCAACACCCCTGGGTAGGAAGTGAAATCTTAGAGTTTATATTTTTATAAAGTTTCCTTCTGCTTCAGTGAAAATTACACAAGAGTTTCAATAATATTGAGGCCTCCTAGGCCCCAACTTGATTTTCATAATCATTTTACCTGGCTTCTTTTAGGTTCATTCTCTTTTCTTTTAGATTCTAGGTATGCATACCTATTTCTGTGGCAGCAATAAAAATTATTCTCTATGTCTCTCTGTTTCTAAACCATAGTTTTAATTAAGTGGCCCATATTATAAACCATTTTCCCTCATTAAGTGCTTACTACATACCAAGGCACTGGGGTCAAGTCAAGATAACTAAACACAGTCCCCATTGCATATGGGACTCACAATCTAAGTAGGAGGAGCAGATATTTTATCCCCATTTCACAGATGAGTCAGTGGAGGCCCAGAAAGGTTAAGCACGTTACCCAAAGTCATAGAGCAAGCTGGTGACAGAGCTCAGATTAGAACATGGACCTCTACACTCCCAGACCCAGAACCTTTTCCCTAGGCCACAGTCGTACCTCATATACAGTGAGAAAAAACTGCAAAAGTTATTTTTTCTAAAGAAACATTTATTTTGACTGCAACACAGACATTTCTGAAGTGCTTAATGAGTTTAATTTGTTAGTCATTAGTTATGACAAATAAAATGCTCTAGAAAGAACTGAATAGAATAACACTGTTTATCTTCAGCATAATCTGAGTAATTAACTGTTCTCTTGAACTTCTAAATGTAGATAGAGAAAGGTTCCATCTGTTTCTTGGGAAGAATATTTTTTGGAAAAACTAAAGGAAAAACCCTCCAACGCTCTCAACACATCCTGTCTCCCAGACACATGAACATATCTTAAACTGTGCGTATAAATATCAGCCATAATTTCTAAACTTATCATCAGCCAAGTTTTATGACCTAAGCAAGAAGAGAAAAGTGTTAATTGCCTCTTGGATATATTCATATCTTAAAGTAGAGGGATTGATGTTCACTTTCTAGCATACAGGAGAAAATATCCCTTAGAAATTTTTTAAAAATTATAACCAAGTGCTAGTAATTTACTGTGTTTATGGCTGTAATCATTCACTACAGCTCCACCCAAGGATCCATCATTAATTATTCACCACTTTTCACAGAACTTTGTGAACTACAAACTTGGAATTAAATATCTACTTCAATGATTTTCCATGAGTTACAACATAGCTGAAATTTTATTAATGGATAGAAAGACTCTAATTTAAAGTGTATATCATCAGTGTCATCAATAAACATTGGAGAATGGGAAATGTATCCATGGAACTGTATCCGTGGAACTGTACTAAGTGCTTTGAGAATTGGTGGTTTGGAGAAACTGTCATCCCTCCTGGTTTAGCTTAGGATAACCTAAAGGGGAGAAGAGGCATATGCAGATTCATCAATCAATCAAACAGTCAATTAATCCTATTTATTGAGCGCTTATTGTAAGCAGAGCACTGTACTAAGTACTTGGAAGAGTACAGCATGCTTTGGATGTCCTAGTGGATACAGCATGAGCCTAGGAGTCAGAAGGACATGGGGTTCAGACTGTGAGCCCATTGTTGGGTAGGGACTGTCTCTATATGTTGCCAACTTGTACTTCCCAAGTGCTTAGTACAGTGCTCTGCACACAGTAAGCGCTCAATAAATATGATTGATTGATTGATTGATTGATTCAGGGGGACATGGGGTTGCAGAGAAGCAGCGTGGCTCAATGGAAAGAGCACGGGCTTTGGAGTCAGAGGTCATGGGTTCAAATCCCAGCTCTGCCAATTGTCAGCTGTGTGACTTTGGGCAAGTCACTTAACTTCTCTGTGCCTCAGTTACCTCATCTGTAAAATGGGGATTGAGACTGTGAGCCCCCCCGTGGGACAACCTCCCCAGTGCTTAGAACAGTGCTTTGCACATAGTAAGTGCTTAATAAATGCCTTTATTATTATTATTATTCTAATCCCGGCTCTTACCACCTATATGCTGTGAAACCTCGGGCACTGTGTAACTTTCACTTCTCTGTGCCTCAGTTCCCTCATTCAATGGGGATTAAGACTGTGACTGCCATGTAGGACAGGGACTGTGTCCAACCCGACTTGCTTGTATCTACTCCAGCGCTTAGTACAGTGCCTGGCACATAATAAGCACTTAACAAATACCCCAATTGTCACAACATGGCAGAGTTGGTAGACATGTTCCCTGCCTATAATGAGTTTACAGTCTGCAGGGGGAAACAGATATTAAAATTAATTATGGATATGTACATAAGTGCTGTGGAACTCTACACTGTGAGTTCGTTGCGGGCAGGAATGTGTCTGTTGTTATATTGTCCTCTCCCAAGTGCTGAGTACAGTGCTCTACACACAGTAAGTGCTCAATAAAAATGATTGAATGAATGAATGACTGGAACACTCATGTGTGAATGGAATTACATGATGAGGATCATCAGCATCATCAATGGTATTTATTGAGCACTTAGCATGTGCAGAGCACTGTACTGAGTGTTTGGGACAATACAATAAAACAGAGTTGGCAGACCTGTTTCCTAATAATAATAATGGTAATTGTTAAGCTCTTACTATGTGCCAAGCACTGTTCTAAGCACTGGGATAGATACAAGGTAGAAAAATTGGACACAATCTCTGTCCCACATAGGGCTCATGGTCTTAATCCCCATTTTACAGATGGGGTAACTGAGGCCCAGAGAATTGAAGTAACTTGCCCAAGAACACACAACAGACTTGTGGCAAAGCCAGAATTAGAATCCATGACCTTCTGACTCACAGGTCTGTGCTCTATCCACTAGGACATGCTACCTTTCCTGCCCATAATGAGCTTACAGTCTAGAGGGAGAGACAAATCAATAGGGATAAATAATTTATAATTATTTTATGATTTTGTCTCTAATCTGTCCTGCCCAGTAACTTCTTCCTTGCACAAGTGTCTTCACCATACAAAATGCTTACTTACACTCCCTCTTAATGCTACGACTACTACTACTAATAATGATGGCAATAAATAAAATTATGGCATTTATTAAATGTTTCCTTTGTGCCAAGTGCTGGGATTGATACAAGGTTATATCAAACCTCCAGTGATTGCCTATTCACCTCTGCATCAAACAGAATTTACCATCGGCTTTTAAGCTCTCAATCACCTTCTCCCTCCTACCTTCCTACTTTCCTTAACTCCCTGATTTCCTACTACAACCCAGCCTGCATATTTTTCTTCTCTACTGCCAGCTTTCTCATTGTGCCTTGATCTAACCAAGCTCACTGCCAACCCCTTTCCCACATCCTCCCTCTGACTAGGAACTCCCTCCCTTTCCATATATAACAGACTACCATTATTTCTACTTTCAAAGCCTTGTTAAGGTCACATTTCCTCCAAGAGGTCCTACTTAAGTCTTCTTTTCCTCACTGCCTCTCCTTTCTATACACTTGGATCTGCTTGGAAAAACAGCATGGCTCAGTGGGAAGAGCCTGGGCTTGGGAGTCGGAGGTCATGGGTTCTAATCCCGGCTCCGCTGCTTGTCAGCTATGTGACTTTAGGCAAGTCACTTCAATTCTCTGTGCCTCAGTTACCTCATCTGTAAAATGGGGATTATTCATTCATTCATTCATTCAATCGTATTTATTGAGCACTTACTGTGTGCAGAACACTGTACTAAGTGCTTGGGAAGTACAAGTTGGCAACATATAGAGACGGTCCCTACCCAACAGCAGGCTCACAGTCTAGAAGGGGGAGACAGACAACAAGACAAAACATAGTAACAAAATAAAATAAATAGAATAAATATGACAAGTAAAATAAATAAATAAATAGAGTAATAAATACGTACAAACATATATACATATATACAGGTGCTGTGGGGAAGGGAAGGAGGTAAGGCGAGGGATGGGGAGGGGGAGGAGGCGGAAAGGAAGGAGGGGGCTCAGTCTGGGAAGGCCTCCTGGAGGAGGTGAGCTCTCAGTAGGGCTTTGACGGAGGAAGAGAGCTAGCTTGGCGGATGTGTGGAGGGAGGGCATTCCAGGCCAGGGGGAGGACATGGACTGGGGGTCGTTGGCAGGACAGGCAAGAACGAGGCACAGTGAGGAGGTTAGCGGCAGAAGAGCGGAGGGTGCGGGCTGGGCTGTAGAAGGAAAGAAGGGAGGTGGGGTTGGAGGGGGTGAGGTGATGGAGAGCCTTGAAGCTGAGAGTGAGGAGTTTTTGCCTGATGATTAAGACTGTGAGCCCCACGTGGGACAACCTGATCACCTTGTATCCTCCCCAGCGCTTAGAACAGTGCTTTCCACATACTAAGTGCTTAACAAATGCAGCCACCATCATCATCATCAGGTACTTGATAATCACCTGTCCTCAGCCCCACCATACTTATTTGAATATCCTAATTATTGATGTATATTAATATCTATCTCCCCCTCTAGATTTTAAATTCCTTATGGGAAGGGAATGTGTCTGCCAACTGTACTCTCCCAAGTGCTTTGTAAAGCATGGCTTAGTGGAAAGAGCACAGGTTTGGGAGTTAGAGGATGTGGGTTCTAATCCTGGCTCCACCGCTTGTTTGCTGTGTGACTTTGGGAAAGCCATTTAACTTGTCTGTGCCTCAATTACCACATCTGTAAAATGGAGATTAGGACTGTGAGATAACCTGATTACCTTGTATCTACCCCAGTACTTAGAATAGTGCTTGGCACATAGTAAGCGCTTAACAAATACCATAATAATAATTATTATTATTAATGCTGTGCACACCATAAAGTCTCAATAAATATGACTGAATGATTGACTGATAGATGAGGAAACTGAGGCCCAGAGAGATTAAGTGCATAGCCCAGTGGCAGATCTGGGATTGTAATCCAGATCTCCTGACTCCTATTCCCGTGCTCTTTCCATTAGGCCAAGCTGCCTCAAACTTCTAGCCAAGCATGCTTTCTTGCACAGAATCTTTCAAGTTTGCACTTGTTTGCCATCTACCTCCTTTGAAGAACTGTTCCCCAGCTAAACCCATTTTTCAATCCATGAGCACAGATGATCGCCCATATCTCACCTCATCTCATTCTTCTAACTACATAAACACACTTAGTTCGTCCATAACAAATGTTTTCATTACACCTTTTCCCTAGAACTTTCAATCAATCGATGATGTTTGAGTGTTTACTATGTGTAGAAAATTACACTAAGAACTTGGGACAGTATAACAAAATAAAGTTGGAAGACAAGACAGCTGCCCTCAAGAAATTTACAATCTAGTGGTGGAGACAGATATTAAAATGTACAGATGTGTACAGAAGTGCCATAGGGCTGGTGGTGTGATGAGTATCAAAGTGTGTAAGGGGAATGGAATCAAGTGCATAAGTCATGCAGAAAGGAAGGTGAATAGGATGGAGAAATAAGAGGAAAATCAGGAAAAGCTTCTTAGAGGACATATGATTTCGTAGGGTGGGAAGATTGATGGTCTGTCAGATATGAAGCAGGAGGTTTGTTTTGGGCCAGCGGGAGGATGTGAACAAGGTTGACAGTGGGAGAGATGAGGTTGAAGTACAATAAATAGGTCGGCATTAAAGGAGAGAACCTTTGAACCAGGGAACCTTTTCCTGAGGAGAGCCTTTTTTGGATAACAGCATCATGCAGTGTGGGAAGAAACAATTATGTAAAGTGTCAAAATGGATGAGTTCTATGGTGTGAGGTTTTTCTTCTTCTAATGTGAGGTTTTGTAAGAACCAAACTGCATTAGCACAATGGGTGAATGTTCATGCAATGGTCAAAGTAGATATTTTGTCACCCAAGGCTATTTCCACCTTCTGCACTCTCCAACTAAATTTAGAGAACCAAGGCCAAACAATCCTATAAATTTTGACTGTATTAACCAAGTGTTCTATTATAAATTTTTTTCAGGAACTATATTTACCTTTCAGGTTTTAGCAGGGGTCTTAATGCCTCCTGGGTTCTAAATTGTTCAGAGTTTCTTCATTTCTCATTTCCTCTCCCCTGAGGCATCTCTGTTCAGGGTCTCTTGCCATCCTGTTTATGGCTTGCTGGTGGGTTTTTTTCCAGGCTAAGCAGTTTGAAGTACATGTCTCCCAGTTACTTTGGCAGTGACCTGTTGTGGATCCCCTTGGTTTTCCCCATCCCTATTTTATAGATGAGGAAACCAAGGCACTGAGAAGTTAAGTGATTTTCCCAAGGTCATACAGGAGACAGTTGAAAGAGTGGGGATTAGAACCCAGGTCCTCTGACTCTTAGGCCCTTGCTCTTTCCCCTAGGCTGCATTACATCTCTGTTTCACTGTCTGAAATTTATTGTTTTATTTTAGAATTTATTGTTAAAATTTAACCATATGGGAACCTTGCCTGAGGCCATTTAGCCTTATGGCAGAAAAAAGGACATTTATTCACTCATTCCTTTTTGCCAGAACTTGTGTTTTCACTCTATGTTTTAGATAAAATGCCTCGGCAGAATTAGGAAATTTATTTCCAATAACTTGCATCTGTCTGGGTACAACTCAATGTTGTACTGGAACAAATGGCTGAGTACGTATGCATGGCTGGACATGGTGATTACTACAAGAGAAGCAGCTTGGCCTAGTGGATAGAGAAGGGGCCTGAGAGTCAGAAGGACCTGGTTGCTAATTCCGGCTCTGCCACTTGTCTGCTGTGTGAACTTGGACAAAATCACTTAACTTCTCTGCACCTGAGTACCCTCATCTGTGAAAGTGGGATTAAGACTGTGAGCCCTATGTGGGACAGAGACTGTGTCCAACCTGAATTTCTTCTATCTACCCAGCACTTAGAACAGTGCCTAGCACATAATAAATGCTCAACAAATACTATAATTATTATTGTTTGATTATTCCCCTTCAAGGGAGAGAATATCTGTTCCTTCCACATGTAGAAAATGCCAAAAATCTGGGCTAGGACTGAGATCCCATTCTTCCAGCATTCAGAAACAGTAACAGCTGTTTTCTTGCTACAACTAGTTGGGCTGTCCCTGGCTCTCGAGAAATTTTTCATTAGTCAGTCAGGCAGTTGTATTTATTGAGAGCTTACTGTGTGCAGAGCACTGTACTAAGAGCTTGGTAGACTACAATGAAGAATAAGCAGCATGGCTCAGTGGAAGGAGCACAGGCTTTGGAGTCAGAGGTCATGGGTTCAAATCCCAGCTCCGCCAATTGTCAGCTATGTGACTTTGGACAAGTCACTTAACTTCTCTGTGCCTCAGTTACCTCCTCTGTAAAATGGGGATTAAGACTGTGAGCCCCCCGTGGGACAACCTGATCACCTTGTAACCTCCCCAGTGCTTAGAACAGTGCTTTGCACATAGTAAGCGCTTAATAAATGCCATTATTATTATTGTTACTATTACAATATAACAATAAACAGACACATTCCCTGCCCACAATGAGCTCACGGTCTGCAGGATACAAAGGGCATATGCGAGGCAGATCAGAGTCAGTGTTTTTTCATTGCTCCAGAGGGTGTGATGTTGTTATACTCAAAAGCACAAGCTTCATCATATAGGTGCTGCTTAGCTGTTTTTCACCGAGCTAGTACTAAAAATAACAAAAATAGGGACCGTCTTAAATTCAGACCAACTCAGGATAAAACGGGAGTTGGAAAAACCAGCCAGGATCCCATCGCCATCTCTGCAAAGGTCATCAGACACTCAAACAGGCTAATGGCCAAAGTCAATATTTAATCACTATCATAGTTGGAGAGAATATCGGCAGAGAGATACGGGGTGAGGTTTCGCCACAGTCGGCCCTGAGATTACGGCAGAAATGTACCCAGAGCTATCTGGCCTAATGTGCCGAGAGTATGGGACAAGATTTTTGCTTGAGGAAGAGACTAGAAAAGGCTTTAGGCTGAAATAACCCAGAGTAACTCACTTAAGCCTTCTTGATCTCAGATATAGCTTAAGCAGAGAAAACATGACCTCAACATGTAGAAAACATCTAATTATTATTATTAGTAGTAGTAGTAGTAGTAATTTTGGTATTTAAGAACTTATGTGCCAAACACTGTACTAAGCCCTGGAGTCGGTACAAGGTAACCAGGTCAGAGAGCATGTCTGTTTATTATGTTGTATTCTCTCAAGCACTTAGTATAGTACTCTGCACACAGTAAGCACTCAATAAATACGATTGACTGCCTGATTGACATGGGACTTGCAGTTTAAATAGGAGGCAAACAGGTGAAGTCTTCTAGTAGAGACTCAAGTTGAAACAGA
The DNA here is from genome assembly GCF_015852505.1 of Tachyglossus aculeatus. Taxonomy (NCBI): domain Eukaryota; kingdom Metazoa; phylum Chordata; class Mammalia; order Monotremata; family Tachyglossidae; genus Tachyglossus; species Tachyglossus aculeatus. The sequence goes on from NC_052066.1 coordinate 41,252,109, forward strand.
TCAGGGATCAGGGAAGCAACTACATGCAAGAAAAAAATCACAGCAAACTGAGGCTTTCCCAGAGTCATCCCTGAAGAAAATTCAGCTTTGCCCAATAGAGGGTATTGCTCTGCCACCACTGTAAGGAGGCCAATTCCTCCTATAATGTCCCAGTGACTTCTGGGAAGTATAAGCAAATCTATCTCTTCATTCCATGGATCTTATAGCTTTTTTTTAAGGTGTTAAGAGCTTACTATGTGCCAGTCACTGTTCAAAATACTGGGTGAGATACAAGGTAATCAGGTTGGACACAGTCCATGTCCCACTTGAGGCTCACAGTCTTAGTCCCCCTTTTACAGATGAGGTAACTGAGGCACAGGAAAGCTAAGGTCACACTGCAGACAAGTGGCAGAGCTGGGACAAGAACCCAGGTCCTTTTGACTGCCAGGCCCATGTTTTATCCCCTAAGCCAGGCTGCTTTTCTCTCTCCGCTAAGCCAGGCCTTTTTTCACTCTCTCTTTTTTTTTTATCTTTTCCTTTTCTGCAAATGCCCTGCCAGCTGCTAGCCAGTACTATTTGAAAGTTTTTAAAGCACACTGCTTTAGATGTGACCTCTTTAAAAGTTGTATCCTTTGCAGCTGAAGCACAAATGGGTTTGATGTCTACGAAAACCTTCCCTAAATCTCTTTTTGCACCTATCTCCTGCTCTGAATGGAACCTCCAAGTAGTGTATCGATAATTAAGAGGATGCACTCTTCTTCGTCGACCTGAATACTAACACTAAGTAACATAAGGAGGAAATGCTCAACTGAGCAGGAAATTAATCATCCAAAAGCCCTGGCCAAGAATCTCCCTTACTTTATTTTGTGCATCAATCTGAAACGTCTACTCCTCCATCTAGACTATTGTTGGCTAGAAATAAAAGGCGGTCTGAAGATGCTTGAAAGGAGAAAGAATAACTTTTTAATTCACTGATTTCTATGCTGTTTTTGCTCCTCGTTTAGATTCTGTTGCATCTCAGTATGATTTAGTGCAACAGCTGAGGAGAGTGCCAGGTGTAACACCTCAACCTTTAAACACTGGGGACCCTTAGGGCAGGAACTATCCAGCCCAGATATGTTCTCAAGAGGGTCTAAATGTTTTTCCAAAAGAAAAGAAACCTTGTTTTCCTTTCACTCCTTCATCATCATAAACAGTTTTTATTGAGTGCTTATGGGGTGCAAAGCTGTAATGGGGTTTCTGTGGGAATCTTCAGAAGTCCCTGTCCAAGAAGAATCCACAGTTTAATGGGGAGAACAACACACACAAAAAGCTATCATGAGCATTGATAGCATAAAGTGGGTAAATATATATAGTGTTATGAGACTGCTGAGGTAATAATAATAATTATAATAATTGTGGTATTTGTTGAGGATTTACTATGTTCCAGGCACTGTACTAAACACTGGGGTGCATACAAGCAAATCGGGTTGGACACAGGCCCTGTACCATGTGGAGCTCACAGTTGCAATCCCCATTTCACAGGTGATGCAACTGAAGCCCAGAGAAGTGAAGTGACTTGCCCAAGGTTACACAACAGAAAACTTGCAGAGCCGGGATTAGAACCCAGGTCCTTCTGACTCCCAGGCCTGTGCTCAATCCACTAGGCCATGCTGCTTTGGGACTGAGTACCAGGGTGCATCTCTCTGAAGGGGTGGGTATTCAACAAGTTTTATGAAGGAAATAGGCTCTGAAAATACATCTTGGCTTTAATTATCTTGGCCACGGGACTTCAAAGAATGTTCATCAGGGTCTGAAATATTTGAACAGTTGGACCAAACTTTGGTCAGAGGTGTTGGGCTCAATTACCCAGAAGAATTTTCCAGCATAGACCAGTGTAGAAGATAAGGAGGAGAAGCACTGGATAGTGTCTTTTCCATCCACTTCTTTTTAATTTTTTTTCGATGGTATTTGTTAAGCACTTACTAGGTGCAAAGCACTGTTTTTTATGGCATTTATTAAGCACTAACTGTGTGCATAGCACTGTTCTAAGTGCTGGGCAGGTTACAAAGTGACCAGGTTGTCCCACGTGGGGCTCACAGTCTTCATCCCCATTTTACAGATGAGGGAACTGAGGCTCAGAGAAGTTAAGTCTAAGCACTGGGGGGATACAAGGTGTTCAGGTTGTCCCACATGGGGCTCACAGTCTTAATCCCCATTTTACAGATGAGGTAACTGAGGCACAGAGAAGTTAAGTGACTTGCCCAAATTCACACAGCTGACAAGCGGCAGAGCCAGGATTAGAACCTGTAACTTCTGATTCCTAAGCCCGGGCTCTTTCCACTGAGTCACACTGCTTCTCTAATACTTCTTGAAAATATTAAGATGGCAGTCACATATCTGAAAAAGTAATTATCAAAGAAGGATGATACTCCCTTCATAGGAATTGGAAGCAAGAATCAATCAATTGAATCTTCTAGACTGTGAGCCCGCTGTTGGGTAGGAACCGTCTCTATATGTTGCCAACTTGTACTTCCCAAGTGCTTAGTACAGTGCTCTGCACACAGTAAGCACTCAATAAATGATTGAATGAATGAATGAATTTAGTGAGTGCTTTCTGTGTGCAGAGCACTGTACTAAGCGCTTGGGAGAGAGTGATATAACAGAATTGGTAGTCCCATTCCCTTCCCACAAAAAGCTTACAGTCCAGAGGAATCCATGGGGTACAAACAATGGGCCATCAATCATGTCTATATGTGGTAGGATTTTGAAACTGAATGTCGTTATTTGGCCTGTTGGTTTTTTTTTTTTTATGCCCTGGTCTTGTGACAGTTTTGAGGTGTTTAATGGCAACACCAGCAGTCTGGACAAATGACCTGTTGATGTTAGTATCCTGAAGGCTAAGACAAGGAACCTCTTGAACAAGCTACCTGTCAGCACAGTGAATTTCATTGTGGTGGAACCCCATAAATAATCCTCAAAATCTTTTTCTTAGAACTACATAAAGCTAGTCCCATCTCCTCTGCAATATGAAAACTCAGACCTGTCCCATCCTACCCCTGACCCATGACTTTTCTGTCCCCTATATTTGACCCCTTGTCTTCCTGGTCCCCCTTCTCCCCCGTCCTTCCCCCCACTCTACATCTATTGTTTAAAGACAATTTTGTTTTCCCAGATTCAACAATGCTGGGTTCCATCCCTACCCCTTTTACCACTGACTCCTAACACCCAGCCCCTTCTGCACCTCTGAATATGGTCAGCTGGAGATTTGGAGGCTCTTATAAAGTTCCATAATTTCTGGAGCTCAAATTAGGTTTTGGGAAGGACTCCCAATGGTGTGGTCAGTGGTCTGAGGTGTGGTCAGTGGTCTGAGCATGAGATTGAATAAAAGGAAAGGGAGAGAAAGAATAACGGAGAGTCTGAGGCAATTCAAGGAACAGTACACTCATTCAAAGACATTCACCTAGACTCCCACACAGACCCAGATCCATACATCCCCTAACATGTGTTCCTATCAGCTTCATATACTTGCCCAAACAGTTTTGGTAGGTTTTTACCTAGTGTAGCCCTTAGGCTGTGAAGGAGGGGAAAACACCAGGTAAGCAGTAAAGGCCACTAAACAAAAAATCAAGACACCACTAGATACCCTTCAGGCACCAGAGCTGGGGCAGGTGTCTCCCCTCATCTGGGCTCCTGAGGGCCATTTTCTGGGGATCCACAATGGGATGGGGACTCAATGATGATTATGAAGATTGTATTTGTTCAGCGCTTACTATGTATCAAGCACTGTTCTATGTGCTGGGATGTGGCTGTGCAGTCATGTCTCATCTTAGGCCACAGTGGTGGAGTTGAGCCAGTCCTGCAGTGGTGGCAGCCATGGTCATAGCCAGCAAAGTAGGTTTTGTGCATTCCCAAGGGCTGCGAGTCAGTCCCTGCCTCCCACATATCCTTTTTTTTCTATTAATGTCTACCTTCCCCTCTTGAGGGTAATCTCCTTGTGGGAAGGGATTGTGTCTGTTATATTGCAGTCAGTAAATACGACTGACTGATTGACTGACATGGGCGGGATGATGTGGGTCAATGGCCCCTATCCACAAGGCCTTGGGGCAGTGTTTACAGGCACAACCGGCCCCTGCTCCAGTGGCTGGTCTTACCCACTGGTGAGTACATTTTCCATCCTTTTCTCCTCCCTGCCTCTCCTTTGTACTCACCCTTATCCTTTTCCTTCCTCACCTTTTCCTTCCTTTCTTTACTCTTTGTTTTTCTTGTGATAAAGTTGTTTTCTTTCTTTTTAATCTATGTCTAAGACAATTTAGGCGTGAGTGAGCTCATTTGGGTTATTTCAGTGTAAAACTTTTTCTATTCTCTTCCCCAAGCCGAATTCTTACCCTGTACTCTCTGGCCACATGGTTGGACAGCTCTGCATATTTCTGCAATAATCTCTGCTTCTAAAGTGGTGAAATATCAGCCCCTTATCTTTCTGCTGTTATTCTTTCCAACTGTGATACTGATTAAACACTGACTTTGGCCACTAGTCTGTTTGGGAGTTTAGTGACTGAGGCCTTTCCAGAGTGAGCAATGGGATCCTGACTGGCTTGTCCAATCCCTCTTTTACTCTAGATTGTGCTGAATCTAGGATGGTCTGTATTTTTGTTATTTTATTGTTCCTTTCTTAATGCCTGATCTCTTCCATATTCTCCTGACCTAAACTCGTTCTCTCTTTTAAATAAAAAGTTGGCAAAGCAGCTGGTAGAGTTAGCATTAGAACTGAGGCTTCCTGAATCCCAGACTCATATACTTTCCACTGTACCATGCTACCAAATCCAGTGCTTAGAACAATGCTTGGCACATAGTAAGCGCTTAACAAATGCCATCATCATTATTATTTATTATTAAGAAATAGTGTGAAGTGCCTGGGTAAATCGAGATTAGTCTGAAATGTGGTTTGTATATGAAATAGTTTTAGAAAAAGGAAGCAAGGTGATTAGAACCAAGGGGATAATTATGAAAAATGGTGTGATAGTGTTGGCTTTTTGCTACTGATTTTGGTGTCTTCTGCCTTCATCTCCCAGAAACAACTATATTTTGGAATAGAATATTTTTTTCATTTGAGTTTCCCAGCACTTAGCACAGTGCTATGCACACAAAAAGCACTGAATTCTATTACTACTTTTCAATCCTCTGTCATGATTTCTCTTCCATCAAAAGAGAAAAGAAATCTGCAGTCACTTTACAATTGAGTCTTTAATAGGTCAGTATTAGTGAAATGAGTCTAATACATAAGCATTACTGTTTAATTACGGACACAGCACATTTAATATAATTATATCAGGTAGCCAATGGGCCCATTTATTTGTGGAGCAAAAGCACAAATACAGTGGCATGTGGTCAGAGGATTTACATTTTCATTATGCCAAAGTGTTCAGAGAAATTTTAAAACTGATTAAAGAAGTCTAGGAAGCTGTGGTGGAGAGCACTGGGCAAAGTGTCAATGTGGAATAAGGGAAAGAGCTTGGGTCTAGCAGTCAGATGACCTGGGTCCTTATCCTGGCTGTACTACTTGTCTGCTGTGTGACCTCGGGCAAAAACCAAATAAACAAAAAACAGTGGTGGCAGTGGCAGTGCTATAAAATGTAGTTTGATCTCTTTTAAGATGAGCTTGCCTACATTTTGAGGTTAATGTTTTCAAGTAATTAGTTTAGCCGAATAATCAACACATTTATAGCTGTGGACTGCTAACACAACAACCACTACCATGATAGCCTACCCCTATTTCTAGCCTATTTTGCCAAAATACATGCAATTAGATATTTAAATTATTCAAATAATTCTTCTTACTCTAAATTGAGATTCTAAATGATAGCGTAACACATGGTAAATATAAGTATGTATTATTGTCATACTTTTTTTAACTTTAATATAAACACAGCTTCTCCGTAGTTAGTCTTTTTTTTAACTGTTAGAAAATAAGTGTGTTGAAAATAAACAGAAAGAGACTCAAAATCAGTGTCAGGTACTAAAGAATGGTTTAAATAAACTATCCCCACTTCTGATAGCACAACTTTATCTTGAAAAGCATTTTAAAAAAGACAGTAACAAAAATTTAAAAAGAAATGTGTTTTTAGAATCTTTTTCTTGGCATACTTAGATTCATTGTCTATACCTGCCTTATTTTTCAGGCCCTCGTATATCTAATTCCCATCATCATTTGTATAAAAGAGATAAGGAAAGAATGACAATTGCTTTCTTTTTCCTCAGTGACCATTGCTTCAGAACTTGGAGGTTGAAATCAAAAATAGACTTTAATTCACTGGGCATCAAACGTTCAGCTTTAACTCTCCCGTGCAGCTGTCTGTGTCAGGAGGAACTAGATATGATGCCAAAGGATTTCAATATAATCCTCTCCCAAAGCATCTTGACAGTATCCAGTGACAGCTGAACTCATTTTTACCACTAACGTGACGGGATATTTGGACAACACCAAAAGAATATGAGTCAATCTGTCCTAAAACCTTCTTCCCCTTTTCCATGCTCTCATCTTTGGTGAGTAAAACAGAATCTGTCTCATTTGAATTATTCACGCTGCTTTCTGGTTTACCAATTCCAGGATCCTTTTGAAATTATTTAATTCATCATGACTTACTCTCATCAAACAATCTTTCATTTTTTACTCAAAGTATTGTAGTTAGACAATAATAGCAATAATAATAGTAATTAAGTGTTTACTATGCATCAAGCACTGTTCTAAGTGCTGGAGTAGAGACAAACTAATCAGATTGGTTACAATCCCTATCTGACATGGAGCTCACAGTCCCAGTAGGAGGGAGAACAGGTACTGAATCCTCACTTGTTAGACATGAGGAAATGAGGCACAAAAAAGTTAAGTGATTTGCCCAAAGTGACACAGCCGGCAAGTGGAAGAGCCAGGATTAGATCCCAGCTCTCCTAAGTCCCAAGCCTGTGCTTTTCCTACTATGCCCCCTACTGGGACTAACAAACAAGAAATCAGTTTTTGTACTTGTAGTTCTGTCCTCTTTTACATCCTTAAAAATCACTCAGCTATTAGAACAAGAATCATTGCAGGGAGTAATTGTCCACTAAAGCATGCATTGAAAACCTTAGCCTCTCAGGAGCAAATGGAAGGGTAAATGAGATGGGAAATCCATTGAGCAAATATTGTCACTTGGAAATACTCCTTAAAAAGAAATAGTTTAAGAATAAGAAACATGTTTAGATATGCTGTGCTCTTAATTTCATCCTACTAATCTCCCCAGAGTCTCTCTAATAAGCAACTGGATTGTCGGCATGTGGGTGTCCCAGAAAGCCAGATGCAGAGTTGAACAGTTGTCCGGCTTGATGCATTCTAGAGGCCAGTTCCATTCCATCCAAACAGAAATCAGAGTTCTGAAGACTGGGGTGGGGTTGGGATTGGGAGGGGGCGGGGATTGGATAGGTTCAGAACCTTTTGAGGAATCATGTCTAGGCTGTGGTTAGGCTGTGTGTGATTTGGGTCAGACCCAAGCTGAACCTGGTCTGGTTTCGGCCATATTTGGGCACCCACCTGTTATGTCCTCAGCACAGCTGTTTTGGGGCCACTGCAGGCAGAGTGGCACAAGTCCGTGAAATCTATCTGACAGATGATCACTCTCCACACCTTCAAAGCCTTAATGAAGGCACATCTCCTCTGAGAGGTCTTCCCTGACTAGGCCTTCATTTCCTCTTCTCCCTCTCCCTTCTGCATCATCTTTGCAATTGGATTTGTACCCTTCATTCACCCCTCCCTCAGCCCCATAGGACTACTGCATCAGCCTTCTCTCTGATCTCCCATCCTCGTGTCTCTCCCCACTTCAATCCATACTTCACGCCACTGCCCGTATTGTCTTTGTCCAGAAACGCTCTGGGCATGTTACTCCCCTCCTCAAAAATCTCCAGTGGCTACCAATCAATCTGCGTATCAGGCAGAAACTCCTCACCCTCGGCTTCAAGGCTCTCCATCATCTCACCCTCTCCTACCTCACCTCCCTTCTCTCCTTCTACAGCCCACCCCGCACCCTCCGCTCCTCGCCACTAATCTCCTCACCGTGCCTCGTTCTCGCCTGTCCCACCGTCGACCCCCAGCCCACGTCCTCCCCCGGGCCTGGAATGCCCACCCTCTGCCCATCCGCCAAGCTAGCTCTCTTCCTCCCTTCAAGGCCCTACTGAGAGCTCACCTCCTCCAGGAGGCCTTCCCAGACTGAGCCCCTTCCTTCCTCTCCCCCTCGTCCCCCTCTCCATCCCCCCATCTTACCTCCTTCCCTTCCCCACAGCACCTGTATATATGTATATATGTTTGTACATATTTATTACTCTATTTATTTATTTATTTATTTATTTTACTTGTACCTATCTATTCTATTGATTTTATTTTCTTAGTATGTTTGGTTTTGTTCTCTGTCTCCCCCTTCTAGACTGTGAGCCCACTGTTGGGTAGGGACTGTCTCTATATGTTGCCAGCTTGTACTTCCCAAGCACTTAGTACAGTGCTCTGCACACAGTAAGCACTCAATAAATACGATTGATTGATTGATTGATTATGTACATAACCAAAATTTATTTACATTAATGTTTGTGTCCCTCTCTAGACTTTAAGCTTGTGGGCAGGGAACACGTCTACCAACTCTGTTATATTGTCCTCTCCCAAGTACATAGTAGCGTTGAGAAGCAGCAGCGTGGCATAGTGGATAGTGCACGGGCCTAGCTGGGAGTCAGAAGGTCATGGGTTCTAATCCCGGCTCTGCCACCTGTCTGCTGTGTGACCTTGGGCAGGTCGCTTCATTTCTCTGTGCCTCAGTTACCTCATCTGTAAAATAGGGACTGAGACTATGAGCCCTAGGTGGGACAGGGATTACGTCCAACCCGATATGCTTGTATCTACCCCAGCACTTAGTACAGTGCCTGGCACATAGTAAGCACTTAACAAATACCATAATTACTATTATTATTAGTAGTAGTAGTATAGTGTTCTGTGCACAGCAAGCACTCAATAATTGATTGATTGATTGATTGACTGACTATGATTGCAATGTACTAGTCCTCCCAAACTAGTCCCCACTCCTGGCCTTGGAGCAGACCAGATCACTACTTGGATCAAGTCTAAAATGCTATGGCTTAGTGGAAAGAGCATGGAAAGAGCATGGGCCTAGCAGTCAGGAGACCTTGGTTCTAATTCCAGTTTGACAAATTGCCTGCTGTGTGACCTTGGGCAACTCACCAAACTTCTCTGTGCCTCAGTTTCCTCCTCTATAACCCTCAGTCTAGAGGGGGAAGCAGACATTAATATAAATAAACATTTATGATATATAATTTATAGAAAGTCTGTTCTCGTGTCTGCACAGGCTATGGTTTGCTGAAAGAGACTTGGCATCCTCTCCTGTGAGTTTTCTATTTTTTAGCGGCATTATCACTTGGGACCCCTGTTCAGGTAGGACATTACTAAAAGTAGAAGCTTTTGATAAAGCTTTGAGAGTTTTAGTGTTGCAAGCTACTTTAGAAAACATGAATGAGATTGTCTAGGAAATGGCACAGTGTTCCAAAGCTCTCTGTACTCGAATGAGTGCCTGAAGAACAAAACCATCGCCATAGCAACTACATCCACATAACACAACTGCATTTGCCCTCAAGTCCTTTTAGGCTGTTCTTCTATGAAGATGTCATTTATTAATTTAAAATCAGAATTAACAATTAGTTTGTCTATGGGAGGCTAATACCTTTTTAAATTTATCCTGCTGTTCTGCTGATGAGTGGAAGATTCAAAGATTTCTACGCTGATTCCTGAAGAGTTAAATGATCTTTGCCTAGCGGGAAATTTTTCCTAATAAAGTCACAGTCTAAACTGGTAGCTTTTTATTTTCACTTAAATGATGGTTCACAGTTGAAATGTATTATTGGTCAACTAAGTCTCTGGAACAAACATTTAATTTTAGTTATCTAGTACATGATCGATAATCCTTTCTAACAAATCCTCACTACAAGCTTTGCATAAGTCACTTGAGAAGCAGCGTGACCTAATAGAAAGAGCACGGGCCTGGGAGTCTGAGGACCTAGTTTCTAATCCTGACTCCACCACTTCTCTGCTGTGTGACCTTGGGCAAGTCACTTACCTTGTCTGTGCCTTCAGCTACCTAATCTGTAAAATGAGGATCGAGGCTGTGAGCCTCATGTGGGACTGGGGTTGTGTCCAACCTGATTAGAATGAATCTACCCCAGTGCTTAGTACAGTGCCTGGCACAAGGTAAGTACTTAGAAAATACCTTAAAAAAAGGAAATCAGTCCCATTTTAACGACCCAACTTATCTAGCCTCTCACCAAACGGTGTTTGTATACGTGTAGGAGGCAGAGAGAAAAAGGGAGAGGAATTGGAGTGTGAAAAGGAGGGGGAGGGGAAAGTGGACAAGGTATCTTTTAAGAGGAATGTATCTGTATGCTTTGCAGTCCTGAAGGTCAAAATGTGCTTAATAAAGATAGGAAAACAGTACAGAATTTCCATCTTCAAACTTCTTTGAAATTTGAAATCAAACCAAATATTTGCTTATTAAAAATGTATTTCAAAAATTGGAATAGTATAATTCTGCCAAGGGAAGATAAACAATATGCCTAGGTGCTTAAACTCAGTGAGAATGGACTTTTATGAAATCCCTACACTTTACCTCTCCAACCCACCTTCTGTGCACAGGGACTGATGTGTCATCCCTAGACTCAGCTCAGTTATTCCCTTCCTGCCTCCCCTCCCTTCCTTCCCCACCCCTAAACTTATTGCGTCCTGAGTAGTGTACTGAGGGCTTGGGATAATGCAGTTTAATTAGTAAACACAATCTCTACCCTCAAAGAGTTCACAATTTAGTGGGGGGAGGGGGAGCATTAGACGTTAAAATAAATTACAGCTAAGAAGAAACAATATAATAGGAGATATAGACATAAATTCAATGGTGGAGGCGGGGTGGGGGGGAAACTGAATACCCAAGTGCTTAGGGAGTACAGAAGTCCTGAAAGGGCAGTTAATAATAGTTATCAGCACTATTTATTGAGCGCTCAATTCAATTCAGAAGGGCTTTGAAAATGGGGAGAGCCTTGGTCTGTCAGACATGAAGAGGGAGGGATTCCAAGAAGATGGCAGGATGTGAGCAAAGCTATGTCATGAAAGGTTGAGAGGGACATTGTCTGGGAAAGAATGAACTAATGGACCAGGTCACTTAATCACAATTGTTTTAAAGCTCTGCCAGACTGATTCTCTAATGACAGAAGAATAGAGATTCTACATGAGTATCCTGGACTTCTCTGGGCTCCTCCTTGACCTCCCACCCCCTAACTGTGGAAGTCCCTCAAAACTTAGTTCTGGGTCCCCTTTTATTTTCCTTGTACACCCACTCCTTTGGAGAAGTCATTCACTCCCATGGCTTCATGGCCTAGTGGATAGAGCACGGACCTGGGAATCAGAAGGACATGAGTTCTAATCCTAGCTCCACCACTTGCCTGCTGTGTGGTCTTGGGCAAGTAACTTCACTTCTCTGTGCCTTAGTTACCTCATCTGTAAAATGGGGATTAAGACAGTGAGCTCTATTTGGGACAGGAACTGTGTCCAACCCAGTGTCTGGCACATAGTAAGTGCTTAAAAATATTATTATTATTATTATTATTATTATTATCAAATCTAAATCACCAGCTCTGATCCCTCTCCTTCTTTGCAGTCTCATAATTCCTCCTGCCTTTAGGACATCTCTACTTAGTGTCCAAAACAGAACTGCTTATCTTCCCTATGACTTTCCCATCACTGTACACAGTACCACCATCTTCCCTGTCTCACAAGTCAATAACCTTGGCTTTATCCCTGATTCAGCTCTCTCTTACAACCCACATATTCAGTGTCATCAACCTTTACAACATCACTAAAATCTGCCCTTTCTGCTCCATCCAAGGTGCTACCCTGTTAATCTAAACGCTTATCCTATCCTCCCTTGAAAATTGCAACAGCCTTCTTGCTGACCTCCCTGCTTCTTGTCTCTCCCTACTTCAATCCATACTTCAGTCTGCTGCCCAGATCATTCTTCTACAAAACCCCTCAAGTCGTGTTTCCCCACTCCTCAGTATCCTCCAGTGGTTGCCCATCCATCTCCGTATCAAAAAGAAACTTCTTACCATAGGTTTCAAAGTACTCAATCACCTTGCCCTCTTCTACTTTGCTTCCCTGGTTTCCTACTATAACCCAGCCCACACAATTCAATCCTCTAATGTCTACCTTACTCATGGTTTCTTGTTCTTTTATATATTGCTGCTGATTCCCCACCTGCCTCTGTCCAGGAATGCCCCCCTCTTCATATTTGACAGACAATCGCTCACCCCACCTTTAAAACCTTATTAAAAGCATATCACCTCCAGGAGATCCTCCCCAACTAAATCCTTATTTCCTCTTCTCCCACTCCCTTCTGCTTCACCCTGGTTTGCTCCCTTTATTCACCCCTCCTTCAGTCCCAGAGCACTTAGGTACACATCTGTAATTTAGTTATTCATATTAATGTCAGTCTCCCTATCTAGACCATAAACTCACCTATTATGTTCTATTCTCCCTATCTCTTAGTACAGTGCTCTGCACATGGTAAGTGCTCAATATATACAATTCATTGATAGATCAATCGATTCTTCACCAGCAAATGCCATGCTGCCTTCCATTCAGTGCTTATGTAGAGCACAAGCTCATCTATTATGTTGTATTCTCCCAAGTGCTTAGTAGAGTTCTCTGCACACGATAAGCGCTCAATAAATATGATTGAATGAATTCAGTCTTCCCTTTCCACATACTAAAACATGTTGTTAAAAGGAAGAGAGGGATGAGGGGGCCAAGCATTCCGTGTATAATCCAAAGCACCTAAAGTGTCCTTATTTAAAGACCATGAGACTGGGAGTCAGAGAATGTGTGTTCTCATCCTGGATCTGCCACTTCACTGTGTGACCTTGGGCAAAAGTCACTTAAATTATCTATTTCTCAGTCTCCTCAAATGTAAAATGAAGGTTCAGTAAGTGTCCTCCCTCCTATTTAGACTGTGAGCCCCATATGGGATAAGGACTGTATCTGATCTGATTATCTTGAATCTACCACAGTGCTTGGCACATAGTAAACACCTAACAAACACCACAGTTATTAGTAGTGGGGGTTGAGTGACTTACCCAAGGTCAAACATACAGCAGGCAATCAGCACTTAGAACAGTGCTTTGCATGTAGTAAGCTCTTAATAAATGCCATTATAAAAAAAAAAGTGGCAAAGTCAAGACTGGAACCCAGGTCTCCTGACTTCAGTACCCAAATTCTTTCCATCGAGTCCCCCTTACACTTTCAAGTAAAACTAACTCATTCAAGATTGAAATCCATTTGTAATTTAGGTCACTGTGTTACAACAGCAACTTGGCTTTTAAGTGATTTTGCACCAAATACAGAGTCAAAAATGAGGTCACCTGAGTCATATTTATTGTCAAACAGGAGGACCAAATTATCACCTTAACATCCCGAGATTCATTCATTCATTCAATCGTATTTATTGAGTGCTTACTGTGTGCAGACCACCGTTGTAAGCACTTGGGAAAGTACAATGTAACAGGGTTGGTAAATATGCTCCCTGCCCACTTGGAGCTTACAGTCTAGAGAAAAAGGCAGGCATTAAACTAATGTCCATCCTCATCTATCTTTTCAACTATAAGGTGTTATCCCAATTCTTCACCCAATTTCTTGAGCATAATTGTACCATGTAGCCTCTTTCCCATCAATCAGTCTTATTTATTGAGCCCATAATGGGAGCAGACCACTGTAATAAACACTGAGGAGAGTATAGCACAATGGAGTTGGTAGACTTGTTCCCTGCCTACAAGGAGCTTAGTTTCTCCCTTTCTTCAAGTTTCACCTCCATTTTGTTCAGCAAGGCTGAGGTGCCTCTGGGTGGTTTTTAATTTTATTTGCAGCCTAGTCCTAATTGATGTTTTAATTCAATTTTAATGTGCAGAAAGGTCATTTATCTCGTGTTTCTCTCATCCCTCCTATCCAAACCTTGGGACCCCAGAATTCTCAATAAATACTTGTAGCCTGGAAGGCTGACTGCCCCATTTATTTCATTTCTCATAAAATAATTCTTTTTTGAGGGTTTTATTGTGAAATTAATTTTAAAACCCCAACAAAAAACATTTCCATCTCCCCTATTGGCCAAATTAGAACAAGAAGGCTTAGTCTTACTGGTTTCAGTTTTGTTTTGATCAGCAATCACGTACAACTGAATTTTTAACGGACCAGAGGAAACTGAATAGTGCTGAGCAATTGTATTATGTCTGGCCAGTCTACTAGGTAAAACCAGTAAAAAACGCGAGAACATCAGTTATAATAGTTTTCCAGAGCAAAGTGTGACAGATAATTAGCACTGTCAATGATTCTGCCAGATACGGCTGATGGTACAGCACTGACAAGGTGGTTTGCATCTGAAAAAACAACATTTCAATGTAAATCAATATTTCAGTGAATCAGTATTTCAATCAATCAATCGATGGTATTGACTGAGCATTTACTGTACGTAGAGTACTGTACTAAGTGCTTGGGATAATGTTGGAGGAGCAGACTGTGAGCCCACTGTTGGGTAGGGACTGTCTCTATATGTTGCCACCTTGTACTTCCCAAGCGCTTAGTACAGTGCTCTGCACACAGTAAGCGCTCAATAAATACAATTGATGATGATGATGATGAAAACAGCACGGACCTGGGAGTCAGAGGACCTCAATCTAATCCCAGCTCTACCATGTGCCTGCTGTGTGACCTTGGGCAAGTCACTTAACTTCTCAGTGCTTCAGTTACCTGACGTTTAAAATGGGGAGTCAATACCCGTTCTCCCTCCTACTTAGATTTTGAACACTGTGTGGGACAAGGACTGTGCCTAACCTGATTATCTTGTATTTTCCCCAGCACTTAGAACAGTGCCTGATACACAGTAAGCACGTAACAAATTCCGCAGTTATTATTGTTATTATTACAGCACAAAAATTGGTAGACACATTTCTGCCCATAAGGCTCTTGCAGTCCAGAGAGGGAGATGGATATTACAGTAAATTGCAGATATGTACATAAATGCTGTGGGACTGAAGGTGGAGTGAATGTTAAATGCTTAAATAATAATAATAGTAATAGTAATAATAATGATAATAATAATAATAATGGCATTTGTTCATTCATTCATTCAATCGTATTTATTGAGCACTTACTGTGTGCAGAACACTGTACTAAGCACTTAGGAAGACAAGTCACCAACATATAGAGACGGTCCCTACCCAACAATGGGAATTTGTTAAGCACTTCCTATTTGCCAAGCACTGTTCTAAGTGCTGGGGGTAGATACAAGGTAATCAGGTTGTCCCACATGAGGCTTACAGTCTTAATCCCCAATTTACAGATGAGGTAACTGAGGCCCAGAGAAGTGAAGTGGCTTGCCCAAGGTCACACAGCAGACAAATGGCAGAGCCAGGATTAGAACCCACATCCTCTGACTCCAAAGCCCAGGTTCTTGCCACTAAGTCACAGTGCTTCTCTGCTTCACTGCTTAAAGAGTACAGTTCTAAATGCATAGGTGACACAGAAGGGAGAGGGAGTAGAAGAAGTAAAGGTTTTGTTGGGGAAGGCCTACTCTTTCAAATACAGTCTGTAAGCTCCTTGGGCCCCCTTTCAGGATAACACCTGGAGAGTTTCCAGTAGTCTACCAGTCTTGGCTACAGGAGGGAGAATCAAGCAGAGGCAAACCCATTCCATTCCTAGCGTGGCAGTGGCTAGTGAGTGGAAGGCAATCTACTACAAATCAAAATTCCCCTGCGCTGGGCAGCAGTAGCAAGGGAGAGAGTAGAGGGTGGCGACTCAAGTTTACTGCGTAGAAAAAGGGAATGGTAAACCAATTCCGGATTTTTACCAAGAAAACTCTATGGATCCACTACCTGAACAATTACAAATGGAGGTGGGGCATTCTGAGAGAGATGTGCCCGTGGAGTGGCTATGGGTCGGAGATGACTCGACAACACAAGACAAGACAAAACATGATCGGTAAAGGGATCATGTATGGCTTAGTGGATAGAGCATAGGCCTGAGAGTCAGAAGGTCATTAGTCCTAATCCTAGCTCCACCACTTGTCTGCTGTATCAATTTGGGCAAGTAACTTCATTTCTCTGTGCCTAAATCACCTCATCTGTAAAATTGGGATTGAAACTGTGAGCTTGATGTGGGACAGGGACTGTGTCCAACCCAATTTGCTTATATCCACCTCAGTGCTTAGTACAGTGCTTGGCACATAGTAAGTGCTTAACAAATACCATAACAATAATAATAATAATGATTATTATTATTATTTTGTGCCTCATATAGTGCTCTGACCACAGTAGGAGCCCAGAAAATGCCCTTCATTTTGCTCATCAACATAAAATTTATTTTTTCAGACAATTTTTTTCAGGCATCCAATGAACATAGGCAGTTGGGACTCTATGAAAATTATCACCAAATCTGTTTTAAAATAAGCCAAATGTATTATTTTTTCTTGTCACTAATAATATTCAGAAGCCTATTATGTCCCTGTGCAGTCACAAGCAGCATGTGAAGATTATCATTATTATTGTGAGTTATAGTTCTTGATCTTATCCAGAACTCAAAAGAAACCTCCCATTACAGTACCGTTCAGTGACCATTCTTTTCCCTTGGTTAGGAGTCATTCATTCATTCATTCAGTCGTATTTACTGAGCGCTTCCTGTGTGCAGAACATTCTACTAAGCACTTGGGAAGTACAAAGCGTGAGATGTAACGTAGCCTAATGGAAAAAACATGTTCCTTTGAGTCACAGGATCTGGGTTCTAATTCTGGCTCTGTCACTTGTCTACTGTGTGACTTTGAACATATTACTTAACTTCTCTGGACCTCTGTTACCTTATCTGAAAAATGAGGATTAATTCCTACTCCTCCCTACTCAAACAGTAAGCCCCATATGGGAGAGGGATTTTGATCACCCTGATTATCTTGTATCTGCTCTAGTGCTTAGTACAATGTTTGGCACATAAGTATCATTGAAAAACAGCAACAACCCAGAAACAACTTCTGGTTGTGAACATTAATTCCTAGCCTCATCCACTGAGTTTCTTCAATCAATCAACCATAATTATTGAGCACTTACTGTATGCAGAGCAGTGTACTAAGCACTTGGGAAAGTACAGTATAACAGAGTTTGTAGACACATTCCCTGCCCACATCAAGCTAACAGTCTGAAGGGGGAGTCAGATGTTAATATAAATAAATTACAGGCATGTACATCATTTCTGTGAGGCTGAGGGAGGGACGAATACAAAAGGGTGCAAATCCAAGTGCAAAGGAATAAGAGAAGAGAAAATGAGAACTTAGGGGAGACCTCTTGGAGGAGGTATGCCTTCAATAAAGTTTTAACGTGGGGAGAGTATTCCAGACTACTGGCAGGATGTGGGCTAGAACAGTGCCCAGCGCTTAGAACAGTGCCTGACATATAGTTAGTGCTTAACAAATACCATAATTAATATTAGAGGATGGCAGAGAGATAGTTAACATTGAGGTACAGTGAGTAGGTTGGGCTTAGAACAGTGCTATGCACATAGTAAGCGCTTAATAAATGCCATTATCATTATTATTATTAGAGGAGCAAAGTGGGCTGGCTGGATTGTAGGAGGAATTCAGGGAAGAAAGGTGGGGGTAGCCAGGTGATTGAGTGTTTTAAAGCTGATGGTAAGGAGTTTCTTCAGGGACTTCCCTTCATTCCTTCAAGGCCTTTTCCTCTCCTTGTTGACCCAGTCCTGTTAACAATGAGTGCTGTCAGCTGCTGCAGAGGCCTGGGAGGTCTACTCCATCTAAGGCCTTAAATGGTTCAAGGCTGAAATTAAGCTTTCTCCTTTTGTGCATAAAGGAAGCTTTAAACCTAGTTTTGTTGCTGTTCCTACTAGTATTGTTGCTTCAACCACCTGAAAATATTTTATCATTTTGTTTGCCACTCCTGGCAAGAATTTACATTTGAACACACTCTCATCAGTGAATAATTTCACTATGCAGACACAAGAGACAATAGCTTTGTTGTCTCATATGTAACATGCCAAGTGCTTCTGTTGCTCTCTACAAGAAGATGTCCTTTGAATTCCACGGTGCTGCTCCTCAAAAATCTCCAGTGGCTACCAATCAACCTACGCATCAGGCAGAAACTCCTCACACTCGGCTTCAAGGCTCTCCATCACCTCGCCCCCTCCTACCTCACCTCCTTTCTCTCCTTCTACAGCCCAGCCTGCACCCTCTGCTCCTCTGCCGCTAATCTCCTCACCGTGCCTTGTTCTCGCCTGTCCCGCCATCTACCCCCAGCCCACGTCATCCCCCTGCCCTCCCTCCCCACATCCACCAAGCTAGCTCTCTTCCTCCCTTCAAGGCCCTACTGAGAGCTCACCTCCTCCAGGAGGCCTTCCCAGACTGAGCCCCCTCCTTCCTCTCCCCCTCGTTCCCCTCTCCATCCCCCCTGCCTTACCTCCTTCCCTTCCCCACAGCACCTGTATATATGTATATATGTTTGTATATATTTATTACTCTATTTATTTTACTTGTACATATTTATTCTACTTTTTTATTTTGTTAATATGTTTTGTTTTGTTCTCTGTCTTCCCCTTCTAGACTGTGAGCCCACTGTTGGGTAGGGACTGTCTCTATATGTTGCCAACTTGTACTTCCCAAGCGCTTAGTACAGTGCTCTGCACACAGTAAGCGCTCAATAAATACAATTGAATGAATGAATGAATGAATGCTGCTGCTGACGGCAAGTTTTCATCTAAGTGTGTGAGTGCTGTGGAAAGATGCTCGGTCCACCTCACATATACAGAATTAGTGGTACATATTTTCTAGCTTGTTATCTCCTATGCTGAGGATACTACCCCGTAGGTATGATGATGATGATGGTCTTAGTTAAGCGCTTACTATGTGCCTGGAACTGTACTAAGCGCTAGGGTGGATACAAACAAATCATATTGGACACAGTCCTTGTCCTACATGGGGCTCACAGTCTCAACCCCCATTTTACAGATGAGGTAACTGAGGCACAGAGGAGGTGAAGTGACTTGCCCAAGTTCACACAGCAGACAAGTGGTGGAGTCAGGATTAGAACCCAAGACCTTCTGACTGCTAGACCCATGCTCTATCCACTAGGGTAAACTACTTCTCATATGTCTTGTCCTCCATCTTACTTAGAGAATGAGCCCCATGTGGAACCTGATTATCTTGTGGCTCAGTGGAAAGAACCTGGGCTTTGGAGTCAGAGATCATGGGTTCAAATCCTGGCTCCACCACTTGCCAGCTGTGTGACTTTGGGCAAGTCACTTAACTTCTCTGTGCCTCAGTTACCTCATCTGGAAAATGGGGATTAAGTCTGTGAGCCCCACGTGGGACAACTTGATTACCTTGTCTCTACCCCAGAGCTTAGAACAGTGCTTTGCACGTAGTAAGTGCTTAATAAATGCCATTATTATTATTATTATTATTATCTACCCCAATTCTTAGTATGTTTCTTGGCATCTAGAAAGCACTTAACAAGTCCCACAACTATTAACAAGCAACATTTAATAAAAATTAAAAGGATTGATTCAGAAGAATCAATGATTAGACATTATAAGGAAGGAATTGATTTTTGAGGCTAAAGTGCATGTGGTGGTTTGCAGTCAAATCGGACACCTAGGATACATCACAATACTTTCCTCGATAAATTAATTGGCGGTCATATGGAGAAAGTCCATTTTAATATTGGGTGTCTGCCGTGTTCAATGTGTTGAGCTCTCTACATTTGGAAGTAATCTTATTTAATTAAAGTACACTGCGCTTCCTGGAAGAAAGCCAGGAAATAAGGAGGATGTGTTGATGTGCTCCAAAGTAAGAAAGGGAATCCGGCTGGTGACAGAAGTGAGAGGATCAGCCTGGCAGTATTTACGGAAATTCCTAATCTTCCAGTAGCAGTACTCAGCTAGAGACCCTGTTGACTGAGGAGTTGCAAAGGCAGTTGACTTTGAAAAGCAACAGGGTCTAGTAGAAAGAGCACAAACCCATGAATGAGAGGTCCTGGGTTCTAATCCCAATTCTGCCATTTGCCTGCTGCGTGACCTTGGGATAGTCACTTAACTTCTCAGTGCCTCATTTTCCTCATCTGTAAAATGACGACGGAATGCCTATTCTCCTTCCCTCTTAACTGTGAGGCCCATGTGGGACAACCTGATAATTTCCTATCTACCCCAGTGCTTGAGGCATAGTAAGTGCTTAGCAAATACCACAATTATCATTATATTAGAGATTTCTTGGTTGGGATGTCAAGGGTGGAATGAAAGTGAGTGGCTCTCTGCAATGTTATTATGATTAAAAAAAAGTTCCACCTTTAGTTTACACTGCAAGCCAAGTTTTGTATTTTCATTCTTACTTGAAAAATGTGGTAAGGCATATTTTTGGCACTAATAATTGGAATGAGAGAAAATGGACATTTCAAATGTCTCATTCTTAAAGTTCACAAATCTATATTAGATTTAACAGGAACTGTAAATGTAATGCAAGCACTCATTCACTTTTTAAGTGGTGTAAAGGTCAGTTCATTATCCAATTTACTTGACCCAAATAAGAGAAATTTTACAATAAGTGATGAGTGTGCATATTATGGAGGCAAACTGGCAAGGAGAGTTCTTGTAGCTTTCTTAAGGGCAAAAATAAATCAATCCTTTATATTTATTGAACACTTACTGTATGCAGAGCACTGTATTAAGTGCTTGGGAGAATACAACATAATAGAGTTGGTAAACACATTCCCTACCCAGAAGAAGCTTACAGTCTAGAGAACACTCAAGTGCTTACTAGAGTGCTTTGCACACTGTAAGTGCTCAATAAATACAATTGAATTGATTTTAACTGACACGAGATAAAAAATGTTAACTTTTAATTTTGAATGTTGGGGTGGAAAGGGGACAGAGATTTTAGTGGGGGGTTTGAATCCTGGAAGGGGACAGGCTTCAGGGAGTTAACAGGCTAGAAAGAAACCATTTTAAATCCTTCCCACCCCAACCCTGCCCTCTCCTAGACTAGTCCCTCACTTTAGACAAAACTGCCATCCCCCTGCCTCACAAGCCCACAATCTTAGTATTCTCTAAAACTTTTCTCTCTCATTCAACCCACATATTCAGTCTGTCACCATAACCTGTTAGTTCTACCTTGACAACATCTCTAGAATCCACCCCTTCCTATACATCCAAATTGCTACCCCACTGATCTAAACACTTATCGTATCCCACCTCTACTACTGTATCAGCCTTCTCACTGACTTCCCTTCCTCCTGTCTTTCCCCTTTTCAGTTCATACTTTTACTCTGCTGCCTGGATCATTTTTCCAAAAATCCATTCAGTCCATACCTCTCCACTCCTCAAAATCTTTCAATAGTTGCCCATCCATCTCTGTATCAGACAGAAACATCTTACTATCAGCTTTAAGATAGCTCTTGACCTACATCCCACCCTACACACTTTACTCTTCTAATGCCAACCTGTTCACTTGAACTTGATCTTGTCTGTTTCATCACTGGCCCCTTGTCCTTGTCATTCCTCTGGCCTGCAACTCCTGTCCCTCTCTATATCTAACAAAGACCCCTCTCCCCACTTTCAAATCCATACTAAAATCATATTTCCTCCAAGAGACCTTCCCCAAGTCTTCACTTATCATGGCATAGTGGATAGAGCGCAGGCTTGGGAGTCAAAAGGCCTAGGGTTCTAATCCTGGCTCCCCCACTTGTCTGCTGTGTGACCTTGGGGAAGTCACTTCTCTTCTCTGTGCTTCAGTTACCTCTTCTGTAAAACGGAGATTGAAACTGGGAGCCCCATGTGGGACAGAGACTGTGTCCAACCTGATTTGCTTGTATCCGCCCCAGTGCTTAGTACAGTGCCTGGCACACAGTAAGTGCTTAACAAATCACACTATTATTATTATTTAATCCCCCTACTAACTGTGCCACCTATGAATTTAGGAATTACCCCTTTAAGCATTTGATATTTACCCCACCCCCAGCCTCACACCACCAATATATATATATATCTATATATATATCTATATATCTATAGATATATATATAGATATATATATAGATATATATATATATATCCTATCTCTGCCGTTTTCTCTATCTGTAATTCATATAAATACCTGTCTCCCCCTCTGTACTGTAATGTACTCTCCCAAGCACTTTGTTCAATGTTCTGTACACAATAAATGCTCAGTAAATACCACTGATTGATTTACTGATTGGCAAATATCTAATTAGAACAGCAACTTATAACAGTACTTGGCACATAGTAAGTGCTTAACAAATATAATTTCAGTTTTATTAGACGCTCTCAGGTCTTGTCAGGTACCTGCCATAAGTGAAGCTGCGAGTCAAGTTCTAAAGACTACGGGGAAAATTGCTCCCAGGGAGTTAAGAACTATGCCTGGGAGATTTTTCAAGCTGTACGTGTACCCTGAGCTCTGAGCCACCAGGGTATAAAATCTGGAGTTATACCATATGCTAACTTCTGACATAGCCCAGTATCCAAAAGCTCTGCCTGACATCATCTCCAATCACTGTGGGAAATTCAATTCCTCCCCCTCCCCTCTTCTCCCACCCATCTGTGAATGGAATCTGAAAGCCACCTTCAACTCTTGCTGGCTCTTCCTGAACATAAACTGGAAGAACTTCTTTCCTCTATCCAAAAGCAGCACATAATCACAGAGGAGTAGAAAAGGTGAACTAAATTCATCTAAGATCTATGCTTCCTTCTAGACTGTCCTAATTCTGTGCTGTTTTCAAATGGAACAAAGAAACTCTTGTTCAGTTGCTTTGTGAAGAAAAGATGAAAGCTGTTACTAAACCTAAGCTGGACACATTTTTCACTACTTCTACTTCTGCAGCCTCCTACAAAGATGAATAATCCCATTACAACTCCCTATTTAGTGAATGCTGTGATGCTATATGTTGACTTACTGTAATAGAAAATAAATATTACAGAACATTGTGTTTAATGGAATTTCATATTTTTCCAGAGGTTTTGGAGTGGATCTCAATTTTTAAGCACTTAATAAAATGCTCTGCACACAGTAAGAGCTCAGTAAATACAACTGATTGATAACATGCAAGTCTGTGGAAAAAGGCTCCACGAGGTACAACCATTCATAGTACATTGCTGTTTTTGAGGAACATCAAAATGTTGAGGAATGGTCGTATTCCTAATGAAGATGATGTTGCTCACAATTCACGTGTCCTCTAAAGACATAGAATTATTACTTTACAAGTCAGATATTTCTTAACATATATTTTTAATTTAAAGGACTTTAAGGTAGGAACTTCCAGTGTTAAACCTAGAACACAACCTGTAAGTTACTCCATAAAATAGTCATTTTTTTCAAAGTATTTGTAAAGTGCTTACTGTTTCCCAGTCACTGTACTAAGCACTAGGATAGATACAAGATAATTGGTTTGATCACCATCCATGTCACACATGGGGCTAACTGTCTTAATCTCCACTATATATAATCTAACCTAATAGAAATAATGTAATCCTGGCTAGAGAAACAATGACTAGCCTTGTGTTAAATAATGCATGTGTTTAGCCAAAAAGAATTAATCCAAAATGTCTGTATTCAGTGCCTTACTAAGGGTCATCAGAGGGCTGCTAAATTGTGATTTTCAGGGTCTTATTAAAGTGTTAGCAAATAACATCATAGAGTCTGATATAGATAATAGTTATTCACCCTGAAATACACCTGATAAATGTTTATGTAAGACAAACCACTCACTGGTTTAAAAAGAAGCCATTATCCTAAATTGATTCCAATTCTAAGTATCACTAGGAACTATAGTCAAGTGATTACACCTTGTTTCAATAATGGAAAGCAATTACCTCGAGGATATGATTCCCCACTATAATAACTAAACAACCTGAGATAGGAAAGAAGATAGTCTAACCTTGGTGTGTTCTTTCCAAATGTCTTAATTTGTGTTCCATCTTAGTATGGTTCGAAAAAAATTAACAATATAATATTATTATCTACTAGATTGCAAACTTCTTGTTGACAGGGAAAATGTCCACTGATTCTATTGAATTCCCCCAAGTGTCCAGTACAGTGCTCTAGAATGCAGTAGATTTTCAATAAATACTGCATTGGGAAGTAGCGTGGATAGTTCCATGAATGATCAGGGTCATTTGAATTAAGACCTGCTTATCAGAAGTCCTTCAAAGTGACCCAGTAAGCAGCATCCTTATCTTGGCACTTAATAGAATGTCTAGGTGGTTCAAATTAAGTAGTTGCTGGCCTTGTGACAAAGGGGGGGAATTGGGAAAGAGGGTGGAGGATTTTTTGATCTCCGCTCTTGCCGCTACTGCAGCAGCTCAGAGCCCCGTATCCCCCTTCCCCATGCCTCCTCTCTGTCCTTAGAAAAAGTAGTGGTAGTAGCATGACATCTTGTGCATTCATGAGCTTTCTCTCTGTCCTCCAGGGTCCATGGAGGCCAGGGGTTATAGTTGGAGACATGGCCAACCACCCTTGAGGAGCCAGGATGCCATGTTCTGAGGCTCATGGGTGAGTGTGGGGCTCAAGGGGACAACCACTTCTTGCAGGAGTTGGGACACAGCATTGTGAGGCTCATGGGAGTGTGTTAAACTCAAGGGGAATTTGCTCAGATCCCCCCACACCCAATCTGTGTCACAGATTGGGTGTGGGGGAAGCAGCGTGGCTCAGTGGAAAGAGCATGGGCTTTGGAGTCAGAGGTCATGGGTTCGAATCCTGACTCCACCAGTTGTCAGCTGTGTGACTTTGGCCAAGTCACATAACTTCTCTGTGCCTCAGTTACCTCATCTGCAAAATGGGGATTAAGGCAGGGAGCCCCCCGTGGGACAACCTGATCATCTTGTAACCTCCCCAGCGCTTAGAACAGTGCTTTGCACATTGTAAGCGATTAATAAATGCTATTATTATTATTATTATTAGATTGTCGCATATGATTGGCAGATGTTCTAAAGGAATCAGATCCTGACTGCAGGAACCAGAAAAATGGCTCATTAACAAGTCACAAATTAACCCCTTTAATCAGAAAAAGGATGCTCAAATAGGGGCTCCCAGGCACATTCATAATCCAATCAAACATACCTTAGTCAATTAACACTCCTGGACTAGGGGAAAGAGCCCATTCATGGGAGTCCATGCTCTTTCCACCATGTCATGCGGCACTAGTTTGTAAATTCCTAGAAGATACGTATTGTACTCTACTAAGAATTAGTGCAGTGCTCTGCACAAAGCAGGTGTTTGCTAAACACTGTTAATTGATTTATTGATTAACAGTTTGTAATTATGTTGTAATTGCACCTATTATACCACCTGGAATTCTTCCATATTGAATATTCTGATTTTATATAATCATTCTTCAGCTTAACCAAGGTCAACTTAAATTTTAATCTGCTTATCAAAGTATTATCAACCTTGCCCAATTTGGTTTCATATGTAAATGTGAAGAATGAACTCAATTCCTTCATCCAGATTACTGATGTTTATGTTGACTAGAACCATCTCTTGAGTGCCTTTCCCTAAGGAAGCTGGGTACTCACCCGACAGTGCGATGGTCAAGACCTAGGGTGATCACAGAACATTAAAAATAAACCTTAATTTGGCCTGCTTGACTTTATAACCCACGGTCCTCAGAGCAGGAGTTGATTGATGTTTGCTCACCACAGGTCTCAATCCGGAGACAGTAGTGAGTCTGAGGCTGCCTTGGTCTGCTTTTCAGACAGGGGGGTGGAGTCACAGAAGGGCCTTTCGGGTGATTCCTTGGTCAGAAGAGAGTCCAAGATCAGAAGAGAGACCAAGATATCCCTAGTTTGAAAGGAAGATGCCATGAGATTCAGCATCAACTGCTCAGCACTCTTCCCAGGGAGTCAGGGAGAGGACAGGGTTTGGGAGGGAAGATAAGGAGCTCTGTATTGGACATACTGAGTTTGAGGTGGTGAGAGGATATCCAACTAGAGATGTCCTGAAGGTAGGAGGAGATGCGAGCCTGAAAGGAGGGAGAGAGAACAGGGGAGGAGATGTAGATTTGGATGTCATCCACATAGAGATGACAGTTGAAGCCATGGGTGTGACTGAGTCCTCCATAGGAGTAAGTGTAGATGGAGAATAGAAAGGGACCAAGAACTAAACTTTAAGGGACCCCTACAGTTAGGGGATGGGAGGGGAAGAAGGAGGAGCCTGCGAAGGACATTGAGAATGAATGGCCGGAGAGATAATAATAATAATGGCATTTATTAAGGACTTACTATGTGCAAAGCACTGTTCTAAGGACTGGGGAGGTTACAAGGTGATCAGGGTGTCCCACGGGGGGCTCACAATCTTAATCCCCATTTTACAGATGAGGTAACTGAGGCACAGAGAAGTTAAGGGACTTGTCCAAAGTCACACAGCAGACAATTGGCAGAGCTGGGATTCGAAACATAGCCCCGGACAGGGAAGGATTAGGAAAGGAGAAAGGAGGTGAGGAGTTGGGGAAAAGTCCCTCTCAACTTTGGAGGGAAAGAGGACACAGAGAGGGATGGAGATATTATTATGAGGATCAGGAGACCTACACGACTCGAGCAGAAGGTTTTGGGAAGCAAACCAGTACTTATAGGTCACAGGAGAAATCCAGAGGTTTTCCCAATGCAGTATTTATTGAAAATCTACTGCATTCTAGAGCACTGTACTGGACACTTGGGAGAATTCAATAGAATCAGTGGACATTTTCCTTGTCAACAAAAAGTTTGTGGAATCCAGAGGTTAAGACCCAAGAGAATAAGGGCTCCTATCCCCAATGGGTAGAAACAACTGTGAGCCTTGGCAGGATTTACCCTGGCACCTGAAGATCATTAGTTGAGATTATTTGGCTGAAGTGGGCAGGACTAGATAATGATTAATTGACTTCGAGTTCATAAAATGTTTTTGGACGTTGCTGCCCAGATGTTATCTTCATAGAGAGTTGGACATGGAAAGATGAAATCAAATTTTAGTAAGACAATGTTTGTTAGGATGGAAGGAAGAACTTATTGAAAGTAATGGAGATTAAGCATTGGAACAGATTCATAGGAGAAATTGGAATTTCTATCCCTGGAGAATTATAATGATAGAATTCTAGAATATTAGCATTCTACTATGTCTTTTTCTGAGTGGAGAGGTTAAGTGACTTGCCCAACTTTTCACAGTGAGTCCCTGACAGAACAAGCACTGAGTCCTGGCTGTTGACGTGCAGTCCCAAATTCCTTCCTCTAGCACACTCTGTCTTGAATAGTTTGGGCATTCACTTGTCTGGAGGCAGAGAACAGAGCCAGGAGACCTCCTGACATGTCTTCCAGTTTTAAAAGTCTAGGAAAATTTAGTTATACAACATTGCAAGTGAATCAATTTATTGAGTGCTTTACTGTGTGCAGATCACTTTACAAAGTGTTTGAGAGAGTACAATGCAACAGAGTTGGGGGTTTTTATGGTATTTCTTAACTGCTTACTATGTATCAAACACTGTTCTAAGTGCTGGGGTAGATACAAGTTAATCAGGCTGGTTACAGTCCTTTTCACACATAGGGCTGACAGCCTAAGCAGGAGGGAAAACAGGTATTGCATTCCCATTTTGTAGTTGAGGAAACTGAGGCACCAAGAAGTTAGTGACTTGCCTGAAGTCACTCAGCAGGCAATTGGCAAAGCCAGAATTAGAACCCAAATCCTTGGATTCCCAAGCTTCCAGGTCCGTGCTTTATCCGTTAGGTCATGCTGTTTTCCTAGGTGGTAGACATATTTCCTGCCCACAATGAGCTTACAGTCTAGAGGGGAAACAAACATTAATATAAAGTAAATGCCTGAAAAAAGAAAAACATGGAAAAAAAAAACTGGAACAAATGTGTACTTTGGCTGAACTCTACTCTCATCTTTACTCCAAATACTCATTACAATACCAAGTATTTTTGGTTAGATGACATAAAAACAGTTCCACCATTGGGCTCTTTTACAATTATTTCTCCTTGACTGTTCCCCAAAACAGTTTTTCACACTTTGACTTTGTGCTCTTTCCGTGGAGAATATTTTGTGGTAAGGGAAAGGATGGGAAGACTGTAGGGAAGATATAGCCTGGCTCATGTAAATGATATACTTGACTATTCTTGGAAATCACCAGGTTGAGAGATTTATTATTCTCCACAACACAAGCTAAAATTATGTGCTGGGCTTACTCATCATTAAAACTCGTCTGTTTCTATATGCACAATGAACTGACTCAAAACACAAGCCTGGAAATTTAGTTCCATTGTATAACACTTCATAATTTTCTCTTTGTGCTGCCAAATTTGCATTTGAAGCTGCTATTAAACCACAGCATCAATATAATGATGACAGCCTCTACAAAATTGAGGGAATCAAAAGGAGGGGAGAAAAAAAATCAAGGGTGAGGGCAAAGAAAAGAATGGCTTTAAATGTCTCAATTATGAATGATTGGGAAATGCCTTGTTCCCATATAATATACACATTTTGCAGCACTTCTTTACTTATACAAACAACTATGAACAAAACCTAAATTGCTCAAAAGCAACCACTGTTTAGGGCAGGGCTGTTCCATTCTAGACAAGTCTGACCCAGAAAAGCATCAAAACTGGACTTAAACAGGCATACACAAACAATCTGTCAAACGAAAACTTGGAGTGCACAACAGCACAACACAAGCCTGCAAATTTTGTCAGTGGTTCTCCATTATGTTAAACATGTAAGAAGGCAAATAACAAGACATAATTGAGCTGATTCAATGAGCAATCATAAGGGCATGTTAGGCATCTAATAATGATTCTGGTATTATGTGCCAGGCACTGTACTGAGCTCTGGGTTGGATACAAGCAAATTGGTTTGGACACAGTCCCTGTCCCACGTGGGGCTCACAGGCTCAATCCCCATTTTCCAGATGAGGGAACTGAGGCCCAGAGAAGTGAAGTGACTTGCTCAAGGTCACATCACATCCATCTAATCCTGGTGGAGCTGGGATTAGAACGCATGGCCTTCTGGCTCCCACGCCACTGCTGTAACCACTATGCTATGCTGCAACTTTGGTTATGACTCAGTGGGGGAATCTCTAACAAAGGATGCAGTGGAAGTACACGAGCTGCACTCATTGGCCCAGATTTCTTCACTGAGGTACTTTTAATAACAATATTTATGGTATTTGTTAAGCTCTTACTATATGCCAAGCACTATACTATCCACCCTACTAGCAGAAAGTGAAGAAGATTTGAAAGGCTTATTGTTCATTCATTCATTCATTCAATCATATTTATTGAGCGCTTACTGTGTGCAGAGCACTGTACTAAGTGCTTGGAAAGTACAAATTGGCAACATATTGAGACGGTCCCTACCCAACAATGGCCTAACTGTCTAGAACGGGGAGACAGACAACAAAACAAAACATATTAACAAAATAAAATAAATAAAATAGTAAATATGTACAAGTAAAATAAATAGAGTAATAAATCTGTATGAACATATATACAGGTGCTGTGGGGAGGGGAAGGAGGTAGGGTGGGGGGGATGGAGGGGGGAGAGGAAGGAGGGGGCTCAGTCTGGGAAGGCCTCCTGGAGGAGGTGAGCTCTCAGTAGGGCTTTGAAGGGGGGAAGAGAGCTAGCTTCGCGGATATGCGAAGGGAGGGCATTCCAGGCCAGGGGGCGGACGTGGGCCGGGGGTCGATGGTGGGACAGGCGAGAATGAGGCACAGTGAGGAGGTTAGCGGCAGAGGAGTGGAGGGTGCGGGCTGGGCTGTAGAAGGAAAGAAGGGAGGTGAGGTAGGAGGGGGCGAGGTGATGGAGAGCCTTGAAGCTGAGAGTGAGGAGTTTTTGCCTGATGCGTAGGTTGACTGGTAGCCACTGGAGATTTTTGAGTTAAGGAACAGAGCAAAACAATGGGCCTACATTTGAATGTACAGAAAACAAAGATCATGACAAATGGAAGTTTTAACACATTTGTAGTGGATGGAGAGAGGATTGAAATACATGACAATTTTACTCTCCTGGGGTCAATAATCAATAACAAAAGAACTAGTAGTCCAGAAATATGCTAAAGACTACTGTTAGGAAGACTTGCTTTAAAGAGCCTGGAAAAAGTCATGAAATGTGCTGATGTAACAATTGCCACAAAAGTACAAATTGTCAATTCTATGGTGTTTCCAGTGACAATGTATGGATCTGAAAGCTGGACAGTATAAAAGCAGGATAGAAAGAACAGATTCCTTGTACTGGAGAAAGATTTTGTGAATTCCATGGACTGCCTGAAAAACAAATGGATTTTAGAGCAAATTAAGCCAAAGTGGTCTTTGGATCAAATAACTCTACTTAGATTAACATAATCAGGAGGACTAATTCTCCGAAGAAGACTCTAATAATACTAGGAAAAGTCCAGGGAAAATGAGGAAGAGGTAGACCAGCAGCTAAATGGATAGAGACCATAACAATGATAACGGAAGAACCCTTAGAAAGGTTGTGGATTATGGCAGAGGACAGGGCATTCTGGAGAAAACATATCCATAGAGTCGCTATGAATCAGAAATGACTTGATGGCACTTAATAATAATAATACTATCCACTGGGATAGATGAAATCTAAGCAGATGCGACACAGTCCTTATCACACACGGAGCTCTCCACCATGGCTGAGAGAATCTAGCGATTCTAGAATCTAGCAGGGTTCCTGCTGCTGTCCTTCTCCATTTTGCTTATCGGGGCCAATCACATAGAAGCAGGGTCAAAGGTAACAATCCTGCACTTAAATAGTGTTAGCAAGTTGGGCTTAACATTCACTTATCCATCTCATAAATGGGTGCTGCCACACCAGCATGTTTTGTACACGCTTGCTCTCTCCTGTCATGGGATGCATTAGTTCATTAAAACTATTTACATTAAAGGTGTGGGAGGCATAGAAGGATGTAGATTTGGAAGTGGAAGCTATTAAAAAGCCCGACAAAATGATCGATTTATACTTGGTTTAACTGTCCAGTGCTTTATCATGTTTAAACAATTACAAACTACTTGCCCACAGTCACAAAGCAGAGAAGTGGTGGAGCTAGGATGAGAATTCAGGTCTTCTGACTCCCACACCCGTTCTCTTTTCACTAAACCACGGAGCGTCATGATTATGCCAGCATAAATTGGCTGAAATTTTTGACCATAATGAATAGGAGATTTCAGAATGGGCGGCTGTGCTAATATTTCATGTTTGCATTTTTTATTCTAATCCTTAGCTACTCACTGGCCAACCAATTGCCTCCTTGTGTAGTAGGCTAGCAATCTTCCTGTTCATGAGCTATAGTCAGTTCATGCAATAAACTGGAAGAGGATTTAGATAAGCAGGTGAAAGCAAAGCCGCAGTTGTGTTATGTTAGAATACTTTATGGATATTAGGTTCTTCACCGTGTGCCAAAATGGTTTGCCTGAAAGATGAAGGGATTATGGGAATGGAATTTTCATTGTTGACATTTTCAGCTGTGAGACAGATGTCCTAACAGGCATGTGTGTGTGCATGCACAAACAGACACATACACACAAACACACACACATTTTGCCGAATCTTAAACAAAATAGTTACCGTTTGAAAAATACAACATTGAGAATTAGTAGTGTTCCAGCAGTCATAATGAAGTTCAGGAGGAAAAATGAGAGAAAGGAGGGTACTAGAGAGAGGGAATGAAAGAAAAGAAGGAGACAGGGAGAAGGAGAGCACAGAAACAGAAGCTGTTTTATAAATTGTTTAAGCCATGTTATGTGGAGCTATTCCACAAAATGCAGTGCCTGGATTAATGACCAGATAGAAAAGGCCTTGGAGTGATTGAAGACAGACATCTAGAGCAAATGGAAAGCAGACTAAGGGTTGGTGAGAAAAAGAAAAATATGTATTTAAATATGGAACAGGTAAAAGCACCTAGTAATTTAAAACTGACAGTGAGCACTGCCCTCAAATGGAATCATTTTGTATGAGACTTTGATGTATGCCTGAGATCAAGTGTTCTGAATTTAGAAGAAGAGCCTCAGAGTTAGAAAATTTGTAAAAATAGCAGGGTGAGGCGCTGTCTCATTATTTCAAACTTAAAGCTCTCAGAATTTGAAGAGCAATGGTAAACTGATAATCCAGACATTTCAGGACTACTGCACAGTGAAATAAAATGAAACATTTAAGAGATTCAGGTTTGAGATAAGATATTAAGCAAGAGATGAAACTTTTGCAACTCATCAAACTGTGCTAAAGAATTTAAGTCAAAGCAGAAATTCTGGGACTCCAGCAGGATTTTTCTTAACACGCCACTGAAGTGATCCGAACAAGGAGTGAGGATTTATGGTAAAAAATCTGGAATAGGCTGAACTGGATCGTGTTCTGCACGATCAGTGCTCAGTAAGTGCTCAGTAAGTATGATGGATTGATTGATTTAAAATAAAGCTATTGAGATATGCAAAGTGATGGAAACTAACTTTTTAATATATTCATTTGTTGGTATTAATAGAAAGATTCTGTGACAAAAGGTAACCAAAATGAATACAGATGGATCAGAGAAGAAAACATGACAGTACAGTGAGACTGAAAATCACTTTAAATTGTAAAAAAAGGTGGGAGGAGCCACTGATCATAAAGACGTTTTGCATTTAGAAAAACATTACTGCTGCAAAATATAGTCATTTTTCATAAATTTGGAAAGGCAAAAGAAATCCAGAAATCCAAAAGAATCAGCTAGCAATCAATTGCCCCCCAAAACCCTACAGCCCGTTTTTATCAATTTAACACAGAAAATAAAAATAGAAACCATGATTATTTAAAGATGGATATATTGGAAGAACATACAAGAACTGGTGGAAATAGTCCAAATTGGGATTCAAGATAACACTATTTGGAACTGAAGTAGAATTATTGCTAAATCTAAATAAACTATTTAGGTTTATTAGACATTAAACTGAAACTCAAATTATGACAATTTGGAGAGTATACTCATGTCAATAATATAAATAGCCTTCCAACCTTCCAACTGGGTGATATTCCAGTAATAATAATAATAATAATAATAATGGCATTGTTTAAGTGCTTACTATGTGCCAAGCGCTATTCTAAGCGCTGGAGTAAAATCAGGTTGTCCCACGTGGGGCTCACAGTCTTCTTCCCCATTTTACAGATGAGGCAACTGAGGCATAGAGAGGAGAAGTGATTTGCCCAAGGTCACACAGCTGACAAGCAGCAGAGCCAGGATTAGAACCCACGACCTCTGACTCCCAAGCCAGGGCTCTTGCCACTGAGTCACACTGCTTCTCAAGAAGCATGCACCCAAGAAGACTCACAGGCGACTGTGAATCGCAAACCATATTTTTGATTATACAAGCACCATTAATTCCAGGAGCAATTCATTCATTCATTCATTCATTCAATCGTATTTATTGAGCACTTACTGTGTGCAGAGCACTGTACAAAGCGCTTGGGAAGTACAAGTTGGCAACATATAGAGACGGTCCCTACCCAACAGTGGGCTCACAGTCTAGAAGGGGTAAATTCCCTTCTAATTCCCCCCAAAGCATTTAGTCTCCTCACTTTCAACATCACTTGCTTCAGATGACCTTGCCAATTACTTTGTCAACAAAACTGAAGCTATGAGATGTGAGCTTCTCCCAGATTCCACCTCACCAACTTCTTCCCACCCTTACATCTCCTGTCTCACACCTTCCCAGTCATCTTTCAGGAGATCTCTCACCATGACCCCATCCCTTCTCACCTTCCCAGAACATTTGCATCCTTTCTTTTCTTTCCCCAACTGCCATTTTCCACCACTCCCTCTGACTCCTCCCACTCTTTGTTCAAAAACGGTCACAGATTTTCCCACACCCAAAGAATACCTTCTTGTACCTTCCAGCTATTCCTCCCGCCACCACCTCTTTACTCTCATTCTTGTCCAAGCTCCTTAAGCTGTTTGTACACACACAACTTTCTTCCTGATCCTTGGTGACTTGGTTACGGTCCCCTTCACTCATTCATTCATTCATTCAATCGTATTTATTGAGCGCTTACTGTGTGCAAAGCACTGTACTAAGCGCTTGGGAAGTACAAGTTGGCAACATACCGAGACGGTCCCTACACAACAATGGCCTCACAGTCTAGAAGGGGGGAGACAGACAACAAAACAAATCATATTAACAAAATAAAATAAATAAAATAGTAAATATGTACAAGTAAAATAGAGTAATAAATCTGTACAAATATATATACAGGTGCTGTGGGGAGGGGAAGGAGGTAAGGCGGGGGGATGGGGAGGGGGAGAGGAAGGAGGGGGCTCAGTCTGGGAAGGCATCTTGGAGGATGTGAGCTCTCAGTAGGGCTTTGATGGGAGGAAGAGAGCTAGCTTGGCGGATATGCGGAGGGAGGGCATTCCAGGCCAGGGGGAGGACGTGGGGGAGGACGTGGCCCGGGGGTCGACGGTGGGACAGACGAGAACGAGGCACAGTGAGGAGGTTAGCAGCAGAGGAGCGGAGGGTGTGGGCTGGGCTGTAGAAGGAAAGAAGGGAGGTGAGGTAGGAGGGGGCGAGGTGATGGAGAGCCTTGAAGCTGAGAGTGAGGAGTTTTTGCCTGATACGTAGGTTGATTGGTAGCCACTGGAGATTTTTGAGGAGGGGAGTAACATGCCCAGAGCGTTTCTGCACAAAGATGATCCGGGCAGTAGCTTGAAGTATAGATTGAAGTGGGGAGAGACAGGATGGGAGATCAGAGAGGAGATCTGATGCAGTAATCCGGTCGGGATAGGATGAGAGATTGACTTCTACTGAAGGTTGAAAATTTCAGGATATAGAGATAATTAGAGATACATTGGTTTGTTGAACCACAAGGATAATCAGCTGAATCTTCCACTTCAGAACTAGCCTAGATGTGTCTCCCAAGTAGTTAACCATGTTCCCACATATTGCCTTATATATCATCATCAATAGTATTTACTGAGCACTTACTATGTATAAAGCACTCCTGAACCACATGTGCCGGGGACTGGAACCCCATTGGCTCTTTCTCCTCATGTGACCAAGTGACATCATGTGGGCATGCTATCTGACATGAACACATTGCATCGTCTGCATGGCAAAGAAGAGAGCATTCTCTGAGGGTGTACTCATTCTGGACCTGATCTACATCTATTCATTCATTCACTCAATCGTATTTACTTAGCGCTTACTGTTTGAAGAGCACTGTACTAAGTGCTTGAGAAGTACAAATCAGGAACATAGAGAGACGGTCCCTACCCAACAA
This sequence comes from Tachyglossus aculeatus, assembly GCF_015852505.1. Taxonomy (NCBI): domain Eukaryota; kingdom Metazoa; phylum Chordata; class Mammalia; order Monotremata; family Tachyglossidae; genus Tachyglossus; species Tachyglossus aculeatus. Next base: position 41,287,454 of record NC_052066.1, read on the forward strand.
CGGGCTCACAGTCTGACCCAGAGGAATGGACTGGGCCCTGCTAAAGCTACACTTTTAGGGTCATCAGTGACCTCCTCCTTGCCAACCTTAGGGGACTGTATTCTAACCCAATCCTCCTCAACCTCTTGATTACCTTTAACACTATGGATCACTCCTTCCTCTTTAACTTTGCTTTTAGAGACCCATTTGACTCCAGATTTTCCTCTTCCCTTTAGAGGTGTTCTTCAGCTCTTTTCCTGCCTCTTCTGTCGCCTCTGATCCCAAGCTACGTGTCCCTATCTTAAGCCACCCTTTTCTTTTTCATTTCACGCTCACTCCCTTGGGCCCCTTATCTACTCAAGTTGCTCAACTATCACTTCTATGGGGATGACTCCCAGACCTCTGTGAGCCTGTCTTCTAGACTGTGAGCCAGTTGTTGGGTAGGGATTGCCTCCATCTGCTGCCGAATTGTGCTCAGTACAGTGCTCTGCACACAGTAAGTGCTCAATAAATACGATTGAATGAATGAATGAATGAACTTCTCTCCTTTCTCCACTGCAGTCCAGCAAAACACCCGGTAACTGCTGCTTTCCTTACCCACCCTGAGGATCTCTGGTTGTGAGTGAGCTGAGAATAAAAGTTGCCTGCCTCATGCCCTCGGCCCCTCTCCACTGTGACTGAGGAAAGAAATCAGGGACTACCAAATCCCCTCCCAGCACCAAGGGTCCCTGCTCCAGACATGCTCAGTGTTCTGCACGAAGAAAGCATGCAATAAAAGCTATTAAATACATTCTATCCAATGCAATATTGTAGTATGGTGAAAACGTGAGAAAGAATGAAGGTATAAAAATTGGAGAAGACGGAAATAAAATTTAAATAGAAGTAGATTTTAAGCTGATCAATGAGCCTGGAGGATTGATGAAACTGATCAAAGTGTTAATAATAATGATTATAATAACTATGGTATTTGTTAAGCTAAGCACTGTTCTAAGCCAAGGGGTAGACAGAAGGTAATCAGGTTAGACACAGTCCCTTTCCCACATGGGGCTCACAGACAATCTCCATTTTACAGGTGAGGTGACTGAGGCACAGAGGAGTTATGCAACTTGCCCAAGGTCACACAGCAGACATATGGCACAGCCAGGATTAGAGTCCACCTCTTCTGACTCCCAGGCCCGTGCTCTTTCCACTAGGCCACACTGCTTCTCTATGTGTTAAAATTATAGCAAAATCACATATGTAAATCATATGGGTGTACTAATCAATCAGTGGTATTTATTGAGTATTTACTGTGTGCAGAGCACTATACTAAGCACTCGGGAGACTAGAACATAATGGAGTTGGTATTAAATACTTTTATAAATTTATCATAAGGAAGAAGTATATCCACTTTTCAGAGGTAGGAAAATTTTAGCGACAGCAAAGGTGATAGGAAGTGCAGGAGCAAGGAAAAAGCAATCACAGTTGTCATCTAAATGGGTGAAATCATATCACTAAATCGTTTGTCATATAAAATTGGAAGTCCTGACATCAGAAAATAAACATTTGTTTCACTGAAACTCTAGTGATTCCTATTATTACTGAGGAATACAACTACTGTTCATTTTAAGGTGTGATTGAAGTGGATACTCATGACTATAATTAAGTACAAAAATTTGCACTGCAGAAACCCAGCATTGTGTTAATAAGATACTTAATAAAGTTCTCTTTTTTTCTTTTATGAAATTCATATCCATTCAAGTAGAATGCATCTTACAGCTTTAGAACAGAGAGAATGTGTCTTCAAGACTTGCTTTATAAAGTTCTAAAAGTGGCTTTCCCATCTTTAATTCCTTTTCTTTCTCTCAAAAGCTTAATTGGTGAATTTGCCATCATTTCTATGGCAATATTCCTTGAACTTGAAATCATTTTACTAATACTGTAATGGTTCTCACCATTTGTTACTTGCCTTGTATTTTCTTTACCTACTGAATAATACACTGGGATTTAAAATCATATTAACCTTCTTTAGGTTTTTCACACATTTACATGTTAATGAAAAAATATGGTGAATGGCATATGTGATAACCTCACATTTACAGTTGCTTATTGGAGAACTGGCATAGCTCATTGTCCTCATTTCTTTACTTGTCTCCTGCTTTACTGAAGGTTGAAAATTTCAGGATATACAGATAATACTGTATATTGGTTTGTTGAACCACAAGGATAATCTGCTGAATCTTGTACTTCAGAACTAGCCTAAATGTGTCTCCCAAATAGTTAACCATGTTCCCACATATTGCCTTATATATCATCATCAATAGTATTTACTGAGCACTTACTATGTGTAAAGCACTGTACTAAGTGCTTGGGAGACAACAACATGACAGAGTTGTTAGACACATTCCCTTTCCATAATGAGTTTACAGTCTAGAAGACTAGGCTATCCCCATGATACTCCTGCACAAATGTAAAGAAGTTGAGAATAAACATTTATCCTCAATTTATAGTTGGGAAAACTGAGTCAGATCATTTAAATGCCTTATGCTAGGTTTGGACACAAATCTGTTATTTATTTATTTTACACTAATGTCTGTCTCCCACTCTAGGCTGTAAACTCATTGTGGGTAGGAATGTGCCTACTCATTAATAATAATAATAACAATGGCATTTGTTAAGCGCATAGTATGTGCCAGGCACGGTACTAAGCATTGGGGTGAATACAAGCAAATTGGGTTGGACACAGTCCCTGTTCCACAGGTGGCTCACAGTCTCCATCCCCATTTTATAGATGACAGAACCGAGGCCCAGAGAAGGGAAGAGACTTGCCCAAGATCACAAGCAGACAAGTGGAAGAGCTGGAATTAGAACTCATGACCTTCTGACTCCCAGGCCCGTGTACTCTGCCAAGCACTTAGTACAGTGCTTTGCAAACAGTAAGTGCTCAATAACTATGACCGCTATCTTGCTGGTTCAATCTCTCATCTTATCCCGACTGGATTACTGCATCAGCCTCCTCTCTGGTCTCCCATCCTCCTGTCTCTCTCCACTTCAGTTTATACTTCACTCTGCTGCCCGAATTATCTTTACGCAGAAATGCTCTGGGCATGTTACTCCCCTCCTCAAAAATCTCCAGTGGCTGCCTGTCAATCTACGCATCAAGCAAAAACTCCTCACTCTCGGCTTCAAGGCTCTCCATTACCTCGCCCCCTCCTACCTCACCTCCCTTCTCTCCTTCTCCAGCCCAGCCCGCACCCTCCGCTCCTCTCTGTCCGCTAACCTCCTCACCGTACCTCGTTCTCACCTGTCCCGCCATCGACCCCCGGCCCACGTCCTCCCCCTGGCCTGGAATGTCCTCTCTCCACACATCCACCAAGCTAGCTCTCTTCCTCCCTTCAAAGCCCTACTGAGAGCTCACCTCCTCCAAGAGGCTTTCCCAGACTCAGCACCCTTTTTCCTCTCATCTTCATTCCCCCTGCCCTACTTCCTTCCCCTCCCCAAAGCACCTGTATATATGTTTGTACATATTTATTAATCTATTTATTTTACTTGTACATATTTACTATTCTATTTATTTTGTTAATGATGTGCATCTAGCTTTAATTCTATTCTGATGACCTGACACCTGTCTACATGTTTTGTTTTGTTGCCTGTCTCCCACTTCTAGACTGTGAGCCCGTTGTTGGGTAGGGACCGTCTCTATATGTTGCCAACTTGTACTTCCCAAGCGCTTAGTACAGTGCTCTGCACACAGTAAGTGCTCAATAAATACGACTGAATGAATGAATGAATGAAATCTCTCCTACTTTAGTGGGCAGCCTCTGTTCTGACACAGCATTTCGTCAGGAAGTTAAATGTTTAATATGTTCAAGTACGAGAACTATCTATATTTTTATTTATTTATACTAATGCCTGCTTACTTGTTTCGAGATCTGTCCTCCCCCCCCCACCCCCACCCCCACCCCCACCTCCATACTGTAAACCCGTTGTGGGCTGGGATTATCTCTCTTTATTGCTTTATTGTACTTTCCAAGTGCTTAGTACAGAGTTCTGTGCAAAGTAAGAGCTCAATAAATACGACTGAATAACTATAGATGAGAAAGCCCCTGTTCAAGTTCACTTCAAAGCTTGTTATCAAAGCTTCCCTAGCCAGCCAGCGCAAACATTAGGAATAACACAGCAAGATACAATCTTTTCAATCTTCTGTGTGCCCATAGTGGCCGGACCATGCATCCCGCATTGATCTTTTCAGCTATACGCTGTTATCAACAAGGAGGGGGAAAATAAGTTAACCGGTGTAAACCGGCCGCAGGGTTCTCGAACCCGAGGTGGTGACGCAGATAGGAAAAATGACTCGGAGACATGAGTTCAGATAGAGCAGTTGAGGTAGGATCCTGCTCGCTCGTTCACCTCCCGAGAGGCACGAGTTAAGAACAATCCCGATGCCAGCCGCTTCTTCCCTTTTCTTTGGTTCCCCATCAATCAATCAATCGTATTTATTAAGGGTTTACTGTGTGCACAGCACTGTACTAAGCGCTTGGGAAGTACAAGTTGGCAACATATAGAGACAGTTCCTACCCAACAGTGGGCTCACAGTCTATAAGGGGGAGACAAAAAACAAAACCAAACATATTAACAAAATAAAATAAATAGAATAGATATGTACAAGTAAAATAAATAGAGTAATAAATATGTACAAACATATATACATATATACAGGTGCTGTGGGGAAGGGCAGGAGGTAAGACAGTGGGGATGGAGAGGGAGACGAGGGGGAGAGGAAGGAGGGGACTCAGTCTGGGAAGGCCTCCTGGAGGAGGTGAGATCTCAGTAGGGCATCGGAGCTATCGGAGCTACACAAAGGATTGCCGGGCCCACGAAACTTTGGCACCCTGTTGTCAGGGGATGTTATCAGGAGACATCGCCCACACAGGATGGGGTCATCTCAGACAGGGCGTAGCCACTTTGATCAGTGTCAGCCCTCCTCGATTACAGGATCTTCCACGAGGCCGAGGCCGCGCCTATTCCGCACACATCCTGTCGTTGAGCCTTGCACACAATGGAGTCGATTGTGCTAAGCCTTTAGGGAAAATGCAGTCAATGCCGCTTCTGCTGGAGTATGCGGCTACGGTGGACAACAGAGCACACTTATAGATGATCACCCTTATATACCTCTGTTTTTAAAATGGTATTTATTGAGTGCTTACTTTGTGTCAAGGACTGTTCTAACTGCTAGGGTAGATAAAAGTTCATCAGTGTAGTGAGCCCACAGGAGGCTGTTTTATGAGTGACTGTTTTTGATTCTGTCAACAAGAAACGGCAAAGAACGAATGTGAGAAGGAACTAGGCTGCTCTGCTCCAGGACGGATCATTGTAAAGCCGGCCCGTGGGGCGAAGTGTAGGAGAAAGTGTGGCTTTCTGTCCCTTCTCAGGGATGGGCCTCTACTAATCAGCAACTGTTAAATAGAGCCACCGTGATGTCCAAAGCTGATAAAAGGCGGTTACTCTGAACGCGGGAGGAAAAGGAGGTTGCGGAGATTTGTGTCAGAAGTCTGCACCACCAGCCCGGACTCAAGCGCAACCTTCCCGAGCCGGCAGGAACTTCTCTAAACTCTTCCGACGTGGGATCATATGCACGGACTAGGTGAAACTACCGGATAAGTAGCTACATTTGTTGTAGTGTGTGTGAGTGTGTGTATGTGTCACTCCCCTGAAATTAGATTAGGAATTGAGTAAAGCTTTCCACAGTATATACTGGGTGGTTTGGTTTTCACTTTGAGCTTGTCACAGACTGACCGGTCGAGGAAATTCCTGGTCGATACGTTTGATTAGCAGAACCACCCTGATTACGAGAAGCAGCGTGGCTCAGTGGAAAAAAAACGGGCTTTGGAGTCAGAGGTCATGGGTTCAAATCCCACTCCGCAAATTGTCAGCTGTGTGATTTGGGTCAAGTCACTTAACTTCTCTGTGCCTCAGTTACCTCATCTGTAAAATGGGGATTAAGACAGTGAGCCCCCTGTGGGACAACCTGATCACCTTGTAACCTCCCCAGCTCTTAGAACAGTGCTTTGCACATAGTAAGCGCTCAACAAATGCCATCATTATTTATTAGGGTCCGGGGATCGTGACAATCAGGTTGGACAAAGTCCCTGTCCTACATGGGACTTAGTCGAAGTCTGAAGGAGGAGGAGGATTTAATCACCATTTAACAGATGACGTTACTGAGGCACAGAGAGGTTGAGTCACTTGCCCAAGGTCACACAGCATGCAATAGGTAGAGCCGGAAATAGAACCCAGGTCCTCAAACTCCCAGGCCCACGCTCTTTCTCTTAGGCTATGCCGCTTCTAATAAGCAGGACAGATATTATGCAGGACAGTGTATATATCCAGCATTGTCACTTGTTCACTTTTCACAAGCTAGAAGAGAAAAAGTCCACTATGGCACACTTCCAACATGCAGTGGAAAGCTTGAGGCTGTCAAGCATGTTCCCCTGCAGTTAAAAGAAAAAAAAAAGGCCAGAACAGCACTTTAGAGTAATAGCGGCTGGAAGTAATGTTGAGGTTTTCCCCTTATTTGCTGGCCTTATGAAAAAGGGTTTAAACCAATCCATCCTATGGCTTCACCCACTAAGAATTACGTGTTTTTGTGTGCAAAAAAGTCAAAGGATCAACCTAGTTAGTCACCAGAAGATAAATGCTGACGGAAATATCATTCCTTGTACTTTCTCTCTCTTTCTAATTGAAGGTCTTTCAATGGTTGACCTGGTATAAATTTATAACAGCCTATCTGCTCAGAAGTAAATCTGCATACATATTTTATTGAGTCATCTTTAAAAGAGCTGAACTGGTTCTGTTTACTCTGATGAGAAAAGCTGCAAAAATGTAGAATGAAAAGAGCTGGCACACAAAATGTCTCACCTTTGTACACAGGCACTTGAGAAGATTTGATTTGTGTGGTCAGTCAAGAAAAGCCAATGTTTCCGCCCTCTTGCTTTCAGTGGCTCTGTCAGTAGGTCAATAGTCACTGCACCATAAACCTTGAGACCAGGAAATGGCTGTTACCATTTCAATAAGACCCAAGTTATCAAACAGATGGCATCCATGGTTCTGAAGGAGATAGGTGCATTTATTTGCTTGTTATTATTTTTTTTTCCCTTGTAATTCTCCTCGCCCAGACTGTGAGCTCATTGTGGGCAGGGAATATGTCTGTTTTAGTGTTATAACTCGATCTCACCTCTCTCACTACCAACCCATGGCCCAAATTCTCCCGCTGGCCTGGAACTCCCTCCCTCTTCATATTCAAATGACCACCCACTTCAAAGCCCTAATAAAAACACATCTCCTCCAAGAGGGTTTCCCCGACTAAGCTCTCATTTCCTCTATTTTCCCCATACTTGTTTCTGTATCCTTTAAGCACTTGATAATCACTCTATTCCCAGCCCCATAATATTTATATACATATCCCTCTAGGCTGCCCCTTCCCCTATTTGTAATTTGTTTAGTGTTTGGGACTGTAAGTTCCTTGTGGGCTGGGATCAAGACTGTAAACTCGTTGTGGACAGGGAATGTGTCTATTTATTGTTATATTGTAATCTCCCAGGTGCCCAATACAGTGCTTGGCACACAGCAAACGCTCAATAAATATGGTTGACTGACTACCAACTATAATAATAATAATGATGGTATTTGTTAAGCGCTTACTATGTGCAAAGCACTGTTCTAAGCGCTGGGGGGATACAAGGTGATCAGGTTGTCCCACGTGGGGCTCACAGTCTTAATCCCTATTTTACAGATGAGGGAACTGAGGCACAGAGAAGTTAAGTGACTTGCCCAAAGTCACACAGCTGACAATTGGCAGAGCTGGGATTTGAACCCATGACCTCTGACTCCAAAGCCCGTGCTTTTTCCACTGAGCCACGCTGCTTCTCTGTATTGTATTATATTGTATTTTTATTCTTTTATATATATTATTATATTATATTATATTATATATTATTATTATATTATATTATATTATATTATATTATATTATATTATATTAATTACTGTATTGTATTCTGCCCCAAGAGCTTAGTACAATGCTCTTCACACTGTGATCATTTAAGAAATACAATTGGTTGATTGAGCTTGCTCTAACTCACGGTTATTATTATATTATATTATATTATATTATATTATATTATATTATATTATATATTACTGAATTGTATTATTCTGCCCCAAGAGCTTAGTACAGCCTCTGCACACTGTGATCATTTAAGAAATACAATTGGTTGACTGAGCTTGCTCTAACTCACTGTTACTACACATATAAGAAAACAGCTGCAACAGGGTCAAGTGATTTTTCTTAGATGACTGGTTCTATGTGCCAGGTTCCTCTGAGAATCTGGGAGTGAAAGGAAGAAGGTCTCTTTTTTTTACCCCGGAAAATCTGCCCTGGTGAAAACAGAAAGCATGGTGCAAAACAAAATGTGAATTTTATTAAGGCATTTGTTTTCAAGGTCTTCCTTTATGCTGTCGAGTTGTTTCAGACACATAGCAACACCATGGACACATTTCTCCCAGAATACCCAGCTCTCCATCTGCAATCATTCTGGTAGTGTATCCATAAAGTTTTTTTGGTAAAAATATGGAAGTGATTTACCATTGCCACCTTCTGTGCAATAATAATAATAATAATAGCATTTATTAAGTGCTTACTGTGTACAAAGCACTGTTCTAAGGGCTGGGGTAGATACAAGGTAATCAAGTTGCCCCATGTGGGGCTCACAGACTTAATCCCCATTTTACAGATGAGGTAACTGAGGCACAGAGAAGTCAAGTGACTTGCCCAAAGTCACACAGCTGACAAGTGGCAGAGCTGGGATTTGAACCAATGACCTCTGACTCCAAAGCCCGTGAACTTGAGTCTCCCGCTTCGACTCTCTCTTATGCCACTGCTGCCCAGCATGGGTGAGTTTTGACTTGTAGCAGATTGCCTTCCACTTACTAGTCATTGCCCAAGCTAGGAATGGAATGGAAAGGCATCTGCTTGACTCTCCCTCACATAGCTGAGATTGGTAGAGTACCAGAAACTTTCCAGGTGCGACCCTGAGGGGATGTTTTCAAGGTAATTGGACTCAAATCCTCCTATGTTGGAAGAAGAATGGAGGCTATGCACTGTACTAAGTGCTTGGGAGAGTTCAATACAACAAACACATTCCCTACCCAAAGTGAGCTCACTGTTGCTTTATTGTCCTCATCTGTAAAAACGGGGATTTAATACCTGAGTTTACTCCTACTTAAACTATGAGCCTCACCTGGGACAGGGACTGTGTCTGACCTGATTACCTTAAATCTACACCAGCACTTAGGACAGTTCTTGCATAGTAAGCACTTAAAAACCCTTATTTTTAATTCTTCTTCTTCTTGTCATTATTATTAATGTGTCCACCACCAAACTAAGCCCTTGGGAGCATAAAATAGAGTTTGTAGATACAATCCCTGCCCCCAAGGTGCTAACAATCATTTTATTTCCTTAATACCCATCCAGAAAACTGTAGCAGTGTGGTTTAGTGGAATGAGCCTGGGCTTGGGAGTCAGAGGTCATGGGTTCTAATCCAACTTTTGCCACTTGTCAGCTGTGTGACTTTGGGCAAGTCACTTCAATTCTCTGGGTCTCAGTTCCCTCATCTGTAAAATGGGGATGAAGCCTGTAAACCCTACGTGGAACATCCTGATTACCCCAGTTCCTCCCCCTCCTCCTTCCCTGACCCCCAACGATCTGGCCTCCTACTTCATTAACAAAATTAAATCCATCAGTTCTGACCTCCCCAAAGTCACTGCCCCACCTTCTCCAACGCCCCGGCTGTCAACACTTTCTGCTACTCTCCCATCCTTCCCAGCAGTATTCTCAGAGGAGCTTTCCTCCCTCCTCTCAAGTGGTACTCCGGCCACCTGTGCTTCTGACCCCATTCCCTCTCATCTCATGAAATCTCTCGCTCCATCCCTTCTCCCCTCCTTAACTTCCATCTTCAACCGCTCACTCTCCACTGGTTCCTTCCCCTCTGCCTTCAAACATGCCCATGTCTCTCCCATCCAAAAAAAACCCTCTCTTGACCCCACCTCACCTTCTAGTTATCGCCCCATATCCCTCCTACCATTCCTTTCCAAACTCCTTGAACGAGTTGTCTACACGCGCTGCCTCGAATTCCTCAACACCAACTCTCTCCTCGACCCCCTCCAGTCTGGCTTCCGTCCCCTACATTCCACGGAAACTGCCCTCTCAAAGGTCACCAGTGACCTCCTGCTTGCCAAATCCAATGGCTTATACTCTATCCTAATCCTCCTCGACTTCTCAGCTGCCTTTGACACTGTGGACCACCCCCTTCTCCTCAACATGCTATCTAACCTTGGCTTCACAGACTCCGTCCTCTCCTGGTTCTCCTCTTATCTCTCCAGTAGTTCATTCTCAGTCTCTTTTGCAGGCTCCTCCTCCCCCTCCCATCCCCTTACTGTGGGGGTTCCCCAAGGTTCAGTTCTCGGTCCCCTTCTGTTCTTGATCTGCACTCACTCCCTTGATGACCTCATTCGCTCCCACGGCTGCAACTATCATCTCTACGCTGATGACACCCAAATCTACATCTCTGCCCCTGCTCTCTCCCCTTCCCTCCAGGCTCGCATCTCCTCCTGCCTTCAGGACATCTCCATCTGGATGTCTGCCCGCCACCTAAAACTCAACATGTCCAAGACTGAACTCCTTGTCTTCCCTCCCAAACCCTGCCCTCTCCCTGACTTTCCCATCACTGTTGACGGCACTACCATCCTTCCTGTCTCACAAGCCCACAACCTTGGTGTCATCCTCGACTCTGCTCTCTCATTCTCCCCTCACATCCAAGCCGTCACCAAAACCTGCCAGTCTCAGCTGCGCAACATTGCCAAGATCCGCCCTTTCCTCTCCATCCAAACCGCTACCCTGCTCGTTCAAGCTCTCATCCTATCCCGTCTGGACTACTGCATCAGCCTTCTCTCTGATCTCCCATCCTCGTGTCTCTCCCCACTTCAATCCATACTTCATGCTGCTGCCCGGATTGTCTTTGTCCAGAAACGCTCTGGGCATGTTACTCCCCTCCTCAAAAATCCCAAGTGGCTACCAATCAATCTGCGCATCAGGCAGAAACTCCTCACCCTCGGCTTCAAGGCTCTCCATCACCTCGCCCCCTCCTACCTCAATGCCCTTCCCTCCTTCTACAGCCCAGCCTGCACCCTCCGCTCCTCTGCTGCTAATCTCCTTACTGTGCCTCGTTCTCGCCTGTTCCGCCGTCGACCCCCGGCCCACGTCATCCCCCTGGCCTGGAATGCCCTCCCTCCGCACATCCACCAAGCTAGCTCTCTTCCTCCCTTCAAGGCTCTATTGAGAGCTCACTTCCTCCAGGAGGCCTTCCCAGACTGAGCCCCCTCCTTCCTCTCCCCCTCGCCCCCCCTCTCCATCCCCCTGTCTTACCTCCTTCCCTTCCCCTCAGCACCTGTATATATGTTTGTACATATTTATTACTCTATTTATTTTATTTTGTTAGTGTGTTTGATTTTGTTCTCTGTCTCCCCTTTCTAGACTGTGAGCCCACTGTTGGGCAGGGACTGTCTCTATATGTTGCCAACTTGTACTTCCCAAGTGCTTAGTACAATGCTCTGCACACAGTAAGCGCTCAGTAAATACGATTGATTGATTGATTGTATGTGGTACAGGAGGGAGGGAAGAACAGTGCTTTGCACATAGTAAGTGCTTAACAAATGCCATTAGTATTATTATTATTATTGTTATGCATCAGGGACAAATCAATTGCTAAAACACAATCGAGAGAATAGTAGGTCAGGTGTGCTGCTAGTCACCCACGGTAGGACTAAGTGGTTGGAGTTTACTCTTGGAAGCAAGAGCCAGATCATAGCATCACTGTGCCTGAGGAGAGGGCTCTCCACATCCTCCCCAACTCTCTCCCAATCCCCTGACCTCCCTCCTTGTATGACAGGTCAACTCTCTTTCCCTTTCAGAAACAACCTGCTCAGTGTGTCATTTGTAAATGCCAGTGGTGAAAAAACTACCTACTTCTCTCACAGCAAGTCCTTCTACTTGCATGGAAAGAAACTAGATGAGCTGTTTGGTCATTCAAATACTGGAGAAGCAGCATGGCATAGTGGATAGAGCCCGAGCTGGGGAGTCAGAAGGTAATGGGTTCTAATCCCAGCTCTGCCACTTGTCTGCTGTTGGACCCTGGGCAAGTCTTTTCACTTCTCTGGGCCTCAGTTATCTCATCTGTAAAATGGGCACTGAGACTCAGCCCATGTGGAGCAGGGACTGTGTCCAACCTGAATAGCCTCTATCCACTCCATCGCTTAGTACAGTGCCTGGCACATAGTAAGCACTTATCAAATACCGCAATCATCATCATCATCTTCACATAGTGGATAGAGCATGGGACTGGGAGTCAGATGGTCATGGGTTCTAATCCTGGCTTCACCACTTGTCTGCTGTGTGACCTTGGTCAAATCACTTTAGTTCTCTGTGCCTCAACTACCTCTTCTGTAAAATGGGGATTGAGATTGTGAGCCCATGTGGGACAGGGACTGTGTCCAACCTGAATAGCCTCTATCCACTCCATAGCTTAGTGAAGTGCCTGGCACATAGTAAGCACTTATCAAATACCACAATCATCATCATCATCATCATGGCACAGTGGATAGAGCATGGGACTGGAAGTCAGATGGTCATGGGTTCTAATCCTGGCTCCACCAGTTGTCTGCTGTGTGACCTTGGTCAAGTCACTTTACTTCTCTGTGCCTCAACTACCTCTTCTGTAAAATGGGGATTGAGACTGTGAGCCCCATGTGGGATAGGGACTGTGTCCAACCCGATTTGCTAACCCAGCACTCAGTACAGTGCCTCGCAAGTAGGGAACACTTAACAAATACAATTATTATTACTTTTATTAATAGCATTACATTTAGAAATCCCTAATAGTATAATTTATAGTCTTGCTGCCTTTCAGTTCCTTGTAGGCAGGTAATGTGTCTACCATCTTTGTTGTACTCTCCCAAGAACTTAGTACCATGTTCTGCACATAGTAAGCACTTGATAAATACCACTGATTGATTGATTTTGTGGAATTTCGGACTGGTAGAAGACCCAGACTCCAGGCCCATTTTTATGTCTGGTGACTCCTTGAGAGACTTCACCAGTGGGAGGCTTGGTTTTTCCAAAGACAAAATAATAGTTCTGAATTCACCAAGGGGCTGTGAAGGTTTTAGAAACAATAAACATAAAGCATTTTGAATGCATTCTGATGCAAATTTTTTTGAATTTGAGTGGGTAAAAAGAAATTTGACTACATGAATTCATAGCTTTTTTGGAGTGACTGGGCAGTCTCATAAGTCTCTAGGCCCCGATCTGGAGGAGAAGCAAAAGAAACCTCAGCACTATGAGCCGGTTGGAACACCTTCATCCCTGATGGAGTGGTAAAGCCCTAATCCTCTGGTAGGGTCAAATCCAGTCTCCGGTGAGTTCAGATAATGGTAACTCTCAGAGGACTCAGTGGAAAACTAAGGCTTTTCCCACCCTGTCTGTCAGGAGTTATCATTCCCTTCGGCACTAATGGGCTACTTTGAATCCAGCAGTTGCTGTGGAGGAGATTCATTCATTCGATCGTATTTATTGAGCGCTTACTGTGTGCAGAGCACTGTACTAAGCGCTTGGGAAGTACAAGTTGGCAACATATAGAGACGGTCCCTACCCACCTACAGGCTCACAGTCTAGAAGGGGGAGACAGACGACAAAACAAAACGTGGACAGGTGTCAAGTCATCAGAATAAATAGAAATGAAGGTAGATGCACATCATTAAGAAAATATAGAATAGTAAATATGTATAAGTAAAATAAATAGAGTAATAAATCTGTACAAACATATATACAGGTGCTGTGGGGAGGGGAAGTAGGTAGGGCGGGGGGGTTCTGCGCATCAGGCAGAAACTCCTCACCCTCGGCTTCAAGGCTCTCCATCACCTCGCCCCCTCCTACCTCATCTCCCTTCTTTCCTTCTACAGCCCAGCCCGCACTCTCCGCTCCTCTGCTGCTAACCTCCTCACTGTGCCTCGTTCTCGCCTGTCCCACTGTCGACCCCCGGCCCACGTCCTCCCCCTGGCCTGGAATGCCCTCCCTCCGCACATCCGCCAAGCTAGCTCTCTTCCTCCCTTCAAAGCCCTACTGAGAGCTCACCTCCTCCAAGAGGCCTTCCCAGATTGAGCCCCTTCCTTCCTCTCCCCCTCGTCCCCCTCTCCATCCCCCTCATCTTACCTCCTTCCCTTCCCCACAGCACCTGTATATATGTATATATGTTTGTACATATTTATTACTCTATTTATTTATTTTACTTGTACATATCTATTCTATTTATTTTATTTTGTTAGTATGTTTGGTTTTGTTCTCTGTCTCTACATGTGACAGTGAGCCCACTGTTGGGTAGGGACTGTCTCTATATGTTGCCAACTTGTACTTCCCAAGTGCTTAGTACAGTGCTCTGCACACAGTAAGCACTCAATAAATACGATTGATGATGATGATAATGATGGAGGGGGGGCAGGAAAGGAAAAAGGGGGCTCAGTCTGGGAAGGCCTCCTGCAGGAGGTGAGCTCTCAGTAGGGCTTTGAAGGGAGGAAGAGAGCTAGCTTGGTGGATGTGTGGAGGAGATGAGTAGGACTGTAGGAATGACTGCTATTTGCTGTCCAGTGGCCTCCCAGCTGCTCCTGTCACTCACTGGTTAAAGTGATCCTTCCTACAAAGAGCAAGTTACTCTTTTGAGACATCTTCCCACCTTCCACCACTGGCTTCAAGGCCTCTACCAGCTTTCACCCCCTTACACAATTGCTTTCTCAGCCCACTCTTTCCAAGCAGTGTGGCCCTGTGGAAAGACCATGGGCCTGGGAGTCAGAGGACCTGGGTTCAAATTCTACCTCTGCCAATCATTCATTCATTCAATCGTATTTATTGAGCGCTTACTGTGTGCAGGGCACTGTACTGAGCACTTGGGAAGTAAAAGTTGGCAACAGAGATGGTCCCTATCCAACAACGGGCTCACAGTCTAGAAGGGGGAGACAGACAACAAAACAATACATGTGGACAGGTGTCAAGTCATCAGAATAAATAGAAATAAAGCTAGATGCACATCATAATTGCCTGCATTGTGACCTTGGGCAAGTCACTTAACTTTTCTGTGCCTCAGTTTCCTTAACTGTAAAATGGGGATTGAATACCTACCTATTCTACCCCCTACGTAGACTGTGAGCCCCATCCGGGACAGAAACTGTGTCTGACATAATTAACTTTTACCTACCCCAGCATTTAGAATAGTATTCAATATATAGTAAGCGCTTAATGCCATAAAAAACATTATCTAACTCTGCTTTATTCTTGACTCTCTTATCTCTGACCCTTTGTTCATACTTTTCTTCCACCTGGAATTCTCTCCCTTTCCATATATCCCAGAATTCAGCTCTCCCCATTGTCAAAGCCTGCTTAAAAAGCTCACCTCTTTGAGGAAGGTTTATCTAATTAATAATAATAATAATAATAATGGCATTCATTAAGCACTTACTATGTGCAAAGCACTGTTCTAAGCACTGGGGAGGTTACAAGGTGATCAGGTTGTCCCACTTGGGGCTCGCAATCTTAATCCCCATTTTACAGATGAGGTAACTGAGGCACAGAGAAGTTAAGTGACTTGCCCGAAGTCACACAGCTGGCAATTGGCAGAGCCGGGATTTGAACCCATGACCTCTGACTCCAAAGCCCGTGCTCTTTCCACTGAGCTATGCTGCTTCAATTAATTCCCAACATCCCAAATCATCTCAACTCAGCAGCCATCCCTCAGACTTATGTATTTATACCAATCACCATCCTGAGTCTTTGTATATTCAATTATTTATTCTATTTCATCTTGTCCTTCATGCTGCTACCTTTGATAAACTTGTCCTTCTTCTGTTTCAGCTATTGGTAAATACTTTATGTCTGCCTGCCTCCCACATTAGATTGTGAGCTCCTTGAGGAGAGGGAGCATATGTTTTGCTTTCTTTGTCATCTCCACAACACTTAGCACAGTGCTCTGCACTCATTCATTCAATCGTATTTATTGAGCACTTACTCTGTGCCGAGCAGTGTACTAAGCGCTTGGAAAGTACAATTCAGCACACCGGGCTTACAGTCTATAAGGCGGCAGAGAGACAACAAAAAAGGTAAATAGGCATAAATATAAATAAATAGAATTAAAGATATATACACATCAAAACAAGTAAACAGGCATCAATATAAATAAATGGAATTATAGATTTGTACATATATTCACAAGTGCTGTGGGGTGGGGAGAGGGGGTGGAGCGAAGGGAGCAAGTCGGGGTGATGTAGAGAGGAGGGGGAACTGAGGAAAAGGGGGGCTTAGTCTGGGAAGGCCTGTTGGAGGAGGTGACCCTTCAGTAGGTCTTTGAAGTGAGGGGAAGTGTGATTGGCGGATTTGATGAGGGAGGGCGTTCCAGGCCAGAGGTAGGACATGGGCCTTGGGTCTATGGTGGGACATGCGAGAATGAGGCACAGAGAGAAGGTTAGCACCAGAGGAGCGGAGTATGTGGGTTGGGATGTAGAAGGAGAGAAGGGAAGTGAGGTAAGAAGGGGGAAGGTGAAGGAGAGCTTTGAAGCCAGTAGTAAGGAGTTTTTTGTTTGATACAGATGTTAATAGGCAACCACTGGAGATTTTTTTGGGGTGGGGGGTGCATGGTGACATGCCCAGAACATTTCTGTAGAAAGATAATTTGGGCAGCAGAATGAAGTGTAGACTGAAGTGGGGAAAGACAAGAGGTTGAGAGGTCAGAAAGGAGGCTGATGCAGTAATCCAGTCAGGGTAGGATGAGTGATTGTACTAAAGTAGTAGTGGTTTGAATGGAGAGGAAAAGGCAGATCTTGGCGATGTTGTGAAAGTGAAACTGGCAGGCTTTGGTGATGGATTGTCTATGTAGAGTGAATGAGAAAGCAGAGTCAAGGAGGACACCAAAGTTGTGGGCTTGTGAGACGGAAAGTATGGTTGTGCCATCCACAGTGAAAGGAAAGTTAGGGAGAGGACAGGGTTGCGGGGGTGAGGAGGGGGGGAGATAAGGAGCTCTGTATTGGACATGTTGAGTTTGAGGTGGCAGGAGGACATCCAAGTAGAGATGTCCTGAAGGCAAGAGGAGATGCAAGCCCGGAGGGATGGAGAGAGACAGGGAAGGAGATATATATTTGGGTATCAATAAACAGCCAATGAATAAAGTGAAGGCACTTTATTCCAGGAGTCTTATCACATACTCTCTCTAGACTGTAAAATCATTCTAGACTGTAAGCTCACTGTGGGCAGGGAATATATCAGTTTATTGTTATATTGTACTCTCCCAAGCACTTAGTACAGTGCTATATACACAAAAAGCACTCAATAAATACCATTATATGAATGAGTGAATGAGTTTATTGCAGGCTCCATAGGAGCCATGGGTATAGATCTAGGTTGATCTTTATATGCAGAATGCTATATCCCTTGTAGACTGTGAGCCCGTTGTCTATATGTTGCCGACTTGTACTTCCCAAGCGCTTAGTACAATGCTCTGCACACAGTAAGTGCTCAATAAATACGATTGAATGAATGAATATGCAGAATACTGTAGGGAGAGTACAATCCTTTGCCACTTGTCTGCTGTGTGAACTTGGTCAAGTCACTTAACTTCTCAGCATCTCAGTTAACTCCTCTATGAAATGGCTGTTGAGACTGTGAGCCCCACATGGGACAGGGACTGTGTCCAACCCAATTTGCTTGTATCCACTCCAGTGCTTCATGCAGTGCTTGGCACATAGTAAATGCTTAACAAATGCCATAATTATTACTACATGTTCCCTGCCCATAATAAGTTTACAATGTAGAGAGTGATAAGTGGTTCAGATGGGAGGAGGCAGCCTTAGCTAACTCACTAGATGTCTTCATTGTGCTCATTGGGATAAAGTCCTCAGAGGGTGACAGCCATTTTTGGATGAAGGTTAGTGGCCATATCAGAAATGCTCTCAATTCAAAAATCATACATAGCAGTATATTATGTGTAGTCTCTGAAGAAGTAGATATCTAGGAAAACCTATCTGAAACTTGTTTTTTGCCTCCTTTATTGAATAAGGGGTAAAGAGATAAGGTAATTGTAGCTAGCAAACAGAGTCAAGAAAACAGGAGTTAAGTAGGCCAGGAGAATTATTTTAGGGGATGTAAACAGGAAATCTTTCTTAGCAGCAGTTAGTTTCAGTCTAAACACAAACTGGAGAATTGAATCAACAAACCTTCAATTAGAGGAATATATATCCTAATTTAGGAAAGGGGTTTAATACTAATTTAATAATGGAAACTTTTGTTTCTAAGACAAACCCGTAAGGTAGGCTGGTGTCATGGGGTGTTAATTAGGAGACGGGCAAGTAAATTAATGATCTCAATTTTGCCTTTCATTTAAAGGAATTGTTCCCTTGCCATGGGTTCCGCCACCCGTTTACAGTCTGCATTTAAAGGTGAGTAGATAGGGTGGATAGGAATCAAGAGGCTATAGTTCTTCTAACTGTTCAATGTTGTAGCTTCCCATCAATCCTGCACTGCAAAATAGTAGGAGATAAAATGAGATTATCCCACTGTGTTCTCTACTTTATCTAAACTCTGTGAGAGTATTGAGCCCGTAGGACCACTAGTGGATCGAAATGGATTAATAGAGCATCTCCCCTACCGCCTAACGTATTCCCAAGGAATGACTTTGGTCATGTGGAGAATGATTCAGCACCCCCAACTCTGCTATAGCATAGGTTTTCATTACATGACAGGCAGCGTGCTCTAGTGGAAAGAGCAATCAAATCAATCAGTGGTCTTTATTGAGCATTTCCTGTGTGTAAAGCATGGTACTAAGTGCTTGGGAGAGTACAATACGGAGTTGGTAAGAATAATAATAAAAATGGTATTTGTTAAGCACTTACTCTGTGCCAGGCACTATACTAAGCACTGGAGTGGATAGAAGCAAATTGGATTGGACACAGTCCCTGTCCCTCGCGGGGCTCACAGTCTCAATCCCCATTTTACAGATGAAGTAACTGAGGCACAGAGAAGTTAAGTGATTTGCCAAGTTCACACAGCAGATAAGTGGCAGAGCCAGGATTAGAACCCATGACCTTCTGAATCCCAGGCCCCTGCTCTATCCACTATACCCCCTGCCCACAGTGAGCTTACAGTCTAGAGGGGAAGATGGACATTAATATAATTGAATAATTTACATGTACCTAAGGCTGAGGATGGGGTGAATTTCAAGTGCTCAAAGGCCACAGATCCAAGTGGATAGGTGACACAGAAAGGAGATGGGGTCGGGAAAAGAAGGCTTAATCAGGGAAGGCCTCTTAGAGGAGAGGACACCTAAATAAGGCTTTGAAAGTGGGAAGAGCATTGGACTGACGAGGAGTTTGGAGATGTAACTTAGAGTCCAGCCCTGCCACTGGCTGCCTGCGTGATCTTTAGCGAGTCACTGTAGACTTCTCTGCATCTCTACATCTCTGACCCTGCTCTCTCTCCCTCCCTCCCTCCAGGATCGCATCTCCTCCTGCCTTCAGGACATCTCCATCTGGATGTCTGCCTGCCATCTAAAACTCAATATGTCCAAGACTGAACTCCTTGTCGTCCCTCCCAAACACTGCCCTCTCCCTGACTTTCCCATCACTGTTGACAGCACTACCATACTTCCGTCTCACAAGCCCGCAACCTTGGTGTCATCCTCGACTCCGCTCTCTCGTTCACCCCTCACATCCAATCCGTCACCAAAACCTGCCAGTCTCAACTCCGCAACATTGCCAAGATCTGCCCTTTCCTCTCCATCCATACCGCTACCCTGCTAGTTCAAGCTCTCATCCTATCCCCTCTGGATTACTGCATCAGCCTCCTCTCAAATCTCCCATCCTCCTGTCTCTCCCCACTTCAATCCATACTTCACGCGGCTGTCCGGATCATCTTTGTGCAGAAACGCTCTGGGCATGTTACTTCCCTCCTCAAAATCTCCAGTGGCTACCAATCAACCTACGCATCAAGCAAAAACTCTTCACCCTTGGCTTCAAGGCTGTCCATCACCTCACCCCCTCCTACCTCACCTCCCTTCTCTCCTTCTACAGCCCAGCCCGCACCCTCCGCTCCTCTGCCACTAATCTCCTCACCGTGCCTCGTTCTCGCCTGTCCCGCCATCGACCCCTGTCCCACGTCATCCCCCTGGCCTGGAATGCCCTCCATCCGCACATCTGCCAAGCTAGCTCTCTTCCTCCCTTCAAAGCCCAACTGAGAGCTCACCTCCTCCAGGAGGCCTTCGCAGACTGAGCCTCCTCCTTTCTCTCCCCCTCCTCCCCCTCCCCATCCCCCCGCCTTACCTCCTCCCCCTCCCCACAGCACCTGTATACATGTATATATGTTTGTACGTATTTATTACTCTATTTATTTATTTTATTTGTACATATTTATTCTATTTATTTTATTTTGTTAATATGTTTTGTTTTGTTCCCTGTCTCCCCCTTCTAGACTGTGAGCCCGCTGTTGGGTAGGGACCGTCTCTATATGTTGCCAACCTGTACATCCCAAGTGCTTAGTACAGTGCTCTGCACACAGTCAGCGCTCAATAAATACTATTGAATGAATGAATAGACAAGACCACTACCCTCACTCTATCACAAGGCTGTAACCTTGGCTCGACCAGACTCTTCTCTCTCATTCCACCCACATATTCAATCTATCAACAAATCCTATCAGTTCTACCTTCACAACATTGCTAAAATCCACCTTCTCCTCTCCATCCAAACTATGCCAGTCAAAGCACTTATCCTATCCAGCCTTGACTACTGCATTTGCCTCCTCGCTGACTTCCCGGCTTCCTGCCTCTCCCCACTGCAGTCGACACTTCATTCTGCTGCATGGATCATTTATCAACAAAAACATTCAGTCCACGTCTCCCCACTCCTCAGGAACCTCCAAAAGCTGCCCATTCACCTCCACACCAAAGAGAAACTCCTTAACATTGGCTTTAAATAACTCAATCACTTCTCCCCATCTTACCTCACTCACTGATCTACTATAACCCAGCCCACACACTCTGTTCTTCTAGCACCAACTTACTGTTCCCTGATCTCATCTATCCTGCTGTCGGCCCCTTCTCATGTCCTTCCCCTAGCATGAAACTCCCTCCTGCTCCACGTATGCCAGACGCCCACTCTTTCCACCTTGAAAACATTGTTAAGGTCACATGTCCTTCAAGGGGACTTCCCCATTGAGCTCTCTTTCCTGCAGCTTGCTCTCCCTTCTGGGGTGTCTATGCACTTGGATCTGTGACTTTTGGACATTTGATATTCACTCCCAAACCCACAGCACTTATGTACGTATCTTTAAATTTTATATTATGAATTATTTATTCATATTAATGTTTGTCTCCCTTTCATTCATTCATATTTATTGAGTGCTTACTGTGTGCAGAGCACTGTACTAAGTGCTTAGGAGAGTACAATACAACAATAAACAGACACATTCCCTGCCCACATTGAGTTTACAGTTTAGAGAGGGGGAGACAGATATCAATATAAATTAATGCATTATAGATATGTACATAAGTGCCGTGGGGCTGGGAGAAAAAAGGGAGGAGGTCAGGGCATGATTTGACACCTGCCCATATGTTTTGTTTTGTTGTCTGTCTCCCCCTTCTATCAATCAATCATATTTATTGAGCACTTACTGTGTGCAGAGCACTGTACTAAGCGCTTGGGAAGTACAAGTTGGCAACACATAGAGATGGTCCCTACCCAACAGTGGGCTCTAGACTGTGAGCCCGTTGTTGGGTAGGGACCGTCTCTATATGTTGCCAACTTGTACTTCCCAAGCGCTTAGTACAGTGCTCTGCACACAGTAAGCACTCAATAAATATGATGGAATGAATGAATGAACGAATGAATGCAGAAGAGAGTGGGAGAAGAGGAAAGGTGAGGCTTAGTCAGGGAAGGCCTTCTGGAGGAGATGTGCCTTCGATAAGGCCTTGAAGTGGGGGAGAGTAATTGTCTGTTGGATGTGAGGAGAAAGGCTGTTCCAGGCAAGAGGCAGGACATGGGCAAGGGGTCAGCGGTGAGATAGGAGATGAGAAGCAGCGTGGCTCAGTGGAAAGAGCACGGGCTTTGGAGTCAGAGGTCAGGGGTTCAAATCCCAGCTCTGCCAATTGTCAGCTATGTGACTTTGGGCAAGTCATTTAACTTCTCTGTGCCTCAGTTCCCTCATCTGTAAAATGGGGATTAAGACTGTGAGCCCTCCGTGGGACAACCTGATCACCTTGTAACCTCCCCAGTGCTTAGAACAGTGCTTTGCACATAGTAAGCGCTTAATAA
The DNA here is from genome assembly GCF_015852505.1 of Tachyglossus aculeatus. Classification (NCBI taxonomy): domain Eukaryota; kingdom Metazoa; phylum Chordata; class Mammalia; order Monotremata; family Tachyglossidae; genus Tachyglossus; species Tachyglossus aculeatus. The sequence goes on from NC_052066.1 coordinate 41,309,864, forward strand.
ATGCCATCATTATTATTATTATTATAGGAGAGATGGAGGCCCAGGGAGAAGGTTAGCACTAGAGGAGTGAAGCATATGGGCTGGGTTGTAGTAGGAAAGTAGTGAGGTGAGGAAGGAGGGGGCAAGGTGATGGACTGCTTTAAAGCCAATGGTGAGGAGTTTTTGTTTGATGCAGAGGTGGATGGGCAAACTTACTGTGTGCAAAGGGCTGTAATAAGCTCTTGGGAGAATACAATGTAACAACAGACACATTCCCTGCCCACAATGAGCTTAGAGTCTAAGAGTACTGTATCGAACTCCTCACTGATGTCCCAGTCTCCAGCCTCCCTCTCCTCAGTCCATTTTCCGTACTTCTGCTTGGATCATCTTCCCAAAATGATACTCAACATACACCCTCCCCTCCTCACACTCCTCTATGACAGCTACCCTTTCCCCCCTACATTAAATGGCGATCCTGAACCATCAATTTCAAGGGTCTACATCAGTTTTCTCCATTCACTACTCCCCAGCTGGGAGTCTTAGTTCCACCCATGCACACCTTCCAATTCTCCCTCACTCTCAACTGCCCAACCACCAGACCCTTGTTAATGTTATTCTCCCAGCCTGGCACTCTCTTCTCCCACCTAATTATTCATTCATTCATTTGTATCTATTGAGCACTTACTGTGTGCAGAGCACTGTACTAAACATTTGGAAAGTACAATTCAGCAACAGAGACCATCCCTACCCAACAACGGGCTCACAATCTAGAAGGGGGGAGACAGACAACAAAACAAAACAAGTAGATAGGCATCAATAGCATCAATATAAATAGATAGAATTATAAATGTATACACATCATTAAAAAAATAGAATAATAAATATGTACATATATACACAAGTGCTGTGGGGCTGGGAGGGGGGTAGAGCAGAGGGAGGGAGTTGGAGCGATGGGGAGGGGAGGAGGAGCAGAGGAAAATGGGGGCTCAGTCTGGGAAGGCCTCTTGGAGGAGGTGAGTTTTCAGCCAGGCTTTGAAGGGGGAAAGTGTGCTAATTTGGTGGCTGTGAGGAGGGAGAGCATTCCAGGACAGAGGCAGAACATGGGCCAGGGGTCGACAGCAGGACAGGCGAGAACAAGGCACATTGAGGAGGTTAGCGGCAGAGGAGCAGAATGTGTGTGGGCTGGGCTGTAGAAGGAGAGAAGGGAGGTGAGGTAGGAGGGGGCAAGGTGATGGAGAGCTTTGAAGCCAATAGTGAGGAGTTTTTGCTTGATACAAAGGTTGATAGGCAACCACGGGTGACTTTTGAGGAGGAGGGTGACATGCCCAGAGCGTTTCTGTAGAAAGATAATCCAGGTAGCAGAGCAAAGTATAGACTTAAGCGGGGAGAGACAGGAGGTTGGGAGATCAGAAGGGAAGCCAATGCAGTAATCCAATTGGGATAGGATGGGTGATTGTACCAACAAGGCAGTGGTTTAGATGGAGAGGAAAGGAGGGATCTTGGTGATGTTGTGAAGGTGAGACCAGCAAGTTTTGATCACAGATTAGGGTGACTGAGAGCGCCGAGTCAAGGATGACACCAAGATTGCGGGCTTGTGAGATGGGAAGGATGGTAGTACTTTCCACAATGATGGGAAAGTCAGGGAGAGGACAGGACTTGAGGCGGGGGGTGGGGGGGTGGCGGGGAGATAAGGAGCTCACCACTTCCCGCCCCCACCAATGAATATATATATATATCTTCAATCTTTCGTACATATGTAGAAACATGAAAAAAAATATATGATGATGATGATATTTGTTAAGTGCGTTCTATGTGCCAAGTACTGTTCTTAAGCGCTGGGGTAGATACAAGGTAATCAGGTTGTCCCACGTGGGACTCACAGTCTTCATTCCCATTTTACAGATGAGGTAATTGAGGCTCAGAGAAGTTAAGCAGCTTGCCCAAGGTCACACAGCAGACAAGTGCCGGAGCTGGGATTAGAACCCATGTCCTCTGACTCCCAAGCCCGGGCTCTTTCCACTAAGCCACGCTGAACTGTGATCTAATTCCAGCTCTGCCAGTTGTCTACTGTGTGACCTTGGGCAAGTCACAACCTCTCTGTGTGTCAATTCCTCATCTGTAAAATAAGGACTCAATAACTATTCCCCCACTCCCTTCTGCATCAACCTGACTTGCTCCCTTTATCCAGTCCCCTTCCCAGCCCCACAGCACTGATGTATATATCTGTAATTTATTTATTTATATTAATCTCTGTTTCCCCTCTAGACTGTAAGGTTATTGTGGGCGGGGAATGTGTCCACTTACTGTTATATTGTACCCTCCCAAGGGTTTAGTAGAGTGGTTTGCACAGTAAGTGCTCAATAAATACAATTGACTGACTAACTGTTCTCCTTCCCTCTTAGACTATGGGCCCCTTGTGAGACAGGGACTGTGTCTAATCATATAAAAGTGTATCCTCTCCACATTTAGCACAGTGCTTGGCACATAAATATTGAACAAGTGCTACAATCACTATTATTACATATGCATAATCAGTTATATAGTCTATTTATTCAAACTACATCATTTTCAAATCCTTCTACCCTATTATATAATGTATATAATTCTATTGTATAATCTCCTTATGGGCGACAAACCTGTCTCTTGTCTCAGGCATTCAGTGCAATACATTGCACCAGTAGGTGCCCAATAGATACCCAGCAGCACCTTTACAATCAATCAATCTTATTTATTGAGCACTTACTGTGTGCAGAGCACTGTTCTAAGTTCTTGAGAGAGTACAACACAACCCTGTAACAGACACATTTCCTTCCCTTTTACTACTGTAATAAAATAAATGAAAAAAACCCTTCAATTTTGTAACTGGGCCTGGATCATAAAACTCCTTTACTGTGAATTTATGATAGCTGCTTGGAAAAACAGTATTGCAACTGAAAGGACATAACTGCATCTTAGACTTGGGGTTCATTTCTATTTATTCAGCGAGGAATGGACATCTTTCTTTTCCCCATACACTTAGCATCACATTATTCCCACAGCTAACAAGAGACAAAAGTACTCTGGGAAGAGGGAAACAAGCCTCCTCCATTAAGAATGTATTTTATATAAATGTTTTAATACTAATGATGGTATTTGTTAAGCACTTACTATGTGCCGAGCACTGTTCTAAGCACTGAGCACTGTTCTAAGAAACAAATGAGCTCTACCAATTCAACTTTGTCTTTGGGAATGAAATTCTGGTGAACTGTAAGCAGTAAGTTGGTCTCTAAAAGGTCATAGATCATAGTTCCTCAAGGGAAGTAGTAAGCGCTTAACAAATAATAATAATTATTAAAGGCTATTAGGTTTCTTGGCTGGGGCAGCAGACATATTTTATATATGGGATTGTTCTGTATTAATAGCTTTGTTCCTTTTTCCTGATTGTTCTGTCTGATGGAACGCATAATTGTCCCTTCTTCACAGGTGTGGAGGAGGGAAGGTTGGGTTGCAAGACGGGATCCCAATATCTTAAAATGGAAATCAAGCAACCTATACTTGTGCACAGAGTCCAATTTTCCATGTTGCATCCACAGTATTCTTGATCTCAGGCTGATACAAGCAAAATGCTTAAAAGAAGTGCAAACTAGGCAGAGATGAGTCACTTCAGCCATAATGTCCGTATCTAAAAACTACCTGAAGTGGAGAAAAAGCCAATACTTTCATCCCTGCATTCTTCAATTAACTTTGCTTTGTCCTGGAAGGAGTACACGTCATCTAGTGTCCGAAGGCAATGAACCCATTGACATACAAGTAAAAAAACGACGAAGCAAATAAACCCAGAAGGGATGATTTGGCTATTTCCTTCCTTTTAATTTGTTTCTTAACAGCCGCTGCTTGGTTTATGCTTTTGTCAGAGCATTTTCCCTTAAGTTGCTGTTATTGTTTCTCAGATGAATTAATCTAACTCCCAGTCTAGGAAAGAGATGGCAATTGTAACCTCCTGGGCTTTTATTCTCCCCTGAATATGGGCTGGGTTCTCTGTCTATGCACTAGGCACAGCCCTGGGTCACTGGTGCTCAAGACCCAGAACAGCTATTGGATAGATTTGTGAGTCATCTGGCAGTTAATACTGCCATAGCCTTGGGAAGCCTTTTAGAGAAATTGATCCATCATGATACAATAGCTGAGGGGAAAATACAAAAGTGACAATCAAGTGAAGCGAACAAATCCTTCTTGGAGTCATGCTCTTTATTACACAGCGAGCCATGTTTTAGTTTTTGTTCTCTAATACAATCAGAACTCATGAAAACTACAGTCTGGAAATTTCTTTTTTATTTCCTTCCTTTTCTCCCCCAAAACCAAATGGCATTTTAAAATAATATGATCTGTTCATGACATTATTAATTCATTCATTTATTCAGTCATATTTATCAAGCACTTACTGTGTGCAGAACACTGTACTGCACTTGGGAAAGTACAATACAACAATAAAGAGTGACAATCCCTACCCACAACGAGCTCACAGTCTACAGATATGACTGTAAGCTCCCTTATAGATTCATGCAATCATTCATTCAATCGTATTTATTGAGTGCTTACTATGTGCAGACCACTGTACTAAGCACTTGGAAAGTACAAGCAACAGAGACAATCCCTGTCAGCCACAGGTTCAAAGTCTAGAAGTAGGGAGAAAGGCAATAAAACAAGTAAACAGGCATCAATAGCATCAGTATAAATAAATAGAATTATAGATATATGCACATCATTAATAGAAATAAATAGAATTGTAGATATGTACATATGTACAAAAATGCTGTGGGGCAGGGAGGAGGGGAGAGTAAAGGGAGCAAGTTGGGGCAGTTGGGAGGGGGGAAATCATTCATTCATTCAATCGTATTTATTGAGTGCTTACTGTGTGCAGAGCACTGTACTAAGCGCTTGGGAAGTACAAGTTGGCAACATATCGAGATGGTCACTAACCAACAGCGGGCTCACAGTCTAGAAGGGGGAGACAGACAATAGAACATTCATTCATTCAATTGTATTTATTGAGCGCTTACTGTGTGCAGAGCACTGTACTAAGTACTTGGGAAGTACAAGTTGGCAACATATAGAGATGGTCCCTACCCAACAGCGGGCTCACAGTCTAGAAGGGGGAGACAGACAACAAAACAAAACATATAAACCAAATAAAATAAATAGAATAAATATGTACAAATAAAATAAATAATTAAATAGAGTAATAAATATGTACAAACATATTTACATATATACAGGTGCTGTGGGAAGGTGAAGGAGATAAGGGGGGGATGGGGAGGGGGAGGAGGGGAAAAAACAAAACAAAACATCTAAACAAAATAAAATAAATAGAATGGTAAATATGTACAAGTAAAATAGAGTAATAAATATGTACAAACATATATATAGGTGCTGTGGGGAGGGGAAGGAGGGAAGGCAGGGGGATGGGGAGGGGGAGAGGAAGGAGGGGGCTCAGTCTGGGAAGGCCTCTTGGAGGAGATGAGCCTTCAGTAGGGCTTTGAAGGAGCTTTGAGAATAGATTGTAAACTCCTTGTGGGCAGGGATCATGACTAACATATTGTTTTTTCCCCAGCAAGTAGTGCAGTTCTCAATAAATATCCCTGAATAATTGACATGTGTATTAGGTGCATAGCTGTGGACAAGACTTCTTTGTATCTGAAATCTAGTATTATTAGAGAAGCAGCATGGCTTAGTAGAAAGAGCATGGGCTTGGAAGTCAGAGGACATGGGTTCTAATCCCGGCTCTGCCACTTGTCTGCTGTGTGACCTTGGGCAAGCCACTTAACTTCTCTGTGCCTCAGTTACCTCATCTGTAAAATGGGGATTAAAAGTGTGAGCCCCATGTGGGACAACCTGATTACCCTGTATCCACCCCAGCACTTAGAACAGTGCTTGGCACATAGTAAGCACTTAACAAATACCATTATTATTATTATTATTAGATGATTAGCACCTCCCCTAAGCCATCTCTCCTCCTTTGACATCCATCCTGTGGTGGGACTTGAAGATCAAACTAAGAAATATGCAGATCCAGTGGTGAAGGGTCAGATCTGGTGCTTAGAAAAGTGCCTGGCACATAGTAAGTGCTTAACAAATACCATTATCATTATTATTATTACCACCATAAATTTATGGACTTTTATTCATCCCTCACTACATTGGCACAGCTGATAAACACAGATGATGTAATCATCTCATGGCCAAAGAAGGCCTTTGATCGGATAGTAATCACTTGAATACAATCATTATCAAATGCTAAACACTGCTTTGCATGGGGATAGATAAAATGAAATTAGATAGGACCAAGTCCCTGTCTCACAGGAGGACTTGCTAAGGGGGGGTTGAGCAGGTCTTTTATCCCCATTTTACAGGTGAGGAAATTAAGATGCGGAACAGTTAAATGACTTGTCCAGGATTACCCAGCAGGTAAGAACCAGATCTGGAATTATATCCAGGGCCTACTGACTCCCAGTCATTCATTTAATTGTATTTATTGAGCGCTTATTATGTGCAGAGCTCTGTACTAAGCACTTGGGAAGGTACAGCACAGTAATAAAGAGAGACAGTCACCACCTACAATGAGCTCACAGTCTAGAGTCCAGAGTTTCCAGTACTCTACTAGTATTGACTATGGGAGGGAGAGTCAAGCAGAAGCATATACATTCCATTCCTAGCTTGGGCAGTGGCTAGCTGGTGGAAGGCAATCTCTGCTACAAGTCAAAACTCCCTTGTGCTGGACAGCAGCAGCATGGGGGAACATCGAGAGAGGAGACTCGAGTTGACTGCACGGAAGGAGGTAATGTAAACCACTTCCATATTTTCACCAAGAAAACTCTATGGATACACTACTAGAATGATAGCAGTTGGAGGTGGGGCATTATGGGAGAGATGTGTCCATGGCGTTGCAATGGGTCGGAGATGATAGATGGCATAAGACAAGACAAGACCCTCAGATGATCTTCCACCACCACCGCTGCATCTAACAGAAACTCCTCAACATGGGCTTTAAAGCACTCATTCACTCACTCATTCAATCATTCAATCAATCAATTGTATTTATTGAGCACTTACTGTGTGCAGAGCACTGTACTAAGCGCTTGGGAAGTACAAGTTGGCAACATGTAGAGACAGTCCCTACCCAACAGTGGGCTCACAGTCTAGAAGGGGAAGAAAGACACAAAACAAAACAAGTAGACAGGTGTCAATACCAATAGAATAAATGTGATTATAGCTATATACACATCATTAATAATATAAATAGAGTAATGAATATTTACATATATAAGCAAGTGCTGTGGGGAGGGGACGGAGGTTAGGGCAGAGGGAGGGAGGGGGGGCAATGTGGAAGGGAGGAGGAGGAGAGGAAAAGGGGGCCTTAGTCTGGGAAGGTTTCAGTAGGGCTTTGAAGGGAGGAAGAGAGCTAGTTTGGCAGATGTGTGGAGGGAGGGCATTCCAGGCCAGAGGAAGGACGTGGGCCAGGGGTCGATGGTGAAGTGAGAATGAGTCACATTGAGGAGGTTATCAGCTGAGGAGCGGAGTGTGCAGACTGGGCTGTAGAAGGAGAGAAGGGAGGTGAGGCAGGAAGGGACGAGGTGATGGAGAGCTTTGAAGCCGAGAGTGAGGAGTTTTTGCTTCATTCGAAGGTTGGTAGGCAACCACTGGAGATTTTTGAGGCGAGGAGTGGCATGCCCAGAGTGCTTCTGTACAAAGATCATCTGGGCAACAGAGTGAAGAATAGACTGAAGCGGGGAGAGACAGGAGGATGGGAGATCAGAAAGGAGGCCAATGCAGTAATCCAGTCAGGATAGGATGAGAGATTGAACCAACAAGGTAGCGATTTGGATGGAGAGGAAAGGGCGGATCTTGGCGAGGTTGTGAAGGTGAGACCAGCAGGTTTTGGTGACGGATTAGATGTGTGGGGTGAATGAGAGAGCGGAGTCAAGGATGAAACCAAGGTTGCGGGCTTGTGATATGGGAAGGATAGGAGTGCCTTCCACAATGGAAGTCAGGGAGAGGGCAAGGTTTGGAAGGAAAGAAGGAGCTCAGTCTTGGACATGTTGAGCTTTAGGTGGCTGGCAGACATCCAGGTGGAAATGTCCTGAAGGCAGGAGGAGATACGAGCCTGGAGGGAAGGAGAAAGAACAGGGGAGGAGATGTAGATTAGGGTGTCGTCTGTGTAGAGATGATACCTGAAGCTGTGGGAGCGAATGAGTTCACCAAGGGAGTGAGTGTAGATGGAGAACAGAAGGGCACCAAGAACTGACCCTTGAGGAACTCCTATAATAAGGGGATGGGAGGGGGAGGAGGAACCTGCGAAGGAGACTGAGAATGTTAGGCCAGAGAGATAAGAGGAGAACAAGGAGAGGATGGAGTCTGTGAAGCCAAGGTTGGATAAAGTGTTGAGGAGAAGAGGATGGTCCACAGTGTCAAAGGCAGCAGACTGGTCAAGGAGGATTAGGATAGAGTAATTGGATCTGGCAAGAAGGAGGTCATTGGTGACCTTTGAGAGGGCAGTTTTGGTGAGTGGAGGGGACAGAAGCCAGATTGGAGGGGGTCTAGGAGAGAGTTGGAGTTGAGGAGTTGGAGGCAGAGTTGAGCCACCCTCAGCCACCTTGCCCCCTCCTACCTTAGACTTATGATTTCCTACTACAACCCAGCATGTTCAGTTCACTACTCTAATGCCAACTTACTCATTGTTCTGCCACCTCATCTATCTCACCATTGGGAGTCAGAAGTACTTGGGTTCTAATTCTGACTCTGCCATTTACCTGTTGTGTGACCTTAGGCAAGTCACTTCTCTGTGCCTCACTTCCCTCATCTATTAAAAGACTGTGAACCCAATGTGGGACAGGGACTGTGTTCAACCCAGTTACCTTGTATCTACCCCAGCACTTAGTACAGTGCCTGGCATATAGTAAGTGCTTAAGAAATACCATTATTATTATTAGTATTATTGTTAGGCAAAGATTAAGATATAATCAGTGGAATTGATTGTTTGCTGTGCGCAGGGCAATGTACTAAGTGCCTACAGAGTACAATTCTATAGAGCTGGTAAGCATGATCCCTATCCACAAGGAGCTTACAGTCAGAGGGCTGTGTAGGATATAGAATATAATAATAATAAAAATGATGGCAGTTGTTAAGTGCTTACTATGTGTGTAGCACTGTTCTAAGCGCTGGGGGGGGGGAAATGCAAGATGATCAGGTTGTTCCACATGGGGCTAACAGTTTTAATCCCCATTTTACAGATGAGGTAACTGAGGCCCAGAGAAGTTGAGTGACTTGTCCAAAGTCACACAGCTGACAAGTGGCAGAGGCAGGATTAGAATACATGACCTCTGGCTCCCAAGCCCGTGCTCTTTCCACTGAGCCATGCTGCTTCTCTAGAATCTTAACTTCTGAACTGATGCCTAAAGAACCCCATTTGATATAATAATAATTGTAATGCTCGTATTTGTTAAGTACTGATTATGTACCAGGCACTATACTAAGCACTGGGTTGGAAACAGGCAAATCAGGTTGGGCACAGTTCCTGTCCCACATGGGGCTCACAGTCTTAATACCCATTTTACAGGTCATGTAACTAAGGCCCAGAGAAGCAAAGTGACTTGTCCAAGGCCACACAGCAGACAAGTGGCAGAGCTAAGATTCGAACTCAGGTCCTTCTGACTCCCAAGCCCATGCTCTATCCACTAGGCCACTTCACTCCAGATGACCACTATTTGGGTGGGACCCTTTAGTCAGTTGGGTCCCCATCTAACAGTAGTAGAAGGTACATATTTTTCTTTACTGTAAAGAAATGCTTGAACTGTCAAAAAGGATACCATGTGACAGGGAATCCAGAATTTTATTGAAATTGAGATTAATCATATCATTTTCTGCTTCCTTTTCTAAGTAATCTGTCATTCTGTCATAGTTGGAAATTAAATTGGCCTGACACAATTTTGCTCTTCAAGCTATCCTCAAGCTTCTCAATATTTTATGCTCCTTGAGGTGGTTGAAAATTGATTGTCGTGTGATTTGCGTGATTCCAGAATGTAGAGGTTAAACCAGCTGATCTATAGCTACCAAAGTTGTCCTTTATCTACTTTTTTTTTTCCAAAGATGGGTTGGACTGTGCCATTTTCCCCATCTCCTGAGAATTCCCTGGGAGTTCCTAAAAATAAATGACTGGTAATTCTGCAACTGCCAATTCATTGCATGCCAGAAGGCCTTGCTGATATGAATAGAACTTTAAAAATTACTGTGTAACATTTCTATCCCTTCCTGCTTGGTTTTCCATCCTCCCATTATAAGCAGCACTTACAGTGTCTAATTTACCACAGTTGAGCTTTTATATGAAACCTGAGATGAAAAATAATCAAAAATTCAATCCCTGATACTATCCTTAGGATTTGGAGTAGATAAGAACTCCCAGTCCACTTGTTTCTCTATTTCCCAAGCTCTGCCTTATTCCACTTGCTAGTTTAGGCAGATGAGGAAATGCACAGTAACTGGAGATTTTCCATTTTCTCTGGATATGGGGACTGCGTACACTAGAGGTAATTTAGATTCAACTGTACTTAATGTAAAGCAGGGAATATTCACTCTTCCTCATGATTCATGTGGAATTTTATAGACAAAAGCAGGCCTAGAGTAGATTTTTAAAGATCTACTATTTATCTGAAGCATAAGATTCTATGTAGTCTAAAGGGTCATTATAAAATGGAAAGTAAATGCCAGTTATGAACATATTTTGGTAGTCTGAGCAAGGCAGATGGTTTTCTCTTTATGTACATATATAAATTCATTTCAAATAGCAGAAATCTCTGCTTTTCAAAGTTTATTTAGACCAAAGTCATTTTGCAGTTAAGAAAATCCACCAATTCTAACCAATAATACATTAAAACATTTGGAAAAGTGACATTTTTGATCTGAAATAATGGCTTTTTAAAAATAATTCTTATGGGAGCTCGTTATTCCAGCTGGTGGTATTGGCTACAGCAAATAGCAGTGGAGTTTGAAATATCCTGGAGTTCATTTGAGAGAGTGAACCACTGAATATAAGTAAAATAAACCAGGGAGTATATGTGATAATAATAATAACAATGATGGCATTTGTTAAGCACTTACTAGGTGCAAAACACTGTTCTAAGTGCTGGGGGAATACAAGGTAATCAGGTTGTCCCACATGGGGCTCACAGTCTTAATCCCCATTTTACAGATGAAGGAACTGTGGGACAGAGAAGTTAAGTGACTTGCCCAAAGTCACACAGCTGACAAGTGGCGGATTCAGAATTAGAACCCATGACCTCTGACTCCCAAGCCCGGGTTCTTTCCACTGAGCCACGCTGCTTCTTTAGGGCAGTCTGGAAAACTTGGCAGCCCAAATAGAATAAGCCTTGACCAGAAAATATATATTTGGTTTTATAATCCAAGATATGCAGACACATATTTTAAACCTTAGCCTTCTTCTTCTTTGTGAACAAGAACAGAGGTAACTGTTGCCTCTCTCTCTCTCTCTAAACAGACTAAGCTCATTATGGGCAGGGAATGTATCTGCCAACTCCTGTATTGTACTCTTCCAAGTATTTAGTAGAGTGTTCTGTACATAGTAAACACTCAATAATTGCCAAAGATGGACCTCCAGTTGCTTGTGTAACTGAAAACACAAACAAACATAAAACAGTGTGAGGCTCACAGTCCCATGCATGTGTTCACATATGGTCTAGTGGAAAGAGGCAGCATGGCCCAGTGAAAAGAGCATACACTTGGGAGTCAAAGGACCTGAGTTGTAATCCTCCACCCCTTGCCTCCTGTGTGACCTTAGGCAAGTCACTTAACTTCTTTGTGCCTCAGTTTCCTCATCTGTAAGAGGAGGATTCAATGCTTGTTCTTCCTCCCACTTTATATTGTGAGCCCATATGGGACAGAGATTTTGCCTGACCTGATTAACTTGTATCTACCCTAGTGCTTAGAAAAGTGCTTGACATATGGTAAATATATAACAAATACAAAAATACTACTACTACTACTACTACTAATGGCATTTATTAAGCACTTACTATGTGAAAAGCACTGTTCTAAGCACTAGGGAGGTTACAAGGTGATCAGGTTGTCCAACGGGGGGCTCACAGTCTTAATTCCCATTTTACAGATGAGGTACCTGAGGCACAGAGAAGTTAAGTGATTTGCCCAAAGTCACACAGCTGACAATTGGTGGAGCTGGGATTTGAACCCATGACCTCTGACTCCAAAACCTGTACTCTTTCCACTGTGCCACGATAAAAAAGGAGGTACAGAGGTCCTCATTACCCCACATCCTTGGAGCCACAGACGTGGCCAACCTAGTTTAGAAGACCCAGACTCAGCTCAGTTAGAGGAGCAACATGGCCTAAATGGCAAGAGCACAGGCTTGGGAGTCAGAGGACATGGGTTCTAATCCTGGCTCTGCCACTTGTCTGCTGTGTGATCTTGGGCAAGTCACTTAATTTTTCGGTGCTTCAGTTACCTGATCTGTAAAATGGGGATTAAAACTGTGAGCCTCCTGTGGGACAGGAACTGTGTTCAACCTGATTACCTTGTATTACCCCAGCGCTTAGAAGAGTGCTTGGCATAAAGTAAGTGCTTAACAAATACCATTATTATTATTATTATTATTATTATTAATAATAATAATAACAAATATAATAATACTGATAGAGTTCTCTGAATAGAGTAAGATTAATTGATTGATTAATTTTTTTTATTTTATAATGGTATTAAACACTTACTATGTGCAAAGCACTGTTCTAAGCACTGAGGGGGAAACAAAGTGGTCAGGTTGTCCCACGGATAATTGGAGGATAGGGAACCTTCCTTAGTGTTGGAAGTTCAAACATCCTTCTGTCAGGTTGATTAATGAAATATCTTGCAATTTTTTCAAAATCTCCCTGGCTTGTTTCTACTGGGATGGGAAACTGTTTCTAGATTCAGTTTCATCAGTCATCACTTCTAAAGTGGGTGGTTCAGAACACAGTTTCTTTGCTTCTTTAAAATGGGTGAGGCAGCTAATATTAGAAAGGTTCAATCCAAAGAAGGATGCTTTCAAACCTCTGAACCAGGCCTGGTTGGAGAATTACTGGGAAGGAATCATAAACCATAGAAGCAGCCTGTCTTCGTGGAAAGAACACGGGCTTGGGAGTCAGACATCGTGGGTTCTAATCCTGGCTCTGCCACTTGTCAGCTGTGTGACTTTGGGCAAGTCACTTAACTTCTCTGTGCTTCAGTTACCTCATCTGTAAAATGGGGACTAAGACTGTGAGACCCACGTGGGACAACCTGATAACCTTGTATCTACCCTAATGCTTAGAACAGAGCTTGGCACACAGTAGGTGCTTAACAAATACCATTATTATTATTATTATTATTATTATTATTATTATAAATTACAAAGCCCATAATGCAAAGGGGATAGTTTTGTCTATCCTTCCCAGACATTTATTAGGATATTCTTAGAGAAGTTTGACTCTCTATGAACAAGAGAGCTCTACCCCTTTTAGACTGTGAGCCCACTGTTGGGTAGGGACTGTCTCTATATGTTGTCAATTTGTACTTCCCAAGCGCTTAGTACAGTGCTCTGCACATAGTAAGCACTCAATAAATACTATTGATGATGATGATGATGACCCTAGTATGGGCGAAGGTGGAGCTTTTCTCAGCAGAGTCTAATGGAAAGAGCCCAGGTTTGGGAGCCAGAGGACTTGCATTCAAATTTCACCTCCACTTATTGCCTGCTATGTGACTTTGGGCAAGACACTTAACTTTTTTGTGCCTCGGTTACCTCATCCTTAAAGTGGGGATTTTAAAGCTGGAAGCTTCATGTGGGACAGGGCCTGTGTCCAACCTGACTATCTTGTATCTACCCCAATGCTTAGTGCAGTGCCTGGCACATAGTAAGTGCTAAATAATTAAAAAAAGAAAAAAAGAGAGCTTGGAGAAGGAGTTTTAGTTAATTTCTTCTGCTGTGTTGTGCTTGTTTGTATATTCTCTGGAGACACAGCCAGAGAAAGTTCCTCTCCACTGGTTCCTTCCCCTCTGCCTTCAAACATGCCCACATCTCCCCCATCCTAAAAAATCCCTCTCTTGACCCCTAGTTATCGCCCTATCTCCCTCCTACCCTTCGTTTCCAAACTCCTAGAATGAGTCATCTACACCCGCTGCCTCAAATTCCTCAATGCCAACTCTCTCCTTGACCCCCTCCAATCTGGGTTCCATCCCCTACACTCCACCGAAACTGTCCTCTCAAAGGTCACCAATGACCTCCTTCTTGCCAAATCCAATGGCTCCTACTCTATCCTAATCCTCCTTGACTTCTCAGCTGCCTTCGACACTGTGGACCACCCCCTTCTCCTCAACACGCTGTCCAACCTTGGCTTCACAGACTCTGTCCTCTGCTGGTTCTCCTCTTATCTCTACAGCTGTTCATTCTCAGTCTCCTTTGCGGGCTCCTCCTCCCGCTCCAATCCCCTTACTGTAGGGGTTCCTCAAGGGTTAGTTCTTGCTCCCCTTCTGTTCTCCATCTACACTCACTCCCTTGGTGAACTCACTCGATCCCACGGCTTCAAGTATCATCTCTACGCTGATGACACCCAAATCAACATCTCTGCCCCTGCTCTCTCTCCCTCCCTCCAGGCTCGTGTCTCCTCCTGACTTCAGGACATCTCCATCTGGATGTCTGCCCGCCATCTAAAGCTCAGTATGTCCAAGACTGAATTCTTTATCTTCCCTCCCAAACCCTGCCCTCTCCCTGACTTTCCCATCACTGTAGATGGCACTAATAGATGGCACTAACATCCTTCCCGTCTCACAAGCCTGCAACTTTGGTGTCATCCTCGACTCTGCTCTCTCGTTCACCCCACACATCCAATCCGTCACCAAAACCTGCTGGTCTCACCTCCGCAACATCGCCAAGATCCGCCCTTTCCTCTCCATCAAAACCACTACCTTGCTGGTTCAATCTCTCATCATATCTCGACTAGATTACTGTATCAGCCTCCTCTCTGATCTCCCATCCTCCTGTCTCTCCCCACTTTAGTCTATACTTCACTCTGCTGCCCGGATCATCTTTGTGCAGAAACACTCTGGGCACGTTACTCCCCTCCTCAAAAATCTCCAGTGGCTACCAATCAACCTACGCATTAGGCAAAAACTCCTCACTCTTGGCTTCAAGGCTGTCCATCATCTCACACCCTCCCACCTCACCTCTCTTCTCTCCTTCTATAGCCCAGCCCACACCCTCCACTCCTCTGCCGCTAACCTCCTCACTGTACCTCGTTATTGCCTGTCCCGCTGTCGACCCCCGGCCCACGTCCTTCCCCTGGCATGGAATGCCTTCCCTCCACACATCCGCCAAGCTAGCTCTCTTCCTCCCTTCAAAGCCCTACTGAGAGCTCACCTCCTCCAGGAGGCCTTCCCAGACTGAGTCCCCTTTTTCCTCTCCTCCTCCCCCATCCCCCCATCCTACTTCCTTCCCCTCACCACAGCACTTGTATATATATTTGTACAGATTTATTACTCTATTTATTTTACTTGTACATATTTACTATTCTATTTATTTTGTTAATGATGCGCATATAGCTTTAATTGTATTTGTTCTGACGATTTTGACACCTGTCTACATGTTTTGTTTTTTTGTCTGTCTCCACCTTCTACACTGTGAGCCCGTTGTTGGGTAGGGACTGTCTCTATATGTTGCCGACTTGTACTTTCCAAGCGTTTAGTACAGTGCTGTGCACACAATAAGCACTCAATAAATACAATTGAATGAATGAATGAATGTATTATATTTCTTTCCACTTATGCAGTACCTCAAGTACAAAAAAAGCTTGGGTGGGGTAATTGGGGGGTGTTTTTGTCTAACCTTTTCCATTCACTTTCCCTAAACAAAATGTGATGAATGCTTCTGGTAACCAGTAAAGAGTTTGCAATTACATTTGGACTTCAGTGACTTTAAATATTCTCTCCAATTTTCTACATTAATTAGATCTTGGATTTTACCATTTTTCTTTTTGGGAATCTGGCTAGGAACTTCAAAAAGCTATCTCCTGGATCATTGTCCTGAGGCATTGTTTGGCGTGTATCTGTCTTCTCCTCAAAACTGTTCCCCAGCTTCTTGTGTCTCTCTACATGGAAACAGAAACTCCTCACAATGGAAGCAGTGTGGGCCAGTTAGTAGAACGTGGGCCCGGGAGTCATAGGACCTGGGTTCTTCCTCTGGCTCTGCCACTTGTCTGCTGTATGTCCTTGGGCTAGTCACTTCACTTTTCTGTGCCTCAGTTCCCTCATCTGTAAAATGGGGATTAAGACGGTGAGGCCCACATGGGGCAACCTGATTACCTTTTATCTACCCCAATGCTTAGAACAGTTCTTGGGTACATCAGAGCAAGTAAACAGGCATCGATATAAATTATAGTTATATTATATTCATATTATATTTATATAAATGTTTAGATTATATATTTATATTATACATTACACACATTATATTATATTAATATAGTATATATAATATGAATATGCTATATATTTATATTATATTAGAATTATAGCTATGTACATACATACACAAGTGCTATGGGCAGCATGGGGTGGTAGAGCAAAAGGAGCAAGTCAGGGTGACACCAAGGGCCGGGGGAGCTGAGGAAAAGGGGGGCTTAGTCTGGGAAGGCCTCTTGGAGGAGGTGAGCCTTCAGTAGGGCTTTGAAGGGAGGAAGTGTGATTGATGGATTTATCAAGCGCTTAGTACAGTGCTATGCACACAGTAAGCACTCAATAAATACGATTGAATGAATGAATTTGAGGAGGGAGGGCATTCCAGGCCAGAGGTAGGATGTGGGCCAGGGGTCGGCGGTGGGACACACGAGAATGAGGCACAGTGAGAAGGTTAGCACCAGAGGAGCAGAGTGTGCAGGATGTAGAAGGAGAGAAGGGAGGTCAGGTAAGAAGGGGCAAGGTGATGGAGAGCTTTGAAGCCAATAGTGAGGAGTTTTTGTTTGATACGGAAGTTGATAGGCAACCCCTAGAGATTTTTGAGAAGTGGGGTGACATGCCCCAAACGTTTCTGTAGAAAGATAATCTGGGCAGCAGAGTGAAGTATGGACTGAAGTGGGGAGAGACAGGAGGTTGGGAGCTCAGAAAGGAGGCTGATTCTGTAATCCAGGCGGGACAGGATGAATGATTGTACTAAAGTGGTATTCGTCTGGTTGGAGAGGAGAGGGCGGATCTTGGCAATGTTGTGAAGGTGAGGCTGGCAGGATTTGGTGGCAGATTGGATATGAGAGGTGAATGAGAGAGTGGAATCAAGGATGACAACAAGGTTGTGGGCTTCTGAGACAGGAAGGATGGTTGTGCTGTCCACAGTGATGGAAAAGTCAGGGAGAGGACAGGGTTTGGGAGGGAAGATAAGTTGCTCTGTCTTCGACATGTTGAGTGTGAGTTGGCGGGAGGACATCCAAGTAGAGATGTCTCAAAGGAAGGAGGAGATGTGTGCCTGAAGGGAGGGAGAGAGAGCAGGGGCAGAGATGTAGATTTGGGTGTCATTAGCGTAGAGATGATAGTTGAAGCTGTGGGTGCAAATGAGTTCTCCAAGGGACTTAGTGTAGTTGGAGAATAGAAGGGGACCAAGAACTGACCCTTGAAGGACCCCTACAATTAGGGGATGGGAGGGGGAAGAGGAACCTGTGAAAAAGACTGAGAATAAATTTAATGAACTCCAAAAAAGTTTCGTAGACACTAAGTTCTGTAAGAAAACTGTGACTTGGATTAATTGCTGCCAAACATTTATTTTCACACCTAGCAACTGTCTTAGTGGGGTTTATTAAGCACATCAGGTCTAGGTATGTGTTTACAAGAAAAGAGCAAGTTACCCAGTGTATTAGAATGGGTTTCAACTGAATTATTCATTCACTGTTTGGAGTTGCCCCATTTATTAATGCAATGAACCTTATTCTTATAGTAACAAAACATGGTACTTTTGAGGTCAAATAGATTTATCATACCTAATTGACTGCCTTTCAGACTATCTAGATGCTTACAGGACAAGTGGAGATTTAGTATTCCATAATAAACATTATATTATTTTTACAAAAGTAGAATTTGTGGGATACTTTAATATGAAAGACAATGTTTAGTATCACTAAGCTCCTTTCTGAAGGGGACTCAACTTATTACTTTTGAGGCAGGGCATAGAAGTCTAGAAGGGGGCTCAGTCTGGGAAGGCCTCCTGGAGGAGGTGGGCTCTCAGTAGGGCCTTGCATTTATCGAATCCCCATTTTTGCAGCTGAGGAAACTGAAGCACAGAGAAGTTAAGTGACTTGCCCAAGGTTACATAGCAGACGGTGGAGTCACATTCGAACCCAAGTCCTCTGGCTCCCAGGCTGTGCTTTATCCATTAGGCCATGCTGCTACCCATTTCTTAAATTGTGGAACTATTTTTCCATTTCTTAAATTCTCTTATTAAATGATTAAGCTATTTTAAAATATGTATTTGTCTCACTTGGTATGTACTGCTTTAGATTTTGAGATATATACCCCTATGAGCTATATATTGAGATATATGCCCTTTTCCTGGTTGAAGCTAAGCTAACGTTATTGCAAGCTTTAAATTTCATCTAAATTCACCTGCAGAATTAACATTGAGAGTACTTAACTATTATTGCTTCATCACAAGAGACTAAGGAAGGATAATCTGAATCATTATTTGTGAAGGTAGTAGGATGTAAAAATATTAAATATCAATTATAAGGTAGGTAGCATATAAATCGCTGCAATGTGAATTAATGAATGAGGTATACTTTTAATATAAAACAAGATGACATTTTTTAATTAGGTTGATGTTGCTCTGTTGTTAAATTTTAATCACCAAGAAATCACTATTTGGAATGACAGGAAGACTCACCAGGAATTCAGTCACAGAGAATTAAGTGGTAATTTAGCCAAAAGACACCTGTTTAGATTTTAAACAGCATGGTCTAGTGGAAAGAGTTCAAGCCTGGGAGAAAAAGGACTTTTGTCCTAAACCCACCTCTGTCCCTTGCCTGCTGTGTGATTTTGGGCAAGCCATTTAACTTCTCTTTGCCTCAGTTCTCTCATCTACAAAATGGGGATTCAATGCCTGTTCTCCCTCCCCGTTAAACTGTGTACCCCACATGGGACAGGGACTGTGTCTGACTTGATTATCTTGTATCTACCCCAATGTTTAGTCCAGTGTTTGACACATAGTAAGTGTAACCATAGAGAAGCAGTGTGGCTTAGTGGAAAGAGCCCGGGCTTGGGAGTCAGAGGCTGTGGGTTCTAATTCTGGTTCTGCTGCTTGTCTGTTGTGTGACTTCGGGCAAGCCACTTAACTTCTCTGTGCCTCAGTTACCTCATCTGTAAAACGGGGATTAAGACGGTGAGCCTCATGTAGGGCAACCTACTTATCTTGTATCTACTCCAGTGCTTAGAACGGTGCTTGGCACATAGAAAGTGCTTAACAAATACCATAAGTGTTATTATCAACATATACCACAGTTATTATCATTATTATTACGTAATTATAATCTATGTTATATAATAATAATACTAAAAGAAAATGTAGGGTTATTTTTCTCTGTCACCCTTTAAAATGTAGAGTGAAATGCCGTGAATGATCATTCCACAGCCTGAAGTCATGCAGGATTTACTTAGCATACCTACAAAGACTAGCTGCTTTGCTATCTGCCTGCTAGGCTTGAAAGAAAAATTAAAGTTTGCTGAAGTCCCCATATGCTCTCTCAACTGTTAAATTACAATCGTCACATAGACACAGGGTCCAAAAAGCAAATCATTTGATCCAGTAATGAATACTCTAGCTGCAGCCACAGATATTTCTAACACCAACTCCAACAAGTGCATCGTTGGTCAGGGCTGGACGACTTTCTGACAGAGATCTAGACACGTTGTCAGAATCTTTAATCTTGTGGTTCAATTATAAATAGGGACTAAAGCTTTCTCCTCCCCGTGACTTCCCATCATTGTTGACGAAGCCACAATCTTCCCTTGTCTCCCAAGCCTTCAACCCTGGAATTATCATTAACTCATTTCTCTTCTTCAGCTCTCATAATAGTCCCCAAATCCTGTCGATTTTTTCTTGATAGCATCTCCACCCCATCGTCTCCATCC
Source organism: Tachyglossus aculeatus (assembly GCF_015852505.1). Lineage (NCBI taxonomy): Eukaryota > Metazoa > Chordata > Mammalia > Monotremata > Tachyglossidae > Tachyglossus > Tachyglossus aculeatus. The sequence continues at coordinate 41,330,021 of NC_052066.1, forward strand.
AAACTATTGTCACATTTTATTTGATGGCATTTGTTAAGTGCTTACTATGTGCAAAGCACTGTTCTAAGCACTGAGGGGGATACAAGGTGATCAGGTTGTCCCGCGTGGGGCTCACAGTCATCATCCCCATTTTACAAATGAGGTAACTGAGACACAGAGAAGTTAAGTGACTTGACCAAGGTCACACAGCAGACATGGTGGAGCTGGGATTTGAACCCATGACCTCTGACTCCAAAGCCAGGGTTCTTTCTACTGAGCCACGCTGCTTCTCCAACGTTTGTTCAAACACATGTCATATACTGAATCTACTACTGCATCACCTTCTCTGACCTTCTTGCCTCTAACCTATACTCTTTCTAGTCCAGACTTCACTCTGTTGCCTGGATCATTTTTCTAAAAAAGGATTCTACTCACACCTTTCCGTTCTTCAAGTTCCTCCCATGTTGCCTACAATAATAACAATGATGATATTTGCTAACCACTTACTATGTGCCAGGCACTGTGCTAAGCACTGAGGTGGATACAAGCAAATTGGGTTGGACACAGTCTTTGTCCCACATGGGACTCACCACCTCAATACCCATTTTACAGATGAGGTAACTGAGGCCCAGTGAAGTGAAATGACTTGTCCAAGGTCATATGGCAGACAAGTGGTGGAGATGGGATTAAAACCCATGACCTTCTGACTCCCAGGACCGTGCTTTATCTACTAGGCCATGTTGCTTCTCATGCCGCCTAGCCATGTCATACGGAAACTCCTCACCAACTATTTCTGACTTTCCACACCTTACTCAAACTCCCAGGACTCCTGCCTCCCCATCTCTCATCTTGACCTATCATTTACTTCAACAAAAAGGAAATCATCAAGCACCTCCTCCAAATTGTCTCCTCACATCATCAGAGTAATATCCCTCCAACCCCACATCCAGTGTATCAATCAGTGATATTTATTGAGTGCTTAATGTGTGCCGAGCACCTTAATAAAGCCTTGGGTGAGTAAGATATAACAGAGTTTGTAGACATGTTCCCTTCCAGCAACAAGCTGACCATCTAGAGGGGAGTTAAAAATTAATATAAATAAATTACCGATATGTACATCATAAGTGCTGTGGGACTGAGGGTAGAGTGAATACCATGTGCTCAAAGGGAACAGATCCATTTGCATAGGCAATGCAGAAGGGAGGGCGAGTTGGGGAAAAAAGGGCTTAATTGGGGAAGGCCTCATGTGGGAGATGGAACCTTAAACCTCCTCTTCTCCTCCCCAGGCCTAAACAAATATTAGTATAGCACAATACCATGATGAATTCCGCATGCCTTCTAAACCCCTGACATTTTTCAAACTATCTTACTAGTATGTCTCATATTCCTGCTCATTTTTCCCCCATTTCTCACATAGTACCGGTTACAGTCTCAATTTCACATCCTTCTCTGACTCATTCCTTCCTTCCTTCCTTCCTTCCTTCCTTCCTTCCTTCCTTCCTTCCTTCCTTCCTTTCTTCCATCGCATTTATTGAGTGCCTACTGTTTGCAGAGCACTGTACTAAGCACTTGTAAAGTCCAATAAAGCAGTTAACAGTTGTACAGCCCACAACGGGCTCACAGTCAGCGGGGGGGAGACAGACATCAATACAAGTAAACAGGCATCAATATAAATGAATAGAATTATCGATATGAAACATATATACATAAGTGCTGTGAGGTGGGGAGGTGGGGGAAGAGCAAATGTAGCGAGTTGAGGTAATGTGGAAGGGAGGGGGAGCTGAGTATGTTTGGTTTTGTTCTCTGTCTCCCCCTTTTAGACTGTGAGCCCACTGTTGGGTAGGGACTGTCTCTATATGTTGCCAACTTGTACTTCCCAAGCACTTACTACAGTGCTCTGCACACAGTAAGTGCTCAATAAATACAATTTATGATGATGATGATGATGATGATGATGATGAAAAGGGGGCTTAGTCTGGGAAGGCCTTTGGGAGGAGGTGCACCTTCAGTGGGGCTTTGAAGGGGGGAAGAGTGATTGTTTGGCGGATTTGAGGAGGGAGGGGTTTTCAGGCCAGAGATAGGACGTGGCATTGCTTCCCCTCACTCCTATCCCACTAGAATCTGGCCCGCACATTGTTGCTCATCTAATACTGAGATACTCACTGTCCCTCATTCTCACCTCCCTGGCTGTTGATCCCCTGCTCGCACCTTCCCTCCTGCTTGAAACTCCTCCTCCTCCGTATCCACTTTCCCCATCTTCAAAAGCCCTACTGGAATCATATCAATCAATATGAGCCCGTTGTTGGGTAGGGACCGTCTCTATATGTTGCTGACTTGTACTTCCCAAGCGCTTAGTATAGTGCTCTGCACACAATAAGTGCTCAATAAATATGATTGAATGAATGAATGAATAGTATTGATCGAATATTGATGATGTGTTTGGGAGTCAGATGGTCCTGGGTTCTAATTCCGGCTCCACCACTTGTCTGCTGTGTGGCCTTGGGCAAGTCACTTCACTTCTCTGTGCCTCGGTTATCTCATCTGTAAAATGGGGATTGAGGCTGTGAGCCCCATCTGGGACAGGAACTGTGTCCAACCCAATTTGCTTGAATCTACCTTAGTGTTTAGTATAGTGCCTGGCACATAGTAAGTATTTAATGAATAAAACTATTATTATTTTTATTATTGTTATTATGTGCAGAGCACTGCACTAAGCATTTGGGAGAGTACAGTAGATTTGATAGACATGTTTCCTGCCCACCAGGAGCTGTATCTCCTCCAGGAAGCTTTCCCAGATTAAGCACTCATTCCCCCAATCTAGTTTCCCTCCCTACGTTTTCTTCCATTCACGTAGCCCCGTCTGCTATACACTTGGGAACTCCTGCCCCATCCCCATTCCTGCAGTACTTATGTCCACATCCTTATCCTCAGTTGCTTCCCCTAACTGTAATATGCTTATTGTCTGTCTGCCACTTTAGACTATAAGGTCCTGGAGGGTAGAGATTGTATTTACCAACTATATTGTTCTCTCCCCAACACTTAGTACAGTGCTTTGCACAAAATAAGTGCTCAATAAATGCCATTGACTGAAAAATGAAGGATTGATTGTGTATTAGTGTATATGTGGTGTATGTGTGTGTGTTTTGGCCTCTGTACTTGAGAACCTTCTATTTCTTTCTCAGGGACAGGAAAGCTGCCAAGTTAGCAGGAGTTTTAGAAGAGAGTTGGGATCTTGGGATGATGGAAAAAACCTCACATCTTAAGGTGAAAAGCAGCATGGCCAAGATAGAGCACAGGCCTGGGAGCCAGAAGGCCATGGGTTCTAATCCCAGCTCTGCCACTTATCTGCTGTATGACTTTGGGTGAGTCACTTCACTGTTCTGTGCCTAAGGTACTTCATCTGTAAAATGGGGATTAAGATTGTGAGTGACATGTGGGATAGGGACTGTGTCCAACCTGATTATCTTGCATGTACCCAGTGCTTAGAACAGTGCTGAACACATAGTAAGCACTTAACAAATACCATTAAGGTGGTTACTCCCTCTATTAGAAATAGTAGAGGTGAGAAATCAGAGAGTCCTTTGGCTGCAGGGAAGATTAAAAACAGCCTTCAATTCCTACGGTTGCTATAGTCTCCAGATTCCCGCCTCTGTCACATTCTCTCACCACCAATGACACGTGGCCAGGGCTTGAGTTCTAAGCAGCAACAGTGGCCGCCGTCCTTGGCTTCTCCAGCTTAGATGAGTAGGGGGTTTTCAGACCAACTTTTCCCCGGCAGCAGATGGTAGCCCTTCTCCAAGCCATGTAACCTAAGGAAGGAGTGGGTTAGCCTGAGGAGGACTGGAGGTATGGCCTATGTACAGGCAGGGAGGTATTGTCATGCTTTGGATATGCACATGCCAGTATAAACAGTAAATGTAAAATAGGAGAAGTGGCATGGCCTAGTGGAAAGATTACAGGCCTGGGAGTCAGAGGACCTGGGTTCCAACCCTTGTTCTGCTTTGTATCTGCTGTGGGACATTGGGCAGGTCACTTAACTTCTCTGTGCCTCAGTTACTTCATCTCAAAATGGGAATTTTAAAGGGGGAGGTGCGTTCCCAGTGACGGACTCGTACAGTGAGTGCCTGACAAGGTTCGGCTCCATGGTGGACGCCAATGCAGGAGGGTAATCCTCAGAAATGGACTCACAAAGGGAATGTGAACTGCAGCATGGTGTAGTGGATAGAGAATGGACCTGGGAATCAGAAGGTCATTGGTTCTAATCCTGGCTCTACCACTTGTCTCCTGTGTGGCCTTGGGCAAGTCGCTTCACTTCTCTGGGCCTCAGTGACCTCATCTGTAAAATGGGGATTAAGACTGTGAGCCCCTTGTGGGACAGGGACTGTGTCCAACCTGATTACCTTGTATATCCCCAGTGCTTAGAACAGTGCTTGGGCCATAGTAAGCATTAACAAATGCCATAATTATTATTATAATAATGGTTGGTGTTGTTCCTGCTGCTCCTATCTGTTCCTTTATGGGGGAAACAGAGCTGGGAGAGATGGAGTAGGGCACGGAAACAGGAAGCACGGAGGTAGTGAAGCTGGGGGAGGAGGAGTAGGGATCAGGAAAACTGGGAGCTGGCCACATCAGAAACTGTGCATCTCTCTCTTTCCTCATGAGGCCAAGAAAGCAATTTGAGAAACAGCATTGCCTAGTGGATAGAGCGCAGGCCTGGGAGTTGGAAAGACCCATAGTCTGCTGTGTGACCTTGGGTAAATTATTTAACTTCTCTGTGGCTCAATTATGTCATCTGTTAAATGGGGATTAAGACTAAGCTTAGCTTGTATCTACCCCAGCATTTAGTATGGTGTCTAGCACATAGTAAGCACTTCATGAATATCATAAAAAACAAAACAAACAAAACTGAAAGCAACTTCCTCCCTCTCCCATCCATTCACAAACGAATTGGCATTGTTTGTTTTAGAACCTGCAAGTTATTTTCTTCCCCAACATCTAAAGGGCTGAGCTTGTTTTCCTCCATATTCTCCTTTCCCCAGCTTCCAAGCTCACACCTCTTCCTCTCTGGCTTCTCTCCTGCCTCTGCTCAAACCCTCCAGTTTCTCTCCTTTCTCCTTGCCCTCACCCCTTTCCCTCCAATTTCTCTTTTGCCCTCATGCTCACATTTCCACAATTATACCTACACAATGAATTAAACCACTTTTAAGTTCCCTTAATCAATCAAGGTTAGTTATCAATTGTTTACTGTGTAGAAAGCACTTTAAGCATTTGGGGGAGTACAATACAATAGAACTAGTAATTATGATCCCTACTTTCAAGGAGTTTGCTATCTTGTGGGGGACACAAACATTGAAATAATGTACAGGTAGAGGGGTAACAACAGAGTATGTAGTAGTAGTAATAATAATGATAATAATAGTTGTGTTTGTTAAGGAAGCAGCATAGCTCAGTGGAAAGAGCCCGGGCTTGGGAGTCAGAGGTCATGGGTTCTCATCCCGGCTCTGCCACTTGTCAGCTGTGTGACTTTGGGCAAGGCACTTCACTTCTCTGTGCCTCAGTTACCTCATCTGTAAAATGGGGATTAAGACTGTGAGCCCCATTGGGACAATCTGATTACCTTGTATCCCCCCAGAGCTTAAAACAGTGCTTGGCACATGGTAAGCGCTTAACAAATGCCATCATTATCCCCTTCTAGACTGTGAGCCCATTATTGAGTAGGGACTGTCTCTATATGTTGCTGATTTGTACTTCCCAAGTGCTTAGTATAGTGCTCTGCACACAGTAAGCGCTCAATAAACACAATTGAATGAATGAATTAAGGGCTTACTATGTGCCAGACATTGTACTAAACACTGGGGTTTATTGGGTTTATTACTAGCAACTTGGGTTGGACAAAGACCCTGTCCCCAATAGGGCTCACAGTCTTAATCCCCATTTTACAGATGAGGTAACTGAGGTACAGAGAAGTTAAATGTATTGTCCAAGGTCACACAGCAGATGAATGGCAGAGCTGGGATTAGAACCCAGGTCCTTCTGAGTCCCAGACCCATGCTTATGGGCATTAGTTTAGTGTGGGTGCAGGGTGGGCTGAGAATCAAAATGCTGATACTGAAATTAAGTGCACAGGGGTTGCAGAAGGGAAGGAGAATAGGGTAGGGATGTGAGAGTTGGTCACAGAAGGCTTCTGGGAGATGTGATTTTATTAGGGCTTTGAGGATGAAGGATGAAGAGACTTTTGTCTGTTAAATCTATAAGGGGAGAAAGGGTATGGGAGAGGGCTAGACTGAGGCACAGTGAAAAATTTGGTGTTAAAAGGGTGAAGAGTATGAGCTGTGTTGTGGAGGGAGAGGAGCGAGAATAGATAGAAGGGAGAGCTCTGATTGAGTGTCTTTAATTGGTAAGATTTTTTCTTTGTACTTCAGCTGCTCAGAGGTTTATATTTGTTTGGCTCTTCTGCACAAGAGAGTTTTCAATCTGGTTCTGGGAAGAAGAGCCTTGAAAGAGTCACAGGTACCACAACTAGCTTCCCTGAGGGATTTAAAGGTTCAGTTGATAGTGACTCACACGTACATGGGAAGAAAAAGAGATTCCTAATCTTGGAAAAATGAGTTTTGGAATTCAGTCTAGCTCACTCCAGGCAAAGACTCCAAAGAGCCTTTGCTACCCCGAAGATAATAAACTTAACAATAAGAATAATACATAATAATAATCATTAAGCACTTACTATGTGCCAAGCACTGTACTAAGCACTGGGGTAGATACAGGACAATTAGGTCAGGTGCAGTTTCTGTCCTACACATGAACAAATTCCAGGGAATCCTGTCTTTGCCAAGTAATTGGGAGAAGAAAGAATTGAAGGGTTTTGTTTAGATCCTGGAAAGACTAAAAAACGACTGGTCTTTAAGAGAATCTAAGAATTGCCGACCACATTTAAGAGATTTCAATGCCAGTATTTTGAGTTAATCTCGTAACCTGGCCAAGGGGAAACAAGAATGTATAACCTATTCTGTACATGTATGTATGTATGTATGTCTGTATGAAGTCAAGTAAAGTTAGTCCTTGTCTTAAGAAAAAATAATCTTGGTGCCCCATAAAAAGATTAAGGGCTCCAGTTTAAATTGGAGATGGTCAGAGAGTCAGAAATGATACTGGCCCAAATGAGTTTTGGAGAGAGGTCCAGTGGTGTGCCCACAGAAAGCGCTTAAAATATACTGTGGATTGACTGATTAAAGCCAGGGTTTTTGGTCAGTTGGGAAGTCTTGCTCTCTCGTCTACCTCACACAACTTGCTGCCCCTCTGGTCTGGTTGAAGTCTCCTGACAGCCCCAAATGCTGGCCCAGCTCACTCTCTCCCTCATCCTCTGCAATTCCACTTTGCAAGGAGAGCAGCAGGACAGGCGCTGAGGGGGAAGACCGTTGAGGCACGTTCAGGATTTTCTGGGAGCCCAGAAAGGATGTTAATTGGGTAAACTACTCCAACACGAAGGTTATAATAATAATAATAATTATGGTACTCGTTAAGCGCTCACTATGTGCCAAGCACTGTTCTAAGCACTAGGGTAGATACAGGGCAATCAGTTGTCCAACGTTTTAATCCTCATTTTACAGATGAGGTAACTGAGGCACAGAGAAGTTAAGTGGCTTGCCCAAGGTCACACAGCAGACAAGTGGCAGAGCCAGGATTAGAACCCACATCCTCCGACTCCCAAGCCCATGCTCTTTCCACTAAGCCATGCTTATGCATTATGAGCAGAGTGTCACTCTTTATTTCACTGAACAACAAAATGAAGAGAAGGTAAAATTTCTTAAAAATATGCAATTTAGCTCATTGTTTATTATTATTATTTTTTAATGGTATTTGTTATGCACTTACTATGTGCTCTAAACACTGGGGTAGATACAAGGTAATCAGGTTGCACACAATGTCCTACATGAGGCTTAAAGTCATAATCCCCATTTTATAGATGAGGTAAACTGAGACCCAGAGAAGTTAAGTGACTTACCCAAGGTCACACAGCAGACAAGTGGCAGATCCAGAACTAGAACCGAGGTTCTTCTTCTAATTATTGTTATTTTACTTGTTAGGCCCTTACTATGTGCCAAGCACTGTTCTAAACACTGGGGTAGATATAAGTTAATCAGGTTGGATACAGTCCCTGTCCCACATGGGGCTCACACTCTTAATCCCCATTCCACAGATGAAGTAACTGAGGCCTAGAGAAGTGAAGTGACTTGCCCAATGTCACACAGCAGACATGTGGAGAAACTGGAATTAGAATACAGGTCTTTCTCACTTTCAGGCCCATGCTCTATCCACTATTATCATGCTGTTCCTCTTCAGTTCTTATTTCATGTATCTCGCTGCTGACCCCTTGAGCACAGCCCACCTCTGGCCTGGAACTTCTTCCCCCTACATACCCAACAAGGTGATCACTCTCACCACCTTCAAAACCTTATTAGAAAGCATTTCTCCTCCAAAAGACCTTCTCTGACTAAGCATTCAATTCCTCTTCTCCCACTCCCTGCTGCATCATCCTTGCACTTGGATTTGCAACTTTATTCACCCCTCTCTGAGCACCACAGCACTTATGAACATAGTCAAAATTCATTTATATTACTGTCAATCTGTCTATAGACTGTAAGCTGCTTGTGTTCAGGGAGCTCTCTATCAACTCTGTTATACTGTCCCAAGCATTTAGGACAGTGTTCTACACACAGTAAGCACTTAATAAATACAATTTGACTCATTGTCTTGTCCTAGCCATCGAGTCATCTCCAACCCTTAGCAACGCCATGGACATGTCTCCCCCAGAATGCCCCACCTCCATCTGCAATCATTTTGGTAGTGGATCCATAGGATTCTCTCGGTAAATATACAGAAGTGGTTTACCATTGCCTCCTTCTGTGCAGTAAACTCGAGTCTCCAACCTTAACTCTCTCCCATGTCGCTGCTGCCCAGCACAGGGGAATTTTGACTGGTAGCAGATTGCCTTCCACTCGAAAGTCACTGCCCAAGCTAGGAATGGAATGGATATGCTTCTGCTTGATTCTTCCTCCTATAGTCGAGACTGGTAGAGTACTGGAAACTCTCCAGGTGTGACCCTGAGAGGAGATTGACTGATTATTGACAATTATTTGATTCCTATTCTCTACACACACCCATGCACACACACACAGTGGCTATAAGAATCAGCATGGCTCAGTGGAAAGAGCATGGGCTTGGGAGTCAGAGGTCATGGGTTCAAATCCCAGCTCTGCCAATTGTCAGCTATGTGACCTTGGGCACATCACTTCACTTCTCTGTGCTGCAGTTCCCTCATCTGTAAAATGGGGATGGACTATAAGCCCCACGTGGGACAACCTGATCACCTTGTATCCTTCCCAGCGCTCAGAACAGTGCTTTGCACTTAGTAAGCACCTAACAAATACCATTATTATTACTATTATTATTATTATAAATGTCAGCAGTGCCTTTGTTGAGAGGGTAAGGTTCCCATAGTGTGCAAACATTTAACAAATATCAACCATCTGGGCCCATAACTGTCATTGCTTCTGATAGACAAGGAAAAGGAAGGAAAACCTTACAGAACTGAAGCCATTCCACTGACAGGCTCTGAGCCACTAGGAACAGATGAAACCCACACGGTGTCAGTCACAGCACATCTGTTGCTCAACCATCCTGGCTTCCCTGGCCTATCATCCTGAAGGCCGAAGAGAACATCAAAAATTCGCAGTGCTGGGGTAGAGATCTGAGTTGGAGCTTGTGTCTTTGTGTGTAAGTTGGTTTGAGTCTGATAATTTTTTCCTACATATGAAGGAGGTAGGGTGTAATTACAATAAAATAGGTTAGTGAAAGTCATATCTGAATTTTTATATTTTTTCGGATCCATTCCCCATTGTCAGTGGGTAAAGTAGGTACAGTATTTTTCAAGTGGTTCTAAGTCTGCCACAGTAGAGGATGCAATCAGGGATATAGATGCTAATGTAGAAATACTCTGCTGATCCTCCAGGAAACTAGTCCAATGTAGCAGGTTGCAAGAGGGTTGAAAGTCATGCAATAGTTCCTTTATATATGAACGACTAAGTGTCAACTCCTTGTGGACAAGAAATATGTCCCTTCCTTGCATTGTTTTCCCAAGCATTTACTATTAATGTACTGTACCAAGTGGACACTCAGTAAATACTACCACTACTACCATCAGAGGCAGACACCCCCAAAAGACATGCAAATTATTTTGAACCACTTTGCAGAGTCAGCCCAAAGCTACTGACTTGTGTTACATCTAATAAAGAGTGTGGAGGAATTTGTAAGACTCACGTCAACCGTGAGCCTGGGCCGCCGTGTTGAAAGATCACAGGCTTGAGAGTCAAAAGATGTGGGTTCTAATTCTGGCTTCATCACTTATGTTGTGTGATATTGGGCAAGCCACTTAACTTCTCTGTGCCTCAGTTACCTCATCTGTAAAATGGGGATAAAGACTGTGAGCCCCACGTGGGGCAACCTGATTACCTTTTATCTACCCCAGTGCTTAGAACAGTGCTTGGCACATAGTAAGTACTTAACAAATACCAAATCGTTATTATTATTATTATTATTATTATTACTTACCCTGAGCAAAGCAGCACTATTAGCCCTCCTTCACCAAGAAAATTCAAAAGGAATAAAGAAAGAGGTAGCCCAGATTGGAATGGAAGCTATATGGTAACTATGACTGAAATAAGTTCTCAGATAGAATAAAGGTCAAAACCAATGTTTAATTAATATTACTACTAGAAAGAATACAGAGATTCAGATGGACATTCCCCAGCTGAAATTGCCTGATTAGAAGAGTTCAGGATCCTAAAGCACATATTTCTCCCGACAATGTGCATATAGCTATAATTCTATTCATTCTGATGGTTTTGACACCTGTCTACATGTTTTGTTTTGTTGCCTGTCTCCCTCTTCTAGACTGTGAGCCTGTTGTTGGGTAGGGACCGCCTCTATATGTTGCCAACTTGTACTTCCCAAGCGCTTAGTGCAGTGCTCTGCACACAGTAAGCACTCAATAAATACGATTGAATGAATGAATGAACTCATACTTAACATGTCCGGGGCATAGGTTGTCGTCTTTCACCCAACCCACTCCTCACTCCCAACATTCCAATTACAGGGGAAAATGGCATCATTCTCCTCGTATCACAAGTTCTTAACCTTGGTATCATCCTCGACTCATCTCTTTCCCGCAATCCCACATTGTCACCACTCGGTTCTACCTTCACAACATCTCTAGAACCTTCCCTTTTCTCTCCATCCCACCTGTTATCACACTGATCCAAGCACTGATCATAGTCCACCTCTATTGCTGCGTCAGCCTTCTTGCTGGTTTTATGGTCTCCAATCCCTCCTCACTCCAATTCACACTTCAATTGGAGGCCCAGATCATTTTTCTAAAAAATCATCTTCTCAAAAAGCCTCCAGTGGTTGCTGCATCAGATACTCCTTACCACTATCTTTAAGGCTCTTAATCAGCATTATCCCTCTTACCTCTTCTCTCCCCTAATTCTCACAATTCTCTCCGCTAACACCAACATTATTCGCCTCTACCACCCTCTCCAGATTCTTGTAGCCATCATCTACCGCCCCCCCCGCCCCACCTCCAACTTCTTTAACGATTTTGACCCCTTCCTCACCTTCCTTCTCTCCTTTTCCATGCCCACCCTGATCCTCGGAGACTTCAACATCCACATGGATATCCCTGGTGACTCCTCTGCCCCCCGCCTTCTATCTCTCCTTGATGCTGCCAACCTCTTGCTCCACCCCACCTCGCCCACTCACCAACTTGGTCACACCCTCGACCTCATCATCTCCTACTGCTGCACTATCTCCATCCTCACCAACTCTGAAATCCCTCTCTCTAATCATTCATTCATTCATTCATTCAATCGTATTTATTGATCATAACCCTCTCACCTGCCTCTTCACTCACACTCCTCTCCCCTATAAATCTATATTACTACCTCACAGAAACCTCCGATCTCTCGACCTCATCCATCTTTCTGAGCGCCTCACACCCCACTTTGCCTCCCTTTCCTCTCTACCCAATCTTGATGATCAGATTACTGCTCTCAACTCTACCCTCTCTACTCAGCTCGACTCCCTTGCTCCCCTTTCCCTTCGCCGCTCTCGTACCACTAACCCACATCCCTGGATCACTGCCACTGTCCGCCTCCTTCGCTCTTATGCTCGAGCTGCTGAACGCTGCTGGCGAAAGTCTAAACACCATGCCAACCTCGTTCACTTCAGGTTTATCCTTTCCTGCCTTAACTCTGCCCTCTCCTCTGCCAGACAAAACTATTTCTCCTCCCTTATTGACACCCATGCCCATCATCCCCGTCAACTCTTCCGTACATTTAACTCCCTTCTCAGGCCCCCTGTTCCTCCCCCTCCTCCTTCCCACACCCCCAACGATCTGGCCTCCTACTTCATTAATAAAATTAAATCCATCAGGTCTGAGCTCCGCAAAGTCACCCCTCCCCCTTCTCCAACTCCCCAGCTCTCAACCCTCTCCGCTACTCTCCCATCCTTCCCAGCAGTATCCTCAGATGAGATCTCCTCTCTCCTCTCAAGTGCTACTCTGGCCACCTGTGCTTCTGACCCCATTCCCTCTCATCTCATGAAATCTCTTGCTCTGTCCCTCTTCCCCTCCTTAACTTCCATCTTCAACCGCTCACTCTCCACTGGTTCCTTCCCCTCTGCCTTCAAACATGCCCATGTCTCTCCCATCCTAAAAAAACCCTTCTCTTGACCCCACCTCCCCTTCTAGTTATCACCCTATCTCCCTCCTACCATTCCTTTCCAAACTCCTTGAACGTGTTGTCTACACACGCTGCCTTGAATTCCTCAATGCCAACTCTCTCCTCGACCCCCTCCATGGCTTCTGTCCCCTACATTCCGTGGAAACTGCCCTCTCAAAGGTCATCAATGACCTCCTGCTTGCCAAATCCAACGGCTCCTACTCTATCCTAATCCACCTCGACCTCTCAGCTGCCTTCGACACTGTAGACCACCCCCTTCTCCTCAACACGCTATCCAACCTTGGCTTCAGAGACTCTGTCCTCTCCTGGTTCTCCTCTTATCTCTCCAGCCATTCATTCTCAGTCTCTTTTGCGGGCTCCTCCTCCCCCTCCCATCCCCTTACTGTAGGGGTTCCTCAAGAATCAGTTCTCAGTCCCCTTCTGTTCTCTATCTACACTCACTCCCTTGGTGAACTCACTCGCTCCCATGGCTTCAACTATCATCTCTACGCTGATGACACCCAAATCTACATCTCTGCGCCTGCTCTCTCTTCCTCCCTTCAGGCTTGTGTCTCCTCCTGCCTTCAAGACATCTCCATCTGGATGTCTGCCCGCCATCTAAAACTCAATATGTCCAAGACTGAACTCCTTATCTTCCCTACCAAACCCTGCCCTCTCCCTGACTTTCCCATCACTGTTGACGGCACTACCATCCTTCCCGTCTCACAAGCCCGCAAACTTGGTGTCATCCTCGACTCTGGTCTCTCGTTCACCCCACACATCCAATCTATCACCAACACCTGCCAGTCTCACCTCCGCAACATTGCCAAGATCCGCCCTTTCCTCTCCATCCAAACTGCTACCCTGCTGGTTCAATCTCTCATCCTATCCTGACTGGATTACTGCATCAGGCTCCTTTCTGATCTTTCATCCTCCTGTCTCTCCCCACTTCAATCTATACTTCCCGCTGCTGCCTGGATCATCTTTGTGCAGAAACGCTCTGGGCATGTTCCTCCCCTCCTCAAAAATCTCCAGTGGCTACCAATCAACCTACACATCAAGCAAAAACTCCTCACCCTCGGCTTCAAGGCTGTCCATCACCTTGCCCCCTCCTACCTCATCTCCCTTCTTTCCTTCTACAGCCCAGCCCGCACCCTGCTCTCCTCTGCCACTAACCTCCTCATTGTGCCTTGTTCTCGCCTGTCCCACTGTCGACCCCCGGCCCATGTTCTCCCCCTGGCCTGGCATGCCCTCCCTCCGCACATCCGCCAAGCTAGCTCTCTTCCTCCCTTCAAAGCCCTACTGAGAGCTCACCTCCTCCAGGAGGCCTTCCCAGACTGAGCCCCCTCCTTCCTTTCCCCCTCCTCCCCCTCCCAATCCCCCCCACCTTACCTCCTTCCCCTCCCCACAGCACCTGTATATGTATATGTATGTTTGTGCATATTCATTACTCTATTTATTTATTTTACTTGTACATATTTACTATTCTATTTATTTTATTTTGTTAATATGTTTTGTTTTGTTGTCTGTCTCCCCCTTCTAGACTATGAGCCTGTTGTTGGGTAGGGACCGTCTCTATATGTTGCCAATTTGTACTTCCCAAGCACTTAGTACAGTGCTCTGCACACACTGAGCGCTCAATAAATATGATTGAATGAGTGAATCTGCACCTCAGTCTCATCTCACTTGTTGTTGATCCCTTGTTTATTCATACATTCAATCGTACTTATTGAGCACTTACTGTTTGCAGAGCACTGCACTAAGCACTTGGAACGTACAATTCAGCAACAAATAGAACTTGTTCATGTTCCCCCTCCAGCCTGGAACACCTTCATATCTGACAGATTACCATTCTCCTCATCTTCAAAGCCCTTCTAAATTCATATCTCCTCCAAGAAGCCTTCCCTGACTAACCTCTCAGTTCCCCACCCAATTCATCTTCTCTTCTGCATCACCTAGGCGCAGGTGTACCCTTATAGCACTGGTACTCATCCCACTACCAGCCCCATGGCATTTATGTACATATCCTTATACGCTGTCCAGCACAGGTGAGTTTGATTTATAGCAGATTACCTTCTACCCACTAGCCACTGCCCAATATAGGAATGGAATGGCATTGACTCTGCTTGACTCTCCCTCCTGTAGCTGAGACTGATAGAGTACTGGAAACTCTCCAGGTGGGGTCCCGAGATGGGGAGATAAATTCTACTTTGGATTAATAAGAAACAGTGGTATTTATTGAGTGCTTCCTGGGTGCACTTATGCATTTATGCATTTATATGCACTTATATACTTATCCTTGAGGGCAAGGACTATGTCTACCAACTTTATTGTATTATATGCTCTCAAGCCCTTGGTATGGTGCTCTAAGAGAAGCAGCGTGGCTCAGTGGAAAGAGCATGGGCTTTGGAGTAAGAGGTCATGGGTTCAAATCCCAACTCCACCAATTGTCAGCTGTGTAACTTTGGGCAAGTCACTTAACTTCTCTGTGCCTCAGTTACCTCATCTGTAAAATGGGGATTAAGACTGTGAGCCCTCCTTGGGCCAACCTGATCACCTTGTAACCTCCCCAGTGCTTAGAAAAGTGCATTGAAAATAGTAAGTGCTTAATAAATGCCATTATTATTATTATTATTATTATAATACACAGTGTTCACTCAATAAATACCATTAATTAATTGATCACCCCTCCATCTCAGTAGGTAATGCTACTCAGCTATTCACTTCTAATAAACATGTCACCCTTAAATTAGGTGTTGCAAAAGGACTATATAAGAATCAAAAGATAGATCTTTCTACATATTCAGTACTTAAATACCATTGGTATTCCATAGTTTTAATTGTGAGTTTTAATCCTGACTCTGCTACTGACTGTATAATCTTGATTAAAATATTCCCCTCTATCTCAAATTTCCCATCAGTGAAATGGGATAAGGATCCCCATTTTTTCTATCCCAAGGAATTTGTGAGATTAAAATGGGGAGGTGAAATAGCTTTTTATTAAGTAAACAAATTATATTGGATTACTCCTTTTGGGAAGCTGGGGCCCAAAACAGGACAATTCTTAATTTATAAATTTATATATTCTGCAAGGAAAGATCTATTCCTTATGTAATGAACAATGTCAATTGTCATTTAGCTCATTTGCAAAATCACTTTCCCATTTGCTTCTTACAGTGACCATTAGAAAACCACTCAGTGATTCAGAGGAGTTAGCACTTTTAAATCTTTATGAAAGTAAAATGAAATGAAAAAAAGTTAAGTGAAAAGCAGCAGTAAGTCTAATGACCATAAAGACCATTTAAAAACTGGTAAATGAAATTAGCTCGCACTGTGTGTTTCAGGCTTAAATTCATATATCTTTATGTTCATTAACCCTCTTCAACAGCCAGAAACTAAGGAGTCTTTGCTTTTATGAATGCAAGAGATTTATGAATGCTCTGCACCCAATAAGCACTCAAAAAATGCCACTGATTCTTATTAATCAAAAGCAGGATTTATTTCCCCTTCTTGGGATCGCACCTTGGAGAGTTTCCGGTACTCTATCAGTCAAGCAGAGGCATACCCATTCCATTCCTAGCTTGGGCAGTGGCTAGCAAATGGAAGACAATCTGCTACAAGTCAAAACTCACCCATGCTGGGCAGCAGCAGCAGCACGGGAGAGAGTGAAGGGTAGAGGTTCAAGTTTACTGCATGGATGGAGGCAATAGTAAGCCACTTGCATATTTTTACCAAGAAAACTCTATGGATACACTATCAGAACATTTGCAGATGGATAATTGGGCGTTTTGGAAGAGATGTGTCCATGGAGTTGCTACAGATTGGAGTTGACTCGACAGCATAAGATAAGGATTTATTTATTTCTCCTTTTTCCTGTCTCCAATTACAGGGACAGCTAAAGTCAAAGCTGTGGGGGTCAATAGGAAATTCACCTGTGGGGAAAGAAAGAATCAGGGCTGAGGAAACGATGTATTTTTTCCTCATTCGATGTACCCTAGGAAAGTGTACCTTGCTGAGATCCTCCTGGAAGTGTCTAGATTATTTAAATGGAGATTTTCCATCCCATCTTATGAAACACACCCAACAATCAATCATTGGTATTTACTGAGAGCTTACTTTGTGTGGATTGTCTCTGTTGCCGAATTGTACCTTGCAAGCACTTAGTACAGTCCTCTGCACACAGTAAGTGCTCAATAAATACGGTTGAATGAATGAATGAATGAGTATATATAAGCACTATACCAAGTGCTTGGGAGAATACAATACAACCAAATCAGATTACTTAAATTTAGATGGGTTAATTGCTAAGAGATGATCACTTTGGTCTTGGTTCCAGGAGTAACAGTAGCCTTGACTGTCCTATGCAGGTGATAGCAGTCCAATAACAGTCACAACTTCAATGGCCTCTTCTAGTGGGAGGAACAAATGATTCCTGTTAGGAACCAACATTCTCATCTTCTTTCTGGAAACCCAATCTTCCCGAAACTTCTGCTTGAGGACAGAAATCCTCCTCCTGATTCCTACACCCCAGTGGGGTCTGAATATTGTGTTTGACTTCCAGCAGTCGCTACTTAACCACATTGCTTATTAAGATTGCTTCTCTAAATTGACTGAGATTGGAAAATTAGGGAAAGGAGTGGGTTTAGAAGGAAAGATGAAAATTTCAATTTTTGACGTACTGAGTTTGAGCAGCTGGTAAGATATCCAAGTGGACATGTCCCAGCGGGCTAGGTGAGATAATCAGTCAGTGGTATTTACTGAGCAGTTACAGTATGCAGAGAACTCTACTAAGAGCTTGGGAAAGTACAATAGAGTAGGTAGATATGATCTCTACCCACAGAGAGTTTATATTCTCCAAACTGTGAGCTCCTTCTAGACCGTGAGCTCACTGTGGGCGGGGAATGTCACTGTTTATTGTTGTATTGCACTTTCCCAAATGCTTAGTACAGTGCTCTGCACACAATAAGCACATAAAAAGTACAATTGAATGAATGAATGAATGAATGAATACAGGGGAGATGCAGGCTTGCAGGCCAGATGACAGATCAGAGCTAGAGAGATAGATTTTGGGTTCATCTGCATAGAGGAGGCAATTGAAGCCATGTGTGTGGACAGCTCCCTGAGGGAGTAACTGTAGAGTGAGAAGGGTGGAGGAAACAGATGAGATCACCAGGGGATATCTACAGTAAGAACAAGAGAGACTGAGGAAGAACCAGTGAATGAAGCTAAGAAGGATTGGAGAGCAAATTATTATGGTTTCAGAACCTGTTGTTGGCAGGGAACATGTCTATCTACGCTTGTATTGTACTCTCCCAAGAGCTTAGTAGAGTGCTCTGCACATATTACGTGCTCAATCAATCAATCAACTGTATTTATTGAGCACTGTACTAAGTGACTGAGAGACTACAATACACTAGAATTAGCAGACACGTTCTCTGCCCATAATGAATTTAGAATTTAGAATTTAGAATCTAGAGGGAGAGATATGTACATATCTGTAATTTATTTTTATTATTGTCTATCTCCCCCTCTAGAATGTAAGCCCATTGTGGGCAGGGAATATGTCTATTGCTATCCCCAAGTGCTTAATACAGTGCTCTGCACATAATAAGAGCTCAATAAATATGATTGATTGAGCATTTAATTGTGCAGAGCACTACTAAATAAAGCACTCTGCTCAATAAATATGTTTTACTACGAGGCAGTAATATGAGTAAATGATTATTTAGTCTATAATTTAAAGAATGTACATAAGTGCTGTGGCTTGGGGGTGGGGTGAATATCAAGAATCCAAAGGTCAGAGATTGAAGTGCATAGATGATGCAGAAGGGAGAGTGAGGTGGGGAAAAGAGGGCTTAATTGGGAAAGGCCTCTTGAAGGATATGTGACCTCAGTGATACTTTGAAGGTGGATAGAGTGGTGGTTTGGTGAATATGAAGGGGAAGAGAGTTCCATGCTGGGGGAATAATGTTGGAAAGGGGCTGGCAGTGAGATAGACAAGATTGGGGCAAAGTAAGTAATTAATATCATTGATTGTCAGCAAAACCAAGTCCCAGTAATATTTTGAGGAGGAATGGGTGGGCCACGTTGTTCATTCACTCATTCAATTGTATTTATTGCAAATGTGTGCAAAGCACTGTACTAAGTGCTTGGGAGAGCACAATATAACAACAAACAGAGACATTCAGTCTAGAGGGAGAGACAGACATTAATATAAATAAATAGATAAATAAATCAATTACAGGTATATACATATGTGCTGTGGGGATGGGAGGGAGGATGAATGAAGGAGAAAATAAGAGTGGCACAGAAGAGAGTGGGAGAAGAGCAGAGGAAGGCTTAGGCAGGGAAGGCTTCTTGGAGGAGATGTGCCTTCAATAAGGTTTTGAAGTGGAGGGGAGCAATTATCTATCTGCTCTGAGGAAGGAAGGCATTCCAGGCCAGAGGTAGGATGTGGGCTAGAGGTCAGCCGAGAGATAGATGAGACTGAGGTACAGTGAGAAGGTTAGCAATAGAGGAATGAAGTGTGAGGGCTGGGTTGTAGTAGGAGAGTAGCGAGATGAGGCAAGGTGATTAAGTGCTTTTAAGTCAATGGTGAGGAGGTGGGTTGGCAACCCCTGGAGTTTCTTGAGGAGTGGGGAAACATGCTCTGAATGTTTTTGAAGGAAAATGATTTGGACAGCAGAATGAAGTATGGACTGGGGTGGGGAGAGATGTGAGGCAGGGAGATCAATCAATCAATCAATCAATCAATCGTATTTATTGAGCGCTTACTATGTGCAGAGCACTGTACTAAGCGCTTGGGAAGTACAAATTGGCAACACATAGAGACAGTCCCTACCCAACAGTGGGCTCACAGTCTAAAAGGGGGAGACAGAGAACAGAACCAAACATACCAACAAAATAAAATTAATAGGATAGAAATGTACAAGTAAAATAAATAAATAAATAAATAAATAGAGTAATAAATATGTACAACCATATATACATATATACAGGTGCTGTGGGGAAGGGAAGGAGGTAAGATGGGGGGATAGAGAGGGGGACGAGGGGGAGAGGAAGGAAGGGGCTCAGTCTGGGAAGGCCTCCTGGAGGAGGTGGGCTCTCAGCAGGGCCTTGAAGGGAGGAAGAGAGCTAGCTTGGTGGAGGGGCAGAGGGAGGGCATTCCAGGCCCGGGGGATGACGTGGGCCGGGGGTCGACAGCGGGACAGGCGAGAACGAGGTACAGTGAGGAGATTAGCGGTGGAGGAGCGGAGGTTGCGGGCTGGGCAGTAGAAGGAGAGAAGGGAGGTGAGGTAGGAGGGGGCGAGGTGATGGAGAGCCTTGAAGCCCAGGGTGAGGAGTTTCTGCCTGATGCGCAGATTGATTGGTAGCCACTGGAGATTTTTGAGGAGGGGAGTAATATGCCCAGAGCGTTTCTGGACAAAGATAATCCGGGCAGCAGCATGAAGTATGGATTGAAGTGGGGAGAGACACGAGGATGGGAAATCAGAGAGAAGGCTGGTGCAGTAGTCGAGACGGGATAGGATGAGAGCTTGAATGAGCAGGGTAGCGGTTTGGATGGAGAGGAAAGGGCGGATCTTGGCAATGTTGCGGAGCTGAGACCGGCAGGTTTTGGTGACGGCTTGGACGTGAGGGGTGAATGAGAGAGCGGAGTCGAGGATGACACCAAGGTTGCGGGCTTGTGAGACGGGAAGGATGGTAGTGCCGTCAACAGAGATGGGAAAGTCAGGGAGAGGACAAGGTTTGGGAGGGAAGACAAGGAGCTCAGTCTTCGACATGTTGAGCTTTAGGTGGCGGGCGGACATCCAGATGGAGATGTCCTGAAGGCAGGAGGAGATGCGAGCCTGGAGGGAGGGGGAGAGAGCAGGGGCAGAGATGTAGATCTGGGTGTCATCAGCGTAGAGATGATAGTTGAAGCCGTGGGAGCGAATGAGGTCACCAAGGGAGTGAGTATAGATTGAGAACAGAAGGGGACCAAGCACTGAACCTTGGGGAACCCCCACAGTAAGAGGATGGGAGGGGGAGGAGGAGCCTGCAAAAGAGACTGAGAAAGAACGACCGGAGAGATAAGAGGAGAACCGGGAGAGGACGGAGTCTGTGAAGCCAAGGTCAGATAGCGTGTTGAGGAGAAGGGGGTGGTCCACAGTGTCAAAGGCAGCTGAGAGGTCGAGGAGGATTAGGACAGAATATGAGCCGTTGGATTTGGCAAGCAGGAGGTCATTGGTCACAGGAGATCAGCAAGAAGGCTGATAAAATAATGAAGGCAGGATAGGATAAGTGCTTGCATTAATATAGTACCAGTTTGGATGGAAAAGAATGGACAGATTTGTCAAGAGCATTCATTCTTCTCATTCTTTTCTGAACAACTAAACCGAGTGGTGATAAGTATTGCTTCAAGATGGTGAGATGACTGCATTCCGTCAATGGTATTTGAGTGCTTATTTATATGCAGAGTACTGTACTAAGCACTTGGGAGGGCATAAAATAGCAGAGTTAGCTGACACATTCCCTGCCCACCAATGCTTAGTTTGGATCTTAAGTTGACACTGATGGAATTGCTTGAGAAGCTGGACTTCCTTGGGGTAAATCCAGTTCTCACAGCCATATAAAAGGTTGGAGTCCATCAGAGCTCTGTCAACCTTGAATTTGGCATGAAGCTGTTTCTCCAATTGTCACCAAATTTTGTCACTGTTCCAAATGCCCATCTGGATTTCTTTACTTGTTTTTTTTATTGCTTTGATTTCCTTTGGATAGTGGTCTTGGTAGTCTTGGTAGTAGCAGAGAAGCAGCATGGCTCAGTGGAAAGAGCATGGGCTTTAGAGTCAGAGGTCATGGGTTCAAATTCTGGCTCTGCCAATTGTCAGCTGTGTGACTTTGGGCAAGTCACATAACTTCTCTGTGCCTCAGTAAAATGGGGATTAAGACTGTGAACCCCCCGTGGGACAACCTGATCACTTTGTAACCTCCCCAGTGCTTAGAACAGTGCTTTGAACATAGTAAGTGCTTAATAAATGCCATCATTATTATTAGTAGAATTCAGATTCAGCAAAGTACTGTATTGTCAAGGGTTACAATACATTCAGAAATTAAATCTGTCTTATTAGGATTTTTTCTTTCCTTCTCTCAAAATGCTTCTTCAGGGAAAACACCTCATCATCTTATATATATTCAATACTTCCAGCCCAGAAGATTTTGAAAAGGAATCGATAAAGATAGCATACTGAATTCTGGGGAACTCATTAAAGAGAAATTCAACACATTTCTCTACTGAAGATTTCCTCAATTCTCATAATGTACTCTTCAGTAGAATTTAGGACCTGCCTCTTAAAAGTATGGCTCACTTTTAATCAGTATAATTTATTGAGTGCTTACTGCGTGCAGAGGACTGTACTGAGTGCTTAAGAGACTACAACAGAGATGATAGACATGATCCCTGCTCAGTGGAGCATCCCTCCACAATCCAGTGGAGAATCTGACAGGCAAATTACATTTGTGATATCAATAGTCCTAAAATATTTTCAGATGTCTAGTTTTAGCCTTGTGTATTCTGAGCCAAACTAGAGACTCCTATTGTTATTTTCCTGCTCAACATCTCCCAGATTTCCCCCTTTCTCTCCACCCAAACTGCTACCAACTTTGCACAAGCACTTTTCTTGCTATGGCAGGGGTATTTCATCAGCCTCCTTGGCAGTCTCACAACCTCCAGCCTCTTCCCACTCCAATGTATAGTAAGTGCTTTTAAATGGATCACCTCCCTGGAGCATGGATCAGCCCACAACTCTCCTCTAGTCAAAACCTTCCATTGGCTTCCTGCATCATTTCACATCAAACAAAAATCAGCTTCAGGGCTCTCCACTATCTGGCCTGCCTTGCCTGGGGGAAAGGGGAGAGGTGGGGGCTTTTGGGGGTGGTTGGTTGGGGGCTGAGAAGCCCACAGGTGACAGGTGACCCGCTCCTACAGGCTTGCCTCCGCTGGGCTCCTGCATCGAAGGTACTCGGACAGCTGCATGTTGCTGCTGTGCAGCCTGGTTTTCATTCGTTCCCATGCAAATGTGTTTTCCCAACTCCTTGTCTTCGTTACTCACGGGCAAAAACTTCTAGCTCTCATCCTCAACTCTCCCTCCTTGCTCATGTTGTTCCCCTGGCTTGGAATTCCCTCCTCTCACATCAGGCAGACCACAGTGCTCTTGTCCTTAAAAAATCCCTCCTGCTCTAACACGCTTCCCTCATTTGATTTCCCAGTACCCTGAATCATATCATCCCTTTAGCCAACTTTTTTTTTACCGTATTTATTAAGGATCTACTATGTGCTAGTACTGCGCTGTACTGAACACTGGGGTAGATACAAGCTAATAGGGTTGGGTACAGTCCATGTCCCACATGGGCTAACAGTCTTAATCCCCATTTAGCAGATAAAGTAACTGATGCACAGAGAAGACAAGTGGCAGAGCTGGGATTAGAACAGAGGTCCTTCAGATTCCCAGGCTGGTGCTCTATTCATAGGCCATACTCATTCCAATTCTAGCATTTATGAACTTTTTACACTCTTTTTAGAACTCATTTTCTAAATGATACTCGTTAAGTGCTTCTTTTGTGCCAAGCACTGTTTGTTCATTCATTCATTCAATCGTATTTATTGAGCACTTACTGTGTGCAGAGCACTGTACTAAGTGCTTAGGAAGTACAAGTTGGCAACATATAGAGACGGTCCCTACCCAACAGTGGGCTCACAGTCTAGAAGGGGGAAGACTTCCCCCTGTTCCCCCCTGTTCCCCATTGTTCTAAGTGCTGGGGTAGATACAAGATAATCGGGTTAGTTACAGTCTCTGTCCCACATGGGGCTCACAGTCTGAGTAGGAGGGAGTAAGATTTAATTCCTATTTTTACAGGTGAGGTAACTGAGGCACAGAGAAATTAAGTGATTTACCCAAGGTCACTCTGCAGACACATGGCAGAGCTGGGATTGGAATCCAGGTCTGCTGACTTCCAGTCCCATGCTCTTTCCACTAGACCGTGCTGCTTCATGCATAAATGTCTGCTAAATTAATTCATTTTGATCACTGTAGGTTTAAATATGTTTTTATACTTATCTTTCCTGTTAGTGGCTAAGCTTCTTGCAGACAGGAAATGCATCCTTTGGTTATTCTGCACATTCCATCCTTTGGTTATTCTGCACATTCCAAGTGTACTACAGACTACATTTGATCATACTCATTTTTTTAAACATACAGAATTGCACACACAAATTATTCAGGCCAAATCACAACGTAAGTTATCTGCTCTGTGTATTAAAATCTTTATATTGTTAAGTTTTACTTTGTGATATAGGAAAATTATATTCTTTGCTTGAATAGCATACATAGTGTCAGCTATGGACTTACTTTCCATTTTCTAATTTGTAATGTGATATGCAGGCTTTTTTTTGCGAAGTAACTGAAATGATGTATGGCCATAAAGATATAGTTTTATGGTTATAAGAGAGATTTATGACTCCAGTTATAACAGATATTTTCTCCTCAGCAATATTAAAGACATGGCTGAAAGCCCAACAAAATCAAAATAAATGTACTGAATGAGCAAGTTTGTCAGGTAATAAAGGAAGTTCTTCAAATTGGTGGTAAGATTATGCAAGGGGCTGAAGTTTGGATACAAGTTCAACCACCCTACTGCCATTTTATAGTTTGACATTAGATTTTGCCTGCTTGTGGTTGGAGAATAGGCTAACCCTTAAAAACAAAACAAAAAAAAGCTTTGGCTAATGCTTTCACAGATAGCCATCATTGAATTTGTTTTGCAATGTTATGTTTTCATGGAACTATAACTATTATTAGCTATTCCCAAGACAGGCTTCCTCAAATGGTTTGTAGAAAAAAAAGCTTTGATATTTTGCATAATGATCATTTAACAGTGAATAGATTGCATTTAAGAGTAGACCTAAGGCCACACTGACAGTCATATTTTGAAAAAGCAAACTCTTCCCTCCTGTTCATTACCAGAGAATGGTGAACAAGAAATTCAAGGTCAACTAAGTGGTTCACAAAGTAGTTGTCCAAAAGCAAGGTTTGTAATTAAAATGCAATGATAGCCTGAGGGAATATCTGTTCTGGTGAAATTACTACACAAAGAGCAAGTGCAAATTAGGTAATTTCACATTTCGTTCCCATGTATCAGAAATGTCTAGGCCAAACCTAATTTTGTAAACAATTTCCCTGCCAGTTTACAGTAATACCAACTGGAAAACCTTTCTGAAATCTGATGCATGCTTTGCAGAGAGCTGTCCTAAATGCCAAGGACAATACCCATCTCTCCCTGATGTCAGGATTAAGGTTCAGCCAGTTTTAATTAAATTTGTTCAATCTTTTAAAATGATAGAGAATTAAAAAATAATTTATGGGAATATAAAGTGGTATTTATTTTGAATGGTAACATAACTTATTTGGAGCAAAATGCACACATTTTATAGACTCTATGGACTCCCTGGACTTCTGTTATCTTCCCCCACATTGAAGCAAATAGGTCACGTTATGTTTTATGAAACAAATACCATTTCAAGCCAAAAGCTCACTCTTTATAAGTGATTCTAATTCGAGCTCCATTTTGCTGCTTCTGATCTCTATCCCTAATTGCAACATTTCCTAGATCCTGAAAATACTCCTCTTTTCGGGGAATTAATCCCAACATACTTTGGCAATACAGGATGTCCATTTTGATCATTGTTTTCAAATGAGTTTGTGAAGGAGGATTTTTGGCCAGTTCAGAAGCTGTTCCAGTTTTGGGGGTGCCACATAAAAATTAACGGAAAGGATCATTTTTCTTGTTACAGAAAAAATGACTATGAAATGCTACTTAATAGAATATGCAGGATGGCAAACAAGGCTTAAAGGCTGAGTGAGGTACTGAGGCATCTGAGAGGGGACAATTCTCATGGTGTTGGATTCAGATGAAGAAAGTTGGGATCTCCAAAGCTACACAATCCATCAATGTTATTTATTGAGCACTGTATACTAAGTGCTTGGGAGAGTACAATACAACAGAGTAGGTAGACATGATTCCTGTTCTCAAGGAGTTTATAATAGGCAGATTAAAAGGCAGTTTCTAGGTAAGTGAGGAAGCTCTGAAAAACTCAAAAGGAACAGGAGGTTTCCTTTATTCCCTAGGAGTCTCAAAGGAAAATTGTTGGGAAAGAAAGGGCTTGAACATAATAAAATAATAATAATAATAATAATAATAATAATAATAGTAATAATAATAAGACTGTGAGCCCATTGTTGGGTAGGGACCATCTCTATATGTTTCCAACTTGTACTTCCCAAGCGCTTAGTACAGTGCTCTGCACATGGTAAGTGCTCAATAAATATGATTGAATGAATTTGTTAAGTGCTTACTATGTGCCAAGAACTGTTCTAAGCACTGAGGGAAATACAAGATAATCAGGTTGTCCCATGTGGGGCTCACAGTTTTAATCTCCATTTTACAGATGAGGTAACTGAGGCCCAGAGAAGTTAAGTGACTTGCTCAAAGTCAAACAGCTGACAAGTGGCAGAGCTGGGATTAGAACCTACGACCTCTGACTTCCAAGTCCATGCTCTTTCCACTAAGCCACGCTGCTTCTCAACATGACTTCTAGACTGTGAGCCTGTCTTCTAGACTGTGAGCCTGTTGTTGGGTAGGGACCGTCTCTATATGTTGCCGACTTGTACTTTCCAAGCGTTTAGTACAGTGCTCTGCACACAGTAAGTGCTCAATAAATAGGACTGAATGAATGAATGACTGAGCCATGTTTTTTTTTTACTGTTTAAAAGGTATTTGTTAAGTGCTTACTATGTATCAGGTTCTGTACTACTACTACTTCTACTAATAATAATTGGGGTGTTTGTTAAGTGCTTACTATTTGCCAAGCACTGTTCTAAGCGCTGAGGTAGATACAAGGCAATCAAGTTGGACAAAGTCCCTGTCCCACAAGGGGCTCACAGTCTTAATCCCTATTTTACAGATGAGGTAAGTAAGACACAAAGAAGTTAAGTGACTTGCCCAAGGTCACACAACAAACATGTGGTGGAGCTGGTGATTAGAACCCATGTTGTCTGACTCCCAGGCCTGTGCTCTTTCTACTAGGCCATTCTGGCTCTACTAAGCACTGGGGTAATAATAATAATAATAATAATCATAATAACAGCATTGATTAAGTACTTACTATGTGCAAAGCATTGTTCTAAGCGCTGGGGAGGTTACAAGGTGATCAGGTTGTCCCACGGGGGGCCTCTCACCCTTAATCCCCATTTTACAAATGAGGTAACTGAGGCCCAGAGAAGTTAAGTGTCTTGCCCAAAGTCACACAGCTGACAATTGGCAGAGCCAGGATTTGAACCCATGACCTCTGACTCCAAAGCCCGTGCTCTTTCCACTGAGCCATGCTGCACAAGCCTGTCAGGTTGGACACAGTCCATATTCCCCTGGGACTCACAACTTTAATTTCCATTTTACAAATGAGGAAACTGAGGCACAGAGGAGTTAGGTGACTTGCCCAAGGTCACACAGCAGACGTGTGACAGAGTTGGATTAAGAACCAAGTCCTCTGACTCCAGGCCTGGTTCGTTCCATGAAGCCACGCTGTTGTTGGGGCACTTAAGATGGCCCAATTCACTAGGTGCCCTATGCTTTCTGAGGCCCAGTTCAATGATGGGAGTAGTTATGAGCCAAAAGTTATTGGCAGAAAACTGGGTGAGGGAGAAAAATGGTAGTGACTGCAGGTATAGCAGGGAAAGCTTAATATTTCCAAAGCTAAACTCCTCATCTTATCTCCCTGATCATCTCCTCTACCTCAATTTAATAATAATAATAATAATCATAATGACATTTATTAAGTGCTTCCTATGTGCAAAGCACTGTTCTAAGCTCTGGGGAGGTTACAAGGTGATCAGGTTGTCCAACGGGGGGCTCACAGTTTTAATCCCCATTTTACAGATGAGGTAACTGAGGCCCAGTGAAGTTACGTGACTTGCCCAAACTCACCCAGCTGACACAATTGGCAGAGCTGGGATTTGAACCCATGACCTCTGACTCCAAATCCCGGTCTCTTTCCACAGAGCCACGCTGCTTCTCATGAAGCATTTCCCATCCTAGTCTACATGCCCCTCTCAGGGTCAGACCTGGAGAGTTCCCAGCACTCTACCAGTCTCGACTACAGGAGGGAGAGTCAGGCAGCGGCACATACATTCCATTCCTAGCTTGGGCAGTGGCTAGAAAGTGGAAGGCAATCTGCTACAAGTCAAAACTCACCTGTGCTGGGCAGCAGTGGCATGAGAGAGCGTCGAGGGCAGAGACTCAAATTTACTGCTCGGAAGGAGGTAATGGTAAACCACTTCCGTATTTTTACCAAGAAAACTCTATAGATCCACTGCAGAACAATTGCAGATGGAGGTGGGGCGTTCTGGGAGAGATGTGTCCATGGCATTGCTATGGGCCGAGGACGACTCGACGGCATGAGACAAGATAAGTCTACATCACCCTCCCCACCCCTGAAACGTGAAACTTTGGCATTATCCCTCACCCCTCTTCTTTTAACACCCCCATTCAGTCTGTCACCAAATCCTGTCAATTCTACCTTCACAACATTTCCAGACTCTGTCCCTTCCTCCCCCTCCTCCTTCCCTCACCCCCAACGATCTGGCCTCCTACTTCATTAACAAAATTAAATCCATCAGGTCCGACCTCCCCAAAGTCTCTTCCCCCCTTTCTCCAACCCCCCGGCTCTCAACATTCTCTGCTACTCTCCCATCCTTCCCAGTGGTATCCTCAGAGGAACTCTCCTCCCTCCTCTCAAGTGCTACTCCGGCCACCTGTGCTTCTGACCCCATTCCCTCTCATCTTATGAAATCTCTCGCTCCATCCCTTCTCCCCTCCTTAACTTCCATCTTCAACCGCTCACTCTCCACTGGTTCCTTCCCCTCTGCCTTCAAACATGCCCATGTCTCTCCCATCCTAAAAAAACCCTCTCTTGACCCCACCTCACCTTCTAGTTATCGTCCCATATCCCTCCTACCATTCCTTTCCAAACTCCTTGAACGAGTTGTCTACACGCGCTGCCTAGAATTCCTCAACAACAACTCTCTCCTCGACCCCCTCCAGTCTGGCTTCCGTCCCCTTCATTCCACGGAAACTGCGCTCTCAAAGGTCACCAATGACCTCCTGCTTGCCAAATCCAACGGCTCATACTCTGTCCTAATCCTCCTCGACCTCTCAGCTGCCTTTGACACTGTGGACCACCCCCTTCTCCTCAACACGTTATCTGACCTTGGCTTCACAGACTCCGTCCTCTCCTGGTTCTCCTCTTATCTCTCCGGTCGTTCTTTCTCAGTCTCTTTTGCAGGCTCCTCCTCCCCCTCCCATCCTCTTACTGTGGGAGTTCCCCAAGGTTCAGTGCTTGGTCCCCTTCTGTTCTCAATCTACACTCACTCCCTTGGTGACCTCATTCGCTCCCACGGCTTCAACTATCACCTCTACGCTGATGACACCCAGATCTACATCTCTGCCCCTGCTCTCTCCCCCTCCCTCCAGGCTCGCATCTCCTCCTGCCTTCAGGACATCTCCATCTGGATGTCCGCCCGCCACCTAAAGCTCAACATGTCGAAGACTGAGCTCCTTGTCTTCCCTCCCAAACCTTGTCCTCTCCCTGACTTTCCCATCTCTGTTGACGGCACTACCATCCTTCCCGTCTCACAAGCCCGCAACCTTGGTGTCATCCTCGACTCCGCTCTCTCATTCACCCCTCACGTCCAAGCCGTCACCAAAACCTGCCGGTCTCAGCTCCGCAACATTGCCAAGATCCGCCCTTTCCTCTCCATCCAAACCGCTACCCTGCTCATTCAAGCTCTCATCCTATCCCGTCTCGACTACTGCACCAGCCTTCTCTCTGATTTCCCATCCTCGTGTCTCTCCCCACTTCAATCCATACTTCATGCTGCTGCCCGGATTATCTTTGTCCAGAAACGCTCTGGGCATATTACTCCCCTCCTCAAAAACCTCCAATGGCTACCGATCAATCTGCGCATCAGGCAGAAACTCCTCACCCTGGGCTTCAAGGCTCTCCATCACCTCGCCCCCTCCTACCTCACCTCCCTTCTCTCCTTCTACTGCCCAGCCCGCACCCTCCGCTCCTCCACCACTAATCTCCTCACTGTACCTCGCTCTCGCCTGTCCCGCCATCGACCCCCGGCCCACGTCATCCCCCGGGCCTGGAATGCCCTCCCTCTGCCCATCCGCCAAGCTAGCTCTCTTCCTCCCTTCAAGGCCCTGCTGAGAGCTCACCTCCTCCAGGAGGCTTTCCCAGACTGAGCCTCTCCTTCCTCTCCCTCTCCCCCCTCCATCCCCCCGCCTTACCGCCTTCCCCTCCACACAGCACCTGTATATATGTATATATGGTTGTACATATTTATTACTCTGTTTATTTATTTATTTATTTATTTTACTTGTACATTTCTATCCTACTTATTTTATTTTGTTGGTATGTTTGGTTCTGTTCTCTGTCTCCCCCTTTTAGACTGTGAGCCCACTATCGGGTAGGGACTGTCTCTATGTGATGCCAATTTGTACTTCCCAAGCGCTTAGTACAGTGCTCTGCACATAGTAAGCGCTCAATAAATACGATTGATTGATTCCTTTCTAGCCAAAAAACCGTATTGCTAGTCACAGCTTGTCATATCTCAGCTTCACCACTGCATCAGCCTCCTCACATAGTCTCCCTACTGCTCCCCTTTCTAGTCCATATTTTATTCTGTGGCTTGGATCATTTTTCTATAATGAGTTTGTCCTTTCTCCCCACTAGCTATGGCATTTATTAAGTGGGTAGCGGTGTGGCACAGGCTTTGGAGTCAGAGGTGATCGGTTCAATCCCGGCTCTGCCATTTGTCAGCTGTGTGACTTTGGGCAAGTCACTTAACTTCTCTGTGCCTCAGTTACCTCATCTGTAAAATGGGGATTGATTGTGAGCCCCACGTGGGACAACCTGATCAACTTGTAAACTCCCCAGGGCTTAGAACAGTGCTTTGCACATAGTAAGCACTTAATAAATGCCATCATTATTATTATTAACTGCTTGCTATGTGCTAGGCCCTGGAGTATCAGATTGGATACAGTCCCTCTACCACATGGAGCTCTTATTTATCTTCTCATTTTACAAAATGAAGAAACTAAGGCCCAGAGAGATACGTGACTTGCCCCAAAATCCCAGGGCTAGAGCCCAGTCTCTGGATTTTCAGTCATGAACGTCTTACAATCAGTCAAATTGCCTTCCTCCAGTGGTCTCTAATGGTTACCCCGTTTTCTTCCTTTTAAAGAGAAATTCCTATCTTTGGCTTCAAGGCTGCATCAGTTCTCTTCATCAAACGTATCTGCTCTCTTCTCTCAAATCACACTCTCCCTTTCTGTCAAGCTAACCTAGTCACTGTGCCTTGTTCTCTTCTCCCTCTCCTCTGACCTCTTCCCCCACCCCGGAACTCCCTTGTATGTCAAAGCCACCAGGCCACGGCTCTGCTAGTATTCATAGCCCTTCAGAAATTATATCTCCTCCAGGAGGTCTTTTTTGATTAATTTCTGTTCTTCCCCAGGTAATATATCCCCCAGCCCCTAAATACTATCTCAGCATTTCTACTCCAACTGTGCACTTGTATAACCATAAAGACCAATATAATTGGTGCTCATATCTTATGTACTTTATTACTTAAGCACTAAGTCATATAGTTTTCTTCCTACCTGTAAAGGTATTTTGATGTCTCTCTTTTCCATTTGATTGTAACTCCTTGAGGGCAGGCATCATGTCTACTCACTCGAACTTTCCCGAGTGTTTAGAACAGTGCTTTGCACAGAGTAGTCACTCTATTGGTCAACTGAAAGGGAGAATGGGAGAAACAAAAGAGGGAAGGGCAAACGGGTACATGTATATGATATTTTCTCCTGGGCTAGTACTTACTTATCCTGATACTGAACTATACTAATTCTTTTAACATATGTGCTTGGCTTTGATTAATTGTTGATTTCTCCTTTGCTAGCAATAGTAATAAACAGAATTTGACAGGCCACTTTGTCCAGTGCACTGCACAAAATGCATTGCTATATTATTACTCAAATATGAACTGAAAATGTATCTTTCCAACTGTTGGTGTCAGGCAAATAATGAACAAGCACCACTTAAATCTGCCCTTTTTAAGGTATCGTATGGTTTCAAATGTTTTCAGGTTGCTTAGAAATACGCACGTTGAAAAATCTGAACCTGGTTCACGGAAATTAATTTCCAACTGCTTGACTTTTAAATCAGAGGGCTTAAGTTTGGGTAAATCTATCAGAGTTAGGAGGGAAAATTCACGTGCCTGGATTACTCGCATTTAATAATGGCCAACCTTAAAAATGTCCCTTAATTTTCATGTAATTTTTCCAAAATTACAAAAGGTCATTTGGCAAACTAGTGGCGAAGGCAGGAATAAATCTGAAATCTCTGAACTCTGAACTAGGTGCAGAAATATTTGATGGTATTTTCATGCTGTTTTAGCATTTATTACGATCCCTTAGGGTGCTCCATTCGACATGGAGCATGGATGAAGGAGTCCCTGCCTTTGGCTATACATTGCGAAGCCACAGCCAAGAGAGAGCCTAGTGTTACTAACAGCAAACTAAATGGCCCATTGAAAGATTGTTAGATCGAGAATTATGCCTAGATTTTTGCTTTAGCGAGCCCTAATACTTTCTTGTACAGATCATTAGCATCACCAGTTTTACCAACCAACAGTGTGGTTCCTTCTCCTTTCGTCTCCCCTTCCCTCCAAAGTCTGAAACCGAACCTGAATAAACATTCAGAAACATATGAATTACAAGGAAGTAGTGTGGTCTACTACTAAACCACTAGTGTGGTCTAGGAATAGAGCGTGAGCCTGGGAGTCAGAAGGACTTGGGTTATGATCCCGACTCTGCCACTTGCCTGCTGAGTGACCTTGGGCAAGTCACTTAACTTCTCTGGGCCTCAGTTACCCCATCTGTAAAAGGGGGATTAAGACTGTGTGCCCCATGTGGGGCACGGACTGTGCGGACTGTAGATAGCTCATATCTACCCCAGTGCTTAGCACAGTGCCTGGCACATAGTAAGCACTTCACAAATACCATAAAAAAAGATAATTTCCATAAGGCAGTTTCATTCAAAAAATGCTCAGGCAGATTCAGTTAGAATGTTGCACCAATAAGGAATACCTTTGAGCCCATCTGTGAAAATGAATCAGGATTTCAATCTTTAGTATTAAGTTTCTGGGCTTCTCAAATACAAAGCGGAGGTTTGGATACAGTGACTCATCTGCATCTTCTTACACTAATGAGTTCCCAGGCTGTATTTTATCAAACTGATTGTCAGAGCCTTTCTGTTACTGCTCCTGGTTTTGATGGGTTAGTGTTAGTTATAAATGTGTGCACACATTTTCTCTTCCCTTGATGGGAATTTGGGGGCCATCAGTAATAGGGGCCAGAAAAGGGACATCTGGTGCACATTTAATGATGCATTGTAGTATTGTTAACTTAAAGCTGTTACATGCCTTGATAAACATATAATGGGCCTCAAGATGTGGAAACAACATTAAAATAGAGATGTTTACACATGTCATTTTTTTTTGCTTTTTATTGAACCATCTATTCCTTCAGATTTTGGTAAATAAAATGCATAGAAAACATAATAAATAACCTATCCTTTTTCCCCAGTGGCCTTGCTCTTGGAATCCGTATTTAGGAGAGTGAAGAGGCCTATGTTCCCCTCCATATTTTGATGGAGCTAAGACAAAATGAAGCCCATGGGGTAATGGTAGGGTAGTTGAGATATCTCCTTCTGTAATGAACCGTATAAAATATAGTGTTTTGACCCATATAGTTAGGACACTAGTTATGGATGCATCATAAAAGAGTACAACATTCACAGATATACATTTAGTTAATTTATAAGGGCAATGTTTAAACATTTTAGTTACACTGCAAAAAATATGTGCTGTACAGCATTGTTTCCTGCTGTGAAGGACCCCACAGTCCCAGAAAAAGGCATATCTCAGCAATCTCCAGTGAATGTGCCTGTCTTCTTATAAATACCTATTTTCCCTCATTCATTAATTCATCATTCCACCAATGGTATTCACCGAGCGCTTAGTTTACTGTGCCTTAGCTTTGGGGAGAGTACAGTACAAGAGGGCTGGTAGACATGCTTTCTGCACAAGGAGCTTACAGTCCAGAGAAGGAGGCAGACAATAATATAAAGACAAAAAAAAATCTATGATGATTGCTTAACAAGATCATTACCTGCTATGCAAAGGAAAGGGCTAACCAGTTTAAACCAGGCCAATTCCACCTTTCAATGCTCAGAATAATAAAAATGAAGGTGAGACGGCCTTCCTCTAAAATTAAAAAGACACACAATTTATGGTAGCCTTGGGGCCGACAGCCAAACGGTTTCACAGATTTTTAAAAATGTAAATACATTATTCACAGACATGAACAAACCCCAACACAATTTTAGTTTCCTTAGTAACACTTGCAACTTAAAAGCCAGGGCAATTTTTGAATCAGAACACAAAATCAGTTGTATAACGGTATTGAAGAGTAGTTATTTGGAATGTTTTAAAGGCCACTTGCATTTTTTCTTCCTCTTGAAATATTTAACAAATTAAAATATTTGGAGATTTTCTCCTAGGATCCCCCCATGCACAATGTTCAGTTCATCATTTAATGGTCATTTAAGAAATATTGGACTAATACATTAATTTTCGAGGTTTTGAACATCATATTTGTTTATAACAAGTAATTAGTGGGAGAGCAGGATTGGCTGTGGATATAGCAAAGGCTTGGGAGTCAGAAGGCATGGGCTCTAATCCCAGCTCCACCACTTAACTGCTGTGTGACCTTGGGGAAGTCACTTCATTCATTCAATCATATTTATTGAGCGCTTACTGTGTGCAGAGCACTGTACTAAGCGCTTGGGAAGTACAAGTTGGCAACATATAGAGACGGTCCCTAACCAACAATGGGCTCACAGTCTAGAAGAGGGAGACAGACAACAAAACTTCTCTGCACCTTAGTTACCTCATCTGTAAAATGGGGATTTAGACTGTGTACCCCACATGGGACAGGGACTCTGTCCAACCCGATTTGCTCATGTCCATCCCAGCACTTAGTACAGTGCCTGGCATGTAGTCAGTGCTTAACAAATACAATGATAATAATAATAATAATAAAAAATTATTATTAACAAATACCACAACTATTATTACCTGTTACAGCCTCTGGTGTAGTGTTTCTATACCCAGGTCAGAGCTGAGAGTGGAATCAGGTACCTCACTAGGTGCAACACAGCATGGGAATGTGTCTGTTTATTTTTACACTGTTCTCTTCCAGGTGCTTAGTACAGTGTTTTGCACACAGTGAGTGCTCAGGAAATGACTGAATGAATGAATGAATGAATGAGCACTATACTACAGCCAATTCAGTCATCGATGAACCCTTCAAGTGTGTGCACTTTGCATTGTGCCACTTGCTGCCCCTCTGGACTGCAAGCTCCTTGTGGGCAGGGAATACGTCTATCAACTCTGGTTATATTGTACTCCCCTAAGCATTTAGTACAGTGGTTGATTGCTCCCCTGCTTGCCTACTCACTTGTACACCATGCCCCAGTTGGAATGAGGCTATCAGGGGTTAATCCCTGCAAATGATTCTGCACAAATCATGATCACCATTATCGATCTTTTCGGCACCATCTCAGGTTTGTCATTCTCCATGGAGAGACTCTATATTAAGGAAGTGGAGTTGATGAGGGTGGAAATGCAAAAGGTAGCAGATATGTCTCTTCTCCTCAGAGATTTTGACTTGATTCATTCATTCAATCGTATTTATTGAGCGCTTACTGTACGCAGAGCACTGTACTAATCGCTTGGGAAGTACAAATCGGCAACATACAGAGATGGTCCCCACCCAACAACAGGCTCACAGTCTAGAAGGGGGTGACAGACAACAAAACAGTTCTGGGCCTAAGCCACAGAGCAATGGGTGAGCCCATTGTTGGGTAGTGATAGTCTCTCTATATTGCCGACTTGTGCTTCCCAAGCGCTTAGTACAGTGCACTGAACACAGTAAGCGCTCAATAAATACGAATGAATAAATGAATGGGTGAGTCGCCCCCAACTGGCAGGGTGGAGAGGAGGGGAGTGGGCTACGGGGGTGCGATCATGGATGGTACTGTTGGGCTGCCACTTGTCTGAGGCCTGGAGCCGACGGGGAGGGCGGCCGGCCATGCCACTCAATCTGAGTGCTGGGGTGGGCCACCCACCTGGCTCCATGCCAGGCAGTGTCATGGCCCGGCAAGTTGGGAAAGAGCAAGTGCCTGTAGAGGCCGTGTTTTCTCACGCTGCCTCGCTTGCCCTCTGGGCTTGGCTGTGCCCATCACTTCTCTGCAAAGCTCAGGGCAGGGGGCTGAGCCACGTCTGCCCGTCCTGGAATAATAATATTAATGATGGCATTTATTAAGCGCTTATTATGTGCAAAGCACTGTTCTAAGCACTGGGGAGGTAACAAGGTGATCAGGTTGTCCCACGGGGGGCTCACAGTCTTAATCCCCATTTTAAAGATGAGGTAACTGAGGCACAGAGAAGTTAAGTGACTTGCCCAAAATCACACAGCTGACAACTGGCGGAGCCGGGATTTGAACCCATGACCTGTGAATCCAAAGCCCGGACTCTTTGCACTGAGCCATGCTTCTTCTCTGAGGGAGGTCTGGGGCAGGGGTATGCCTGCCCCTCGCGGCACCCCCAAATCCATCCCTGCAGCGGGAGTTCATGGCCGGCACAGAAACAGCTCTGGCCAAGGGAGGGAGGTGGCAGCGTGGACTCCAAGTCCTCCATTTGAACCAGCTGACTAGGGAGGTCAGCTCTCTCTGTTGGAGCATGGTGGGGTCCTTCTGGCAGAAGAACTCGGGATAGGATTGTCTTTTAGTAGCCTGGCCTAGTAGATAGAGGCACAGTCCTGGGAGTCAAAAGGACCTGGGTTCTAATCCCAGCTCCACCACTTGTCCGCTGTGTGACCTTGGGAAAGTCACCTAACTTCTCTGTGTCTCAGTCATCTTCTCTGTAAAATGGGGATTAAGACTGTAAGCACACGTAAGATAGGGGCTGTGTCCAACATGATTGGCTTGTATAAACACCAGCACTTAGAACAATACTTGACATACAGTAAGCACTTAAAAACTATTATTATTATTCTTATCAATAACAAATACTATTATTATTATTGTTATCAATATTATTATTAAGAAATAACATCTCACTCGAGAGTAGTGAGGAAAGAGGGGATTCTTTTGCACTCTGTAGAAAGGGAGAAATTATTAATTTTTCTAGTGCCTTAAGCTATAACGGCCCAGTGAATAAGTAGAGTGTAAAATAAAGGGGAAGTGCTATTTGCAAAGCTTATAATGCCGGTGGTCTAGTTGTAAAATATATATCTGGAAGAATTGAACAAAATTAGAAAATACGTAGGAAGGCATGAGCAAGAGATGATGGGAAAAAACTAAAGTTATGATTACTAATGAAAGTATTTTGATTTATCAAAATGAACACAAATATTCATGTTCTGGGTTTTATAAAACACATAGAGGATATTACAATCCCAATCTTCAAGGATTTTTCAGCCTATATGGGGGAGAGACCTGAACTTTGATATATCTTACTTAAACCCCCTTAGTTTGCTTCAGTTTTAAGCCAATAAGCTAAGAAGTTTAATTCCCTCCTTCTATGGTAGGAGGAAGGAAACAAGGGCAAAGACATAAAAAACAACAACTAGGAAGTTAGAGCTGTTGAGGGAGAAGTAGAGATAGTAGAGGATATGTCCCTAACCATCTGGTCAACCATCACACTGCTCCTCTGAGGAGTTGATTTGTTGGCTTTAGGTTTGTTGGCCACAATCTGAGTCAGTAATGGTAATCAGCTCTTACTAGCAATGGCATTAAGAATAAGAAGGAGCACTGCCTAGTGGATAGAGCATAGGCTTGGGAGTCAGAAGGACCTGGGTTCTAATCTCAGCTCTGCCACTTGTCTGGCATGTAACTTTGAGAAAGTGACAACTTCTCTGTGACTCAGTCTCCTCATCTGTAAAATGGAAAGTAAGACTATGAGCCCCATGTGTGACAATGGACTGTGTCCAACCTGATTGTATCTCCCCTAGCTCTTAATAGAGTGCCTGGCAAATAGTAAGTATCTAATAAATACAAAAAACCCCCCAAAAACAAATGAACCTAAAGAGCAAGCCAAAAAAAACCAATAACCCCAAACCATAAAATTTGGTCCATATTCAGCTTGTGGGAAGAAATGGTTCCCTTGTGGATCTTTTGCACTACAGGTTACTGATGTAGTGCAGTCCCTGTCCCACCTAGGCCTCACAGTTTAAATAGAAAGCAGTAGGATTTCATCATCATTTTACAGTTGAGGAAGTTGAGGCCCAGAGAAGGTAAGTGACTTGCTCAAGGTCACAGAGCAAGCAATTGGCTGAGCTGGGATTAGAACCCAGATCCTCTGAGTCCCAAGCCTGAGCTCTTTCCACTAGGCCACACTGCTTCCCATGTCCTAGTTCTGAAGCTGAGGGGAAAGAATCTTCCCCCTTCTAGATTGTGAGCCCGTTGTTGGGTAGGGACTGTCTCTATATGTTGCCAACTTGTACTTCCCAAATGCTTAGTACAGTGCTCTGCACACAGTAAGCGCTCAATAAATACAATTAAAGAATGAATGAATGAATGAATGATGTTTTTATAAAATCTGGAAACAGTGGGAGTGGGAGTCAGGGACTTCTGTGACACTTCCAAGAGGCACATGCCAATCCCATTATCTTGTCTACCTCCAGTCACACCCTCTTAAATGGCTACTTCAACAACTTTGCTTGGGCCCAGAGACTATTATTATTACTATTATTATTATTATTGTTGTTGTTATTGTTAAGCATGTGTTGTACTTGTCAAGTATTGTTCTAAGCACTGGGGTAGATACAAGTTAATTAGGTCAGACACAGTCACTGTCCCACCTAGGCCTCACAGTTTAAATAGGAAGGAGTAGGATTTCATCGTCATTTTACAGTTGAGGAAACTGAGGCCCAGAGAAGGTAAGTGACTTGCTCAAGGTCACAGGGCAAGCAATTGGCTGAGCTGGGATTAGAACTCAGATCTTCTGAGTCCCAAGTCCAAGCTCCTTCCACTAGGCCACACTGCTTCCCATGTCCTAGTTCTGAAGCTGAGGGGAAAGAATCTTATTTCTCACAGCGTAAATATCCATGGGGCCCATTGTGGATCTCGTTACCAGGAACTGGCCATTCCCAGCTAAGAGCAGGTCTCCAAGACTACCCAAGCCTCTACTAGCTCATCATATGGCGGCAATGATGTTGGCTCTCTTGCTTTGCAGTGCAGTGTAATCCCATCCAGGTGGGCACCTGCTGCTATCACAGGAAGCTGAAGATGAGGAGGAGGTCACAGCTCCTCTCCTCCAGAGCACCTCTGCAGGGTAACTACTGAATTTTGGGAGCAGCTAGTTGGTAATCATGGTGAACATTCATAAGTGCTAAGCACTGCATTATTTTAACTATAGTGGTTGATCTTCTCCAATAGAATAATTTCATCAATTGCCTACTAATGTCATATCTCAAGGAGCACGGGCTTTGGAGTCAGAGGTCATGGGTTCAAATCCCGGCTCCGCCAACTGTCAGCTTTGTGACTTTGGGCAAGTCACTTAACTTCTCTCTGCCTCAGTTACCTCATCTGTAAAATGGGGATTAAAGCTGTGAGCCCCCGTGGGACAACCTGATCACCTTGTAACCTCCCCAGCGCTTAGAACAGTGCTGTGCACATAGTAAGCACTTAACAAAATACCATCATTATTATTATTATCTCCTTCAAGAAGCCTTCCCTGATTAATCTTTCATTTCTCCAAGTTCTCATTCATCCTCTCTTCTGTATCACTTATGCACTTGGGTCTGTACCCATTAGGCACTTTGATACCCTGCTCCCAGTCCAACCAATCAATCATATTTATTGAGCACTTAATATAATAATAATAAGTAATGATGGCATATGTTATGTTCTTACTATGTGAAAATCACTTTTCTAAGCAATGGGGAGGATACAAGGTGATCAGGTTGTCCCATGTGGGGCTCACAATCTTAATCCCCATTTTACAGATGAGGTAGCTGAGGCACAGAAAAGTTAAGTGACTTGCCCAAAATTACACAGCTGACACTTGGTGGAACCAGGATTTGAATCCATGGCCTCTGGCTCCAAAGCCCATGCTCTCTCCACTGAGCCATGCTGCTTCTCTACGTGCAGGGCAGAGTACAACACTATGATATAGCAGAAATATCCCCTGCTCACAACGATCTTGCAGTCTAGAGGGGGAGACAGACATTAATATAAATAAATTATGGATATCTACATAACTACTGTGGGACTGCTGCGGGGTGGTGAATAAAGGAAGCAAGTCAGGGTGACACAGAAGGGAGGAAATGAGGGCTTAGTCAGGGAAGACCTCTTGGAGGAGATGCACAGTCAATGGGCTTCGATGGGGAGAGCAATTGTTTGTTGGATATTCAAAGGGAGGGAGTTGCAGGCCAGAGGTAGAATTCATTCATTCATTCATTCAATCGTATTTATTGAGCACTTACTGTGTGCAGAGCACTGTACTAAGCACTTGGGAAGTACAAGTTGGCAACATATAGAGATGGTCCCTCAGGCTCACAGTCTAGAAGGGGGAGACAGACAACAAAACAAAATATATTAACAAAATAAAATAAATAAAATAGTAAATATGTACAAGTAAAATAGAGTAATAAATCTGTACAAACATATATACATGTGCTGTGGGGAGGGGAAGGAGGTAGGGCAGGGGGGATGGGTAGGGGGAAAGGAAGGAGGGGGCTCAGTCTGGGAAGGCCTCCTGGAGGAGGTGAGCTCTCAGTAGGGCTTTGAAGGGAGGAAGAGAGCTAGCTTGGTGGATGTGCGGAGGGAGGGCATTCCAGACCAGGGGGAGGACGTGGGCCAGGGTTCGACAGCGGAACAGGCGAGAATGAGGCACAGTGAGGAGGTTAGCGGCAGAGGAGCGGAGGGTGCGGGCTGGGCTGTAGAAGGAAAGAAGGGAGGTGAGGTAGGAGGGGGCGAGGTGATGGACAGCCTTGAAGCTGAGAGTGAGGAGTTTTTGACTGATGCATAGTTTGATTGGTAGCCACTGGAGATTTTTGAGGAGGGGAGTAACATGCCCAGAGCGTTTCTGCACAAAGATGATCCAGGCAGCAGCATGAAGTATAGACTGAAGTGGGGAGAGACAGGAGGATGGGAGATTAGAGAGGAGGCTGATGCAGTAATCCAGTCGGGATAGGATGAAAGATTGAACCAGCAAGGTAGCGGTTTGGATGGAGAGGAAAGGGAGGATCTTGGCGATGTTGCGGAGATGAGACTGGCAGGTTTTGGTGAGATCGGCAGGATTTGGTGATGGATGTAAGGGGTGAAAGAGAGAGCGGAGTTGAGGATGACACCAAGGTTGCAGGCTTGTGAGACGGGAAGGATGGTAGTGCCGTCAACAGTGATGGGGAAGTCAGGGAGAGGGCAGGGTTTGGGAGGAAAGATAAGGAGTTCAGTCTTGAACATACTGAGTTTTAGATGGCGGGCAGACATCTAGATGGAGATGTCTTGAAGGCAGGAGGCGACACGAGTCTGAAGGGAGGGAGAGAGAGCCGGGGCAGAGATGTAGATTTGGGTGTCATCAGCGTAGAGATGATAGTTGAAGCCATGGGAGCAAATTAGTTCACCAAGGGAGTGAGTGTAGATAGAGAACAGAAGGGGACCAAGAACTGACCCTTGAGGAACCCCTACAGTAGTGGGATGGGATGGGGAGGAGGAGCCCGCAAAAGAGACTGAGAATGAATGGCAGGAGAGGACAGAGTCTCTGAAGCCAAGGTTGGCAGCTGAGAGGTCAAGAAGGTCAAGAGGTCAAGAGTAGGAGCCATTGGATTTGGCAAGAAGGAGGTCATGTGGGCAAGGGGTCACGGTAATGATGTGCAAATGGCTTTAATTCTGTTTGTTCTGATGACTTGACACCTGTCCACATGTTTTGTTTTGTTGTCTGTCTCCCCCTTCTAGACTGTGAGCCCCTTGTTGGGTAGGGACTGTCTCTAAATGTCACCAACTTGTACTTCCCAAGCACTTAGTACAGTTCTCTGCACACAATAAACACTCAGTAAATACAATTGAATGAATGAATGATAGATGAGATAGAGGTACACAAGGTAGGTCAGCCTTAGTCAGTTAGTCATATTTATTGAGCACTTACTGTGTGCAGACCACTGTATATAATGACGGTATTAAGTGTTTACTATGTGCCAAACACTGTTCTAAATGCTGAGGTAGATACAAGGTAATCAGGTTGTCCCACGTGGGACTCACAATCTTAATCCCCATTTTACCGATGAGGTAACTGAAACCGAGAGAAGTTAAGTGACTTGCCCAAAATCACACAGCTGATAGGTGGTGGAGCAGGGATTAGAACCCACGACCTCTGACTCCCAAGCCTGTGCTCTTTCCACTAAGCCACTTGCAACAGACACATTCCCTGCCTGCAGCAAGCTTACAGCCTAGAGTGGGAGTCAGAAACTAATA
Organism: Tachyglossus aculeatus; assembly: GCF_015852505.1. NCBI lineage: Eukaryota > Metazoa > Chordata > Mammalia > Monotremata > Tachyglossidae > Tachyglossus > Tachyglossus aculeatus. Next base: position 41,372,465 of record NC_052066.1, read on the forward strand.
TAAATAAATAAATTACAGATATGTACATAACCTCTGTGGGGCAGCAGTCTGGGTTGTAGTAGGAGCGAAGTGAGGTGAGGTAGGAGGGGGCAAGGTAACTGAATGCTTTAAAGTCAATGGTGAGGAGTTTCTGTTTGATGTGGAGGTGGATGGACTGTGAGCCCACTGTTGGGTAGGGACTGTCTCTATATGTTGCCAATTTGTACTTCCCAAGCGCTTAGTACAGTGCTCTGCACATAGTAAGCGCTCAATAAATACGATTGATGATGATGATGGATGGGCAACCACTGGAGGTTCTTGAAGAGTGGGGAAACATGAACTAAAACGTTTTTGTAGAAAAATGATACAGACAGAAGAGTGAAGTGTGGACTAAAGTGGGGAGAGACAGGAGAGAAGGAGGTCAGCAAGGAGGCTGGTATGGTAATCAAGGTGGGATTGGATAAGTGTTCAGATTAATCTGGTAGCAGTTTGGAGGGAGAGGAAAGGACATATTTTACTGATATTGTGAAGGTTGAACCAACAGGATTTAGTAAAAGATTGAGTATGTGGATTAAATGAGAGGAGTCAAGGATAATGCTAAGGTTTGGGTTTGTGAGACAGGAAGGATGGTGGTACTGTCTACAGTGATGGGAAAGTTGGGGGAGGACAGGCTTTTGGTGGGAAGATGAAGAGTTCTGTTTTTGACATGTTAAGCAGGAGGAAATGTGAGACTGCAGAGAGGGAGAGCAATCAGGGCTGGAGATACAGATTTGGGACTTATCTGCATAGAGGTGGTAGTTGAAGCCATGTGAGCTTCAACTCATGTGGGAGTGAACTGTGGGGAGGGGATGCAGAAGGAGAATAGAAGGGGACCCAGAACTGAACCTTGAGGGACCCCCATAGGTAGGGGGTGGGAGGCAGAGGAGGAGCCCGAGGAAGGAACTAAGAATGAACAACCAGAGAGATAAGAGGAGATCCAGGAGAGGACAGTGTCAGTGAAACCAAGTTTGGATAATGTTTCTAGGAGAATGAGGTTATCGACAGTGTCACAGGCAGCTGAGAGGTCGACGAGGATAAGGATAGAGTAGAGGCTGTTGGATTTGGCAACTTGGAGATCATTTGTGACCTTTGAGAGGGCAGTTTCTGTGGAGTGAAGGGAATGGAAACCAGAGTGGAGGGAGTCAAAGAAAGAATTGGAGAAGAGGAACTTGAGATAGCAGGTGGAGACAACTCACTCAAGGAGTTTGGAGAGGAATGGTAGAAGGGAGATGGGGCGATAACTGGAGGGAGCCGTGGGGTCATGGGAGGGTTTTCTTAGGATAGGGGAGACATGAGCCTGTTTGAAAGCAATAGGAGAGAAGTCACCAGGAGCAAGAAGTTGGAGATATTGGTCAGGGAAGGAAGAAGGGAGGGGGCAAGTGTTTTGGTAAGGTGCGAAGCGATAGGTTTGGATGCGCAGGTGAAGGAAGTGAGTTTTAAGAGAAGGCAGGAAATCTTCTCTTGAAATACTGCTAAGGAGGGTGAGAGTGTTGAAGAAAACACAGGAGGAGGTTGAGACTGGAGAGGAGCAGTCCCATAGCACATTTCCTTAGCTGTTGCCATTTTCCTTACTTGTAATTAATTTTAATGTCTGTGTCCCCCATTAAATAGTAAGCTTCTTGAGGGCCAGGATCACAGTCATGTCTCCAGGCTCTCAGGCCATTGTTATTTTTACCAGTCCACACTGCCTCCATAGTGGGTGCATTTCGAAGGCAGTAAGGTGCTATTAACACCTGCAATTATTACAGACATTCAGTGGCAAGATTTTAACACAGTCCTTTACCTCAGTGATTTCTTTTATGTTGCTAACCAGCATATCACTAATTATCCCTTGCAGACACGGTAAATTCAAAAGATCAGTCTTAAGAATTAATAGTTGGATTGTTTTACGCAAAGCATCTTTCCAAATTAGCCAGCAGAGAGAGAAGCAGTGTGGTCTAATGGAAAGAGCTCAAACTTGGGATTTAGAGAATCTGGTTTATAATCTCATCTCTGCCATTTATCTGCTGTATGATCTTGGGTAAAACACTTAACGTCTGTGAGCCTCAGTTTCCTCATCAGTAAAATGGAAATTAAACATCTGTTCTCCCTCTCCTTTAAAATATGTGGCCCATGTGGGATAGAGACTCTGTCCAACCTGATTTTCTTGATTCAATCCTAGACTTTAGTGCAGTTTAAGTTCATAGTAAGCATCTAACGCCACAATTATTATTAATACTTAAATGTCAACCGAATAAAATAGGTAGGGACATCACCAAATTGAAGATGTAAACTAGGATATATTTTTACATGGTTCATATTTTTATGGCTGTTTCTATTATGGTTAAGGTAGAAAAAATAGCTTGCTAGCTTCCCAATTCAAAGGTTTACAGGAAATTATTGCTTATATCACTTAAGGAAATATCAGGAGGAAAGAAAGCATCTTCATTCAATCACCAGTGTGTTAACACAAATTTTTAATTAAATTTTGCTAAAGCAACAGTGAACTCGCAACTGATTCATTCATTCATTCAATTGTATTTATTGAGTGCTCACTCTGTGCAGAGCACTCTACTAAATGCTTGGGAAGTACAAGTCGGCAACATATAGAGACGGTCCCTACCCAACAACGGGCTCACAGTCTGTCATTTTATATCTACCACAGTCTAAATACCATAATGAGACTTCAGACGTGCTGAATTTCTTCTTATTAATAAAAATCATTCTTACTACCCTTTCTAGTCACAATAAATTTTGATACAATTGGAATTCATCTCATTTGAATAGTGACTTCTTATCTTGCTTTTTTTTTACTGTTTTAATCTGAGGGCCTTTAGCTGTATTACATATAATTACATGTAAATTATGTATTATGCTTTCATAATTTCCTTCTGAACAAGATAGTCTAATTCCTCTGTACAGCAACATGGATAATCTTCTTTGACCCATGACAGCATGTGAATTAGGTCACAAAAGAGATAATGTTTAATAATTTGTGTCCCGGCAAATGAATCTGCGACCGTTGGCTTCTTCACTCAACAGAAATTTAAATTAATCTGTGAGATATATACAATACACACATTAGTTTCAGGCATGTACTTGCATGTACCTCTAAATCTCTTAAAGGATCTCTTTCTAAAATAAGAAACTTTACCAATATGAATTTGGCCATAAAAATTAATCTGTTGTTTGGATTCCGTAATGACTTTTTAACCTGGTGTTAATTTTGGCAATCTTCAGGATGAATAACTTGAAGATATTTCCAGTTTCTACCTGGCATCCCAAGATTAAATCCAAAGTGCTTGATTCTCCCCTTTATTCTGGAAACGATGGTTCCTAAATTCAAACAAGGCTACGTGTCTTTTGCCCTTTCTTGCAGTCCTTCATTCAGTTGCATTTATTGAGAGCTTACTGTGTGCGAAGCTCTATACTAAGCACTAGGGAGAGTACAATATAACAATTAACAGACACAGTCCCCGCCCACAACGAGCTTACAATCTAGAGGGTGAGTGAGGGTCCCCGGCAGCTTCTGGGACCCCCGCCCTCCACACTGCAGCCAGCAGAGTTCTCATGGTCCTCTCCCCCAAGTCCACCCTCTGACTTTCTGGGCTAAATGTGCCTCTTCTCTTTCCCTGGCCTCCCTGTCCCTTTCGTGTGGCCTGGAGACTGTTCACAGATGGAGTGGTCTCTGTGTGGCTCCACAGAGGAAGGAAAGATTGTTTCTCTTCCTCTTGAAAAAATGTCATTATTATTATCATTATTATTATTGTACTTAAGTGATTACTATGGGCCAAGCACTGTTCTAAGCACTGGGGTAGATACAAGTTAATCAGGTTGGAAACGGTCCCTGTCCCACATGGGGCTCACACTCTTATCCCCATTTTACAGAGGAGGGAACTGAGGCTCAGAGAAGTGAAGTGACTTGCCCAAGGTCACACGGCAGATGTATGGTGGAGTCAGGATTAGAACCCAGGTCCTTTTGACTCCTAGGTCTGTGCTCTATCCACTAGGTCATGCTTCTTCCCAGACTTCTACTAGCACATATTATTCAGTTATTGGGCTGACCTCCTAAAAACTATTGTCTTTTCACTTGGATCTGTACCACCTAATCATTTGAGTCACTAGAGAAGCAGTGAGGCCTAGTGGATAGAGCATGGGCCTGGGTAGAAGAACCTGGGTTCTAGTTCTGGCTTCACCACTTGTTTGCTGTGTGATGTTGGACAAGTCACTTCACTTCTCTGTGCCTCAGTTGCCTCAGCAATAAAATGGGGAGTGAGCCCCATGTGGGACAGGGACTGTGTCCAACCTGATTGCCTTAGTATCCACCCCAGTGCTTAGAACAGTGTTTGGCACATAGTAAGCACTTAACAAGTACCATTATTAAAATTACAATAATTGATTAATAATAATCAATCAGTCTCGACTCACAGCCATCCCAGTTAGGATAATAATAATAATGGCATTTGTTAAGCGCTTACTACGTGCAAAGCACTGTTCTAAGCGCTGGGGTAGATACAAGGTATCAGGTTGTCCCCCATGGGGCTCACAGTCCTAACCCCCATCTTACAGATGAGGTAACCGAGGCTCAGAGAAGTTCAGTGACTTGCCCAAGGTCACACAGCAGACGTGGCAGAGCCAGGATTCGAACCCATGACCTCTGACTCCCACGCCCGGGCTCTTTCCACTGAGCCACTCTGCTTCTCCTAATTCTCTTTTGATACATGGCACAAGTCATTTCTGAGCATTTATTTGGGGACACCCCTCCACCTGCCTCCACTGCTCCAGAGACATTACATTCCCCTCCTCATTGTTTGATAATCCTGGGGCTTCTGAAGCATCAGGCCAGGTACTGTGGAGTCTTTGTCAGTTGCCACACTGGCACTGATGCCCGACCACTTCTTTTGCCACATGTTGTTGGCTGCTGCCCCCACTGTGCCATGGCCAGTTTGGATGTTGTTGTCATGCAGGCAACCATACCAAGCTAGCAGCCCCTAAGACATTGTGCCTGGAAGTAGCTGTTATGCTCATTCCATCAGAATTTATTATTATTTATTCATTTATATTAACGTCTGTCTCCAGCTCTAGACTGTAAGTTTATTGTGGTCAGAGAATATCTGTTTATTGTTATATTGTTCTCTCAAGCACTTAATACAGTAAGCATTCAATAAATATGATTGACTGGCTGATCTGAAGTCAACACTGTTCTGCTGCTAGGAATGAGCCAGGATGCTCTCAGTGTCTGATTGCAGGGAAACCAAAAGCTCCCCCTGCTTAGCTCTCTCTCTTTCTCTCTCTTTCTCGCTCTGCGCTTCACTTTCCTCTCTAACTCATCAGTTATTAAAGCCTCTTGCGCCAAAAGATCTGCTGATAACATCAGGCCACCCAGGATATACCTAGGGTACCGGGGAACCTATTCATCACTGTTCTCTGGTCTCTGAGGGGATGGATGAAACTGGGTTAGCCTGCAGCTCTGCTCCCTGTTTAGTTAAAAATGTTTTATCCATCTAGCAGGTGGACAAATGGAGCAAAGAAACAGAAACACATTCAGTAGGATTCCAAGTACCTGCAATACAGCAGGAAAACACAGAAACTTGCCAGCCCTCCCCCTTCTTGCTGATGCTATTTTGATGATTGCATGGCACTACTGAAAAAAAAATTGAAAAACAAAACAAAACCAAAAACCTAACAGCCATTTGGACAGTTAGGGTATTGGGGATTGTGGCAAGAATAAGCCAAGGAAAAAAGGCCCCATCCATCACAACTGCTACCTTTAAAGAAGTTGAGAACTAGCAGATCGGCAGAAGAATGCAGAGCATGAGGCAGGGAGAGCCACACTCCTATCCCCTTTTTATCCCTGCCTCTACCCTCTCACCTCGGATCATTCCCAGAAAGTCCAGGGATCAGGAGACAGTGTATCCCTCTAAAATCAAGAAAATCTGGTCGCTTTATCTTTATTTATACTTTAGGGTGTATTTGACTGCTGCAGACCTGTGTACGATACTTTTGGAAAATGATTACCTCTCTGTTATGAACTCATCATTGACTATTTATAATGATGAAATTCAGTTGTTTTTAAATGTTTTCTAATTTTTCTGTTTTAAATTGGACTCTTAAAACTGTTTACTACACCAAACACTGCTTTGAAATAATGCCAACTGTTTGGGAAGAGTAGAAAAAATGACTGTAGCAGACTGAAATCGCAGAAGGAATTTACTGTAAGTTGGAATAGGCTGAATGTAATTACCCAAACTGAAATTTGGCTATCACATTCAAACAGTATGCTCCAAGCGAAGAAAACCCAGAATTTGCCTGGAGCAAGCAACTCCCATTTTATTTTTACAAACCAAATCTTGCTCTACCAAGAAACTCAATTTTTAGCAGCCCATTTCTCAGTGACCACATTTTCTTCCGTAGTAAGCGAGACTCTCTGGGAGAAGCCTTAACTCTTTCAAATGACAAGGGACCAATGAGTGCATGCAGCAGCCTAGGCAGTAATCCATTAAACCATCTGTTCGTAGGTTGAAAACTTTCAGAAAGGGACTACATTAGTTCCGGAGAGAAAATAGCTTTTGGTAGAGGTATAGTTTATCTCTAGAAGTTCCAGCAATGGACTTCTCCCCTCAAAAATGAAAAAAATAAAATAAACGCAAGACGCACTTGCTTCTACATGGACACCATTTTGCAGAAACCAGCTCAATTTGGACAAACTCAACCCAAATCTAGAGAATTTCTCCAAGATGTCCTGACCCTCTCAATTGCTCCAAGACATTTTCATCTCACCCCTAGGTCTGTGTGGCCTAGGACACAGTGTCCAAACTGCAGAACTTGGCATAGGAGTACATTCCCTTTGCTCTACAGAAACCATTCTCTCAAGTGTCACAAAAGATCTTCTTGCCAAATCCAATGGCCTCTACTCCATCCTAATCCCCCTCGACCTCTCAGAGGTCTTTGACACTGTTGACCACCACCTTCTCCTGGAAATAGCCAACCTTGGCTTCACTGACACTGTCCTCTCCTGGTTCTCCTCCTATCTCTATGGCTGCTTATTCTCAATCACCTCCCACCCTCACACTGTGCATGTCCCTCATGGTTCAGTTCTGGAACCCTTTCCATTCTACATCTACACCCACTTCCTTGAAGAAATCATTTGCTCTCTCCCTCTTCATATCCAACAGACAATCACTCTCCCCACCTTCAAAGCCTTATTGAAGGCACATTTCTTCCAAGGGGTCTTCTTGACTAAGCCCTCATTTCCTCTTCTACCACTCTTTTCTGTGTTGCTCTTGCACTTGAATTTTACCCTTTTTTTATCCCTCCTTCAGCCCCACAGCACTGATGTTCATAGCCATAATTTATTTATTTATATTGATGTCTATCTTCCCCTTCTAGATTGTAAGCTCGTTTTGGGCAGGGAACATCTCTACCAACTTTGTTATACTGTACTCTCCCAAACAATAAGATTGATTGATAGGATCTGTAATGGAGGATGATAGCTAAAGAGGAAGACAAAAATTTTACTTCAACTGCGAGCCCCATGTGGGACAGAGACTGTGTCCAACTTGATTTACTTGTATCTACCCCCATCCTTAGAATGGTGATTGACCATCTATCTTACCTTATGCTATCGAGTCGTCTCCATGGACACATGAACAGCAACTCCATGGACACATTTCTCCCAGAACGCACCACCTCCATCAGCAATCATTCTGGTAATTTTGACTTGCAGCAGATTGCCTTCCACTGGCCAAGCTAGGAATGGAATGGGTATGCCTCTGCTTGACTCTCCCTCCCATAGCTGAGACTGGTAGGGCACTGGAAACTCTCCAGGTGCAATTCATTCATTCATTCATTCGTATTTATTAAGCATTTACCGTGTGCAGAACACTGTACTAGGTGCTTGGAAAGTACAATTTGGCAAAGATAGAGACAATCCCTACCCAACAACGGGCTCACAGTCTTCTTGATGCACAGTAAGCACTTAATAGTGTAAAAGCAAATGGCACAGAATCCAAATTGGACAGGAGGCAGACCATTTGAAAATAGACTGTCCATTATACAACCAGGTGAGGGACCAACTTATACATATCTTAACTTTTTCCTCTCATCCAAAGATTATAGAAGACAATGGTTACATGATAAAAATTTAGAAGAAACTCAGAAAATTTATCATTTGCTTTTAAAATGTGCACATGAATTAACCAAAAGACATTCAGATTTTCTCTGTTCCTACTCAATAACGGGTCAAATAAATCATCATCCCATTGTCTATTACTTTCTCAAGATTGCAGCAGAATGACTTGCACTAAAAAACCAATATTCAAAGTCTGTCGGGAGACAATAAACCTTGTTTATCATCCTTCTATTTGTGCCAAGGATTATAAAATAGCCAAAGCAAGAATATATTGAAAAGAGTTGTTTGCATACTTATGTAGATTACAACTTTATTACACAACTGCACTTCTACCAATAAAGTGAAATACTCAACACAACAGGAAGCCATTCCCAGCTTTATCAATTAGGCAAATCAGAGGAGTTGTAAAAGTTGCCGCAAGGTTCTGACAGCAGGGAGCATGTTTGTTTAGTCCCATGTCGCCAGCCAAGTCATGAGTCAGTTTGAAACAGGTGTGGTTTCAGATCTGACATTAATGCCAGGCTTATACTTGCAAAGCACTGCTCTATTTTATGATGGAAACGTGGTATCCATGATCAGTAGCACCGCAGTATGGGGATAGGCATAATAATGAAGGTATTTGTTAAACTCTTATTAAGTGTCAAGCATTGGTCTAAATGCTGGAGTAGATACAAGTCAATCAGTTTGGGCATAGTCCCTGCCCCACATGGGGCTCACAGTCTAAGAAGGAGGGAGAAAATAATAATAATTTAATAATTATAATAAAATGTATAAGAAGAAGAAATTGCAGTATTTGTTAAGCACTTAGGGGCATATATAATGATTAGGACAGACAGAGTCCATTTCCCACATAGGGCTCACTAAGTAGATGTAATTTATTTATTCATATTTGTAATTTATTTATATTAATGTCTGCCTCCTCCTCTAGACTGTAATCTTGTTGTGGGCAGGGAATGTGTCTGTATATTGTTATATTGTACTCTCCCCAGTGCTTGGTACAGTGCTCTGCACACAGTAAGTTCTCAACAGATACAACTGACTGGTTAACAGGAATGAGTCCAGGTATTGAATCCCCATTTTACAATTGAGGAACAGAGGATTTAAGTGACTTGCCCAGGGTCACACAGCAAGCAAGTTGCAGGGCAGAGATTAGAGCTCAGATCCTCTGACTTGCAGGCCCATGCTTTTTTTCACAAGATATTGAATTCCCATTTTATAGTTGAGGGAAATGAGACACAGAGAAGTAAAATGACTCATCCATGATTACACTGCAGGCAAGTGGTGGAGGTCGGATTAGAATCCAGCTCCTCTGACTCCCAGACTCGAGCTCTCCTCACTGAACCACACTGCTTCCAGTTATTCATTCATTCATTCAATCGTATTTATTGAGCGCTTACTGTGTACAGAGCACTGTACTGAGCACTTGGGAAGTACAAGTTGGCAATATATAGAGACGGTCCTTACCCAACAGCAGGCTCATAGTCTAGAAGGGGGAGACAGACAACAAAACAAAACATGTGGACAGGTGTAAGTCATCAGAACAGATATAGAATTAAAGCTAAATGCACATCATTAACAAAATAAATAGAATAGTAGATATGTACAAGTAAAATAAATAGAGTAATAAATGTGTACAAACATATATACAGGTGCTGTGGGAGGGGAAGGAGGTAGGGCCAGGGGAATGGGGAGGAGGAGAGGAAAAATGGGGCTCAGTCTGGGAAGGCCTCTTGGAGGAGGTGAGCTCTCAGTAGGGCTTTGAAGGGAGGAAGAGAACTAGCTTGGCAGATGTGTGGAGGAAGGGCATTCCAGGCCAGGAGGAGGACGTGGGCCGGGGGTCGACAGCGGGACAGGCGAGAACGAGGTACAGTGAGGAGGTTAGTGGCAGAGCAGCAGAGGGTGCGGGCTGGGCTGGAGAAGGAGAGAAGGGACGTGAGTTAAGAGGGGTGAGGTGATGGGGAGACTTGAAGCCGAGAGTGAGGAGGTTTTGCTTGATGTGTAGGTTGACAGGGAGCCACTGGAGATTTTTGAGGAGGGGAGTAACATGCCCAGAGCGTTTCTGCACAGAGATGATCCGGGCAGCAGCGTGAAGTGTAGACTGAAGTGGGGAGAGACAGGAGGAAGGGAGATCAGAGAGGAGGCTGATGCAGTAATCCAGTCGGGATAGGATGAGAGATTGAACCAACAAGGTAGCGGTTTGGATGGAGAGGAAAGGGAGGATCTTGGCAATGTTGCAGAGTAAGACTGGCAGGTTTTGGTGAGACCGGCAGGTTTTGTTGACGGATTGGATGTGAGGGGTGAACGAGAGAGCGGAGTCGAGGATGACACCAAGGTTGTGGGCTTGTGAGATGGAAAGGATAGGAGTGTCATCTACAGTGACAGGAAAGTCAAGGAGAGGGCAGGGTTTGGGAGGGAAGATAAGGAGTTCAGTCTTGGACATATTGAGTTTTAGATGGCAGGCAGACATCCAGATGAAGATGTCCTGAAGGCAGGAGGAGACATGAGCCTGAAATAAGGGAGAGAGAGCAGGGGCAGAGATGTAGATTTGGGTGTCATCAGCATAGAGATGATAGTTGAAACCGTGGGAGAGAATGAGTTCTGTGCTGGAATATGTCATGTTTAAGAAAATGGTGGAGATAGAAAGTACCGGATCTCAGAATACTGTAGATGTGACTGCATTGTGCTCACATCAGTCAATCTTTTATACTGGAGCACTTCTTGTGTGCAGAGCACTGTACTGTTTGGGAGAGTACAATATAGCAGTATAACAGACATATTCCCTCCCCACAAGTAGATTATAGCTTAGAGGGGGAGACAGACATTAATATAAATAAATTATGGATATGTACGTAAGTGCTGTGGGACTGGGAGGGGGAGATAAATAAAAGGAGCAAGGCAGGGTGATGCTGAAGAGGATGGAAGAAAAGGAAAAGAGAGCTTAGACAGGGAAGGCCTCTTGGAAGAGATGAACCCTCACAATAAGGCTTTGAAGCGGGGTGCGGGGAGAGTAAGTGTCTGTCAGATATGAAGATGGAGGGCATTCCAGGCCAGAGGCAGTATGTGAGCGAGAGATCAGTGGTGAGGTAGATGAGATGGAAGTTCAGTGAGAATATTGGCATTAGAAGAACAAAGTGTTCAGGCTGTGTTGTAGTAGGAGAGTGGTGAGGTGAGGTAGGAGGGGCAAGGTGAGTGAGTGCTTTAAAATTAATGATAAGGAGTTCTGTTTGATGTGGAGGTGGGTAGGCAACCACTGGAGATTCTTGAGGAGTGGGGAAATGTGGACTGAATATTTTTGTAGAAAAATCATCCAGGCATTAGAGTGAAGTATGGAATGGAGTGGGGAAAGACAAGAGGCAGGGAGGTCAGCAAGGAGGCTGTTAGATTAATCTTGGTGGGATAAGACAAGTGTTTCGTTGCAGTTTGGATGAAGATGAAAGGGAAGATTTTAGCAATGCTGTACTGACAGGATTTAGTGATAGAACGAATACGTGGGTTGTATGAGAGAGAGAAGTAAAGGAAAACACAAGGTTACAGGCTTGTGAGCCCAGAAGGATGGTGGTGCTGTCTACAGTGATGGGAAGATCAGGGGAAGGAGAGGATTTGGGTGGGACGATAAGGAGTTCTGTTCTGAACAAACTGAGTTTGAGGTGATGGCAGGATGATCAAGTAGAGATATCTTGAAGACAGGAGGAAATGTGAGACTGCCGAGGGGGAGAGAGATTAGAGCTGGAGATGTAGATTTGGGAATCATCTGCCTAGAGGTGGTAGTTGAAGCCATGGGAGTGAACGAGTTCTCCAAGGGAGTGGGTGTGGATGGAGAATAGAAGGAGATTCTATTGAACCATTACAGACCCCACAGTTGGGGGTGGAAGGCATAGCAGGAGCCAGTGGAAGAGACTGAGAATGAACAGCCCGAGAGATAGGAGGAGAACCTGGAGAGGACAGTGTCAATAAAGCCGAGGTTACTCTCCGTTTTCAAAGCCTAATTGAAGGCACATTTCCTTCAAGAGGCCTTCTCTGATTAAGTCCCCCTTTACCCTTCTCCCACTCCCTTCTGCATCACTCTGACTTCTCCCTTTAGTTATTTCCCCTCCTAGCGCCACAGCACTTATGCACAAGTCTGTAATTTATTTATTTATATTAATACCTCTTTCGGCCCCCCACCCCCAAAGACTATACGCTCACTGTGGGCAAGGAATGTATCTGTTTATTTTTGCATTGTACTCTCCCAAGTGCTTACTACAGTGGTTTGCACACATTATGCGCTCAATAAATAGTGAAGTAGCATAACTCGGTGGAAAAGAGCATGGACTTTGGAGTCAGAGATCATGGGTTCAAATCCCGGCTCTGCCAATTGTCAGCTGTGTGACTTTGGGCAAGTCACTTAACTTCTCTGTGCCTGTTACCTCATCTGTAAAATGAGGATTAAGACTGTGAGCCCCCCGTGGGACAACCTGATCACCTTGCAACCTCCCCAGCACTTAGAACAGTGCTTTGCACATAATAAGTGCTTAATAAATGCCATTATTATTATCATTATTATTAATAAATATGATTGAATGAATGAATGAATGGATGATTGAATGAATAGTATTTCAGCAAACATCAAACCCTAATATTTAAAACTTCAGGATTAAGGGGCCAGTTTTAAAAACTGCAAAATGAGTCTCAAGATCAACTTCAGACCCTCTCCAGTGCTTAGAACAGTGCTTTGCACATAGTAAGCCCTTAATAAATGCCATCATCATCATCATCAACAAAATTGAAGCAGTGTAATTTTCTGTGCATATACCCTTACCTCTTGCCTCTCTGCCAAGAAGCAGTGTGGCATAGGGAATAGGGCAAGGGCCTGGAAGTCAGAGGACATGGGTTATAATCCTGGCTTCTCCACTTGTCTGCTGTGTGACCTTGGGCAAGTCACTTAACTTGTCTGTGCTTCAGTTACCTCATCTGTAAAATGTGGATTAAGACTGTGAGCTCCCCGTGGGACATGTACTATGTCCAACCTGATTAAGTTGCATCTATCCCAGGACTTATTAATCAATCAATCAATTGTATTTATTGAGCGCTTACTGTGTGCAGAGCACTGTACTAAGCACTTGGGAAGTACAAGTTGGCAACATATAGAGATGGTCCCTACCCAACAGTGGGCTCACAGTCTAGAAGGGGGAGACAGAGAACAAAACAAAACATATTAACAAAATAAAATAAATAGAATAGATATGTACAAGTAAAATAAATAGAGTAATAAATATAAACAAACATATATACATACATACAGGTGCTGTGGGGAAGGGAAGGAGGTAAGGCAGGGGGGATGGAGATGGGGAGGAGGGGGAGAGGAAGGAGAGGGCTTAGTCTGGGAAGGCCTCCTGGAGGAGGTGAGCTCTCAGTAGGGCCTTGAAGGGAGGAAGAGAGCTAGCTTGGTGGATGTGGGGAGGGAGGGCATTCCACGCCAGGGGGATGACGTGGGCCGGGGGTCGACGGCAGGACAGGCGAGAACGAGGCACGGTGAGGAGATTAGCAGCAGAGGAGCGGAGGGTGCGGGATGGGCTGTAGAAGGAGAGAGGGAAGTGAGGTGGGGGGGGGGCGAGGTGATGGAGAGCCTTGAAACCAAGGGTGAGGAGTTTCTGCCTGATGCGTAGGTTGATTGGTAGGTAGCCACTGGAGATATTTGAGGAGTTTTATTAGTGCCTGGAACCCAGTAAGTGCTTAGCAACAATAAAAATAACCCCTCAAGTTTTGAGTCTGTCACCTCAGTAGGTTTCATTTCTTTAGAATGTCTTGGCATAGAATTAGGATATTTTATCCACCAAACAAATTACTTGAAAATCAAGCTCCCATTACTATTGTACTTTTGACTGCAAGCTCAATGTGGGCAGGAAATGTGTCTATCTCTATTGTTCTGTACTTTCCCAAGCACATAGTGCAGTGGTCTACACACAGAAAATGCTCAATAAATGCAGTTTATTGATTTATTGATTGGGCAATTGGATACACATGGATTTGCATCCTTTATTTACCCCAGCTGCAGTCCCACAGCACATACACATATATCCACAATTTATTTGTTTATTTAAATGTCTGCCTTCTGTTCATTCATTCAATAATTTATTGAGCACTTATTGTGTGCAGAACACTGTACTGTTTAAGATGAATCAGGGTACCCGTCATCTCAAGGTCAAATGTTATCTCATGACTGTCTGAGCCAGTAAAGTGGAACCCCTAGATGGGCATCCCAGGCCAGGAATAGGGAAGGTGACCCTCACCCCCCAGGCCAACCAAAGAAGGTATAGGCCAGGGTCTTGGGGGAGAGATTAGGGAAAATGGAGATTGGACAAGAAGAAAGAGGTAGCCCAAATGGCCCAGAAGGACAGGTGATAAATACTTTGCATCCTTGGTGTTCTGTGCAGCAGATCAAGAATTTCAACAGCCCCCCGCAGGTCACCTCTGCCCAGGGCATGGGATGATCATTCTGAATGTTTGTGGGGTTGGAAGCTAGGGTCTTTCGCCATGTTCATGTAATGCATAAATGTATTCCGCCCAAGTGGGAAGCATTCATGGATGGGAGCTAGATGCTTAGCCACATTGTTGGGTAGGGACCGTCCCTATATGCTGCCAACTTGTACTTCCGAAGTGCTTAGTACAGTGATCTGTACACAGTAAGCGCTCAATAAATATGAATGAATGAATGAATGAATGAATGAATAAACATAAGTGAATTACTCTGGAGGGGGAAGCATTTGTCCTCTAGACTGTAAACTCTTGTGGACAGAGAATTTGTCTGTTTATTGTTGTATTGTACTCTCCCAAGCATGTAGTACAGTGCTCTGCACACAGTAAGTGTTCAATAAATAAGATTGACTGACTGGTTGAGGGCTAGGTGCTTCGCCACATGCGAGTAATAATAATGGTAATAATAATAATAATGATAATAATATTAATTATGGTATTTGTTAAGCACTTACTATGTGCCAAGCACTGTTCTAAGCGCTAGGGTACATTCAAGGTAATCAGGTTTTCCCATGTGAGGCTCACAGTCGTAATCCTCATTTTATAAATGAGGTAACTGAGGCACAGAGAAGTTAAGTGTATTGCCCAAAGTCACACAGCTGACAAGTGGCGGAGCCTGGATTAGAACCCATGACCTCTGTCTGACTCCCAAGCCTGTGCTCTTTCCACTGTGATGATAATGCATAAATGTATTCCTCCCAAGAAGAAGGAATAAATAAACGTGTGAACTAAAATAAGTGTATCCCTCCTGAAAGCAAGGTTCAATTTGCCACGTTGAATAAATCTGCATGGCTCAGCCTTTTTGACCCTGGTCTTTCCTTTTCATGTGTCGATCCTCGAACCTGTCCCCGCTTAATGGGTGACATCTCCCCTTCTAGACTGTAAATTCTTAATCGATTCTTTATATTGTATCTCCCAAGCACTTAGTACATTGCCCTGGACATGATAAGTGCTCAATAAAAATGATGGATTGATTGACTGATTGATTCTTTTTTATAACATATTTTAAAATGCATTTTCTGCTTGATTCTTTTATTGTTACAACCATCATTTATTCAATTCTTACT
The DNA here is from genome assembly GCF_015852505.1 of Tachyglossus aculeatus. Lineage (NCBI taxonomy): Eukaryota > Metazoa > Chordata > Mammalia > Monotremata > Tachyglossidae > Tachyglossus > Tachyglossus aculeatus. The sequence continues at coordinate 41,388,173 of NC_052066.1, forward strand.
ATGTGAAAATCATTGTACTAAACTCTGGGAAATAGCTAAGATAAGTTAGTATGAAATATACTCAAATAGGCAAAGACACTTACTTTTGGAATGCTACTGATGAGGATAGTTTAAAGAATGACTTCATATATATACTTTTAATACTTTTGAACACAACTTTACTCAAAAATTATAGATAAAATGCTCATTTTTTAAAATGTAGGGCAGTAGCTTTACCCATGCGAAAAAACCTGTAAAACTTCAGTAATTTTTTTCATAATGATAATGCAGCGTCATCTAGAGGCAATCCATTATTAAAAATATCCAAGGTTTATGCCCTAATTTGTCTTATTCTATTTTATTTTATTGCTGCAAATGAGCTTCAAAATGTAAATGAGTGAATTTAAATATCGTATTACAGTCTTAACAATTTTGTGTTTTGTTCCCAGCTTGAAATAAGTATTCCCAGGTGTTCTTTTATTAATAGCCCTCATGAATTTAAACAAACCTTTGCATTATTCATTACGACAAAGGAATCAGCGTTCCTATTTTGTACATAACTAGTTTTAACACTGTATTTTCCTAAAAAACTTCAGGCAAAAGTAATTAGAACATCACTAGGCAGTTTCTTTAACAAATATATAAAATTTGAGTTTGCATTATGCTGAGTACACAATTATTCTGAAATCCCTCTGTTGGCTGTCATTTCTTCAGTAGAAATTTAAATACCAAATTGTGGAAAAACAAATTCAACAATATCAGTATAATATTAAAAGCTCCATACATGAATCATTTATGACATTTTTCAGAGGAGCAGGAGTAAATAATGACACAAATTCTCACAGAAGGAAAGAAGAGGACACTTGGAAATGGAAAGGGAACAATAGGATAAGAACTTAAAGTGGTAAAGGATAAAAGGAGAAAAGTGGCAGAGAGAGAGCCAAGAGTACGGAGGAGAAATGGGGAATGAGTCAACCAATAGCATTTATTAAGTGCCTACTATGTGCGAAGTAAGCAATTGGGTGAATACAGTAGAATACAGTAGATTTAATAGACCTAATGCCTGCCTTCGGAGAATTTACAGCCAGTGGGGCAGACAAAAACCACAGTAAATTACCGATAAGAGTCATTCATTCATTCAGTTATATTTATTGAGCATTTACTATATGCAGAGGTCTGTACTAAGTGCTGCAGAGGTCTGTACTAAGTGCTTGGGAGAGTACATTACAACAATAAACAGTCACATTTCCTGCTCACGACGAGCTTACAGCATGAAGTTATGTCCATAAGTGCAGCTGGGGCTGGACAGCGCAGAGTGAGCATCCAAGTGCTGGGTGATGCACAGGTGGCATGATAACAATGATAATTACAGTGTTTGTTAAGTGCCACACACTGTACTGAGCACTGGGATAGATAAAATTTAATCAGATTGGACACAGTCCCTGCCCGCATTGGACTCACAGTATGAGTAGGAGGGAGAACAGGTTTTTCATCCCCAATTTTCAGAGGGGGAAACGGAGGCACAGAAAGGTTGAGTGACTTGTCCAAGATCACAAAGCAGGTAAGTGACAGAGTCAGGATTAGAACCCAGCTCCTAAAGCTGAATCAGTGGTATTTATTGAGGGCCACTTTGTGCAGAAGACTGTATTACTACAAGGCTAGGAGGATCCAATACAATAGAGTTGATAGACAGGATCCCTGCTCTCCAGGAGTTTACAATCTAGTGTCAGCTTCATCTACTGTAAATGTGTAGACTCCCATGCTTACTATGTACCAAGCACTGTTCTAAACATTGGTGTAAATACAATCAGATCAGATACAGTCCCTATCCCACATGGGTGTCACAGTTGTGGGGCACAGGGTGTGGAAATCATAAATTAACTTTCTGGAAAATAACCAACAGACACATACAACAACGTTCTTACTACCCTGAAAAGAGAAAAGCTCTCCATTAATACTATTGATTGATTGACAAAGGGACAGGGAGAGCTTAAAGAAAGCTAAAAGAAAACATCATGTAGAAGCTGTCCACACAAAAATGAAGACCAAAAAAAGTTTAGTAAAGCCAAAATCAGAACAAGAGCCCTTGCAGTAACACTCTCAGAGAAGGTAGTTCCCCTGGCTTAGTGGACAGAGCCTGGGCTTGGGAGTCCGAAGGACCTGGGTTCTAATCCCAGCTCTGCTGCATGTCTGCTGTGTGACTTTGGGCAAGTCATTTAACTTCTCTGGGCCTCAGTTACCTCATCTGTAAAATGAGGATTAACTGATTAACTTGTATCTACCCCAGAGCTTAGAACAGTATATGGCACATAGTAAGTGCTTAACTATTATTATGATTATGATTATTATATTTCAAAAGAAAGTAACAGGAAATGCAGTGAGTGAGAATTAAGAGTTTAAAGGATAAAGAGTAATAGAACTGCTTGAAAATGGGTACAGTTTGGGATAAATATATCCAATGGCAAGAGTACAATAAAGAGTTAGAATCATTAATATGAATGAAGATGTCAGAAAGTGGAGACTTGTAGTCTAAGAGCATTGGAAGGAAAATCTAGACACAACTTTCCAGTATGAAGGAGGTCACATACAGAGAGGTAATCAATGCTAGCAACTACAATTTTTGTCTTTAGAAGAACAAACACAAAATTGGAATTTCTACTGGTGGCCAATATAAACAAACTTACAAAGTGCCTGAAGCACTTAGGAAAATGAACTATATAGTACAAAGGAAGGGAAATAGCTCTGACTAGTGAGTATTAATGTCCAAAAACTGAAGCAGAGAAGACTAGAACAGTTTTTCTTAACTTCTCTCTAATAGTAGGTTCTCTCCATGAAGACATTGGGTGGTACAACTGTACACCCAATAGCATTTATTGGGTGAACGCCAAATGAACCATATTTGGAGATGAGGTGTGAGGGCGTAGGGGATAGAGCACAGGCCTGTGAGGCAGAAGGTCATGGATTCTAATCCTGGCTCTGCCTCTTGTCTGCTGTTTGACCTTGGGCCAGTCACTTCACTTCTCTGGGCCTCAGACTGTGAGACTGTGAGCCCCATGTGGGACAGGGACTGTGTCCAACTCAATTTGCTTGTAACCACCCCAGAGCTTAGTACAGTGCCTGACATATAGTAAATGCTTAATAAATACCACTATTATTATTATTACTATTAATAATAATAATCATTGAGACTGGAATTTTGGCTCTATGGAATCATAAAAAGAAAACATTTCAAGGTTTTAAATGTCTGGCATCAGCTGCTACTCTCCAGTGTGACTATTGTAGTTATTCATAGTCATATCCAACAAATATTTTCATTTTAAGAAAATTGTGAATTGTGTTTAAACTCTTAAAATTACATGTTAGCACTTTGCTAGAGGCAACGGATGCCTGTAACCTCCGGAGTGAAAATAATCTGAAGGTTAGCTATCGCCTGCAGATAAGTTTTCTAACACACAGTCAGAAACCCTAAAATCCCTTTAAGGGGGAGTCTGATTATCAATTAATCAATCAATTGTATTTATTGAGCATTTAATGTGTGCTGAGCACTGTATTAAGCACTTGGGAGAGAACAATACAACAGGATTGGTAGACACCTTCCCTGCCCACAATGAGCTTACAGTCTAAGAGACCTTTCCAATCAACCAATCAATTGTATTTATTGAGCACTTACTGTGTACAAAGCACTGCACCAAGTGTTTGGGAGAGTACAGGCATAATTTAACATATGTTCCTTGCCTACACATAGTCTTGGGTGCTGGGACGGGGGAGTAGGAATAAAGGTTAAATAAAGATGGTAAAGGTTAAATGCATTTAAGTCTAGCATAAACAAAGGAAGTTAAAATTCAGTGGGAAAAGCATGGGCTTTGGAGTCAGAGGTCAAAGGTTCAAATCCCAGCTCCGCCAATTGTCAGCTTGTATGACTTTGGGCAAATCACTTAACTTCTCTGTACCTCAGTTACCTCATCTGTAAAATGGGGATTAAGACTGTGAGCCCCCCGTGGGATACCCTTATCACCTTGTAACCTCCCCAGTGCTTAGAACAGTGCTTTGCACATAGTAAGTGTTTAATAAATGCCATTATTAATATTATTATTGTTATCCACATGATTCTGAGGATGTAGTTATATTGCAAGGATGTGCTTACTATCTGTAAATGTATTTTCTGTCTTCCCCATTAGATTGGAAGCCTGAAGGCAAGGAACGTGTGTCTTGCTACTGTTTTACTCTCCAAGTACTTAGTACAGTATCTAGCGCTCATTAGACACTCAATAAATGCCACTGACTGATGGATTGAGATGAAGGAATGCCCTCATTTTAATACAAGGGAAGCTTTTGAGAGTCCTTTTGTTTCTGATATTATCCTGTTGTCTTCTGTGGAGTAACACACAACAGTCTAAAGGACTCAACTCACAAATTAGAAAATAATTTTTACAAGCTTCCTTGGTACTGTGCACCCATTGAATGCTTGATTTTAATTAATGATAATATTCATCTCAGGCTGAAATTGATATAAAGTATTGACATATAAGAAAAAGGTATTTAATATTGGCTCTATTATTCTGATGCCTCTGCCCCTAGCCCTATTCATTCAGTCATATTTATTGAGTGCTTACTGTGTGCAGAGCACTGTCCTAAGCACTTGGGAGAGTATAATACAAAGATAAACAGACACAATCAAACTTCTAGAGGTAACCAACAGAGATGGAAATGAATCAGGAGCCAGCTTATATGTTTTCATATCTTTCAAGAACAGGCAGCATGGTTAAAGAAAATAATTTAGGAATGGGAGTCAGTAAACCAGGGTTTGCATTCCCACTTAACCAATGGCTTACTGTGTGACCTTGAGCAAGTCACTTAACCTCTCTGGGCAATAGTCTCCCCATCCCGAAAAAATAGACTGTGAGCCTCAGTTGAGACAACCATGTATTTACTTTAGTGCTTAGCACCTAGTAAACCCTTAATCAATGCCATAATCATGATCATAAATTCTAGAAAGCAAATAAGTATGTTATTAGGGTTATCCTCTCCCTTTGAAATTAATGATCAACTTACTGTGCTTGTTTTTCAAGGTCACTGAACAGAAAGACAATAATATTGTATTGTAGCATCTCACATCTACGATCAATAAGGGGATGATGTCATTTCTAAATCGGTTGTCTTGATCGCTCATTCTCCCAAACCTTGCAATTCTGGATGTCGATAGGACCCATCTTAATTTGTACATATCATAATCACCCAAAATTAAGTATGTCAAACACCATTACCACTGACCCTAATTTTCTCTTCTCAATCCTCACTGATGGCACCAATATCAACTGAATCCCCAGTCTCTGTAACTCCAGAATCATCTTCAATTCTTCTCTGGTTCTTGTATTACACCTTTATAATTCTTTCTCAGTATTAGTTACTGGGTCTACCCCTTCTCATTTTTATCCCCACAGCCACTTGCTAAGCATTTACTGTGTGCCAAGAAGCATTCTAAGCTCTGGGGTAGACACAAGATAATCAGGTTGGACACAGTCCCTGTCCCACACGGGGTTCACAATCTAAGTAGGAGGGGTTAGGATTTCATCCCCAGTTTACAGAAGACGAAACACAGAGAAGTTAAGTGACTTACCTAAAGTCATATAGCAGACGAGTGGAGGAGCTAGAATTAGAATCAAGGTCCCTTGATTCCCAGGTGTGTGCTCTTTCCATTAGGCCACCCTACTTCCTAATATCCTCTTTTCTGCCTCTCTGCTTCCAGGCTCTCCCAACTCTAAAATATCCTATACATAGCCACAACAACTATCTGCTATAAGAAAGGTTTTGGCTGGCTTCCTGCACTTTGTAACATCCAAGCTATCTTTTTTAAACCTTTCCTTGTTAGTGTTTTATTTATCGTCTCCCTGTCACTTCCCAAAATCTGTCTACTGGAGACGATCGAATGCATTATGGAAGAATCCACTTAGTACTCTGATCAACTGACAAATCTGCTGAATTTCAGAGATGGCTTAGACATAGGTGTTATACGGAGCATTTCCAAGATTGAAAAATTGATCTATAATCCACTGGTCATGGAAAGAGCACTCTATTTGACTTAGTCCTGTTTGCAAGTCCGTTCGTTAATACATATTGGACATTACCTCACACTTTGTTTCTCACCCCTAGGTTTCCCTCATGGCCTTTTTGTAGTTTAGCCTTTAACGGGTTGTTTGTCCTGTATAGTGGTTTCCTAAACAATTTCATTTCTAGGGCAATTCATGGAATTAGTACTTTGCTCTGCACCCAGAAATACTTGATAACTTTTTAATGGTATTTATTAATTGCTTACTATGTGCCAAACACTGTACTAAGCACTGGGGTAGATATAAGCTAATCAGGTTGGACATAGTCCATGTCCCACATGGGGCTCATAGTATTATTCCACATTTTACAGATGAGGTAACTGAGGGACAGGGAAATGAAGTGACATGCCCAAGGCCACACAGCAGACAAGAGGAGGAGCAGGGATTAGAACTCGGTTCCTTCTGACTCCCAGGCCCATGCTGCTTCTCAATAAATACCATTGATTAATTGCTTGGTACAAATCTGAAAGTACAGAAGATCTGTAATTGTGATAATTGGTTGATTATAGATTTCACCTTTCAGGAGGCTACACCAGTTAAATATGTTTTATCTATAAAGTTATCTATATATATATATATATATCTTTATAAGTAATACATATATTATTATATATATAGTTTTATCTATAAAGTTATCTTTATCATATATATATATATACTGATGGACCACATCTGATCACATTATTCTTTCTAGCTTGGTATTTTTATTTTCCTTTTACTTCCCCTTTCTTGTCATGTCTAATGTTGTTTATTTGAAATTCTCATTCTCATTTTCTCAGGTACATTACCATCTGTTACTCTTTTTTAAAATCTCAAGGGAAATGCATTATCCCATTTACTTAATTTACCCCAACAATCAAGAACTCATAGTCATGGGTGTTGATGTGATCTCCCTTAATTTTTTCCCCAAACCCACATATTCTTACTTGTTCTTTTCTTTACAAAGCTGCATCTTTATTATTTGTTCCTTTTTTAAATTACCTGTTGATATGTATGTTTTGCTAGTCTACCTTTTGGCTAAATCTTTATTATATAGTCTTATTAAATATAACTTTCTTTAGTCTCAAACATATTTAGATAGAAACATTAATACCAATGATTTTGTTTCTTAAATAGAAATAATTTACATATGAACAGAATACTAGTCTCTTAAACCAAAGAAACAAAGGCATTTCTAGTAATCTTTGTTTAGGTATTTATAGTTCTACCAAATTTTCCTCTAGCTATCTCTGAAAAAAACAACCTTTTATACAGTATGGCCTAGTAGAAACAGCATGGCCTATTGGAAATCACACAGGCCTGGGAGTCAGAGGAGCTGGATTCTAATTCTCACTCCACCAGTTGTCTGTTATGTGACCTTGAGCAATTCACTTAACTTTTTTGTGCCTCAGTTACCTCATCTGAAAAATGGGGATTAACATTGGGACCTCCATGTGGAACATGGACTGTGTCCAACCTGATTAAGTTGTATATACCCTAGTGCTTAAGACAGTGCCTGACATATAGCAAGCACTTAACAAATACCATTAAAAAAAGTCAACTGTGGCAGGTTTTAGTGAGTATTGATTGATATTTATGAATTATTTCTCATCTAATTATATTAACCCAAGCGCTTAGTACAGTGCTCTGCACGCAGTAAGCGCTCAATAAATACGATTGATTGATTAACACTCACTCCTTTGGTGACCTCATTCGCTCCCATGGCTTCAACTATCATCTCTACGCTGATGACACCCAGATCTACATCTCTGCTCCTGCTTTCTCCCCCTCTCTCCAGGCTCGCATCTCCTCCTGCCTTCAGGACATCTCCATCTGGATGTCTGCCCGCCACCTAAAACTCAACATGTCAAAGACTGAACTCCTTTTCTTCCCTCCCAAACCCTGCCCTCTCCCTGACTTTCCCATCTCTGTTGACGGCACTACCATCCTTCCCATCTCACAAGCCCGCAACCTTGATGTCATCCTCGACTCCGCTCTCTCATTCACCCCTCACATCCAAGCCATCACCAAAACCTGCCAGTCTCAGCTCCGCAACATTGCCAAGATCCGCCCTTTCCTCTCCATCAAAACCGCTACCCTGCTCGTTCAAGCTCTCATCCTATCCCGTCTGGACTACTGCATCAGCCTCCTCTCTGATCTCCCATCCTCGTGTCTCTCCCCACTTCAATCCATACTTCACGCCGTTGCCCGGATTGTCTTTGTCCAGAAATGCTCTGGGCATGTTACTCCCCTCCTCAAAAATCTCCAGGGGCTACCAATCAATCTGCGCATCAGGCAGAAACTCCTCACCCTCGGCTTCAAGGCTCTCCATCACCTCGCCCCCTCCTACCTCACCTCCCTTCTCTCCTTCTCCAGCCCAGCCCGCACCCTCTGGTCCTCTGCCACTAATCTCCTCAGCGTGCCTCGTTCTCTCCTGTCCCGCCATCGACCCCCGGCCCACGTCATCCCCCGGGCCTGGAATGCCCTCCCTCTGCCCATCAGCCGAGCTAGCTCTCTTCCTCCCTTCAAGGCCCTACTGAGAGCTCATCTCCTCCAGGAGGCCTTCCCAGACTGAGCCCCTTCCTTCCTCTCCCCCTCGTCCTGCTCTCCATGCCCCCCAACTTACCTCCTTCCCTTCCCCACAGCACCTGTATATATGTATATATGTTTGTACATATTTATTACTCTATTTATTTATTTATTTTACTTGTACCTATCTATTCCATTTATTTTATTTTGTTAGTATGTTTGGTTTTGTTCTCTGTCTCCCCCTTCTAGACTGTGAGCCCACTGTTGGGTAGGAACTATCTCTATATGTTGCCAGCTTGTACTTCCCAAGTGCTTAGTACAGTGCTCTGCACACAGTAAGCACTCAATAAATACAATTGATTGGTTGATTGATTAATTATGATGGAAAGCACTATAAAGGAAAAAGCACAGGAAGTATAATGAACTCCAGTTGAATCCCGGCTCTGCCACTTGCCTGCTGTGTGATCTTAGGCAAGTCACTTCACTTCTTACTTTCTCTATGCCTCAGTTACCACATTTGTAAAACGGATTTTAAGACTGTGGCCTCCATGTGGGACATGGACTGTGTCCAACCTGATTATCTTGTATCTGCTCTAGTGCTTAGAAAAGTGCCTGGCACAGAGTAAGCACTTAACAATTGCCATAAAAGAAAAACTTGTGGGAGTTACCCTGACATCCATTCTACTAAATTCTTTTATGTGTATATGCACAGATCTATCCATGCATCTATCTATCTATTTATCAATAAAAAACATCTGCCCTCCAAGTGTGACTGAAAGATCAATGTCTCAGTTCTACATTGCTTACAACTGAGAATGGAAACTTTCCATGCAAATTGGTTTGTCCTATGCAAGCCTTGCCTCTGTTTTTGAGCCTGCCTCTTGGTATTTCAATCGTCATCAAGCCTTTACTATGAAAGAGCAACCCCTCCTCTGATTGCCAGAGTGTGTGCTGTCATGGGTTCCTAACAGAGCACTACTGGAGACGATACTTTACTCTGCTTTCATCTTATTTATTTCTGCCTTTGGGTTTACATGTGACTTCTTCCAGCTCCCCAGTACGGGGTGACCTGTACATCCTGCAGGGTCTTCCATTCCCCTTGCCGGGCCCCCCAGGGAGCTGTGTTAATAATAATTAAAAATTACTGTGGTGTTTGGGCTCACAGTCTTAATCCCCATTTTCCAGATGAGGTAACTGAGGCCCAGAGAAGTGCAGTGATTTGCCCAAGGTCACACAGCAGATAAGTGGCAGAGTCAGGTTTAGAACCCAGGTTCCTCTGACTCCCAGGCCTGTGTTCTATCCACTAGGCCAGGCTGTTTCTTTCTGGGAATCTTACTTCAGTGCCGATGATCTGACTGGATTCCAGATTTTATTGCAGTCATTCTGTCCTGCCATTTGATGTTGAAGATGGTCAGTAGGTCCGGGAGGGGAATGCATCTTTCATATCTTAGATCCAGGCTCCTCAGCCTTTTAGAAATTGGAGACTACAATAACCTTAATATATAGAGCCTTGAGGACACGGAGTTTGATGTCTCTTTTTTTTAATTGTACTCATTAAGTGCTTACTATATGCCAGGCACTGTACTAAGCATTGGAGTAGATACAAGGCAATTCATTAATTCAGTCATATTTATGGAGCAATTACAGTGTGCAGAGCACTGTACTAAGCACTTGGGAGATTACAATACAACAATAAACAAACACATTCCCTGCCCACAATGAGCTTACAGTCTAGAGGAAATCATGGTCCACATCCCATATGGGGCTCACAGTCTTAAACCCCATTTTATGTACAAGGTAACTGAGGTACAGAGAAGTTAGGTGACTTGCCCAAGGTCACACAGCAGACAAGTGGTGGCCTGTGCTCTGTCCACTGGTTCACACTGCTTTTCTTATTCAATCAATCAATCAACCAATCAATCAGTGGCATTTCCTGAGGTCTTTCTGAGTACATAGTACTGTATTAAGCACTTTGGAGAGTACAATACAACAGAGTTGGTAGACACATTCCCTGCCCAAAAGGAGCTTAGAGTCTAGAGTGGTTGTGTTCATAAATATTCTAGGGCTGAGGGTGGAGTAATTATTAAATGTTTAAAGGAAACAAATACAAGTGCAGAGTACCTCTAGAGTGTAAGATCGCTGTGGGCAGTGACTGTGTCTGTTTATTGTTATATTGTACTCTCCCAAGCGCTTAGTACAGTAGAGTAAGCCCTCAATAAATACAATTGCATTGAATGAATGAATGAATGAAGGCGGTGCAGAAGGGAGAGAGAGTAGGGGAAATGACGACTTGGTCAGGGAAGGGAAAGATGAAATTGGGAAGAGTGGAGATCTGTTGTTGCCACACACTGTCTTGCAGCCTGTCCAAATCTATGCTGGCATTTTGGATTCTGTTTTCTATTTCTTTTTCTATCTGTGCATCACTGGATACTGTGCTTCCTAAGCAGCAGAATTCAATGACTGCTACTTCTTGGCTCATCTTCCTGGAGCAGCATTTGGCTCATCTCTCCTCTCCTCAGAACCCTCCTCTGGCTCCTTGCTTCTCTTTGCATTAAACAAAAACTCTTCATAATCGACTTCAAAGCTCTCCACCATCTGGCTCCACCTTACCTATTTGCAAGTTTCTCCTCCCCGCTATTCTCCCACCCACTGCCTTTGCTCCTCTGAAGACAACTTTCTATTTCTCTCCCTCCCTCTCCACTCTCCCGCTCTCAAACACTTGGGAGCCTCGCAAGAAGTAAACCAGCTATAGTGTGAGAATGGAAGAGAAGAAATGGATTCCAGGGCTCCCACCACCAGTGCAGTTACTGGCTTCCCTGAAGTCTTCCTCCCGACTGTAAACTCGGTGTGGGAATGGAAGCTGTCTACCAATTCTACCGAGAGCTTAGTACAGTGCTTTGCACACAGTAACTGCTCAATACATATGATTGATGGATTACATTTTCCAGGAGCAGAAGAAAAATAAATGAATTATGTGTTGCTCTCACCACCACCTCTGCCACACCTGTTGGAAGTAATAATAATAATTGTGGTATTTGTTAATGCTTACTATGAGCCAGGCACTGCACTAAGCGCTAGGGGGGAATACAAGCAAATGGGGTTGGACACAGCCCCTATCCCCCATTGAGCTCACAGTCTTAATCCCCACTTTACAGATGAGGTAACTGAGGCCCAGAGAAGTGAAGTGACCTGCCCAAGGTCGCACAGCAGACAAGCAGCGGAGCCAGGATTAGAACCCATGAGAACCCAAGACCTTTGGACTCCCAGGCCCGTGTTCTATCCACTAGGCCTTGCTGCTAAGTGAGGCTGAGACTATGGCAATTGCCTACACTTCTAGCCTTTGGTTGTGGCCATTGTGGAGTCGAAACAACAGCAGAAATTTGCCTCCTTCACTGCTCCTGCCACTGCCATTCTACTCCATGTCAAACCTTGCCTTTGGCAAATATCTGAACATGCATTCATGTGAGAGAGAGGATGAGTGCAAGGGTTATGTGTAAATGGTTGTGTAAATGGTTTGGCTCTTTGTATTCCTGGTCCCTTGTTCCCACTTCCCTATGTCACCCTGTCTCCTGTCTATTTCTCTCTGTTCCTCCCTCCCTTTATTTTCTCTTACCCCAGGCAAAGATGTATAATTTTGCCAGTTAATAAGCCATGTACACACTAAAATGTTCCAAATTATTTAATTTAAATACATGGCAAATTACTTTAAAGCAAAAACATGATTTCTTCCAGGAATATAGATGAATTATTTAGCTGTGTTATACAGTACTCAGTTCCAAAATTTAATGGTTATTAAAAGCTAAGGCAAATAGGAGAAATTTAGTGCAATATTGATCTAGGCAGGCATCTTTTAAAACAATCTGAGAATTCTGGGGTCCCTCTCCTGGGGAGGTGGGTAGCCCAGAGTCTCCCCGCTCAGCCCAGATAAGAGGATGTCCAAGTCAGCTTCCGATCTATGTGTCCTCTTCCCATGAAGAAGCACAGATGGTTCAATTCAGTATGAGTCTTGTTTTCCTCTTCACCAGGATTGTAATCATGACCGAAATTTCATTTAGTCACTACGTGTGACTCCTGAATAGCTAGCTGTCAGATTCCTGGAAATTTATGGCCATTTACTATTCTGCTTCTTTCCACTGAGAGGGGAATTCCAAATTCCCTGCATCTGAAATATTATCAAGCTTAATTAGCCATGGGTTCTAATCCTGGCTCTACCATTTATCTGTTGTGTGAACTTGGGCAAGTTACTTCACTTCTCTGTATCTCAGTTACCTCATCTGTAAAACGGGAATGAGACTGTGAGCCCCTCGTGGGACAGGGACTGTGTCCAACTTGATTTTCTTATGTTTACCCCAGTTTTTAATACAGTCCCTGGAACATAGTAAGTGCTTAACAAGTACCATTATTATTATTATTATTATTATTATTATTATTATTATTATTTCTGAGTTGGGACACTAAGAAAGACTAAACCTTTCAACACCCTGAAAATTCATTTCCACACTTCTATATCTTTATCAATCAATCAATCAATCAATCATATTTATTGAGCACTTACTGTGTGTGCAGAGCACTGTACTAAGCGCTTGGGAAGTACAAGTTGGCAACATATAGGGACAGTCCCTACCCAATAGTGGGCTCACAGTCTAAAAGGGGGAGACAGAGAACAAAACCAAACATACTAACAAAATAAAATAAATAGAATAGATATGTACAAGTAAAATAAATAAAATAAATAAATAGAGTAATAAATATGTACAAACATATTTTGTATGTATCTATGTATGTATTTATGTATGTATGTATTTATTTATGTATGTATTTATGTATGTATGTATGTATGTATTTATTTATTTATGTATGTACTTATGTATGTATGTATGTATGTATGTATGTATGTATGTATTTTGAAGGAGGTAAGATGGGGGCATGGAGAAGGGGAGGAGGGGGAGAGGAAGGAAGGGGAAGGAAGGAAGGAAGGAAGGGGCTCAGTCTGGGAAAGCCTCCTGGAGGAGGTGAGCTCTCAGTAGGGCCATGAAGGGAGGAAGAGAGCTAGCTTGGTGGATGGGCAGAGGGAGGGCATTCCAGGCCCGGGCGATGACGTGGGCCGGGGGTCGATGGCGGGACAGGCGAGAACGAGGCATAGTGAGGAGATTAGTGGCAGAGGAGCGGAGGGTGTGGGGTGGGCTGTAGAAGGAAAGAAGGGAGGTGAGGTAGGAGGGGGCGAGGTGATGGACAGCCTTGAAGCCGAGGGTGAGGAGTTTCTGCCTGATGCGCAGATTGATTGGTAGCCACTGGAGATTTTTGAGGAGGGGAGTAACATGGCCAGAGCATTTCTGGACGAAGACAATCCGGGCAGCAGCATGAAGTATGGATTGAAGTGGGGAGAGACACGAGGATGGGAGATCAGAGAGAAGGCTGATGCAGTAGTCCTGACAGGATAGGATGAGAGCTTGAACGAGCAGGGTAGCGATATGGATGGAGAGGAAAGGGTGGATCTTGGCAATGTTGCAGAGCTGAGACCAGCAGGGTTTGGTGACGGCTTGGATGTGAGGGGTGAATGAGAGAGTGGAGTCGAGGATGACACCAAGGTTGCGGGCTTGTGAGATGGGAAGGATGGTAGTACCGTCAACAGAGATGGGAAAGTCAGGGAGAGAGCAGGGTTTGGGAGGGAAGACAAGGAGTTCAGTCTTGGACATGTTGATTTTTAGGTGGCAGGCAGACATCCAGATGGAGATGTCAGGAAGGCAGGAGGAGATGCGAGCCTGGAGAGAGGGGGAGAGAGCAGGGGCAGAGATGTAGATCTGGGTGTCATCAGTGTAGAGATGATAGTTGAAGCCGTGGGAGCGAATGAGGTCACCAAGGGAGTGCGTGTAGATCAAGAACAGAAGGGGACCAAGAACTGAACCTCGGGAAACCCCCACAGTAAGGGGATGGGAGGGGGAGGAGGAGCCTGCAAAAGAGACTGAGAATGAACGACCGGAGAGATAAGAGGAGAACCAGGAGAGGACAGAGTCTGTGAAGCCAAGGTCGGATAGTGTGTTGAGGAGAAGGGGGTGGTCCACAGTGTCGAAGGCAGCTGAGAGGTCGAGGAGGGTTAGGATAGAAATCCTAGGGTTTACCAAGAAAACCCTAGTGATACATATACCAAAACAACTTATGACAGAAGATGGGACATCCTGAAGAGGGTGTGTCCATGGAGTCACTAGGGTCAGAAACTATTTGACAGTATTTGAAGAAGAAGATGTTTGGCTGCATTTTTCCACAGCACTAACTAGGAGCATGTACTGCCCATGTTGTTGGGTAGGGACCGTGTCTATATGTTGCCGACTTGTACTTCCCAAGCGCTTAGTACGTTGCTCTGCACACAGTAAGTGCTCAATAAATACGACTGAATGAATGAGTGAATGAATGAATCATATTTATTAAGTGCTTACTGTGTGTGGAGCATAGTATTAAGTGCTTGGGAAAGTACAATATAACAGCTATGGATGTGTAATAATAATAATGATAATTATTATTATGGTATTTGTTAAGCACTTACTATGTGCCAAGCGCTGTTCTAAGCACTGGGGTAGATTCAAGGTAATCAGGTTGTCCCATGTGGGGTTCACAGTCTTAATCCCCATTTTACAGATGAGGTAACTGAGGCCCAGAGAAGTGAAGTGACTTTCCCAAAGTCACACAGCTGACAAGTGGTGGAGCCGAGATTAGAACCCATGTCCTCTGACTCCCAAGCCCGTGCTATTTCCACTAAACCATGCTGCTTCTCTGTACATAAGTGCAGCAGCGTGGCTCAGTGAGCCCCACATGGGACAACTTGATCACCTTGTATCCCCCCCAGTGCTTAGAACAGTGCTTCGCACATAGTAGGTGCTTAACAAATGCTATTATTATTATTATAAGTGACATGTGCCTTAGTGTGAGATGAGTAAAGGGTTACAAATCCAAGGGCAAAGGATGGTGCTGAAAGGAGAGGGAGTAGGGAAAATGAGAGCTTAGTCAGGGAATGTCTTTTGGAACAGATGTGATTTTAATAAGCCTTCGAAAGTCTGGAGAGTGATTGTCTGTTGGATATGAAGAGGGAGGAAGTTTGAGGCCAGAGGCAGGGCATGGGCAAAGGGTGGCAGTGTGGTGAATAAGATCAAGGTGCTAGAGGAGCAAAGTGAAAATGCTGAATTGTAGTAGGAAATCAGCGAGGTACGATAGGAGGGGTAAGGTGATTGAGGTTTAAGGCCAGTGGTTTCTATTTGATGCAGAGGTGAATAAGCAGCCACTGGAGGTACTTAAACACACATCCTTACACTCTGCCATATCTGTGATTTCCCTCTCCCCAAGTATTATTATTATTGTTGTATTTGCTAAGCATTTACAACATGTCAAACAATGTTTTACGCACTGGGGTAGATGCAAGCTAATCAGGTCGGACACAGTCCCTGCCCCACGTGGACATTACAGTCTAAGTAGGGGGGAGAACAGGCATTGAATCCTCATTTTACAGATGAGGAAACTGAGGCATAGGGATGTTAAGTGATTTGCCTTAAGTTACCCACTAGGCAAGTAGCACAGTAGGGATTAGAACTCAGGTCTTCTGACTCTCAGGCCCATGATCTTTCCCGTAGTCGGTGCTGCTCCTCTGCTGCTGTTCCCACTCCTTGTAAGCTCCTTGTGGGCAGGGTTCATATCTACCCACTCTACTGTGCCTCCCAAGCTCTTAGTACAGTGCTCTGCACACAGCAAGCACTCAATAAATACCATTTTTTAAGGTATTTGTTAAGCACTTACTATGTGCCAGGCACTGTACTAAGCACTGGGGTAGATACAAGCTAATCAGGTTGGACACAGTCCATGTCCCACGTGGCACTCACAATCTTCATCCTCATTTCACAGATGAAGTAACTGAGGTACAGAGAAGTAAAGTGATTTACCCAAGGTCACACAACTGACAGGAGGCAGAATAGGGGTTAGAACTCAGGTCCTCCTGACTTGAGGCCCGTGCTCTCTTCACTAGGCCATTGACTGACTGATTGATTGATTAAACCAAGAAAAGACATCTTTTCCCTTCATCACCCATGCAATGATACCCAATCTTGGATCATCTCCACAGTCTGTGGAAACCAAATGATCTCCGGCTCTTCACATTCACTCTCTTTTGTCCTAATCAATCAATAAGATTTATTGAGTGCTTACTGTGGGCAGAACACTTTACGAAGCATTTGGGAGAGCCCAATAATGGTTGAAGATGTGATCTCTGTCCACAAGGAGCTTACAATTTAGTAGGGGGAGACGGTCTTAAAATAATTTACAACTAGAAGGAAGAAATGCTCAAATAATAGAGTATGGAAAACGATGCGAACAAACGTGTTAACTAGGAATTGCGATTGCAAAGACACTGAGTTGGTGGTTGGGAGGATGTGACTTGGAAGGAGGGAAATGAATCTCTTCCCTTCTGCTCAACAAAGCCACCATATCTTCCTGGTCAACTGTCACACCTGCAGCAGTCATCAATCACTGTAGACCTTTACCTGTCTCCTCTAGTCTCCCAGGCTCCTTTCCCTCTAGCCCCTGAAGTCCTCACTGTGGTGAACCCACAGCAAGCTGCCTTATTAATGACTGTTTATGGTCCCGTGAACAACAACAAGGAAGAGACTTTGCAAAGCCACTGATGGGCTTTACTCGAGGCAGTCAATTGTGGGCCTGTGGGGGCAGAACATGGAGGGAGGCAGGCTTTTCTCTCCCTGTTCTACCCAGTAACGGGCCTAGACCAATTCGTGACTGCACGTAGAGCCACAGTTGCCATGCCTAAGGCAGATAAAAGGCAGCCCTGTTGAATCACAGGGGGCATGTCGCAAGGTGGGCACCTGGAGGCACACGGAGGGCACGCAGACAGAGGCATGCAGAGAAGAAATGCAAAGGCACGCTGCGACACAGAGAGAAGCAAGCATTGCGGCAGCAGGAAAGCAGCAGTGGAAAGCAGCAGAAGGCAGCAGCCATTGGAAGCAGAAGTTAGAAGCATTGGCAGAATAGGCTCCTTTGACCACAGACTGGTATTGGACCCTTGGTGGAGTGTAGTGAGTGAGTGTGTGTATGTGTCACTCCCTTCCTTGCATGTTGGTAAAACTAAGTAAAAAACTTTACACATTGGCCTTGGTGATCCGAGGTGTGGTGTGACTTCTACTATGTGTCACTGAGTCTCCCCCCTGTCCAAGAAGGTCCTGGTTGGTACGAACTGAGGGCTCACGACACTCACCAACTATTGTATTGGTAAAATAAAATCCATCATTATAAACTTACTCAAGTCTTTTCCCTAACTCCCTCAGTGGCCTCCTACTCTCTCTGAATCCTCCTCTTTACCAGTTCTCTCTCAAAGAAGGTCAATCAATCAATCTATCAATCAATGGTACATATAGACAATTTACTGGTGCAGTGCACTGTAATAATAATGATAGCATTTATTAAGCACTTACTATGTGAAAAGCAGTGTTCTAGGTGCTGGAGAGGTTACAAGGTGATCAGGTTGTCCCACAGGGGGCTCACAGTTTTAATCCCCATTTTACAGATGAGGTAACAGGCATAGAGAAGTTAAGTGACTTGCCCAAAGTCACACAGCTGGCAGAGCCGGGTTTTGAACCCATGACCTCTGACTCCAAAGCCTGTGTTCTTTCCACTGAGCCACGCTGCTTCTCAGGCGTGGCTGTACTAAGTGCTTGGAAGAGTACAATACTGCAGAGTTGTTAGGCATCCTCCCATCCTCATGTCTCTCCCTGTTTCAGTCTATACTTCATTCTGCTGCCTGGATTATCTTTCTACAGAAATGCTCTGGGCATGTCACACCCCTCCTCAAAAATCTCCAGTGGTTGCCTATCAACCTTCACATGAAGCAAAAACTCCTCACCATTGGCTTCAAAGCTCTCCATCACCTTGCCCCCTCCGACCTCGCCTCCCTTCTCTCCTACAGCTCAGCCTGCATACTCCACTCCTCTGCCGCTAACCTCCTCACTGTGCCTCGTTCTCCTCTGTCCTGCCACTGAACCCTGGCCCATGTCCTACCTCTGGCCTGGAATGCCCTCCCTTCGCACAACTGCCGAACTAGCTCTCTTTCCCCCTTCAATGCCCTACTGAGAGCTCACCTCCTCCAGTAGGCCTTCCCAGACTGAGCCCCTCTTTTCCTCTGCTTTTCCTCCCCTCCCAATGGCTTACTCACTTCCTCAGCTCTACCCCCTTCCCTGTCCCACAGGACTTGAATATATTTGTACATATTTATTATTCTATTGTGTGTATATCTATAATTATATTTATCTATTTATTATCTATGCTATTGATGCCTGTCTACTTGTTTTGTTTTGTTGTCTGTCTCCCCCTTCTAGGCTGTGAGCCCATTGTTGGGTAGGGATTGTCTC
The DNA here is from genome assembly GCF_015852505.1 of Tachyglossus aculeatus. Classification (NCBI taxonomy): domain Eukaryota; kingdom Metazoa; phylum Chordata; class Mammalia; order Monotremata; family Tachyglossidae; genus Tachyglossus; species Tachyglossus aculeatus. The sequence continues at coordinate 41,407,164 of NC_052066.1, forward strand.
TACCTGTTGCCGAATTGTACTTTCCAAGCACTTAGTACAGTGCTCTGCACACAGTAAGTGCTCAATGAAAACGATTGAATGAATAAGTGAATAGGCAAGTTCCCTGCCCACAAGGAGCTTACAGTCTAGAGAGGGAGACAGACATTAAGATAGATGAGATAAAGGTATAGTGAGTATGTTGGCATTAGAGGAGCAAGTATGAGGGCTGGGTTGTAGTAGGAAATCAGGAACATAAGGTAGGAGGGAGCAAGGTGATTGAGTGCTTTAAAGCTGATGGTAAGGAATTTCTGTTTGATGTGGAAGTGTTTGGGCAGTGACTGGAGGTTTTTGAGGAATGGGGAAATGTGAATTAAATGTTTTTGCAGAAAAATGATCTGGACAGCAGAGTGAAGTATGGAATGAGGTGGGAGAGACAAGAGTCAGGGAGGTCAACGAGGAGACCACTGTAATTAAGGTGCGATATGGTTTTTGGATTGATGTGGAAGCAGTATCAGTGGAGAGGAAAGGTGGATTTTAGTGATGTCATGAAGGTTGAACCATCAGGATTTGGTGACAGTCACTTAATAAATCACATTTATTAAGCACTTAATGTGTTCAGAATGCTGTACTAAGCACTTGGGAAAATACATTATAGCATTGTTGGTAGACACATTCCCTGCTCCAATTGAGCTTACAGATTGAATACGTGGGTTGAACGAGAGAGAAGATACTGCCAAGGTTATGGGATTGTGAAACAGGGAGGACAGTGCTGCCATCTACGGTGATGGGAAAGTCACAGGGAGGACAGGGTTTAGGTGGGAAGATAAGGAGTTCTATTTTGGACATATTAAGGTTGTGGTGTTGGTGGGATATCCAAGTAAAGATAGTTTGAGGCAGGAGGAAAAGGGAGACTGCAGAGAAGGGGAAAGATTAGGTCTGGAGATGGAGATTTGAGAATTATCTGTATAGAGATAGTAATTGAAGCCGGGGGAGCAAAAAAGTTCTCCAAAGGAATGGGTATAAATGGAGAATATAAGGTAACCCAGAACTGAGCCTTGAAGCACTCCCACAGTTAGGGGGTGGAGCCCTCAAAAGAGTGGGAATGATTGGCCAGAGAGCTAGAAGGAGAATCCAGGAGAGGACAGTATCAGTGAAATCAAGGTTATATGTTTCCAGAAGTTCTCCCATAGAAATTCTCCCAAGTGCTTAGTATAGATCTCTTCAAACAGTAAGCACTCAATAAATATCACTGACTGAGTGATCTTGTACAGAGAAGGCAGGGACACTATTGAACGATGCTTTGGGTCATTTTCCTCTACTCACACTATCATAAAGCAGCCCTGTCTGCTGTATCAATTTATTCATTCATTCAGTTGTATTTATTGAGCTCTTACTGTGTGCAGAGCACTGTACTAAGTGCTTGGGAAGAACAAGCTGGCAACATATAGAAATGGTCCCTACCCAACAATGGGCTCACAGTCTAGAAGGGGGAGACAGACAACAAAACAAAACAAGTAGACAGGTGTCAATACCATCAGAATAAATAGAATTATAGCTATATGCACATCATTAATAAAATAAAGTAATAAATATGTACAAATATTCACAAGTGCTGTGGGGAGGGGAAGGGGGTAGGGTAGAGGGAGGGATTTACCATATTGTATGATAAATTTGGAGTTCAGCCAGTTCTCCTTTGGCAGAGGAGTTTCATTCTAGATGTACCTTGTGTTGAAGAAAACTTTTGATAATGATGACAACACTTTGGCTGCATATGTGAATACAGTCACTGTTACCATTACACCATGTTCTATAAAGACAGATTCATTCACTCAATCATTTATTGAGCATTTTCTGTGTGCAGAGCATTGTACTAAATGCTTGGGAGAGTACAATACAACAATAAGCAGACACATTCCCTGCCCACAGTGAGCTTACAGTCTACAGCAGGGGAGACAGAAATTAATATAAATAAATAAATTACAGATATATACAGTAGTGTTATGGGACATGGAGGGGGAAAGAACAAAGGGAGCAAGTCAAGGCGATGCAGAAGGGAGTGGGGAGGGCTTAGTCAGGGAAGGCCTCTTGGAGGAGATGTGCTTCAGTAAGGCTTTGAAGAAGGGGGCAGTAATTGTCTGTCATATTTGAGGAGGGGGCGAATTCCAGGCCAGAGGCAGGATGTGGGTGAGGGTTTGGTGGTGAAATAGATGGAACTGAGGAACAGTGAGAAGGTTAGCATTAAAGGAGTGAAGTGTGCAGGCTGTGTTGCAGTAGGAGAGTAGCGCGGTGAGGTAGGAGGAGGGAAGGTGATCGAGTACCAGTCAAGCTGATCGATTTGAAGCCAATTGTGAGGAGTTTTTGTTTGATGCACAGGTGGGTGGGCAACCACAGGAGTTTTTTGAGGATTGGGTAAACATGTGCTGAACATTTTTGCAGAAAAATGATCTGGGCAGCAGAGTGAAGTATGAACTGGAGTGGGAAGAGACAGGAGACTGGGAGGTCAGCAAGGAGGCTGATGCAATAATTCAGGTGTTATAGGATGAGTGACTTTATTAACGTGGTAGCAGCTTGGATGGAGAGGAAAGGGTGGATTTTAGTGATGTTGTGAAGCTGGGACCGACTGGATTTAGTGATGAATAGGTGGGCTGAGTGACAGGAAGGAGTTAAGGATAATGCCAAAGTTATAGGCTTGTGAGACAAGAAGGATGGTGGTGCCATCTACAGTGATGGGAAAGTCAGGGGGAGAACAGGATTTGGGTGGGAAGATAAGGAGTTCTGTTTTGGCCATGTTAAGCTTGAGGTGACAGGAAGACATCCAAGTAGAGATGTTTTGAAGGCAGGAGGGACTGTGAGACTGCAGCTGGGAGAGAGATCAGGGATGGAGATGTAGATTTGGGTATCATTTGCTTAGAGGTGGTAGTTGAAGCCATGTGAACCAATGAGTTCTCCAAGGGAATGGGCATAGATGGAAAATAGAAGGGGACCCAGAACTGAACCCTGAGGGACTCCCTCAGTTAGAGGGTGGGAGGCAGAGGAGGAGTCTGCAAAGGAAACTGAGAATGAATGGCCAGAGAGTTAAGTGGAGAACCAGGAGAAGACAGTGTCAGTGAAGCCAAGTTTGGATAATGTTTCCAGAAGAAGGGTTTCCACAGCATCAAAGGCAGCTGAGAAGTTGAGGAGGATTAGCATATCATAGAGGCTGTTGCCTTTGACAAGAAAAAGATCATTAATGACCTTTGAGAGGGTGGTGTCTGTGTAGTGAACAGGTTGGAAGCCAGATTGGAGGGGTTCATGAAGAGAACTGGAGAAGAACCGGAGACAATGGGTGTAGACAACTTGCTCAGGGAGTTTGGAGAAGAGTGGTAGGAGGGAGTTGAGGCAATAACTGCAGGGAGCCATGGGGTCAAGGGAGGGGTTTTTTTTTAGGATAGGGGAGACATGGGCCTTTTTGAAAGCAGTGGGGAAGAAGCCACTGGAGACCAAAAGATGAAGATGGCTGTTACGGGAAGGAGCAAGTGTTTCGATAAGGTACAAAGGAATGGGGTCGGACGTGCAGGTTGAAGGGGTGGATTTTGATGTGTATTGCATTCAGAGAAGCAGCGTGGCTCAGTGGAAAGAGCCGGGCTTTGGAGTCAGAGGTCATGGGTTCAAATCCCTGCTCTGCCAATTGTCAGCTGTGTGACTTTGGGCAAGTCACTTACTTCCCAAGCGCTTAGTACAGTGCTCTGCACACAGTAAGCACTCAATAAATACGATTGATTGATTAACTTCTCTGTGCCTCAGTTACCTCATCTGTAAAATGGGGATTAAGACTGTAAGACTCCATGGGACAACCTGATTGCCTTGTAACCTCCCCAGTGCTTAGAACAGTGCTTTGCACATAGTAAGCGCTTAATAAATGCCATCATTAGTATTATTACTATTGCCAGAAGAATGTTCTCTAACTCCAAGAAGAGCCTTTTATCAACAACACTTGGTGAAAACCTGTGGTATGAGAGAATTGAGAGTTCTATTAAGATAGTTTGTATGTCGTGTGCTCTGCACAGTGAAGGCACTCAATAAATCAAGCAACAGAATTTATTGAGTGCTTACTATGTGCAGAGCACTGTACTAAATGTAAATTCTGCTGTTGATGGTGATGATGAAGCATCACTGCTTTAATATCAGTTTATTTCCTCCCACAACTTAATTTCCGGGATCTTCAGATTTTTAAGAAATCAGTACCTCAAGGCTCAGTCAGTTTAAGACCATATTTAAGCAGGGTATTTTAGAACAGTAGGTAGGGTTTGGAAGAGAGCCCTGCTAGGAACAGGTTGTGAGTTGGCAAGGATTAAACACTCTGTGTTTGCACAAATCCCCAAACTTCACTCACAATTTGCCTGGGATGAAGTCTTCTCTCAACAAGGTGCCCAGAGAGGTAAGACCTTTGACTTCCTACTCTGAGACTCTGAAAATATATGGCCAATTCCATGGATATTTTTTCAGAAGCCACAACTCTTACAGATACCAATTTATTTGGAGGTTGTGTAGGTCAGTGTCTCTGCTTGATGAGGTAGGTGTGTTGGGAAAAGGTTGTGGTGGTGACATCGCTTAAATGTAGGACAAATTGTTTAGGTTCTTAGATCGAGGGCTCCTTTTTATGTCTAGACAGGCTTGAAGCTAAAATAAGGAGGAGGCTAGGAAAGGGATGCTAACAGTTTTAAGAAAGAGGACATATTTAATGATGGTTGGTTTGCATAATATAATTACTAGGTGCCAATCGCTGTACTAAGCACTGTGATGGATACAAGATAGGTTGGACACCATCCAAAAGTATTGACTTCAATTCTTGTTCTTGTCTTATAGAAGAGCAGAACTTCTCTTGAAGCTGTGGGAATGGATGAGTTCCTTAATAAGGGAGTGAGTTTAGATTGAGAATAGTGATAATTAGTTATGTAATTGTTAACTGCTTATTATCTGCCAACCCTGTTCTAAGCACTGAGGTAGCTACACAGTAATCAGGTTAATGGGGCTCAAGTCTAAGTAGGAAATTGAAGAATTTAATCCCCATTTTACAGATGAGATAATTGAGGTACAGAGAAGAAGTGACTTGCCCAAGGTCACACAGCAGACACATGGCATGCCATGTAGAAGAGATTGTAGGGAGATTACTCCATATAGTTTCAATTTTATCAATGAAATAGGTGGCAAGATCAACAGAGGCCAGAGGTGGAGAAGGGAGAAGTGGGGGGTTGAGGATGGAGTTCAAAGCTTGAAACCGTTGGCACAGGAAGTGGGTATGGGAGTCACTAAGGATGGAGAAGCATTTTTGCTGGATGTGAGAGAAAGGAGAATTTGTAAGAAGAGGGTGAATTTAAGATGGAGGAGGTCAGCCTGTTGTCTGGATTTCAGCCAGCATCGCTCTGCCGCTTGAGTCCAGGCAGGAGGACATACCTGTGGAGGTGATCCAGGGCTACAAGATAGAGAGAGAGAGGAACGAGAGGATGTATTTGAGGGTTTAGATTTGTACACTAAGAGAGGGTGGGTTAGGTATGAAGACCAAATGAGGCATGATGACTTTGGAAAATTGGAGGGGCTAGGGAGATCTAAGATCTCTGTGGGAGAACAGGGAAATTTTGCAGGAAGGGGGTTGAGAGAGAGAAGGCAGGTAAGGAGGTTGTGTTCAGGTAGAGGCATTTCAGAGTTTTTGAGTAGCAGTGTTGCCTAGTGGAAAGGGCATGGGCCTGCGAGTCACAGGACCTGAGTTCTAATGCTAGTTCCACTACTTACCTGCTGTGTGACCTTAGTCAAGTAACGTCTCTGTGTCTCAGTTTCCTTATCTGTAAAATGGAGATTCAGTGGTTTTTCTCCCTCCTACTTAGGCTATGAGCCTCATTAGAACAGAGACTTGTGTCTGAGCTGATTAACTGTATCTACCCCAGCTCTTAGACCACTGCTTGAAACTAGTAAGTGCTTAACAATAATGAGGTTAATGCTAGAAATTGTACAGTGATTAGATATATTTGCCACACATATTAGTTGTTTTTTTACAGGATTCCTTTTGGAGCTGTCCACTTTGAGGAACTACCACTTTGAGGTTGTTCTTTTGTTCGCAAAACTTTACCACCGATTGCATAATCCCCATAGTCAGAACTGGGGCTTAGGGACTTAGGTCTCTTGATTTTTTATAATGGCCCCGTCATTAGATTGAAGGGTATTTATCTGGTGATGAAGCTGAATAGGGGGCACTTTTACCATTTGACTGTTCATAATTTATTAGATATCTCTCCAAGTCTGGCCTTGGGTTGTCCCCTGATCGAAGACTTTGCTTTGGTGTGTTTATACAGTGCTACTCCACATCTATAATGTGGTATATGTGTATATGGTATATACATATGGTATAAGTCTGCACCTCAACCAGAAATACATATTGGCAATACAGAGCTAAAAGCTGTGACAGAAATCTGCTAACAAGGCAGCCCACTGACCAATGATGTGATGATAGGTCGCCACTGACCTCTTGCCAACATACTGCCTCTGGTCTGGAATGTCCTCCCTCTTCGTATCTGGAAGACAATTACTCCCCGCCTGCCTTCAAAGCCTTATTGAAGACATATCTACTTCAAGAGGCCTTCCTTGACTAAGCCCTCATTTAATAATAATAATAATAATAATAATAATAATAATAATAATAATGGCATTTATTAAGTGCTTACTATGTGCAAAGCACTGTTCTAAGCGCTGGGGAGGATACAAGGTGATCAGGTTGTCCCACGGGGGGCTCACAGTCTTCATCCCCATTTTCCAGATGAGGTAACTGAGGCATAGAGAAGTGAAGTGACTTGCCCAAAGTCACACAGCTGACAGTTGGTGGAGCTGGGATATGAACCCATGACCTCTGACTCCAAAGCCCGGGCTCTTTCCACTGAGCCACGCTGCTTCTCTGCCGGGGTCATGTTAAAGGATGAAAACTGGTTATCGGACTCAAAATCAGGAACAAACTGTTCATCATCAGGAACTTGTGCTTCAGCTAACCAAGCCTCTTGGAGCTGGCTGAGATCCTGGAACAACTCTTCTGAATCATGAGCCAGATCAGTGTCTAAGAACTTCCTCTTTCTGTCAATCACAGGCTGCCCTTGACATTCCTCTGAACGAGATTTCCCTGGGACCATAAAAGGGACTTGTTGGTCATAAAAACCATCCATTGTGCTTCCAATGACTTTAATATCCCTTTGAAAGGTTTCAGCATTGATCAATTACGAGGGGGAAAAGGGTCCTCTTGCTATAGACGTTGGCAGTTTTCAGACTGGGTGCACACATGCGCAAGAAGGACGGTTCCACGAGCCGGGGAACGGACCGGGCCGAACCAGACCGGAACCGGGCCGGAACCGGGGGCAGGCGGGCAGGGGGAGGCCGCCCAAACCTCTCCGCTCCCCGCGCTCCTCCCGCTTTCATTTCCCCTTCTCCCACTCCCTTCTGCATTTCCTTTGCATTTGGATTTGCTCCCTTATTTCACTCCAACATTATCATCTTCACAGCACTTATGTACATATCATAATAGTATGTACATAATCATATCCATAATTTATTTACTAATATTAATGTCTGTCTCCCCCTCTACATCATAAGCTCATCGTGAGTGGGGAATGTCTGCCAACTCTGTTATATTGCTATGTAATAATAATAATAATAACATTTCTTAAGCACTTACTATGTGCAAAGCACTGTTCTAAGCTATACTGTGCTCTCCCAAGTATTTAATAATAATAATAATAATTTTGGTATTTGTTAAGCGCTTACCATGTGCACTGTTCTAAGTGCTGGGGAGGATACAAGGAGATCAGGTTGTCCCATGTGGGGCTCGCAATCTTAATCCCCATTTTACAGATGAGGTAACTGAGGCACAGAGAAGTTAAGTGACTTTCCCATGGTCACACAGCTGACAAGTGGTGGAGGCAGGATTTGAACCCACTACCTCTGATTCCCAAGCCCGGGTTCTTTCCCCTGAGCCACGCTGCTTCTCTATGCAGGGTTCTGCACACAGTAAGTGCTCAATAGATACAATGAATTGATTGATTGATATAAAAGGAAAAACAGATTCAAGAAGGCCAGCACATCCTTGGGGAGACTGTCAAACAGAGCGTGGTGGTGGTGTGATATGAAGCTCCGGACCAAACTAAAGATGTAGTGTAGTTACCTTTTCTACGGCTGTGATCCCTGGATCATACACAGGTGCTACATCCAGCTCCTTGAGCAGTTCCTCTGGTGTCATTCACCAACCTCATTCAGTATCAAATGGTAAGACATGATCACAAACAATGAAGTTCTGAAACTCTGTCCCCCAGCATCGAAGCTATGCTCCCCTTAACACAGTTACTCTGGGTAGTATGTGTGAGGCGAATCAATGACAGCAGGATAGACAAACAGAAAAGAGGGCAGGGGAACCACTTTAAAGACACAGTACAACAGCCTAATTCCAGTTGAAAACTGGGAGTCAATTTCTGAAGACCAACCTGCATGACATAATGACAGAGAGAGCAGGGATTGGCTCTCTTTGACCAAAAGCTTCTCACAGAAACAAGAAGGCCAAAGGGAAACAGCATCAGGTGCACTGAACATTATGGCCTAGGGGATAGAACTTGGGCCTGGGAGCCAGAAGGACCTGGGTTCTAATTCCGGCTCCATTACATGTCTAATGTGTGACCTTGGGAAAGTCACTTCACTTCTCTGGACCTCAGTTACCTCATCTGTAAAATGGGGATTAAGAGTGAGAGCCTTATATGGAACAGGGACTGTTTCAAACCTGATTAACTGGAATGTACTCCAGCTCTCGAATAGTGCTTGGCACTTAGTAAGTGCTTAACAATCATCAAAATTATTATTGTTATTATTCATTCATTCAATCATATGTATTGAGTGCTTACTGTGCACAGAGCACTGTACTAAACGCTTGGGAAGTACAAGTTGGTAAAATATAGAGACTGTCCCTACCCAATAACAGGCTCACAGTCTAGAAGGGGGAGAGGGATATTATTATTAACAACACAACAAGGGACAACAATTCTGTGTGCCCAATGTGGTAGGGACTGTAGATTCTTTTTCAGCCATGTATGTCCTCCAATGTGAACCTCTCCATAAGTGATGTTTCCTTGAAATTTGGACTTGTATATACGTGTACTCATATATACCTATTATATGTACACACACACACACACACACACGCACACACATATATTTAATACCAAAATGACTACAGTACAATTGCTCTTTAATTTCAGTGGCAATTTGCATCCTTTGTGGCATTCAATCCAGAAATGTTTTTAAAATATACCTTTTGATATTTGTTAACACTAGGGAATGGGTGTCATTACTTTCTTAAACTGAATGATTGAGCAAAATCATTCTGTTCAATTTTTGTTCTGTGTTTCTGGATTTCCTATTGCCAAATCTGACCAAAAGTCTTGATATTCCATTTTTTAGCTGTCGTTATTTTGTGTTCATCGATCTAGTTTACCCTGTCTAAACTTGGCCAACTAGATCATTTTATCTTATCCATTGCTCATTTGGCAGTTGGATTACAGCAACAAAAATATGTTGACACTGGTCCAGGAACTTCATTAAGTCATGATCAACAAAAAGATAATAAAGTTGAATTCCTCTGGGGACTTACAACAAGGAGCCATTCATGGCATTGTGCCACTCTGCTGGAAGCCAGTTGCAGAAGATTAAGCAATACTTTAGCGATGTTGATCCCTGATTAATTTGTTTTCTCCCCAGATACACCCTCCCAACGAACATCTCAGCATTTTTGCACTATAATATCCTGTTGCACTTTGGTACATATCAATTTAAATCCTTTGCTATTGAAGCAAGTGTTCCTCTTAGCTGTAAATTATAACGTCTCGCTGTTCTGCTTAGAATATAAACTCTTTGTGGTCAGGGATCATGTCTGCTGTATCTATTATACTCTGTCTCACACTTAGTATGGTGATTTGCCATCAGTAGGTGCTCGATAAATACAAATGATCAATTACCATTACAGTTTAAAGTAAATAAAGTAACTTCATTATTTTCGTAGGTGTCCTGCAGTGGATCCTAATTTATAACGTGCATATGTAGGAGAAAAAAAACCCAAACTTCCTAGCTATAAAGAATTCATGACACAATTACCATTCTAAGGGACATAACCCAGCTGTAACACAGGGTATTCCTCAATGCTTCCTTGTCTTTTTTTTTTTTCACAGACTCCATCCTCAGTGGAACAGGAAAGATGAATAAAGTAGAATCAATCAATCAGTTATAATTATTCAGTGCTTACTGTATGCAGAGCACTGTACTAAGCACTTGGGAGAGAACAATATAACAGAGTTGGTAGACACACTCCCTGCCCACAAGGAGCTCATAGTCTAGAGGGGAAAACTAAAATAAAGTAGAATCACTAAGCAGTTTGTGAATGGGAAATTTATTCTATAATACTATTAATCCTGAAAGGTAAATGGTATAAATTAAATTCCTGCAAACAACTAAACTAACGCATGACCAGAACAATACTCCTACTAGTGAGCTTACAGAAATAGGATCCCTAGGAGAAGCAGCACTGTGTAGTGAATAGAGTATGGATCTGAGAGTCATAAAGTCATTGGTTCTAATCCCAGCTCCAGCACTTGACCTTGGGCAAGTCACTTCACTTCTCTGTGCTTCAGTTACCTCACCTGTAAAATGGGGATTGAAACTATGATCCCCATGTGGGACAGGAACTGTGTCCAACCTGATTTCCTTGTATTCACCCCAGTGCTTTAGTGCCGGGCACATAGTAAGCACTTAACATATATCATAAATATTATTACTGTTATCCATAAAATTCATGTTCTATTCTTATCTTGAATATGGCTTGGAGTGATGGGAAGTTTATGGTGGGTTTGTCCTGCATGGAACTGAGAAATCCAAGGACTCTTTCCACCTCCCTCCCCAACTCAGACAGGAGAGAACTGTAATTATTACTATTGCCATTAAAATTTGCTTATTTTGGCTTATTTCTTTTTCTCTTCTTTTCCCATATATGCCAGTCTTCTCCCCTTTGGGGTTTCAATTCCTTATGGGCCAAGAACTGAGTTCACATTAATGACCAGAGTCTTATGGTTAGGGCTTTGTAAGGGAATGTCTAGACAGTGAGCACCATGATTTCAGAAGAAATGATTTGTGCACACCCACATGGTGTCAGAATCAGAATGAGTGAGTTTTAAAGCTCTAAATTTCACTACAGTGTGAGTTTTCTTTAATGCAAGGTCAAAAGTACTGGCTGTACAACTTGACAGGTCATGTTTGTGGGCACAGGATCTGTTTGGAAAATTTGTGACTATCTTCTGGGCTAAAAATCCACTTTGGTTATATGTGACACTAAACTACCCCCAAACCAGTTTCCCTTATTACCAGGGTTGCAGTCTCACCAAACTCCATGTTAAAGAAAACGCACATTCTAATGCACACTGTTACGAACCACATGCTTATCACATGCTTACATGCTTCACACCATTTCTTGTCACTGAGTTGCACTGTATCCAAATAAACATAACTTGTTGAATGTTCTCTAATTTCTCAACAACGTTTTAATCAAAATGTTTGATAAATGCTCTCATTATGGTAGAGCCGAATGTACAACAGAGGGTGGTTAATGATCAAAGAATCCTGATTTTAAGTATGGTGGATATGATTTAAGTTGATGGAAGAGGTGAATGAAGGAGGAAATTTGGAAAGTTTTGAGCAAGTACCTTGCTTCTCGAAATAATTTAAAATGCAAGAGATTTTTTAAAAAAATTGAGATAACCTGATGCCCATAATAAAAATCTGTACTCACTCTGCCAGACCTTTCCTTAGTTAATTTTGTTGAAGAATACTCTGGGAGATAGGTTTAATGAAAGATAATAATCAAAGAATACATATGCATTAGTTTTTGTTTTTTCATGTTCCTCAAGGCAAAATGATTAGACTATTTTAGTTAATCTCCAGAACCTTTGTGTTTTGAAAACCTGAAGCTATTTTCCCTCCTTTTAGAATAAAGAATTACTAGCTATTTTTCACATCTTTTCATATTCATGATAGAATTATTGCCCTTTGAACAAGACAATTATTCACTAAAATATAGAAATGAGTTTACTTTCCCTGTGGTTCTGAAATAATTATATAAACAAAATGTTAGGATGCAAGTGAGAGTAACAGAATAGAAAGAGCTGTTGGCAAAGTTAACTGGCTTATCTGCTTATGTAGATCTAATTTAGAATGTCAAATGACTCTTTGGAAATCATTGCTTATTTCCTTTGAGGATTATTTATTGGTATGTATAATTTGAAAATATAATAACAGTGTATATTTTTCACTCACCTTTACCAGTGCAGAAAATCTCTTCTTGTGTGGCAGATTTCAAAATCCACATTTGAGTTTGTATATTTCTATTTTAGGGAAAAGGTGCAAATTGTAAATGTACATTCTGGGTTCCAAAGGCAAACTGTATAGCTTGTCTACTGGCCCCATTTCAACAAATTCTCCATTATCAAAGGCTCACCAGGGACACCATGTTCATTTTCGAGATTCAAAATCTCTTCAATGGCAGGGTCTGGGCCGAGGTTTTCAGCATTACCATCAAGGCACTGCAGCAGATGCATAGGGGTTTTCATGTTACTTTTTAACTGATGATACAGTTCCGATCCAAATCTCCATGCCAAGAACTTGCAAAATTATCTCATTTAGTTTGTCAGCATAGTCATCATAATAATTAGACTGCCATTTTTCTAAAGAAATTATATATTCGAGTCAAATTTCTAGGCACTTTAAGAACCAAATTCTGCCACTGAATACTATAAATATTTACCTCTGGCACCTCTTGGTAACCAAATGTAGATCTCTTAAATGATAGAGGCAAAAAGAGGGTGGTGTTTCAAAGAGAAAAGAGCAGGATAGTTCCTGGGGAGGAAGATGTAAATTGCAGAGGTACAAAATGGTAAGTGACCTATTAAAATATATTCAGGGGTCATTTTGGACAACAAGCTGAACTTGAGTTAGTAATGAAGTGTCATTTGTTTTTTTAAAAACAAACATATCACAACTTTAGACCTTTAACACAGAATACATCATAAAAGTATGGTCCCTAAAGCTTGCCTTTTAGCTACCTATCTTGTCAATGCCACAGTGATACTGATCCATCTGAGGAGCAATAAGCCGATTTGGGTGCCATTCTTTCAAATTGGGGAACTATTCTGTATGCAGTAAATATCCGGAATATATCAAGTCAGTTCTGATATAGCGTGCATTTTCAATCTCCAATTTGGAACTTATATGATAGAAGTATTGAGGACTGCCCGTCCTACAACACAAGTCTGTTCTGGGTATAGCACAGTCAAAAAGTTGGTAAAAGTAGATTTGGTTTAGAAATAAATTGTTCGTATGCAAGTGTTGTCACTCAGGTTGTGAAGCTGTTATATTTCTTGGCCTATTCCGCAGCCTTACTGTAGAGTACTATGCACTTCTTTAAATTTTTGCAACAATATCAAAAAGAAGCAAGGTTTTCAGCAATCTATGAGTGATGGATAAAATGATAATATATTCAAACTATCTCCCCACCAATGCATTTATTCCCATAATTCCTGATGTTTCCATAATAAGAGATACCTCAAGAACGCAACTACTGTGCTTTAGCAAAAACTGATCAGACGCAGCAGGCGTGTGTGTGTGTGTGTAGGCATGTTTGTGTGCGTGCGTGTGTGTGTGTACATAAGTATATATATACATATCTGTATATATATATATACATGTATCTGTATATATATATATATAAAATTTTCTTGGCTGGGTTTGGCTTGTAAAGCTTACTTTTGGGATGGACCATGTGACAGGAAATGTGACTGTTTATTGTTGTGTTGTACTCTCCCAAGTGCTTAGTACAGTGCTCTGCACACAGTAAGTGCTCAATAAATATGATTGAATGACATAAAGAAGTACATTTCTTGTAACCCAAATGACCTACATTTCCCAGAAGCACCTGGGAATGAGAGACAATCAAGTGGATCCCCCACCCCTCTCACTTTCCCCTTCCTCTCTTCTGTCAGGCTCCTCTCTTGGTGTCCTTGAAAGACAATTTTTTACTGCAGTTCATCTATGTACTGATCCTAGAATTTAGTGTCCAGCTAAATTGACCTACGGGTGTGTTTGTGTTTGAAATGGCCTTACACTTTGGCAGGCAAGTTCAACTTCCGCTGTCTGCAGATGCACATATAGATTTATGGCCAGGCCATGGTGAACACAAATATGATGGGCCAGGGTAGAATGGCCAAGGATTTGGGAAGAAATGGGACTCATTTATGTCACATTAAGTTTTGCTCACCAAGTTTTATTTGCTGAATTGAAATTTGCTGCATTCCTTTTACATTATTTTTTTACATGCACTATCACTATTGCAGTGAAATGGTTGAGCGTGACTTTTTCAGACCCCCATATATCATTTCAATAGTATTTATTGAGCTCCTGACTGTGTACAGTTAATCACTTGAGACAGTACAAACTACAGCCCGGTCTGCATACTTAACTATTCTAATGCCATCCTACTACTGTACCTCAGTAGCATCTATCTCACTACCAACCCCTAGCTCATGTTCTTCCTCTGTCTTGGAACTCTCTTTCCTTTCATACATGACAGACCACCATTCTCCCCACCTTCAAAGCGTTAGTTACTAAAATCACATCTCCAAGAGGCCCTTCCTAAGTAAGCTGTCATTCCCCTTCTCTCTATCTCTTGTGTGTTGGCTATGCACTTAGATCTGTACTCTTCAACCAATCAGTCATATTTACTGAGCACTTACTGTGTGCAGAGCACTGTACTAAATACTTTGGAATGTACCATATAACAGGGTTGGTAGACAGGTTCCCTGCCCACAAGGAGTTTACAGTCACTGTAATAATAATGATGGTATTTGTTAAGTGCTTGCTATGTGCCAAGCACTGTTCTAAGCACTGGGGTAGATACAAGGCAATCAGGTTGTCCCACGTGGGGCTCACAATCTTAATCCCCATTTTACAGATGAGGTAACTGAGGCACAGAGAAGTGAAGTGACTTGCCCAAAGTCATACAGCTGATAAGTGGCAGAGCTGGGATTAGAACCCACATCCTCTGACTCCCAAGCCCTGTGCTTTTTCCACTAAGCCACGCTATTTCTCTGTACTAAGCACTTGAGTGTTTACTGTCACTGCACTAAGTGCTTGAGCACTGTATGACTGAAAAAATGAAAGAGCCTGGAAACAGGGAGGTAAGTGAAAAGTTGATGTGTATTTTATGTGTATGTTGAAAAGAGAATTATATAAAGCATTCTGCAGGTAGTGGATAACAATATCAGAATAAAAGCCATGGTGATACCTTTGAAATACATTCATTCATTCAATCGTATTTGTTGAGCACTTGCTGTGTGCAGAGCACTGTACTAAGTGCTTGGAAGGTACAAGTTGGCAACATATAGAGACAGTCCCTACCCAACAGCGGGCTCACAATCTACAAGGGGGAGACAGACAACAAAACAAAACATATTAACAAAATAAAATAAATAGAATAGTAATTATGTACAAGTAAAATAGAGTAATAAATATGTACAAACATATATACAGGTGCTGTGGGGAGGGGAAGGAGGTGGGGGGGATGGGGAGGGGGAGAGGAAGGAGGGGGCTCAGTCTGGGAAGGCCTCCTGGAAGAGGTGAGCTCTCAGTAGGACTTTGAAGGGAGGAAGAGAGTTAGCTTGGCGGATGTGCAGAGGGAGGGCATTCCTGGCCAGGGGGAGGATGTGGGCTGGGGGTCAATGGCGGGACAGGTGAGAATGAGGCACAGTGAGGAGGGTAGTGTCAGAGGAGGGTGCGGGCTGGGCTGTAGAAGGAAAGAAGGGAGGTGAGGTAGGTGGGGGTGAGGTGAAGGACAGCCTTGAAGCTGAGAATGAGGAGTTTTGCCTGATGCGTAGGCTGACTGGTAGCCACTGGAGATTTTTGAGGAGGGGAGTAACATGCCCAGAGCGTTTCTGCACAAAGATGATCCAGGCAGCAGCGTGAAGTATAGATTGAAGTGGGGAGAGACAGGAGGATGGGAGATCAGATACATTAACCCATTAAGCCATTCATTCCCATTGAAACATTGGTTACTATAACATGATTTTCCCAAAGTGCAAAGTTTTTTTCGAGAACACATATGTTGCAGCAGACCTTCCTGTTCAGCCACTGTACAATTGTGACATACAATTAAATAAAAGAATGTCACATAAAGTATAAATGTTGCAAGAAGTTCTGGTCCTGCTGTCTGTTAGTTTGAAATAAATCAAGTCTTATCAAAGTAATCGAAGCAGCATGGCAGTGTGGATCATAGCACAGGCCTGAGAGTCAGAGGATCATTGGTTCTGTTCTCAGCTCCGCCACTTGTCTGTTGCATGACCTTGGGCAAGTCCCTTCAAAGCCCTACTGAGGGCTCACCTCCTCCAGAAGGCCTTCCCAGACTGAGCCCCCTCCTTCCTCTCCCCCTTCTCCCCCTCCCCATCCCCCCCACCTTACCTCCTTCCCCTCTCCACAGCACCTGTATATATGTATATATGTTTGTACATATTTATTACTCTATTTATTTATTTTACTTGTACATATTTATTCTATTAATTTTATTTCATTAATATGCTGTGTTTTGTTGTCTGTCTCCCCCTTCTAGACTGTGAGCTCACTGTTGGGTAGGAACCGTCTCTATATGTTGCCAACTTGTACTTCCCAAGCACTTAATACAGTGCTCTGCACACAGTTAGCGCTCAATAAATATGATTGAATGAATAAATGAAAGTCCCTTCGCTTCTCTGTACCTCAGTTACCTCATCTGTAGAATTCATTCATTCATTCATTCAATTATATTTATTTAGCTCTTACTGTCCAGAACACCGTTCTAAGTGCTTGGAAAGTACAATACAGCAATAAAGAGAGACAATCCCTGCCCAAATTGGGGATTGAGATTCTGAGCCCCATGTGGGACAGGGACTGTGTCCAACCCAATTTACTTGTATCCACTCCAGCGCTTAGTACATTGCTTGACACATAGTACATGTTTAACAAATACCATTAATTAGCCTGATCATGATACCTTTGCCACTGATCTCAGCATTCCCAAGGTAATAATGCTCATCTTGAATAGAATGAGAATTTTGAGTCTGGCCACATTCCCCTAGGGTTCTTTCCTCGCATGCTTATTGCCCAAACAGCAAATGCTTTGTTTTAATTGTACTTCTTCCCCAGGATATATTTATACAAAGCAGGCCATAACTGATTAATTTTACATTTTGATTAAGCTATATAAAATTTCTTTCCATCTTTCTTTTTAATCATGCTTAGGATTACTAGTTCAGGAGAAGTGCCTGTGAAGGTTAATAGTTTTCAAGAAGTATACAAAAGTGACTCTACCCACTCTTTCACATATTGTGTGTCTCCAAATCATGTCCCTTCTTAATGTTCATTCATTCAGTTGTATTTATTAAGTGCTTACTGAGTGCAGAACACTGTACTAAGAGCTTGGGAAAGTACATTACAACAATAAACAGTGACAATCCCTGTTCACACTGAGCTCACAGTCTAGAGGATGCTTCATATCTGACAATCACTCTCCCTACATTCAAAGCTTTACTAAAATCACACCTCCTCCAAGAAGCCTTTCCTGAACTAAGCCCTCATTTGCCTTACTCCCTCTCCCCCATATACATATGCGTACATTCCCATAATTTGTTATAACATCTGTCTCCCCATCTAGACTGTAAACTCTTTGTGAGCAGGGAACCTATTTACCAACTCTGTTATGTTGCATACACCCAAGCAGTTAGTACTAAGTACTAGTACTAGTAACTAAAAAATTCTAAATTTTTTTTCTAAAAAAAGCATTCTGTGTACATCTCTAGTCCTTAAAAACTTCCAAAGATTATCCAGTTATCTCTGCATCAAGCAAAAGCTCCTCAGCCATTAGCTTTAAGGCACTCAATCAGCAGTCTCTCCCCCTTATTTATTTTGGCTTCCCTCCCACTACAATCCAGCCTTCTGTAATACCAACACATCCACTTTACTCACTTTCGTCCCTCCTGCTGCTGACCTCTTAATCCCTACCCCTTCATTATCCAACAGACTACAACTGTCCATTTTTAAAGCCCTAATAAAATCACGTCCTCCTCCAGGGAACGGTCCCTGACTATTCTCTCATCTTCCTTCCTTTCTGCATTTCTTATGCCGTTGAGTCCAAACAATTAGGTACTTACCCCGTGCCCCCTGATCCCATAGCACTATTTACAGATCCTTATGCAACATTGCCTCCCATATGTACAATTTATTTTGTCTTTCTCTCACACGAGATTGTATGCTCCAGGAGGGCAGAGATCATGTCTACTTACCCTATTGTACTCTTCCAAGCATTTAGCACAGTGCTTTGCCACAGTGAGCATGCAGTAGATATAATTGATGATGACATGGTGTAAAGTTGAAATCAATCAGTCATATTTATTGAGCCCACTGTACTAAGTGCTTGGGAAAGTGCAATATAACAGATTTGGTAGACATGTTTTCTGCCCACAGTGAGTTTACTTAGAACATATAATCCCCAACACAATTACATGAGAAAATCTCCCCTGTCCACTCTACCCAAAAAGTCACCACCTTGACTTCATTATCTCTCATTAGCTCTCATTATCTCTTGATTAGATGAATGTATCAGCCATCACACTGGTTTCCTAGCCAGCTTCTCCCCAGTTCAGTTTTTACTGCATTCTGAAGCCTAAATTATCTTTCTAAAATGTTTTTCTGTTTACTTTCATCTTCCCCTCTCCTCAAAATACATTCAGGAACTACCCATTTCCCTTCTTATCAAACAAAAGCTCCTGACCACTGACTTCAAGACCTTCCACCATGTCTCTCCTTTTTATTTATCTATTTTCACCCTCTACTTTCCAGCTTTCCATATTACTCCCCAAAGAACCTTATCATGATGTCTTCACTCTCACCTCTACTGCCCTTGCTCATGTTCTTCTGCCTGGAGCTCCTTTCCTATCATTCATTCAATTGTATTTACTGACCACTTACTGTGTGCAGTGCACTGTACTGAGTGCTTAGAAAATACAATTCAGCAATAGAGACAATCCCTGCCCACATCGGGCTTACAGTCTAGAAGGGGGAAGACAGATATCAAAACAAGTAAACAGGCATCAATATAAATAGAATTATAGACGTATACACATCGACAGGTAAACAGGCATCAATATAAATAAATAGAATTATAGATATATACATAAGTGCTGTGAGGTAGGGAGAGGGGAGGAAGAGCAAAGGGAATGAGTTGAGGTGATGCAGAAGGGAGGAAAAGGAGCTGAGGAAAAGGGGGGCTTAGACGGTCTCTTGGAGGAGGTGAGCCTTCAGTAGGGCTTTGAAGTGGGGAAGAGTGATTGTTTGGCAGATTTGAGGAGGGAGGGCGTTCCAGGCCAGAGGTAGGACATGGGTCAGGGGTTGATGGCAGGACAGGTGAGATCAAGGTACAGTGAGAAGGTTAGCACCAGAGGAGAGGAGTGTGAGGATTTGGATGTAGAAGTAGAGAAGGGACTGCCTCTATATGTTGCCGACTTGTACTTCCCAAGTGCTTAGTACAGTTCTCTGCACACAGTAAGCGCTTAATAAATACGATTGAATGAATGAATGAATGAATGAATAAGAAGGGGCAAGGTGATGGAGAGCTTTGAAGCCAATAGTGAGGAGTTTTTGTTTGATACAAAAGTTGATAGGCATCCACTGGAGATTTTTGAGGAGTGGGGGTGACATGCCCCAAATGTTTCTGTAGAAAGATAATCTGGGCAGCAGAGTGAAGTATGGACTGAAGTGGGGAGAGGCAGGAGGTTGGGAGGTCAGAAAGGAGGCTGATGTAGTAATCCAGTCGGGACAAGATGAGTGATTGTACTAATGTGGTAGCAGTTTGGATAGAGAGGAAAGGGCAGATCTTGGCGATGTTGTGAAGGTGAGACCGGCAGAATTTCGTGACAGATTGGATAATATAGAGAGCAGGGTCAAGGATGATACCAAGGTTGCGGGCTTGTGAGATGGGAAGGATTATTGTGCTGTCCACAGTGATGGGAAAGTTAGGGAGAGGACACGGTTTGGGAGGGAAGATAAGGAGCTATGTCTTGGACATGTTGAGTTTGAGGTGGTGGGAGGACATGCAAGTAGAGATGTCCTGAAGACAGGGGGAGATTCGAGCCAGGAGGAAGGGAGAGAGAACAGGAAAAGAGATACAGATTTGGGTGTCATCCACATAGAGATGATAGTTGAAGTCTTGGGAATGAATGAATTCTACAAGGGAGCGAGGGTAGATGGAGATTGGAAAGGGACCAAGAACTGACACTTGAGGGACCCCTACAATATCAAATCTGTAAGACTATAGCTCTCCCCATTTTCAAAGTACAACGGAAATCTCACCTTTTCCAGAAGACATTTATCATTATTATTAGCATTATTAAATTAATTGTGGTATTTGTTAAGTGCTATGTGACAAGCAGTATACTTCCTAAGTAATTGGGTAGTTAATTATTTCAGACACAGTCTCTGTCCCACGTGGAGCTCCCAGTTTAAGGGAAGGGAAAACTGGTATTTAATCCCAATTATACAGATGAGGAAACAGGCACAAAGATAAGTGATTACACAACTTCCAATTACCACCTTAGTACTTATCCATTACCACAAAACTCATACACTCATACTATTACACTCATAGTCACTAGTAGCATTTAAACATATATTGATTTTTCACACTCGACAATTTGAGCCCATATTTATTCATTTATCCTTATTTAAATGATTTGTTCTTTGTTTCCTAAGAATGTATCTCCTTGAGGACAAGAATTGTGTCTTTTACTTCTATTGTTCTTCCTCTAATAAAGAGCTAATGTTGATCACTGGACTGACAGAAAACAATATAATTTAAAATGCAAAACACATATCTTCCCTCCTTTGCATCTTTTCTCCTCTGGCCCTGTAATAGTACTTTGTGCTTCAAAATGAGAATAACCTCTGCACCAAATCTTCATAACAATGACTTATATCATCACTTTACCAGACTCTCTTCTGGAAGATCACAGGTAGATCCCTTTAAAAATGAGATATTTTCTGGAGCAGTTTTTGTTTGCAGATCTGAAACAATGAAGTCTATGGGTTCATAGACTCATGGCCCACTCTGGTATTACTCCCAATAAGAGTAATGCTTAAGATGAAAGTGAAAATGGGTGAGGAACTAATACTCCACCTGTCAGTTCTTCCTTTATAGAAAGGAAAAGCTTCCTGGTAAAAGCTCTGAGATAAACATGTTAATGAGTACAGGCTGCAGAGAAGTTCAAGTGAGCATTTGGGCTATAGGTGTAGGAGAGACTCACTGAATTTTCCCAGTTTTTTCAGGTGTAGGTTGTAATTGTGTAATGATGAAAGCTAGTGTTTACTTTTCCCTAGCCCAAAACTAAAGAACAAAGTATTAAGCTGAAAAACTGCCCTCAGCAATCTGATTGCAAATTTCCCTTTGCTCTTAAAAACCAAAATTATAATTCCCCAAAACCCAGTTTAGAAATTAATTAGCTATAGGCAAAGAAAAACCTATTTTATTTTTGTTGAGAAAAAAATTGATGCAATAGCTGATGGAATTCTGTGCCAGTATATCATACATCATTTTAATTGTCCTTTTGAATGGTCTGTAGTTCTAATTCAAATATGAAGTGTGATTTTAATCAAACAATAAAGCAAATTTTCCACCAAAGCTGCAAAGTAAATGTCAATTTAAGTACTGCACGTTTTAATAAACAGGTTAAATCCATTATAATATGCAAGAAACTTCTCTCAATATCGAAGACTAAACTAGTAAAAAAAAAAAACACTTTACTGAACAGTGTCATTCTGGGTTAGAGCAATGCTCAGTTCTGCCCAAGATTTTGTTTTGGCAGTGGTTGAAGAAATAATGTGCTGTTTGATCCCCTTGACAATTTTGGATATTTAGGTTAACATATCCAAATTTTCCCTCTAACAACCCATGTGAGCCTCAGCCTTTAATTTATCCAGCCATTGGTATTTTCAGCCTGCACACCTCTCTAAGGTAACCAATTATGCTTGCTTGCCACCTGCTAAGCAAAGAAATATTTTTTTGTTTGCTTTGAATCTAACTCCCTCCATGATTTGATGGCCGCCCCCTTGTCCTGCTGTTGGATTTGGTGATCACACCCTTCAAGATTTTGGGAATGTCAGTAATATAGGCTAATCCACCCAGAACAAAATATCCTAGCCTTTCTGATCTTACTCCATACAGATAGGCATTCTTCCCTTTGGTCAGCTTATTTGCCCTTTGATCTTTTTTTGTTTGTTGTTTGTTTTTTTATGGTATTTGTAAAGTTCTTACTAGGTACCAGGCACTGTACAAACCACTGTGGTAGATAAAAGCTAATCAGATGGGACACAGTCCCAGTCCCACATGGGGTTCAGAGTCTTAATCCCCATTTTTCAGGTGAGTTAACTAAGGCACAGAGAAGTTAAGTGACTTGCCCAAGGTCATACAGCAGACAAATGGCAGAGTCGGGATTAAAACTCAGGTCCTCTGCCTCCCAGGCCTGTGCTCTATCTACTAGGCCACGTTGCCCTTCTTGCCTCTAAAGTTCTACTAAATGATAAGAATAACAATAGTGACATTTGTGAAGTTCTTACCAAGAACTGCTCCCAGCACTGGAGTAGTCACAATTACGATAAACAGTCTCTGTCCCACATGTGACTCACTATCTAAGTAGAAGGGAGAACTGGCAGTGAATCCCTATTATATAGATGAGGTACAGGGAATTTTAATGACTGGCCCAAGATCACCCAGCAGGCAAGTGGCAGAGGTGAGATTAGAACCCAGCTCCTCTGATTACCAGACCCATGCTCTTTCCACTAGGCCATACTGTAGCGGTGACCAGAACTGCATGCAGTATTCCAGGTACAGATCTATTGTGGTTTCCGTATAATGACAAACTAAGTCTTGGTTTAATTTTCAGTTTGTTGCTCATGTCTGGTGATGTGAACTCCATTAGCATTAGCTCGCCTTATGATAGCTTTTAAATTGGGGTGAAAAATTGTTCTTGAGTCTCAGGCCTGATTTATGATTACTTGCCTGGTTGTATAAATGCATCCAATCAATCAATCAATCAATCAATCGTATTTATTGAGCGCTTACTATGTGCAGAGCACTGTACTAAGCGCTTGGGAAGTACAAATTGGCATCACATAGAGACAGTCCCTACCCGATAGTGGGCTCACAGTCTAAAAGGGGGAGACAGAGAACAGAACCAAACATACCAACAAAATAAAATAAGTAGGATAGAAATGTACAAGTAAAATAAATAAATAAATAAATAAACAGAGTAATAAATATGTACAACCATATATACATATATACAGGTGCTGTGGGGAGGGGAAGGCGGTAAGGCGGGGGGATGGAGAGGGGGACGAGGGGGAGAGGAAAGAAGGGGCTCAATCTGGGAAGGCCTCCTGGAGGAGGTGAGCTCTCAGCAGGGCCTTGAAGGGAGGAAGAGAGCTAGCTTGGCGGATGGGCAGAGGGAGGGCATTCCAGGCCCGGGGGATGACGTGGGCCGGGGGTCGATGGCGGGACAGGCGAGAGCGAGGTACAGTGAGGAGATTAGTGGTGGAGGAGCGGAGGGTGCGGGCTGGGCAGTAGAAGGAGAGAAGGGAGGTGAGGTAGGAGGGGGCGAGGTGATGGAGAGCCTTGAAGCCCAGGGTGAGGAGTTTCTGCCTGATGCGCAGATTGATCGGTAGCCATTGGAGGTTTTTGAGGAGGGGAGTGATATGTCCAGAGCGCTTCTGGACAAAGATAATCCGGGCAGCAGCATGAAGTATGGATTGAAGTGGAGAGAGACACGAGGATGGGAGATCAGAGAGAAGGCTAGTGCAGTAGTCCAGACGGGATAGGATGAGAGCTTGAATTAGCAGGGTAGCGGTTTGGATGGAGAGGAAAGGGCGGATCTTGGCAATGTTGCGGAGCTGAGACCGGCAGGTTTTGGTGACGGCTTGGATGTGAGGGGTGAATGAGAGAGCGGAGTCGAGGATGACACCAAGGTTGCGGGCTTGTGAGACGGGAAGGATGGTAGTGCCGTCAACAGAGATGGGAAAGTCAGGGAGAGGACAAGGTTTGGGAGGGAAGACAAGGAGCTCAGTCTTCGACATGTTGAGCTTTAGGTGGCGGGCGGACATCCAGATGGAGATGTCCTGAAGGCAGGAGGAGATGCGAGCCTGGAGGGAGGGGGAGAGAGCAGGGGCAGAGATGTAGATCTGGGTGTCATCAGCGTAGAGGTGATAGTTGAAGCCGTGGGAGCGAATGAGGTCACGAAGGGAGTGAGTGTAGATTGAGAACAGAAGGGGACCAAGCACTGAACCTTGGGGAACTCCCACAGTAAGAGGATGGGAGGGGGAGGAGGAGCCTGCAAAAGAGACTGAGAAAGAACGACCGGAGAGATAAGAGGAGAACCAGGAGAGGACGGAGTCTGTGAAGCCAAGGTCAGATAACGTGTTGAGGAGAAGGGGGTGGTCCACAGTGTCAAAGGCAGCTGAGAGGTCGGCTCGGGGGGTCGCGTATCCAAGTAGTATCCTCCTTTAGACTGAACTCCCTATGGGCGGTGACTAAGTCTTGTTCTGTTACTTCCTGTCCTACTCCTTTCTGCTCAGAACACAGTAGTAACAAACTCATTTACTCAATCCAAAAGTATTTATTGAGCCGTATTACATGAAAAGCACTGTATGAAGTGCTTGGGAAAGGTTATAAAGTATCTAAAATCAATCAATCAATCAATCAATCGTATTTATTGAGCGCTTACTATGTGCAGAGCACTGTACTAAGCGCTTGGGAAGTACAAATTGGCATCACATAGAGACAGTCCCTACCAAACAGTGGGCTCACAGTCTAAAAGGGGGAGACAGAGAACAGAACAAAACATACCAACAAAATAAAATAAGTAGGTTAGAAATGTACAAGTAAAATAAATAAATAAATAAATAAATGAATAGAGTAATAAATATGTACAACCATATATACATATATACAGGTGCTGTGGGGAAGGGAAGGAGGTAAGATGGGGGGATGGAGGGGGGACGAGGGGGAGAGGAAAGAAGGGGCTCAGTCAGATCAGTGCTCTCAAGGAGCTTATACTCAAATGTGGGGGCAAAACACAAAATAATTTACAGATAGGAGGAAACAGGGAAAAGAATGATGGGTAGGTGAATAAATAAATACTTAAATAGTAGGATACATAGGTTGACTAAGTACATAAGGCCTTTCTTCACTGCTATCTATATCATATCTATAATTCTACTTATTTATATTGATGCTATTGATGCCTGTCTACTTGTTTTGTTGTCTGTCTCCCGCCTTCTAGGCTGTGACCCCTTTGTTGGGTAGGGCTTGTCTCTGTTGCCAAATTGTACTTTCCCAGTGCTTAGTACAGTGCTCTGCATACATTAAGCGATCAATAAATACGATTGAATGAATGAATAAATATCTTCACTTTCTTACCCTGTTGTTTCCTTTTCCCTGTCACCTCTAAATGGATGACTCTAAAATCTATTTTACTAGCCTGGACCTCTCTCCTACTCTGCAGTTTTTCAAGTCTTCCTTGTTCTAAGGTGAACTGGGGCATCCACCATCTCAAGGTCAAACTCTATCTCATGACTGCCCGAGCTAGAAAAGTGGTACTCAGAAGCACGGGAGGAACACCTTCCCTCCAACCAAAACCACTAGATAGACATCCCATCCCAGACTGAGCCCCCTTTTTTCTCTCCTCCTCCCCATGCCCCTCCACTCTACCTCCTTCCCCTCCCCACAGCACCTGTATATATGTTTGTACAGATTTATTACTCTATTTATTTTACTTGTACATATTTACTATTCTATTTATTTTGTTAATGATGTGCATTTAGCTTTTATTCTATTTGTTCTGACGACGACTTGACACCTGTCTAGTCTAGTCCCCCTTCTAGACTGTGAGCCCGTTGTTGGGTAGGGACCATCTCTATATGTTACCAGCTTGTACTTCCCAAGCGATCAGTACAGTGGTCTGCACACAGTAAGTGCTCAGTAAATATGATTGAATGAATGAATGAAGGAATACAGAAGGCTTCCCTCGCCCCCTTGCCAACAAATAAGTATGGAGGAAGTGGTGGAAAATGGATGTTGGACAAGTGGAAACCAGGGGATGGCCTAGAAGGACAG
Source organism: Tachyglossus aculeatus (assembly GCF_015852505.1). Taxonomy (NCBI): domain Eukaryota; kingdom Metazoa; phylum Chordata; class Mammalia; order Monotremata; family Tachyglossidae; genus Tachyglossus; species Tachyglossus aculeatus. The sequence continues at coordinate 41,433,421 of NC_052066.1, forward strand.
GTGATAAATACCTTCCTCCTCTGATGTGGTATGCACTGAATCAAGGCTTGCAGCAGCCGATTGTGTGCCACCGCTGCCCAGAGCATGGGATGCCCACTCTGTCCATACCAAGCGAGGAACTGGGGGACAGGTGAGTGTCCCAGACTGAGCCCCCCTTTTTCTCTGCCTCTCCTCCCCTCCCCATCACCCCTACTCCCTCCCTCTGCTCTACCCGCTTCCCCACCCCACAGCACTTGTGTATCTATGTACATATTTATTATTCTATTTATTTTATTAATGATGTATATATATCTATGATTCTATTGATTTATTTTGATGCTATTGATTCCTATGTGTTTTGTTTTGTTGTCTGTCTCCCCCCTTCTAGAATGTGAGCCTGTTGTTGGGTTGGGCTGTCTATCTGTTGGCCAATTGTACTTTCCAAGTGCTCAGCACACAGTAAGTGATCAATAAATACAATTGAATGAATGAATGGCAAGCTAAGCGCTCATGGGGCTGGAAGTTAGGTCGTTTGGCCATTTGCATGTAATGCATAAATGTATACTTCCCCAGTGGGAAGCATTCGTGGTTGGGAGCTAGGTGCTTTGCCACATCTGAGTAACTTATAGGTAAATTCCTCCTGATTGGAAAGTGTTTGTGGTCGGGAGCTAGGTGTTTCACCATGTGCGAATAATGTATAAGTATATTCCTCCCCGGGGAAGTTCAATTCTTCTCATGTGAATAACTAAAAAGAAGTGTATTCCTCTCAAAAGGGAAGTTCAGCTCACCATGTAGAATAAATTTTGTATGGCTCAGCCTTTCTGATCCTGGTATCTCTGTCTCACCAAACCAATCCTCGAACCTGTCCCTGCACAAGGGGTGACACTCTTACACTAAGGAGCAGTCTCCTCACAGTTGGATTCAAGGCTATCCAAGCCACCCTACTTTACATATCTGTTCTCTTTACCTGCTACTCCCAAGCTAATCTAGCCATCCCTTGCTCTAGAATCTCTCCTTCCTATCCTTGTTCATGTTGTTCCCCTTGCTTGGAATTTTCTCCCTCCCCAAATCAGATCCCAAATCTCCCTTCCTACATTCCTTCCCTGATTGATTCCCAGCATCCCAAGTCATATAAAACCATTAGTCATCTCTGCTTTTTTATGGTATTTGTTAAGCATTTACTATGTGACAGGACTGTACTAAGGGCTAGGGTAGATACAACCCAATCAGGTTGGACAGAGTCCATGTCCCACATGGGGTTCACAATATTAAATTATAATTTACAGATGAGGTTATTGAGGCACACAGAAGTTAAGTGAATTGCCCAGGGTCACAGAGCCAACAAGGGGAGGGGCCAGGATTAGAACTCTGATTCTCCCGACTCTCCGGCCCAGGCTGTATCCAACAGGCCACACTACTTCTATCCATCCTCTGAATTCATTCACTGGTAAATTCAATTGTTTATTTTGATTATTTCTTATATTATCTTATGAAACTGTAAGCACCTTGTGGGCAGGGAATGTACATATTTAGTAGAGTACTTTGCACACAGTAAGCATTCAATAATTATTGATTGACTGATTTGTACTTCACTAGTACTTAATGCAGTATAACTAATGGGTAATCAATCAATCAATCATATTTATTGTGCAGAGGTCAGTAGTAAGTGCTTGGGAGAGTAGAAAATTACAGAGTTGATAGACACGTTCCCTGCCCACAGCGAGCTTAAAGTCCAGGGAGAGAGACAGATGTTAATATAAATAAATAAAAATAATGATGATGGCTTTTAAGTGCTTACTATGTGCCAAACACTGTTTTAAGCACTGGGGTATATACAAGGTAATCGGGTTGTCTCACGTGGGGCTCACACTTTTTAATCCCCATTTTACAGATGAGGGAACTGAGGCCCAGAGAAGTGAAGTGACTTGCCCAAAGTCACACAGCTGACAAGTGGCAGAGCCGGGATTAGAACCCACGACCTCTGACCCCTAAACCCGGGCTCTTTCCACTAAGCCTTGGGAAGTACAAGTCGGCATCATATAGAGACGGTCCCTACCCAATAACAGGCTCACAGTCTAGAATAAATAAATTATGGATATGTACATAAGTGCTGTGGGGATGATGGAGGGGTGAATAAAGGGTACAACTCCAAATGTAGGGTGATGCAGAAGAGAGTGGGAGAAAAGGAAACAGAGTCTAATCAGAGAAGACCTCTCGGAGGAGATATACCTTCATTAAGGTTTTGAAGGTGGGGAGAGAGATTGTCTGATTGATATGAAGGGGGAAGTCACTCCAGACCAGAAGCAGGAAATGGGCCAGAGGTTCGCAGTGAGATTGATCAAATTGGGCACAGTGAATAGGTTAGCATAAGAGGAGCAAAGTGTTCAGGCTAGGAAAGCATCGAGGTGAGGTATGAGGAGGTAAGGTGATTGAGTGCTTTAAAGCCGATGGTAAGGAGTTTCCATCTGATGCAGAGATGAATGGACAACCATCAGAGGTTCTTGAGGAGTGGGGAAATATGGACTGAATGTTTTTGTAGAAAAATGATCCAGGCAGGAGAGTGAAGTCTGGACTGGAGTGGTGAGAGACAGGATGCAGGGAGGTCAGCAAAGAGGCTGATGCAGTAATCTGTGTGGGGTAAAATACATTAAGGTGGTAGTAGTTTGGATGGAGAGTAAAGGGAGGAGTTTAGCGATATTATCACGGTTGAATGGACAGCATTTAGTGACAGATTGAATATGTGGGTGGAATGAGAGAGATGAGTCAGAGATAAAGCTAAAATCACAGGCTTGTGAGACAAGGATGGTAGTGCTGTCTACAGTGACAGGAATGACCTGGCACGGACAGGGCTTGGGTGGAAAGATAAGGAGTTTTGTTTTGGATATATTGAGTAAGAGGTGTTGGCAGGACATTTGAGTAGCGATGTCTTGAAGGAAGAAGGAATTTTAAGACTGCAGGGAAAGAGAGAGAGATCAAGGCTGGAGATGCAGATTTGGGAATTGTCTGTATAATGATGGTAGTTGAAGCCAAGGAAGTGAATGAATTATCCAGAGGAGTGTGTGTAGATGGAGAATGGAAGGGGGACCCAGAACTGAACCCTGAAGAACACTCACAGTTAAGGGATGGGAGGCAGAGGAAGAGCCTGTGAAAGAGACCGAGAATGATCACTCAAAAAATGCTATTACTTCTACTACTTTGCTGCTATGGGTGGTTATGCAGTCATAAATTATGAAGTAGCATTAAGTAGAATATGATCTGGAGAGAAGAAATATTCAATAGGGAATTCATCCTGGAGGTGCTGGGATTTCAACAGGGCTTTGAAGATGGAGAGAGGTGTTGTCTGGTGGATTTGAAAGGGGAGGGCGTTCCAGGCAGGAGGAAAGGCATGAGCAAAGGTTTGGGAGAGACAAGAATAAGTCACTGGGAGCAGATCATCTCAGGAGAAATAAAGAATTTAACCTAAGTTTTAGTGGGAAAAGAGATTTAATAAATAAGGAGGAGTTAAGTTTGTTCCCCTCCCCACAACACCTGTATATAAATTTGTGCAGATTTATTACTCCATTTATTTTACTTGTACAATGCTATGCACATAGTAAGTGCTCAATAAATACGACTGATTGATTGTACATATTACTATTCTATTTATTTTGTTAATTGTTTTGTTTTGTTGTCTGTCTCCCCACTCTAGACTGTGAGCCCATTGTTGGGTAGGGACTGTCTCTATAGGTTGCCAACTTCTTCTTCCCGAGTACTTAGTACAGTGCTCTGCACACAGTAAGCACTCAATAAGTACGATTGAATGAATGAATGAATGAATTCTCCAGGATTGCCCTTTGGATATTTTTCTATCTTCCATTTCAATCAGGAATGCACACAATCTAATCAGCATTAAAATGAAAAATCACTTAGAATTTCGTTAATTTTTATGTCATGAGAACATTTCTTAAACATTCAGTTTCCCCACATGTAATGGGGAATGAAGAAATCTATCCCTAGGTTAAGCCCTCACTTTAGCTCTAGATAATGCTCTATTTCCTTGTATAATTGCCTCATTTTTGTATATTTTCCTAACATTAAAATAGGGGTGGGGTGATTTTGCAGGCCATACAATAATTAAGTCACAGGGGAAAAGACGGAAAAGAGAAAAGAAAAAGACAAAGGCAAGGAGAAGAGAAACAAAGGTAAGGTAAGATTAGGACTGCATGTCTTACTGCAATCAATAGATGCACAATGAATAACTGCCCTAACTTCTGTTTTTTTGTGTTCTCTCCCCTCAACTCCTGGCAGTCTGAGTGAATTTATCTCCCTGCTTCTGCTGTTTTGTTACATTGACACGTTTCTCCTCCTCTCCCAATGTACTGTTCTATCACTGCTTACAATTAGCTTGTACCAAAATGAATTTTTATTTATTCCTCAAAACTGAAGGTGGGAAAATTATTCAAATAAATATGGTACGTAGCTGCCTTTTGTGTTTGATCATTATGGGCAGGGAACACATCTGCCAATTCTGTTTTATAGTACTCTCCCAAGCACTTAGTACTTCTGCACAAAGTAAGCGCTCAATAAATACCATTGATTGATTGATTGATGAAGCTACTGATGATTCCTATCCATGAGTGTGGGTATAGTCGAATTAGCTAGAGCATGACTAAAATGTCATTGCACACTGTGTGCATGCAGAAAGTCTTTGCCACCCTGATTTTGCCCTGTACAGTGTTTTGCCAAGCACTTAGTACAGCGATAAGTACACAGTAAGTGCTTAATAAATATTATCGATTGAATAATTGTCTGCTACTGATTTTTGATCGGCTTCTTGGCTTTCTGTTCACCCTGAAAGCTTTGTGGCAAGGAAGAGAGAGGTTGCTCTTTTGATCTATCATTTCTTCTTCTTACTGTATTGATCCAATGGTAATTCGATACCATTATTCAAAGCTATGTAGCATAGTCCATCATAGGGTATCCTGCTATCAGTGAAGCTGTTTTGCCACAAGCATCACCTTAATGCTGTCCATGTGGCAGGCCCTTATTGTTGGTGACCTTCTCCTGCTTTCACAGATAATCCTTCAATTTTTCCACCCGAAACAACCAGAGTTTAAACACTCAGAGATGTTTTCCCAGCCACTTAACTAATGTTTACTGTATTTTTTCTTGGGAACTCCCGAGAACACACTGACTACATTCTGGGTGCTAGTCTATCACTGGAGCCTCGGAGATGCTCTGGAGCCAATGGAAATCCCAGTGGGAGTCCCAGAACTCCCCCACCCTCCTGAGAGCTCTCCAGTCCATAATGAACCAGAGGGGTTATGGGAAGCTACAGGGAAGGTCCAACGGGCTAATTATAGCTTCAGGATGACCCACTGACCCAAATGGCCGATGCATGATTGATTAGCTTCATGGTTTCCAAACCAGGACTCCAGGGGAGAGATGAGGTGTGGGGTGATGCATTGACAAGTGTTCTTCTTTCAGGACTTACATCTGTCAACAGAAAACCCAAGGTTAAAGCAATTTTGTCTGTTATTTGGGATTATTTTGGACTAAGACCTCCTGGGGAAGAGAGCTGCTATTCCAGTGTGGCTTCCATCTTGCTCGATGTGCGGTGTGATAGGTTTGATGATATCTGTTTTCCCTTCTGCATGGTGTGTGCTCATTAAAATATTCATTGTACTTATCCTCCCCTCCAGTGTAGCAAATGTTGCAATTTATCTTGCTTGACCAGAAATGTTTTCCCTTCCCCCTCAGTAAGAACAATGCTTTTTCATGGAAACTTGATTGTTCTTGAGGTCACAGTAAAATGCAGTTTGACTTAGAATGCATGCTTGCCAGAGGTTAAAAATTTATGCTACTGCATATTCAGAGATTTCAGATGTTGTATAATGAGGCTTGTATGACAGTGAGCAACGCTAATCTCATCCTCTTCTGTTACCAGTCCAGTAACCTCAACAGTGGCACTGTCCCAGTAGGACACAGGCAAAGGTAGCAGCGTATTTTCAGGGCAAAATTATTTTTGCATTTTTATACTGCAGTACACCTCTATGCTTCACATTTTAAAATTTGCATCATTGAAAATACTTCCTTTTCTCACAAAACAGTGTAGTGGTGAACCACCTCAGGGTACACACTTAATTAGCCTAACAGTTGGTACCTATTCAAGAAATCAGGCAGGCATGCATTCCAGCAGAACTCCTGGGCTTGAGTAAACTAAGTCGGATGGATCTTCTGTTGGGCTGTGGTTAGCTCTCAGGGAAATTGTGTCCATAAGAAAACAAAACGCATTTGGGCAGTCTACTGACTCTGGTGTCTAATGATGTGGGCAGATAATGAAGGTGATATGGGGACAGTTGAAAGGGGTAATAGAGAATGTCCCTGATGCCACTGAGATTTAAAAAAGCCATCACAGTGCCTGTTAAACTACCCTAGTACACCAGATTATTCCGGAAATCATTTTCCTAGAATTGTGTGCACATAGTTTAGAGAGCTCCTACAGTTTTCACTCGCCATTAAGCAGGCATTAGAGCCACTTTATCATTTGCTAAAACCTGAAACCAGATTTCAGTTTCAGGAAGTGAAGTGCGCTTCTTTAAAGTGTCTTTTTTTTTTTTAGCTCCACAAAATAATTTTTTTCCTTTTCTTCATGAAACTATAGAAAAGTTGCTCCACCATTTGCCTTCTGAATGACTTTGGGCAAGTGATTTAACTGCCCCATCCTCAGTTTCCTCACCTAAAAAATGGAAATTAAATATCCGTGGGACAGGGACTATGCCCAACCTGATTATCTTGTAATTACTCCAGTGGTTATTACAGTGCTTGACACATAGGAAGCACATAACAAGTACCAAAATCATTATTATCATTATAAATTGCTTATCTCAAATTAAACTATAACTTGTTGTTGTTCCTAAGCCCTACATAGTCGTCTATGGAATACTAACCTGTGTTTTATGATGTTCTTTGACCCCCTTTTTGACCTTTCATGCATATTGCAAGACTAACAACTATTATCTTAGAAGAAGGAGGTAAGGTATATAACTATGTTACTTATAATATGAAGGAACGTTAAAATAATAGCAGAGGGTGTTCTCTCTGTGCTTCAGAAGAGAAGCAATATTAATGTACATTCTTGATTACACAAACAAAAAGAAATGCTTGACTGCATTGTAAAGACTTACAAATAATTCCGTTTTAACTAAGGGTGAATTTCTCAACCATTTTAGGCAGAATAAATTTGCCAAATGATTTGCCAAAGGGAAAACTTTTCAACAATAAAATGTTGGGCAAATTCTAAATAACATGGCCCATGATTTTCGGACCAGTGAAGGGAAAGCAAGTTAACCCTGCAGGAAGGGAACACTTAGAATTTTTATCCAAGGGAGAGAAGCATTTCTTCCTTTATCCTGCCAGCCAATCAATCAACTGTATGTATTGAGCACATACTGTATGCAGAGCACTGTACTAAATGTTTGGGAGTGTACAATATAACAATAAAAAGACACATTCCCTGCCCACCACGAGCTTACAGTCTAGAGGGGGAGACAGAGATAAATATAAATAAATAAATTACAGATATGGATTAAAGTGTTATGGAGCTGGGAGCTGGGGAATGAATAAAGGGAACAAGTCAGGGTAACGCAGAAGGGAATGGGAGAAGAGGAAAGGAGGCCTTAGTCAGGGAAGACCTCTTGGAGGAGACGTGCTTTTGATAAGACTTTGAAGCGGGGGAGAGTAATTGTCTACAGGATAAGAGGAGGGAGGGTGTTCCAGGCCAGAGGCAGGATGTGGGCGAGAGGTCAGTGTCCAGATAGAAGAGATCGAGGTACAGTGAGAAGGTTAGCAATAGAGGGGAGAACTCCTGACCCTCTCAATATAACCATCACTTGGGATAGTCAAGATGGTGTCCACGCCATAATCCTCCTCAAGATGGTGGCAATGCATGTGCTGAGTCCCTGCCCTTCCTCCCTGTATGGCATGAGCAGCCACCATCTTTAGTTTTATGTCTTACATGGATCCTCTGTTTCTTCACCTTCAGAAATAAAAGGATTCTTTATAAAAGGTTTGGATTTTTCATTGAAACATCAATCAACTTTTCAGTCCCTTCACCACTCTCCCCTCTGCTTGGCTGGGGAGCCCGGAAGTTCCTTTCATGCCAGACTGGATTGTTGCTGTAACCCGATTGATGGGGGTTCAAGCGTAGCTCTCCCCATTCCAGGGATTGCAGGGGTCTGGGGTTGGGGGTGCTCATCTAGAGAAGGTAGCAGGAAGTCATGGAGATAGCTCACCCTGAAAGGGAAAGGTGATGTGGGGTCAAGACAGTGTTGGGTGGGAAGGCCAGGGAAAGTTAGGATCCTCAACCTCTACCCAAGGGAGCTGAACACACAGTCTGCTGTCCACATTACCAGAGTCCTGTTGGTCCCAGCCAGGAGTGTCCTGTTATAGTGTCCTTCCTTAAGCTATTCAGCATAGGCATCCTTAAAGCTGTAGTCTATGTGTCTTGAGTGCAAGGATTGTGTCTACCAATGCTATTGTAGCGCACATTCCCAAGCATTTAGGATTGTGCTTTGCCCCCAAGAAGTGCTCAGTAAATATCTCTGATTGACTGATTATTCTCCCAAGCACTGAGTACAGTGCTCTGTATACAGTAAGCACTCGATAAATATCATTGATTGCTTGATTGATTTAGGCATCTTCTCACTAGTCATAAGATTTAAAAAGGGTATAACAAATAATTATTTTGTGAAATGAAAACGAAGTGTGAATTTGAACTTTTTTTGTTGCAACAACCACCTTTTGCTTTCTTTGCAGAAGCTGAGTCCTAGAATTCTAAATGAAATGTAATGTTTAGAAATAACTTAGTATTATAGGAAATTATCTTACTAAAGCAATGGTTACACATTCATTAAAATAAATTGATAACAATTACATTAATTTTTCTAGAGATTCAAGAGGAGGAGTTCAGCTTCCTTTCTGAATCAAGCCTTATTGTCTTTCTTCCCATATTCATGATAAGAAACATGGATGTGGATTCAAAAAGACTGTATTTCATTCCTGGCTCAGTCACTGAGTAACTGAGGGCAAATCCCTCCAGCAATCTGTGTTTTAGATGGATCATCTGGAAAATTAGGATAATCTCTGCAGTTTGGCCTTGAGAAATGTTTCAAAACAAATCAAAGGCACTAAGACATTCCTTAGACACATAGTAGAAGCCACGTGGCTCAGTGGAAAGACCCTGGGCTTTGGAGTCAGAGGTCATGGGTTCAAATCCCGGCTCTGCCAATTGTCAGCTGTGTGACTTTGGGCAAGTCACTTCACTTCTCCGGACCTCAGTTCCCTCATCTGTAAAATGGGGATGAAGCCTGACAGACCCCCGTGGGACACCCTGATTACCTTGTACTCCCCCAGTGCTTAGAAGAGTGCTTTGCACATAGTAAGCACTTAATAAATGCCATCATTTTTATTATTATTATTATATGTGAAATGCTATGCCATTTGTCTGTTGAGGAAACTAAAATAAAGACTTTGCATATAACCCATATAAAATGTGGACTTTAATATTTATCACAGATTCAGAAAATAGTTCTTGTATTTTCTTATCACGAACTAGAAAAGAACATTTCTATAGGTTTCAAATTTATGTCATGTTCACAGATCTTTTTCCTCTCTATTGCTGTAATTAGACACATAATTTTGGGGGGCTGTATAATAATAATAATAAGGATAGTGGTATTTCTAAAACACTTATTTTGTTCCATGCACTGTGCTGAGGTAGGCAGAAGGTAGTCAGTTCCTGTTCCACACAGGGCCAACAGTCTAAGAGGGATGGAAGGAAAATAGATATTTAATCCTGATTTTACAGTTGAGGAAAATAAAACAGAGAAGTTATGTGACATCCAAGGTCATGCAGCAGGTACCTGGCAGAGTTGGGATAAGAACCCAGGTCTCCTCCATCTCAGTTCTCTGTTCTTCCCTTTGGGGCATATATATCATCAATATTACTGAAGCAGATTAAAGTGATTTTACTCAATTTATGAAATGTGGCAAAAACTCATTTGGTCTTTTGTAATAAAAAAAGAGAAAAAAACACACTGAAATGCAGGTGTGGATTCCTATTTGTAAATGATAATAATAATAATAATTGCATTTATTAAGCACTTACTATGTGCAAAGCATTGTTCTAAGTGCTGGGAGGTTACAAGGTGATCAGGTTGTCCCACGAGGGGCTCACAGTCTTAATCCCCACTTTACAGATGAGGTAACTGGGGCGCAGAGAAGTTAAGTGACTTGCCCAAAGTCACACAGCTGACAAGTGGCAGAGCCGGGATTTGAACCCATGACCTCTGACTCCAAAGCCCATGCTCTTTCCACTGAGCCATGCTGCTTCTCATGATCTAGGAAGGTTCACATCTCCATATGTCTGAGTAATTCTCCTTTCAATCCTTTGCCCCAAGGGAACAGAAACAATGAGTTCCTTCAAGGTAAGAGCAGCTGATACAATTAAAGTCGAACTACTTATGTCGCTTTTTCCATCTTTCCTTATTTGGGTCTTTCAGGGTCCTTTAAGCCCATTCAACACCTCACAGTTTGAAATGTTTTCTGACGTCAAAAACAAATCAATTTTGAAGCTCACTAGAAGAAACTAAATCAATTGTTTTTCTTTTTTATTTCTCCTATGAAGTGGGATATTTTTGTTTGGTATCTAATACCATTAATACCACAGAGAGGCTTTGAAGACTAATAACAGGCAGCACATGCTTTAAGGTTGATCAATACAGTTAACAAGAGGTAAAGAACAGTCTTGCTTTCAGAAAGGATCCCCGTGCTCTTAGACACCAGAAACTGTAGTTATTTCTTGTCAGAGTTCTTGCCCTATATTTCGGCCTAGTTACAATGGAATTGAGATAAGAAGCCAATCTGAAAAAAAAATCTTGAAATATATGGACAGGCCGAGGATGGAATCTTTGTTCACCAACTCCCACCACGCCAGGATTAGAAGACAGCCATTGATGTTAGAAGATTGCATATTCAAAACAAGCAAGATGAAATACTTCTTCAAACACTTTGAAGCTTATGGCTTAAAGTCGAAATCATCAATAGGTTCCAGAGAAGGTTTGCTAAATCAATGGCTAAACAATCCATATTGGGCTATCAGAGGGAAAGTTAGAGATGTAGAGGATAAAGTTATGAATGCTAACTGGTTTATCACCAAACGCAGGATGACTATCAAGAAAGCTTACCATCACATAGTTGTTCCAAATTCCTGTGGTCACTATTGGAAACGGAACCATGAACTAGATGGATATCGCTCTGACCCAATAGAGTTTTCTAGGTTCTTATGTTGTATACATTGATGATACATTATGTTATCAATTTTCTATATTTATGGTGTCTAGATTTTGACATTGTAAATAGTAGCTTTCTGGCCACATAACAAACTCCCCACTCAAAAAAATACCTATGGTGATTCAAATTATATGAAAAAAGAAAAGGTTCCCGCAACAGTAGATGCAAAGTAAATTTACAAGATGCAGCACAATTTGATTTTGAGTCAATGAAATTTCCCAAAAGATGTATATTCCTGCAAAACCTACTCCTTTTTATCATGAGCTATAACACCAGATGCTTTTTATTTCTTTTGATCACTTTTTTCAGTTTATATAATACCCTAGTATTACAGTCACAAGTTAAATTGATACACATATGCCCACCAACACAGTTTTATTAAAAGGATTGACTAGTCTCATGCATCATCAATCAATCAATCGTATTTATTGAGCGCTTACTGTGTGCAGAGCACTGTACTAGCGCTTAAGTACTAAGCGCTGTACTAAGCGCTAATCGTATCATATTATGCATCATCGAAACATTGAAGCACTTAGTACAGTGCTCTGCACATAGTAAGCACTCAATAAATACGATTGAATGAATTGAAGAACTCTGAATTTTGCTACACTGGTTGTATCTGCATGTGGGAGGCGTATTTATGGAAAGGATTTCTTGGCATAAAAATTTCTTTTCTGCCTGAATCTGCAGGAGTCAAATTTAACTTTTGGCACCAAGCTAGAATTATTAGCAAAGATTATCTCATGCTTCCAGAGCCTCTTCTAGTTTGGTTTCAGAGTTCTTCCTGATACCCTGACATTAGACAGCATTTTGGACTTTTTTTTGACCCTCCACGTTGACACACAGGGAAATTTCATGACAGTGCTGACCTTCAGAAAGACAGGAGACCAGATTTAGAAGGGTGGTCTCAGTGTGGCCTGAGAAGCAGTGAATAGGGCATGGGGTTGGGAGTCAGAAGGATCTAAGTTCTAATCCCTCCTCTACCATGTGTCTGCTGTGTGACCTTGGGTAAGTCACTTAACTTCTCTATACTTCAGTTCCCTCTTCTGTAAAATGGGGATTAAGATTGTGAGCCCCATGTGGGATAGGTACTGTGCCCAACCCAATTTGTTTGTATCCACCCCAGTGCTTAGAACAGTTCCTGGCACATAGTAAGCACTTAAAAAATGCCACAGTTATTTTTTTTTATTACTATTATTATCCCAATGCCTTTTGGCAGGAGCCACATTTGAGTGAATTCTTGGAACAATTAGGAGACACCTGAGGGGATAAAATCTCAAGCCAAAAATCCATGTATGTCCAGGCTGAACCCAATAACTATGAACCTGTCACCAGATCAGTAAATCAATTTCTTAAGTTTTCACCTCTTAAGGTCGGGCACTGGAAGTGGGGTGGTGATGGCAATGTGGAGGCAGCAGGCCTCATTGGGAGGAAAGATGGGGGGGGGTCAATAATTGGACAGGAAGCGAGATTGATTTATAGCACCATACTTCTAGAGCAAGTCTAACCTTCATTTTCTGAGTTGAAATGGAGGTGGATTTATAGATTGGGTCAGTCCGTACATCAGGATATATGACACTGGTCGCCTGTCTCCTTTTGGGTTGAGTGAAAATGGGATGGGACATAATTCCACCACCAAGAAGCCGGTGGGGTCAGGATATCATCAGAAATATGTGTGGCTTTGCCCTGTGCAGGCTCAACCACCGGGCCCAAAGAAATGGAATTTTCATTTAAAATACTGAATGGTCAAAAGTGTAAAATCAGTTTTGAAGGCAAAGGAGCATTTTCATAAGGGAAAAGTTCAAAAGGTTCAGGCATGATAACTCACACAGCTTTACTTTTGCAACATTCTAAGTTTTCTTCACCATCTGGATTTTCATCACATTTTGGTAACTACATTTACTTTTAGCTCATTTTGGTTTATAGGGATTAAGTAAAGGAAACCAATACTGGAGAGGCAGTTTAATTGTGCCCTGGTCCTGTGCATAAGCATGCTGCAAAGCAAACAGATGAGTCTGGATAAATGAAAATCAATACACCAGAAAGGGCCTCTTTCATTCAATTGATTCAAGTGCAGTGGGTAATAGAACAGCAGAATGTGAAATGGTGTTAACATGGCACTGGTGTAAATTCCATTTACAGGAACTACAGTATCCAAAGAAATAATAGCCAAATATACAATTCGCAGCAGAGCCGATGTTTATACCCTTAAAGAATGAGATAATTTAATGCACCATAAAGATCTCTCTACTGTGGAAGCTTCTTCTTGTAAGCAGTTTTAGTATATTTGATCTTATCACTCCACAATGTGCAGCTGGATAATACAACCTTGAGAGGGAGAGAAGGCGATATTGGGAACCCTTCCTAATCTTGTGAGGAGAAGCAGTGTGGCATATTGGTTAAAGCATGGCCTAGGAGTCAAAAGGATGTGGGTTCTAATCCCAGCTCTGCTTCTTGTCTGCTGTGTGACTTTGGACAAGCCACTTCACTTCTCGGTGCCTCAGTTACTTCATCTGTAAAATGTGAGCCCCATGTGGGACAGGGATTGTGTTCAACTTTTTTACTTTGTGTCAGTGCTTAGAGCAGTGCCTGGCCCGTGTAGTATGTCCTTTTCAAATACCATTCCTCTCCTGACCTCCAAGGGAGCCAGAGAAGGGAAGTCAGTCTCCCTTTTAGAGTGTGCACTGGGAATTTCTAATCCAATGGCAGGACAATATTTTTTATTTTTCCCTCTCTTCTCCTGGTCCCTCTGTCCCTTCTCCCAACCTGACTGTGAGCTCCTTGTGGACAGTGAATGTCTCTGTTATATTGCTGTTTGTACTCTCCCAAGCGCTTAGTACAGTGCCCTGCACACAGTAAGTGCTCAATAAATGATTGATTGATTGACTTTCAATCCTCACTCCCCAACTCAATTAGGGTGGGGTAGAGAGCCCTTAAGTGCTTGGGTGGTGGGTCTAAGTCCTTGGGAGAGGCAATGGGGGGAGAAACAGGGTGTGGGGATAAAAGTTTAATTTAGGAAACTGACTAAACAAAAGTATCTGGACCTAATCTGTCTGTGCATCATCTAGTTTAGTGTTCCCTGCGAGCAGACATCACGTCTACGTACTCTATTGTACTCCACTCTCCCAAGCACTTAGTACAGTGTTCTGCACATGGTAAGTGCTCAATAAATAATGCTCCTTAATTGATAGATAATATACTGGCCTAGATTTCTCCCAATTGCACATATACTGTGCATTCAATCGTATTTATTGAGCACTTACTGTGTGCAGAGCACTGCACTAAGCGCTTGAAACTCCCCGTGCAGTTTCAGAGGGGATCCATATGTATTTCGTGAGGTCCCATAAATGAATAATTTTGCTAATCAATTCCACGCAGCCTAGTGCTCTATTGCCAGCATTCGGTTCCCTTCAGGACCATCATACTTTCCCCTTCTAATCCCCAGGTCAAGATGCTCCATCTCTCACCCCTAAGTAACAATAACTCAGCAATAAGGTAATGGCTCATGTGTAACTGAGGTCAGACAAGACTAATAATAATAATAATGGCATTTATTAAGCACTTACTATATGCAAAGCACTGTTCTAAGCGCTGGGGAGGTTACAAAGTGATCAGGTTGTCCCTCGTGGGGCTCACAGATTTAATCCCCATTTTCCAGATGAAGTAACTGAGGCACAGAGAAGTGAAGTGACTTGCCCAAAGTCACACAGCTGACAGTTGGCGGAGCCGATTTGAACCCATGACCTCTGATTCCAAAGCCCGTGCTCTTTCCTACTGAGCCACGCTGCTTCTCTAATGATGGCATTCCTTAAGCACTTACTATGTGCAAAGCACTGTTCTAAGCGCCGGGGAGGTTACAAGGTGATCAGGTTGTCCCAAGACTATTATGTATCATCCTAGCTTCTCTGTGAGAATAGGGATATCTACCATGGTGGCCTAATAGTAGCTTCCGCAACATTTCTTCGCCTCGTCTAACCATAATTTAATCAACACCTTTTGGAGAGAGTGCTGTCCTCCCTCTCTCCTGGAACTTACTCCCCCTTCATAAACAACAGACCAACACTCTCCCCATCTTCAAAGCCTTATTAAAATCACATCTCCTCCAAGAAGCCTTCCCCAGTGAAGTCCTCATTTCCCCTACTCCCTCTCCCTTCTGTGTCACCTATGCACTTGGATCTGTGCCCTATGAGCACTTGAGAGTCACCCATCTGCAGCCCCACAGCACTTAGGAACGTATCCATAATTTATTTTAATAACTATCTCCTTCTAGACTTTAACTCCTCATGGGAGGGGAATGTGTCTACCAACTCTATTGTATGTATTTACTCTCCCAAGTGCTTAGTAAAGCCCTCTGCACACAGTAAGTGCTCAATAAATAATAATGATAATGATAGCATTTATTAAGCACTTATGTGCAAAGAACAGTTCTAAGCACTGGGGAGGTTACAAGGTGATCAGGTTGTCCCATGGGGGGTTCACCGTCTTACTCTCCATTTTACAGATGAGGTAACTGAGGCACAGAGAATTTAAGTGACTTGCCCAAAGTCACACAGCTGGCAATTGGCCAAGCCGGGATTTAAACCCATGACCTCTGACTCCAAAGCCCGTGCTCTTTCCACTGAGCCACGCTGCTTCTAAATACCACTAATGGACTGTTGGATTGATCTAATGCATATTGAAAACCTCTACTCCCAGCAGACATTTCTCATTCAGTGACATTTACTCTGTGATAAGCACCATTCATTACAAACCGGCTACCTGGCTTTGCCTTTCTTTTCATGTTTACTCATTCATTCAATCGTATTTATTGAGCGCTTAATGTATGCAGAGCACTGTACTAAGCACTTGGGAAGTACAAGTCGGCAACATAGACAGTCCCTACCCAACAACAGGCTTACAGTCACAGTTTACTCCCTATGCCCTGGGCAGTTCGGGAACATTTTTCTGGGGAAGAGGAAGAAAATAACTCCAGCACATATTATTAATGAACTCCAGTGTCCATGAATTTTGCCTTAGATTCCAAGGACTTAGGTCACTCCACATTTGAACTCCACTCCAACCTCTATTTTTCATTCTAAGATTGAAGTAAGAATGTATCACTGGAAGAGAGTCAAGTTTTCTAACATATTGCTGAAATCAGCCTCATTATTATTATTATTAGTAGTAATAGTAGTATTAATTCTTAATGCTATACAGTAACAGGATCTTTAAGAGGGGGTTTTGTAAACTTTGAGTTTCACCACTGATTGAGAGGTGGACAGGATTATTCAAGAGAGAGTAACAATAAAAAAGTTTAGATCACTGTCACAGGTTGGAAAACCCAACAGTTGAAAAAAACCTGTAAACTTGTCTTACGTTAACTTTTTTTGATTAGTAATTCCTGAGCCATAACCTTAAATGGTAGTAATTAAACCACTGAGCTCTGATACAAGCATTATAAAATCACTGATGCACATAAGGGACTAAATAACAAGGACAGCAACATTCTTAGGCATTCAGTAATTTTTAAGATGGTATAAAAATATCAAGGAATACTAAACATGATTGAATGCCTTATCTGCAGGAAGTTTAAGTACTCTCATCATACTGTGAATAATTGAATAAAGGAGAAAAACACTTTATAATTATTTTCATTAGAATGATCAAATAGAACAAGTAAATCTAACTGCTGAGCTATATTTAAACTTTTCAAAATGTTAAAGTATGTTTGAAAAGTACTTTGATCATATATAAAGGAATATTTTAAATCTATATTTTAAAATACTTTCATAACTACATTAATTGGGAGTTCCAGTGCATTGCGATGAAGTTTTTATTTCATATACTCAGGCACATACACAAATCTTTCTGCACTTCCCAGCATAAATTCATATGGAGTTGGATAAGAGCTGACTTTTTTACCTCTTTCCGTTCTCGGGTTTACGTGGCTTAGAGACAAGTGCTATTTCATGATTATCATACATAATTAAGTCAAATATGCTGAATCGTCCTCCCACTCACTCCTTTATTACAAAGGGAAGGAAGGACCTGACCATTGGCAGCCGCATTAGCTGTTCTACTTTTCACCTTACACTTGAGCCCTGGTGCCCAGTTGTGCGAGAAGGACGCTGCCTCTCTGCCAGGACACTGGGGTTCCCATGGTTCCCCTTCTCCAGCCCAGGGAAGGACTCGACCACCTGCAGTTGCATTAGCTGTTCCACCATTCTCCCTGCTCCCACCCCACCCTGGTGCCCCATCATGCAGGAAGGACACTGTCTTTCCCCTGGGATTCTGGGGGCTCCCAAGGGGGCTTCCTTGCTCCATCCCAGAGGAGGACTCAGCTCCCTAAGAAAATCTTCTGAACTTCTAGAACATTGAGAAGGTCACTGGGGTGCCCCCCCTCCCCTGTGACTTCCAAGACCCTTGGTCTGAGCTATGAAAAGCCCAAGGTCCTGCTGTGACATGGCTTACTGCAAAGGCACATGCCTAGGAGACACAGTACCTGGATTCTAATCCCGTCTCTTCCACTTGCCTGCTGTGAAACCTTGGGCAAATCACTTCATTTCTCTGAGCCTCAGTTTCTTCATCTGTAAAGTGGGAATTAAATTCCTGTTCTCCTTTCTACATAGGCTGGGAACCCCACTTAGGACAGGGACTGTGTCTAACCTGAAACACTATCTTGCATCAATTCCAGTGTTTAGCACAGTGCATATCTCGCAATAAGCACTTAAAAATACCTCGATTATAATTTTTCTGTTTGTCATCCTAGTCTTTTTGTTTGGCTTTCTTTACATGCCCATTGCCAACATCTCCTTTCACCATTCTTAGGTAGTCAGCCCCTTGAGGCCAGGGACCATGTCTGTGTAGCATCTATAGCTTTCCCAGCACATAACACAGTGTTTTGCATGCAATGAAGCCTAAATGAATACTATCACTACCACTATCATATTCACTGTTGACAGTTAATGGGTAAGTTGGGATCTGCAGCTGTTGAAGGCTCAGAAATATCTTGTTCTGTGATCCTACACAGCACCCATTTTCCCTACCAGTCATCTTGCAATGTCTGCCACTGGGCACTAGTTTCCTGGGAGAAAGAATTTGGATAACTCAGCCTCAACCATCACCTTTTCTGTAAAACCAACTCAACCCCATGTCCCACATACGATATACCTTCAACCAGTTAAGCAGTGGTGTCTGAGACACGCTCACCCAAAGGGGAAGAGGCTAAATAACAGTAGCCAAAGTTCAACACCGTATTTTCACAGAGAAACTGTGCAAGAGGTTTTATATCTCGCATCCCTGGATGCCGTCTCACCACTGACACCACCAGAACTGGTGTGAAAAGTGGTCTGCTGGGAGACCAACAAGTTTTCAAACAAAAATGCCTCTTTTCCTTCCCACTTAGACTGTTAGCCCCAGGTGGGACAGAGATTGTATTCATTCATTCAATCAGTTCAGAACACTGTACTAAGCACTTGGGAAAGCAATATCCAACCCAATTAGTTTGTATCTACCCCAGCGCTTAATACAGTGTTTAGAACATAGTAAGTGCTTAATGAATACCACAATTATGATGATTATGATGATTATTATTACTGAACTTTTCATAGGTCAGATAAAGACTAAGACTGCAAGTTGAACAACTCTGGGTTACCTAGTTATTTTCATATACTTTTCTTAAGAGGTAGCATTCTTAATTTCAGAACATTTTTGAACTATCCTTTTAGGAAGAATACTTATGATCTTTCCTAAACTTAAAAAAAAATGAGGTTTTTTATTTCAGTCTTGATAAACACACAGCTTTTCTAATCATAAACACGGACAATTGTCATTTGGCTACCATTTTTTCCTGGGTCTATAACCTATTTCCTTTTTCACTTACCTGATGGCCAGAAGGAGTCATTCTACAAAACCACTTTTAATAATGCTTCCTGATTAGCTGATAGTCACTGTACCAACCAAAGCACTCTCCCACTCAGCCTCCCAATGGACACAGCCCTAGAGCAATAGACTCAGCAGTTAAGCAGTCAGGTTATTTACAAAGCAGGCCAGATGTGCCTCTCTGATAATTAGATTTTCTTCACCCTTCTTCTCATTTCAAGATCCCATCTGGAATGTCAAAAGTACTGCTGTGTCAGTAAGACCTGCTCATTTGAGGCCCTGTCCATTACTAAGGTAAATGAGGCAGCCTGATATAATGCACATGTTTAGGGCATGCACCTTTAAGGAATCCCTTTGTAGTTTTTGTAGACACACCTCTCTGTAATTAAACTGAGGATTAAAAAACATTTTTGTTTGGAAAAGCAAAGAACTTAAAATGTTACAAGAAATGGGAATTATTCAGTGAGAACATTTGTGCTAGATCAGAAGGCTCAGAGCCCATGGCCGGAGCACGTTAAATAAAATATCTCAATTGTTATGGCCAATTACTCAGATCATAGTAATGTATAAATGTGCTTTACATTATTTCTCATGGGGTAGTCTGCTTTGTCTAACAGTTTTTCAGTTAACATTCTGATTTTTCTCATTGTGGGCAAGGAATGTGACTAACTCTGTTACAATGTACTCTCCCAAGCACTTAGTACAGTGTTCTGCACACATCAAGGGCTCAGTAAATATTGTTGATTGATTTTTCAGCATTGTGGAATGTGTTTCTGCAACATTTCAGTAAACTAACCCCCAAACCTACATAGTTAAGAGTGCTGTAAGCTTAGATGGCAAAATTGTTGAGAGCAGTAATGCTTGCTTCTACTTTTATTGGATATTCTGAAGCACCTAAAAGAGTGATCTGCTCACAGAAAATGTTCAGTAATACTGATGATGATAATGCTGTTCAGTTAAATATGTATAATTGGAAGTAGCTGACAAGTGGCAGAGCCGGGATTAGAACCCATGACCTCTGACTCCCAAGCCCGTGCTCCTTCCACTGAGCCACTTGAGAAGAAAATACCATGATTATTATTATTATTATTATTATTATTATTATTAACACAGAATTCCCTAGTAAAGGAAGTTTTCCAACTATATCACCTTCCTTAGAACTGCATAGCATTTGGCAACATCATGATATGATCATCATAATACTAACAGTGATAGTATTTATTACATGCTTATCATTTGCCTACCACAAGTGCTAAGTGATGGGTAGATGCAACATAATGATGATGATGATGATGGTTTTTGTTAAGCACTTACTATGTGCCACACACTGTTCTAAGAACTGGGTTAGATACAGGGTCATCAGATTGTCCCACGTGGGGCTCACAGACTTAATCCCCATTTTACAAATGAGGTAATTGAGGCACAGAGAAGTTAAGTGACTTGCCCAAAGTCACACAGCTGATAAGTGGGGGGGCTGGGATTAGAACTCATGACCTCTGACTCCCAAGCCCATGCTCTTTCCACTAAGCCACACTCCTTCCTCATAATCAGATCAGACACAGTCCCTGCCCTACATGTGGCTCATAATCTAATGGAGAGGGAGATCAGGTATTTAATCCCCATTTTAGAGATCAGGAAACTGTGGAAGAGGTAACACTGGAACCCATGACTCTTAATTCCCAATCCCATGCTCTTTCCATTAATAATAATAATTAATAATAATAATTATGGTATTTGTTAAGCTCTCACTTTTTACCATGCACTGTACTAAGCACTGGGTTGGATACAAGCAAATCGAGTTCGACAGAGTCCTTGTCCCATATGGGGCTCAGTCTCAATCCCCATTTTCCAGATAAGGAAATTGAGGCACAGAGAGGTGAAGTGACTTGCCCAAGGTCACACAGCAGACAAGTGATGGAGCTGGGAATGGAACCCATGACCTTCGGACTCCCGGGTCCTTGCTCTTTCCACTATGCCACAGTTTCACTAGGCCATGCTGCCTGCATAAGTACAATTAACTTTTAAAGTACAATGGCAAATGATGTCAACTTTTTAAAGTAAAATGGCAAATGATGTCAACTTATCTCACCAAATTTAGGTTTGTCACAGGAGTTGGTCACCTGTTAGAATTTCTAAAGATAATGATCTTGCTTCCTACTACAAGAAAGACCTATTTTTTTACACAAAGGGAGTACAGCCTTCTGAAAATCCCTACTGTGCACCCAAGGAAATATCTGGTGGCTCGTCTCCCATCCTACTACTAGCATGCAACTGGCTATACACAAATGTACCCTCTGAAACAAGGGGAGCATCACAGCACTTATGCATATATCTGTAAAGTATTTATTTATATTAATATCTATCTACCCCTCTAGACTGCAAGCACCTTGTGGGCAGGGAGTGTGTCTAACAACTCCATCATATTATATTCTCACAAGTGCTTAGTACAGTGCTCTTCATACAGTAAGCAGTAAATAAATAAATATGATTGATTGATTGATCACACGAGTGAATAGGAGTTTTCACAAGCAGAAATTTAGTGGGGTTTTTTGGGGGGGCAGGTTTATTATTGTTTACCACCTCTTTCACAGAGATGGTGATAGAAGGAAAATGTGACAAATAAGGTACTATTGTTTTTACCACTTCTTTTAGTCTGACCATTCAAGTATAGAATTTCAAATGAATGTTACATTCTAGTTGAAAAATATTTCATTTTTAAATGACATTTTTCTGTTCTAAAAAGCATTCTTTTCATGTACTGGAGCTCTTAAATGTAGAAATGTAGAAACTCCAGTGGTTGCCCATCGTCCTCACCATTGGAGCAGCATGGCTAAGTGGCAAGATCCTGGGCTTGGGAGTCAGAGGTCATGGGTTCTAATCCCAAATCCACCACTTGTCAGCTTTGTGACTTTGGGCAAGTCATTTCACTTCTCTGTGCCCCAGTTCCCTCATCTGTAAAATGGGAATGAAGACTGTGAGCCCCACTTGGGACAACCTTGATTACCTTGTATCCCCCCCAGCGCTTACAACAGTGCTTGGCTCATAGCAAGCGCTTAATGAATACCAATATTATTATTATTATTGGCTTTAAAATACTTAATCACTTTGACCCCTCCTGCCTCACCTCTCTAATCTCCTACTACAACCCAGCCTGCACACTTCATTCTTCTAATGCTAACCTTCTTACTGTACCTCGATCTCGTCCATCTCGCCGCCAACCTCTCGCCCAAATCTTACCTCTGGCCTGGAAGACCCTCCCTCCTCATATCAGACAGATAATTGCTCTCCTCCACTTCAAACCTTATTGAAAGCACATCCAAGAAGCCTTCCCTAAGCCCTCCTCTCCTCTTCTCCCACTCCCTTCTGTGCTGCTCTTACTTGCTTCTTCATTCATCCACCCTCCCATCTCCACAACACATATGTTTATATCTATATGTATCTCTATATATCTATAATTTATATATTCATTTATTTATATTAATGTCTCTCTCCCCCTCTAGAGTGTTAACTCGCTGTGTGCAGGAATGTGTCTGCTTGTTATATTCAACTCTCCCAAGTGCTTTGCACACAGTAAGCACTCCATAAATACATGAATGAATGAATAAATGAATCAATAGTAGAACTATCTCCCTTCCCCATTTCTTGTCCAATACTTTTCATTTGTGAAGGTAGTAGCGGTTAAGTCAAAATAGAGCCTTTTTAATGGGCATACACATAGTCACAAAGAAGACCCTGTAAGTCCAAGTATACCCTTTAAATGCCATAGTCAGCATGAAAGAATTGAGATTCTTGTACAGAACTGGAATTAGGTGGAAAGTACTTGAGAGCCAGGTAATTGTGCTTCCCTCAGTAACCAATTCCACTCATTACACTATAAAATTTCAGTGCAGGTAATTGCATCTCATTTCCAGGCAGAGCAAAGTACTAGGAACTCCTATTAATTAATCTCCTGCTGTCTGTAGAAAAAAATATGTCCAGTAAAACACTCACACAGACTCTTTTTTCTACAACAAGAATTCTCTAGATGTAGCTAGCCTCATGTTCCTCTCCATAATGAAATGACTGACTTCCTGTTTTTTTTTAAAAAAAGGCAAAATGGGTTTTGCATTAAAGAAACATTGGAGAAGACAAACGCATTTTTTGATGAAACAATCCCATCTAATTGGAATTTTGAGCCTACCACAGCATGGCTTAGTGGAAAGAGCACAGGCTTGGGAGTCAGAGGTCATGGGTTCTAATCCCGGCTCCACCACTTGTCAGCTGTGTGACTTTGGGCAAGTCACTTAACTTCTCTGTGCCTCAGTTACCTCATCTGTAAAATGGGGGTTAAGTCTGTGAGCCCCACGTGGGGACAACCTGATTACATTGTATCTACCCCAGTGCTTAAAACAGTGGTTGACACATAGTAAGCGCTTAACAAATACCATTATTATTATTATTTCTTTAGTTGAAATAATATCTAATTTAATAGTTATTAAATAACGAAAAGAAGCCCAAGAGAAAATTCGGCCCTGAGCTTACATTAGGATTTACTCCAAAGTTTTTGAAATTACACGGAAAAATATGGGTTTTTAGCAGGTTCAATTTGAGGGTCTGGAGAAGCCTTAGAGCAAGTCCAATCAATCAATCAATCATATTTATTGAGCACTTACTGTGTGCAGAGCACTGTACTAAGAGCTTGGGAAGTACAAGTTGGCAACACATAGAGACAGTCCCTACCCAACAGTGGGCTCACAGTTTAGAAGGGGGAGACGGAGAACAAAACCAAATATACTAACAAAATAAAATAAATAGAATAGATATGTACAAGTAAAATAAATAAATAGAGTAAAACTAGGTACAAACATATATACATATATACAGGTGCTGTGGGGAAGGGAAGGAGGTAAGATGAGGGGGATGGAGAGGGGGACGAGGGGGAGAGGAAGGAAGGGGCTCAGTCTGGGAAGGCCTCCTGGAGGAGGTGAACTCTCAGCAGGGCCTTGAAGGGAGGAAGAGAGCTAGCTTGGCGGATGGGCAGAGGGAGGGCATTCCAGGCCCAGGGGATGCTGTGGGCCGGGGGTCAATGGTGGGACAGGCGAAAACGAGGCACGGTGAGTAGATTAGCGGCAGAGGAGCGGAGGGTGCAGGGTGGGCTGTAGAAGGAGAGAAGGGAGGTGAGGTAGGAGGGGGCGAGGTGATGGAGAGCCTTGAAGCCAAGGTTGAGGAGTTTCTGCCTGATGCGCAGATTGATTGGTAGCCACTGGAGATTTTTGAGGAGGGGAGTAACATGCCCAGAGCGTTTCTGGACAAAGACAATCTGGGCAGCAGCATGAAGTATGGATTGAAGTGGGGAGAGACATGAGGATGGGAGATCAGAGAGAAGGCTGATACAGTAGTCCAGACGGGATAGAATGAGAGCTTGAACAAGCAGGGTAGTGGTTTGGATGGAGAGGAAAGGGTGGATCTTGGCAATGTTGCGGAGCTGAGACCTGCAGGTTTTGGTGACGGCTTGGATCTAGTTTCCTCCTTCAACCTCTCTGGAGCACACCCATATCCCAATCTCCATGATTATCTTCCTTTGTTGCCACTGGGTGAGAACTATGGATTACTGGAAGAAAGAGTGGAATGGTGATTTGTCCATGAATGACCTCCTTCCCCCATTTGGTCAGTGGACAAACCAGTTGACCCTTATGGATAAAGATAGGCCAGTTTCTTAAGAATGATGGGTAGGATAATCTTTGCTTTGATTTTTGGCATTCAATTCCATGACACCTCCTTTTCTCTCCATTTATTCCTGTAATTAGTTCAAACTCATGCATGTTGAGTGTATGTGCACCTGCCTTGCATGCTTTCTGCTATATTGTGAATGTATTTAGGTCTCAGTAGTGCACTACTCCACCCAATAAACATTTGCTGACTGACTGACTTTTGTATTTTAAGAAGCATTATGTAGATTGGAAAAATATATGCAATCTTGAAAATTGAGTTTGACTCTTCCCTCTCCAACAAAGAGTTAGGTTCCTGGGCAGAAGAGAAACAGAGTGACCTAGTGGATAGAGCACAGGCCTGAGAGTCAGAAGTATCTAGGTTCTAATCTCAGCTCTGCCATTTGCCTGATGTGTGTCCATGGGCACATCACTTAACTTCTCTGTCCCTCAGTTATCTCATTTATAAAATGTGGATTAAGACTGTGAGCCCCATGTATATTAGTATATATTATTAATAGTACATATATTAGTAGTCTTGTGTATATTTGTACATATTTATTATTCTATTTATTTTATTAATAATGTATATAACTATTAATAATTCAGTTTATCTATTTTGATACTATTGATGCCTGTCTACTTGTTTTGTTTTGTTACCTGTCTCCCCCTTCTAGACTGTGAGCCCACTGTTGGGTAGGGACCGTCTCTATATGTTGCCAACTTGTACTTCCCAAGCTCTTAGTCCAGTGCTCTGCACACAGTAAGCGCTCAATAAATACGATTGATTGATTGATTGATTGTCTCTACCTGTTGCCGAATTGTACTTTCCAAGCACTTAGTACAGTGCTCTGCACACAGTAAGCGCTCAATAAATACGATTGAATGAATGAATGAGTGTGGTACATGGACTGTGTACAACCAGATTAATTTATATCTATCCCAGTGCTTAGTACAGCACCTGAGTACTAAGCGCTTAACAAATACCATAGAAAAAAAAGATCCCTAGGGAGCTCAGCCCTAAGTGGGGAAGGCCAGGGAGACCTAGACTGTAAACTCGTTGCGGGCAGGGAATGTGTCCGCTTATTGTATTGTTCTCTCCCAAATGCTTAGAACAGTGCTCTGCACACAGTAAGTGCTCAATAAATATGATTGACAATGACTCGATTAAACGTATTCTCTCTAGGACCACTTGCAAGCCTCTTGGTTTTTTTTTTCTTGGTTCCTCTGCAACCTATCTGGTTCCTTGATTACTCGAGGCTTTTTTTCTCTCTTTTTGCTTCTCTGAAGCTGCTCCATTGGTAGAGGCCAGCAACAGTCTGTTTATTCCCCTTTAATCCTGCAATCCTGGGAAATTAATTGAGAGGAGATTGGAAGGAGAGCCTGTCTCCATTCTGTACCACAAAGGAGGGAAGTAATCACTAGATTGTAAACTTCTTGAAAGCAACTCTATTGTATCATATAGGAGACTCTCAAGTACTTAGTAGAGTGCTTTAAATGCTCAGTAAATCAATCAGTCCATCAATCAATGGTATTTATTGAGTGTTTACTGTGGGCAGAGAACTGCATTAAATGCTTGGGAGAGTACAATCAATTTATCAATGGTATTTATTGAGTACTTACTTTGTGCCAAGCACTATAATTACTAAGCACTTTGGGGAGTACAATACAGCAGAATTAGCAGACACATTCCCTGCCCAAACAAGCTTATGATTTAGAGATAGATATTAATATAAATGAATGAATTATGGATACATACATAAGTGCTATGGTGCTGAGGGAGGATATGTACTAATAGAGTTGGTAGACATATTCCCTGCCCACAAGTAGCTTACAGTCTAGAAGGGGAGACAGTAATATAAATGAATAAATTACGGATGTGTATATAAGTGCTGTGGGGCTGAGGGTGAGGTGAATATCAAGTGCCCAAAGGGTACTGATCCAAATGTATAAATGAAACAGAACGGAGATGTAAAAGATGGCTTAATTAGAGAAGGCCTCTTGGAGGAGATGTGACTTTAATAAGGTTTCCATAATTATTATTATTATTATTATTATTATGGTAGTTGTTAAAGGTTTACTATGTGCCAAGCACTGTTTTAAATGCTGAGGTAGATACAAGTTAATGATGATGATGATGATGGCATTTATTAAGCGCTTACTATGTGCAAAATACTGTTCTAAGCGCTGGGGAGGTTACAAGGTGATCAGGTTGTCCCACGGGGGGCTCACAGTCTTAATCCCCATTTTACAGATGAGGTAACTGAGGCACAGAGAAGTTAAGTGACTTGCCCAAAGTCACACAGCTGACAATTGGTGGAGCAGGGATTTGAACTCCAAAGTCTGTGCTCTTTCCATTGAGTTGGACACAGTCCCTGTCCCACATGGGGCTCACACTCTTATTCCCTATATTACAGGTGAGGTAACTGAGTCCCAGAGAAGTTAAGTGACTTGCCATAATAATAATAGTAATAATGATGGTATTTATTAAGCGCTTACTATGTGCCAAGCACTGTTCTAAGCACTGGGGTAGATACAAGATAATCAGGTTGTCATCATCATCATCATCAATTGTATTTATTGAGCGCTTACTATGTGCAGAGCACTGTACTATGCGCTTGGGAAGTACAAATTGGCAACATATAGAGACAGTCCCTACCCAACAGTGGGCTCACAGTCTAAAAGGGGGAGGTTGTCCCATGTGGGGCTCACAGTCTTAATCCCCATTTTACAGATGAGGTGATTGAAGCCTGGAGAAGTTAAGTGGCTTGCTCAAGGTCACACAGCAAACATGTGGCAGAGCTGGGATTAGAACCCATGTCCTCTGACTTCCAGTTCCATGCTTTTTCCACTAGACCACAATTGGGTACTTTGAATCCCAGCACTACAGATGAGAAAACTTGTGAACTGCAAGTGGACAGGGACCCGATTTGCTTGCATCCACTCAAGTGCTTAGTGTAGTGCCTGGCACACAGTAAGCACTTAACAAATACCTCATTATTATTTTTAAGTGATTTGTCCCAAATTACAAAGCAGGCAAGTGGTGGAACCAGAATTTGGACCCAGTCCTCTGACTCCCAGGGCCATGCTCTTACGCTAGACCACACGGCTACAATTTTGTCTAGTATCTCAAATCATGTCAGCCCCATAGCCACCCTTAGCATTTATGTAAATTCACCCACCTATCCTGGACCCTTATCTAGTGTGGCCTAGTGGTTAAAGCATGGGTCTGGAGTCAGAAGATCTGGGTTCTAATCCCAGTTCTGCCATTTGTCTGTTTTGTGACCTTGAGCAAGTCATTTAACTTCTCTGAGCCTCAGTTACCTCACCTGTAAGATGGGGAGTAAGACTGTGAGCCCCATGTGAGATTCATTCAATCATATTTATTAAGTGCTTACTGTGTGCAGAGCACTGTACTAAACACTTGGGAAAGTATCTACTACAAACAATAAGCAGATACATTCCCTGCCCACAACGAGCTGTGGATTGTGTCCAACCTGATTAGCTTGTGTCTACTCCAGTGCTTAGTACAGTGCCTGGCACATAATAAGTGCTTCACAAACACCATAAAAAAATTCAAGTACCTATTCAGCTGTCTCATATTCATGTTATTTACTATATCTCACCCTGACCCATTTCTAACATCTGTTAGATATTAGATGTCGTGAGCCTCATGTCGGATCTGATTATCTTGTATCTACCCCAGTGCTTAGTACAATGCTTGGCACATAGTGATTAACAAATCCTATCTTTATAACTGTTATCATTATTATCTGTTTTTCATCCTATTTATAAATAAGTGTGTCAACTTACAATTTGGTTTGAAGCTAGATGGTCATGGATGCTACTTTCTGACAATCTCATAAAGGATATTCTGTGATTCTGATTTATTTTCCACATCCTTATCTATCAAATTCCTTAGGAACTCCCCTCAGCCTTTCCCCTCACAGCACTTATTTACATGTCTTTAAACTTGGTTGCTTCTGCTATCTGTAATGTATTTTAGTTTTTGTCGCCCTCACTCCTTGAAACCAAGGAGCGTGTCTATTAACTCCGATGTATTCTACCAAGCACTTAGTACAGTCCTTTACATAGGGTAAGCACTCAATAAATGTTATTGGCACACTGATGGGATAGAGGGCAAAAGAGAATTCTGCATTAACATCAGTTCCTCATTGCTAGGGAAGGTCTTTGGTTTTGAAAACAATGTCCTGCACACTGTGATTGCTCAATAAATAGGACCATTAGATTGTGTAGATTTTTGTTGGTGCTGGCTGGTTCAGCGTGGCTCAAGGAAACAGCCCAGGCTTTGGAGTCAGAGGTCATGGGTTGAAATCCCAGCCCTGCCAATTGTCAGCTGTGTGACTTTGGGCAAGTCTAGACTGTGAGCCCGTTGTTGGGTAGGGACCATCTCTATATGTTGCCAACTTATACTTCCTAAGCACTTAGTACAGTGCTCTGCACATAGTAAGTGCTCAATAAATACGATTGAATGAATGAATGAAAAGTCACTTAACTTCTCTGTGCCTCAATTACCTCATCTGTAAAATGGGGATTAAGACTGTGAGCCCCCTGTGGGACAATCTAATTGCCTTGTAGCCTCCCCATTGTTTAGAACAGTGCTCTGCACATATTAAGTGCTAAATAAATGCCATCATTATTATGATTATTATTATTTTTTTTTCTTTGATCAACAGTACTGGGATGACTTGGAAAAACAACTCACAATCACCTTCTTGTCTTCTGGCTTGCGTGTCTCTATAGCGTTGTAGTACCTGTTGAATGACTGTTTCTCGGACTTAGAATGATGTCAGTATACTGTCATAAGGGATTTCAGAAGACTGAAAAGCATTTCTGGGCCTAGTGTCAAGGTCTCTGTCAATTTATTAACCTAATGATAAGTATTACAAACAAATATTAACAGAACTGTAGCCTTCTCTGAAAGACAGATAGTATTTTATCACCTATGATTGATTTCCATATTTCCATTCCCTTTTAAATACAATTTGGATTTGTAAAGAGCTGCCAATTAATATGAGTGTGGAAATCTTCATATCCCTACAAAGGGTTGTAGGAGCTTAGTGTACAAGTTAGCCAGTTTTGCATTACATTTGTTTACCGTTTAAATAGTCCATATAATTCTAATCATATCATCAATAGTTATAGCGAAAGCAAGGGTTTATTACAAAAATAATTAACTGAGGTAATTGAAAAGTCCTAGCAGTTATGAGATGCTAAACTGTGCAGAACTAAGCATTTTGTGATCTTCAATAAAATTGCTTTGCCCATTTAGAAATTCAAAGACAAAATAGTAGCTTATATACATGCTGTGATTCACAAAGCACTCTTGTAATTATGGCTGAAAGTTCAATAATTCTAAATATATATTACCTCATAAGCAATCCTGAAGTCCTAACAGCCTTTCTACATAGTGCCGATTACTTGGAGAAGTTCTAAACCCTGAATAATTTCAAAAAAAAGCTCTATGTTACTGTATTTTTCACTGTGATTGGTGACATTTTCATTACTGATTCACAATACATACTAAGCTACAAAGTATAAAGAACTCATTTTTCATAGTGACACATTATATTACCAGTTAGGTGGACTGAAGTAATTGACATATTTTTGAGGCTTAGGTGAAGAAATACAATTTACTGATGTCACAGAGGAGGTGAGAGTTGAGGAGAAGTTTGAATGACTGTGCAGAGAGAGAGCTTGATAAACTTCATTCATTCATTCATTCAATTGTATTTATTGAGCGCTTACTGTGTGCAGAGTACTGTACTAAGCGCTTGGGAAGTACAAGTTGGCAACATATAGGGACAGTCCTTACCCAACAGTGGGCTCACAGTCTAGAAGGGGTCAGGATGAATGTTCTAGAGCCCGTTGTTGGGTAGGGTTTATCTCTGTTGCTGAATTGTACTTTCCAAGCACTTAGGACAGTGCCCTGCACACATTAAGCACTCAATAAATACGATTGAATGAATAGACAGAGAATGAATAAATGGGTAAATGGGTACTTCATGATCTATCGTGGGAGGTAGCATGACCTAGTAGAAAGGGCATGGGTCTGAGAGCAAGAGGCCCTGAATAAAGTCCCAAATCTGCTTAGTCCTGATATGTGATCTTGGGCAAGTCACTTAACCTCTCTGGTCCTCAGTTTCAGTGGTCTAGTGGAAAGAGCATAAACCTGGGAGTCAGAGGACCTGGGTTCCAATCCCAGCTCTTCCACCTGTCTGCTGTTGCTTGGGCAAACTCACTGAGCAAGTGTGGTGAGGTGAACCTGGGCTCCCACCATCTCAAGGTCAAAACTTTATCCGTGACTCTCTGAGCTAGCGAGGCAGACTTGGAAGCATGGGTGGGGTGCCAAAATTAAAATTGTTTAGACATCCCCGCAGCACAGCCTACAACCAAGACCACTAGACTTCCCAGGCCAGGAAAGCGGAAGTAGTTGTCCTTCATCCCCGAGCTGACCACATAAGGTATGGAGGAAGAAGGGACAAGCGGAGTTTGGACAAGCCAAAGCTGGAAGTTGGAACAGCTGGGGAGCACAGGTAATAAATAATTGCTGCCTCCGGCTTTCTGGGCAGTGGATGGACCAGGACTTGACTCCATTGGCTTATTACCTCTGCCCAGAGCATGAGACGCCCTCTCTGTCTCTGGAACCAGCTCACTAAATGAGGGACCGTGGGACAGCTAAGGGTCTCCCTGATCGTTCGTGGGTAGGAGCTAAATGCTTTGCCATGTGTGAGTAACACACAAGTGGATTCCTCCCGATTGGGAAGATTTCACGGGTGGGAGTTGGATCCTTCACCATGTGCAAGTAGCATGTAAGTGAACTCCTCCCAAGTGGGAAGCATTTGTAGGAGGGCAATTGTGTCGCTTTAGTGTTGTCTTGTACTCTCCCCAGTGCTTAGTACAGTGCTTTGCACACAGTAAATATGATTGACTGACTGATCCAGGTGATTCGCCAAGTGCGATTAACACATAAGTGAACTACTCCCTAAAGGGAAGCTCAATTTTCCACATCCAAAAAAATAATTATATTCCTCCTGAAAGGGAAGTTCAATTCACTGCATCCAAAATAATTTAATAATTATATTCCTCCCTAAAGGAAAGTTCAATTCACTGCATAGAATAAATTTTATGTGGCTCAGCCTTTTACACCAATCTCTCTCTCTCTCACTGTGCTGATCCTAGAATCAATCCTCCTCCTCCCCATCCCCCCTGCCCTACCTCCTTCCCCTCCCCACAGCACCTGTATATATGTATGTACAGATTTATTACTCTATTTTACTTCTACACATTTACTATTCTGTTTATTTTGTTAATGATGTGCATTTAGCTTAACTTCTATTTATTCTGACGACTTGACACCTGTCCACACGTTTTGTTTTGTTGTCTGTCTCCCCCTTCTAGACTATGAGTCCGTTGTTGGGTAGGGACCATCTCTATATGTCGCCAACTTGTACTTCCCAAGTGCCTAGTATAGTGCTCTGCACACAGTAAGTGCTCAGTAAATACGATTGAATGAATCCCTGTGCAGTGGGTGACAGCAAGTTGCTTAACTTCTCTGTAATTTATTTACAGAAATGTCTATATCCCCTTCTAAACTTTAAGCTTGTTTGTGGGCAGGAATGTATCTCTTATATTGTACTCTCCCAATCACTTAGTACAGTGCTCTGCACAGAGTCTTGTCTTGTCTTATGCCGTCGAGTAGTTTCTGACCCATAGTGACACCACAGTCACACCTCTCCCAGAACGCCCTGCTCTCCATCTGCAGTCATTCTGGTAGTGTATCCACAGAGTTTTCTTGGTAAATATATAGAAGTGGTTTTCTATTGCCGCCTTTTGGGCAGTCAACTCGAGTCTTCACCCTCGACTCTCTCCCATGCCTCTGCTGCCCAGCATGGGTGAGTTTTGACTTGTAGCAGATTGCCTTCCACTCACTAGCCACTGCCCAAGCTAGGAATGGAAAGGTTAAGCCTCTGCTTGATTCTCCCTCCTGTAGCCGTGACTGGTAGAGTACTGGAAACTCTCCAGGTGCCAAGCTGGGAGGGGGCTGCACACAGTAAGTGCTCAATGCATACTATTGATTGTGCCTCAGTTTCTTCATATTTAAAATGGGGATTAAATCCTACTCCCTCCTATTTAGGCTGTGAGCCCCAAGTGGGACAAGGACTGTGTCCAAACTGATTATCTTGTGTCTACCCCAGTGCTTAGTACAGTCCTTGATACATAGTAAGTGCTTTACAAATATCACAAACGGTAAGCTTGTTTTGGACAGGGAATGTGTCTACAAACTCTATTGTATGTATTCTCCCAAGCACTTAGTACAGTGTTCTGCACACAATAAGCTCTCAATAAATAGCACTGACAATGATGTTAAGCGCTTTTAATGAATGCTTAGGTAGCATATTGAAAGTTATACCAGAAACAATTTCAAATCCTATGATGTATTAACTTAGATATACTGTCTTCCCTATTCCATTGAAAGTTCCTCAAACATAAACTCCAGTAATAAACACTTTAGTTGTTATAACAAAATGTAAACTGAAGCACAGAGCTGGAATTTATTGCTATAGATTTGAAGCCTTGGTTGTGAATTCTAATTTTGGCTATGCCAATAACAAATCATGTAACAAAAAGGAAGAGGCACAATTAATGTTAAATGTAGAAAAATGTGATAGCTTTCCTAATGTTGTTATGATACAACTAAAATTACCATTTCTACCTGCTTCGTTATTCTAAACTTGGTTGGCTGGATTATTGTAAGGAATAACATTGTGAGAACTGAGCAAAATCTTATAATTCATTAACGCTAACTTCTTCAGGTTCACAGTAATCTCTGCCCTGAATTGGATTTGCTTCTCCCTTAAATGATGATGATGATGATGTTGATAATGATAATATTTGTTAAGCACTTACTATGTGTCAAGCACTGACCTAAGCACTGGAGTAGACATGATAATCTGAGATCTGTAAATTTCATGAGCATGATTCTACTGATTACTTTTTTTAGTCATAGTAGCACCATTATGAACCGCCTACTTAATAGAAACTGTTTTAAGCACTCACATAGGAGAGAATTAGAGACAGTCCCTGGCTCTCCAGGGACTCACAATCTAAGAATGGCAGGCAGGGGCAGGTGGTAGGGAGACCTCTGGTTAGGGTAATGGGAGTGTTGCAGGAGTTCCCAGAGGTTTGGCTTGATGTTGAGGGGAACCCAACCGCACCATGTGACAGGGGATTTTCCATCCTCTTCATCCCATCCTGAAGGTTATGCTCCCAGGTCAAACTGGATTAAAGCAGGAATGGAGAAGTGATGCCAGAAGTCATCTCTGCTTTTGTACAAACCTGCCTAAAGGGCTCAAAGTAGAGGGAACTAGCTGGAAGAAAAATTATTTCATCCAAAAGGCGCTACCAACGTCAGCACCCTTCTTAACCCTGAGCCAAGTCCTGCCTCATGCTACAAAATCTAGTTGACCCTGATTGGGATTTCAACCCAATTCAACACAGGCTTTCAACCTTTTTCAGTTAAAGCAGTTGAACTCCTAATCAAGCCCATCTCTGCACAATTTACATTGAAAGTCAATGAGGTTATGTTTAATTAAATCTGATTTAATTGAGAATCCATGCCCTTTAGCCTTGGGGTAAAGGTAGACAAGGCTATCGTAGAATTTGACTAGCATATCAATGAACAAGGAAATGAAACACAGCAATCTATGTGAGAATATAAACTCTGGAACAGAATGAAATAGAAATGGATCCTAGCCCCAATTCCAGGGAACTGTAGTATTTACCATTCATTCATTCTTTCAATTGTATTTATTGAGCACTTACTGTGTGCAGAGCATTGTACTAAGTGCTTGGGAAGTACAAGTTGGCAACATATAGAGACAGTCCCTACCCAACAACGGGCTCACAGTCTAGAACGGGGAGACAGACAACAAAACAAAACATGTGGTCAGGTGTCAAATCATCAGAATAAATAGACGTAAAGCTAAATGCTCATCATTGACAAAATAAATAGAATAGTAAATATGTACAAGTAGAATAAATAGAGAAAAAATCTGTACAAACATATATACAGGTGCTGTGGGGAGGGGAAGGAGGTAGGGTGGGGGAATGGGGAGGAGGAGAGGAAAAAGGGGGCTCAATCTGGGAAGGCCTCCTGGAGGAGGAGAGCTCTCAGTAGGGCTTTGAAGGGAGGAAGAGAGCTAGCTTGGCAGATGTGCGGAGGGAAGTCATTCCAGGCCAGGGGGGGACTTGGTCTGGGGGTCGACGGTGGGACAGGCGAGAATGAGGCACAGTGAGGAGGTTAGCGGCAGAGGAGCAGAGGGTGTGGGCTGGGCTGGAGAAGGAGAGAAGGGAGGTGACCATTGGCTTTAAAGAACTCCATCACCTTGCCTCCTCCACCTCACCTTGCTTCTCTCCTTCTACAATCCAGCCTGGACACTTTGCTTTTCTAGTGCTAACCTTCTCACTGGGCTCCATCTCTACTGTCTAGCTGCTGACCCGTTGCCCACATCCTGCCTCTGGCCTGGAACTGGGCTTTCCGCCCTTTCCTCTCCATCCAAACCGCTACCCTGCTCGTTCAAGTCTCATCCTATCCTGTCTGGATAACTGCATCAGCCTCCTCTCTGATCTCCCATCCTCCTGTCTCTCCCCACTTCAATCCATACTTCATGCTGCTGCCGGGATTGTCTTTGTCCAGAAATGCTGTGGGCATGTTACTCCCTTCCTCAAAAATCTCCAGTGGCTACCAATCAACCTACGCATCAGGCAAAAACTCCTCACCCTCGGCTTCAAGGCTCTCCATCACCTCGCCCCCCCACCTCACCTCCCTTCAGTCCTTCTACAGCCCAGCCCGCACCCTCCGCTCCTCTACTGCTAATCTCCTCACCGTGCCTCCTTCTCACCTGTCCCACCGTCGACCCCCGGCCCACGTCCTCTCCCTGGCCTGGAATGCCCTCCCTTCACACATCCGCCAAGCTAGCTCTCTTCCTCCCTTCAAGGCCCTACTGAGAGCTCACCTCCTCCAGGAGGCCTTCCCAGACTGAGCCCTCTCCTTCCTCTCCCCCTCCTCTGCCTTCCCATCCTCCCCCCCCCCGCCTTACCTCCTTCCCCTCCCCACGGCACCTGTATATATGTATATATGTTTGTACATATTAATTACAGCATGGCTCAGTGGAAAGAGCACGGGCTTTGGAGTCGGAGGTCAGGGGTTCAAATCCCGGCTCTGCCACTTGTTATCTGTTTGACTTTGGGCAAGTCACTTAACTTCTCTGTGCCTCAGTTCCCTCATCTTTAAAATGGGGAGTAAGACTATGAGCCCCCCGTGGGACAACCTGATCACCTTGTAACCTCCCCAGCCCTTAGAACAGTGCTTTGCACATAGTAAGTGCTTAATAAATGCCATCATTATTATTCATTTATTTTATTTGTACATATTTGTTCTATTTATGTTATTTTGTTAATATGTTTTGTTTTGTTTTCTTTCTCCCCCTTCTAGACTGTGAGCCCACTGTTGGGTAGGGACCGTCTCTATATGTTGCCAACTTGTACTTCCCAAGCACTTAGTACAGTGCTCTGCACACAGTAAGCGCTCAATAAATACAGTTGAATGAATGAATGAATGAATGAACACCCTCCCTCCTCAAATCCAACAGACAAATACTCTCTCCTCCTACAAAGCCTTATTGAAGAGGCCTTCCCAAACTAAGCCCCATTTTTCCTCATGTCCCTTCTGCATCACGCTGACTCACTCCCTTTGTTCTTCCCAGCTCCCAGCCCCATAACACTCATGTACATATCTGTAATTTCATTTATTTCTATTGATGTCTGTCTTCCCTCCTTTAGACTGTAAACTCATTGTGGGGAGGGAATGTGACTGTTTACTGTTGTATTGTACTCTCCCAATCACTTAGTTTAGTGCTCTGCCGTCAATAAATGTGATTGAATGAATGAGTGAATATGGTGGAAATTGTGTTGGTCCAATTTGGGGTGAGAGAGAGTTCCAAGTTGGGTGAATAGTGTGAGTGAGAGGACCAAAGAGTGGGAGTCAAAGGTGAAGTGGAATTGGAAGGTTAGCTTGGCTGAAATGAAGACAGCAGGTTAGAGAATAATGGGTAAAGAGAACTGTTAAAATGAGATGATTTGTTGGAGAACCTTGAGGCTGATTGGTGAGGAGTTTCTGTTGCTGTGGAGGGACAAGTGCATTTGGCAGCTACAAAGCTAAGCCCCTTAGAATTTTTCTAAGCTCAAAGCTATCAGTGTATATTTGCAAACATTATCTGTTTTAGGTAGGCTAATGTTAAATGTATCTATTGTAAAGCAAATTTTATCTCAAACTCAAATATTTTCATACAGAAAATTCATGTGTCAAATTAACTTTCCGCAAAAAGTTACCCCCTATATTGAAGATACTTAGTCCATTTCTATACTTGCAAATTGTTCAAATCATTTAGGACAATACAGCACCTTAATCTCAATCATATATTATTAGTTATATCTGGCTTAATTGATGTCTCTTCAACAAAGAGCCCTAGTCTTCTTTCATTTAGCAGATCTGAAGGTGAGTATGGGCCAAAAGACAGAAATCGTCAGTACATTCACAACTTTATTTTTTCACACCAAGTGCCCCCTGAGAAAATGAGTTGTATTATCTTGGGAAGACTACAGTAGTTGCATGAATAATCAATCAGAGTTGTAGGATATTAGCCTCATATTTCAGTGACTTGGAGGCAACACGGCCTCAGGGAAAAAGCATAGGCCTGAGACTCACAAGACCCAGGTTCAAACTCCAGTTTTGCACTGGCCTGTGGTGTGACCTTGGACAAGTCAATTAACCTCTCTGGAACTCAGTTCTGCAATCTGTAAAGTGAGCCTGGTGTGGGACAGGGAATATGTTTGATTTCATAAATCTGTAGTTACCCTAGTATTTAGCTCATAGTAAGCACTTAGTAAATGCCATAATTATTAGTATGATCTTTGTTATACTAAGTTCACAATGTTAAAATCGATTATTTTCTTCACATTTTGAGTCAGAAAACACAGCTATGCTTTATAGTTAATAAATAAAAAGTGGATCATGCTATACTTGAATTTTATCGAACACATCTGCCTAAACTGAATGTTATTTAATGAAAAATTCATATATTCCTGATCAGAAGCATAAATGGTCTTCCCATTAATGACATCCTTACCACCACAGAAATAACACAGTTTACTTTGCCAGCTTCCTTTTCTTCCTGTCCTGTCAGGTAAAATAGCAGTCACATATGAAATCTTTGCAAACTAGAAATGTCAGCTTAATGGAAATGAATGTGAGCAACAATCATCTCTCCCAGCTCTATATTATTCATGATAAGTGTGTGTTTCAGGCTGACACTGTCAGATTTTCTTATTAATAATTTAAGTAACAGCTAAGCCTGTCTGGGGTGTGTTATTTTATCATTTTTCAAATCACAAAAATTGGAATAATCCCTCATTACATCAACGATCTTCTCATCAGATGAATCCAGGGAACTATTCATTTGTAGGTAATCGTGGCAGCAGAGCAGAACTTCTATTAACTTGTTTTTCTATTAATTTTTAAGCAAATAACCTGACCTCCACAGCCTAACATGTAACCCTTATGACTCTCTTTCACTTATCACCCACAATATACAGTCTTTTCTTGTTTATAATGTTAATGTGTTTATTTCTGCTATCACTAATGGTATTAAGTGTTTATATGGACGAAGACCTAGACGAAGCACTTGGGTGGTATATGAAAGTCAAATTAAGATACTGCCCCTAAGCCCCAAGTTGCTCAAAATCTAAGCGGAGGAGGGAAGACACAAGAAACAGTAGGACTATAATCAAATCAAGAAATAAAAAAGAATAAAATTAAGTAATCAAAATTATTTAGACTGTAAGATCCTTGTGGGCAGGGAATTTTTCTACCATTTCTTTTGTCTTGTACTCCCCTAACTGCTCAGTACAGTGTTCTGCATGGAGTAAGGACTCAGCAAATACCATTGATTGCTTTTTTTTAAATGGTATGCTTAGTACAGTGTTCTGCATGGAGTAAGCACTCAGCAAATACCATTGATTGTTTTTTTTTAAATGGTATTTGTTAAGCTTTTACTATGTGCCAGAAACTGTACTAAGCACTGGGGTAGATACAAGATAATCAGATTGGACACAGTCCCTGTCCCATATAGGGCTCACAGTCTTAATCCACATTTTTCGGATGAGGTAACAGGCACAGAGAAGTTAATTGACTTGCCCAAGGTCACACAGCAGACAGATGGTGAGGGTGGGGCTAAAATGCGGGTCCTCTGACTCCCAGTTCTGTGCTCTTTCCACTAAGACACACTCCTTCTGGCCACATTGGTTGATTGCTGTAAATTAAATATTTAATAATAATAACAATAATGGTGGTATTTGTGAAGCACTTACTATGTACTAATAAGAGCTGGAGTGGATACAAGCAAATTGGGTTGGACACAATCCCTGTCCCACATGGGGCACACAGTCTTAATCCCCATTTTACATGTAAGGAAACTGGGGCAGAGAAAATTGAAGTGACTTGTCCAAGGTTACACAGCAGACTAATGATGGAGCCAGAATTAGAACCCAGGTCCTTCTGACTCGCAGGCCTTTGTATTATCCACTAGGCCACACTCCTTTTCCCTTCCCATCAGTGGGCAGCCTACATCTCACTGAGCATCCAAAAGCCTATGCTATCAAGATAGTAAACACAGCAGCGTGGCTCAGTGGAAAGAGCATGGGCTTTGGAGTCAGAGGTCATGGGTTCAAATCCCAGCTCCTCCAATTGTCAGCTGTGTGACTTTGGGCAAGTCACTCAACTTATCTGGGCCTCAGTTACCTCATCTGTAAAATGGAGATTAAGACTGTGAGCTCTCCATGGGAGAAACTGATCACCTTGTAACCTCCCCAGTGTTTAGAACAGTGCTTTGCAAATAGTAAGCACTTAATAAATGCCATTACTATTATTATTATTATTACAATGATGGTAGTGGCAATTATGATGTGCTGGGCTACAATGAGATAGTCAAATTGGATATAATTCCCGCCTCACCCAGAGCTCACAGCCTGAGGGAGAGAGAAAATCATCATATCCTCATTTTACAGATGAGAAAACTGAAGCAATGAGAGGTTAAATAGCTTGTCCAAGGTCACACAGCAAAGAAGTGAAGGACCCAGGACTAGAACCCAAGGCCTCATGGCTTCCTGTGCTCTGTCCACTGAGCCACGCTAACTCCTATCAGTAGTGAAGTGTCCAGCGAAAAAACTATCTAGGGCATCTAGTACAGTGGACAGACCCAGCAGGACTCCTCAGTCAACCAATCAATGGCATTTATTGAGAGCTTGCAATGCACAGGGCACTCTACTAAGTGTTAGTGGCCAACACTGGGAGGCCTTCCCAGACTGAGCCCCCTCCTTCCTCTCCCCCTCCTCTCCCTCTCTATCCCCCCGCCTTACCTCCTTCCCTTCCCCACAGCACCTGTATATATGTATATATGTTTGTACGTATTTATTACTCTATTTATTTATTTTACTTGTACATATCTATTCTATTTATTTTATTTTGTTAATATGTTTTGTTTTGTTCTCTGTCTCCCCCTTCTAGACTGTGAGGCCCACTGTTGGGTAGGGACCGTCTCTATATGTTGCCAACTTGTACTTCCCAAGCTCTTAGTACAGTGCTCTGCACACAGTAAGCGCTCAATAAATACGATTGATTGATTGATTGATTGATGTGGTGGATATTGCAATGGCTTTCACGGCACCCACTCTGTGCACCACCCGCTGGTCAAAAGCAGTACTGCACAGTATCAGCACTTTGCTCTTGTCACTTGGCTAAAAATGGGCTTTGCACATTAAAGTTTTGCATGCACTTTGGATGTAATAATAATAATTGTGGTTTTTGTTAAGTGCTTACTATGTGCCGGGCACTGTGCTAAGGTCTGGTGTGGATACAAGCAAATTGGGTTGGACTGTGTCCATCTCACAAGCCCATAAACTTGGCATTATCCTTGACTCCGCTCTCTCATTCAACACACACATCCAGTCTGTCACCAATTCCTGTCGGTCTGACCTTCACAACATCGCCAAGATCCGCCCTTTCCTCTCCATCCAAACCTCTACCACGTTAGTACAATCACTGACCTTATCCCACCTAGATTACTGCATCAGCCTCCTCTCTGCCCTCCCAACCTCCTGCCTCTCCCCACTCCAGTCCATACTTCACTCTGCTGCCTTGATTATCTTTCTACAGAAACATTCAGGGCATTTAACCCCCCTCCTCAAGAATTCCCAGTAGCTGCCTATCCATCTCAGTATCAAACAAAAACTCCTCACTATTGGCTTTAAAGCGCTCCATCACCTTGCCCCCTCCTACCTCACCTCGCTTCTCTCTTTCTATAACCACTTCACTCCTCTAATGCTAGCCTTCTTACTGTGCCTCAATCTCACCTGTATCACCACCGATCCCTGGCCCACGTCCTATCTCCAGCCTGGAATGCTATCCCTTCTCAAATCCACCAATTACTTTCCCTCATTTCAAAGTCTTATTGAAGGCACAGCTCCTCCAAGAGGCCTCCCCAGATGAAGCCCCACTTTTCCTCATCTCCCACTCCCTTCCATGTCATTCTGACTTGTTGCCTTTGCTCATGCCCCTTCTCCCCACCCCACAGCAATTATGTATATATCTGTAATTTTATTTATTTATATTGATGTCTATTTACTTGTAATGACATCTGTCTCCCCCCTGTAGACTGTGAGCTTATTATGGGTAGGGATTGTCTCTCTTTATTGCCGTATTGTACTTTCCCCAGTGTTTAGTAGAGTGCTCTGCACACAGTAAGCTCTCAATAAATATGACTGACTGACCGAATGAATGAATGAAAATCCCTCATTGGATTCACAGTTTCAATTCCATTTTACAGAGAAGGTAATTGAGGCACAGAGAAGTTAAGTGACCTCCCCAGGGCCACCCAGCAGACACATGGTGGACCCAGGATTAGGACTCATGACCTTCTGACTCCCAAGCCTGTGCTGTATCCACTACACCATGCTGCTTCCCCTATACTAAACTTTAATTCAATTCTCATCTTAAAAGCTATTAGCAACCGTGGCTACTTCAGTACAGAGGTGTAAAAGGGAGAACTGAATCTAGTAAAAGGAAGAATGGAATTCAGCAAATTGAGCCACAGGGGAGAACTGAACCCTGAAAATAACAAACAACAAATCTAACAGTCAAAGAGGGACTCTAGGGAATACAGAACTCTAAGTAATGGTCACTGAAAGACAAAAATCTAATAGCTTCAATTTTGTTATTAGATTAGAAGAAAAATCCCTCTGTTCTTGTCTTAAGCTGTCGAGTCATCTCCAACCCATAGTGGCTCCTTGGATACATCCCTCCCAGAATGCCCCACTTTCCATCTGCAATCGTTCTGGTAGTGAATCCATAAAGCTTTCTCGGTAAAAAATATAGAAGTGGTTTTACCATTGCTGCCTTCCCTGCAGTAAACCTCACTCTCTGCCATGCCTCTGCTTCCCAGCCCAGGTGAGTTTTGACTTGTAGCAGATTGCCTTCCACTCACTAGCCACTGGCCAAGCTAGGAATGGAATGGGTATGCCTCCTCTTGACTCTTCCTCCTGTAGCTGAGACCAGTAGAGGACTGGAAGCTCTCCAGATGCAATCCTGAGAGGGGCACCTCTCTTTTAAAGGTTCTCTTTTCAGTCAGAATCTCAAAGACTCTAAGAGAAAAATTTTAATCACTCTTTAAAGGAAAATAAGGAAAACTAGAGACTTTAAGTGATTTAGGCAGGGGGTCAAATCAAATTAATGATAGATGCAGATAGACCTCTCCCTCTCTCCATTCTCTATATAAATACAAGACTAATTTCTCTTCTCAGTAAGATCCCTTTTCTTACATGTAAATTTGACATGTGTGCTGTTGTCACTAATAAACCTTTAATTTGGATGAGATATTGTT
Source organism: Tachyglossus aculeatus (assembly GCF_015852505.1). Lineage (NCBI taxonomy): Eukaryota > Metazoa > Chordata > Mammalia > Monotremata > Tachyglossidae > Tachyglossus > Tachyglossus aculeatus. Next base: position 41,476,295 of record NC_052066.1, read on the forward strand.
TTGTTTTATGCTGTAGAGTCATCTCCGACTCAAAGTGACACCATGAACACATCTCTCCCAGAATGCCCCACCTCCATCTGCAGTCATTCTGGTAGTGTATCCATAGAGTTTTCTTGGTAAAAAATATGGAAGTAGTTTACCACTGCCTCCTTCCACACAGGAAATTTGAGTCTTTGCCCTCAACTCTCTCCCATGCTGCCGGATGAGATATTACAAGATCTTAAATATGTTACTTTTATAGTATTCAGCCTGTCAAGAAATAAAAGCCTGTGAAGATTCACTGTCTTCTGATGTGAGGGACAGGTGAGACTATTTAGCTAACTCCACCCTGCCCTAATTCTTTCCCATAGTGACAGTTCATGGAATGTCACCGATCCCTGGAATTCCACCTTCTTTACCCTGCAACATTATTTCTCCATCCTTATTGACCCCCACACCCATTACCCTCACCAGTTGTTTCAGATGCTAAACTCCCTCCTCAATCCCCCTGTACCCCATCTCCCCCATCTCTTGCCCCTAATGACTTGGCAACATACCTCATTGAGAAAATGGAGACCATCAGGCATGATTTCCCTAAAATCTCCCATGCTTCTATGCAGTCTCTCCCTCCTCCTGCCCCTTCTTCAACTCTCCATCTTTCCCAGCAGTATCTCAGTAGGAGATCTTCCGCCTCCTCTCAGAATCCACCCCCTCCATGTCCGTCTCTGACCCCATCCCTTAACACCTTATCAAAGTCCTTTCTCCCTCCCTTTTTCCCTCCCTGACCTCCATCTTCAACTGTTCATTCTACATTGACTGTTTTGTTGTCTGTCTCCCCCTTCTAGACTATGAGCCCGTTGTTAGGTAGGGACCATCCCTATATGTTGCTAATTTGTACTTCCCAAGCACTTAGTACAGTGCTCTGCACATAGTAAGCGCTCAATAGATAGGATTGAATGAATGAATGAATTGGCTTTTCCCCCATGGATTTCAAACACCCTCATGCTTCCTTATCCTAAAAAACCCACCCTTGACCCCCCCGGCCCCCTCCAATTATCACATCATCTACCTCCTACCATTCCTTCCCAAACTTCTTGAGCGAGTTGTCTACACATGCTGTCTCCATTTCCTCCACTCCAATTCCCTCTTTGATCCCCTCCAATCTGGTTTCTGTCCCCTTCACTCGATAGAAACTGCCCTCTACTTGCCCAATCCAATGACATCCGCTCTATCCTAATCCTTCTCAACCTGCTTCCTTCACCCCTGTTGAATACCCTCCTCAATTCATTCAACCGTATTTATTGAGCGCTTACTGTGTACAGAGCACTGTACTAAGTGCTTGGGAAGTACAAGTTTGCAACATATAGAGACGGTCCCTACCCAACAGCGGGCTCACAGTCTAGAAGGGGGAGACATACAACAAAACAAAACATATAAACCAAATAAAATAAATAGAATAAATGTGTACAAGTAAAATAGAGTAGTAAATATGTACAAACATATATATATATATATATATTTATATATATACAGGTGCTGTGGGGAGGGGAAGGAGGTAAGGTGGGGGGCATGGGGAGGGGGAGTAGGGGAGAGGAAGGAGGGAGCTCAGTCTGGGAAGGCCTCCTGGAGGAGGTGAGCTCTCAGTAGGGCTTTGAAGGGAGGAAGAGAGCTAGCTTGGTGGATGTACGGAGGGAGGGCATTCCAGGCCAAGGGGAGGATGTGGGCCGGGGGTCGACAGCGGGACAGGCCAGAACGAGGCACAGTGAGGAGATTAGTGGCAGAGGAATGGGGGGTGCAGGCTGGGCTGTAGAAGGAGAGAAAGGAGGTGAGGTAGGAGGGGGCGAGGTGATGGAGAGCCTTGAAGCCGAGGGTGAGGAGGAAATATTTCTCTTCTGGAAATATTATTCAAATCTTGGCTTCACCGACACCGTCCTCTCCCGGTTTTCCTCCTACCTCTCTGGCCACTCATTCTCAGTCATTTTCCCAACCTCCTCTTCTGCCTCCCACCCCGTAATTGTGTGAGTCCTCCAAGACTCAGTTCTAAGTCCCCTTCTATGTTCCATTACATCCACTCCCTTGGAGAACTCATTCACTTCCATGGCTTCAACTACAGCTCTAGGCAGATGATTGCCAAATCTACATCTCCAGCCCTGATCTCTTTTCTTCTCTGCAGTTTCACGTTTCTTCCTGCCTTCAGAACATCTCTACTCTGATGTTCTGCCATCACCTCAAACATAATATGCCCAGAACAGAACTTCCTATCTTCCCACCCAAACCCTGTCCTTCTCACTACTTTCCCATCATTGCAGAAACCACCATCCTCCCTGTATCACAAGCCCATAATGCTGGCATTATCCTTGACTCTCTCTCTCATTCAATCCACATATTCTGCCACCAAAACCATTACTTCAACCTTCACAATGTAGCCAAAATCAGCCCTTTCCTCTCCATCTGAACTGCTGCCATGTTAATCCAAACTTTAATCCTATCCCTCTGTGATTACTGGATCGACCTACTTGCTGACTTCCCAGCCTCCTTTCTCTCGCCACTTCAGTCCCTACTTCACTCTGTTGCCTGGTTGTTTCCTTACCAAAAAGTCCATCTATGTTTCTCCACTCCTCAACAACCTCCAGGGATTGGCCATCCACCTCTGCATCAAACAGAAAGTCTTTACTATCAGCTTTAAAGCATGCAATCAACTTACTCCCTCCTACCTGACCTTGATGCTTTTCAATGAAAACTCAACCCTGCACACTTTGCCCTTCTAATGACAACCTACTCACTATACCTCGATCTTATCTATCGCACCACCTACCTCTCACCTACATTCTGTCTCTGGATTGGAATATCCTCCCTCTTGAGAAGCAGTGTGGCTTAGTGGAAAGAGCATGGGCTTTGGAGTCAAAGGTCATGGGTTCTAACCCCAGCTGTGCCACTTAGCAGCTGTGTGACCTTGGGCAAGTTACTTAAGAATAATAATAATAATAATAATAATAATAATGGCATTTATTAAGCGCTTACTATGTGCAAAGCACTCTTCTAAGTGCTGGGGGAGGTTACAAGGTGATAAGGTTGTCCCACGGGGGGTTCACAATTTTAATCCCCATTTTACAGATGAGGTAACTGAGGCACAGAGAAGTTAAATGACTTGTCCAAAGTCACACAGCTGACAATTAGCGGAGCCGGGATTTGAACCCATGATCTCTGATTCCAAAGCCCGGGCTCTTTCCACTGAGCCACGCTGCTGTGCCTCAGTTACCTCAACTGTAAAATGGGGATTAAGTCTGTGAGCCCCAAGTGGGACAACCTGATTACCTTGCATCTAACCCAGCACTTACAACAGTACTTGGCACATAATAAGCACTTAAAAATACCATTATTATTCATAACCAACAGAATGATCACTCTCCCCTCCTTCAAAACCTTACAAAATGTACATCTCCTCCAAGTGGCCTTCCCCAACTAAACCCTCATTTTGTCTTCTCCGACTCCATTCTGTATCACTCTTGCAATTGGATTTGCATTCTTTATGACTCCCTCCTTAAAGCCCATAGAACTTATTTACAGAGCTATAACTCATTTATTTATATTAATGTCTGTCTCCTCTCTAGGCTGCAAGATCATTATGGAAAAGGTACATGTCTACTAACTGTCTTACATTGTACTCTTCCAACCACTTATTCAGTGTTCTGCACACAGTAAGAGCTCAATAAATACAATTGATTGATTGATGGATTGATCCTGACTGTCAGCATATAGTGAAAACAGCTGTTCTCCTCCTCAAACCTATGCTCAGGGAACTTGGATCAGGGGATTTGCCCAATGTAATGGGTGGAGGGAATTCAGCCTAGGACCAAAGGGTAGAGGGAAACGATAGCTTTTTTTTTCTCAGCTATAATACAGAAAATCACATGAACAATTGTTGATACCACTATTTCTAAAACCAAAATAAAGCTCTTAACTAGTGGTTTTAGAAATAGTGGCATCATCACCACTATTTTTATAATGGTTTTAGAACCATTTAGAAACATTTAGCGATGATACCACTATTTCTAAAACCATTAGATAAAGTAAGAACTTTATTCCAGAATTTAGGCTTCTTTCCAGTCCTCATTCAAGTTTAATTCTTCAAAATTGTCGAAGCAAGAGGTAGAAATGGCCAACTTCTGTAAAGGATTGGGTGGAATGGCTATGTCTTAAAGACAATCTCGTTCAAAGGAAAAACTCTTTTATTTATAAAGTTATAACTTACGTGCTTGGTTACTGACAACATAATAAATGTGGATTTGTTCTTATGACAACTGCACTGCTAGTATTGAACTGATTTGGGAAATTATTTTCAGGTAAGCTTGAGAACAAAAAGAACCCAATATTACTATATTTTGTTTCCGTTCTTGTAATCTATTAAATTGACAAACTAAGATTTAAGTACATTGAATAATTTTTAGATATATTAATTTTGGCAACAGCCAACCATATAAAATGAATTATTTTACTCATTAAAATTGAAAAAAGATTATCAATCAATCAATCATATTTATTGAGCGCTTACTGTGTGCAGAGCACTGTACTAAGCGCTTGGGAAGTACAAGTTGGCAACATATAGAGACAGTCCCTACCCAACAGTGGGCTCACATTCTAAAAGGGGAAGACAGAGAACAAAACCAAACATACTAACAAAATAAAATAAAATAAAATAATTAACTTTAAAAATAAGTAAAAGCTAAAGTCATATAGAAGGTTGGTTGCCAAATTTTTAAAAGGTTTAAGACAAAGTTTTCTATTTTTTTTCAATTCTGCCCTCTTAATGCTCCAAGTTTCTTAAAGTAAGGTTACTACAATTTGAACAGCTTTAAATTTTTTATTTTTACAATAATTTTCAGTTTAAAACTTCAGACATCTGTCAGATCACATCAGTTAAGAGACATATAAGCAGTAAGCATTTTGGAAACTGCATGACATAGCGGAAACAGTATGGGCCTGGGATTCAGAGGGCCTGGGTTCTAATTTTGGCTCCCCCACTTGTTTTCTTTGTGACCTCGGGCAAGTCATTTAACTTCTCTTGTCTTCATTTCCTTCACCTGAAAAATGGGAATTCAATACTTGCTCTCCCTCACACTTAGACTGTGAGCCTCAGGTGGGACCTTATTATCTTGTATCTACCCCAGCACTTAGTAATTAAAATAATAATAATAAAATAATTATGGTTCTTGTTAAGCGCTATGCTCTAAGCACTGTTCTAAGTAATAATAATAATAATGGCATTTATTAAGCACTTACAATGTGCAAAGCACTGTTCTAAGCACTGGGGAGGTTACAAGGTGATCAGGTTGTCCCACAGGGGGCTCACAGTCTTAATCCCCATTTTACAGATGGGTAACTGAGGCGCAGAGAAGTTAAGTCACTGGCCCAAAGTCACACAGCTGACAATTGGCAGAGCCGGCATTTGAACCCAGGACCTCTGACTCCAAAGCCCGTGCTCTTTCCACTGAGCCACGCTGCTTCTCTTAAGTACTGGGGTAGGTACAAGTAAATTAGGTCAGACCCGTCCCTGTCCCAGATGGGGCTCACACTCTTAATCACTATTTTACAGCTGAGGTAACCAAGGCCCAGAGAAGTGAAGTGACTTGTCCTAGGTCACACAGCAGACATGCAGAAGAGCCAGGATTAGAACCCCGGGTCCTTCTGACTTCCTGGCCAAAGCTCTATCCACTAAACCACACTGCTTCTCTGCGTCCCACATACAGTGCTTGGCACACAGTAAGCACTTAACAAGTACCACAGTTACTTAAGACACTCCTGTCATCTAGCCAACAGTAATCTATTTTTCGTCTCTGTTTAGTTCCATGCATATTCTAGTAGGGTCATATGATTCAGTAGAAGTGACTTAGAATAGAGGATTGACTAGCCCGCTGGAATTATGAGAAAATCTCAGTGTGCTGGTACCCATGTCAGCTGGTAGAGATTGCTTCTTTCATGTATGGCTCCCGCTGTCTGGCTAACTTGCCTAAAGCTAACCCTCCATGTCTCTGGTTAATCATTAGCTCTAATTTCCCAACACTTGAATAGATCTCTGTAAGTACTGTGCATATATGAGATGCAATAAAGAGCAACTGAACAAAGGGTTTGGAGTGGTAATGATGTGTAAATTTTAGAACATCATTCAGAACTGCACACAGCAAATGCAGTGAGCCAAGGGGAAGTTTTGTGTGAAAAAGACTGTTAGATATATCTAGATCTCAAAGGTACAGATCATCAAACAATCATATATATTAAGTGTTTACTGCAATAATAATAACTGTGGTATTTTTAAGTGCTTACTATGTGCCAGTCACTATACTAAGCGCCAGGGTATATACAAAGTAATTGGGTTAGATGCAGTCCCTGTCCCACAAAGCGCTCCCAGTTTTAATCCCCATTTTAAAGATAAGGTAACTGAGGCCCAGAGAAGTGAAGTGACTTGCCCAAGGTCACACTACAGAAAAGTGGCAGAACCAGAATTAGAACCCAGGTCCTTCTTACTCCCAGGCCTGTGCTCTAGCCACTAAGCCACACTACTTCCCTTTATACAAAGCATTGTATTAAGCCACTGGAAGAGTAGAATCGGCCAAGTTTAAAGGGAGGCAAGTGCCTTAGAGAATTACTTTAAAATTCAAGTATAACTGGCATGATTTTCAGAAATAAGCAAGAGTTTTCAAAATTTGGTCCCAGGATTTTCAACATAATAAAATACATAACTAACACGGTCAACCTTCCCTATACTATAATGATTCAATTGAGTTAACTTCACAATTCAGGAAGCATTTCAGATGCACCGTTTCTCTGGATCCTCATAACAAAACAAGTTAAGCAAATTGTCCGTCATAATTCTCACCCCTGGTGGTTATTCTATCATTGATATTCATGAGCAACTAAAGTGACAGTTTAGTAAACAAAGCAGACAAACTCAATCTTCCTTGTGTCAGGTGACAAAATTTCTCCTTCAATTTATATCCCCCCACAGTCTTTGGAACAGATGGTAGTTTTGTTGCATAAAATCTCCAGACCTTAAGTATTTACGTTGCTAGACCTAGTCAATAAGATATCACAGCTCTTCTCTCTATTCCTTTCTCTGAAAAAGAAAGATGTACCGAGGAAAGTCCACCTGCTTCACAGAGGGGAGTGCAGGATCAATTTAGTTAATGTCTGTGAAGTGTTTTGCAGATTAAGAATGATATTTAAGAGCTAATTCTTAATTACCACCTTCTCTTTGCTTCTAGCACTGCATGCTACAAGGAGAGATTAATATCCAACCCACGGCATTTTATGCTTATTCACAGTAAAATAACCACAACAAAGGAGTTCATGGGAAGAGGATTGTAAAATTTTTTTTCTTTATTTCTTCATTCACTTATGAAGCAGTGAAAATTTATGAATGTCCACCCATTGTATTTCAATACATTATAGGTGTGTGTGTGTGTATGTGCTTGGAGTGTGTTCAGTCTGCATAATCATTAGTAACTTACTCATTACATTTTCCTTCTCTCTATCAATTTTTTGCATTCCTAATATTAAAAATCTTAATCTGTCTCTGAAAACACATTAGGAATCCTATTATCCATACTCTACATACAAATTAGATAGTTGAACACATAAATGATTTAAGGCAGATTGGCATCAAGCAATCTGGCTATATGAGGACTAAGACAAGACTCAAGAAAAGCTTTTTATTTTCACAATTTTACCAGGATAAATGGACACTGCAATACTACCCCCCACTGCCTCCCAGCAGAATATAGTCATGCTGTTCCTTTTGTTAAATGTGGTTTAAATCTAACTGCTTAATCTTGTTGTGTCCATGCCTATCTCACCAGTCATATAGCGCCATCGCGCCTACCTGGAACTCCCCCTTCAAATTTATTCTATTAATCAATCGGTCACATTCATTGAGCACTTACTGTGTGCAGAGCACTGTACTAAGCATTTGGAAAAGTACATCACAGAACTGGTAGACATGTTCTACCAGCTGTCCACATTGAACTCTAGGCCATGAGTGGTTCCGCAGATTTGAGTTATGACCTGTTTATTAGGCAGAGTCCTTCAAGATGAGCCAATATGCAGCCAATTTATCTCAGAGCCTTATCCACTGTCTAGGTAGTTTAAACTACGTAGTCACCAGCTCAGTGAGAAGTGGGTGGAGATGAGAAAGAGGGAGATGGGGCATTTTGTGATCGCCACTGCTGCAGCAACTTACTGTTCAGCAATCAACCAGTCTATAGTATTCGTTGAGTACTTACTTTGGGTTCTGCACACCGTACTAAGTGCGTAGGAAAGTACAATAAAGTTGGTAGATGTAATCTCTGCCCTCAAGGATCTTGCAGCCTTCAGGGGGAGACAGTCATGAAAATAAATTCCAGATAGGGGTTGTGGTGCTGAGGTTAGTATCAGAGTGTTTAAGAGGCACATAACCAAGGTGCTATGAGGGGAAGGCAGAGAGGGGAAATGAGGACTTAGTCAGGAAAGGCCTCTTGGAGGGAATAGGATTTTAAGAGGGTTTTGAAGGTGGGGAAGCTGGTCTGTCAGATATGAAGTGGGTGGGAGTTCCAGGCCAGAGGTAGGTAATTGGCAAAGAGTCGAGGGTGGGAGAGATGAAATTGAGGTACAGAGTAGGTTGGTATTAGAAGAGTAGAGCTGGTGGATTAGTTTGAAATAGGATATAAGCAAGATTAGGCAGGAGAGAGAGTGCTGATAGAGTTCCAAGTGGCAGTGGATGAGCAACCATTGGAAGTTTTGAAGAGTAGAGACCTATGCACTGAACTATTTTTCAGAAAAATAATCCTGGGAGCAGAATGAAGTTTGGGCTGGAGAGGGGAAAAACAGGAGGGTGGGAGATAAGAGAGGAGGCTGATGCAGTAGTCAAGGCAGGGAATAATAAATCCTAGGATCAGCATGTTAGTGGTTTGGATGAAAAGAAAAGGGTGGACACTAGAGATGTTTTGAAGGTAGGACAGACAAAATTTCATGACAGATTGAATATGTACGCTGAATTAGAGAGCTGAGTCAAGGATAATGCCAAGGTTATAGGCTTGTGAGGCGGGGAGGATGGTGATACTGCCTACAGTGATGGGAAAGTCAGGGGGAAGACAGGCTTGGGATCAATCAATCAATCGTATTTATTGAGCGCTTACTGTGTGCAGAGCACTGTACTAAGTGCTTGGGAAGTACAAGTTGGCACCATATAGAGACGGTCCCTACTCAACAGCGGGCTCACAGTCTAAAAGGCTTGGGATGGAAAGATGGAGTTCTGTTTTGGATATGTACTATATTATTACTATGAATATGAACATAAGTTCTGGGGGACATCAAGGTGAGAGAGGATAGCCTACTAGAAAAAGCATGGCCTGGGAGTCAGAGGACCTGGATTCTAATCCATCTCTGCACGCCCCCACCCTCAACCCCAACTCCTCTCTGTTCTCCAGAGGAGCAGTATTTGTGGCAGCATTAGGCCCCCTTCACCGCCCCCCCCCGCACCTCTTCTTTCTTTTAAATGATATTTGTTAGTGCTTACTATGTGCTAAACACTGTTCTAAGTGCAGGGGCAGGTACAAATTAATTACGTTGGACACAGTTGCTGTCCCAATTGGAGCTCACAGTCTAAGTAGAAGGGAGAACAGGTATTTAATTCCCATTTTACAGTAGGGGAAACTGAGACACAGAGACATTAAGTGACTTGCCCAAAGTCACACAGCAAGGAATTGACAGAGTCAAGATTAGAACCCAGGTCCTCTGGCTCTCAGGGTCATGCTTTTTCCACTAGGCTCTGCTACTTCTCATAATAATAATAATAATAATAATAATAATAATAATAATAATATTTGTTAAGTGCTTACTATGTGCCAGGCACTGTACTAAGCACTGGGGTGGATACAAGCAAATCAGTTGGACATGGTGCCTGTCCCACACAGGGCTCACAGACTCATTCCCCATTTTACAGATGAGGCAAATGATGCCCAGAGAATAATAATAATAATAATGGCAGTGGGGATCACAGTCTTAATCCCCATTTTGCAGATGAGATAATTGAGAAGTGAAGTGACCTGCCTAAGGTCACACAACAGACAAGTGACAGAGCCAGGATAATAACAATAATACTAATAATGGCATTTATTAAGCGCTTACTATGTGCAAAGCACTGTTCTAAGTGCTGGGGAGGTTACAAGGTGATCAGGTTGTCCCACGAGGGGTTCACAGTTTTAATCCCCATTTTACAGATGAGGGAACTGAGGCACAGAGAAGTTAAGTGACTTGTCCAAAGTCACACAGCTGACAATTGGTGGTGCTGGGATTCGAACCCATGACCTTCTAACTCCCAGACTAATGCTCTACCCATTACACCATACTCCTCTAAGGGTGTGAGAGAGTTATGAGTAGATTTGGGGGACGATTTCAAGAATACCAGTAGCACAGAGTGGGCCATGCTCTCCCTCTCTGTCCTCTGGAAGGGAAGGGGCTGAAGTTAAGGCAGCAGACATGACACCCACCTCTGAAGTCTCGTTGTGGGCAGGGAATGTGTCTGTTCATTGTTGTAATGTACTCTCCCAAGTGCTTAGTACAGTGCTCTGCATGCAGTAAGTGCTCAATAAATATGATTGAATAATAATAATAATGATAGCATTTGTTAAGCGCTTACTCAGTGCCAAGCACTGTTCTAAGCACTGGGGTAGATACAAGCTAATCAGGTTGTCCCACATGGGGCTTACAGTCTTAATCCCTATTTTACAGATGAGGTAACTGAGGCACAGAGAAGTCCAGTGACTTGCCCAAAGTCCCACAGCTGACAAGTGGCGGGGCCAGTATTAGAATCCATGACCTCTGACTCCCAAGCCTGTGCTCTTTCCACTAAGGAACTGAGTTAATTTGCAACATCCGGAGGGTCATGGGGACAACACCCAACCAAAGGAGCTGGAAGGCAGCATTGTGAAACTCGTGGGAAGTTGTGAGGCTTGTGGGAAAATATATCGCATCAGATGACTGGCAGATGTTCCAAATGAATCAGATCCCACCTGCAGGGCACAATCAAAGGAGTCATTTCATTTATTTGGCAAGATTTGATCAAAAGAAGTTTGGGGAACTGGTTTTCCTGAAAACAAATGAACTTTCAATCCTGCTGGAAAGGGTCATCCAAGCCTAGGTCAGCCAATCAATTGTATTTATCAAGCCCTTACTATGTGCAGAAGACTGTATTAAGTACTTGGGAAAATACAATGCAACAGAGTTGGCAGTCAGGTTCCCTGTCCATAAGGTGCTTATAGTGTAAAGGGGAAGACAGACACCCAGATAAACTGTGAATAGGTACTGGGGGAGCATGAAGGTGAAACATGATAGCCTACTAGAAAGAGCACGGACCTGGATTCTAATCCATCTCTGGCACCTGCCTGCTGGGTGACCTTGGGCAAGTCACTGAACTTTTCAGTGTCTCAGTTTCCTTATCTGTAAAATGGGGATTCAATTCCTGTCCTCCTATGAACCCCCGTGTGGGTCAGGGACTCTGTCCAACCTGATTAGCTTGTATCCATCCCAACACTTAGTACAGTACTTGACACATAGTAAACAATAAATACTGTGATCATTAATAATTGATCACTGGTATTTGCTGAGCACTTACTGTGTACAGAGTACTGTACTGTGAGTTTATGGGATTACCAACAGAGTTGGTAGACATGTTCTCTACCCAGAAAAAGGAGTCTAAGTCATTAGCAACAGACGTCTGTCATTGTCTGGCATCACCCAGTTTTCAGAAAATGAGCCATTCTTAAAGATCCCTTTCCTCCCTAAATTGAAGAGGAGAGGGTTGGAATGCCCATTTTATTGATCTTTCAGGCACAAAAATGACATTCCTGTCAGTTGTCCTGACACTCTAGCATTTGATCCAACAATTGTAGGCAGGAGAATTGGTTTTTCTCCTCCGTTTTGTTCAGAAATCAAACCAAGCCGAATAAAAATATTTATATTTTGGAAGAAACAGATTAGCCATTACTAAATTTATGAAAGAAGGGCAGAGTAAAAAAATAATGATTTATTTATTCTCTATGAAGTTCTCAGAATCATTCTTTAAAAGGTTCTTGGGAGGTGTTAAGAGACTCCAAATATGTTTTTGCAGGTGTGTTTTTCAGGAGGTTTAAATTCATTGGCAGAGACAAAGTCTCGAGATGAAACTTCTTTAGCTCAGTTGCCCTCCTGGTGGGTCAGTAGTTTGTGCAGCAAGGCATCTGCTTTCCAGCCGTGTCATGAAATGCCCCATCTGTGGTACAGATCACATTCCTCCTATCTCTCTCCAGTCTCAGAGCACCATTTTCTGCCACAATACAATCAAACTGTTCCTTCTAAACCAGAAAAAATTGTATTTTCTCAGTGAGCACTAGAGATCTGTTAACACAGCCCTATATATCATAATGGTTCCCTTTGCAGGTGTTTATGATATGTCATGTCATTTTGTACTAAAAACTGCAATTTCAAACTGAGACCTGAATTCGCTCTCTCCATGTATCATGTCAGAAGACAGGATTGGGAAGGTATTAAACAAGGCAACTTGGTCTACAAGATAGAGGACTGATATAGGCGACCTGGGATCTTGCTCTGAGTCTGTTATTCTCTCCCTAACTGATTATACCTCACTTTTCCTTATGCTAAAAAAGAGATAAGGACATCTTTAGTTTTCTAATGGCAATTTCATTCATTCATTCAATCATATTTACTGAGTGCTTACTGTGTGCAGAGCACTGTACTAAGGGCTTGGGAAGTACAAGTCAGCAACATATAGAGACGGTCCCTACCCAACTACGGGCTCACAGTCTTAGAAGCATTTTCTATGTGTCAGACACTGTAATAAACACAGGGGTAGATATAGGCCAAACAGGTTGGACACAGTCCATGTCCCAAGTGGGGTTCACAGTTTTAATCCCCATTTTACAGATGAGGTCACTGAGGAACAGCGAAGTGAAGTCACTTGCCCAAGGTCACACAGTAGACAAGTGGTGGAACCAAGACTAGAACTCAGGTCCTTCTAACTCCCAGGCCCGTGTTCTATCCTTCAAGATTAAGCTACATCTCTAAGCCAAGCTGCTTCTCTGACATTTCCATCCCTTAAGATACCAGGTTACATTTCAGATCACTCTTTTATATCCAAGGAAGGATTTTACGAATATTACCATTCTGTCCAGTATCACTTGCCATCCCCAATCCTATTCTTAATGTCCGGATTCATGCTGAAGCATATGCTAAAACATTTTGTAAAAGTAAGATATAAGCCCCAAACAGAGAAGATACCTAGCATGTCTTACAAACAGCAGTATTTGTTTCTGATTAGTGCACAGATCAAACGAATCAATTCAGGTATCTACTGAACATCTCTTGCCTCTTATCAGGGGCTGAGCAGTATCAAAAGAATAAAAATTGAAGGAGAGGGACCTCTTTCTTTCTCTCCTTCTCTGCAGAACTGTGTTCTGTCACCCTTGCTGTGTGGAGGAGGAACAGGGAGGGGATGTGTTTCATGAGGTGATGTACTTTGCACGTGGTTCAGTGGAAAGAGCCTGGGCTTTGGAGTCAGAGGTCATGGGTTCAAATCCTGATTCTGCCAACTGTCAGCTGTGTGACTTTGGGCAAGTCACCTAACTTCTCTGTGCCTCAGTTAACTCATCTGTAAAATGGGGATTAAAACTGTGAGCCGCCCATGGGACAACCTGATCACCTTGTAACCTCCCCAGCACTTTGAACAGTGCTTTCACATAGTAAGTGCTTAACAAATACCATCATTATTAAACCCGGAATGGGTGCTTGTTCTGACTGTCACAGAGGGGTCTCACTAGGCTTGTGAAAGTTTGTTACTCCATTGTTATCCCCTTGGCAATGTTCTGGCTATGGGAAATGGGCCATTAAGAAAATGGGTAACCCCCTTCTAACTGGGGAAGGACTGAAGCATGGGGGTCCTTTTGTAAGGTTACATCCTCACTCCTCACTTGAACTTGACCAGAGGACTGAATTTCACATATGAAACCTGTTTTACATCACAGCACTACTCAGTGATAGAAGTCACCAACGATCCTAGAAGAGAAATACACTGCACCCATAAATAATGCTGTTTGATAACAAAATATTTTCAAGCTAGACAGGGAATTTGTCTACTAACCCTGTTGTATTGTTATAGCTTACTCCTCCAAGCCCTTAGTACAGTGTTCTGCACACATTAAGTGCTCAGTTAATATGATTGATTACATTATGCATTGATTACAAGTTAAATTAAATAATATCCCAGGGGTATGAATCCATTTAGAACTTTTTCCCTCAGATAATGCCTCAAACCAAAAATTAAATTGGTCTGAATTACATGTCTGCCTTCTGACCTTGGGGGACATTCTGTTAATGAAGGCATTTATTCCTTCATTCATTTTTTTAAATTTATTTATTGAGCGCTCACTCTGTGCACAGCATTGTACTAAGTACTTGGGAGAGTACAATATAGCAACAAAGACACATTCCCTGCCCACAGTGAGCTTACAGTCTAGAGGGGGATCAAAAGGGCAACGAGGAACCCCACAAAAATATAGTAATTCCCCAATAGAAGAACAAAACCTCTGTCCCAAAAGAGGAAATCTGAAAACCTAAATAGTAAAGAAATGACTTTAATTCACAACGTTAAACAGTTTAGAATAAAAAGACTTAAGGGCTGAAAAATCAAACTCCCTACAAATTACGATTCCTTGCCCTTTAAGAGCTTATTTGTATTGCTGGAGAAGTAGCTTGTGTCCACTCTAATGGAACAATTTAAATGCATAACTGCTAAAACAAACTCTTAAAACTATTCCCTGCATGTTCTCACATTCATCATGTTGACTAGCAAGATATCAATTTTTCATAAAACGCTGTGTAAGAAAACAAGACGTTTAGAGGGGAGGAAAAAAATAGAACTGGCTGTTTCATCTCAGTCACTGATGATTTCTCTGCTTTACAAGGTGATTAACTGATGGTGGGAAGGGAAGAAATACTGGTGCTTCATACAGATTACCTGATGAAATTCTCTCTTTGGGGGTTTACTTTCACCCTTAAACAACTTTTTCCTCCCTGGGGTTTTGAGGCAGATAGAATGAGTTAAATTACACTGCTTTTTCAGCAATCTAGCACCCTTGAGTTTCCTCCTGGCATTTAGTTAGAGATAACTACTTAAAAAATGGAGAACAGATGGGAACTTGAGATGACAGTTTATTGAGTTCAGTAGCATGATTCAAACAACCCCCACTAACCCCTCAGCCCTGATAGCTGGGCCACACTGAAGCTGATTATGATGATGATAATATTTGTTAAGCGCTTACTATGTGCTAGGCGCAGTACTAAGCGCTGGGTGGATACAAGTATACTGGGTAGGACAGTCCCTGTCCTGCATAGGGCTGATCCATCTGGACTAATCATTGCTTTTCATTTATTCATTCAACCGCATTTACCAAGCACTGTGTGTGGGGCACTGTAGTAAGCACTTGGGAGAATACAATACAACAATAATAATAATTTTGGAATTTGCTAAGCACTGTTCTAAGCGCTGGGGTAGATATAAGGCATTCAGGTTGTCCCGCGTGGGGCTCACAGTCTTCATCCCCATTTTACAGATGAGGTAAATGAGGCCCAGAGAAGTGAAGTGACTTGCCCAACGTCACAGAGCTGACAAGTGGCGGAGCTGGGATTAGAATCCATGACCTCTGATTCCCAACCACTACGCCACACTGCTTCTCATAACAGACACATTTCCTTTTTGCATAGTAGCTACTGTGGGAGGATGGTGGAGTCCTTGTTTTCACTCTCAGTGGGGAGAGTAGATCTTCCTCACATGCTGTTGGTTGGGAGAGGATGGTGAAGTTAGTTATTGAAGCTGGTTGTTGAGAGTCTGCTGAACTCATCAATTGGCACCCTTCTCCACCATGAGACAGAGCATGGCATAACGGATAGAGCTAGGACCTGAGACCTGCTTTGTAATCCCAGTCTCTCCGTTTATCTGCTCAGTGTCCTTGGGCAAGTCCCTTCACTTCTCTGTGCCTCAGCGACCTCATCTGTAAAATGGGCATTAAGACTGTGAGCCCCATGTGGGATGTGAATACTTTGCACGTACCTCAGAGCTTAGAACAGTGAAAGCTTGTTATGGGCAGGGAATGTCTGTGTTTATTGTTGTATTGTACTTTCCCAAGCGCTTAGTAATAATAATAATAATGGCATTTATTAAATGCTTAGTATGTGCAAAGCACTGCTCTAAGTGCTGGGGAGGTTACAAGGTGATCAGGTTGTCCCACGGGGGGCTCACAGTCTTCATCCCTATTTTACAGATGAGGTAACTGAGGAGCAGAGAAATTAAGTGACTCACCCAAAGTCACACAGCTGACAATTGGCGGAGTCGGGATTTGAACCCACGACCTCTGACTCCAAAACCCGTGCTCTTTCCACTGAGCCACGCTGCTTCTCATTAGTACATTGTTCTGCACAGTAAAAACTCAATAAATACGATTGAATAAGTGCTTAACAAATAACATAAAGAAAAATGGTGCAGAACAAATGTCATAGGAAAAGGTAGTTCTGTATTAGTTTTGCAGATATAATGGAGGTTTTACAGCCTCTAGATGGCACTGCTTGAGGGGAATCACTAATATGCAATTCTCCGGGGAAGAAGATTCCTTTGTTTTTTAAGCGCTTCTTTTTTTAATTTAAATTTTTCACTCTACCAAGGAGGTCCAAGGATATTTGATATTGACTATGTAACACTGAATAACTCAGCACGGATGAAGTTCACTGACATAATTCTACTGCTTTGATTTAATGAATTTGTCTTGCATATAGATTAACTCCTACTTCCATCGGAGACATCTTTTTTATTCCACTGAGGAGTGTACTCAGGGTTTTCATCAGAATTCTTGACACCTCACTATTTCTCCAAAAGCCAAGAGCCACTCATTGACCTTGTAAAAACCTTTAAGTTGCAAACGAAAAAGGAAATTGAAGTTGAGCAATGTCCATCTTTCCTTGTAGGCTGGAATCGCCCTAAGGGAAGGGATTGTGAGTAGCAACTCTGTAGTACTGCACTTTTCCAAGTGCTTAGTAGTCTGCCTGCACACACTAAGTGCTCTATAAATACCTCTCATTGAATGAGATAGGTTATGTCTCTGTTTGAAGAAAAAGGGAAGATTGAAGGATTTAAAGGACTTGTTAAGTGCTTACCTTGTGTGAACACTTAGGTAGATACCAGGTAATCAGGTGGGGCAGTTCCTATCCCTCATAATAATGAGTGAGGTATTTGTTAAGCTCTTATTATGTGCCAGGCATTGTACTAAGTTCTTGGGGGGTGGGGAATACAAGGAAATCATTCTTTCATTCATTCAATAGCATTTATTGAGCACTTACTGTGGGCAGAGCACTGTATTAAGTGCTTGGAAAGTACAAAATAGCAATAGAGTGAGACAATCCCTGCCCACAAAGGGCTCATAGTCTAGAAGGGGCGAGACAGACATCAATACAAATAAACAGGCATCAATATAAATAAATAGAATTATAGAAGTATACATATATACATAAGTGCTGTGGGGTGGGGGGGGGGGTGGGGGGGAAGAGCAAAGGGAGCGAGTCATGGTGACCTGGAAGGGAGGAGAAGCTGAGGATAGGAGGGGCTGGAAGAATCAGGAAAAATCAGGGTGGAAAAGGTCCCTGTCCCACAGAGGGCTCACAGTCTTAATGCCCATTTTACAGATGAGGTAACTGAGGCACAGAGAAGTGAAATGACTTGCCCAAGGTCATACAGCAGACAAGAGAGGAGCCGGGATTAGAACCTATGACCTCCCTACTCCCAGGCCCGTGCTCTATTATTAGGCTCGCAATCTAAGTAGGAGGGAAATGAAGTGACTTGCCCAAGGTCACACAGCAGGCAAATGGCAGGGTCAGAATTCAAACCCAGGTCCCCCGATTCCCAGGCCTATGGTCTTTGCACTTAGTCATGCCAATTTTCCCTGCTCCAGGAACACTTCACAAGGTGGTACTGTTCCAGGGGTGGATTTTTGGTGGTGCTGGGTCAGTTATGCAGATGAAGAAACTCTTCATCCTAGGATTAGGGTCCTAGGTGACCAAGACCAGAAATCTCTTCCATGTGTTATGTGTACTACTGCTATTTGAGTTAGTGTTGTAGTTCTTCTATTTTATTTTATTAACTGATTCCATGTTTTATAGAATGGCAAAAAACTAAACACCCTAAAATGATTCATCTTGGCCAAGAAAACTCATAAGCACTCATAACCTGTTAAAACATTCCTTGTAAATGTCGTTCATGAGTCGGTTCAAAATGCCTATCTGAAAATGATTCTGACTGGGCACATTTTGAGCATTTGGTAGCAAAAGCTCCTTCATCTGTGTAAGAACTGCTAAAAATCATTCTTTATAAAATATCCTTTCTTTCTGAGAGGTGGTACTGTTTCAGGTGTGGATTTTAGGTGGTGCTGGGTCAGTTTTGTAGATGAAGAAACTCTTCATCCTAGGATTAGGGTCCTAGGAGACTAAAAGCAGAAATCTCTTCCATGTGTTATGTGTACTATTGCTATTTGAGTTAGTGTTGTAGTTCTTCTATTTTATTTTGTTAACTGATTCCATGTTTTATAGAATGGCAAAAAACTAAACACCCTAAAATGATTCATCTTGGCCAAGAAAACTCATAAACACTCATAATCTGTTAAGCATTTCTTGTAAATGTCGTTCATGAGTCAGTTCAAAATGCCTACCTGAAAATGATTCTGACTGGGCACATTTTGAGCATTCGGTAGCAAAAGCTCCTTCATCTGCGTAAGAACTGCTAAAAATCATTCTTCGTTATAAAATATCCTTTCTTTCTGAGGTGCCTCTTGAGAAAAACAACAAGACCATTTGGAAAGATAATGCCTTTTAGGCACACAAAATGACAGACACCTACCACCACTTTAAACAAAAGGGATGAAGACCCTGCTTGATTTAACATCTATCTACCCACTGTGAACAAAATACAGAAAAGAAATAAGTACAAATGATTGGCAGTGCATCACACCAAATCTTTTTTTCCTTCTTCTTTTCCTATCTATATTGACACAACCAATTCTGTCAAGAGAGAGTTTTAGCCCCAGATAAAACCTTTATCTCCTGGCTGACAAGAGGTCAGACTCACACCTAAAGTGGCCTACTATTCTTTGCGAGCCCTGGGTTCTTTGCAAGTCCTGGGATGAAAAGGAGAACAGGGATTGGAGAATGGATGGAGACTGGAAGAAAATAGGCTACAAAGAGCTAATAGACTAGAAAGTCACCATTTTGAAGCTTTTTGACCCTGACAAGAAATTCTTATATCTAGTCAGAGACCTGAGATAAACCAGGTTGAAGTCCGGTTCAGAAAGAAAGCTGTGTGGGCCACTGGGAAGTGTGTGTTTGCGGGGGAATTCTATGTCCATATCTGCTTCATCTTTATCCCACTCTTCCCCCACACTGCTGCCTAAACCTCCTTCTGTCTCATCTCTCTCCCATCCCTGTGAAAACTGCTATTCTGGAGAGTAGGTGTTGTATTTATTAAGCACTTACTGTGTACAGAGCTATACTAGGTGCTGGGAGAGAATTCTCAGGTGGGAATTAGTCCCTATCTCTCAGGGAGCTCACGATCTAAAGTTTAAGTGGAGAAAACTTGGAGACAGTCGCATCAGGAGCACAACTGAGGGATGCAGCCTAGCAGTTATCTTAAAACCTGCACTAAAGGACTGAGTTGATATTTAGCAAATTTATAGACAGTTCACTATTAGTGGAACCAACAATTCATTCTGTAATAACACCTAGAAGCCTTTTGGAATCCTACAAATCAGAACTGAGTTCTAAATATCAGTTAGGAGAGTTAAAATTACATATTTCTAGTAATTATGGATTATATCCCTCAATTATATGCATGGATAGTTCATAGGACATCAATGGATATAAAACCACTGGCAAATGAAAAGAGCATCCTAATGGTCTTTATTTATTGCTTCTGCTATCAGAGAGGACCACAACCACCATTCCAAGCGTGTAAACAATCTCAGTGAAGGTTTAATGTGCTTTATCACCAATCTCCAAAGGTCTGGTGCCTACAGAGATGAAACTTTGTATTCCATGTATAGTGTAATTAAGGCCTTTTACTAGAAAGTGAAGCAAAGGCTGTTATTAATAAAATTATAAAAGGAACAGCATGCATTTTGTATTGCAATTAAGAAAGGGATATACTTTGGTACAGATTAGATACCCAGTTATCGTTATTATTATCACCATCATTATGATTAACAAGAAGTATAATAATAATAATATTGGTATTTAAGTGCTTACTATGTGCCAAACACTGTTCTAAGTGCTGGAGTAGATATAAGGTAATCAGGTTGTCCCACGTGAGGCTCACAATCTTAATCCCTATTTTGCAGGTGAAATAAATGAGACACAGAGAAGTTAAGTGACTTGCCCAAGGTCACACAGCAGACCCGTGGAGAAGTTGGGATAGGGTGGATAATGACTGGTTAGTTTCCATGTGGTATTCAAAACAAGAAAAAGGACCTTAGATTGCAACGAGTAAAAAAAAAAAAAAAATGTTTGGACAAAAAATGGCATTCCATTCTGTAGGAGTAAATTCATTCATTCATTCATTCAATCGTATTTATTGAGTGCTTACTGTGTGCAGAGCACTGTACCAAGCGCTTGGGAAGTACAAGTTGGCAACATATAGAGACGGTCCCTACCCAACAGTGGGCTCACAGCCTAGAAGGGGGAGACAGAGAACAAAACAAAATATATTAACAAAATAAAATAAGTAGAATAAATATGTACAAGTAAAATAAATACATAAATAGGGTAATAAATACGTACAAACATATATACATATAGGCGGGTGCTGTGGGGAAGGGAAGGAGGTAAGGCGGGGGGGATGGAGAGAGGAGGAGGGGGAGAGGAAGGAGGGGGCTCAGTCTGGGAAGGCCTCCTGGAGGAGGTGAGCTCTCAGTAGGGCCTTGAAGGGAGGAAGAGAGCTAGCTTGGAGGATGCAGGGAGGGAGGGCATTCCAGGCCAGGGGGATGACGTGGATCGGGGGTCGACGGCGGGACAGGCAAGAACGAGGCACAGTGAGGAGATTAGCGGCAGAGGAGTGGAGGGTGCGGGCTGGGCTGGAGAAGGAGAGAAGGGAGGTGAGGTAGGAGGCAGCGAGGTGATGGACAGCCTTGAAGCCCAGGGTGAGGAGTTTCTGCCTGATGCGTAGGTTGATTGGTAGTCACTGGAGATTTTTGAGGAGGGGAGTAACATGTCCAGAGCATTTCTGGACAAAGACAATCCGGGCAGCAGCGTGAAGTATGGATTGAAGAGGGGAGAGACAGGAGGATGGGAGATCGGAGAGGAGGCTGATGCAGTAATCCAGACGGGATAGGATGAGAGCTTGAACGAGCAGAGTAGCGGTTTGGATGGAGAGGAAAGGGCGGATCTTGGCAATGTTGTGGAGGTGAGAGACCGGCAGGTTTTGGTGACGGTAAATAAACAGTGAAATTGGCTTTCAAAGGAAATTAAACTCAAGGGCAGGATCCACATCCTCCACCTAGTACAGTGCTTGACACATAGTAAATTGCCCAAGTCCTGAAGACCATCACATTTATTGAGAACTTTGTGCAGATCACTGTACTAAGTGCTTGGGAGAGTACAGTATAACAGACTGTAATGATGATGCCTGAAAAACTTCTTAAAAGATGAGGTAGTAATCCATTACCAAGAAGTTCTCCTGTTCAGAAGAGGTCCTTGCCATGCTAAGAAGAGCTAATCAAAATTTTGGAAGCCATTGGACTTCAAAAACTGAATGATTAATTTGAACTCACTACTGCTGTTGAGCAAATGAACTAATAATTCCATAAATAAATATAAATAATTCCATTCACCCCACACATCCATCACCAGAACCTGCTGGTCTCACCTCCACAACATCACCAAGATCCACCCTTTCCTCTCCATCCAAACTGCTACCTTGGTGGTTCAATCTCTCATCCTATCCCACCTGGATTATTGCATCAGCCTCCTTTCTGATCTTCTATCCTCCTGTCTCTTCCCACTTCAGTCTATAATTCACTCTGCTCCCTGGATTATCTCTATACAGAAACACTCTGGGCATGTCACTCCCCTCCTCAAAAATCTCCAGTGGTTGCCTGTCAACCTTTAAATCAAGCAAAAACACCTCACTCTCGGCTTCAAGGCTCTCCATCACCTCGTCCCCTCCTATCTCACCTCCCTTCTCTCCTTCTACAGCCCGGCCCGTACACTCCACTCTTATGCCGCTAATCTCCTCACTGTACCTCATTCTCGCCTGTTCCGTCGTCGACCCCTGGCCCACGTCCTTCCTCTGGCCTGGAATGCCCTCCCTCCACAGATCCGTCAAACTAGCTCTCTTCCTCCCTTCAAATCCCTACTGAGAGAGCTCACCTCCTCCAGGAGGCCTTCCCAGACTGAGCCCCCCCTTTTTCCTCTCCTCCTTCTCCTCCCTTCCACATAGCCCCCATCCCTCCCTCTGCCCTACCGCCTTCCCCATCCACAACACTTGTGTATATTTGTACATATTTATTACTCTATTTTATTAATGATGTGTATATAGCTATCATTCTATTTATTCTGGTGGTATTGACACCTGTCTACTTGTTTTGTTGTCTGTCTCCCCCTTCTAGACTGTGAGCCCATTGTTGGGTAGGGACTGTATATGTTACCGATTTGTACTTCCCAAGTGCTTAGTACACTGCTCTGCACAAAGTAGGTGCTCAATAAATACGATTGAATGAATGAAGTATAATGATTGTAGTATTCATTAACCACTTACTATGTGCCAAGCACTGCACTAGCACTGGGGTATATACAAGATAATCAGGTTGGACACAGCCCATCTCTTTCACTGGTTCCTCCTCTGCCTCACACCCCATAACTGTGGGAGTCCCTCCTGGCTCAGTTTTGGGTACCCTTCTATTATCCATCTACACCCTCTCTCTTGGAGAACTCATTCACACCAGCTACTTAAACTACCATCTCTATGCAGATGATTCCCTAATCTACATCTCCTGCCCTGATCTCTCTCCTACTCCAAAGTCTTATATTACCTTTTCCCTTCAGGACACCTCTATTTGGGTCCCCCACCAACACCTCAAACTTAACATTTGCAAAACAGAACTCCACATCTTCACAGAAACCCTGCCCTCTCCATGACTTTCTCATACTGTGGACAGTACCATCAACTACCCAGTTTCACAAGCCCATAACTTGGCTTTATGCTCAACTCATCTCTCATTCCACACACATATATTCAATCTATCACTAAATATTTTCAGCTAAACCTTCACAACATCACTACAACCTGCCTTTTCCTCTTCATCCAAACTGTTACCATGTTAATCTAAGCACTTATCTTATCCCACCTTAATTACAGCATCAGACTCCTTTCTGATCTCCCCACCTCCTCTCACTCCCCACCTCCTCTCACTCCCCACTTCAGTCCATATTTCACTCTGCCTCCTGGATCATTTTTCTAAAATAAGTTTAGTCTGTATTTCCCCACTCTTCAAGAAACTCCAGTGGTTTTTTTAAATGATATTTGTTAAGCACTTACTATGTGCTTAACATAATGTGCTTCATCCCAACTCCCTCCCTTTGCTCTACCCCCTTCCCTGCCCCACAGCACTTGTGTATATGTGTACATATTCATTATTCTATTTATTTTATTAATGATATGTATACATCTATAATTCTATGTATTTACGTTGATACTATTGTTGCCTATTTACTTGTTTTGCATTATTGTCTGTCTCCCCTGTTCTAGACTGTGAGTCCATTGTTGGGTAGAGATTGTCTCTGTTACTGAATTGTATTTTCCAAGTGCTTAGTACAGTGCTCTGTACTCAGTAAGTGCTCAATAAATACAATTGAATGAGTGAATGAATGTGCTCAACACTGTACTAAGTGCTGGGATATAGATGAGCTTATCTGATTGGATACAGTCATTGGGGTTGACAATTTTAATCCTCATTTTACAGATGAGATGTGAGGTACCGAGAATTTAAGTGACTTTCCCCAGGTCACACAGCAGACGAGTTGTGGAGCCAGGATTAAAACCCATATCCTTCTGATTCCCAGACCCATGCTCTATCCACTATGCCACACTTCTCTGGATGGTTGCCCATCCATCCCTTCAAACAGAAACTTCTTACCATTGGCTTTAAAACACACCTTGCCCCCTCCTACCTTACTTCTGATTTCCTTTTACAATCCAGTGGCACACTTTGCTCCTCTAATGCCAACCTACCTATTGTATGTACCTCAGTCTCACCCATCTCACCACTGACCCCTCGTCCACATCCTGCCTCTGGTCTGGAACTCCCTCCCTCTTCATATCCAACAGATGATCACTCTCCCCACTTTCAAAGCCTTATTAAAAGCACATCTCCAAGAGGCCTTCCCTGACTAAATCCTCATTTCCTCTTCTATTCCCTTCTTTGTTGCCCTTGCACTTGGATTTGCTCACTTTATTCACACCACCCTCAGCCCCGCAGCACTTAAGTACATATCCATAATTTATTTATTTATATTAATGTCTGTGTCCTTATCTAGGTGGTTAACTCGTTATGGGCAGGACACGTGTCTACCAACTCATGTTGTACACTCTCAAGCACTTATCACAGTGCTCTGTAGATCATAAGCACTCAATAAACACAATTGATTGATTGACTCCCTGGTTTCAACTGGATGCAGTACAGCCTGAAGGCTTGATTTACTATGTTCTTAAAATGTTTCTTCTGCTCTGCTTGCTTCTGGTTTCTCACTTTCACCCTCCATTCAGCAGTTGCTTGGGTATCTCGCTGTTCCTCGTTGTCTTCACATGCCCCATGCCACAAAACCATGTTCAGGTGAGCATAGCTTCGAGCCTAAGTGACTGATTACATAGCAGAACATCATTCATCATGATCTTGTCTTGCCATTTAATACAGAATCGATGAAGGACGGAGCTCTCCCCAACCATAATGTCTACAATTAGGACCTCCCAAGTGCTTAGTGCAGTGCTTTGCCCACAGTAAGTGCTCAATAAATACGACTGAAAGAATGAATTAGGCATCTCTCATACTAACCCGTTAACTGCTTTGACTTTTTGCCAGAGGCAGGTGAGGTGACCCCAGACTACAAGAATGCTCCATGTTGTTGTACTAATCCACTTGTGCCTTGAAAACAGCCTGCAATTAGCCACCCATATAGTTCCAATCACCATCTTCATGTCATTCGGTTCAATTAAAATGTAAGCAAAGCTGCTTAACTGCATTCTCATCTTGTGTTTTTGAAAAGGAGAATGTTGGATTCTGGGTCTTGATGATCCATTTAAAAAGAATAAATAAGTGCTTCTAATTATTTTCTTCTAGTCTTCTTTCAAAGGATATATTTAGTCAGATACATAACCATCCTTCATGTCTAAAACTGAGACTATTCATTGGGATTTCAGTCAGAGCTGACAGAGCAGTTGAAAGTGTGACCAACTGCCCTGTCTACTCTGTTTACAGAGAAGACTGTCTTTTGCAGTGCTACTGAACTTTCTCTTTGAGCCTGTTGTGGGCAGGGACTTTCTCTGTTGTTGAATTTTACTTCCTAAGTGCTTAGTACAGTCCTCTGCATACAGTAAGGGCTCAATAAATACAAAGGAATGAATGAATTTTCTGAACCTGTTCCTCTTTCTAACTCTGCCTTTGACTATCACTATCAACTCCTGAGGGAAGGGATTAAGTTTTCCTCCTCTATTTTACTCTCCCAAGTGCTTAGTTCAATAATCTGCACACAGTTAATACTCAGTAGCATTGATTGATTGGTTAACCATCATCTAACCATCATCTTGAACCTGCTGCTCTACAATAGCCCCCAGCCAATTTCTTATCATTCTGAACTCCCCGTCATGTTATATTGCTTAAAACATTTCTTTTTCTCTCCATGCTTATGAATCCCCAACTTCACCGCAACATTCAGTTGCTACTGTCATACATTCTCCTAGCTTTTCAGGGTCACTTTATTTGTGATCTTGTTTGGACATTCATTTGATGATAAGTAAGGTGTGTATATGACACTGATGAAACTCCTCAAAGAAGTAGGATATGATGTCTTCCGAGACCCAGGTCTCACAACTATTCAAAAATCTCCAGTGGTTGCCTATCCACCTCCATATCAAACAAAAACTCTTCACCATTGGCTTCACTCCAGTCCCCTTGCCCCCTCCCACCTCACCTCGCTTCTCTCCTACAACCCAGCCCACACACTTCACTCCTACAGAGAAGCAGCATGGCTCAGTGGAAAGAGCACAGGTTTTGGAGTCAGAGGTCATGGGTTTGAATCCCAGCTCCGCCACATGTCTGCTGTGTGACCTTGGGCAAGTCACTTAACTTCTCTGAACCTCAGTTACCTCATCTGTAAAATGGGGATTAAGACTGTGAGCCCCACGTGGGACAAGCTGATCACCTTGTATAACCTCCAGCGCTTAGAGCAGTGCTTTGCACATAGTAAGCACTTAACAAATGTCATTAATTATTATTATTATTACAGTACTAACCTTTGCACTGTGCCTCGATTTCACCTGTCTCACCATCGACCTCTGGCCCATATCCTACTTCTGGACTGGAATGCCCTCCTTCCTCAAATCCACCAGACAATTAAACTGCCTCCCACCCTCCATCAAAACCTGACTGAAGGCACATCTCCTCCAGGAGGCCTCCCAAATTAAGCCCCACTTTTCCTCATCTCCCCCTCCCTTCTGTGTCACCCTGAGTTGCTCCCTTTGCTCTTCCCTCCTCCTTGTCCTGCAACACATATGTATATATCGGTAATTTTATTTATTTATATTGATGTCTGTTTATTTGTATTGATGTCTGTCTTGCCCCCCCCCCCCCCACCCACACAAGTCCCGCCTTGACTGTGAGCTCATTGTGGGCTATCATCACTCTTTATTGCTGCATTGTACTTCCCAAGTGCTTAGTATAGTGCTCTGCACACAGTACTTAATAAATAAGATTGAATGAATGAATGTTCAGAAATTTGGATATTACAACGACAATAATAATAATAATGGCATTTGTTAATCACTTACTATGTGCAAAGCACTGTTCTAAGTGCTTGGGGAGGGGGATACAAGGTAATCAGGTTGTCCCACATGGGGCTCATAGTCTTGATCCCCATTTTATGGTTGAGGTAACTGAAGCACAGAGAAGTTAAGTGACTTGCCCAAAGTCACGCAGCTGACAACTGGCAGAGCCAGGATTAGAACTCATGATCTCTGACTCCCAAGCCCATGCTCTTTCCACTGAGCCACACTACTTCTCTACAAGCATCCTCAGGTTATAGTCACCCCATAATACACATGACTGGGAATAGCAGCCATTATATTTTGACACCTGACATTCCCGTGGATCACTCACTACAGGATGCCAAAAGAAATGAAGTTATACTCTTCCCAACACCAGCTAAGATTTTGGCATTAAGAAGTCTTATGTCAGTTTATAAAGGCATTGGATCGATCAATCAGCCAATGGTATTTACTGAGTGCTTACTGTGTGCAGAGCACTGAAATAAGCACTTGGGAAATTACAGTACAACAGAGTGGGTAGACCCAATCCCTCCCTACAGTGATTTTACAGCCAACAAGGGGAGATAGATATTAAAACAGATTAGATTAGGGAGAAGGGAAATAATAGAGTGTAAGAATATTTACATGACTACTGTGGGGCTGGGGTGATCATCAAAGTGCTTAAGGGGCATCAGATCCATTTATAATAGCAATTGAAGACCCAGGTGAGTAGAGGAATTCAAAGGTGTGAAACTGTTTTCAGAATAAATTGGTTTGCTACAAAGAATGTTTTGAAGACAAGAAGAAAGTTGTTGCTCAACTCTACATTGGACAAATTCTTCACTCAAGTTGAAAAACCACAACCACAATGAACCAGCTTCAACTTTAGCATGCACCTGCAAAGATCCATAGTTATATTACAACTTCATTGAATTAATCAATCAGTTACTCTGTGCAGAGCACTAGACTCTATACTAAGCACTTGGGAGAGGATGATAGAGTAAGAAGACATGATCCCTGCCCTCAAACAACTAAGAAACTTGTGGGAGGGAGAATTGATATTTAATCCCCATTTTACAGATGAGGAAATAGAGGCACAGAGAAGTTAAGTGACTTGCCCAAGGTCATGCAGCAGGCAAGTGGCAGAGACAGGATAAGCATCCAGGTCCTCAGACTCTCAGGCTCATTCTGTCGTATGGCCATACTGCTTGTGTATGTTTCATCATCATCATCATCATCATCATCAATCGTATTTATTGAGTGCTTACTATGTGCAGAGCACTGTACTAAGCGCTTGGGAAGTACAAATTGGCAACATATAGAGACAGTCCCTACCCAACAGTGGGCTCACAGTTTAAAAGGGGGAGACAGAGAACAAAACCAAACATACTAACAAAATAAAATAAATAGGATAGATATGTACAAGTAAAATAAATAAATAAATAAATAGAGTAATAAATATGTACAACCATAATTTCAGAGACAATCACCTGAATATAACTTGGCCAAAGTGATTGAAGCAATAATAATAATAATAATAATAATAATGGTATTTTATTAAGTGCTTACTATGTGCCAAGCACTGTTCTAAACACTGGGGTAGATAAGGTAATCAGGTTGTCCCACTTGGGGCTCACAGCCTTAATCCCCCTTTTACAGATGAGGTAATTAGGCACAGAGAAGTTAAGTGTCTTGCCTAAAGTCACACAGCTGACAAGTGGCAGAGCTGGGTTTAAAACCCACATCCTTTGACTCTCAAGCCCATGCTCTTGCCACTAAGCCACATTATGATGCCTGTGGCCTGATAGGATGCCAGAGATTTCCAGAGTGGCAGGACCGTATTCGTGTACCAGCTTTCAAGTTTCTGGGGCTGTATTTATGCACGGCTGTCTAGACTAGGCCGATTTCAAAGCCTTCCTTTACTCCATTGCTGTAAAGATAGTGTATATCACTGGGAGTAACTGTGTGATTTTGAAAACTATCTTATGGAAGCCTAAATTATTTAGTAGCTTCAAGATATAATCAATCGTTTGTATTTATTGAGCGCTTACTCTGCGTGAAGCACTGTACTAAACATTTGGGAAAGTACAATAGAGTTATTACATCTCCTGGAGACTGCAGTTTAGTGAGGGAGACAGACAAGAAAATCAATTGCAGCTAGGGGAGAGCAACATAGTCTAGACTGTGAGCAGGTTGCTGGGTAGGAACCGTCTCTATATGTTGCCGACTTGTACTTCCCAAGCACTTAGTACAGTGCTCTGCATACAGTAAGTGCTCAATAAATATGATTGAATGAATGAATGAACAAAAGATGTGGACAAAAGTGCTAGGAGGCATAAAGGGAGAGATGAATACCCAAGTAATTAGCTGACAGGGAAGTGCTGAATTAGTAGGGAGAGGGAGATAGGTTGGGGAGATGAAAGATTAATCAGGGAAAGCCTCCTGGAGGACATGTAATTTTAGAAAGGCTTTGAAGATTTTCTGGTTAAGCATATTTGTAAGGCCTACAGATATAGTCTAAGTGATGCCATTACATTCTTTTTCCCCCAATCTAATGGTCATTACTGGGCTACTTGGCTTCCTAAAATTATGCTGTGAGACTTAAATGCATAGTTTCCACTCTTCTTTTACAAGCCATCATAGAAGATCTTGCCAACAAGAAAGAGGACTGAGCTGTCCCTAGAATTCCCCATGTCAGCTTAGTTGGTCTTGTTTTCTTGACTAGTAATGATTGTCGAATATTTGAAAATCTGCAGCATATCTTCAGACAACTGATGGGCTCATCACTTACCTTCCCTCTCGTCATTCTTATAGTTCTCAGCAGGCAGCCCCCGAAATCCATACTTGTTTCCAGAGTTGGAATTAGGGCTAGGGGTGCTGGTAAATTCTCATCTTTTTTAGACTTCCTCTTACTTCTTCTGGCATGGTTGGGAGAAGGAGGTGGTTAGCAATTAGGGATCTTACCCTAATTCTGCTCTGTCCTTTACTCTTACTATTCTCCTGTTTACCACGGGTCTTTAAGTCAGCCTTTTGATGGAAAGATTCCAGATCAGATAAATCAGGAGTCAACAATGTTGTTCAATTATTTTGAAAAGGTTTAAGTATTGAAAAATAAGTGCCATCTAAAAATAAATTCATTAATTCTGTGTTATGTTATTCAGCAAAGAAATATGGCAGTTGCACCGGAGGAGATGAGTCATGAACATTAGGATATTTTTTTCTATATATCTCAAACTCAGTTACGTAGGTGAGAAAGCCCAGAAGTTCACAACCACAATAGCAACTCTCATGTTCAGCCACAATTTACACGTTCACTATGAAATTGGTCATTGGTAATTTATATCTTAAATTTATTCTCCCATCTGTGTGTACCCTTATAGAGAATAAATGCTGGAAGAAGAAGATTGAGAACTCAACTGAACTAAATGAACTTTTCTTTTTTTGCAGTAAAAAGTACCAGTGAAGAAAACAATGGTGTGCTGAAAAATAAATATTCAGTATTTAGGGGTGAGATTTTTCTACTCTGAAGCTAAAATTAAAATCACAAGCAACTCGAGCTGTGCGATCGGGTGGGAAGCAGGAGAGAATCCTGCGGGTCAGAACCTGGTGGAACAGAATGGGAATTCCAGACTGTCTATTCCAATGCCAACATCCTTCCATCTTGCTTGGGAAAACCAAGGCCCCATTTCCCTTCCTCTAGAGGAATGTGGATTTCCCATCATGAGGAGGTTGATCTAAAGGACAAAGGTTTTGAACTACAGACTGGATCTCGGATTAGAAGCCCAAGGTTTGCCTCACTAAATGTGGTCCATTGGTGGGCCCCACGAATCACAACCCTGCAAATTTCTATTTTCAAGACGTGTGTAGTAATGACCAAGTTCACACTGAGGACTAGGAGACATTCATTCATTCATTCAATTGTAGTTGTTGAGCACTTACTGTGTGCAAGGCACTTGGGAAAGTAGAATACAACAACAAACAGATACAATCCCTGCCCATAAGGAGCTCAAAGTCTAAAGGATTGTGTGAGTTATCCTCACACCACCAGCCACATCTTTTCACAGCATATGACTCACTGATCCTGTTCTTGCCCAGTTCTTGTGATTTTCTCCCCCATCCTTCTCCTCCATGCTTCCCCAACCCATTTGCTCCTGGAGGTAAGAACTCACAAGGACAGCAGCATTTGGAAAAGCTCATATTCTGTTCAGGGCACCACAAAGACAGGCATTACCACGTGAATCCCAGCTATCGACACCCTATTGATGTCTTTCTCCCACTATAGACTGTGAGAGCTTTGAGGGCCAGGAATGTGTCATGTAGGTAGATTGTACTCTCCCAAGCGCTTAGTATGGTACTCAGCACACAGTAAGTGCTCAATAAATATGATTAACTGCTTGACTGGCTAATTCTACTGCAGATCCTGGGTCCCAGTCTTTGTTGTGGAAGCGGAGTTAGCTGCAGGGGCAAAGGTTGTGGAACTACTAAACAACTGGGTCCTTGAATGCATATTCGGTTTCCCTGTGAGGAGGAGAGTGGCCTAATGGGAAGAGCACTGGCATGTTAAGTCCGAATACCTGGGTTTGAATCCCACCTCAATCATTTGCCTGCTGTGTGACCTGGGCAAGTCACTTAACTTCTCCACATTTCAGTTTCTTCACCTGTTAAATGGGGATTAAATACTTGTTCTCCCTCCTACTTAGACTATGAGCCTTATATGGGACAGGGCCTATGTCTGACCTGAATATTGTGTATTTCATTCATTCAATTGTATTTATTGAGTGCTTACTGTGTGCAGAGCACTGTACTAAGCGCTTGGGAAGTACAAGTTGGCAACATATATCTTCCCCAGGGCTTGGTACAGACTAAGTGCTTAAGAAATACCACAGTTACTATTATGAATTGTGGGGCAGACCAGGTACATGTTAGTGGCAAAATGAATAGTAGGCTGGGGATGAAAAAATCCTTTGGATTTATATTACCTTGTTGTAGTTTATTTACGCAATGGCCAGCCCCAGTAAAACTATATTTATACAGTGAAGGATAAGGCATGCTTTAGAGATTCACAGTCAGTCAGTCAATCATAGTTATTGAGCACTTACTGTGTGCAAAGCACTGTACTAAGCACTTGGGAAGGCACAATACAAGAACAAGCAAACACATTCCCTTCCCACAACAAGCTTAGAGTCTAGAGGGGGAGACAGACATTAATATGAATAAATAAATTTCAGATATGTACATAAGTGCTGTGGGGATGAGAGGGTGGATGAATAAAGGGAGCAAGTCAGGGTGAGACAGAAGGGACTGGAGAAAGCGGAAAGAAGGGCTTAGTCAGGGAAGGCCTCTTGGAGGAGATGTACCTTCAAAAAGACTTTGAAGGTGGGGAGACTAATTGTCTGTTGGATTTGAGGAGGGAGGGCATTCCAGGCCAGAGGTAGGACATGGGCAAGAGGTTGGTGGCGGGATAGATGAGATTGAGGTACAGTAGAAGGTTAGCATTAGAGGAGCAAAGTGTGCAGGCTGGATTGTAGTGGGAGAGTAAGGAGATGAGGTAGGAGGGGGCAAGGTGATTGAGTGCTTTTTCTCCTCAAAACATGAGTTCTGTAACATGTTTTCTCCTTAATGAGAGGCTCTCCAACTATGCAACTCCCACAACATAGGAGACAGGAGACCTGATTATACAAAACAGTCACTTTGGGAGCAAGTGATCCCATCTTTCTGTAGTGCCTGGACAATCATGCAGCCATTAAAATTCAGCACTGATAAGTGGGAAACACCTGGACTGGATTGATGAAAATAACTGTGAGATCCAAAAGCCACTTGCAGCAAAGCAAAACACCTTTGCAGTTCCTCAAAACCTTAACAAAAGGGGTGCTTATCAAATGTAAGCCACAGCACAGTGAACAAGTTAAGGAACTCATGTGAGAAGCTATATGACTTAGTGGAAAAAACATGGCACCAGGAGTTAGAGGATCTGGTTTCTAATCCCTGCTCTGCCTCTTGCCTGCTGTAAAACCTTGGGCAAGTCACTTGATTTCTCTGTGCCCTGGTTTCCTAATCTGTAAAATGGGGATTTAATGCCCATTCTCCATCCCCCTTAGGCTTTGAGGCCAAAGTGGGACAAGGATCGGGGCCGATTTGATTTCATCGTATCTATCCTAGCACTTAGTAAATGCTTGGCACATAGTGTAGATTATAGTTGTTAATTATTGCCTCCTTTCCTCTATTAATGGCTAGATCCCATCCAGAGTCTTTTTGAACCAACTACAGAAAAACATCATCCATGGTGCAGTACAAGAAGCACATTGTCTTTTTACCACAGCTGGGAGCAAGTGGTCCAAATCACAACTGTGCAGATGATATAAAGAAGTAATAATATTAATCATTGTGTTTTTTCTCAAGTGCTTGCTATGTGTCGAGCACTGTGCTAAGCACTCAGGTAGAGACAAGATTATCAGGTTCCACATGGGGCTCATAGTCTAAGTAGGAGGGAGAACGGGTATTGATTCCCCATTTTGCAGTTGTGGAAACTGAGGCAGAGAGAAGTTTCATGACTTTTCCATGGTCACACAGCAGACAGGTGGGGGAACTGGGATTAGAACCCAGGTCCTCTGACTCCCAGGCCCAGAGTAAAGACTTTGCTAAACCTACCAACATCTGTACCACAATATGTAGCATGTAATACACATTTAATAATGTTAACAACATTGGTTTTTAAATTATTATTATTATTAAGAATGGTGTACCTAGACTCCCCTCATGGTTTTAAGACCACCAGACCTAAATTCTGCATCCCTGAAAAGATTACAAAAATCCTCAGATTACACCACAATCAATCAATCAATCATATTTATAGAGCACTTACTGTGTGCAGAGCACAGTGATGAAGCTGTCCATATCAGAACTGAAGGGGTAGGAGTCTAATCCTGCCTTCCTAATGGATGAAGAAAATCAGAGTTGTATAGTATGGACTTTAGGTTCTACTCAGTGGGGGGCATCTATTAAAATAAATTATAGATAAGGGAAACAGTAGAATATAAATAAGTGCTGGGGGGCTGGGGATGGGTGATATCAAAGAATCACAGGACATTGTAGGACTGAGCTAAAGAGGGAATCAAAGTACTAAAGGGGTACTTAAGGTGATACAGCAGGGAGCTAGGTGGCTGCTATGGTTATTGAATGTAAGCTATAAGTCAAGGATAATGCCAAGGTTACAGTCTTGAGTGATAGAGACTGTGAGTCTGTTGTTGGGTAGGGACCGTCTCTGTATGTTGCTGACTTGTACTTCCCAAGCGCTTAGTACAGTGCTCTGCACACAGTAAGCACTCAAATACAATTGAATGAATGAATGAATGAATAGGGAGGATGGTGATGCTATCTACAGTGATGGGAAGATCAGTGGGAGGACGGGGTTTGGGTGGGAAGATAATGAATTCTGGTTTGGACACTAAGTTTCAGGCATCAATGGGGTATCCAAGCAGAGATGTTCTGAAGGCAGGAGGAACTATAGGACTGCACAAGAGAGAACTTGAGACTTGGCGCTGAAGAGATAGG
The DNA here is from genome assembly GCF_015852505.1 of Tachyglossus aculeatus. Taxonomy (NCBI): domain Eukaryota; kingdom Metazoa; phylum Chordata; class Mammalia; order Monotremata; family Tachyglossidae; genus Tachyglossus; species Tachyglossus aculeatus. The sequence continues at coordinate 41,510,952 of NC_052066.1, forward strand.
TTTGGGAATCATCTACATAGAGATGGTAGTTGAAGTCACTGAACTGAATGAATTCTCCAACAGAATAGGTGAAGATGAGGAATGGAATGGGACCCAAGACAACCTTGAGAGACTTCCACAATAAGGTTGTGTGAGGCAGAGGAAGAGCCAACAAACGCAGCCACATTTAAGGATGCCACAAGAAATCAGAAAACCGATATAATGCTAGAATTTGATTCCAGTCTTCAAGAAGCTCATCCAGCTCAACAGGCTCCAAGCACTATCAGAAGTTGTTGGATCACTTATATTTAACTTGTATAAGTTAATGATGATGCTCTAGAGACACACCTGCAAAAAGTCACACAGATGATTATGCACCACTTTTCAGAATTGGCAGGGCACTTTGGACTGACAATTAGCCTTAAGTAGATTGAGGATATTTCCTAGCAAGTAGTTAGCAAGCCCTATAAATACTTCATTGGTAAATGCTAATTGACTGGTAAATTGTGTTAACAAATGGAAACAAACTTCAAGAGGAATAGCAAAATATGTAATCTTTTCTAGTATTGTGAGACCTGGATTTACTGTGGACACAATAAATCAGTCTTACTTATTGAGTGCTTGCTGTGTGCAGAGCACTGTATTAAGCATTTGGGAGAGGACAATATAACCTAGTGAGTGGACATGTTCCCTACCCACAAGGAGCTTACAGTCTAGAGGGAGAGGCTGACATTAAAATAAAAAAAATGGATATGTATATAAGTGCTATGGGCTGAGGGTGGGGCGAATAAAGGGTCCAAATTGAAGTGCAAGGGTGACATAGAATGGAGAGAGAAAAGAGGAAGTGAGGGTTTAGTCGGGGAAGACCTTGAAGGTGGAGAGAGTGATCATCTGTAGGATAGTAACGGGGTGAGAGTTCCAGGCCAGAGGCAGGACACAGGTAAGTGGTTGGCAGTGAGACAGACAAGATGGGGATACAGTGACTTGCTTGGTATGAGAGGAGCAAAGAGTGCAGTTTGGGTTGGAGTAGGAGAGACAGTGAGGTAAGGTAGGAGGGGGGCAAGGAGATTGGGTGCTTTAGAGAAAATGGTAAGGGGTATCTGTTTGATGCAGAGGTGGATGTGCAACCACTAGAGGTTCTTGGAGAGTTGGGGAGATTTGGACTGAACTTGTTTTTAGAAAATGAGCTGGGCGGCAGAGTGAAATATGGACTGGAATGGGGAGAGGCAGGGAGGTCAGCAAAGAGGCTGATGAAGTAGTCAAGGCTGGGTAGGTTAAGTGCTTGGATGGAGAGGAAAGGGCAGATTTTAGCAATTAAGTGAAGGTAGAACCAATAGGATTTGATGACATTTGTTGACCATGGGCAGCTTACACGTAAGTTCCATTAGTGTTGTTTATATTTTGCATATAGCTAACATTAAATAGCATGGCAGAGTCACAAATAAAGATATCTAGGAGTACACTCAGTTTTCCAGCACCAAAGCAATGCTCCTCACATTTTGGGGAAGTACACAGGGAGAGAATGCATTAAGGAAAGAAACCTAAAGAATTTCTGTGGTGAGCTAAAGTGAAGTGACTAGAAACAAAGGCAAAAGAGTAATGTTTTAAAGACATTACACAGCAGATCATCAGAAAATGTGGCAAAGCTATGAACAGTTGTGAGGCATTATCAGCAAACAAGCCAACCTGGGTAGAAGCAGTGAAAAATGATGGAAATTATTTTAGAGCATAGGCTTCAGAGAGGTAGATTTCAAGAAGCCAGAAGTTAATGGTGCCAAGCATTGAAGACAGCAAATGCCACAGGAGAGTAAGGGATTATTTTAGCATGTACACAGTAGGAGAGAAGTGGCATAGTTTGGTGGATACAGCATGGTCCTGGGAGTCAGAAGGACCTGGGTTCTAATCCCGGCTCTGCCATGTGTCTGCTGAGTGACCTTGGGTGAGTCACTTCACTTCTCTGTGCCTAAATTCTGTAAAATGAGGATTAAGATTGTGAGCCCCATCTGGGACAGAGACTGTATTCACCTGATTAACTTGTATCTCCCCCAGCACTTAGAACAGTGCTTGTTGCATAGTAAGTGCATAACAACTACCATAATCATTTATGTATTATTATTTAGAAAGATTTAATGGTCACATAGTCTTATCGCTTATTCTTAAATATTTTCTCTGAAGGCAGCTATATATAATAAAAATAATAATGTCAGTAGTATTGCACTTACTAGCTCCAAAGATCCCTAATAAGTACTGGAGTACAAACAGAATAATCATATCAGACACAGACCCTATCCCACAAGAGTCTTATAGTCTAAGTGGATGGGAGAAAAAGTATCTTATCCCCATTTTATGGATGAGAAAATGGAAACACAGAGAAGTTAATATACTTGTCCAAGATCATACCACATGCAAGTAGACTGTAACTCTAGACTGTAAGTTTGTTGTGGCCAGGCACTGTGTCTGTTTATTATTGTATTGTACTTTCCCAAGTGCTTAGTACAGTGCTCTGCACACAAAACACTTTTCTCAGCACTGGGGCAGATACAGGTCAATTAAGTTGGACACAACTGAATGGGGCCCACAGTTTAAGTCCAAGCGCTTAGTACAGTGCTCTGCACACAGTAAGCGATCAATAAATATGATTGAATGAATGAAAGTAAGGGAGAGCAGGAGAATTGAGGCACAGAGAAGTTAAGTAACTTGCCCAAGATCACACAGCAAGCAATTGGCAGACCAGCATTAGGTTCCAGTTCCTCTGACTCTCAGGCCCATGCTCTTTAAAGAGCTGGTTTCCATCATAAATTTGGGATAATTTTGTTATACTGAAAGAGTGGAATCTACCTACTTAAATATATGAAATAATGCAAGTGTGTGGTGAGATTGAAGGAATGTGACTTTGAAATTTGAAGTAGATAGAAAGAGAAATAAGGAGATACTAATCAAATTACTTGATGATTGACCGTTAAACATGTTTACATTCAAAATTCAGGATGAATTAAGTCGAAGATATTTCCCACAGTGGGAATTCAAGAAAGTCCAACATTTGTACTAATAATTCATAAATTACTACATATCTTATTAGGCATAAATTTTTACTTCCACTGCAACATACTTTTTAGCAAGAGAAAAGACTTCAATCTTTATATCTGTCTTATACTCAACATGTATGTCAGAATGACCTGGCTCTAATCCTGTCTCTGCTGCATCTGCTGTGTGACCTTGAGTAAGTCACTTAACTTCTCTGTGCCTCAGTTCCTCATGTGTAAAAAAAAGTGTGGGTTAAGAGTGTGAGCCCAGTGTGGGACAAGGATAGCATCCTACCTGATCAACCTGTATATACCCCAGTGCTTAGAACAGTGCTTGGCACACAGTAAGTGCTTAACAAGTACCAAAATTATTATTAATTATAATTAATTATTAAATAAGCAAAGGAGCATGGTCTAGTAGATAAAGTATGGGCTTGGGAGTCAGAAGGACCTGGATTCTAATCCCAGCTCCGCCACTTGTCTGCTGTGTAACCTTGGGCAAGTCACTTAACTTTTCTGTGCCTCAGTTACTTCATCTGTACAATGGGGATGAATACTGTGAGCCCTATGTGGAATATGGACTGTGTCAAACCTGATAAACTTGTATCTACCCCAGTGCTTAGTACAGTGCCTGGAACATAGTAGGCACTTAAAAAAATCATTAAAAAATGAATGAATAAATGACTACAGCTCTACTTTTTCAATCAATCAATAATGGTATTCATTTGGTCCTTAATGCAGGCAGAGCCCTTTGCTAAGCAGTTGGGAAAGTACAATATAATAAGGTTGGTAGATGTGATCCCTTCCTATAAGATGCTTACAGCTCGACCTTTGAATCAGACTTTGCCATTTATGTATTCATTATAATCTAGCACTGGATAAAATTAACCCTCTTATCACAGCTTGTGGATATATGAATATGTCCCCAAAATGAAAGGTGTTACTGACAGAGAAACTGAATGGGATTAAGAGCTCCTATAGGATTATTACATGGATCAAAAATGCTAGGTTATATAACTGACTGAGGATTTTGTTCAAACTTCAATGATAGTCATAGAAATTGCTGTTCCATATCGTTATTGTTAAGTAGATATAACATCAGTACATGTGGCCTGATAACGATTATCTAGAGTACCGCAAATGGGTGCTGTTAAAGTTGCCATTTTCTGTGTGGTACCAATTCTTTTTCAGATGGAAATATTACATTCAATTGCAGTGCTGCATTGGTAATGAATTCATGCAATTCAGATTCAGCTTGTTCTGAATCAGTGCCATTTCCAATTCTGGCTGCTGGAATAAATACCAGCTTTTATGAGTCAACTACTGAGCATGGGGTCTATTAGACCCTGCTTTTTTATGCAGTGCAAATCCTAAAATTCAATCTGCAAATCTTCTTATTCGGATCAACAGTACTTAGGAGAACACCTATAGAAATACACCTCCAAGAAAATCCTTGGTGCTCATCAATACACACGATTGAATGAATGAATGGATGGGTAACATTATTACTCCATACACTCTGCTAATTTTACCTTGAATTCTGAAATTACCTTGAATTTTTTTTAAGCCTTGAACCAGTGGGGAGAGAGGATGGGATTGCCTGTAGCCCCAACAACAACAATAATAATAATTGTGCTATATGTTAAGTGCTTACTACATGCCAAGAACTGTCCTAGAAGCTCGGAGTGATATAAGATAATGAGGTCAGGCACTGTCCCTTTCCCACATGGAGTTCACAGTCTAAGTAGAAGGGAGAACGGGTGGCGTAGCCTCATTTTGCAGATGAGAAAACTGAGGCTCAGGTAAGTTAAGTGACTTGTCCTAGGTCACACCAGACAGACTAGACTAGAAACCCAAGTTCTCTGACTCCCTTGCCCGTTGTCTTTCCACTAGGATACGCTCCTTCTCTCTCCAAACAAGACTGGCTGAGAGTCGTGGGCAGAGTCCACTCTAGGGTCACAGCTTGGTGGGGGTTGAACCATGGGACAACCTGATAACCTCCCCAGCCCTTAGAACAGTACTTTGCACATAGTAAGCGCTTAATAAATGCCATCATTATTATTATTATTATTATATCTGGCATGCTGCTATCTCCTCTCTACTTCCAGGAAGCCCGACAGGTGGACTGTCATGGGTGGAGGATGCTAGTAGCTGCACTGATATAACCAGCAACCTTCAGCTAGATCATTTGTCTGCTGCGTGACCTTGAACAAATCACTTAAACTCTCTGCACCTCAGTTACCTCATCTGCAAAACGGGCATTAAGACTGTGAGCTCTAAGTGGGATAGGAACTGTATCCAACCCGATTTGCTGGTATTTACCCCAGTGCTTAGTACAGTGTTATTACAGTGCCTGACAGTAAGTGCTTCACAAATACCACAATTATTATTATTCAATCGATTGATAGATCATATTTATTGGGTGCTTATGGTGTGCAGGGCACTGTACTAAGCACTTGGGAGAATACAATACAACATCATAAGAGACATACATTCCCTGCCCACCTTGAACTTACAGAATAGAGAGGAATAACACCTCCTACAGCCAGGCCCCAAACCAGTAGAATGCCTTCATCCTCTAGCTATTTAACAAAATCCCTGGACAGTATTTCAAATCTTGACACCCAAAGATTATACCTTGTTTGAACCTCTAGACTGTGAACACCTTATGGGCAGGGTACAAAATAATAATAATAATGATGGCATTTGTTAAGCGCTTGCTATGTGCAAAGCACTGTTCTAAGCGCTGGGGAGGAAATAAGGTGATTAGGTTGTCCTATGTGGGGCTCACAGTCTTAATCCGCATTTTACGATGAGGTAACTGAGGAACAGAGAAGCTATGTGACTTGCCCAAGGTCACACAGCTGACAATTGGCAGAGCCAGGTTTTGAACCCATCATCATCATCATCAATCGTATTTATTGAGCGCTTACTATGTGCAGAGCACTGTACTAAGCGCTTGGGAAGTACAAATTGGCAACATATAGAGACAGTCCCTACCCAACAGTGGGCTCACAGTCTAAAAGGGGGAGACAGAGAACAAAACCAAACATACTAACAAAATAAAATAAATAGAATAGATATGTACAAATAAAATAAATAAATAGAGTAATAAATATGTACAAACATATATACATATATACAGGTGCTGTGGGGAAGGGAAGGAGGTAAAATGGGGGGGATGGAGAGGGGGACGAGGGGGAGAGGAAGGAAGGGGCTCAGTCTGGGAAGGCCTCCTGGAGGAGGTGAGCTCTCAGTAGGGCCTTGAAGGGAGGAAGAGAGCTAGCTTGGCGGATGGGCAGAGGGAGGGCATTCCAGGCCCAGGGGATGACGTGGGCCGGGGGTCGATGGCGGGCCAGGCGAGAGCGAGGTACGGTGAGGAGATTAGCGGCGGAGGAGCGGAGGGTGCGGGCTGGGCAGGAGAAGGCGAGAAGGGAGGTGAGGTAGGAGGGGGCGAAGTGATGGACAGCCTTGAAGCCCAGGGTGAGGAGTTTCTGCCTGATGCGCATATTGATTGGTAGCCACTGGAGATTTTTGAGGAGGGGAGTAATATGCCCAGAGCGTTTCTGGACAAAGATAATCTGGGCAGCAGCATGAAGTATGGATTGAAGTGGAGAGAGACACGAGGATGGGAGATCAGAGAGAAGGCTGATGCAGTAGTCCAGACGGGATAGGATGAGAGCTTGAATGAGAAGGGTAGCGGTATGGATGGAGAGGAAAGGGCGGATCTTGGCAATGTTGCGGAGCTGAGACCGGCAGGTTTTGGTGATGGCTTGGATGTGAGGGGTGAATGAGAGAGCGGAGTCGAGGATGACATCAAGGTTGTGGGCCTGTGAGACGGGAAGGATGGTAGTGCCGTCAACAGAGATGGGAAAGTCAGGGAGAGGGCAAGGTTTGGGAGGGAAGACAAGGAGTTCAGTCTTCGACATGTTGAGCTTTAGGTGGCGGGCAGACATCCAAATGGAGATGTCCTGAAGGCAGGAGGAGATGCGAGCCTGATTTGGATTTCTGTTCAACTTTGCAGCTAGAAAAGTAAAAGTTTTTCCTGATGGCCCTCTTTTCTGGCACTCCAGAAGAATTTCTCTATCGTCGTCTCTCGTCCATGAAACGACAACTTCTCCCTTCTTTTTAATGACATTTTTGGCAGAGAGGCTCGTGGGTGAGGTAGCGCTGGAAGGTGAACAGTCTTTATTCTCCAGCGGCAAGTGCTTCTTATTCGTTGATTTCCTCTGGGAAGCTGAATCACAAGCTTCACATTTTGGGGAATTTTTCTCAGGCTTGTCTTCAGCAGTCTGGGGAGATTCCCTTTTCTCTCTTTTCTTCGGATGACCCGGACTGAAATCCTTTTTCCGCTTTCCGTGAGCTTTAGCCAAGACCCCGGGGCATTCTACAACACTACTGAACGCGGAGGATGACGCCAACTTATCCTCCTATTCATCAGTGCTCAACAACTGATCGATTGGTCCTTCTAGTTGAATAAGAATCTCGCCCAACAGACTTAAGACTTGACCAAGATCCGGTGACTCACTAATCACTAAAATGGAAAGGAGATCACACCTGTCTGTTCAGCTATAGATAAGCATTATTGTTTGGTGGGGAGTTTTTATCTTCATTTCATTAAAAGCTATGAAGCACAACAGTTTTATCTTAAATGAAAGCATGCCAGATGGCCGCTTGCTCACATCACACAACATTTTTCGGTCTCATGTGGTAATGCAATTGCTGCTGCTCCCATTCAATATGTCATTATAAAACTACCTGGGCAGGACTAATATCCACTGAGTTCATTACTATTACATTACTTGCTTTCCAACCAATGTAGCAGCTGCTATAGACATTTATTATCTCCCTTTATTTACCTCTGCTATGATTTTAGAGGTGACTGGGTTTGCTCTTTTAATGAAAGATGCTTCACGTCTGTCTGGGATTTTCATATGTGAAATGAATTTTTTTTTCCAATTTACAGAGGTTTCAAAGTACTTGATCACCTGTTTCCTCCATTAGACTGGAAGTTCCTGAGAGCAAGAATCATGTCTACCCACTCTACAGTATCATACTCTCCCAAAAGCTTAATAATAATAATAATGATGGTATTTGTTAAGTGCTCACTATGTGCCGAAGCACTGAGGTAAACACAAGGTAATCAGGTTGTCCCACGTGGGGCTTACAGTCTTAATCCCCATTTTACAGATGAGGTAACTAAGGCACAGAGAAGTCAAATGACTTGCCCAAAGTCACACAGCTGATCAGTGGTGGAGTCAGGATTAGAACCCATGACCTCTGACTCCCAAGCCCGGGCTCTTTCCACTAAGCCACGCTGCTTCTCTAATACTGTACAGTGCACACAATAAGCGCTCAATAAATACCACTGAATTTATTCATTCAGTCAGTCATATTTATTGAGTGCTTACTGTGTGCAGAGCACTGTACTAAGCGCTTGGGAAGTACAAGTGGGCAACACATAGAGATGGTCCCTACCCAACAGTGGGCTCACAGTCTAGAAACAGCATGGCTCAGTGGAAAGAGCATGGGCTTTGGAGTCATGTCAGGGGTTCAAATCCCAGCTCCACCAATTGTCAGCTGTGTGACTTTGGGCAAGTCACTTCACTTCTCTGTGCCTCAGTTACCTCATCTGTAAAATGGGGATTAAGACTGTCCCCATGGGACAACCTGATCACCTTGTACCCTCCCCAGCACTTAGAACAGTGCTTTGCACATAGTAAGCGCTTAACAAATGCCATCTTGCCATATTAGAAGGGGGAGACAGACAACAAAATATGTAGACAGGTGTCAAAATCATCAGAACACAGTTATAGCTATATGCACATCATTAACAAAATAAATAGAATAGTAAATATGTACAAGTAAAATAAATAGAGTAATAAATCTACAAATATATAGAAGTGCTGTGGGGAGGGGAAGGAGGTAGGGTGGGAGGATGGGGAGGAGGAGAGGAAAAAGGGGGCTCAGTCTGGGAAGGCCTCCTGTAGGAGGTGAGCTCTCAGTAGGGCTTTGAAGGGAGGAAGATTGCTAGCTTGGTGGATGTGTGGAAGGAGGGCATTCCAGGCCAGGGGAAGGACGTGGGCCGGGGGTCAACGGTGGGACAGGCTAGAATGAAGTACAGTGAGGAGGTTAGCAGCAGAGGAGTGGAGAGTGTGGGCTGGGCTGGAGAAGGACAGAAGGGGGGTGAGGTAGGAGGGAGCGAGGTGAATGATTTTTGCATTCTGATATTTAAGGAATTCTCCCTCCACCCTATACCCCATGTTTATTTCATTCATAACTCCTCATCTGGAATTTGATACTGCCAGTTTGGCTTTACTTATTTAGTTTGTTTTATATAATAATAATACTGATGATGATGCTTTTGAGCACTCATGTGCCAACTGCTGTACTAACTATTGTGGTAGACAAAGGTTTATCAGGTTGGACTCAGTCCCAGCCCCTCATGGGCTCATAATTTAAGTAGAAGAGAGAGCAGGTACTTAATCACCATTCTACTAATAAGGAAACCGAGGCACAGAGAGGTTACCGTGACTTGCTCAAGATGACACAGCAGACGAGTGGGAGAGCTGGGGTTAAAACACAGGCCCTCTTAATAATAAATAATAATAATAATGGCATTTATTAAGCGCTTCCTATGTTCTTTGGCTACTGTGATTTCTCTGACCATTGTTCCCTCATTCATTCTAATTTGACCATCTGAGGCCTCAAAATATACATTAAACTAGTCTTCAGCTATGGTTTGTATTGGCCAGCTGTGGGAAACACATCCATTGCTTTGGCAGTTATGATCTGAGGCAGACGGCTCCCTTGGATGGATGTGACAACTTCTCCCTTAGAGTCCTTTGCAATTTCCTTTTTTTCTGCCCATCAAGGAGGCAGGTGCTAGAGAGAAGCAGAAGTCTAATCTGAGCCCAGGTAGAAAAGGCGGGTGAAAAGAGCAACACAGGGTGAAGAAAAGCTGGAAGCTTCATCTCAGTCTGAATGAACATGGCTGTGAGCAGAGCTTCTTACCTCTTTGCTGTAAGAGAAGGTGCACAATAGTCTGTCATGTTTGGGGTGGTCATTGGAGCAATTCCAATTTTCTGGAGACATACAACGTGGACCTCATGCAGTTCTCTGATTTGGCTGTTAGTCCAGAATATCTAGTGCCAGTAGTGACCTACCTTGCAACAGCAAATTTTCCAGTCCTGGCCATTACCACAAGGTTGATAATTTGTAAGTGGAAAAAAAAAGCCATCCTGTCTCTAATAGAATCCAAATGTCCCCATACATCATAGAGAGAGATGAGATTGCAAAAATTTATCATCATTCAAATATTGGCTCCCATAATGAGAAGAAAATATTAATTTGAGGAGGTACTATTGATGTTGGAATAAATCATTTTTTATGGTATTTATTAAGGACTTACTATGAGTCAGACAGTATAATATGTGTTGGAGTAGATAATAATAATAATAATAATAATGGTATTTGTTAAGTGCTTACTACATGCCAAGCACTGTTCTAAGTACTGGGGTAATTACAAGGTTATTAGGTTGCCCCACAAGGGGTTCACAGTCTTAATCCCCATTTTACAGATGAGGTAACTGAGGCACAGAGAAGTGACTTGCCCAAAGTCACACAACTGACAAGTGGCAGAGCCAGGATTTGAACCCACGACCTCTGACTCCCAAGCCCGTGCTCTTTCCACTAAACCACACTGCTTCTCTAAAATTAGATAAAAGCTAGATAAAATTAGATAAAATTAAATAAAAGCTAAATCAAGTTAGACACAGTCCATGTCTTACATGGAGCTCACAGTCTCCTCATTTTACAGATGAGGTAACTGAGCATAGCGAAGTTAAGTGACTTGCCCATGGCCACACAGTACACAAGTAGCAGAACAGGGATTAGAACCCAGGGGCTTCTGAGTCCCACACCCTTTCCTATCCACTAGGCAATGCTTCTCTGATTAAACAGGATGTCATACAGCCATTAATTAAAAAGAAAATGGAAGTCCAGAAAGTCCCTGAGTTGATTACAATGTTTGCATGTAAATACCTTCAGAATACTAGGGTTTTCTTGCTGGGTACCATAAATTTATATTAATCTGATCTTGCCAAATTGTCAGTGAAAATTTTTAGACTTCAGTTTCCTATAAAGCAATATCTGGTTACTCCATCCTGGGACATAATGATAATTAATAATAATGTTTTTGGTCAAGTAATATTCTAAATGCTGGGGTAGATACAAGTTAATCAGGTTGGATGTAGTCCTGTCCCAAAAGGAGCTCATAGTCTAATTAGGAGGTAGAACAGGTATTGAATTCCCATTGTACAGATGAGGAGACTGAGGTACTGAGAAATGAAGTGACTTGCCAAAGGTCACACAGCAGACAAGTTGTGTCACTGGGATTAGAACCCAGGTCCTCTGCCTCTTGAGCCCAGTCTCTTTCCACTAGACCATGCTGCTTTTCATTAACAACATTAATGTTTTCAGCAAAAAGGAGGCATACAATCAATTCTGAATAGACACTATATGCAGGAGTTTCAAAATCTTTTGCTCATATTGTAGTCAATTTGAATGCTGATGTTTCCAAAAACAAGCAAGGTTTATTTAATAATAACAATAATAATAATGGCATTTGTTAAGCACTTACATGTGCAAAGCACTGTTCTAAGCACTGGGGGGAGACACAAGGTGATCAGGTTGTCCCACGTGAGGCTCACAGTCTTTATCCCCATTTTACAGATGAGGTATCTGAGGCCCAGAGAACTTAAGTGACTTACCCAAAGTCACACAGCTGACAAGTGGTGGGATCAGGATTAGAACCCACAACCTCTGGCTCCCAAGCCCATGCTCTATCTACTGAGCCACGCTGCTTCTGGTGGGAATGGGAAATCCCTGGCTTCTTATTTTAATTGAACTTTAATTCATTGTTTTTAATTTTAAAATCTAATTAATTCTCAAGTTAATGTGGTGATCTGAGTTATTGATGACACCCTAATAGGGGAAATTAAAAAAAAATCTACCAGGCCATCTTCCCTTTATGCCACTCATGGGGTTAATTCTGCATGCCAATTAAAAAAAACTAGACATAAGATCTTACTCTATCTTGCTTTATTCAAACTTGGGGTACTGCTAATTCTATTGTATTGTACTCTCCCAAGCGCTTAGTATGGTGGTATGCATGTAGTAAGTGCTCAATAAATTCCATTCACTGATTGATAGCTAGGAATAAAAACTAAGGGGGCATTAATGACCATTTTCTTCCTCATTCAGTATCTCCCATGGTCTCCTAGAAGAATTCTTTCCATTAGGAAATGGGCCAGATCTTTGTCCCTTGGACGTTTAGCCTGTTAGATTTTTTTCAGTTAATTCAGGACACCCAATTTGTACATGGTATTAGGCATCAGACAAAGTTAATTCACCTGTGCTGAGCAGCAGTGGCATGGGAAAGAGTCAAAACTTTGATCAAAGACTGTGGCAGGAACTCAAGTGCATACATAGTACAGTGCTTTGCACACAGTAAGCACTCAATAAATATGAATGAGTGAATGAACTCAAGTTTTTACTGCCCAGAAGGCACCAATGGTAAACCATTTCCTCTCCTCCTCCCCATCCCCTCCATCCTACCTCCTTCCCCTCCCCACAGCACTTGTGTATATATATTTGTACAGATTTATTACTCTGTTTATTTTACTTGTACATATTTACTATTCTATTTATTTTGTTAATGATGTGCATATAGCTTTAATTCTATTTGTTCTGACTATTTTGACACCTGTCTCCATGTTTTGTTTTGTTGTCTGTCTCCCCCTCCTAGACTGTGATCCCGTTGTTGGGTAGGGACCATCTCTATATGTTGCCAACTTGTACTTCCCAAGCACTTAGTACAGTGCTCTGCACACAGTAAGTGCTCAATAAATACGATTGAATGAATGAATGAACTTCCATATCTTTACCAAGAAAACTCTATGGATATTCATGCCAGGATAACCTTATGACATAATATGAGATATTCTGAAGAGGATGTGTCCCATAGAGTCACTACGGGTCAGAAACAACTCGACAGCACTTGAAGAATCAGGCTCCAGGCCAAACTGAAGGTCTACAGAGCTGGAGTGTTGTCCAATCTTCTCTGTGGCTGAGAGACCTGGGCCACACTCAGGTGCCACAACCCTTCAAACAAAATCTCACTCAGGTCCATTAATCACTTAGAACTTTGGATTGGAGGTCTCCCACCCCTCCTGGGCCAAACACATCCACTGAAGAAGACCAAGACCCCAGAAAAGAGTCACACGATCTCAGAGACGTAAAAAGCACTTAGCTTTCCTGCTGCTCTCCCTCCGCCTCAGTCTGAATTTGCCTCCAAATGAGGAAGCTTGAGGCTCTTTTGGATCCAGACCTTGAAGTGAGAACCAGATGTTGACCCTTCAAATAAAGTGTCACTCATCTCAACTAATCTCTTAGTACCAAAGGTGTTAATCTACTATTTCCACAAAAAATGAAAGGCTTCCTGGAAATCTTTGTTGTTCTGATTCTTCCAATTAAAACACTCATTTATGACTGACACCCCACCCCCACCCCCCCCAACCCCTCTCAGGCCAAACTCTGATTGGTTTCCTCAGACAGGATTTGATTTGTGGAAAAGTCTTCTTGTTGAGTCTCTTGTGCCAGTGACTCACTCCTCTCTGGTTGAGCAATGGAGAAACAAAGGCCAAGGACTGGGTTTATTGGAGGCTTATTTCCCTGTAATAAATCAACTAGTCAGTGGTATTTATTGAACACTTACCCTGTACAGAGTACTATACTAAGCACTGGGGAGAATACAACAAATCCCGAACACCCTCTATCGTCATGTCCGCTTTCAGAAAATCTCCAGTGAACCCTGTCCCTCACACTCTCAAATTGGGACCTTATCCCCTCCTCTAGACTGTGAGCTCGTTGTGGTCAGGGACTATGTTTATTGTTGGATTGTACTCTCCCAAACGCTTACAGTGCTCTGCACACAGTAAGCACTCAATAAATATGATTGAATGAATTAATTTCCAGTCTCCCCTCTATCATACTCTGTACCTACTGTATCCCGTTGCTTCTCATGGCAGCGTTTATTTCAGTGCTTAGCACATTGAAAACGCTTAACAAATGCCATCATCATCAGGGCAGAAGAGTGAGCCTGAGCCTTGTCACACTCATTCTCGATGGAACCTCTTATTTTTGAAGCAGCGTGGCTCAGTGGAAAGAGCCCGGGCTTGGGAGTTAGAGGTCATGGGTTCTAAACCTGGGTCCGCCACTTGTCAGCTGTGTGACTTTGGGCAAGTCACTTCACTTCTCTGGGCCTCAGTTCCCTCATCTGTAAAATGGGGATTAAGACTGTGAGCCCCATGTGGTACAACCTGATTACCTTGTACCCCCTAATGCTTAGAACAGTGCTTCGCACATAGTAAGTGCTTAACAAAAGCCATTATTATTATTATTATTATTCAAGATCCAGACTTACCACTCCAGGAAAATTGGGGGTAAAAGGGTAGACCTTGGGCCTACAATAATTGGGAGCAGATGGGTGGACTTTGTTGACATAGAAATTTGAGTTAAATGGGTGGACCTTATTCACACAAAACTTGGGGAGGCAGCCCTGTGGTGGAAGGAGTCCTACACTTCCTCCTCCCTCGGCCTTTGCCCCTTTTGTTCACTAGCAATGCCAAAATCAAACCTTAGTCCACCTGAGAAAGGAAATAATGGTTTTGCAAAGCCTCCTTTAAAAGAATCAATCTCGGGGAATTGGCAAAACAGGATGATTACTGTCCTTACACTGTGATTAGCTTCATGGTACCATAAAAACCATCCCCTTCACTCGCCTCCCATATCCCTCTGAACAATCACCCACCCCCATGGGATGTGACTATCTTGCTCTATAGCTCTGCCATCTAACGACTCCCAAGTACTCACTGAGGCCATGCACACTGGTCACTGTGCTAGGAGGAGACTTTTACTCCACCTAGGACAGTAACTCTCTTTCTCCAATCTTATTTTTTTATAAGCTGCTTCCAAACTCCTGCTCATGCCTTCTAACTCTACCATACTGTCCCTAACACTTAGAATGACTATCTGCACATGGTAGGAGCTCAGTAAATAGCGTTGATAGTTTGACTTTCATGGTCTTCCCTTTTATGGCACAAATTTGGCTCATAATTCCTTGTATGTTTGTGTCATTTAGAAGACACGCCTAAATGGTTCAGGGTATTTTAGTCATCATCATAGTAAATCAATCAATCAATCGTATTTATTGAGCACTTACTGTGTGCAGAGCACTGTACTAAGCACTTGGGAAGTACAAGTTGGCAACAAATAGAGATTGTCCCTACCCAACAGTGGGCTCACAGTCTAGAAGGGGGAGACAGAGAACAAAACAAAACATATTAACAAAATAAAATAGAATAGATATGTACAAGTAAAATAAATAGAGTAATAAATACGCACAAACATATATACAGGTGCTGTGGGGAAGGGAAGGAGGTAAGGCGGGGGGGAATATAAGGTGATCAGGTTGTCCCACGTGGGGCTCACAGTCCTCATCCCCATCTTCCAAATGAGGGAACTGAGGCCCAGAGAAGTGAAGTGACTTGCCCAAAGTCACAGAGCTGACAATTGGCAGAGCCAGGATTTGAACCCATGACCTCCGACTCCAAAGCCCAGGCTCTTTCCACTGAGCCACGCTGCTTCTCTAAGCGCACACAGTCCCTGTCCTACACGGGGTTCACAGTCTAAGGAGAAGGGAGAGCAGGTATTTAATCGCCATTTTACAGATGAAGAAACTGAGGCCCAGAGAAGAGAAGTGACTTGCCCAAATCAATCAACCAATGGTCGAAGCAGCGTGGCTTCCACGCTGTGGAACTGCACTAACTGCTTGGGAGAGTTCCACACAACAGAGGCAAAAGTAAAAGTAGTAGTGAGTGTCCATTTGGTGTGGCACATGTGCTTGGAAAGTACAGAACAGCAAAGTGATACATTCCTTGTCCACAAGGAACTGATCAACTATAAATTAATGGATCTTCCTTAGTTAGATATGTATTTGTTATTCTCACCAATTTTTTAATACCGTTTATTTAAAAGGTTAATTGTTCCTAGTATTTCATTGCTAAAACTTATTTCATTGCTAAAACTCAGCCAAGCTCATTTGTACAATTTGGGAGAGACTGATTAAGGCTATTATTTTCTACTTTGAGTTATCTTCATGTCTAGTGTACTGATCTATCAAAAATACACCATCTAGAAGCTTCAGGTTTATCAGAGTATTGCAGATAAATAATAAAACCATGTCTGTATTGTTTTACTTGTGTGTATTTGAATTTAATATCTGCAAATTAATTTTAGAAATCAATCATGAGTTCTCCTACTTCATTTCAAAAAGTAAATTAAGTATAATGGACAATGAAACACTTTGTATATGTGATTTTCTATAATTTTTAAAAAACTGCCTCTCTCCATCATAAAGCTAAGTGCTTCTGGATTCAAAAATTTTCCACAATTTGTTTAAAATGTTTCATCTTAAGTTTCATCTAATTTAGTGCATTGTGATAATGGGTAAGAAATACATAATTTTGAGACTAGCTTATCTTAGTTTATTTCAATTGGTGTCCAGAGAATTTAATTTAATCCCATGCCTTCTCTCTCAATGTTATAATATCATTTGAAGCTACCTTTTAATAAGGTGTCTGATGACAATAAATTAATTACCCAAATTATCACTTACATTGAAGGTATGTGCTTTAACTCTGCTGTGCTGTAAAAGCCATAGTTTCCATAAACACTCCCACATTTTGGTTGTCAGTATTCAAACTCATATCCTGTAGATGAATTTTCAGGTTCTTCAAAATAGGGGAGAATAGTGGTGGCGGGTCACTTAGAAAGTTGTTTGGTTTTTTTTGGTTTCTTTTTTTGTGAAGTTTTTATTCCATTCAAATTTCTCCCTCAGATTCAAGATGAAAAGCATAATGAGCAGATTCTCCCAGGACATCAGAACATATTTAGAATGTGGAATCATGAATAGACTGAATCCTGAGAGAGAGCAGCTACTAAATATAGTTTCCAATTATGCTTAACATGCGAGCCCAGAGTAACCTATGCATAGGTCAATGTCCTTTCAAAGGGACTGAATATTTTCTCCTCCATCAGGAAATATCGATTCCATATTCAGAAACCAGGGGAAGAAAAGTGAAATTTCATCAAGCTCATCTTGTAACAAATAAGGCTATCCAAAAGACCTTCTTAAATGGCAGAAACCAATGAGGGCTGCTAGATGGGAGCTGTAATAGGGGCACAGGAAATCAGGGTGGGATTCAAGGCCTTAACGGAAATCAAAAGGATTTCCAGTAGTCAAGAAAAGAGGAGGTGAGGGAAAGCTGGCCAGGGTTCCTGGGAAGTGTGAGCAGGATTGCCAGAGTAAGCCTGATAGAACTGGGAAGAAACTGGGCACAGGACTTTCCATCACCCCTGCTGCTGTTCCTTCTCCCACAGCCATTGTGGACTGGATTGCTTCCTGGGACTTAAATGCATGGATGTTGGTTAAGTTATCAAAAACACCTAACACACGCATAAGAGTTTGGTCATATTACAACTAGACATGCCCAACCATCTATGCCCGACTCCTGTCTCTCCCCACTCCAGTCCATACTTCACTCTGCTGCCCTGATCATTTTTCTACAGAAATGGCAAGGTCATTTTTCCCCACTCCTCAGAAAACTCCAGGGGTTGTTCACCCACCTCTGCAATCAAACAAAAACTCCTCACCATTGGCTTCAAAGCACTCAATCAATTTGCCCCCTCCTATCTCACTTAACTCTCCTTCTACAACCCAGCTGGCGCACTTCACTCAACTAACGCTAACCTCTCACTTTTCCTCAATCTCGTCTATCTCACCACCGACCTCTCACCCACTCCTGCCTCTGGCTTGAATGCCCTCCCCCCTCAAATCCAACAGACAATTACTCTCCCCCCACTGAAAGCCTTACTGAAGGCACATCTCTTTTAAGAGGCCTTCCCTGACTAAGCCCTCCTTTCCTCTTCTTCCATTCCCATCTACGTTGCCCTGACTTTCTCCCTTTATTCATCACCCCCCCCACCCCACCCAGGCCCTGCAGCTCTTATGTACATATCTGTCATTTATATATTTATTTATATTAATGTCTGTCTCCCCCTCCAGGCTATATGCCCATTGTGGGCAGGGAATGTGTCTGCTTATTGCTATACTGTATTCTCCCAAGCACTTAGCACAGTGCTCTGCACACATTAGGCACTCAATAAATATGATTGGATGAATCTATCAGTACCTGCAGGCTACACTCAATGCCAAAAGGAATCCAGTCAACTCAATAATGGGGAGACAATGCTTATGTTAGCAATGCAGTCTTTCAAGGTAGTACATGTAGAACAATTATGTGAGAAGAATAAAAGATAGCAGGGACATCAAGCATCTGCTATATGACAAAATGAAATGGGGACATACACAAGAAGGTAAAGTGGGACAAGTGCTTTACAGACAAAATGAAGTCACAAACAACATGACCTAACAGCCAGCATACTGTTAGGAGACAACTATAGACAGATAGAAACAACTGTAGAAAGATAAGTCTAGGTTATGACAATTAGAAATTACACACCATGAGAAGACACCTGGGAAAGTATGCTTCCCTAGTGGGTAGAGCACAGGCCTGTGAGTCAGAGGATGTAGGTTCTAACCCATGTTCATCTCTTGTCTGCTCTGTGGCCTTGGGCAAGTCACTTTACTTCTCTGTGCCTTAGTTACCTCATCTATAAAATGGGGATTAAGACTGTGAGCCCCTTGTTTGACAAAGACTGAGTCCACCCTGATTATCTTGAATCTACACCAGTGTTTAGTACAATGTCTAGCATGTAGGAAGTGCTTGAAAAATTCTAAGGGCAAGAGAAGATTTGGAAACCAGGATAAGTGGTCAGTACTCTAAGTGGTGAACAAGTGTACGTACTATGGAAGGAGAAAAAACGATGCATACATCTTTTCTGTTATGATACACTTAACAATGGGATCTCACCATCAAACATCACTTCAAATACTACAGCAATAATAATGGAATTTGTTAAGTGCTTACTATGTGCCAAACACTGATTTAAGCACTGAGGAAGATACAAGGTCATCATGTCACCAAGCACAGACACTGGGGTATGTGCTCAAGACCCTACCAATATGACAGTTCAGTCAGAGATCCTTCCCACTGGGGCTTACAATCTAGGTGGAGGTTCACAGATAAAAAACTGGCAAAAAGGAGTCAACACAACCAAGCCAACAATACTGAGACAGGCAAAGGAACAGTTCTTGGGGGGGGGTGGGAGACAAGCTGTCTTAATTTACAAACCAGAGGCAGCCATAAATAGTACCAATACTGAAAGTGTTTACTTTTCAAAATGTTGTCTTTCAAATGTTATTCAGAAAAAGGCGCTTTTTGTTAACATTGAGATCTGCTAATGATCCACACTAAATGGATGTCTGTCTACGGGTCAATTAAAATGGGCTTTAGTCACTCAAAATGCTTCAAAGAGACAGAGAGAACTGCTTAAGCCTGGGAAAACTTTGTGGAGTAAGAGGGTATAAATGCTGGCATTAAAATTCAACAATGCTATTACCAAACAGTGCTACCAGAAAGTGTTCATAGTATTCATAGATGGGGATAATGAAAGGAAAAGGAAAAACGTAGATGACTCTGCTCCTAAGTGACTAAAGATTGTCTTGAACAATAGCAAAGCCCAAAAGTAAAATAAAGACTTTTAAGTTACTATTTCATGCATTCTACCTGCTGGGACTCAGGTATCTGGCCATATATTACATAATGTTACTGGCAATTATTAAATGTTTCTTGATCTTGGATTTTTGATTTATCATTTTGTTGTTTCACTCTGACAATAGCAGCTGAGAGCAATATAGCCTCCACATTTTCATATGTGTCTTATTCATGCTCTTTCATATTTTTATGAAAGTGTTTAGTGAACTGGTCTTAAATTTTACTTATAGGAACTCTTATACCATTTTTAACTGTTTTGATGGTTAGGAAGGACCAAGTCAGTATGCAATGAAATAAAAACTTCATATTTTATTTGCTTTCTATATGGACCCGGATGATGGAAGGGAATGTAACTGCTTATTGTTGTGTTGTAGTCTCCCAAAAGCTTAGTATGGTGGTCTGCACACAGTAAGCACTCAATAAATACCATTGAATGAATAATGTAGAATTCAAAGAAGGATTT
Source organism: Tachyglossus aculeatus (assembly GCF_015852505.1). Lineage (NCBI taxonomy): Eukaryota > Metazoa > Chordata > Mammalia > Monotremata > Tachyglossidae > Tachyglossus > Tachyglossus aculeatus. The sequence goes on from NC_052066.1 coordinate 41,531,216, forward strand.
TCCAGCATATATTTCAATATGCATGGCTAAATTTTATACTCTGTCTGCAAAATCATTTAAAGCAATTCTGTTTTAAGGTATTTAACCTGAAGAGTAATGTAGAGACTATCCTAAAGGACTTTGCTGACTTGCCTGTCCTCTTTCTCAACCTTCCCATCAAGTAATCTTGTCAATTATATTTCCTACTCAGTGCAGTTATAATGATGGAATGTTCAAGTCCCAAATCTATCTTTTATTAAACAGAGACAGCACTAATTAAGCCTAGACAAAAAATTCTCCTGAGCCTTTGCTTAAAATGGTGCAATAGTATTATTCCATATTTGAGAACTCCTGCCACCAATCATAATTTGAAATATAATGAATACTATTATGTTCCAAATCACTCTTTAATAGTGCTTTAAAAATAATTAAGCCATTATCAGATACAATTTTCCAGTTCACCTAAAGTGCATATATACTCTTAAAAAATCAGAAAATCAAACTATGATTATATAGGGAACTATAGGACTACAACTGCCTGCCTTCGTAATGCATATGAAAACACTTATGAATTAATGCAGTGATAAATATTACAGATCTAGTCTCTAGATATAAGCTAGCATGATGTTACTAATTGCATTACAAGATTCCAGAATATAAATTTGCCCTTTACATTGAGTTTGAACTAAAATTATGCCTGTTAATGAACACGTGCATGAAATACCAACCCATCTATGTTATCTATTTCTAGTACAAGTTGGTTTTAAAATTTTTAGAACAATAAAATAGAGAAAAAAACAGCTTTCAATTATTATAACTATAAATTTATTTTCAGGGAGTCATAGAATTCTCCATCCAACCATTTCCTCATCTGTAAAATGGGTATTAAATATCTGTTCTCCCTCCTAATTATAGTGTGAGCCCTGTGAGGGACAGGGACTGTAACCAACCTGATTATCCTGCATGTATCCCAGTGATAGATGTAAAGTAAGCATTTAACAAATACCACATTTATTTTTTAGAACTACAGGGCAAAGGTAAAAGAATTATATCTGGCACACAAAAGAATTACTTGTTTTCATATGGGACTTTTCTTATAATAGATTAAAAATGTCTCATCTTTTCTACCTAGAATCCTACCAATGTTCTACAGACAAATAAGAAGAAGAAGAAGAAGAAGAAGAAGAAGAAAATAATAACAATGGTATTTTTAAGTGCTTACTGTGTGCCAGGCACTGTACTAATAATTGTGATATGTTGTGTTTACTATGTGTTAAGCACTATTCTAAAACACACAGTCTCCGTCTCACCTGGGGCTCACAACCTAAATAGGAGAGAGAATAAGAAAGAAAAAAATGCATTTACATTTTCTTCTATTTATAATTCCTGGCATCATTCAACAGTTTCCCAGGCAGAATATTATTTTGATTTCTGATTTGGGATTTCAGTATTCCCAGATCAATAACCTATAGCCTAGTGTGCAGAAAATTTATGCTTAGACGTAAGGGACTTACCCAAAAGTCAAATTAATTTTAGTCTTGCATCCAAGTTCTCTTGAATGCATGGTAGATCTGACCAGACACTAGGGGTAGCACTAATTTGGAAGGTTTGCCCCTTGATGGAACGGTAGGACAAGTGAACCTTAATAGCTAGATGGAATTTTCTGATTTAAACTTTTCATCTATTCACCAATGAGGCTTGGGATCTTTCCCTTCAGTTTACTGCCCTTCTTAACTTGCATCGCTGACTTAATTTCTACCTACTTACTGGTCCCACGTCCTAACCAGATTTTTACTTCTTCCCAATATTAACCAATAACTTTTACTCCCCGTAAGAAAATAAGAACACACTTGGTCAAACCACTGGATTATCTAGGCCCAGTCTTCTACCCCCAAGAGACACTTAAAATGCACCAGTCATCCTCTTTGGCATGCATCATCTATTTGTATGTTTGGAGATGTGTGAGAGAACTGTCTACTGCTCTCTTGGCATCATGTTCCTCCCAAAAGTATCTGCTCTGCTAGATTCATTCTACTCCTGAATGTTGCTTACCCACCTGATCTGGGCTTTTTCCAGTGGGACACAGCCATGCCACATTGACATCACCTGGATCTTTAGCTTTAACCTACTCAGTTCTGAAAGATCCACTACACAATTTGGGCATCTTTCTAGCATCTATTTTGGCATTTTCCGACCAGAAAACCTATAATGGCCATAGCTTTGATGACCCAGGCTGACTAGGTTCTAAGGCTTAACAGTTTATGGTAGTTTGATGCCATTTGGTTTGTTGGGTGCCATGTCAGTTATGGAGTAAATTACTATGGAACTGCTAAAAATATCAAATTTTATATTTGTGGTAGGTTTGACTTGGGTTTCAAAGCAGGTCAAAACCTAAGCTTGTGGTGTAGACTGTAGACTTACATTTGGGTCTGATATGCCTACTCCATCCTAATCCTCCTTGACCTCTCAGCTGCCTTTGACACTGTGGACTACCGCCTTCTCCTCAACACGCTATCCAACCTTGGCTTCACAGGCTTCATCCTCTCCTGGTTCTCCTCTTATCTCTCTGGCCATTCATTCTCAGTCTCCTTTGTGGTCTCCTCCTCCCCCTCCCATCCCCTTACTGTAGGGGTTCCTCAAGGGTCAGTTCCTGGTCCCCTTCTATTCTCCATCTAAACTCACTCCCTTGGTGAACTCATTCACTCCCACGGCTTCAACTATCATCTCTACACTGATGACACCCAAATCTACATCTCTGTCCCTGCTCTCTCACCCTCCCTCCAGGCTCGCATCTCCTCCTACCTTCAGGACATCTCCATCTGGATGTCTGTCCGCCATCTAAAACTCAATATGTCCAAGACTGAACCCCTTATCTTCCCTCCCAAACCCTGACCTCTCCTTGACTTTCCCATCACTGTAGACAGCACTACCATCCTTCCTGTCTCACAAGCCCGCAAACTTGGTGTCATCCTCGACTCCGGTTTCTCGTTCACCCCACACATCCAATCCGTCACCAAAACCTGCTGGTCTCACCTCCGCAACATCGCCAAGATCCGCCCTTTCCTCTCCATCCAAACCACTACCTTGCTGGTTCAATTTCTCATCGTTTCCTGACTGGATTACTGAATCAGCCTCCTCTTTGATCTCCCATCCTCCTGTCTCTTCCCGCTTCAGTCTAAACTTCATTCTGCTGCCCAGATTATCTTTGTACAGAAATGCTCTGGGCATGTCACTCCCCTCCTCAAAAATCTCCACTGGTTGCCTGTCAACCTTCGAGTCAAGCAAAAACTCCTCACTCTCGGCTTCAAGGCACTCCATTACCTTGCCCCCTCCTACCTCACCTCCCTTCTCTCCCTCTACAGCCCAGTACTCACCCTCTGCTCCTCTGTCACTAACCTCCTCACTGTGCCTTGTTATCTCCTGTTCCGCCATCGATCCCTGGCCCACATCCCGCCCCTTGTCTGGAATGCCCTCCCTCCACACATCCACCAAACTAGCTCTCTTCCTCCCTTCAAAGCCCTACTAAGAGCTCACCTCCTCCAGGAGGCCTTCCCAGGCTGAGCCCCCTTTTTCCTCTCCTCCTCCCCATCGCCCCCCGCCCTACCTCCTTCCCCTCCCCACAGCACTTGTATATATTTGTACAGATTTATCACTCTATTTTACTTGTACATATTTACTACTCTATTAATGATGTGCATATAGCTATAATTCTATTTATTCTGTTTTGACACTTGTCTACATGTTTTGTTTTGTTGTTTGTCTCCCCTTCTAGACTGTGAGCCTGCTGTTGAGTAGGGACCATCTCTATCTGTTGCCAACTTAGCGCTTAGTACAGTACTCTGCACACAGTAAGTGTTCAATAAATATGATTGATTGAATGAATGAATATGCCATGTCATATTAGTTCCACACTTTGACAGTTTTCCAGCAAACGTGTTGGCCTCTTTTGTTGTTTTTTTTCTGTTTCTTTTTCTGGACTAGCATTGTTAGATAGTGTGCTGAACATGGTAAAAGTCAGTAATAACATTCAATTTCATACCACTGCTGGAAACCAATGGTTATGTGAAGACTGGTGCTTTGGATTTCTTCAAAGCAATTGTTTGACTATGTCTCATTAATTATGCAAAGCTGCTCATAATCATTCTTGTGTATATAAACATTAGTTTATTCAATCATTTATTGAGCACTTACTGTGAACAGTGCACTCTACTAAGTGCTTGGAAAGTACAATTCATTAATATTTACCTAGCCTTCGGTTCCATGCTCGAAAATGGAATTAGAAATACAATCAATCCATCAAAAGGCAGAATTCAAATGATCTACCAATGACATTTATTGAACACTTACTGTATGCAGAATATTGTACTAAGCACTTGGGAGAGTACGCTACAACAGAATTGTGGTCATGTGGTCATGTCACATGCCCACAACAAGCTTACAGAAGCTTGTAAGAGATTGAGAAGCTAAGCATCAAGATCTTGGCCTTCAATTCTTCATTAAAGAAGCTTTGTGACTTCAGATTCACTACCAGGGCTGAAGAGAATAGACAAAGAGATAACCTTACTCATATGGCAAATACACACAGTGATTTTCTGAACATGTCTTTTGTAACTGAGGAGACGGCCTCTCTAAGCATAGAAAATTGTTCAAGATACTAGGGTTCCTCGAGTGAATGACTCATTCCACTGAATTGGTGGATAAGGGGACTAATTGGTTGTATTTTTTATGAACCTAATTAACATATTTCCAATTTCCTCTCTGACGAATTAGCTCCTACAGCAGCAAAATAGCAGTAACACTGACCGCTTCACAGACATGCAGCTAGCTAGAGTCACCAAAGAAGATTTTGTAGGGCATCTTGCAAATGTAAAGTGCTCAGTTATCTTCTCTATACTGGGTGAAATTCTACTTGTATCCAATGTGTTAACTGTCTCAAATGTAGAAGAAAAGGGCAGGAATGAAATGAGATGTTATGTAGTCAAAGATAAAACACATTAGTATTTGCAAATCTATAAACCTGCTCAATACATTTGAAAACAAAAGTGTGCTCAGAAATATTATTAGTAAAATATTAATGCATGTCTTGGAAAATATAGTCAGGTGCTAAAACAGTGGCAAAACTAAACAATAGGGTATTCTCATTAATAACCATTCTAAGGTCATTTGCCATCAACTGAGCATTCAACCTTTTCATTAGTGCTAATAGAGGTCTGGAAAAAAAAGCCTAACTGCTTAAACATTCTTCACTACCATGTATGGAAATTCATTTCAACCAGTGCAAGAAATAGGTTCTCCAGTTAAAAAGAGATGGAAAGAAGTACGGTAATTTTCTTGCTATTGTAGCGTTCCTTGGCTTATTAAATGTTGAAGAGGTTATGTTTCATAATTTTACTTTATTGCTGAAATACTGATGCAAAATTTCAGTGTAGGAAGATGCTTCCAGATGGAAATTCAATAGTTGTGGAATTCTTCCTGGCATTTCCAACCAATATATAATACTGAATCACTTTATGTTAATATTTTGCACTGGAATATATATTTTCTAGCTACTCTGAAATGCAAATTTATAAGATTTGAACACTTCAAAAATCATACCAATGCAAAATAAACTAATAAAAAGTAGGTACTAGATATCTAAATTACAATAATGTCAGCAAAGCATTGTGGTAAGAGTAATGAATGGTGTCTTTACAGTGTTTGTGTAAATATACCCAAATGTTTAGAAATAAAACTGCTTCCCTAGTAAGATTAATATTAAGTAGCATCAGAATGTGTAGTACAGTGCTCTGCACACAGTAAGCACTCAATAAATATGATTGAATGAATCTACCTCAAATTTGGGGCCATTAAAGACATCATTCAACTACACTTAAATTTCCTCCCTCCTCTTTCCCAGTCTTACAACTTCCATATTCCCTTATTGCTTCCATGTCTCTTGGTATATCCCTTTTGCATCTGGAACTCTGAGCGGGAACTTGAAATTGAGTGGGAACTCTAGGGAATGTGCTCCATAGAAGTCAAATTTCTTAACTTTTTCTTCATATACTGGAACTCCATGCAGATGTTTTCCTATTGAAATGCACTTTTTTTTAAAAGTCATTGGTTTTTAGCTTGAAATCCCAATCGTTTCCAATGGCAGCTTTATAAATAGTTACTGTATGGATTGACACTAGGATCATGAAGCAAATTCTGACAGATCCAAGTAATAGCATTGAAATGTTTAATCCTCCTGAAAAATCAAATGGTATCATTAGTGGAAAAGTCCTTCACAGTGAATCAAAATTGGATGTTATCTATTAGGATTTTATTTCCTGAATTAAGGTCTAGACATGTTAACACCACTTCATGGCAATGGCTGTCCTCAGTGTCCTATTTCACTTTCTTGTCTGGTTATTCAGAAAGTACTAAGCACCCTCTTTGTCTATCAGGTTCTTTTGACATTTCCAAGAGAGTTAATGCTTGTCATAAAGGACGAAGTGAGAATGCAAGAAATTACCCTCCATTTTCCCCCAACAGTTTTTCTCTGTTTCTCTGATAGTTCAGCCACAAGACTAGAACCGGCATTCAAAGCTTGACCAAAACCCTCATTTAAGAAAAACAAAAAAAACCACTTCTTTTCTCTCAAATGTATTTACTTGCTAACCCCCAAATTTAAATGCTTTTAATTGTTAATCTACTATGTTGTTGTTTTATGCTGTCGAGTCACATGCAACCCATAGCGACACCATGGACTCATCTCTCCCAGAACGCCCCACCTCCATCTGCAATCATTCTGGGTAGTGTATCCTTAGAGTTTTCTTGGTAAAAAAAATATGGAAGCAGTTTACCATTGCCTCCTTCCACGCAGTAAACCCGGATCTTCACCCTCAACTCTCTCCCATGCTGCTGTTGCCCAGAAAAGGTGAGTCTTGACCTGTAGCAGATTGCCCTCCACTCCCTAGCCACTGCCCAAGCTAGGAATAGAATGGATATGCCTCTGCCTTACTCTCCCTCCCATAGTTAAGACTGGTAAGGTACTGGTAACTCTCCAGGTGTAACCCGTGAGGGGATAATCTACTATATATCAAAAATAATCCAGTGGATAAATTTAATCACTTTTCTTGGTTAAACACTGAGCACTTTTTATTTTCATTTAGAGAAGCAGCATGGTCTAGAGGATTGAGCATGAGTCTGGTAGTTGGAAGGTCATGGGTTCTAATCCCAGCTCCACCACTTGTCCGCTGTGTGACCTTGGGCAAGTAACTTTACTTTTGCGTGCCTCAGTTACCTCAACTATGAAATGGGGATTAGGACTGTGAGCCTTATGTGGGACAGAGACTGTTTCCAACCTGATTATCTTTTATCTACCCTAGCGCTTAGAACAGTACCTGGCAAACAGTAAGTGCTTAACAAATACCATTGCTATTATTTAAACTTTTTCATCCTCAATTTCCTTTTTGTTACAAATAGAATTATCCAAAAAGTTTACTTTTTTCTCAAAGTTCCTCTAATTCCCCAGTTTTCTAGTAACCTCCAGCATTTCCTTCATTCTAGTGTACATACAAAGGTAGCGAGAAGCCAAAATGACTTTATGGAAGAAGATCTGTCTGGTGAAATCTTACAACCCAGTCTGCATGCTCTGCTCCTCTGTTGCCAACCTACTCTCTGCACTTTCATTTCGACTATCTTGCCATTGACCACTCAGCCCTGGAACTCCCATTTCATAACCACTCCCCCATCTCTAAAACCTTCCACAAATCACATCTTCTCCAAAAGGGCTTCCCAAACTAAGCTTTCACTTCTACTCTCTGTCCTCCCCTACGCATTGGGCTGTGTACTTCTTAAGCACTTAGATTCTCACCCCAGCCTCATAGAACTTACTTACATATTCTTATCCTCCACTATCTCCCCTATCTGTAATTTCTTTTAATGATTGTTTCCTCTTTAAGCTCCTTGTGGGCAGGGATTATATCTACCAGTGCTATTCTATTATGCATTCCCAAGTGCTTAGTAAAGTGCTCTCACACATATGCATTCAATAAATGCTACTGATTGATCAACCATTTTTGAACTGGCTTATCGAAGTTACTTTTCCCTATTTCATTCAGTTGTATTTATTGAGCACTTACTGTGTGCAGAGCACTGTATGTGCACTAAGGTTCAGTTTTTGCACTGCTAATAGGGAATGGCATGTGGGGGAGAAGAAGGATGGGACTCCCTGCTCAGCCATGTCAGGTGTTCAGTGTGGCATGCTCCACATTTAGCAGGGAATTCACTTCTCCTCTCTCTGGAGGAGCCTCCAAAGGCCTCTCCCAGACTCCAGACCTGCTCCTCTCCTCCTCCTACCCCAGAGGTGCTGAGGACAGAACCAGGCTCTGGGCTGAGACAAGTGGGAAACAGAAAGATTTTCCCACAAAGCCAGATAATGGCAAACAGCCAGTAGGCAGATTTGCCCGTCATATAGATCTTGCCTAAGGAAAATAAATCAGAGTAGGAGGTGGGTGGGAAGTCATTAACTATTGCTTTCATTGGAAGAATCTGAGCAACAAAAATTTCCCAGAAGCCTGTCATTTGCTGTGTTAGTTATGGATTAACAAACTGCTAAACTACTATACACCTTAGTTAAAGCTAAGAGGGCCATCTTTGCTATGCCTAAAATTGATAGGCAGTCATTTAAATTTCTTTCTTCCACTTTTCCTTATACTGTCTTACCTAGAATTTCATTTATACCTTATTCTCCTGAGCCAGGAAATTCCTCACATTTCACTGCCTCATTTCTTCATTGTCAAAAGCATTTAATAAGAGCATAATTGCACTTATTTCTGAGTTAAGCCACTTGAAGTTTGTTAAAAAGCTAATGGTTCAAATGTGTTTTGCTGCTATCCTCTCCCTTCGAGGACTCTCAAAATTCCTGTACTCCACATCATTTTTCCCATTTGTGGAACGATGTATGTTTATATGCTCTTGAGAGTGGTGGAGTTGAATTTCTGTAGGGATAAGAAAATCTAACAGAGAAGAAGGGAAAAGCAGAGTAGTGAACTAATCCCAATGGAGGGGGATATATACAATATATGTAAGTACAACAGTCAGTCTGAAAACTCCTTTTTTCTTTTAAATGATATTTGTTGAGCACTTACTATGTGCCAGACACTGTACTAAGCACTGGGGTAAATACAAGCTAATCACATTGGTCACAGTTCATGTCCCATATGGAGCTCCCAGTCTTAATCCCCATTTTACAGATGAGGTAACTGAGGCACAGGAAAGTTAAGTGACTTGCCCAAGATCACACAGCAGATAGTGGCAGAGCTGGGATTAAAACCAGGTCCCTCTTACTCCCAGGCCTGTGCTCTATCCATTAGGCCATGCTTCCTTTCCTTCTGGGCAGGGATTATGTGCACAGACTCTATTATATTGTACTCTCCCAAGCATTTAGTATGGTGCTCTACACACAGGAAAGCACTCAATAAATACCATTAACTGATCAATCAATGGTATTCTTCAAGCACTTGCTTGAAGAACACGTTGCCGAACACACTGCTTGGAAGAGTACAATATGGTAGAGTTGGTATACAAGTTCCCTGCTCACAGTGATTTTACAATTAATCTAGATAGATTAACTGAAGAAGGGCATGAAAGGACTAGGGAAAAAATTAAGGTGAGGAATAAGTTTCTTAAAAAGCCTCTGCTTTTTCTAGCATCAAATAACTATTCAGTGCCCTTCAGCTCTGACTCCCATGACTTTCAAGAAGGTCTCTGCCAGCAGTTTTAGTTACACTACCTAGAGTTAGTAGAATAACTGCATTCCTGCTAGCTTTAACAAGCACATTCCTAGGGTAGAACACATCAAGACAAATGTTTTAGTCCCTGAGTCCCACCTTCATGACGAATGGCAAAAACAGTTAAGGTATGACCGAATTATAACCTGAAACAAATGTGCCATTTATTCAATCGTATTTATTGAGCGCTTACTGTGTGCAGAGAACTGTACTAAGCGCTTGGAAAGTACAATTCGGCAACAAATAGAGACAATCCCTTCCCAACAACAGGCTCACTTGGGGGCCCATTCCAGTTAAGATGAAATTTAAGGCAGAACTATAGCAACAACACAGAATCCCACTCCTCATCTCCCACCCACTGTGCCAATTGGCCCACTCTTAGAGGCATCCCCTGCGTAACAACAGAAATCACGTGTCAGCCAGCCCATAGGAAAAGTTATGGAAGCAGATAACGGAAGCAGGAGGAATGGGGAATTTTTCTGAAACTGACAGAACAGCAAATTTATTTAACAGTGTCTGATTGTGGGAAACATGCATCATCTTTTTGATCAAGTTACCAAGACCATGGTGGGTCTTGAAAGAATTATAATAGTAATGATAATGATGGTATTTATTAAGCACTTACTATGTGCCATGCACTGTTCTAAGTGCTGGGGGAGACACAAGGTAGTCAGGTTGTCCCACATGGGGCTCACAGTTCTTCATCCCCATTTTATAGATTAAGTAACTAAGGCACAGAGAAGTTAAGTGACTTGCCCAAGGTCACACAACAGTCAGCTCACATCCTCTGACTCCCAAGCCCGTGCTTTTACCACTAGGCCACAAAGGTGAGACTACATTCAACCACAACCAAAATTGTCTCACTAGCAAGTGGTGCTTTGGAGAATTACTTTCATAACAAAACTATTAGTCTAATGCTTCATCCTTTGCAAATCAAGACAGACTCATGTGGCACCAAACACATTCATGGTAAATTAGGAACTGCCATCTGGCTGAGTGCTTCTTGTCTAAAATTGATCTCCATTTTTAATTACAATGTGTTTTAATTAAAAATAGACATATGAAGAAGTACTGTGAATCAACTATGTGAATGACAATACTGCCTTACATTTATATAGCAGAAAAAGATTCCATGCTTTGTCTTTTGAGTTTGTAGTATAAAGAACTTAGAAAAAAGAACTGAACTTACTTACTACTCACTTTTCATTAATCCAACCCAAATACAAGGGAAAGGCTTTTTTCCTAAAGCTTTTGAATGTGTTCATTTCTGAGTTTTAGTAATTGGGACACAGATTTAAAAGTTATCTTTTATTTCATATTAGTATCAAGAAATCTAAATCCATCACTGTATTTAATTGGATACAGTATTCTTACTCAGGGTACTAAGGTTGATAATGATGATATTGACAAAATCAATTAACAGCCACATAAATTAATCTCATTGTTATTAAATGTTTGCATGATTTATCTGTGTCACCTAGTATAATGCCATGTTTTTGCTACTGGATCAATAAATATTAAAGAAGAAATACATTTCATTATAGTGGCTCAAATGTGTTATGCTGCTATCCTCTCCTTTTGAGGACTCCTCTCTTCTTCCACTCCCTTCTGCGTCACCCTGACTTGCTCCCTTTGTTCTTCCCCACATCCCAGCCCCACAGCACTTGTGTACATATCTGTAATTTGTTTATTTGTACTGATGTCGGTCTCCCCTGCTCTAGGCTGTGAGTTTCTTGGTGGGTAGTGAATGTCTGTTTATTATGTGTTGTACTCTCCCAAGTGCTTAGTACATATGCATATATAGGTAATTTATTTATTTATTTGTATTAATGTCTGCCTTTCCCTCTAGACAGTGAGCTCATTGTGGGCAGTAATGTGTCTGTTTGTTGTTATATCGTACTCTTCCAAGCACTTAGTACAGTGCTCTGCACACAGTAAGTGCTCAATAAATGACAATGAATGAATGACTACCTAAATTCCTGTCCCCCACATCTCTTTAAGTGCTTATATATGCCAAGCACTATACTAAGCAATGGGGTAGTACCATGTAAGTAGACTGGACAAGGCCCCTGCCCCACATGGGACTAACAATTTAAGTAGGAGGTAGGACAACAATTTAATTCTATTTTATAGATAAGGAAATTGAGAAACCAAGAAGGTAAGGATCTTGCCCAAGGTCCTACATTATTATTATTCTATGCCTAAACACTTTGGTGCTTGCCCCAGAGGATTGGGAGTATGTTACAATAATAATAACAATAATAATAACAATGGCATTTATTAAGCATTTACTATGCGCAAAGCACTGTTCTAAGTGCTGGGGAGGTTACAAGGTGATCAGGTCGTCCCATGGGGCGCTCACAGTCTTCATCCCCATTTTACAGATGAGGGAACTGAGGCCTAGAGAAGTTAAGTGACTTGACCAAAGTTACACAGCTGACAACTGGCGGAGCCGGGGTTTGAACCCATGACCTCTGACTCCAAGGCCCGGGCTCTTTCCACTGAGCCATGCTGCTTCTCTATTAATAATGATGGTATTTGTTAAACACTTACTATGTGCCAAGCACTGTCCTAAGCACTGGGGTAGATACAAATTAACCAGGTTGGATACAGTTCCTGTCCCACATTGAACTCACACTTTAAATCCCCAGTTTTTACTCAGAGGCAAAGATAAGCTAAGTGACTTGCTTAACTGTGCGACAAGGTCACAAGGCAGACAAGTGGTGGAGCCGGGATTAGAATTTATGACCTTCTGACTCTCAGGCCCGTGCTCTACCCAATTCACCATGCTGCTACCTCTGTGGGCAAGCTTTTAAGCATGAATTTCCGGAGCATGATCTCTGGCCACTTTTCTCTTCGTATATACTCATAAAATATGGGCATAGAAATTGGCTCTTCTATGTCTTCCACTGTCTACTGCCAAATAACAGTAAAAGGGAAAATGCAGGAAAGATAAAACCTGCAGAATTCCAGGTCCTCAATTCATCTGGGGGCATAGAGCCCAGTTCATACAGCCATAAAAGAAGACAATGCAGGCAATTCCTGGATTTATGATATAATATCTTTCATAAAAGCCTATTCCCAAATAAGCTCTCCTTTCCCCTACTCCCTCTCCCTTTTAAATTGCCTCTGCCCTTGGATCTGTACCTTGTAAGTATTTGATATCCACCCCACCCTCATCCCCAGAGCAGTTATGTACATAGTCATAATTTGAATCCCTGTCTCCAATTGTCAGCTGTGTGATTTTGGGAAAGTCACTTAACTTCTCTGTGCCTCAGTTACCTCATCTGTAAAATGAGGACTAAGACTGTGAGCCCCCCCCGTGGGACAACCTGATCACCTTGTAACCTCCCCAGTGCTTAGAACAGTGCTTTGCACATAGTAAGTGCATAATAAATGCCATCATTATTATTAATAATTCATTCAATCGTATTAAGTGCTTACTGTGTGCAAAGCACTGTACTAAGCGCTTGGGAAGTACAAGTCATCAGCATATAGAGACAGTCCCTACCCAACAATGGGCTCACAGTCTAGAATAATAATAATATTCATTCATATTTATTGAGCACTTACTGTGAGCAGAATACTGAACCAAATGCTTGGGAGAATAAAATTATCAGAATTGGTAAACATGAACCCTATGTACAAGGAGTTTACAGTCTAGAAGAAGCAGCAGTCTAGAGAAGCACCGTGGCATAGTGGAAAGAGCACGGGTTTGGGAGTCAGAAGTTGTGGGTTCTAATTCCGGGTCTGCCACTTGTCAGCTATCTGACTTTGGGCAAATTTCTTAACTTCTCTGTGCCTCAGTTACCTCATCTGTAAAATGGGAATTAAGACTGTGAGACCCCTCATGGGACAACCTGATTACCTTGTATCTACCCCAGCACTTTGAACAGTGCTCGGCACATAGTAAGTGCTTAACAAATACCATCATCATTATTATTCTCTAATGCTAACCTTCTCACTGTACCTCAATCTCATCTATCTCACTGATGACGATCTCTTCTCCACATCCTGCCTCTGCCCTGGAATGCCCTCCTTCCTCAAATCCAACTGTTGTTGGGTAGGGACCATGTCTATATGTTGCTGATTTGTACTTCCCAAGTGCTTAGTACAGTGGTCTGCACACAGTAAGCGCTCAATAAATATGATTGAATGAATGAACAGACAATTATTCTCCTCACCTTCAAACCCTTGTTGAAGGCCCATCTCCTCCAAGAGGCCTTCCTTGACTAAGCCTCCTTTCCTCTTCTCCCACTCCCTTCTGCATCACCCTGACTTGCTCCCTTTATTTGTCCACCCTCTCAGCCCCACAGCATTTATGTGAGCCCACTGTTGGGTAGGGACTGTCTCTATATGTTGCTGACTTGTACTTCCCAAGTGCTCTGCACACAGTAAGCACTCAATAAATACAATTGAATGAATGAATAGCTGTAATTTATTTATTTATTTTAATATCTCTCTCTCCCTCTAGACTGTAAGCTCATTGAGGGCAGGGGATGTCTCTGTTTATTGTTATTTTGGACTCTCCTGAGGTCTGAGTACAGTGCTCTGCACGCAGTAAGTCCTCAAAAAATACAGTTGAATTGAATGAATGAAGTTTTCACAGTAGTGTAGGCAACATTTACTTCATCAAAAGTAAAATGGACTTAGTGGCTCTTCCTAGCGACTCCAGCTGGGGGTCAAGTAACTTCTTCTGCCTCCCTGTCTCTCAGCCTTTTCCACTCCATTGTCTGGCCCTCTATCAACTTTCTCCTCATCTTCTCCCTACATTGTGACTTTACTTTGCTCCCCATTCACCTAACTCCTATGCAGTTCTACCACCCTTCCCTGCCTCTGCCTGGATCCTGAAACTAATACCCCAAAGGAGGCTAGTGTTGTACAGTTGACACTGTTGTGTTGTAAATCTGAAACATTCAAGTGCCATTCACCTTCATGAAAAACATCTTGATTTATTTATTTATTTTATTTGTACATATCTATTCTATTTATTTTATTTTGTTAGTATGTTTGGTTTTGCTCTCTGTCTCCCCCTTTTAGACTGTGAGCCCACTGTTGGGTAGGGACTGTCTCTATATGTTACCAATTTGTACTTCCCAAGCGCTTAGTACAGTGCTCTGCACATAGTAAGCGCTCAATAAATACGATTGATTTGAGGACTGCTTGTATGAGAAATAGTATGGGTCTTTAATTCATTCAAAACTCTTCCCCAACAATGTGAAAAATACTGATCATTCTGTAAAATCACAGAACTGTTTAAGAAAAATGTAAGTGGGCTAGAATTCCTGGAACATGGATCAGTCAATGGTATTTATTGAACATTTACAGTGGGCAGAACACTATATTAAGCGTTTGGAAGAGTACAGTATCATACAGCTCATAGATACAACACGTTAAAAAGTTAAAACTATTAATAATAGCACTTATTATTGCTATCCACTATTATTATTACTAATAAATAATGATAAATCTCAGCTTTCAAATTCAAAATAAATGATCTAAACCAATCTGATTTATTAGAAACAATACTTTTCCAATTTTTGACCACAATTTCTACTCACACATAAATACCACAATTCTCCCAGTTCCCAAGTGTACTACCAGGTAATAAATTAGGCTCCTGTAGGGAAGAAATAACTCTTTCAAATCACTTTGGGACTACTTAATACCTAACTCCATGCAATGGGCAGAGAATGCAGCCAAGCACTAGAAGTGCTCCTGAGGAATGGGTTTCCAAACTACTTACTTTATTATCAGAGAGTGAACTTCAACTCTGGAGGAATGGGACTTCTATTAATAGTAATGAAATAAATAAATAAAAACTTAGTTGTGAATTATTTGCTCAGGGCAGCAGATTTGCCTAGCAGGAAAGGAGTTTTTAAAATCACATATAAATCCTTCGCACGGAACAAATTTTTCATATAAACATAAATAAATCACTGACCTAATTTCCCAGATAGAAGGGTAGTTATTTTCTCTTAGAGAGGGAGAAGATGAGTTTCTTAACTGTCTCTTTTGGAGTTCATAATATTTTGGTGAATGTTGAAAACTGTGATTAGCAAACTGCTCAAAATGACACCCTTGATGTCAAAATGAAAACATATAAAGTTCATTTTTATAGGATCAGATAAAAAAATGAAACAATAGTTTATAGTTTGGAGAGTTCTGACATCCAGTCCTTCTCAGGAACTGCTGTCTTAAGGTAACCTATTTAATGCAAGGTTACAAAGATTTCTTATACATTCATGTCTAGCATAATTTTGGACATCACTTCTTGAGTTTATGTGATATTTACTCTGCAACTTGACAATGGAATGTCCATGAACTGGACTAGGTCACAGAGATGAATATCCATGATTGAAACTTGATGCCATGGTACTTGTGAACCTGAAATAAACATCAGTTTAGGAGAAGCAAAGTGACTATTTGCAAGAGTTCAGAGGTGAAAAAGACTATAGTATGCTTTTAGATGCCACTGAATGAAGAATTATCATTCTTGGAGAGCTGAATGGATAAGTATTAAAGTCTTCATGGCACCAGGGAAGTACAGTTCATTAGTCAATTATTTTAACAGTGTCAAAGTACCAACGACTATTATAATATATGATGAAAACTTGAATTTTAAAGTTGTTTAATAGACATTATATCAAAAATATATTTTTCTTCCAGTGCATAATAATATATGTCTAAAGTTCATTTTAATTTTAAGGGAAGAGTATATCTTTCTCCCAGGAATGTTGTTAATTACTAACTTTTAATATATCAACTAAATCCATCCAACTGTTCAGGACAAGGGGCTTAGTTCACCCATTAAACATAGGTTAGGAGACCTATACAGATATTACTAAAAAGAGAGGGTCAGAAAATAGAGATGGAATAGCCCCACCAACCCCTGAATATGGACTAAATTGCTTCAACCTGCAATTAATTTACTAGGCCAATCACCCCTTCAATACTCTAGTCTTGCCATTCTATTGAGACTATAAGTTCCTTCATCATCAATCGTATTTATTAAGCGCTTACTATGTGCAGAGCCTTCATTCATTCAATCGTATTTATTGAGCACTTACTGTGTGCAGAGCACTGTACTAAGCACTTGTGGGAAGGGAAATTGTCTACCAACTCTACTAGCTCATACCTGGTGCTTGATTTACCAGGCAGTCTACTGAACACCATGATTTCCAGTGCCATTTACCTTCCTAAAGTTCAGTGGCAGAGCCAAGGACATTTGAGAAACTTGTGATAGATTTTCTCAGCAGCTAGACTGGAGCCAAGAACAAAACAACTAGAAATGGACTCTAGCTGAGCAGTTGGTAAATAGGTTGAAGAAACCTAGGAAATGATGTCCAGAACATGAGATATACATATATACAACATTTTCTAGGTTTCTTCAATGTACTTCTCATATGTACCTCATATGTTTTAGACAATACATATATATATATATTTGGGGAACATATATATATTTGGGTTTTGTACCATATGTGTGTTGTGATTTAGCTCCAATCCTACTCCTCCTGCCTCAATATCCCTCACATTAACACTCCCCTGAGATGACTCCAGTTAAGCATATATTCGCACATAAACGTAGTGTAGGATAGGAGAACAGACCCCTAGTGCTCCTGCTATTTATTCTGAACACCTAGATGCTGCCAGAATGGGGTCAAAACTTGGTTGTGGGATAATCAAATGTGGTGAAGGTCTTCTGGGAGGTCCTGAGGATACCATATTGATCAGACCTCAAGTTTAATTATACTCTTCAAATGAAACATTTGGCAAAAAATATCTCTGTGCCTCCTTAGAGGACAAAGGAGCTTCCTACAAACTATCTCTTCACTGTGGGTAGCCCCATTTTTCAGGTAAAATCTATCTCTCTGGGAAAAGTCACCAAAATGTTGTTTGTGTCTGGGCTCCTGTTTGGAGGCATCATACAAGGTTGGATCACATAGGGTGAACTTCTTCAACTTAGGACTGATCCAGAGGAAGTCTCTTGGGAGAAAAAATTCAACTCAGCAACCCCATTCAGTAGTATTTATTGAGTGCTTACTATGTGCAAAGCACTGTGCTAAGCGGTTGGGAGAGTACACTATAACAACAAACAGACATATTCCCTGACCACAACAAGCTTCTGCATCTAAAGCCT
This sequence comes from Tachyglossus aculeatus, assembly GCF_015852505.1. Classification (NCBI taxonomy): domain Eukaryota; kingdom Metazoa; phylum Chordata; class Mammalia; order Monotremata; family Tachyglossidae; genus Tachyglossus; species Tachyglossus aculeatus. The sequence goes on from NC_052066.1 coordinate 41,549,096, forward strand.
TCACTCAATCAATGGTACTGATTAAGTGCTTACTATGTGCAGAGCTTTGGTAATAATAACAACAACTGTGGTATTTGTTAAGCACTTACTATGTGCCAGGCATTATACTAAGCGCTGGGGGCTGGATTCAGTCCCTGTCCCATATGTCCCACCTCACCCCCTCCTACCTCACCTCCCTTCTCTCCTTCTCCAGCCCAGCCCGCACCCTCCGCTCCTCTGCCACTAATCTCCTCCCCGTGCCTCGTTCTCGCCTGTCCCGCCGTCGACCCCCGGCCCACATCATCCCCCTGGCCTGGAATACCCTCCCTCCCCACATCCACCAAGCTAGTTCTCTTCCTCCCTTCAAGGCCCTACTGAGAGCTCACCTCCTCTAGGAGGCCTTCCCAGACTGAGTCCCCTCCTTCCTCTCCCCCTGCTTCCCCTCTCCATCCCCCCAACCTTACCTCCTTCCCTTCCCCACAGCACCTGTATATATGTATATATGTTTGTACATATTTATTACTCTATTTATTTTACTTGTACATATCTATTCTATTTATTTTACTTTGTTAATATGTTTTGTTTTGTTCTCTGTCTCCCCTTCTAGACTGTGAGCCCACTGTTGGGTAGGGACTGTCTCTACATGTTGCCAACTTGTACTTCCCAAGCGCTTAGTACAGTGCTCTGCACACAGTAAGTGCTCAATAAATATAATTGATTGATTGATATGGGGCTCACAGTCTCAATCCCCATTTCACAGATGAGGTAACTGAATCCGAGAAAAGTTAAGTGACTTGCCCAAGGTCACACAGCAGACAATTGGCAAAGCTGGGAATAGAATCCATGACCTGCTGACTCTCAGGCCTGTGTTCTATCCACTATGCCATGATGCTTGTACAAACTATAGAGTTGGTAGACACACTGTGTCTAGAATTTTGGTCTCCTTATCACTAACACATTTATTCAATCAATCATATTTATTGAGCGATTACTGTATGCAGAGCACTGTACTAAGTCCTTGGGAAGTACAAATCGCCAACATGTAGAGACAGTCCCTACCCGACAACGGGCTCACAGTCTAGAAGGAGAGACAGATGACAAAACAAAATAATTAATTCACGCAAATAAATTAATTCACGCAAACATAACAGTGAATGCTTTTTACAATCTGATACTCCTACTTTAAATTTAGGAGAAATTTCTGATTGGGGAAACATCATAAATGAGTTTTATCCAATAACTTATTCCTACTGAAAAGAAAAATCATCAGACTTACTTACAGATTTATATGATGATACCTCAATAGCATGGTTCAGAGGACTTGAATCTCCATGGGAAATGTTCTGACTTTGAGGAGAACTGACGAATTTAGGTATTTAGACTTTGGGAAACCCTGCAGGGTCCTACACTCTGAGGTTGTTAAACTTAGGTCTAACCTAAGCCTGTTAGGTTTAGCATTCACCTCAGAGAGAAGGGGTGGAAATATAATGTAAATGATTCAAGAAATTTTCACTGCATGGTTTTCACTGAATTTTAGGATTTGATCAATTCAGTAGTTTGAGGTAAATAAACATTTGAAACTTCATTTAGGACTGACTTAAAGAAGGATGATAAAGAAAGTAAATATTTCTAGTCATTCAGCTGAGGAATATAACCTAAGATGAGGATTTATGTGATTCCTTCACCAATCCTTGAAAGACTACTTCGAATGAGCAAGATGATAGTGATTATTAGGAAGTAATAGCAATTGTCATCATTACCATTATTTAGTGTTTACTGCAGTCTAAGAACTGTGCTAAATGCTGGGATACATAAAAGATAATTAGTTGAGACCCAGCTCTAGGCCCACCATATAAGAAGTAAGAAAAGCAGGCTATGTATTCTCATTTTGCAGAGAAGGAAACTGAGGTACAAAGAGGTGAAAGTCACACAGCAGGCTAGTGGCAGGCCTGGAGTTAGAAAACAAAGTTTCCTGATTCCCTCTAGACCATAAAGAGATTAATATCTTAGGTTGAATAACAAGGAAAAGAGAACCTTGATTGAGGTAGGTAGTAGTTGCATCCCGCAAACCAATTCAAATTAAAAAAAAAAAATTCCATTCATTTTTGTTGTTGAGGAATTCTGGATTGGAAATGGGAAAACACCATATGACTCTGCTGCCTTTCTAACCTCTCATTTCTTTGACAGGTATAAAATATGAGTATAGTTATACAAGCTTAATATCTCTGCCCACAGAATGTAACCAGAAAAATACGGAAACTGTATTATTAAAGCCTCTGGGTGAAATGCTTGAAAAATATCAACTTGATTCATCATGAACAGCTATCACCAGCAGCAGTTTTTCTGTGATAGCAAAACCAATATATGGTAATCACGTTATCATAAAATCAAAACACTGACTAGGCTATTTGTCCTTTTTAAATCAAGGTCCCTGTAATTGTTTTAATTCCACTAATTTTTAAAAAGGGGTTAGGTTTACAAGGATCCCATTAATCTTCTCACCATTTCTAAATCCCTCTTCAATGATCACCGGGTCATCCAGCGTTCACTTTCAGTAGTCATGTGCCTTGGGTATTTCAAAAGGAAAATTTCACTTAATAATCCATAAACACATCCGCAGTAGATCCAGGGCTCCATAGTCCAGGTCAATTGGGAGTCCTACTCCTTCTTCTATGAGAATTTCCTCGCTTAATCCCCTCCCCAGTGTTGTTGGGAAATAGAGGAAATAGAGAAGAGGAAGTAAGAAGATGCGTTTTTTTCTGCCACTCTTTTTTTTTTTTAATGGCATTTTTTAAACACTTGCTATGCACCAGGCACTGGGTTAAGTGCTGGGGTAAGATACAGTTAATCAGGTTGGACACAGTCCCTGTTCCATATGGGGGTCACAGTCTTAATCCCCACTTTACAGATGAGGCAACTAAGGCACAGAGAAGTGAAATGACTTACCCAAGGTCACACAGCAGACAAGTGGCACAGCCAGGATTAGAACATAGGTCCTTCTGATTCATTCTTTCATTGTCTTCCACCTTTAGCACTGCTTCTACTCTCTTTGGTTCTGCTGGTTAATAGAATACCTTAGCATGAACATTTTCCCTCTTGAGGGAGCCTCTTAGAGAGTGAAGATCTGGGGAAATAGCCTCAGATGGCCCCTACAGCAGTGGTTCAGCTGCCAGTGCTTACCACACAAGAAAAATCATAGTGTCAAAGGGAAAGACAAATGTCTGAAGGAGCAATGCAGTAGCTGTGGATAATGTGACTGCACCAGTTCCCCCATCTTCGAAACCTAATGAAAATTACATCGCATTCAGGAAGCCTTCCCTGACTAACCCCTCACCTCCCCAACCTACTCTCCCCCCTCACTTCTCCACCTCTCCCTTCCCTTTCACCTATACACTTAAATCAGTATCTCCTAAATACTTTGCTGTATTTTTTTAATAGTATTTGTTAAGTGCCTACTTTATATCAGTGCAGTAAGCGCTGGGGGAGATACAAGATAATCAACTGGCCACGGTCCGTGTCCTACATGGGGCTCACAGCAGTAATCCCCATTTTACAGATGAGGTAACAGGCACAGAGAAGCTAAGTGACTTACCCAAGGTCACACAGCAGACAAGTGGCAACTGCTCTGGAGTGATATGTGCCCCATCCTCAACCCCACAGTACTTACGTACCTATCCTTATACTCTACTTGTAATTTAGTTTTGTCTACCATCTCTGTTATAGTGTATTCTTCCAAGCACTCAGCACAGTGCTCTGCACACAGTGAACACTCAATGAATATGATCAATTGAATGATTTCAATGCCTATCTCCCCCACTACATTATGAACTCCTTGAGGGCAAGGGAGCATAACAACATACTCTATTGCTGTACTCTACAAAGTGCTTAGTACAGTATTCTGTATGCAGTAATTGCTCAATAAATGCCACTGATTAATTGATAGATCGATTGTGGTCAGGGAACACATTTCTTTTTTGATCTGCAGTTCCCAAGTGATTACTTGGGAATCATGAGAAGCAGCATGGCTCAGTGGAAAGAGCACGGGCTTGGGAGTCATGGGTTCTAAACCTGGCTCTACCACTTGTAAGCTGTGTGACTTTGGGCAAGTCACTTAACTTCTCTGTGCCTCAGTTACCTCATCTGTAAAATGGGGATTAAGACTATGAGCCCAATGTGGGACAACCTGATTACCTTGTGTCGTCCCCAGTGCTTAGAACAGTGCTTGTCACATAGTAAGTGCTTAACAAATGACATAATTATTATTATTATTACTTAGAACAATGCATGGTACCAAATGGCCACATTATAAATATTATTACTCCTAATTGCTTGACCACCCGATTCTGCTCTTCTGCTCTGCTCAAATCTCAACCCATTCACGTACATGTGTGTGTGTGTGTGTGTGTTTATATAAATAAAATAGATTTTCCTTCTTATTTTATGAAGACACCACTGACAGTGAAGTAGTTCTGTGAGTTTGGTGTGGCTGAAAAGGCAAATAATAATAATATTAATAATGGCATTTACTAACCGCTTACTATGTGCAAAGCACTGTTCTAAGAGTTGGGGAGGTTACAAGGCAATCAGGTTGTCCCACAGTGGGCTCACAGTCTTAATCCCCATTTTACTGATGAGGTAACTGAGGCACAGAGAAGTTAAGTGACTTGCCCAAAGTCACACAGCTGACAATTGGCAGAGCCGGTATTTGAGCCCATGACCTCTGACTCCAAATAACTATAATAATAATGGCATTTATTAAATGCTTACTATGTGCAAAGCACTGTTCTAAGCGCTGGGGAGGTTACAAGGTGATCAGGTTGCCCCACAGGGGGCTCACAGTCTTAATCCCCATTTTACAGGTGAGGTAACTGAGGCACAGAGAAGTTAAGTGACTTGCCCAAAGGCACACAGCTGACAATTGGTGGAGCTGGGATTTGAACCCATGGCCTCTGACTCCAAAGCCCGGGCTCTTTCCACTGAGCCACACTGCTTCGCTGTTCTTCGCTGCAAATGAAGGAAACACAATCCAGATTACATTGTACACCCAGGAACTGCTGTTGTTGCCACCCATTCATAAGCATCCCCTGCCTACCCAGCAACACAATTTAGAGTGTTAGGAGTGAGAGAAACTTCGAGCTGCAATTTCCATCCCAAAGAGTCTGAAGCTTGCTTTTTCTACCTAAACTGTCTGTTTCTCAATCTATCAACTCCTAGAAGACCATAGGCATGCTATTTCTGAGTTAAAACCATGGTTTAAATAATCTAGAAATTTGAAACCCGAGAACCTAAGGGTTTCCGTGTTATTGGATTATTTATTGTAGTTTTGAGGGAAAATCTCTTTAGGCTTCTATAAATTGAATTTTTATAACATTTAGAAAAATTGGAGTTATCAAATTATAGAAAAACGATTCTTGGTAGGAAAAGCCCTAAGCATATTATAAAGTGAAATTAATCCGGTAAGAGCCCATTGCAAATAGAAAACACAAAGTATTGGGCACAGAGCAAATTCATTGCAGGACATAATTTCAGTCATACCTCAAAAACTAAATGGAGCCAAATCATGAATCTTTAATCCCCAAATTTCACAAACAGTTTCAGCCACTTCATGTGATAAATGAGATAGCAAATTATGGTCTTTTCATGTGATTGGTTTGTAATTTGATGTTTGTCGCCACCATCACCCACATGGTTATATTCCCACTAGAAAAAGCTTTAACTTTGCACCAAAATTGAGCTTTCTTTTCTTTCCTTTTCTGGTATTTGTTAAGTGCTTACTGTGTGCTAGGCACTGTACTAAGCGCTGAGGCAAATGCAAGGCCATCAGGTTGGACACAGTCCCTGTCCCTTATAGGGCTCATAGTCTTAACTCCCATTTTATAGATGAGGTAACTGAGGCACAGAGAAGTGAAGTGATTGGCCCATGGTCACACAGCAAAGGGCAGAGCCAGGATTAAAACCCTTGTCCTTATGTTTCCCAGGCCTGGGCTCTATCCACTAGGCCACGCTGACCTATTATTTTGGGACCGAGAACACAAAAGCACTTTTCCATTTCTAGTGGCTTAATTACCGGTGGTACCATTGAATAAATGTGGTTTATCATCTTAGAGAGATTGGGAACTCAAGGGAATAAATGATGAACCTGACTCTGGTCTTTGGGTATGGCAGCGCAATCCATGAGCAATGGAGCAGGATCAAGTGAGAAGCAGCGTGGCTCAGTGGAAAGAGCCTGGGCTTTGGAGACAGAGGTCATGGATTCAAATCCCAGCTCTGCCACTTGTCAGCTGTGTGACTTTGGGCAAGTCACTTAACTTCTCTGGGCCTCAGTTACCTCATCTGTAAAATGAAGATTAAGACTGTGAGCCCCATGTGGGACAACCTGTTCACCTTGTAACCTCCCCAGCACTTAGAACAGTGCTTTGCACATAGTAAGTGCTTAATAAATGCTATTAAAAAAAGTGAATGTACTTCCCCCAAGACTCCAGCTGAATGGCCTGGTGTGGAATGGAGTCGGCCTTGCTCCAGTTTGGCTGGTCTCACCTCACAGTGTGGATCTGAGGTCCTCACAAGGTGGGGGTCTCAGGAGAAGCAGTACAACAGTGACTATGTGTCTGACAGCTGAATTAATTTCAGCAAGCATAAAGAACACTACCTCCCCCACCCACACTGCCACCATCAGGGCCAAAGTCTGTGCTTGTTGTCATTATTATTATTCATATTATTATCACTAACAGTAAGAATAATAACAATAGTAGTATTTATTAAGTTATTATTATGGGCCAGGCACTGTACTAAGTGCTGGGGTAGGTACAAGATAATCAGGCTGGACACAGTCTCAGTCTCACATTGGGCTCGTAGGATGGAGTAGGATTTAATTCCAATTTTATAGTTGAGAAAACTGAGGTACAGAGGTGTGAAGTGACTTGCCTAAGGTCACACAGCAGACAAGTGACAGAGCCGGGATTAGAATCCAGGTTCCCTGAATCCCAGGCCCCAGCTCTTTCCACTAGGCCATGATGGTTACCCGTGAAAGAGTGCCTTGCTCAAACAGGGACCACAGTAGAGCTGAAAATAGAGGGAGGAAGCTGCAAAGAAAGGGATGGGGCAATAGGGAGGGCAGGGTTGATGGGATGTGGTCACAAGAAAGGAGATGGAAGTGGAAGAGCCCCTGAGCCAGGAAGAGGGGGTTGGAGGGAGGGCCAGAAACATAGAATGAAACAACCAGAAAGAGAGAAGCAGCATGGCTCAGTGGAAAGAGCACGGGCTTGGGAGTTGGAAGTCATGGGTTCTAATCCCTGCTCCCCCACATATCTGCTGTGTGACCTTGGGCAAGTCACTTAACTTCTCTGAGCCCCAGTTACCTCATCTGTAAAATGGGGATTAAGACTGTGGGCCCCACGAGGGACAACGTGATCACCTTGTATCCTCCCCAGTGCTTAGAACAGTGCTTTGCACATAGTAAGCACTTAAATGCCATCATTATTATTATTACAAAGAGAATGACAGAGGGTCGTACAGGAGAGGTACACAGGCACATATGCACACACTGGCCCCCACAGTAAAACACCCACACATTTATTGTTAGCATTCAACAGGCTGTTGCTAGCAGTAGTGGTAGTGGCAGTGAGATCAGTGATTGTGCCAGGGGGGTGTAGTTTCAGAGTCACTGGTTCCTACACCACCACAGGTCAAGGGAAAATCACCAGGAGCTTCTTTGGCAGTTTCTTCTTGTCTTTTTTATTTATTTATTTATTTATTTTATTTGTACATATCTATTCTATTTATTTTATTTTGTTAGTATGTTTGGTTTTGTTCTCTGTCTCCCCCTTTTAGACTGTGAGCCCACTGTTGGGTAGGGACTGTCTCTATATGTTGCCAATTTGTACTTCCCAAGCGCTTAGTACAGTGCTCTGCACATAGTAAGCGCTCAATAGATACAATTGATTGATTGATTGATTTTATGGTATTTGTTAAGCACTTATATACCAGGCATTGTTCTAGAGTAGCTACAAGCTAAATAGGGTGTACACAATCCATGTCCCACATGGGGTTGACAGTCTTAATCTCCGTTTTACAGATGAGGTAACAGGCACAGTGAAGTTAAGTGAGATTTACCCAAGGTCACACAGCAGAACTGGGATTAGAACCCAGGTCCTCTGAGTCCCAGGGCTGTGCTCTATCCAAATCATTTCTGCCTTGGCTGCAAACTGCTTTATGGAGGTTGCTTCAGAAATCAACGTTTAGTTTCAGGGAACTTTCCACTGTTGGGGAAAGAAAGACAGAAGCTGAATCGCTTGGGTTCTGACTTTCTCACATCTGCTGCTGCTGCCACAGGCTAGGCACAGCTCAGCTACTCCCCACCATGATCAAAGTTACAAAAAAGCAAACTAGATACTAATAAAGTAGTCATGAATTATTTTTATCTATTTTTCTTTCATTCTACCTTTTTAAGAAGTTAGATTACCTGCATGAATCCCTTCATTAAAAAAGGTACCTAGGCATTTCCAATAGTATATCATTTCTTTGAGGTAAAAACTACTTCATGTTGTGCCATTATTTGAAATCAAAACTCTTTCTAATGTTTCTCAGCTTTCTACCACCAAGCCCTGGGAAAGATAACAATATTAAAGTGTGGCTGAAATTACTTACCTATGAGCCTCATTATTAAATCAATGAGGATATGTGCTGTTTAAAAAAAAACTATAGCAGAAAAAATGATATAAAAGTAGATAGGAACGAAATGCATTTCAGAGGTGTAAGGTGTGGTTAAGCAGATAGTTATCTGAAAGAAATAGATCGACATGTTGACATCTCATGGCCATTAAATACCAAAGTGCCAGAGATCTAAGTCAGTATTACAGTTAACACTCAGAAGGGAATCAATAGAACCAGCTCTTAGTGCAACTCAACTTCGTTACCTGTATATCAAGGTGATCTCTCTGAGAACAGCTGTCAGCAGTAGAAAACCTATGAAATACTGAGATACTTAATTGGCCAACATTACGCTTCTGTCCAATAGATGGAATCAGGAGTCAGTGTGATTATGTGGGAGAAGGAAATGGCTTTTAACATTGACTGCATTTGAAAATAAGAAATGTGTAGGTTTCCTGTATGTTTTCAAGCCTGGTAAAGATAGAAAAACCAAAATAAAGTAACAGCAAGAAAATGAGCTGACTAAACAATAGGAGAAATAATGATTTATTACATCCTGAGTGAACACTAGATTCACTCTATGGACATTACAGCACTGATAAACAAGGAGCACCTCTTTGGCTACTTCTGACTCACCCCACTAACGGTAGCAACCTATATTTACTGGATGGGGCTCAGTTCGTTTAACCACCACAGCCTGTGAGTGAAGAGAAACGTATTGTCTAGATTGATATGCTGATTGATACAACTGATTGAACAACTGAAATATGACATCCACTTTCAAAATTATGAAACAAGGGGTAAGGAATTTTAGGTGCTGATGGGACTGGGGTGATAGGTTTTGACATATTACTTGTTCCTCCTTTCTTTCAATCCCCATATTTAGTCAGTCATCAAATTCTATTAGTTCTTCCTTTCCCAGATTTTCAGAACTCATCCCTTCCTCTCCATCCGAACCACCACTATGTTGATCTAAGAACTCGTCATATCTATCCCATCTCAACTGACTGCATCAGTCTCTTCGTTGACCTCCCTGCCTCCAGCCTCTCCCTTTCCCAATCCATACTTTTTGATGCTGTCTGAATCAGATTTCTCTAGAACATCATTCTGTACAGGTCTCCAGCCTCCTAAACAATCTGCAATGATTGTTCACTCACCTTTGCATCAAGCAGAAACTCCTTACCATTGGCTTTAAGGCACTCAACCAAGTCTGTTGCCCTAATCATCCTCCCACCCTCCTACCACAACCCAGTTCACATGCATCATTCCTCTCAAGCCAAATTTCTCACAGGGCCTCATTTTCATCTCTCTGGCTACAGCCTCATGCTCTTGTCCTTTCTGCCTGGAACTCCTTTCCCATTCCCATTCTCCTACTCCCTTCCGTGTCACCCTGATGTGCTGCCTTTATTGATCCCCCTCCTCCCAGGCCCACAGCACTTCTGTACATATCTGTAATTTATTTATATTAATGTCTCTCTCCCTCTCTAGACTGTAAACACACTGTGGGCAGGGAATGTGTCCATTTATTGTTATAATGTACTTTCCCAAGTACTTAGTACAGTGTTCTGAAAACAGTAAGTGCTCGGTAAATGCAGCTGACTGACAACCGCTCCCTTTAAATGCTCTTCCAAAATCACATCCCCTCTGAAAGGCCTTCCTTGATTAACCTCTCAAAGGTCTAGAAAGATGTAGTTTATCCCACCAAATCTACAGCTTTAAACCTAGAGTAATAATAATAATTATTATTATTATTATGGTATTTGTTAAGTGCTTACTATGTGCCAAGCACTGTTGTAAGTGCTGGGGGAGATACAATGGAATCAGGTTGTCCCACATGGGGCTCACAGTCTTCATCTCCATTTTACAGATGAGGTCACTGAGGCGCAGAGAAGCTAAGTGACTTGCCCAAGGTCACACAGTTGGCAAGTGGCAGAGTCAAGATTCGAACCCATGACCTGTGACTCCCGAGCCCGGGCTCAGGTTGCCCCACATGGGCCTCACAGTCTTAATCCCCATTTTCCAGATGAGGTAACTGAGGCACAGAGAAGTGAAATGACTTGTCCAAGATCACAAAGCAGACAAGTGGCGGAGGTGGGATTAGAACCCACGTCCTCTGACTCCCAAGCACGTGTGCATTCCACTAAGCCACGCTGCTTCTCAAGCTTCTCCACACACCAGCACCATATCCAGTTGAGAACTTCCACCAGCATCAATGATGGGCCATACACAATATCAAATGGGAATTTAAGGGCACTAATGTCTTCAGTGTTCAAGTTCTGGAATGTTTAGTCTCACTTTAACACATGAGGCCTGGTGGGACATGGTAAGAGAAGGAGTGACAACTGTTATGTCAAGAGCTGTAACTGGGAAACTGAAAAAAATAGTCATAATAATAATAGTGCTTATTAAGCATTTACTACAGGCCAATCAATCAATTGTATTTATTGAGCACTTACTGTGTGCAGAGCAGTATACTAAAAGCTGGGGAGAATACAATAAAATAAAACAGAGTTGGTAGACATGTTCCCTGCCCACAGAGAGAGCTTACAGTTCAGAGGGAGAGACAGACATTAATATGAAAAAATAAATTATGGGTGTGTACTTAAGTGCTGTGGGACTGAGGATGGGGTAAATAAAGGGAGCAAATCAGGGTGATGCACAAGGGAGTGGAAGAAGAGGAAATGAAGACTTGGTAGGGGAAGATCTATTGGCAGAGATATGCTTTTAGTAAGGCTTTATAGGTGGGGACGTTGATCGTCGGATAAATGTGAAGAAAGAGGACATTCCAGGCCAGAAACAGGGCAAGGGCAAGAAAGTGATGGCAAGATAGATTAGATCAAGGTAGTGTGGGTAAGGTTGACATTAGAGGATCGAAGCATGTGGGCTGGTTGTAGCAGGAAAACATGGAGGTAAGGTAGAAGGGAACAAGTTAATGGAATGCATTAAAGTCTGTGGTAAGGAGTTTCTGTTTGATGTGGAGGTGGATGGATAACCACTGGAGGTTCTTGAGGAGTGGGAAAACATGGTCTGAACATTTTTGTAGAAAGATGATCCGGGCAGCAGAGTGAAGTAGCAGTGTGGCTCAATGGAAAGAGCACGGGCTTTGGAGTCAGAGGTCATGGATTCAAATCTTGGCTCCACCAATTGTCAGCTGTGTGACTTTGGGCAAGTCACTTAACTTCTCTGTGCCTCAGTTCCCTCATCTGTAAAATGGGGATTAAGACTGTGAGGCCCCGTGGGACAACCTGATCACCTTGTAACCTCCCCAGCGCTTAGAACAGGGCTTTGTAGATAGTAAGCACTTAATGAATGCCATCATTATTATTAATATTATTAAGTATGGACTGGAGTAGGGAGAGACAGGAGGCAGGGAGATCAGTAAGGAGGATGATACAGTAATCAAGGCAGGATAGGATAAGTGCTTGGATTAATGTGGTAGCAGTTTGGGTGGAGAGGAAAGGGTATATTTTATCAATGTTGTGAAGATAGATGCAACAATATTTGGTGACAGAATGAATATTTGTGCGGAACGAGAGGGATGAGTTGAAGACAACACCAAGGGTATGGGCTTGTGAGATCAAGCAGCCAATTAATGGTATTTATGGAGCATTTACTACGTGTAAGGCACTGTTCTAACTGCCTAGGAAAGTACAAGAGAAATTAGTAGACACGTTCCCTGCCCATAATGAGCTCACAGTCTGGAGGTGGAGACAGATATTAATGTGAATGAATTAGTATTTATAATAAATAAAAGATATGTACATACATGCCGTGGGGGTGGTAGTGGACAAATATCAAATGTCCAAAGGTGCAAGTGCATAGATGATGCAGAAGGGAGAGTATCTGGGGAAAAGAGGGCTTAATAAGGGAAGGCCTCAGGGAGAAGATGTGACTTTAATTGTGTTTTGAAGGTGGAAAGAGTGGTGGTCTGGCGTTTATGGATGGGGTGGGAGTTCCAGGCAAGGGGGAGGACTTGGGAAAGGGGTTGGTGGTGAGATTGATGAGATAAGGGCGCAGTGAGTAAGTTGGTTCCAGAGGAGAGGAGTGTGAAGACTGGGCTGTAGTAGGAGATTAGTGAGGTGAGGTAGGATGGGGTGAGTTGATTGAGTTCTTTAAAGCCGATGTCAAGGAGTAAATTTTATGCTGAAGTGGAGGTTCCTGAGGAGTGGAGAAACATGGCCTGAGTGTTTTTGTAGAAAAATGATCCAGGCAGCAGAGTGAAGTATGGATTGGAGTTGGGAGAGACAGGAGTCCAGGAGGTCAGCAAGGAGGCAGTTGTAATAGTCAAGGTGGAATAGAATAATAATAATAATAATGGCATTTATTAAGTACTTACTATGTGCAAAGCACTGTTCTAAGCGCTGGGGAGGTTACAAGATGATCAGGTTGTCCCACGGGGGGGCTCACAGTCTTCATCCCCATTTTACAGATGAGGTAACTGAGGCACAGAGAAGTTAAGTGACTTGCCCAAAGTCACACAGCTGACAACTGGCAGAGCCGGGGTTTGAACCCATGACCTCTGACTCCAAAGCCCGTGCTCTTTCTATTGAGCTACGCTGCGTGCTTGGATTAGCATGGAAGCACTTTGGATGGAGAGGAAAGGGTGGAAGGTGGAAGTTCCTGATGTTGGGAAGGTAGAACCAACAGGATTTTGTGATAGATTGAATTTGTGGGTTGAATGAGAGAGATGAGTCGAGTATAACACCCAGGTTTGGGGCTGGTGATACAGAGAGGGTAGTGGTGTTGTCTACAGTGATAGGAAAGTCAGGGGGATGACAGGGTCTGGGTGGGAAGATAAGGAGTTCAGTCTTAAACATGTTTAGTTGGAGGGGTCAGCAGGACATCCAGATAGAGATGTCTTGAAGGCAGGAGAAAATACGAGATTGCAGGGAAAGAGAGAGGTCAGGCCTGGGACATGTAGATTTGGGAATCACCTGCATAGAGATGTAGTTGAAGCCATGTGAGTGAACACATTCTCCAAAGGAGTGGATGTAGTTTTAGAATAAAAGGGGATCTAGAACTGAGCCTTAAGGGAACCCCACTGTCAGAGAGTGGGAGGCAGGGGAGGAGCCAGCCAAAGAAACTGAGAAGGAGTGGTCAGAAAAATAGGAGGAGAACCAGGAGAAGACAGAGTCCGTGAAGCCAAGGTTGGATAACGTTTCAAGGAGAAGAGGATGGTCTGCTGTATTGAAGGCAGTTGAGAGGTCTCACAGTATTAGGAGAGAGTAAAAGCTGTCAGATTTGGCGACAAGAAGGTTACTGATTACCTTAGAGAGGGCTGTTTCTTTGGAGTGATGAGGACAGAAGGAAGATGGGAAGGGATCTAGGAGAGAATTTGGGGAGAGGTTATGGAGACAGTGGGTGTAAACAACTCTCTAAAAGTTTCTACTAAGTGCTGCAAGAAGATACACGTCAAGAGTTCCCATTGGGAGTTCAGAATCTTATGTAGGAGGGATGAGGCATTGAATCCCCACTTCACAAATGAGGAAGCTGAGGCCTAGAGAAGTTAAGCCCTGTAGACTGGAAACTCAGGGTGGTCAGGGAACATGCCTAGAATCTCTGTTCTATTGTACTTTCCTAAGTGGTTAGAACAGTGCTGGGCAAAGAGTAAGAAGTCAATAAATACCATCGATTGATTGATTTGCACAAGGTCACCCGCAGCAGGCAAATGGCTGAGCCAGGATTAGAACCCAAGTCGTTTGACTCTCAGCTCTTTGCTCCTTCCACTAGGCCAAGGTGCTTCTCCATAAGGAGGATAGAGGAAGCATTTTAAGAACAGGTTAAAAAAAAAATCTTCAGACAATGCTGCATCCTAGCTGAAAAATGGGAGTCGATTGCAGAGGACATACCTGCTTGGCATACTGCTGTCAAGAAAGGACCCTCATCAAGCAAAAGCTTTGTAAGGAATGAGAAACAAAGAGGCAAAAGTTAAAGCAGGGACAGATGTGACTTGACAACGTAGTAAGAGACAGTCTATGTGTATGCAAAATGTGACCCCGATTATGGATCCTGCATTGGCCTTCCAGCCATATATTTGGGATTTGGGAGGGTTTAAGAAGAGTATACAGATTCCTGGATAACCCAAGGCAGTTCATTAGGCAAAAATATAAGGATGTTGAAGACTATTCTTAACTATGTTGACGCCAGTGAGAGCACCTGTCATGATGTTTCTCCAAGTACCATTTGTTACTCCTGCCAGAGACAAAATACTAGACAGACATTGACATATGACCCCATACCAATCATATTTATTGAGCACTTACTGGGTTCAGGGCACTGTACTAAGGGCTTGGGAGAGTACAACTCAACAACAGATCCATTTCCTGACCACAACTACCTTAGAATCTAAAGGGGGTGACAGACAAATATAAATAAATAAAATATGGATTTATACATAAGTGCAGGGGAGTGCGAGGCTGGGGGTAAAGGGAGTGATGAGTAAAGGAAGCAAATCAGGGTGATGGAGAAGGGAGTGAGAAAAGAGAAAATGAGGGCTTAGTTGGGGAAGACCTCTTGGGGCAGATGTGCCTTCAATAAAGCTTTGAATCGGGGAGAGTAATTGTGTGTCAGATATGAAAAGGAAGTGCATTCCATTCATTCATTCATTCAATCGTATTTATTGAGCACTTACTGTGTGCAGAGCACTGTACTAAGCGCTTGGGAAGTACAGGTTGGCAACATATAGAGATGGTCCCTACCCAACAGTGGGCTCACAGTCTAGAAAGGAGAGACAGAGAACAAAACCAAACCTATTAACAAAATAAAAATCAATAGAATAAATATGCACAAATAAAATAAATAAATAGAGTAATAAATTTGTACAAACATATATACATATATACAGGTGCTGTGGGGAGGGGAAGGAGGTAAGGCGGGGGGGATGGGGGAGGAGGGGGGGAGGAAGGAGGGGGCTCAGCCTGGGAAGCTGTCCTGGAGGAGGTGAGCTCTCAGTAGGGCCTTGAAGGGAGGAAGAGAGCTAGCTTAGTGGATGTGTGGAGGGAGGGCATTCCAGGCCAGGCGGATGACGTGGGCCGGGGGTCGATGGTGGGACAGGTGAGAATGAGGCACGGTGAGGAGATTAGCGGCAGAGGAGCGGAGGGTGCGGGCTGGGCTGTAGAAGGAGAGAAGGGAGGTGAGGTAGGAGGGGGCGAGGTGATGAAGAGCCTTGAAGTCGAGGGTGAGGAGTTTTTGCCTGATGCATAGGTTGATTGGTAGCCACTGGAGATTTTTGAGGAGGGGAGTAACATGCCCAGAGCGTTTCTGGGCATGCTCCAGGCCAGAGCAGGATGTGGGTGAGAGATTGGCAGAGAGGTAGAGGAGATTAAGGTACAGTGAGTAGGTTGACAGAGGAAGAAAGTGTGTGAGCTGGGTTGTAGGAGGAGAGTAGTGAGATGAGGTAGGAGGGTGATTGAATGCCTTAAAGTCGATGGTAAGGAGTTTCTGTATGATGCAGAGGTCGTTGGGCAACCACTGACGGTTCTTGCAGAGAGGGAAAATGTGGACTGAACGTTTTTGTAGGAAAATGATCCAGGTAGTAGACTGAAGTAGGGACTGGGGTGGGGAGAGACAGGAAGCAGGGAGGACAGCAGGGAGGCTGATACAGTAATCACAGCACATCTCCTCCAAGAGGCCTTCCCTGACTAAGCCTTCCTTTCCTCTTCTCCCACTCCCTCTGCATCACCCTGATTTGCTCCCTTTATTCACCACCCTCCCAGCCCCACCGCACTTATGTACATATCTGTAATTTATTCATTTATTCTTTCATATTAATGTCTGTCTCCTCCTCTGTACTGTAAGCTCATTGTGGGCAGGGTCTGTGTCTGTTTGTTGTTATATTGTACTCTCCCAAGCACTTAGTACAGTGCTTTGTACACAGTAAGCACTCAATAAATATGATTGAATGAGAGGACAGTGTCAGTGAAGTCGAGGTTGTATAACGTTTTCAGGAGAAGGGAATAGTCGACAGTGTCAAAGGCAGCTGAGTGGTCAAGGAGGATTAGGATGGAGTAGAAGCTGTTGGATTTGGCAAGAAGGAGTTCATGTGTGACCTTTGAGAAGGCTATATGATATTTCTTATATTCTTCATCAACTGGAAATCTCTTCCACTGACTAGTGAAGAATTCTAATTTGAGAGGAAACAGAATCCTCTCTAAACAATTAAAGATTTAAAATGCATAAGGATCAAGTGTGCAAGAGTTGGGATAGAAATGAGTCAGGTCTTCTTCAGATCTTATAGGTTTATAATGTTATTTTACTTTTTCTAATTATAAAGGGCTTTGAATTTCTGAAAGGTTTTAATATATGCTAGTTGAATCAATCATATTTTTGAGCTCCTATTGTGTACGGAACAGTTGAATGATCACCAGAAGCAAAGGATTACGAGTCCCTCCCCTCAAGTGGCTTAAAATTCAATGCAGGAAACAGGCAGACAGGCTATTCACAAAGAGTAGGAGAAGGTAGATATATAAATAGATTCTATTTTGAGCATTTACTGCTTACAGAGCACTGTATTGGAAGCCTGGGAGAGTACAATATAACAGATTTAGTAGACATGTTCCCTGCTTGCAGGGAGCTTACAGTCTAGAGGGAGCTTAGACATTTAAATTTGAAGTCATGGCCTAGTGGAAAGAGCCCAGGCCTGGAGGTCAAAGGACCCTCCTTTCTGCTCCTGTCTGTACTACCAACAGCTAAAGAGGTAGCCATGAGTGGCTGGGAAAAGTCTTTAGCCTGCCACTTTATTCCATGTAATCAAAAAATGGACAAAGGAATGAAAACAGTATTATCATTCCAACCATCATCCTCGTCTCCAAATATATGATATTATATCTGCCAAGGTAGTCATGACTATCATGGCAGACAAGAGACTCAACAGGCACTTGAGGAGAAGAAAATAGAGCAGGAAATTTAAAATAAGTCAGAGTCGATTTCTTTAGCACGTCTAGCACAATCCTAATTTCATGTCAGCATTTCTGTCATAAAATATTAGACTGAAAATGAGGTAACAGCAGTATAGGAAAATTGATGATCTGAATCTAAGAGAAGGGACACTTAGGAATTAGTAAGCATATCAAGACCTACAGTGAGAACACGTATTCGTATCGCAGCTCAAATCTCACACTAAAAAATTTAAAGCTGAAATAATGACTGCACTGACAATTAGCTCCAAGTAAAAAAGTTCTATTAAACTGGTAAGGATTCTCTTCATTGGCAAACTGGGAGTAATTTTTTATTTTCTGGATCATTAAACACAAATTGACATTTCTCCGCATTCCTGGGAGTCTGGTGAAAAATTGCTTTAATTTGAGATATTTTTGCATAACAGGTTTGATGTTTTTCATCAAAAAGGAAAGTCAAATGCATATGATTATATCAGGGTTAATTAGAAATTAACCTTATAATAGCTTCCCTTCTAAATAAAAAGATTGCAGGGAATTTTCTCTCAGTGAAGGTGAATCCAGAAGTGTTAGAGAGCAGTAATCTCTCTGACCTATGGAAATCACTAAAATAAAATAGCAAACCAACTTTCTTCTATTGCACAAATTCCTATTCTTTTTACTATGCATTAGGTTTCAATTTTTATATTTATATGAGCACTTATGATAGCGTAGGTAATTAACCGAGTGCCCATTAATAGACATTTTCCTAGTTCTAGCCTAAATTTACACATATTTATCTATCCTGGGAAGTCATCACAAGAGAGGCTGAAAGCTCAAGCAATAGTCAGTACCTGCAGACCTGCTGAGAGCATGCTCTACCAAACTGAATTTCTGTCATAAAGAGCTGATTTAAACCCCTGATATACTAGTGCAGGTGTCCCATTCATTGTGCTATCATTTACTGCAGTCTGTCCATAAAAATCCCAAGAGAGGCATGTACTGTCTGGCCATGAAAAACACCCACTGTCTGTGCCTTATGGAAACAATGGTAGAATTTTAAATACCTTAGAAAATCCAATCACTTGCATTATTTTGACAGACTCAACATTCAAAAACAACCATGCAATTATAAATTATATATGCACCATATAGGGAATTCTTTTAGACTAGATTTTTATCATATTTTTCAGAACAAGAGGTTTTAAAATTAAAAATAATGAAGTAAAAAAGCTGCAGAAGAAGATGTGAGGAATGCATTATTAGACGCAGCAGTAAATGTCAAATATAATATACAGCAGCAATATTCTTTGGTTTGACTATAGCTCTTTTATTTCTTATTCTCTTGTAACTCCTGCTGTTAACTGTTCATTTCCCATCAATTTTATTCTCGTCAGTACTTGCCCTGGGTCATGCAGAAAATCTGCCTTGGTTAAATTAAATGATTCTATTAATCAGAGAAAGCTAAGCGAGTTTAAACATGCCTTATGTAATAGCTATCATACACAAGCAAGTGGTGGCCAATGTTCTAGAAACATTCAACTAATTGAGCTCAAAGAGTGGAGTTTCACTAGTGGAAAAAGTGCAGGGCAAGAAAGTTGGAAGAACTTGGTTAAAGTCCTGGCTCTGGCACTTGCCTGCTGTACTGTCTTAATCAAGTGACTTAATTTTCCTGAGCCTCAGTTCCTTTTCTAGACTGTGAGCCCGTTGTTGGGTAGGAACTGTCTCTATATGTTGCTGACTTGTACTTCCCAAGTGCTTAGTACAGTGCTCTGCACACAGTAAGCGCTCAATAAATATGATTGAATGAATGAATGAAGATGGATTGTAAACCCGATGTCTGACAGAGACTGTCTGATCTTGTGACTTTGAGTCTACGCCAGCATAACACATAGTAAGTACTTAAATGTTATAATTATGAGCTTACTATAACTGATTTCCAGTACATATAATTCCTTCCCAAGATCTAATATATATTTCATATAAATAAATAACAATTATGTTATATGTAATGGATAATCTTCCTTTTCTAAGATGATATTATTATTGGTAACAGTCTATGTGTGTGAGTGTAGTTAAAAGTATGAATTTGACAACCTAGTCTATGATCTATGTGCAGAAAAATCTCATTACCCTGATTTTTTAAAATGGTATTTGTTGACTACTTACTACGTGTCAAGGACTAAACTTAGCGCTGCGATGGATACAAGATAACCAGGTTCCACACAGGGCTCACAGTCTAAGTAGGTGGGTAAACAAGTATTGTATCTCCATTTCACAGTTGAAGGAACAGAGGCACAGAGAAGTTAAGTGAATTGTTCAAGTTCACACAGCAGACAAATGGCGGGGCTGAGATTAGAACTCAGATCTTCCAACTCCCAGGCCTGTGCTCTTTCCACTAGGCCACACTGCTTCTCCTGTTCCAGGAACTGTACTAGGTGCTGGGGTAGAAAACAAGCTAGTTAGGATGGAAACAAACCATGTCCCACATCAGGCTCACAGGTCTAATCCCCACTTTACAGATAAGGTAACTGAGGCACAGAGAAGTTAAGTGGCTTGCCCAAGGTCACACGGCAGACAAGTGGAGGAGTCTAGACTGTAAGGCCGGTATGGGCGGGGATTGTCTCTGTTGCTGAATTGTACCTCCCAAGCGGTTGGTACAGTGCTCTACACACAGTAAGTGCTGAATAAATATGATTGAATGAATGATGTTTCTAAATGGACACTGACTGACAAAATCTGCCTCTATTTAAATGTATGTAAAGTAGCTAGGGAAACTCATCTGTTACAACCTATAAAACTTAGCATGTCTTCTTAAAAGCAAATGAAAGAATATTTGAAGCTGAAAAAAAAAACATATGGCCTCCAAAATATTGAGAAAATATAAGTAAAAATTGTGAAAGTCAAATATTTATAAACAGAACTACATATGTAATTAAAGATATATATTGCATTAAAGATATTTAATTTCAAATCTACATAATACCCTCATTTTGAATGCTTCCTAAAATAATGAAATTTCTATTTCAATGTTGATTGCCAACTAAAAATTAAGTATCTGAAACCACTGCAGATGAAATGTCATATTATTTAGTAAAAGATCTGCTATTCATTTTAATGTAGTCTTAATGTTATTTTAGAATTATCATTTTGGTAGATATGAATTTGTTAAAAACATTTCCTAAAGAAAATCCCAATCCTAAAATAGATTAACTGAATGTCACACTGCCCATGTCTTTATGAATCAAATAACTTCAATAAAACAGTCCATATGATTTGCAGTTTTGTGTCTAAGGTTGGACTAATTAATGATACACTTCAGCAAGTCATATTAAGGCTCATTTTGTTCAGAAATATCAAGAGTGCTTTTTAGTCAGGCTGACTGATATCCATGAAAACAAGTCGTAGTGATCAGGCCATCATGGCTTGACTTCATTCTGCCTTATTATAACTGAAATCTTCCCTTATTAATAGGGGTGTCAGAATCACTAGCCTTATTTCTTGCCATCTCGACTTGGTTTACTTTCTCTTACCCACTTGCCTCCTGATCTCCAGTTCTCCTCCCCAAACTCCTTCCCAGCTTTCCTGAGACGGTTACACAATATGGGTGTAAATTACATAAGGTACACTTGATTGCCCCTCTCAGAGTCACACCTGGAGAGTTTTCAGTACTCTACCAGTCTCGACTACAGGAGAGAGAGTCAAGCAGAGGCCCACCCATTCCATTCCTAGCTTGGACAGTGGCTAGCGAGCAGAAGGCAATCAAAGTCAAAACTCCCCTGTGCTGGGCAGCAGTGGAATGGGAGAGAGTCGAGGGTGGAGATTCAGGTTTTCTACACAGAAGGATGCAACGGTACACCATTTTCATATATTTTTTACCAAGAAAACTCTATGGATTCACTGCCAGAATGATTGCAGATGGAGGCTGGGTATTACGACAGAGATGTGCCCATACTGTCGCTTTGGGTCGGAGACGACTCGGCAACATAAGACAAGACATTTGATTGGTCTGCAGCAGTCCCTGATGCCCCCATTTGATTGTCCTCCACCTAATTGAAGACGTTAATTTATGATCTGTTCATCAGCTACGTCCTCTGATTAGTACCAGTAGACAGCTTCTAAGTGATCAGAAGATCTGCCAATCTTCTGATGCAGTTAAATCATAATGGGACACCGAGACTGAGCGAGAGACAGAGAAAATGTTTTTGACAAATCAAAATCAGTATCCTTCCTTGACCCTAGCCCCACAGACCAACCACACTCAGCTCCTCCAGCTAGGCATGAGAGAAGTCACAGGAGAGTTCCAGGGATGTTGAGCTGCCTCCACCATCACCCCGCTGGAGGACAGAGAGGGGTGTCGGTGACATCTTCACTACGTATCCAGGAGACAGAAAGGAGGTTGGGGGGGATGGGACTTCAGGTTCATGAGTCAGTGGAGGGGGACAGAGGCTACTGTGAGAGTAGAAGCCAGGCTCACTGAATAAATATCTCACCTCCCTCTTCCCTGGCTCAGACCTCTTGTCTCTAGGCCAGTGACTACATAGTTGAAGCCACTTTAGACGATGGACAAGGCAGCAAGGAACTGTCTGCTTATCCTGTCAACTTGAAGGACTTCACCAGATAAACAGGTAGTAGTTCAAAATGACAACAGTCCTTCACAAAGGAACCATCTCCATTTTCCCATAGGTGGCTGAACTGGATTCCTCTGGTCGCTTCAGTTAAGCATGTGAGTTCCACTTTTTGCACAGCAAAAGGGGCCAGTTTGTTTCCCTTTAGCCCTCTTCCTCTTCTGTTTTTAGATTGTGAACCCACAGAGTTAATACAGTGCTCTGTACAGATGAATACTTAATAATAATAGTGATAATTGTGGTATTTGTTATGCTCTTACTGTGTGCCGGCACTGTAAAACGATGGCGTTTATTAAGCGCTTACTATGTGCAAAGCACTGTACTAAGCGCTGGGGAGGTTACAAGGTGATCAGGTTGTCCCATGGGGGGGGCTCACAGTCTTAATCCCCATTTTACAGATGCAGTAACTGAGGCCCAGAGAAGTGAAGTGACTTGTCCAAAGTCACACAGCTGACAATTGGTGGAGCTGGGATTTGAACACATGACCTCTGACTCCAAAGCCCGAGCTCTTTCCACTGTGCCACGCTGCTGTACTAAGCGCTGGGGTAGATACAAGGACATAGAGTTGGACACAGTCCCTGTCCCACATGGGGCTCACAGTCTTACACCCCATTTTGCAGATGAGGTAACTGAGGCACAGAGAAGTGAAGTGACTTGCCCGAGGCCACACAGCAGACAAGTGACAGAGCCTGGAATAGAACCCATGACCTTCTGACTCCCGAGCCTGTGCTCTATCCACTACACAATGCTGCTTCCCTTTTTAATAAATGCTGTTACTACTTTTACCACCCAAACAGGTAATATGCCATATTCTTACCTATTCCCTCATATTTTCACCTGCAGATGGTGTTCAGGAAGTGGGCAGTGAGTAGCAATCTTAGTTGTAGAAAGAAAAGAGCAAAAAAAAAATCAGTAGTCTTTCCGGGTGGGTGAAGGATATAATAATAATAATGATAATAATCATAATAGTGGTGTTTCTTTAAGAGCTTACTATGTGCCAGGCACTGTACAGGCACTGCAGAGGAACACAAGCAAATCGGGTTGGACACAGTCTCTGTACCACGTGAGGCTCACAGTCTTAATCCCCATTTTACAGATGAGGTAACTGAGGCACAGAGAAGTGAAGTGAGTTGCCCAAGCTCACACAGCAGATCAGTGGAAGAGCCAGGATTAGAATCCACGACCTTCTGATTTCCAGGCCCGTGCTCTACTAGGCCAGGTCGCAGGACTGATAGGGAGGACCAAAGTAATCTAACAGGTGGCAGGGTATGGAAAGAGAGAGAAGTGTGGATAAGGGGGCATTAGACAGAAAATGGATAAATATAATTGCTACTATCATAGCCCGTGTTAAAACTGGATAGCACCTCTACAATTACTCATGGTGCAGAGACAGGGTGGAGGGACTTGTATATCAGAAAGATTTTGGCAGAGAAGCATAGCAAAATTACTGAACTGGATTATTTGCTCTTTGAATCGAAAGAAAAAATAAAAGTTCTATTCCAATTTAGTTACAAGCTGTGTTTCTTCCAGACATGCTCTGTCAGATTTCCATTATAACTTTAAAAGAGTACCAGATTGTAATGAATTCCCTGTAACAGACAAAATTACTTCTACCAAGATGAAACCCCATTCTTATATTACCTGGAGTTCAGAATTATGATTTGTATAGGTCCATCCAAATGGATGGAATGATGGGGTTGAGTTAATTTGTCATATTGATTTCTAGACTGTGAGCCCGCTGTTGGGTAGGGACCATCTCTATATGTTGCCAACTTGTACTTCCCAAGTGCTTAGTACAGTGCTCTGCACACAGTAAGTGCTCAATGAATATGATTGAATGAATGAATGAATATCATACACTGAATGTATCCACTGCCCATAGCAACATATTTGAAAGCTTAGCAACAGCAGCTGGTACACAAATAACAACATTGATCTAAAATAAACACTCTTCTTAGTAGGAATTGGGAAGAAGTTTATACCACAGTATAAAATGTGCCATGTCATGTTTTAAGAACACAAAAATAAACTAAAACATGTAACATGAGATTTCTGCTTGTTTTTTTTTTTTACCATATTTTAATTTCTTCTAGCTTGATTTGAATTTCAACAGCCTTTCTTGAAGGACCCTATTTAGATTTTACACAGGAATTTAAACTATGGTTGTAAAAATTAACTTTATTTTCTCCATCTGGACCTCCAAGATACCACTCCTATAACTCCTAACCTCTCCCAACCTCCCCTTTCACTGGAAAATGTTTGACCACCCAATTCACTTTGCCTCTAGCTTAGAGCCATCTTCTTTTCCTTCTTTCCCTTATTCAGCTCCCTGTATTGAGCCTGCCACCCCATCCCAGCAATTCTTTCTATGTAATATTTCTCAGAATCAGCCTTCCTTTCTTTCATCCATAGAGCTATTCCAGATCAAATCTCTCCTAATTCTTTGCTGTTTATCTCTCCCTCCTTGAGTCTTTTCTATGGACTGCAGCAAAAATATTTTCCTTCCAGGCTTTCTCTGATGCTGAGGGATGAAAGCAAAAAATCCATTTTTCTAGAATGGCAAACAGAAATTAGTGGGTTAGGGAAGGGAAGGAAGAAAACTACCATGTACATGAGCTAGGTAAAATGTCCCACACTCACTCTCTGTCTCCCTTGTCTCCTTCCCTAACTCACTCTCCTGTCCCCTCTCCATCACACATTCCATGTCTCCTTTTCCTCTTCCCTCACTCACTTGGCCTCCCTTCCTTCCCTCCTCTTGCTTCTTGGAAGCAGCATGGCTTAGTGAATAGAGCATGGGCCTGGGGTCATGGGTTCTAATCCCTGCTCTGCCACTTGTCTGCTGTGTGACCCTGGGCCAGTCACTTCACTTCTCTGGACCTCAAATACCTCATCTGTAAAATGGGGATTGAGACTGTGAGCCATGTGGGACAGCCTGATTACTTTGTATCTATCCCAGTACTTAGAACAGTGCTTGGCACATAATAAACACTTAACAAATACCATAATAATAATAATAATTATTATTACGTGGATGAGAGGTAAACAGGGAGATAGATGGGATCGAGATACAGTGAATACCTCGGCATTAGAGTAGCAAAGTGTGCAGGGTGGGTTGCAAAAGGAGAGCAGTAAAGTAAGGTAAGAAGGGGCAAGGTGATTGAGTGCTTTAAAGCCAATGGACAGGAGTTTCTGTTTGATTCAGAGGTGGATGGACAATGACTGGAGGTTCTTGAGGAGTGGGGAAACATGGACTGGACGTTTTTGTAGAAAATGGATCTGGGCACCAGAATGACGTATGGAGTGAAGTCGGGAGAGACAGGAGTTGCGTAGGGACCACCTCTATATGTTGCCAACTTGTACTTCCCAAGCGCTTAGTACATTGCTCTGCACACAGTAAGAACTCAATAAATATGATTGAATGAACGAATGAATGAGTTAGGGAACTCGGCAAGGAAGCTGATACAGTGATCAAGGCAGAATAGGATAAGTACTTGGATTAATGTGGTAGCAGTCTGGCTGGAGAGGATAGGGAGGAGTTTAGCAATGTTGTGAAGGTTTAACTGGCAGGATTTAGTGAAAGATTGAATATTTTGGCTGAATGAGAGAGATGAGTCAAGGATAATGCCAAGGTTACGGGCTTGTGATAAAAGAATTATGGTGTCTACAGTGATGGGAAAGTCAGGGGTAGTACAGGATTTGAGTGGGAAGATAAGGAGTTCAGTTTTGGACAAGTTGAGTTTGAGGTGTTTGTGAGACATCCAAGTTCAGATGTCATGAAGGCAGGAGGAAATGCAAGACTGCAAAAGAGAGTGATGGACCTGGAGGTGTAGATTTGGGAATCATCGACATAAAGATTGTAGTTGAAGCCATGGGGATGAATGAGTTCTCCAAGGGAATGGGTGTAGATGGACAATAGTGGTATACCCAGAACTGAACCTTGATGGACTTCTATATTTAGGGGTTGGGAGGCAGAAGAGGAGCCCTTGAAAGAGACTGAGAATGAGTGGCCAGAGAAGTAGGAGGAGAACCAAAAGAGGCCAGCGTCAGTGAAGCCATGGTTGGATAAAGTTTTCAGGAATAACGGGTGGTCAAAGGCAGCTGAGAGGCTGAGGAGGATTAGGATGGAGTAGAGACTGTTGGATTAGGAGAAACAGTATATTGTAGTGGTTAGAGCATGTGCCTGGGAGTCAGAAGATCATGGACTCTCGTCCTGGATCCACCACTTGTCCGCTGTGACCTTAGGCAGGCCACTCCACTTCTTTGTGCCTCAGTTACCTCATCTGCAAAATGGGAATTGAAACTGTGAGTCCCATGTAGGACAGGGACTGTGTCCAACCCAATTTGCTTGTATCCACCCCAGTGTTTAGTACAGTGCCTGGTATATAGTGAGTGCTTAACAAATACCACAATTATTATTTGACAAGAAGGAGATTATTTGTCACCTTTGAGAGGATGGTGTCTGTGGAGTGAAGGGGGAGGAAGACAGTTTGGAGGGGGTCGATGAGAGAATTGGAGGAGATGAACTTGAGACAGCGGGTGTAGACTACTTGCTCAAGGAATTTGGATAGGAATGGTAGGAGGGAGATGGGATAATAACTGGAGGGATCTATGGGGTTAAAAGGGGGGGTTGTGTGTTTGTGTGTTGGAAGAAATAAGGGATATATGATAATGTTTGAAAGCACTAGGGAAAAAGCCATTGGAGTGCAAACAGTTGAAGATAATGAACAAATGCCTTGATAAGGTGTAGAGGGATAGGGTTGGATGTGCAGGTGGAGGGGGTAGATTTTGAGAGAAGACAGAAGATCTCCTCTTCAGATACTGCTGGGGAATATGGGAGTGTTGAAGAAGGGGCAGGAGGAAGGAGAGACTGGAGAGGTGCAGAGAAGATTTGAGGGAGATCACACCTTGTGGTTTCAATTTTATCAGTAATGCAGGTGGCCAGGTAATTAGGGGCAAGAGATAGAGGAGGTGGGGAGACAGGGGGTTTGAGGAGGGAGTTAAATGTCTGGAACAACTGGTGAGGGCATTGGGCATGGGAGTCAGTAACGACAGATAAATAACTTTGCCGGGCAGATTTAAAGAGTGCAAGGATGTATTCCTCTTATAACCACATTCATCTAAATCATGCTGTTGATAAAATTTTTCTTATGCTTATAAAATGATTTTGGAGATGTTTTTCCAGAGATCACTAAAACAGGCAAATATTTAGAATTTTTTTATCATTATCAACATCCAAATGTATTCATTGAATACTAGGAACTCCATTCTATTGAACCTTCCCCTGGAGAATGGAAAAGCAGTGTGAGAAGCAGCATGACTCAGTGGAAAGAGCACAGGCTTTGGAGTCAGAGGTCATGGGTTCAAATCCCAGCTCTGCCACTTCTCAGCTGTGTGATTTTGGGCAAGTCACTTCACTTCTCTGTGCCTCAGTTACCTCATCTGTAAAATGGGGATTAAGACTGTGAGCCCCACGTGGGACAACCTGATCACCTTGTAACCTCCCCAGTGCTTAGAACAGTGTTTTGCACATGGTAAGTGCTTAATAAATGCCATTATTATTATTATTATTATTAAAAGGAAATGCAGAAGTTACTGGGGAAGAAAGCTATCCATGATAGTAATAATAATGATGGTGTTTAAGCATTTACTATGTGCAAAGTACTGTGAGGATACAAGGTAATCAGGTTGTCCCACGTGGAGCTCAATCTTAATCCCCACTTTACAGATGAGGAAACTGAGGCCCAGAGAAGTTAAGTGACTTGCCCAAAGTCACACAGCTGACAAATGGCGGCACTGGGATTCGAACCCATGACCTCAGACTCCCAAGCCCAGTCTCTTGACACTAAGCCACATTGCTGAGAGTGACACTCTGGTTCATATTCAAATGTGATAGAGATTTATGAGGAACCACATTCAAATGTTAGGGTGACTATCAAATTATCTCTAGGAACATACAAGAACCAGGAAGCTAGATTTTGGCCTACATGCCTCTTGCAAAGGAAAACTCATTAACAGAGAAAGCCAATTACTGGCTAAAGGGATTAGCAGGAAGAAAGTCTATCTGTGTAAAATGTTAATCACTACCTGTTGGTTTCATCTGAACAGGGCCAATGATGTTGATGGTATTTGTTAAGCGCTTATGTGCCAAGAACTCTTCTAAGCACTGGGGTAGATACATGGCAATCAGGTTGTCCCCACGTGGGGCTCACAGTCTTAATCCCCATTTTACAGATGAGGTAACTGAGGCAAAGAGAAGTTAAGTGATTTGCCCAGGTCACACAGCTGATAAGTGGCGGAGTCAGTATTAGAACCCACAACCTCTGATTCCCAAGCCCATGCTCTTTCCACTAATCCACACTGCTTCTGTATCCAATCAGAGAGGGGATTAAGAACACGGAGAGAGGGCTAATCAGGAGGAAAAAGAAGGAAGAAAAGGGAACCATGTGGTCCAGGATCTCTGATAGTCCTGAAAGCAGCCCCAACTGAGCCTTCATTTCCTTTTCTCCCTCTCCCTTCTGATTGGCTTTGCACTTGGATGTACACCGTTTAAGCACCCCTCCCTCAGCCCCACAGCCCTCATAAGCATGTCTATAATTTATTTATATTAATGTCTGTCTCCCCTTCTAGACAGTAAGTTTCCTCTGGGCGGAGTCACTGATTCTGTCATATTGTATTCACCCAAGCACTTAGTATAGTCTTCTGCACACAATATGCACTCAATAAATATAGCTGATTGAAAGGCAGGACCAAGAGAGCAGGTCTGAGAAGCTGGAGTTAATTGAGGAAATGGTGAACAGAGGTGAGCTCTCCAGCAGGACTGGCAGATCCAAACGCTCAGTCCAGTGCTTTGCACACAGTAAGTGCTCAATAAATACGATTGAATAAATGAATGAGTTCCGGCAACGAAGTACCCCATCCTGAGATGAGAAGTAGGGGGAAGTAATGCTGGAGATGAATGTGTTGCTTAAGGTTAGGGGCTTTGATAAGGCTTTTGTTTCATTTGTGACTTGATTAAGAAATGTGACAGACTAGCAAAGCAAGAAGTAACATCAGGTGCCAGACACCTCAAAAAATTATCTTTAACTGTCCTTTAAGAATTCAAAAGATATTTCCCAGAAAAACCAGTTCCAAGTGGTCATTAACCTCTGATATCAGAAAGTGTTGATCAGGTGACCAAATTGCATGTATTGTATTTCTTCATCTCCTTTCAGTAAGATTTGCCCTAGTAAAACACCAAATACTTCAGATTATGGTTGCACTGTAACTATAAATCCATATAACGTTCAGTGAAAACTTGTCTATTAGTACTGAAGATGGAGCAACCAGAGGAAAATTCATTGTTCTTCCCATCATCTTTTAACACTAAAGAAATCTTAGATCCAGAAACTTAGTTTTAGCACACAGGGAAAGAAGGAAGAAAAACATATTGGATTTGAATGCTTACACTTCAGTCATTATAAAACCCTTAAATGTATACAAAGACTTCTATAAATACACAGATGAAGTTCTCAAAACACAAGAGCTTTCTCAGACAAAGCACAAACTCACTGTTTTCCATGTGGTATCACCATGTGGAGTCCTAGATAGAGAAAGCTTTTCAGAGAGGCTGTCAGGAAATCACCCAGCTGAAGGCCAGGAAGCTTGGTGATTAGCTCTCTTTCTCAGAGAAGTCTGGGAAATGAAGGCCCCTGGCTTTAGAGAATTGTAGTTCCCTTCAGCAGGTGCTGGAAGAATAATCAATCAAGCAATGGTATTTCTTTACCTACGCAATGCAAAGCACAGAATTAAAAGTTTGAGAGATGTTAAAAAAAAGGGCAAACATATCTGCTCTCCTCAAGGAGGTTTGCCTGTCTATCTCAAGGGGAGATAGGCAAAAAAATAATAATAATTTAAAGATAGTGGCCTAAGGAATGAAGAGAAAGGATGCATTCATTCATTCAATTGTTTTTATTGGGTGCTTACTGTGTGTACAGCACTGTACTAAGTGCTTGGAAAGTACAATCTCTATATGTTGCCAACTTGGACTTCCCAAGCATTTAATACAGTGCTCTACACACAGTAAGCGCTCAATAAATACAATTGAATGAATGAATGAATACAATTTAGCAATAAAGAGAGACAATACCTGCCCATACCAGGCTTACGAAATGGTAATAGTACAGATATGTCAGGTGGGAAATATTAGAATAAATGAACAGTTACCATTTGAAGATATCATATATCCAGAATGTGGAGGATGGGAATAAGTAAATAAGCACCAAGAGTGGCTGTTGGATTGACATGACTTGAGGTTTTGGAAACTGATTAAGGAAGACTACCTGGAGGAGGTATGCTTTGTAGATGGGTGGCTGTGTTCTAGCAGATTTGATAAGGGAAGGAGGCAGGGGTTAAAGATGGGAGAGTCAAGAGGGAATATGATTAGAAGGAGAATTTGATGGGAGTGAAGAGGATGAAGTACAGTATAATGGATGAAGACAGCTGATATGGGGTAATATGAGGAGAATTGAGGGAGAGTCTTGAAGCCAATGAGAAGGAGATTTTGCTTAATGTAGGAGGAGAGCCATTAGAGGTTTTGGATGAGTGGAGAGACATTGGCCAAACAAGCTTTTGGGGAGACTGTCTGGGCAGAAAAAAATTTACTTTGCCTCAATTCCAACTGTTAGTAGGTGCCAAAATATTTCCACAGTCTGACTGACAATGATGATGACAGCAAATGCCTTGAGGGAATTTGTCAACCACTGATATCATTTAAAATGCACTAATTTCAGTGGATTATTGGGGAAAAGTAAACCCCATTCCATACTACTAATCATTGTGCCCAGGACACAACAGCCTTGCAGGAAACTGATAGCATGTATTCTTATTGGCAAGACAAGCAAAATGCCATTCAGCTAAATTTAAGAGTATTCACAAAGCATCTGTTACCAACAGAATGCTAGAAGGATAAAATATGGATTTTTGCACAGCTCCGTTTCACATGGCCCTGAAAGATACACTGAATAAAGCCAGAGATTCTCTATTTCTAGGTTGACAGAGCTTTTATTAATGGACAAGAGAATGCAAACTTAGAACCAAAAATATTTGTAGTTTGTCTCATGTTAAAAACTGCAATAAACATAGGATGGATAGAATAATATTCAATTTGCAAAATCCTGAAGGTGAATGCATGTTCATTGCTAAAAATTAGTTTTTAAATGTCACAAAAATAATAAATGCTACATTTTAGAAAAAAGCTGAATTGCATTTATTGATCATGAAAAAGTTGGAATCATATAATTTTGTAGTACAGACATTTCCAAGCAATGACACTGGGCATTGTCCTCCATTTCCCAGGATAGTATAGGTGTACCCTATCCTGGGCCTGATGCTTCCTTCCAATTTGTGAGTAAAGAATATAAATATTTCAGTATTTCAGTGCTAAGGGTAGCTTTTGGATTTGACTCTATTTGAGGTTTTGGATTACTAATCCTTCAGTCACACAGGGAAAGCTAAATTCCATTTGCCCCTCCATAAAGATTGGAAGTGGCTAGGAATATCCTCAGTGATCTCCAGAAAATTATTATTCTATCATCCACCTCAGCACTTAGGCTCTCTTTTCTCCTCAAGGAAAATTAGATTGGCTTAGTGCTTAAAGCACAGGCCTGGGAGTCAGAAAAATGCTGCTCTGCCACTTTGCTGTGTGACCTTGGGCAAGTCACTTCCCTTCTCTGTGCCTCAGTTACCTCATCTGTAAAATGGGGATTAACATTGTGAGCCCCATGTGGGACATGGACTGTGTCCAACCTAATTAGCTTGTATGTACCCCAGCACTTAGTGCACGGTCTGGCACATAGTAAATGCCTAACAAATACCATTTTTAAAAAAATGCTAAGTGAAGGATGTTTTAAGAAAGCCATCAACAACTGCACCAAAACTGCCATAGCACTGCACTTCTGAACTCTATCTTTACCTCCTCTTCTCTATTTCCCAAACAAGCCATTATAGCGGGTAAAATGAAAGGTGATGTATGTGTAATATGGCTAATCACAGTAAGGGGAAAATCACATATGGGATCCATATTGGGTTTGCTTGGTTTTTTTATGATATTTGTTAAGGCCTTACTGCTGTGTGTCAGCATTATTCTAAATACTGGGGTAGGTACAATATAATCAGGTTAGATAGTGACCTTTCCACAAAACACACATAGGACACACAATCTAAATTGAGGGAGGAGGATTTATTCCCATTTTAGAGAAGAGGAAACTGAGGCACAGAGAATTAAGTGACTAGCCCAAGGTCACACAGGAGACAGGTGGCAGAATAGGGATTAGAACCCAGATGCTTTGAATCCCTAAATATCCAGGACAGAGGGAGAACATGGACAAGAGATCGGTGGTGAGAGAGATGAGATTGAGATACAGACACCTGCCTGAAGACACTGAGATCTCGCTGCCAAGCTACCTCAACTGGCATGGACCATTGCCCAGCATCCCAGATAAAGACCTATCCAAGGATGCTGAAATCTCCCCTC
The DNA here is from genome assembly GCF_015852505.1 of Tachyglossus aculeatus. Taxonomy (NCBI): domain Eukaryota; kingdom Metazoa; phylum Chordata; class Mammalia; order Monotremata; family Tachyglossidae; genus Tachyglossus; species Tachyglossus aculeatus. Next base: position 41,581,735 of record NC_052066.1, read on the forward strand.
CAAATGACCTCAGCTGGCACAGATTATAGAACAACACCTGGGATAGAGATCTGCTCAAGGACACTGAGATCTCTCCATAGAACTGCCTCAGCTGGTAATAATAAAAATAATTATGAGGGTATCTGTTAAGTGCTTACTATGTGCAAAGCACTGTTCTAAGCGCTGGGGGATACAAGGTGATCAGGTTGTCCCATGTGGGGCTCACAATCTTAATCCCCATTTTACAAATGAGGTAACTGAGGCACAGAGATGTTAAGTGACTTGCCCAAAGTCACACAGCTGACAAGTGGCAGAGTTGGGATTAAAACCCATGACAGAGACCACTGAACAATGGCCGGGATAATGACCTGCCCGAGAACACTGGGATCTCTCTGCCAAGTGGCCTCAGTTGGCCAAGACCATTGAACACTGCCTGGGAGGGAGCCCGGCCTGAAGATGCAGAGATCTCTCCCTGTCAAGTGGCCTCAGCCAGCGAGGATCAGTGTATTACACTTTCCAAGTGCTTAGTACAGTGTGCTCTGCACACAGTAATCGCTCAATAAATACAACTGAATGAATGAACAATGCCCGAGGCAGAGACCATTGAAAAAAACCATAGAAAATATCCTGCCTGAGGACACTGAGATCTCCCCCTACTGAGTGGCCTGAGCCAGTGTGGCTCGCTGACCAATTCCTCCAGACAGAGGCCTGCCTAAAGACATTGAGATCTCACCATTAAGCAGCTCAGGTGGCACAGATCATCGAACAATGCCTGGTATAGACACTTGCCTGAGAATACCAAGATCTCTCTGCTGAGCTGCTACAGCCAGCATAAACCACTGGACAATGACCGGGACAATGGCACTGAGCTCTCTCCCTGTCGAGCGGCCTCAGCTGGCACGAACCAGTGAATAACTTCCAGGACAGAGACCTTCCGGAGAACGCTGTGATCTCACCGCCAAATGGCCTCAGCCGTAAGGGATGGTTAAGCACCCAGAACAGAAAGCTGCCAGAGAAAAGTAAGATCTCTCCCTGCTGAGTTGCTTCAGAGCATGCTTCCCATTGTATGATGCCCGGGACAGAGACCTGCCTGACTTCCCTGAGCTGCCACAGCCAGGATGGGCCATTGAACAATGGACCGGAACAATGAACCTGCTGAGGACACTGAGATCTCTCCCTGACAAGTGGGCTCAGTCAGCATGGATGACTGAACAGCGTCTAGGACAGCGACATGCCCAAGGACACTGAGGTCTCTCTGACCGGCTATCTCAGGCAGCATGGATCACTGAACAACAACCAGGACAACCGCAAGAGAACACTGAGACCTCTCCACTGAGCAGCCTCAGTTGGCTCTGACTGTTGAACAATGCCAAGGGCAGAGACCTGCCCAAGACTGCAAGTTGTCCTCCATACTGAAAGCTCATTGTGGGCAGAGAACGTGTCTGTTATATTGTACTCTCCCAAGTGCTTAGTACAGTGCTGTACACCCTGTAAGCACTCAAAATACTATTGATGACTGACAGATGCTGAGATCTCTCCACAGAGCTGGCACAGACCATTGAGCAACATCCAGGATGAGGACATGCCTGAGGACACTGGCTTCTCTCCCTGCTGAGCAGTCTCAGCTGGCTCAGACCATTGAAAAATGCCTGGTACAAAGAGGTACCCAAGGACACTGTGATCTCTCCACTGAGGTGCCTCAGCCATAACGGACCATAAAACAACTCCCGGGTCAGAGATGTGCCCGAGGCCACTGTGATCTCCCTGCTGAGCTATCTCAGCTGGTGTGGTCCCTCGAACTGCCCAAGGACACTGCGATCTTTCTCTGCTGAGTGGCTTTAGCTGGCTTAGACCATTGACCAACCCGGGGACAGAGACCTCCCAGAGGGAACTGCTATAATAATGATAATAATAATGATAGCATTTGTTAAGCACTTACTATGTGCCAAGCACTGATTAGCCTCAACCGGCCCAGGTCTTACAACATGGTAACCATTGCCTCTAGTCTGCCCACCAGGACACAGAGATTTCACTTCCAAACTGTTATGGCCGAGAAGTGGCCATTAATAATAATAATGATAATAATAAAAAATAATAATAAATAATGATGGCATTTGTTAAGCACTTAGTATGTGCAAAACACTGTTCTAAGCATAGAGGGGATACAAGGTGATCAGGTTGTCCCATATGGGGCTCACAGTCTTAATATCCATTTTACAGAGGAGGTCACTGAGGCCCAGAGATGTTAAGTGACCTGCCCAAAGTCACACAGCTGACAAGTGGTGGAGCCAGAATTTGAACCCATGAACTCTGACTCCTAAGCCTCTGCTCTTTCCACTGAGCCACCCTGCTTCTCTATAATAATAATGATGGCATTTAAGTGCTTACTTTGTGCCAAGCACTGTTCTAAGTGCTGGGGGGATACAAGGTCATCAGGTTGCCCCACGTGGGGCTCACAGTCTTCATCCCCATTTTACAGATGAGGTCACTGAGGCCCAGAGAAGTGAAGTGACTTGCCCAAAGTCACACAGCTGACAAGTGGCAGAGCCGGGATTAGAACCCATGATCTCTGACTCCCAAGCCCACACTCTTTCCACTGAGCCACGCTGCTTCTCTATGGTATTTGTTCAGTGCTACTATGTGCCAAGCTCTGTTCTAAGTGCTGGGGTAGATACAAGGTAATCAGGTTGTCTCACGTGGGGCTCACAGTCTTAATCCCCATTTTACAGATGAGGTAACTGACTTGCCCAAAGTCACACAGCTGACAAGCAGCGGAGCCGGGGTTAGAACCCACCGCCTCTGACTCCCAAACCCATGCTCCTTCCACTAAGCCACACTGCTTTCTTCTCCTTCTCCTTCCCTCCCTGCAGCCCAGCCTGAATCCACAGTGAACTGATCTACACAGAACCATTATGACTGTCTGACAGTCTGGTGACAAGGATCCAGATTTTTACATATCAACAGCTGCCTGCCTTTATATCATCAACCCAGCCCTCCGGTAACCCTTAAACACTCACCTCTTCACTCTCAAAGACCCAAGGACCTGCATACGATTCAGCAATTTACTCAGGGAACCACTGGATTAAGCAGTTATTGCTGTTGATAATCCACCCTGTCCTCTCTTCCCAGCACCCCATCCTCCCCCTTCATCCAACCCCTCCTCGCTCCTTGAACAGCCCCGTCGCTATTTTCCTGACCCAGTCCTGCCCCTCGTCCCCCTTCCCATCCCACAAGAGTCTCTGTCAGCTCACATGCATCACACCCCTCCCTGCCTCTTGTGCAGTCCTCTACCCCTGCACCCCTCCCCTCCCATGCCTCAGCCAAGTGCAGCCTGTGGAAACCCCACTCCATTATGAGAAAGCTTTCCTTAACTCTTGATCTGTTCTTGACCCAATCACTTCTCCTCATTGCTCCTCCTCACGATCTCTTCAATTTGGTCCTCCCTCTGTTTTCTCTGCTGCTCTCTTTAGAGAGGCCTCATCTTTTCCCATTCTCCCAGACTTGCTGGGAAAGGGAGAGGAATCAGATTCCTTCTCAATCCCCAATACCACTTTTGCACCATTCCATTTCCCCCATTCCTCGCTTTCCCTTCCTTTGAAGCCCTTATTGTTCTCCTCTACCACCCATTCCAGATGCTAGTCATGGTCATCTACTACTCCCCGGGCCCCACATGAAACTTTTTGAAAGATATTGATCCCTTTCTCATTTTCCTTCTCTCTTTCTCTATCCCTACATTGATTCTTGTGGACTTCAATATTCACATATCTATTTTGGTCTCTTTTAAGACACTCTAACATAAACCAGATAGACAATCAAGAAGCAACGTGGTCTAGTGGAAAGGCCATGGGCTTGGGAGTCAGAAGACTACCACGTGTCTACTGTATGACTTTGGGAAAGTCACTAACTACTCTGTGCCCCAGTTCCCTCAACTACAAAATGGGGATTCAATAACTGTTCTCTCTCCTACTTTGACAGTGAGCCCCATGCCCCTTTTTCCCAGACTGAGCCCCTTTTTTCCTCTCCTCCTCCCCATCCCCCCCACCCTACCTCCTTCCCCTCCCCAAAGCACTTGTATATATGTTTGTACAGGTTTATTACTCTATTTTACTTGTACATATTTACTATTCTACTTATTTTGTTAATGATGTGCATCTAGCTTTAGTTCTATTTATTCTAATGACTTGACACCTGTCCACATGTTTTGTTTTGTTGTCTGTCTCCCCCTTCTAGACTGTGAGCCCGTTGTTGGGTATGGACCGTCTCTATATGTTGCTAACTTGTACTTCCCAAGCACTTAGTACAGTGCTCTGCACACAGTAAGCGCTCAATAAATATGATTGAATGAATGTATGAATGAATGAATGTGGGACCTGATTATCAATCAATCAGTCATATTTATTGAGCACTTGCTATGCACAGAGCACTGCTTTAAGTGCTTGGAAGAGTACAGCAGAATTAACAGATAGGTTTCCTGCCCACAACGAGTTTACATTCTAGAAGGGGAGACAGAGAGATTGACTTGTATCTACTCCAGCACTTAGTCCACTACTTGACACATTGTTTTGTTGTCTGTCTCCCCTTTATAGACTGTGAGCCTGTTGTTGGGTAGGGACCATCTCTGTGTGTTGCTGACTTGTACTTCCCAAGTGCTTAGTACAGTGCTCTGCGCACAGTAAGCGCTCAATAAATGCGATTGAATGAATGAATGAAATAACAATATTATTACCATTATCATTATTATAAATAATAAGAAAAAACAAAGTGATATTTTATATTTGGAAAATAAAATTAAGCTGTTTTCTTTCAAACCTCTATCTCACTAACATTGCCAATGAACTGATTTAGAAAAAAAAAACTTCTCCATTAAAAAATGACAACAAAATCCCAAATTTGGAAGTTATTTATAAATATTATTTGTGATTAAAACATTATAGCTCCTCTGGGAAACTATGTCACTTCTTAAAGTGGAAGAGAACTGGTGTGGAGAATATTTTCATAGAAATAAAAACCTGTCATGCCTGCTCTTTCAATCTCATTAAAATAAATGATAAAAACTACAATATAATCAATGATCCTAGCAATGATTGCCATTAGAAACTATACATTTTTCCAATGTTTTGACTACTCAATCTCCCATAATTTCATGAGCTACTTAGTATGTCAAGTGGAGCCACTCTGGTTAGTCACTCCAAAGACTGTTCAATCTGTAAAATGTTTTAAAGTATTGTGTAAATTACTATTGAGATCTCATCTAGAAAAGATTGAGGCATTTGTTCCAACCTGAAGCAATGTTCTTTTCTATTCTTAGTTTATAGTTCAATAGGATTTCCTTTAATTGAGAAATATTATCTAACGAAAGCTGAAAGCTGAAGCAGTGTAGCCTAATGGATAGAGCATGGGTCTGGGAATCAGAAGAACCTGCCTCTAATCCTGGCTCTGCCATTGGTTTGCTATGTTACCTTGGGCATGGCACTTCATTTCCCTGTGCCTCAGTTTCCTCATCTGTAAAATGGGAATTGAGTCTGTAAACTTCCATGTGGGACATGGACTGTGTCCAACGTGATTATCTTGTATCTACCTCTCAATACAGTGCCTCACACATAGTAAGCACGTAACAAATACAATAAAAAACTACACTTGAATTAATGTCCCACCCATCAATTTAAAAAGAGAGATTTTTCACTGAACAAAGAAATTCATTTCAATAAATTTTTCAAAAGCTCCTTGTGGCCAAGGAATGTGTCTACCAACTCTTTAATATCATACTCTCCCAAAGGCTTAGTACAGTGCTCTTCACACAGGAAGCACCCAATAAATATGATTGGTAGATTGATTGAAAAACATTCCAAAATATCAGACACTTCTCAAATAATAATTCTGGCTCAAAGTAATAATGATGATGGCATTTATTAAGTGCTTACTATGTGCAAAGCACTGTTCTAAGCACTGGGGAGGTTACAAGGTGATCAGGTTGTCCCCCGGGGGACTCACAGTCTTCATCCCCATTTTACAGATGAGGGAACTGAGACCCAGAGAAGTGAAGTGACTTGCTCAAAGTCACACAGCTGACAATTGGTGGAGCCGGGATTTGAACCCGTGACCTCTGACTCCAAAGCCCGAGCTCTTTCCACTGAGCCACGCTGCTTCCCCATTTTACTCTCATTGATATGTTTCCAAGCCACAAGAAATGTTTTTCAGTTAAGAAAAAATCTTACTTTTTTTTAAAGCATTCTTAATCAATATTTCTGTAGTCAAAATGGTGAATAAGGACATCAGGTTTCATTTTTGTTGTATTTGTAGTGCATGCCTCTGTCCTACATTTTGAGTCGTCCTGCTGCTAATGCCTTAAATCCCGATGCCATTTAGATTATTACTTTTGCTTGACTCACAGCATGCAAATGCATAGTTCATTAAAGCACGAAATATTTGAGAAAACTTACATTTGCAGACTGTCCATTAAAGCACGAAATATTTCAGAAAGCTTACATTTGCAGACTGTCCATTAAAGCATGAAATATTTCAGAAAACTTACATTTGCAGACTGTTTGTCACGGCTACCCTTCCACCGGGTTGGGTCCTGCCAGTTACTCTCCATGGTACTGAAGGGAGTTAGCCCTGCCGATTTGAAAGTGATCAGCAGTTTGCTCTGCACAGCATTGAGAGAGACCCAGAAAGGACTAAACTAAAATGCAAAAAAAAGACAAAACAAAACACCAAAAAAAAAAAACCCGAGGCATGGAGAAGAAAACATTCCAAAAAAGTGCTGTTGCACTTTGATATCAACTACAGCTCAGGATGCAAACCTAAGGCTTGTACTTTGGAATACTTCAGTCCTTTGTGAAAAACGGCAAGCTCATTGGAAGCTGCAATAGACTGATTTTTGCCACTTTTCTTCTAAATGAAATCACAGACTTCCATAAAATACTTATGCATAATGCAGAACATAAGCTCCTTTCATCCAGAAGCAGCTTGCGCATTTCATCCCATCAATGCTTCGATTAAGCAAAGACTAGGAACGCCATTGTAAAACCCTGGACACAGGTATGTCTCTCTCCAGCTTTGTTATCTATATATTGAAGATTATCACAGCACAAAGCAGGCACTCATGGTTCTCATGGATTATCTTTTAAAATGAACGGTTTAAAAATCCACATGACACCAATGATGTCATTTCTAAAACAGGTCACAGTTGCTGTTGTATGGAGATGAAGTCTAGCTAGTGAAGTGTTTGGCATAATGAGTTTCTTTAAAATACACCTCTTCTTGAGAGCTTCATCTTTTTATAAAGAACTTAACTACCCCTGCAGTTCCCAGGGGAAAAGACTAATTTAGCAACACAAGGAATATTTTAAGCAGAAACAAGCATGACCTAATGTTTAAAGCATGGGCTTGAGAGTCAGAAGACCTGGGTACTAATCCCAGCTCCACCACCTGTCTGCTATGTGACCCTGGACAAGTCAATTCACTTCTCTATGCCTCAGTTACCTCATCTGTGAAATGCGGATTAACACTGTGAGCTCTATGTGGGACACGGACTGTGTCAAACCTGTTTTATTTGGATCTACCCCAGTACTTAGCATAATGCCTGGAACATAGTAAGCACTTAAAAATGCCATTAAATTAAAAAATAATAAAATAAAATAAAATAATTTCAACATCCAGTTCAAAAATGAAGTTTAGTTTCTACTTTGCAGCACAAAGAAATTCAGTCTACCTTGTTAGAATAAAAATTCCTTTTAAAACCTCGAAGCTTTTTTGAGATCACCAGCATTATTTCTTAACTGAATATCTATTTCATGCAGTCATCATATCACCAAATATTTTAGGAACTAATGAATATTAAAACTCAATTTATGACTCTGTTTCAAAAGAGTGCCCCTTTTTCTCATTTAAGATATCAACTGTATCAAGGATTTTGGGTCTATAAGTGTCAAATAAAAATAATAATTGGACATAAATTAGAATGAAAATGTCCAAAAGGCCAATTGCAAAAGTGCCTTGCCTTCTTCCAGGTGAACGAAAGCAATGTTCAGATGGAAGTTTGTTCTTTTCCTTCACTGGTTAACACTTTGCAGCCATTCAAGTAAATTATGATCATGATAACCTTCAATCAATTAATAGTACACATTGAGTGCCTTCTGTGAGCAAAGAACTGTACTAAGTAATTGGAAGAGTTCAATAAAATTAGAAGATACCATCCTCATGCTCAGTGACCTTTCATTCAAAAGTTTCTTTTACCCTCTTTCCTCTTCATGACTCTGTGGACCCCAGTCAGGGTTTCCAGTTATCCAAAAATTCACAGACAGTCTGTAAAGATGAGTTAAAGTTGATCACATCCATAAAGTCTGTAAAAATACTGGTGGCTGCCACATTGCAGTGTAGAGGCAAGAGGAATCCTGTCTTCTCAACACTGCAACCCAGGCCTGCCTATATCCTTTCATAAATTGTGTCTTTTTATTTTGAGTGTGGGGGTGAAGAGGAAGTGGAAGTTTTAGGGAGGGGGGTGTTACAATTGGGAGGGGACAGAGCTTCAAAAAATTAACAGGTCTGTAAAGCACCATGGAACTGGGTAGGGGACCATGTGCCTGTTACAGTGGCTGGGTCCAGGACAGGGTAAATACCACTACCTCCCCCTCTTTCCTCCTCCTCCCTCTATTCCATTCTCCAGCTATTCAGTGATACAGTTTCATTCATGCGGGTAAAGTAGCCCTTTCCTCCTCACGAAGTGCGTTCCTGCCTCCTTCCTCACCCCATATTTGAAAAAACAAACTCAGAGTGTGTGCCTCTTATTACAAAGTAGGGGGAGGACAGAGTGGTAGGTGTGAAAGAGGAAAGAAGGAGGTGCTTTATACTTCTCTTTCTGCTTCTCCCTTCTTCCTTTCTCTCCTCTCCCTCCTCCTCTTTTCTTCCCTTTCCTTCATTCTTCCCTTCACCTTTCCCCTTCCCTTTCTTCCCCTTCTTCAACTCGTCTTTATCCTTTACCCTTATTTTCTTCTCCCCTCTTTCCCTCCCATCTCCTCACTCCTCTTTACCTCTCTTCCCTTTCCTCCTAATCTCCACCCTCTTCCACTCATTAATTCATTCATTTAATCATATTTATTGAGTGCTTACTGTGTGCAGAGCACTATACTAAGCGCTTGGGAAGTACAAGTTGGCAACATATAGGGACGGTGCCTACCTAACAATGGGCTCACAGTCTAGAAGCAACGGGCTCATAGTCTACCTCCCCTCTCCACATTAATACCTTTTCCTTCTGTTTACTAGTCAGTTTTCCAGGGAAGCGGGGCCAGGGCACTCTTACTTGGGAGTTCTATGATAATAATAATAATAATAATAATAATAACTGTGATATTTGTTAAGCACTTACTATATGCCAGGCACTGTACTAAGCCATGGTGTGGTTACAAACAAATAGGGTTGGACATAGTCCCTGCCCAACATGGGGCTCAGATTCTGAATCCCCATTTTACAGATAAGGTACCTGAGGCCCAGAGAAGTGAAGTGATTTGCCCAAGGCCACACAGCAGAAAAGTGGTGGAGCCGAGATTAGAACCCATGACCTTCTGACTCCCATGCTTGTGCTCTAGTCACTACACCAGTGGCAGGAGGCAGCAAGAAGGAGAAGGAAACTGTGGCTTATCAGCAGCTTTCTCGTTGTCTCTGATTTTCCTCTGTACCCCCTGCACCTGGATTTGCATGCTCTGCAGAGCTCTCTCCTTATCTTCTAGGCACTCAGTATCACTTCCTCTGGGCGGGGGGAAATAAAGTAATGACACTACCCAATCACAGTTTTTCATTATACGAAGTTTCATCAAAAAAGTTTGAAATTCAAATACTTTTATGCTCACTGTTTAGAACAATCAGTTGTAATAGTTGCAAACTTGACCTCAATGCCAACGTTTAATAGTAAACATCTTGGAATATTATTTTAAATGAATCATTCATTCCATTGGTAAATGTAACTTTCCATTCCCTGATACTTTTATTTTTAATCCAAGCTCAACATATTAGCCTCAATATTTTAGCTATAATTAGTATTCCTTTCTATTAAAAAGTATCTGATACCCTTCTTTGTAAATAAACTTAGAGAAATAAAATACAAGAAGACCCTAAAATAATGTTTTAGTTGTGTTTTTCTACCCTGATAGCAATAATAGGATGGTATTTTGCCTAATTTATATTGAATGTTAATGGAGTAAGTATAATGCAAGATCAGTTTTTGCTGCAATCTCTGTAACTAAACTCTGATACTAGTGAATGTACCTGTCTTGAGAGAAACTGGACTAATTATGTCATACAACCTAGGGTTTTCCTCGTGGTAGTACAAAATAAAATTTTTTCATGACATATAAGTAACTCCCATAAGTGTAACAGCATCTTAAGTAAACCTGGAAAAATTATCCAAGAATTACAAAATTGGAGTGTAGTGATTTTTCAGCAGGCATTCAAATATTGGCAGGGGGTTTTAGAAATACATTTTCATAAAAGCTTCAGAAACCTGGGAGTGTTAAACAGTTCTGCAAAATATCGGCTGCCTTTCTTCCTGGATTTTGGGTTCAGATATACTATGCTTGCCCAACTCCACAATAAAAAAAACCCTAAAAGATTGTAGGCAACCAACTATTTTCACATACAAGTGTTTACTGTTCCTGAGACCCTTTCATCTAGGGAGAGTTCTAAAAGATAATTACACAGTTTCCAGCTGTGCAGAAATACTGCCCAACAGATTTGAAACTCTTCTCAGCTTGGGCAACATATGGTTTCTGAAGAGCACTTAGAGAAAAATACCAAAGCTAACAATAGAATAAAGGTTATAAACAATCATATGAAATCCTGACTTAGTGGAAAGAGCATGGACAGGGGAGTCGGAGGATCTGGGTTTTAATCCCAGCTCTACCAATTACTTGCTCTGTGTCCTTGGACAAGTCACTTAACTTCTCTGTGCGTCAGTTTCTTCAACCTCAAAACGGTGATTAAATCCCTCTCCCTCCTGCTTAGACTGTGAGCCCCATGTGGGGCAGGGAATGTATCCAATCTGATAAATTTGAATCTACCCCAGTGCTTAGAACAGTGCTTGACACATAGTAAGTGCTTTTAGACTTTTAGTGCTTTTAGACTAACGGTGCTTTTAGACTGTGAGCCCACTGTTGGGTAGGGACTGTCTCCATATGTTGCCAACTTGTACTTCCCAAGCGCTTAGTACGGTGCTCTGCACACAGTAAGCATTCAATAAATATGATTGATTGATTGATAGTAAATGATTAACAGATACTGTAAAACAAAACGAACAAATCCTCTCCAGTCTTTTATTGTGCTCCTCACCTCCATTCCCCCTAAACCCATATGTCTCTTTTCCTTCCAAGATTCCTAAGCAAAATCACCAGAGACACCCTCTTATCCCCACATCCAGGACATCTGCTGTTGATGTTCCCTGTGCAAGCAAAACCCCTACCACTATCCTTTTGCTCTTGTCCTCCTCATTCCTGAAACTCCTTCCCCTTTCTCAATGGGCAGACTACCGCCCTCCCCATCTTTAAAGCCTTTCTGAAATCATATCTCCTCCAGGAGGCCTTCCCTGATTCATTTCTCATCTCCCCACCCTGCATCTCTCCTACAGCCACTTTAGCACTTTGATGCTACCTAGCATTTTAGGTACTCACAATTCCTTTAACACTATTAGTTTCTCCTATCCGTAATTTATTTTAGTTTCTGTGTCCACCACCCCCTATTGTAATTTCCTTAAGGTCAGTGATCATGCCTAGGTATTCTATTGTACTATGGCAAATGTTTAGTGTTACATGCTGTGCATCCCCCCTCTAGACTGAAAGCTCACTGTGGGCAGGGAATATCTCTACCAACTCTCCCAAGTGCTAAGTACAGTGCTCTGCACAAAGTAAGCACTCAGTAAATATAATTGATTGATTGATTAGGTATTCAAAAAATACCCCTAGTTGATTAACTGTAAATCTGTATAAAAAGGTACCAGTGTAAAAGGAGGGTCATTCTGCATTTTATTATCCTTAAGTAGTCCCTGACTCCAATAATTTGCTCAAAAATGTGTCTTGTCTGTTTTTTTATGCAACGTTATTTCAGCAATTAAATGCTTACTTTTCTCATTATCTACAGTAATATTTCCAAACAAAGGCAGTAGGATGGTGCATGGAGGGATCAAAATGTAATTAAAAGAGTTGGTAAGTGGATATAAAAACTAAAGGTTTGAAATCGGTACCAGTGTAGAGGTTAAAAAAGAAGTATTCCCATTCCACCCTTTCCCATTTTCGCCTAGAGCATCATCAGCAACAGTGAAAAATCTGATGTGTAATCATAAAACTAGTCGGCCTCAAAGTCTACAGTCTGAGTCTAAATCAAGGGCACCATGATTTATCTAACTGCAAAGCTGGAATCGGAGTATGGCAGATATGATCTGTCTGAAGAGAGACACTTTGAATGTGCTTGCAATGAACTGTAAAAAATATGACTCTTTCTCGAACATCTCTCTCCAAAACAGAAAGGCTAATCTACAAGCCTATGGAATTCAAACATATAAAATAAAGAGGATGTGGGTGTGCAAAGGAGGGCTGATGTCACCACTGACAAATGAATCGGAGACCAAATTATATGTGACAAATACTGAGCATCACAGTAAATAAGGGGAATATTTAACGTCAGTAGTCCTGAACGGGTCCTGCAAGAACAAAAATATTTTTAAAATAGTATTAGTTGTAGCTTATGTTATAATAATAATGATATCATTTGTTAAGTGCTTTCTATGTGTCAAGCACTGCTGTAAGCACTGGAGAGGATACAAGGTGATCAGATTGTCCCACATGGGGCTCACAGTCTTAATACTTGTTTTACAGATGAGGTAAGTGAGGTAACTGAGTCACAGAGAAGTTAAGTGACTTGCCCAAAGTCACACAGCTGACAATTGGCAGAGCCAGTATTTGAACCCATGACCTCTTACTCCTAAGCCCATGCTCTTTCCAATGAGCCATGCTGCTTCTCTGTTATGAATGACAAATGAAGTTTTCAATCCCAAACTTCAAAATGGGAAAATGTGATTTGACCTTATACTACAACTGGAATCTCAAAGGATTTGTTGCACATGTAAAATGTAAACTCTGTAAGCTCTTTGTGGGCAGGGAATGTGCCATTACCTTTTTCTGTGCTTGTCAAAATCCTAGGATAATACACTGTCCCGAGTGGAGTTTCAATAAAAACGGTGCTGCTACTACTGCTGCTGCTGCTAATACTACTACCGCTAGTACTAGCTACTAGTATTACTAACTACTATTACTACTACTGATACAGTAGTAGTGGTATCTGTTAAGCACTTACTATGTGCCAGGCACTGTACTACACTCTAGAGTGGATAAAAGAAAATCAAATTGGACACAGTCCCTGCCCCACATGGTGCTTACAGTCTCTATCCCAATTTTACAAATGAGGTAACTGAGGCCCAGAGACATGAAGTGAGTTGCCCAGGTTCACACAGCAGACAAGCAGTGGAGCTGGGATTAGAATCCATGACTTTCTGATTCCCAGGCCCGTGCTCTATCCACTACATCATGCTGCTTCTCTAATCACCCTTTCAAAATAACTCATGAGCCTGGACCCTGAAACCCCGGGACCGAAGAGCTATGCCAAGGAATTGATTATAGGGCCAGCTGGTTACCCCTGCCTGTTTCTACTATGTTTCTACTAGCCAGCTACAGGCAGACCTGAAGCTAGAACCCAAACCTCCTGATTCCCAGAGTAGTGTTCTTTCTAGTGGACCAATAATTGGGCTCAACCTGCATATGTGAATACTTTCTGTATTAAGGGAGAAATGGGGTCAAGAAAGGAGAGGAATAAGGCCAAAAGAATAGTATTGGTAGTAATGATATTAGTAATAATGATATTTATTTAGTCCTTCCTGTGTGCCAAGAGAAGCAGCATGACTTGGTGGAAAGAGCACAGGCATGGGAGTCAGAGGCCATGGGTTCTAATCCTGACCGTGCCACATGTCTGCTGTGTGATCTTAGGCAAGTTACATAACTTCTCTGAGCCTCAGTTACCTCATCTGTAAAATGGGGATGAAGGCTGTGAGCCCCATGTGGGACAACCTGATCACCTTGTATCCCCCCAGCTCTTAGAACAGTGCTTCGCAACATAGTAAGCACTCAACAGATGCTATTAAAAAAAAGAACACAGTTCTGGGATCAGATACATGGGTATGATTTTGATAAGGTTCCTGGCTCTCGGGTGCTCGTAATCTAAGGGAAGCATTGTAGTCTAGTGGAAAGAAAGTGGGTTTGGGAGCCAGAGGACCTGGTTTCTAATCCCAGTTCTGCCACACTTACCTAGTGCGTGACCTTGGACAAATCACTTAATTTCTCTGTACCCTGGTTTCCTCATGAGTTAAGGGGGATTCAATACCTGTTCTCTTTCCATCTTAGACTGTGAGACTCTTCTGGTTTAGGGACTCTCCTGAATATCTTATAACTACCTCAGGGCTTAGTAAAGTGCTAGGGACTTACTAACACTTAACAGGAGTGGTTTTTCAGAAGGGAGGATGCTAGACCCAGTAGTATCTACTGGGCTCATCTGGTGTACAGAGCACTGTAGTGAGAATTTGGGAGTTGCCAATCCAGTGGTGTTGGTAAACATGATCCCAACTTGCCCACCAAAGATTTTTCAAGAGTGGACTTGCTTGGAGTGGATCCTTGCATATCTCATCGATTCCCTCTTCTTATACGGGAGTTTGTAAAAATGTCCCACCATCCCACAAATTGGGTTTCTTTTCCCCTGGTGTTCTTGAACATTAAACCTCATATCTCCTATCCCCCTCTCCCTCCAATTTAGGGATTTTTTTTTATTTTACTTCTTTACTTATACTGTGCGTCCCATGTGGTACAGGGACTGTGTTCAACCTGATAAACCTTTTAGTTACCCTAGCACTTCTAACAGTGCTTTACACACAGTAAGCACTTAACAAGTAAGCAGGGAAGTAACAGTAACAAGTAATAGGGAAGCAGCATGGCTCAGTGGAAAGAGCCCGGGCTTTGGAGTCAGAGGTCATGGGTTCAAATCCCGGCTCCACCAATTGTCAGCTGTGTGACTTTGGGCATGTCACTTCACTCCTCTGTGCCTCATTTACCTCATCTTTAAAATGGGGATTAAGACCGTGAGCCCCCCGTGGGACAACCTGATCACCTTCTAACCTCCCCAGCGCCTAGAACAGTGCTTTGCACATAGTAAGTGCTTAATAAATGCCATTATTATTATTATTAAGCATTATTATTATAATCAACTACCACAATTATTATAAATTGTAACATAGACACGCAAGGAGGGATGATACAATAAAAATACTATAATATAGAAGTCAAAGACAAATTCTCAAAACTAAAACAAAAAGGGAAATGTGTACTGTGTTCAAAGGAGCAGAGTTTGAGTCTCTTCTCAGCTTAGAGTTTAAAACTCACAGCTACAGCCATAGTGACTACCTCTGTTACAGCAGCTGCCACAGCAATCCAAAGGTTCTACATTGTACACTGGCCTCATGTTACTATTGCTTCTGTTCTTTCCATAAAGTGGTGTAAGACAGTGTTGTGATTGTTCCCCAAGAGTGACAAGAGAGGAAGAGGAAGAGAGTAGATAGAAGGAGGGGGGCAGAAGCATAAAATCACATTGATTTAGCTTTATTCAGCTCCTAAAATGCTTGGTTCTGACATGATTGTTGTGCCTGAATGTAACAGACTTCTTTGTAGAGTATTTTTCTTTCTTGTCTCCAGGCTGCCCGGGGCAAGGCTAATTATCATTAAAGTGGTATTTTGATGTTAACAAGATTTTCCAGAGGCAGACAATACTGATGATGTTGGAGCCATAAAGTACAATTTTTCTGTACTCTCCTAAGAGTGTAGTACAGTGCTCTGCAAACAGTAGGTGCTCAGTAAATACCATTAGTTAATTGATATAATCTTTCCATAAAATATCGGCATGTGTACACTTGTCCATTTATGTTTGTGAGCAGAAATCAACTGTATTAGGGACTGAGGTTTATCAAATGACTAGGTTGGTCATAATAATGTACTGTTGTAATTAGCCAGCCATTATCATTACCCCTGTCTTTTAATTTATGCAAAATTATGTCAACCAGACAACTTAAAACAAAATAGCATAGCTTTCAAGGTAAGCTTGAAATGTAGCTAGTATTTGGGCATGATAACCTGTATCTGTTTATATTCTTTGGGTTTTTCTCTACTGAAACCAGGTCAAAGACAATATTTTGCATTAATACTGATTTCAAATTTCACAGATCAGATCATGTGTGGGTCAGAAACCATCCATGCTGAATTGTTCACCAATGCAGCAGTGTGGGGCTAGTATTGATTTTGGAGGGCAATGCACTTAGCCCTGTTATCTATTACTTGTAAATAACCTGGCATCCCACAGCCTCCAAAAAATACTATTTAATCCTTCAGGAAAGGCTAAATAGTGACAAACCTCCCCTCATCCCTCCCAAGGACAAGAGATTCTGCTGTCAACCCAGGGGCAAGAATGAGCTGCTTTAAAGACTGTCATGTACTGCATAAATTCTAAATATTTGCTATCATTTCATGGAGAGTTCCATTATTATTCTTAGTAGTAGTAGTAGCAGTAGTAATTTAATTTATTACATTCGTTAAGTGCTATTTTGTGTGAAGCACTACTCTAAGTACTGTGAAAAACTACTAGGATAGGAATTCAGAGACCATTTTTGTTCCACAGATGGCTGACAATTTTACAATTGGAAGGGTGGGTGAGTATAGCCTACTGGGTAGTATATTTCAGTATTTCATTAAGTCCTGAATCAATGTCTTCCTTATTGAACCTAAATTCATTCATTCATTCAATCACATTTATTGAGCACTTACCGTGTGCAGTGCACTGTACTAAGCGCTTGGGAAGTACAAGCTTGCCACATATAGAGACGGTCCCTACCCAACAATGGGCTCACAGTCTAGAAGGGGGAGAGAGACAACAAAACAAAACATATAGACTGGTGTCAAAACTGCCAGAATAAATAGCATTATAGCTATATGCACATCATTAATAAAATAGAGTAGTAAATATGTACAAGTAAAATAAATAGAGTAGTAAATCTGTACAAACATATACACAGGTGCTGTGGGGAGGGCAAGGAGGTAGGGCGGGGGGATGAGGAGGAGGAGAGGAAAAAGGGGGCTCAGTCTGGGAAGGCCTCCTGGAGGAGGTGAGGTCTCAGTAGGGCTTTGAAGGGAGAAAGAGAGCTAGTTTGTCGGATGTGTGGAGGGAGGGCATTCCAGGCCAGGGGAAAGACAGGGGCCAGGAGTCGATGGCAGGACATGCGAGAACGAGGCATAGTGAGGAGTTAGTGGCAGAGGAGCGGAGGGTGCGGGCTCGGCTGTAGAAGGAGAGAAGGGAGGTGAGGTAGCAGGGGGCAAGGTGATGGACAGCCTTGAAGCAGAGAGTGAGGAGGTTTTGCTTGATTCGTAGGTTGACAGGCAACCACTGGAGATTTTTGAGGAGGGGTGTGACATGCCCAGAGCGTTTCTGTACAGAGATAATCCGGGCAGCAGAGTGAAGTCTAGACTGAATCATTCTTGTTGTAATTTATACCCATTTCCTTGTATCCCATTCTCAGCATAAGTTGATCACAATCCATCTCTATTTTCAATATTGCAACATTTCATTTTCTTGAAGGCTGTTTTCAACTTTTAGCCTTGCCTTTGGGTCAAATAAATCTCAATTCTTTTGAACCTTCCTTTACAAATTATATTTCCCAGTTCTTTCTCTTTAAAAAAGAATCAGCGTGACATACCTATTGGCTTTGCTAGTAGCTCCAAAAGGTTAATTTTCATTTTAAACAAAAGCAGCAGCAACTTTATTTAACTGTACAACTGCAGGTTCCCAATTCTTTTCCTTTATCTGTCCCCAAGTTACACTAATAAACTATTAGACATCATGTTGGTTTTGTAGCTAATGATAATTATGGACTGGTGGATAGAGCATGGGCCTGGAATTCAGAAGGTCCTGGGTTCTAGTTCTGGCTCTGCCGCTTGGCTGCTGTGTGACCTCGGGCAAATCAATGAACTTCTCTGTGCCTCAGTTACCTCATCAGTAAAATGGGAATTGACTGTATGCACCATGTGGGTCATGGACTGTGTCCAACCTGATTGGCTTGTATCTGCCCCAGTGCTTAGCACAGTGCTGGCCACATAGTAAGTGCTTAACAAATACTATTAAAAAAAAAGATTTATCCGGGATGATGTAATATACAGCCAATAAAACAAAATTTAAATCACACATGAGTGGTGATTTATATGACATTTGTTTTGCTACATTTAAATCAAATTCTTCGAAAACAGCAAAAATGAGACATTTGGGAAAAATATAGCAAAGGCAATCTGAATATGTAACTTTCCATATTAATTTATCTCAAGCATCCTGATCTAACAGTGGAAAGTTGAGCAAATATTTTCCTACATGGTAGAACAGAGACCTCTTGTGGTCTTTAAGCCAGTTATGGAAAATCCTTTCCTTAAACCATTTCTGAACATAAAATCCATGTTCACCTTTTCAATCTGCAAACACCTCCTCAATCGTTTTTCACCTTTTCTATTTTTAAGGTCATTACCCCAGTCAATTGTCTATCTGTACAGTCATAATTCAATATTATGAAGATTTCATTAAATTACTCTACTGATTGATTATAGTGCACATATACATGAACCACAATACCTTTTTTTTCCAAAATTAGTATAAGATTTAGAATACATTTAGGTTTTCAACCTGAGTAAATGTAATGTAATGCAGAAGGAAAGCTACTTATATTGCATAATCTTATTGTGATTATGTCACAATATTAGATCAAACAGCTCAGCATAATGGTAACATGGAATATCAGTTATTCTCTCTAAAATGAATCAGAAAGATATGCCCTAAGCATATAATTTATAAATCTGGGTATAAATGGAATGTTCTATCTACAAAGCTTCTAAATATAGTCAAGCAGTAGATCTCTTTTTGATTTCTTTCCCAAATGTTTTCTGTTGATGAGTAAAATTAAATAGCCTCTAACATTTAGTGGTGCATTTTGCCACCATCATTAAATGTGTATGTCCAACTACACAACACACATGGCCCAATTGCAGTTATCTTTCCCTGGAAATTGTTGTTTTCTAACAACATAAAAACATGCTATTCAAAGCTTATCCTAGTGATATCATTAGTTTCTGTTTCTCTTAGGTCCTCTCAAAGAGGATGTCAGTTCTATGACAGGATAACTAATTTTTACTTAAGCAGAAGTATAAATGGTTGTGTCATCTCTCTCTTTCTGTCATCTCTGGTTGGCAGTCACATAACCCTAACCCTAACCCTCACTCCCCACTTTCTGGCCTTACTCGCCTTTCTCCCCTTGTATTGTCTTATGCTGTCAAATTGTTTCCAACCCATAGCAACACCTTGGACACATCTCTCCCAGAACTCCCCACTCTTCATCTGCAATCATTCTGATAGTGTATCCATAGAGTCTTCTTGGTAAAAATATGGAAATGGTTTATAATTGCCGCCTTCCACTCAGTAAACTCGAGTCTCCATCCTCGACTCTCTCCCATGCCGCTGTTGCCCAGCATGGGTGAGTTTTGATTTGTGGCAGATTGCTTTCCATTCACTAGCCACTGCTCAAGCTAGGAATGGAATGGGCAGGCCTCTGCTTGACTCTCCCCCACATAGCTGAGACTAGTAGAGTACTGGAAACTCTCCAGGCGTGACCCTGAGAGTGGCTTTCCCCCCTGCCCCTCTTTAATCTTCCCCATTCCTCATTTCCACCCTGGCTATTAAAATACTTCCCTCATTTCTCTGTGATCCCCATTTGCCAGCACAATCCCTGAGCTGTTGAACCATTCCCTCTGTCTTTTCCCATTGTTTCTCTCAGCTAGTGTTGACTTTAAAATTTGTTTCAGGAATATGCCAACCTCCTTCCCAGCTGCAGCTCTCTGGACCATGGAGATGGGGTGGGGTAGATATAGGGGTATGGAAGATTTGTGTGGGAGGGTCAAGGTGGAGATAAAGGGAAATGGGAGATACTGGGGAGGGAAGACCTATTTTTCTTCCACTGGAGTAAAAGTCAGCCAGCTCTCGCACCGCCATTCTTGCCTCACAGTGTGCTTTTTGGCACTCCCCCAACCAGAAAGTTCTAATAAGAGCAGACAATCTAATCTTGGCTGCTTGGATTCCTTCTGGAGATCCTTCCTCCCAGTGAAGGAGATTACAGTGATCACAAAATGTATGAATCCTCCCCCAGTGTTAGGGAGAGGCTAAAAGCAAGCTATAAACAATGGCCCTGGGCCACTCCAAGTAAACACTCAACAGCCTTAGAACCCTAGAGCCCTAGAAGCCAAGAACTTGGGCAAGGGCAGGATAGCAAGCAGGGAAGTGATTTGCTAATCTCATTTTGAACAAATTCTTTGAGTTTGCAAAACAATTCACTCTCTGACAAGGGTGGATTAGCTGGAGCCGTAGCCTCATCGAACACATGAGTTTAAAGAGAATCAGGACTCATTGACCAGATCTCGTAGGGATTTTACTTTTAATTAGGAGGCTCTTTCTGTAACCTTTGAAAAGTTCCTTCCTGGGAGTGCTCGGGGAAGCTGGTTCTTTATCACTGACTCAATTAACCTGAATTTTCCCAGGCAAGTTTGGATAACATACTGTATATCTGCCCCAATTTGATAGCAACTCAGACTAATGTGATAGGGTGAATAAAGATATCCCAGCAGAACAAATCACTGGTTTGTTTTAAAAAAACAAACAAAAAAACCCCAAAACCTCAGAACCACCACCTTGCAAAATTTCAACCCACTTCAAAGACGTGTCATTAAGTCACGATTTTCCACAAATGTCATCATTTGGCTTAATCTTTTGAGACAAAGAAAAAAAAATCAATGCGAGTCAAAAGCTTCCAACTGAAATATCCCATAATCAGAAATTTCCCTTTTGGAATTAAGTCTTTGGCTGTTAGTTAAGGTGATGGGCCAAGAGAGGTAGGCAAGATGCTTTACTTACAGGAGTGCTGCCATCAGAAACTGTGTTCATGCTGACGGAGCTGCTCATTTTGTCTGAGGACATGGAAGGTGGAGACGGGCTGCGCTTCTCCATGTGGTCTTGAAGAGGCTCATCTTGGCGCTGTATATATTCCCTCCAGGCTCTCTGAATGCTAAAGATGGTCCAATGCAAAATACTTGGAGTCAAATACAAGTCGCAAGCAAAAGAGGCTCAGGAGAAAAAAGTCTCCCAAAGAAATACTTGAAAAGAACATAAAAATTGATTTACTTGACCCCCAAACTGCTGATTGAGAAGCAGCATGGCATAGTGGATAGAGCACCAGCCTGGGAGTCAGAAAGTCATGGGTTCTAATCCCAGCTCTGCCACTCTGCTGTGTGACTTTGGGCAAGTCAGCTCACTTCTCTGGGCCTCAGTTACCAATACAATTGAATGAATGAATGAATGAATCTGTACAATGAGAAGCAGCGCGGCTCGGTGGAAAGAGCACGGGCTTTGGAGTCAGAGGTCATGGTTTCAAATCCTAGCTCTGCCACTTTCCAGCTGTGTGACTTTGGGCAAGTCACTAAACTTCTCTGTGCCTCAGTTCCCTCATCTGTAAAATGGGGATTAAGACTGTGAGCCCGACCTGGGACAACCTGATCACCTTGTAACCTCCCCAGCACTTAGAACAGTGCTTTGCACATAGTAAGGGCTTAATAAAAGCCATCATCATTATTATTATTTCCTGTGACTGTTCTTAGGGTCATCATTGCCTTCTTCCCTTGCCTGTGAAAAACCTTCACTGCTGAAGCCCAGCAACAACTGACCAGGAATGTTTGTTATTTAAAGCCCTGGACTTCAACCTCATTTAGCTATGTACTAGGCGGGTGGAAACAGATTTTTCCACCTTCTGTACAATAGAGAAAGCTACAAACACAGTCATCAAATTTTGATATTGATTACGAGAAAGCTGTGGTAGCTTTCGAAGGCCTTAAAAGGCTTGATCTTGTGCATTGGTTAGCCTTTATCTTAGATGTATTATATGTAGATCAGTAGGACTCCAGTTCTTAAAGTAATCCCTGATCTTCTGTGTTAAGGGGAAGAGGTTGATGGTTAGTTACCAGAAACTCCTGTGCCAATATCAAGAGTTGGTGGTCAACAAACTTGTGTTGAGACATTCTCCACAATGAGGGCCACTCATAGAGGCATAGAAAGCCAAACTGGGACAGGGAGATGGGGAAAGGCATTTTGGAAAAGGTCTGGGTGGGGGGAGAGACTCAGCACTCCTCCAATATTCATTCAATTGTATTTATTGAGTGCTTACTGTGTACAGAGTACTGTACTAAGCACTTGGGAAGTACAAGTTGGCAACATATAGAGATGGTCCCGACCCAACAAGGGGCTCACAGCCTAGAAGGGGGAGACAGACAACAAAACAAAACATGTGGACAGGTGTCAAGTCATCAGAATAAATAGAAATGAAGCTAGATGAACATCATTAACAGAACAAATAGAATAGTAGATATGTACAAGTAAAATAGAGTAATAAATCTGTACAAACATATATACAGGTGCTGTGGGGAGGGGAAGGAGGTAGGGCTGGGGGGATGGGGAGGAGGAAAGGAAAAAGGGGGCTCAGTCTGGGAGGAGGTGAGCTCTCAGTAGGGCTTTGAATGGAGGAAGAGAGCTAGCTTGGCGGATGTGCAGAGGGAGGGCATCCCAGGCCAAGGGGAGGACGTGGGCTGGGGGTTGATGGCGGGACAGGCAAGAACGAGGTACAGTGAGGAGGTTAGCGGCAGAGGAGCAGAGGATATGGGCTGGACTGTAGAAGGAAAGAAGGGAGGTGAGGTAGGAGGGGTCGAGGTGATGGAGAGCCTTGAAGCCAAGAGTGAGGAGTTTTTGCTTGATGCGTAGGTTAACTGGTAGCCACTGGAGATTTTTGAGGAGGGGAGTAACATGCCCAGAGCATTTCTGCACAAAGATGATCCGGGCAGCAGCGTGAAGTATACACTGAAGTGGGGAGAGACAGGAGGATGGAAGATCAGAGGGGAGGCTGATGCAGTAATCCAGTCAGGATAAGATGAGAGATTGGACCAGCAAGGTAGCAGTTTGTATGGAGAGGAAAAGGCAGATCTTGGTGATGTTGCACAGGTGAGACTGGCAGGTTTTGGTGACGGATTGGATGGATGGATTGGATTATTATTTTTTATTATTATTATTAAATTATTATTTTATTATTATAATCCAATGGCTCCTACTCTATCCTAATCCTCCTCGACCTCTCAGCTGCCTTTGACACTGTGGACCACCCCTTTCTCCTCAATACGCTATCCAACCTTGGCTTCACAGACTCCGTCCTCTCCTAGTTCTGTTTTTATCTCTCCGGCCCTTCATTCTCAGCCTTCTTGGCTCTCTTGTTCACCCCTCACATCCAATATCATCCACTGTCTTCTAGATAATAATAATAATGGTAGAATTTGTTATGTGCTTACTATGTGTCAAGCACTCTATTAACCTCTAAGATAGGTATGAGATAATGAGATAAGACACAGTCTCAGTCCCACATAGGGCTCATAGTATGTGTTGGAGAGAGGATGATTTAATCCTCATTTTACAGATGAGGCAACTGAGGCACAAAGAAAGTACATGACTTGCCCAGGATTACACGGCAGGCAGGTGAAGAGTCAGGATTAAAATCTAACTCCACTGACTTCCAGGTACATGATCTTTTCAGTAAGCTATGTTACTTCCTAAAGAAGAAGATAGAATTATCAAAGTGCTTGGCCCCTCCCTTCTTTGCTTCCTGACCACCATTTTCAACTGTTCACTCTCCAATGGCTTTTTCTCCACTGCTTTCAAACATGCCTATGTCTCTCTAAGCCTAAAACAAACCTCCCTTGTCCCCACAGCTCCTTCCAGTTATCATCCCATCTCCTTCCTACTGTTCTTCTCCAAACTCCTCTAGCGAGTTGTCTACACTTACTGCCTCCACTTCCTCTCCTCTGATTCTCTCCTTGATCCCCTGTAATCTGGCTTCCACCTCCTTCACTTCACCAAAACTGCCCTCTCAAATGTTACTAATGATCTCCTTCTTGCTAAATTCAATGGCCTCTACTCCATCCTCACCCTCATAGAACTCTCGCTGCCTTTGACACTGCTGACCAACTGCTTCTCCTGGAAACGTTATTCAAATTTAGGCTCACTGATACTGCCTTCTCTTGGTTTTCCTCTTATATCTCTGGCTACACATTCTCAGTTTCTTTCAAGTTCTCCCTCTCTCCTCCCACCCAGTCACTGTGGGAGTCCCTCAAGGCCCAGCTCTGGGTCCCATTCTATTCTCCATCTACACCCACTCCTTAGGAGAACTCATCCATGTGGCTTTAACTATGTCTCTATGTGGATAATTCCCTAATCTACATCTCCAGTCCTGATCTCTCTCCTTCTTTTCAGTTTTGCACTTACTGTTATTAATAATAATAGTAATGATAATAATTGTGATATTTATTAAGCACTTACTGTATGCCAGGCACTGTACTGAGTGGTAGGGTGAATATGAGCAAACTGCGTTGGACACAGTCCCTGCCCCACATTCATTCATTCATTCATTCAATCATATTTATTGAGCGCTTACTGTGTGCAGAGCACTGTACTAAGCGCTTGGGAAGTACAAGTTGGCAACATATAGAGACAGTCCCTAACCAACAACGGGCTCACAGTCTAGAAGGGGGAGACAGACAAGAAAACAAAACATGTGGACAGGTGTCAAGTCATCAGAATAAACAGAAGTAAAGCTAGATGCACATCATTAACAAAATAAATAGAATAGTAAATATGTACAAGTAAAATAAATAGAGTAATAAATCTGTACAAACATATATACAGGTGTTGTGGGGAGGGGAAGGAGGTAGGGAGGGGGGATGAGGAGGAGGAAAGGAAAAAGGGGGCTCAGTCTGGGAAGGCCTCCTGGAGGAGCTGAGCTCCCAGTAAGGCTTTGAAGGGAGGAAAAGAGCTAGCTTGGCTAATGTAAGGAGGGAGGGCATTCCAGGCCAGGGGGAGGACGTGGGCCGGGGGTCGACGGCGGGACAGGCGAGAATGAGGCACAGTGAGGAGGTTAGTGGCAGAGGAGCAGAGGGTGTGGGTTGGGCTGGAGAAGGAGAGAAGGGAGGTGAGGTAGGAGGGGGCGAGGTGATGGACAGCCTTGAAGCCAAGAGTGAGGAGTTTTTGCTTGATGCATAGGTTGACTGGTAGCCACTGGAGATTTTTGAGGAGGGGAGTAACATGCCTAGAACGTTTCTGCACAGAGATGATCCGGGCAGCAGCATGAAGTATAGACTGAAGTGGGGAGAGACAGGAGGATGGGAGATCAGAGAGGAGGCTGATGCAGTATGACCACATGAGGGTCATGGTCTCATTCTCCATTTTGCAGATGAGGTAAGTGAGGCACAGAGAAATGAAGTGACTTCCCAAAGTCACACAGTTGACAAGTGGTGGAGCCGGGATTAGAAACCACAGCCTTCTGACTCCCAGGCCTGTGGTCTATCCACCAAGCCGTGATGCTATTCATCCAGCCTTCAGGACATCTTTACTTGGATGTGCCACTGACACCTTAAACTTGACATGTCCAAAACAGAACTCTTCACCTTTCCACCCAAGCCCATTCCTTTCCCTGACTTTTCTAACACTCTAGACACAACTACAACCCTCCCTGTCACCCAAGACCTCAATCTTCGTGTGATCCTCGACTCATCTCTTTCATTTAATCCATCTATTTCATTTGTCACCAAATCCTGTCAGCGCAACCTTCACAATCTGGCTAAGATCTGTCCCTTCTTCTCTATCCAAACTGCTACTACACTTATTCAAGCATTTATCCTATCCTGCCTTGATTTTTCATCAGCCTCCTTGCTGAAACCCCTGCAAGAAACTCCAGTGGTTGCCCATCCCCCTCTGCATTAAACAGAAATTTCTTACCCTAGGCCTTAAAGCACTCAATCACCTTGCCCTCTCCTACCTTACCTACTTGATTTCATTCATTCAATCGCATTTATTGAGTGCTTACTGTGTGCATTGTATTAACATGGTAGCAGTTTGGATGGAGAGGAAAGGGTGTATTTTAGTGATGTTTTGAGGTGGGGCTGACAGGATTTGGTGACAGATTGAATATGTGGATTGAATGAGAGAGAGGAGTCTAGGCTAACACCAAGGTTACAGTCTTGTGAGACAGGAAGGATGGTGCTGCCATCTACAGTGATAGAAATGTTGGAGGGGGACAGGGTTTGGGTGGGAAGATAAGGAGCTCTGTTTTGGACATGTTAAATTTGAGGTGACAGGACGGCCTCCAAGTAGAGATGTCTTGAAGGCAGAAGGAGGTGTGAGCCTGGAGAGAGGGAGCTAGATCAGGGCTGGAGATGTAGATTTGGGTATCACTTGCATAGAGTTGGTAGTTGAAGTCATGGGAGCAAATGAGTTCTCCAAGAGAACGAGTGTAGAATAGAATAGAATAGAAAGGGACCCAGAACTGAAGCGCTTAATAAATGTGATAGAATAAAGGAATGCATGAATGAGGGACAACCCGGCCCCCGCCCCCCACGGTTAGGGGGTGGAAGGTAGAGGAGGAGCCCATGAAGGAGACTGACATTAATCAGAGAGATAAGAGGAGAAGCAGAAGAAGACAGAGGCAATGAAGCTAAGGCTGAATAACATTTCAAGGAGAAGGGGGCAGTCCACAGTGTCCCAGCTTATGCACTTCACTCCAGTAATGCCAATAATAATGATGGCATTTATTAAGCGCTTACTATGTGCAAAGCACTGTTCTAAGTGCTGGGGAGGTTACAAGGTGATCGGGTTATCCCACGGGGGGCTCACAGTCTTAATCCCCATTTTACAGATGAGGCAACTGAGGCACAGAGAAGTTAAGTGACTTGCCCAAAGTCACACAGCTGACAAGTGGTGGAGCCGGGATTTGAACCCATGACCTCTGACTCCAAAGCCCATGCCCCTTCCACTGAGCCAATCTACTCTCTCTATCTTGACCTCATTTTTCTTGCCATGGCCTCGAATGCTCTCCCTCTTCTTATATAACGCACAATCACTTCCCCACCTTCAAAGCCTTATTGAAAACACATGCCTCTAAGAGGCCTTTTCCGACTAAGCCCTCATTTCCTCTTCTCCCACTCCTTTCTGGTTGCCCTTGCACTTGGATTTGCACCCTTTATTCACCCCACCCTCAGCCTCACAGCACTTATGTACATATCCATAAATCATTCTTTTATTCATATTAATGTATGTCATTCATTCATTCATTCATACTTATTGAGTGCTTACTGTGTGCAGAGCACTGTACTAAGCACTTGGGAAGTACAAGTTGGCAACATATAGGATGGTTCCTACTCTAGAGGGGGAGACAGACAACAAAACAAAACATGTGGACTATAAGCCCATTGTAGGTAGGGAATATATCTACCAACTCTTATATTGAGGTCTCCCAAGCACTTAGTACACTGCTCTGCACACAGTAAGTGTTCACTAAATACAATGGGTGTTTTATTGATTGACTGAATTATTTCTCTGCCTCCTGAATCCACTTGCTGTCATTAGGGTTCTGCTAGATTGTAAGCTCATGGGGACAGTAATCATGTCTACTGTCTCTATTGTACTCTTCTAAGCACAGAGTCCAATCAATCAATCAATCAATCAATCGTATTTATTGAGCGCTTACTATGTGCAGAGCACTGTACTAAGCGCTTGGGAAGTACAAATTGGCAACACATAGAGACAGTCCCTACCCAACAGTGGGCTCACAGTCTAAAAGGGGGAGACAGAGAACAGAACCAAACATACCAACAAAATTAAATAAATAGGATAGAAATGTACAAGTAAAATAAATAAATAAATAAATAAATAGAGTAATAAATATGTACAACCATATATACATACATACAGGTGCTGTGGGGAAGGGAAGGAGGTAAGATGGGGGGATGGAGAGGGGGACGAGGGGGAGAGGAAGGAAGGGGCTCAGTCTGGGAAGGCCTCCTGGAGGAGGTGAGCTCTCAGCAGGGCCTTGAAGGGAGGAAGAGAGCTAGCTTGGCGGAGGGGCAGAGGGAGGGCATTCCAGGCCGGGGGGGATGACGTGGGCCGGGGGTCGACGGCGGGACAGCCGAGAACGAGGTACAGTGAGGAGATTAGCGGCAGAGGAGCGGAGGGTGCGGGCTGGGCAGTAGAAGGAGAGAAGGGAGGTGAGGTAGGAGGGGGCGAGGTGATGGAGAGCCTTGAAGTCCAGTTATCTCCACAGAGTAAGCATCTACAGAGTGCTCTGCAGAGTGAAGCAGTGTGGCTCAGTGGAAAGAGCATGGGCTTTGGAGTCAGAGGTCATGGGTTCAAATCCCAGCTCTGCCAACTGTCAGCTGTGTGACTTTGGACAAGTCACTTCACTTCTCTGGGCCTCAATACCTCATCTGTAAAATGGGGATGAAGATTGAGAGCCCCCCTTGGGACAACCTGATCACCCTGTAACCTCTCCAGCACTTAGAACAGTGCTTTGCACATAGTAAGCATTTAATGAATACCATCCTTATCTATTAAATCCTATTTATCGATTGAATGATAAGAATACTTCTTCTTTCAGAATCTACCAGAATCCATCTCTCTTCCCAAGAAACGAAGATTTGGTCTTTCTGAGGCAGACCATGCACTGAAACCAGTACCACGAGGGGTTTAGGGGGAAGGAGGATGTAGCTAGGTGATTTATTAATAATGATAATAATAATAATAATGGTATTTGTTTAGCACTTAATTTTTGCTAGGCAATGAACTAAATTCAGGGGTAGGTACAAGTTTTATCAGTTTGGACACAGTCACTCTCCTACATGTGGCTCACAGTCTCATTCCCACTTTACAGATGAGGTAACTGAGGCAAAGAGAAGTGAAATTACTTGCTCAAGGTCACACGGCAGACTTCTGACTGCCAGGCCCGTGCTCTGTACACTATGCCATGATATGTGCCGCATCATATTTAAGGCTCTCAAAAGCTTAATGAAGCTCATGATGTTTCTATGGATGCCAAGATTTTAGTATGTTTACCCAATCCTGTACTACCAGATGGCCATGCATCAAAGCCACCACAGAGTGTGCTCTGCCTCTTCATTTCTGTAGCTATGCCCTCAGTTCCACTTCAGAAAAAGGTCATAACTTCTGACACAGGTAACACTGCATCACAGCAAATACTGGATTAAACCATCTGGGCTTTGGAGATGAGGTTATTTTTGTACATTTGAGAATTCTCCAGTGTTCTGGATATATCTTTGCAGTAAAACCTGTCCTCCCCCCGGCCTGGAATGCCCTCCCTCCGCACATCCGCCAAGCTAGCTCTCTTCCTCCCTTCAAAGCCCTACTGAGAGCTCACCTCCTCCAGGAGGCCATCCCAGACTGAGCCCCCTCCTTCCTCTCCCCCTCCTCCCCCTCCCCATCCCCCCACCTTACCTCCTTCCCCTCCCCACAGCACCTGTATATATGTTTGTCCATATTTATTATTATTACTCTATTTTACTTGTACATGTTTACTATTCTATTTATTTTATTTTGTTAATATGTTTTGTTTTGTTGTTTGTCTCCCCCTTCTAGACTGTGAGCCCACTGCTGGGTAGGGACCGTCTCTATATGTTGCCAACTTGTACTTCCCAAGCGCTTAGTACAGTGCTCTGCTCACAGTAAGTGCTCAATAAATACGATTGAATGAATGAATGTAGATAAGTGCTATGGGGCTGAGTTTGGGGTGAATAAAGGGCTCAAATCCAAGAGTAAGGGTGACACAGAAAGGAGAACAAGTAGAGGAAATGAGTTTTGGAAAACCGTCTCACAGTCTCCTGACATTGAAACAATACTCATTTATGGATATTGACTAACAGCAGGATACCTAAACAACCACTTAAAGGAGAGCTGAAATTTGTTCACTAAAAATACGAAGGGCAGAAGAAACACTAAAGATACAGTAAAACTAAGCCTCAGATGATGTTGCATCTCAACTAAAAACTGGGAGACAATTGCTGAGGATGGACCAGTCTGGTGCATGTTGTCAAAAGGAGGAACTCTTGATCAAAAAGATTCATAAGGAATGAGAGAAAAGGAGGTAAATGAGAAACAAAATCTCAGGCACTGAAAATCAATCAATCAGTCGATGGTATTTATCGAGCATGTATGGTGTACAGACTGCTGTACTAAACACTTGGAAGGATACTTTACAATAGAATTGGTAGGCACCTTCCCTGGCCACAATGAGCTTACTGTCTAAAGGGGGAGACAACAGCAAACATGGCAAAATAATGAGAGATGCCTTTTTAGGGTGCACAATGTGGCCAGTATGGTAGGTTCCACATTCATCATTTTTGTCACCCATGATTAATGTCAAAATGAAGTCCTTCATAACTGAAGAAGAAGCCACTAATGTTGAAATCTACTTATATATCTGATGGTGAAATCTTTCTCTCATATATATATACATATACATATTTCACCATTAATTTTTTTTCCCTCAAATATGAAGGACTGTATCTTTACATTCTTCTTTGCATGCATACATGTGTATGTGTAGAGAGAGAAGGGGGGGAAGATACTGCAGGTATAATTCAAATTACATTTATTATTGCAAAATCAATCAATCAATCAATCGTATTTATTGAGCACTTACTGTGTGCAGAGCAACATACTAAGTGCTTGGGAAGTACAAGCTGGCAACATATAGAGACAGTCCCTACCCAACAATGGGCTCACAGTCTAGAAGACTAGAAAATAAATGCCTACAATCTTGTAATTGTTGCAAAATGTTACCTACATTCAAGAAAGAATGGGCTTTAGCAGAAAAATCTTTTAACCATTGTCAGCTTATTATTTAGTTGTCACAGGCACTGGATATTGTCGCTGAGCTAGATTGAAAAAATAACATACCAAAAAATCAGTTAATGATCAAAACACAGGAAATACACTGTGGTGACTGAGACAGTTCAATAGAAAGCTGTTAGCTTGCCATCTAAAAGGACATTTTCTACACTTCAAACTAAGAAATTAAATTATAAGAAAATGAAAGTCTTAAAGTACATTTAGAAAGTGAAGAGCAAATTGATTGTCAATAATCCATTTACTTTGCTCCTTATTTATGTAACTTTGTTAAGTAGATTCATGTGTATACAAATTTCGAAAAAGGAAAGTGTAAAATATTTATAGGGCTCATGAAAACCTAAATGGTATCATTATTTTTAAAGGACACACAAGGTCGGGAGGGATTTCATAAAGTTGATTTTTTATTCCCGATCCTTCCAGAGTGAAAACAAAACTAGCAGTGAGTTTCTTACTTCCTGCCATGAATTGCATCTTCTTTTAAGTCAACGTACCTGCCACTGGTTGAAAGCAACTTTAGAGTCTTTCTACTTCTAGCTTTCTTCAAGCATTCTCACTTCTCTCTGAACCCTATACTAATCCATGTAGTCGTGTTCTTTTTTAATAAATCAATCAAACAGTGGCATTCACTGATTATTTACTTGGTGCAGAGCATTTTATGATCCCTCCTCTTGAAGAGCTTACAATCGGTACCATGAAGGATTGCCTCCGATTTGAACTGTGATCTGTTTATCTGGTAAAATCTTTCAAGCTGATTGGATAAGCTGTCACAATATCTCTACTCTCATCAATTGTCTAAATGGATTAAACTACATTATTCACCATCTTAGTAACAAGGGGGTGGAGCCAGGGAAGATGGGGGCCCGATGTTCCATGAACCCCACTCCTAACCCCTGTCAGTCAGTCAGTCAATCATATTTATTGTGCACTTTCTTTGGGCAGAGCACTGTGCACTTGGGAGAGAACAATTTAACAGACACATTCCCTGCCCACAACGAGCATACAGTCTAGAGGGGGAGACAGACATGAATATAAATAAATTACAGATACGGGCAGCAGTGTGAACGATACTCTTTGGAGGAAAGATGATATGCAGTAGTCAAGACAGGCTAGGACAAGTGCTTGAATTTAGTGCAGTAACAGTTTGGTTGGTGAGGAAGGAGCAGATTCTGGAGGTGTTGTAAGATAGCAGGGCCTAATAGAAAGTGTACCCACCTGGGAGTCAAAGGATCTGGGTTCTAATTATGGCTCTGCCACATAATAATCATAATAATGAAGGTATTTGTTAAGAGTTTACTATGTGCTTGGCACTGGGCACTGGGGTAGATACAAGGTTATCAGGTTGTCCCACGTGGGGCTCACAGTCTTAATACCCATTTTACCGTTGAGGTAACTAAGGCACCTAGAAGTTAAATGACTTGCCCAAGGTCACACAGCTGACAAGTGTCGGAGCCGGGATTAGAACCCATGATCTCTAACTCTCAAGCCAGTGCTCCTTCCACTAAGCCACGCTGCTTTTCTGAGCCATGCCTGCTGTGTGACCTTAGGAAAGTCCCTTAACTTCTCAGTGCCTCAGTTACCTCATCTGTAAAATTGGGGTTCAACACCTGCCCACCCTCCACAGACTGTGAGCCCTGTGTAGGACAGGGGCTGTGTCGACATGATTACCTTGTACCTACCCCAGCATTTAGAACAGTGCTTGATGCATTATAAATAATAAATACCATTCAGAAAATAATAATCAGTTAGATGTAGTGACTGACTGAATACGCAAGTGGAAGGGGAGAGGTGAATTGAGGATAATTCCAAGGTTGGAGGCTTGTGAGAAAGGAAGGATTGGTGGTATCTTCAACAGTAATGAGAAAGTCATGGAGAGCAAGATGAGAAGGTGGGGACAGACGAGAGAAGTTCCGTTTGGAGATGCTGAGTTTGAAGTTATGGCTGAGCATGTCCTGAGAGAAATCATTAATGTGGGAGGAAGTATGAGATTGCAGAGAAATCTCTGCAGAGACTGCAGAGAAGCAGCTGTGGCTGAGAAGCTGCTGTGGCTCAGTGGAAAAAGCATGGGCTTTGGAGCCCGGGGTCATGGGTTCAAATCCCAGCTCTGCCAATTGTCAGCTGTGTGACTTTGGGCAAGTCACTTAATTTCTCTGTGCCTCAGTTACCTTATCTAGAAAATGGGGATTAAAATTGTGAGCCACCCGTGGGACAACCTGATCACCTTGTAACCTCCCCAGCGCTTAGAACAGTGCTTTGCACATAGTAAGCGCTTGACAAATACCAACATTATTATTATTAGAGAAAGGAACTTGTCAGGGCAGAGGTGGTGGTCAGATAGTCATATTTATTGAATGTTTACTGCATGCAGAGCACTGTACTAAGTGCTTGGGAAAGTACAGTGTAACGATATAATGGACACATTCCCTGCCCATGATGAGCTTATAGTCTAGAGGGGACTAGATGGTTGTTGAAGCTGTGGGAGTGGATGAGCTTCCCAAGGAAGTGGGTGTAAATAGAGAATAGAAGGAGACCCTGAAACAAGCCTTGAGAGATTGCCATAGTTAGGGGGTGGGAGGCATAAGGGGAGCCAGAAAAAGAGCCTGAAAAGGAACTTCTAGAGAAGTAAGAGGGGAACCAAGAGAAGGCAGTTTCCATGATAGCATGGCACCATGCTAGGGGTTTGCACAGTAATAATAATAATAATAATAATAATGATAATAATAATAATGATTGGTATTTATCAAGAACTTGTTTGTTCTTTGTTGAGATTTGTTGAGAAGCAGAATGGCTCAGTGAAAAGGCACGGGCTTTGGAGTCAGAGGTCATGGGTTCAAATCCCGGCTCCACCAATTGTCAGCTGTGTGACTTTGGGCAAGTCACTTAACTTCTCTGTGCCTCAGTTACCTCATCTGTAAAATGGGGATTAAGACTGTGAGCCCCCTGTAGGACAACCTGATCACCTTGTAACCTCCCCAGCGCTTAGAACAGTGCTTTGCATATAATAAGTGCTTAATAAATGTCATCATTATTATTAACTTACTATGTGCCAGGCACTGTACTAAGCACTGGGATGGATACAAGCAAATCTTCAGGTTGGACACAGTCCCTTGTCCCATGTGGTGCTCACAGTCTAAATCCCCACTTTACAGATAAGGTCACTGAGGCCCAGAGAAGTGAAGTAACTTGCCCAAGATCTCACAGCAGACAAGTGAAGGAGCGGGGATTAGAACCCATGGCCTTCTGGCTCCCAGCTCTGGGCTCTATCCATTGCACAAAGGGGAGTTGGCTCACAGTTCATGGTTCCCTACTTTGCAGAGCCAAATCACGTTGCTATCAAACTCAGCCCAAACTCTCATGGGTGGTAGAGAAGATTTCACATTCACACTCCAAAAATGAAAGAACCAGAGGAGAAGAAGGAGCTCTGGGGAGAGCTACCCAAAATGCAGCAAAAGCAGAAGAGCCAAAATGATCGCTATGCTTATAGAGTTACATTCAAGATAGACCAGAAGATATGGTTTTCAAAAGATCTGGATTGATCAATATGTTTGTGGAGGTACATTCAGGATAGAACTGAAGACATGGTGCTCCTAGCCCTTAAGCCTGCTAACTCATAGCTTCTGTTGTCAAGCTCTAGGAGGATTCAATCATTTTTTCAATGGTGAATACTGGAGGCAAGAAAAAATCTAAAAGTACTCATGTCAACATGAGCAAAAGTTTCACACAAACAAGGTGAAATCAAAGTGACTGCAGCCCAGGGCTCTGTTTTGGTGACTTTTACAGGGAAGTAACCTCACTGTCTCCTCCCTAACAAAGTTAGGGAGAAGCAGCGTAGCTCAATGGAACGAGCACGGGCTTTGGAGTCAGAGGTCATAGGTTCAAATCCCGACTCTGCCAACTGTCAGCTGTGTGACTTTGGGCAAGCCGCTTCACTTCTCTGTGCCTCAGGTACCTCATCTGTAAAATGGGGATTAAAACTGTGAGCCCCCTGTGGGACAACCTGATCACCTTGTAACCTCCTCAGTGCTTGGAACAGTGCTTTGCACATAGTAAGCGCTTAACAAATACCATCATTATTAAAGTTGTCAGAACTGGGTTGGAGAAGGAGCATAGCCTAGGGAGAAAAAGATGGGCCCGGGAGTCAGAGGACTTGAGTTTTAATCCCCATTCTACCTTTGTCTGTTGTGAGACCCTGGGCAAGTCACTTAACTTCTCAGAGTCTCATTTATCTCATCTGAAAAGTGAAGATTAAACCTGTGAGTCCCAGGTCGGACAGGGACTGCCCACAACCTGATTAGTTTGTATCTACCTCAGTGCTTAGTACAGAGTCTGCCACATAGTAAGTGCTTAACAAATGTCATCTAAAAAATAAATTTAAGCTCCAGTAACTTTTGCAGGTTTCCTGGCCTCCTTCTTCCTTCTCCCCAGACCTTGACCTTGGAAATTATTGATCATTCACATTCACAACATTCACATTTTCACCTTTAGTCTATAAAGTTATAGTCTTTTAATTTTATTTATCTTTTTATGCAGCTCCAACAATGCTGGCCCATTGGAGACCTCAATACTATTGCTGCTGTGACCATCAGACCACTTCCATTACCCCCATTACTCCTACAGAGAAACAGCATGGCTCAGTGGAAAGAGCAAGGGTTTGGGAGTCAGAGGTCATGGGTTCTAATCCCGACTCTGCCACTTGTCAGCTGTGTGACTTTGGGCAAGTCACTTAACTTCTCTGTGTCTCAGTTACCTCATCTGTAAAATGGGGATTAAGACTGTGAGACCAATGTGGGACAACCTGATTACTTTGTAACCCCCCCCACCCAGTGCTTAGAACAGTGTTTTGCACATAGTAAGCGCTTAGCAAATGCCATTATTATTATTATTACAGCTGGTGTTCTCCTCGTGGGCAGGGAAGGTGTCCACCAACTCTGCTACATTGTACTCTCCCAAGCACTTAGTACAGTGCTCAGCACACAGTAAGCACTCAATAATTACCATTGATTGATACAGGGGCTGGAGATTTGGGCTGTTGGATGCAGATCAGGTGGAAAGGGAGGAGAGAAGGTGGCAACCTTCAGGATTCAGTACCTCTGAAATCAACCAATTAAACTTATTGAGTGCTTACAGTGTCCAGAGCACTGTAATAAGCACTTGAAAGTGCAATAAAACAGAACTGGTAGACATGTTCCCTGCCCAAAAGGATCTTAGTGTCTAGAAGGGGAAACAGACATTTAAATAAATTGTAGACATGTGAGTAAGTGCTGTGGGGATGAGGGAGCTATCTAATTCTTAAAGGGTGCAAATCCAAGTGCAAGGGCAAATACAGAAGGAAGGAGAAAAAGCTCAAATGAGGACTTAAATGAGGAAGTCCTCTCAGAGGAGATGAGATTTTAATAAGGCTTTGAAGGTGAGGAGAATGTCAGCTGTCAATAGGGAAGCAGTGTGGCTTAGTGGATAGACCACAGGGATGTGAGGAAGAAGAACCTGGGTTCTAATACTGGCTCTGGCACATGTCTAATGTGTGCCCTTGGGCCAATATTTTACTTCTCTGAGCCTCAGTTACTTCATCTGTAAAATGGGGCTTACGAGTGTGAGCCCCATGTGGAACAGCGACTGTGTCCAACCTGTTTAACTTGCATCTACCCAGATATTTTAAACAGTGCTTGGCAGATAGTTAGTGCATAAAAAGTACTGTTATTTATTTATTTATTTATTTATTTATTTATTTATTTGTTTATTTATTATTATCATTATTATTATTAAGGAAGGACTCCCAGGACAGAGGCAGGTTGTGGGCAAGGGCCAGCAGTGAGGTAGAATGAGTAAGTTAGCATGAGATGAGCAAAGTGAACATTCTGGGTTGTAATAATGATAATAATAATAATGGCATCTGTTAAGTGCTTACTATGTGCAAAGCACTGTTCTAAATGTTGGGGGAATACAAGGTGATCAGGTTGTCCCACGTGGGCTCACAATCTTAATCCCCATTTTACAGATGAGGTAACTAAGGCTCAGAGAATTTAAGTGAGTTGCCCAAGGTCACACAGCAGACATGTGGCAGAGCCGTGATTCAATGTGAAAGGTAAGGGAGGAGGGAGCAAGGTGATTGAATGCTTTATAGCCAATGGTAGGAATTTCTGTTTCATGTGGAAGTTCTTGAGGAGTTGGAAAACAAGGACTGAATGTTTTTGAGAAAAGTGATCTGGAGGACAGAGTGAAATATGGATTGTAGTGAGGAGAGACAGGAAGCAGGGAGGTCAACAAGGAGGCTGATGCATTAATCAGTGTGGGGTAGGAAAAGTTAATGGATTTAACATGATACCAGTTTGGATGGAGGGCAGATTTTAGCGGTGTTGTGTAGATAGAATCAAAAGGATTTGGTGGCAGATTAAAAAGGTGGGTTGAATGAATAAGATAAATCGAGGATAATGCCAAGATTATGGGCTTGTGAGATGGGGGGATCGTGGTGCTATCTACAGTGATGGAAAAGTCATGGGGAGGACAGGGTTTGGGTGGAAAGATGAGAAGATCTGTTTTGGACTTGTTACATCTGAGGTGTTGGTGAGACTTTCAAGTAGAGATGTCCTGTAGGCAGGAGGAAATACAAGACTACGAAGAAGGAGAGAGGTCAGAGATGGAGTTGTAAATTTGGAAATCATCCACATAAAGATGGTGGTTGAAGCTAAGGGAGTAAATGAGTTCTCCAAAACAGTGGGTGTCAATTGAGATAGACTGTAAGCACTGTGTGGGACATGGACTGTGTTCAGCCTGATTATCTTGAATCGGCCCCAGAGCTTAGTACAATGCTTGGACACATAATGAGTGCTAAACAATTCCTATTATTATTATTTTCATTACGATTATTCTCTTCCTCCTCCCCTATTCCCCTGCACCTTCTGAGTTTCCTTGCCTCTGCCTGCCTTCCTCCAGTACATTTGAGTCTGAACCTTGTCCCCTAAATGTGCAAGCCTGGAAGTCAGGGACCCTATTGGAGGCAATAGGGGTAGTGGAAATGTTTGGGGTGGCTGTTGTGGGTGGCATCCATGGAAGTATCATGGAGAAGCAGCGTGGCTCAGTGGAAAGAGCATGGGCTTTGGAGCCAGAGGTCATGGGTTCAAATCCCATCTCTGCCAATTGTCAGCTGTGTGACTTTGGGCAAGTCACTTAACTTCTCTGTGCCTCAGTTACCTCATCTATAAAATGGGGATTAAGACTGTGAGCCCCCTGTGGGACAACCCGATTACCTGTAACCTCCCAAGTGCTTAGAATAATAATAATAATAATAGCACTGTTTTAAACAGTGCTTTGCGCATAGTAAGCGCTTAATAAAATGAGGAGGAAGTTCAGGGTGTGAGAAGAGGGAGAGACTAGCTAAAAACCTTGTGAAGGGCAGGGAAGAGGCAGATGGGATGCTGTTTTGTCAAATTTAACTCTCTCCCTAAGACAACAGACCCCAACTATTCTGACCTTCAGATTCCCTCAAATTCTATCTCCTCTTCCTCCCTTCAAAGTCCCATTGAAAGATCACCTCCTCCAGGAGGCCTTCCCAGACTGAGCCCCCCCTTTTTCCTCTCCTCCTCCCCCCGTCCTACCCCCTTCCCCTCCCCACAGCACTTGTATATATTTGTGCATATTTATTACCCTATTTATTTTATTTGTACATATTTATTACTCTATTTTATTAGTGATAATAATAATAATGATGGCATTTATTAAGCGCTTACTATGTGCAAAGCACTGTTGAGGTAACAAGGTAATCAGGTTGCCCCACGGGGGGCTCACAGTCTTAATCCCCATTTTACAGATGAGGTAACTGGGGCACAGAGAAGTGAAGTGACTTGCCTAAAGTCACCCAGCTGACAGTTGGCAGAGCCGGGATTTGAACCCATGACCTCTGACTCCAAAGCCCGGGCTCTTTCCACTGAGCCACGCTATAATTCTATTTATTCTGATGGTATTGACATCTGCCTACTTGTTTTTTTTTGTTGTCTGTCTCCCCTTCTAGACTGTGAGCCCATTGTTGGGTAGGGACCGTCTCTATATGTTGCTGATTTGTACTTCCCAAGTGCTTAGTATAGTGCTTTACACACAGTAAGTGCTCAATAAATACGATGGAATGAATGAATTAATTGACCCCCCCAGTTCCCCAAGTCACATCAACCCATCTGCCCATTCTATCCTTTACATATTTGTTCATATTCATTTATTCATCTTTATATATTCCTTCATTTAGGAATAGGTGAGAAGAACAAAGGATAGGAGTTGGGGTATAGTGAAAGAAGAGAGTGGGTAAGTAGGAGAGAGAGAGTTGATTTAATACCTTAAAGCTAATGGTCAGGAGTTGCTGCTCGATGTGGAGAAGAATAGGAAACCCTTGGAGTTTTTTGAGAAGTGGAGAGACATGTGATACAATGCTTTAGAAAAAATGATCCAGGCAGTAGAGTGAAGTATTAATCAATTAAGCATTAATGGTATTTATTGAGTATTATACATAGAGCACTGCACTAAGCACTTGGGAGAGTACACTATCCCAGTCATCAGAGAGTTTACAATCTAGTTAGAAAGCTCTGAAATGCATCCTCAAGGCTACAAATGTACAATTTAAAACCAAAAAATATCAGTTTTCATTTGGTTTATCTCAAATGATCTTATATCGGGCCCACTTTAAGCTATGAAAACTAATAGCATAACCAAGAAGGAAAAATAACTTCTCACTGAAGTTATCAAAATGCTTTCATTTCATAACATCCATGAAAATGTTCAGCTGGCCAAAGCAAAGGCATTAAAATTTTTGAATTTTTAAAAGTCAATTCAACTAAAATGATTGTCTTAGGTGAAATGCTGTGAAAATACCCTAAAGCTGACTTTACCTTAGTGTAAACATCCAAAAAGATACAATCGCTGGACAAGTACTCTTGATATTTTTTATATATTCAACACAAGGGGGCAGTATGATAGCACCTAAATAGTATAAAATACTGCAATTTAAGAAGCCCTGATGACAAAGT
Source organism: Tachyglossus aculeatus (assembly GCF_015852505.1). NCBI lineage: Eukaryota > Metazoa > Chordata > Mammalia > Monotremata > Tachyglossidae > Tachyglossus > Tachyglossus aculeatus. The sequence continues at coordinate 41,621,658 of NC_052066.1, forward strand.
TGTAGTAATCATTCCTTACACATTTTTAAAATTCTCCCCAAGAAAGGAACTTGAATGTAGAATCTAGAATGAGAGATTCATATAACTGAAGAATCAAATAAATATAAATACAAATATCTTAAGAATGGTTATCCTTCCAGCATGCATTAGCATAGCATCATCATCATCCCTGACATTGTTTAGCAGAAGTCCTTAGAAAGTTACTGGTTGAAGATAGCGGTTAGGGAGGGAAGAAGGGAGAGGGCAAATGTTTTAATAAGTATGAAGAGATGGGGTCAGAGGCACAGGTAGAGGGAGTAAATTTTGAGAAGAGGCAAGAGATTGCTCGGAATATTGGGAGAGTCGAAGAGGACGGACGGCAGAGACTGGAGAGGAGCAGGGGAGATTTTAGGGTGATCATGCCTGACGGTTTCAATTTTGTTAATAAAGATTTGGCTAGGTCGTTAAAGGAAAGAGATGGTGGGGGCAGAGGAACAGCAATTTGAGGAGGGAGTGAAATGTCCGGAACAGCTAGTAGGGGCAATAGATATGGGAGCCAATTAGGAAGGAGAAGTAATGTTGGTCAGATGAAAGGGCAGAATAAAGCAGGTGAGGATGAAGTTACAGTGGGTGAGATCTGGATTTCGGCCAGCAGTGCTCAGCAGCTTGAGACTTTAGGTTAGAAAATATGTAAGCTCATTGAGGGCAAGAATCCTGTCTACCAACTCTATTGTATTGTTCTTTCCTAAATACTTAGCACAGTGCTAAGCACATAGTAGGTGCTCAACAAAAACCACTGAATGACTGATTAAGATATACTGGCCTGAGTGTCTCTTCCTTAAGGAAGTGCTAAAGTAGGTCTTCAAATGCTGGAGACATAGGACTCTAAAGGTGCCAGTGAATATTCAAAGGAAGTTGCCCAAGAGGTGAGAACTTCCTTACACTGGTAAATCTTCAGGGGGCAAAACAAATGACCTTTGAAGCATAATTCTAAAAATCTCATGTTTTCAAATGAGGGATTATTTGTGATTGATTTTCATGATAGGAATAACTATAGTAGATTGTGTCACAGTTTAGACAGTTCTGTTGTGAGTCCATTTGCAGCTTTTCAGATTCATTCATTTTTGTGGGGAAATCCTATTTTTGGGCAAGGCTTCCGAGTAGTCTTGATTGATCCTGCTGCTGGGATAGCCTTATTCATTATTTATCAAATTCTTCTTATGCTAATTTAGGAAGGGGAATAGTTTTCATTGACCTTAGAGACCTTGTTGACAATTTGCTTTCACTCTTTGCTTAAATGAAATGTCACTGACAAAGCCAACAGAAGGCCAGCACTCACTGGGGTAAATTTTTAAAATCCCAAGATAGCAGTAACAACCAGGTTAGGAAAGGAACTGGATTTATGGACAGATGGCAAATCTTGAGATGCAATTTGCAAGTGTCTTAATACCATGCTTCCAGGGTAGAATCTGAGCAGGCTTCCATCAGATTCCCAAAGTTTGGGATTAAATTGAAAATACCCTCTTTTAAAAAACCCTTGCAACATAGTCTAGAACAGTGTCTTAGGTAGAATAAAATAATAAAATGAGAAGCATAAAAACTTGGGCTAACCCATGGAGCAGGGGCCTAGGACTCAGAAGGTCATGGGTTCTAATCCCGGCTCTGCCACATATCTGCTGCGTGACTTTAGGCAGGTCACTTAACTTCTCTGTAAAATGAGGATTGAGACTGTGAGCCCCATGTGGGATAAGGGCTGTGTCCAACTCGATTTTCTTGTTTCCACCCCAGAGCTTAGTACAGTGCTTGACACATAGTAAGTGCTTAACAAATACCAAAATTATTATTATTATTAATAACAATAATCAATAGTATTGATATATGCATTCATGTGGCCTAGTGGAAAGAGCACAGACCTGGGAAACAGAGAATATAGGTTCTAATCCCAACTCTGCCACATATCTGCTGTGTGACCTTGGGCAAATCACTTAACTTTGTATGACTCAGTTACCTCATCTGAAACTTTTCTAACTTCATCCCTTCATCCATGCTGATCTCCCTTCTTGAAACTTTCTCCTCCCCAAATCCAATAGATCCCAGATCTCCTTATAGTCAAAGCCTTGCTAAAATCCCACATCTTCCAATAAGACTTCCCAGATTCATTTCTCAGCACCCTGAGACATATCCCTTCAGCCAACCATTGCATTTATTAAACATTTATTCCTTAATAATATCAATAATAGTAATGACGGCATTTGTTAAGCGCTTACTAAGTAATGAGCACTGTTTTAAGTGCTGGGGTAGATACAAGCAATCAGGTTGTCCCACGTGAGGCTCACAGTCTTAATCCCCATTTTACAGATGAGGGAACTAAGGCACAGAGAAGTTAAGTGACTTGCCCAAAGTCACACAGAAGACAAGTGGCAGAGGCAGGATTAGAACGCATGACCTCTGGCTCCCAAGCCTGTGCTCTTTCCACTGAGCCATGCTGCTTAATCAGGACTCATGCATATATGTGTAGTCAATTATTTATTTTGAATACTTTAGTCATCAAGACGTTGATGCTTGTCTTCCCTGTTAGAGTGTAAGCTCCTTGCAGGCTGGTAATTTGTTAATTCTGTATTTTGTACTTTCCAAGCTTCTAGCAAAATGCTAGAAGTGGTACTCAATAAATTACTACTACTACTACTACTAGTACTACTTGACTTTGAGCCCACTGTTGGGTAGGGACCGTCTCTATATGTTGCCAACTTGTACTTTCCAAGTGCTTAGTACAATGCTCTGCACACAGTAAGTTCTCAATAAATACGATTGATTGATTGACTTCAATTCATTAAATTGCAAGCTCCTTGTGGGCAGGGAACTATGTGTTTTATTCCCATTGTATTTTCCTAAGTGCTTGGTTCAGTGCTTTGCACTCAGGAAGCACTTGATAAGTACTACTGCTAATACTACTGTTACTTCCACTTAAGTGAATAAAGAAAAATACGATGTTTTCACTTTTTTATGGTATTTGTTAAGCACTTACTATGTGCCAGGCACTGCACTAAGCACTAGGAAAGATACAAGATAATAGGGTTGGACACAGTCCCTCTCCCAGAGAGTGTTCACTGTCTTAATCACCATCCTAGAGATGAAGTAATTGTAGCCTAGAGAAGTTAAGTGACTTGTTCAAGATCACACAGTAGATATGTGGTGGAGCTGGGATTAGAACCTGGGTCCTCTTGCTCCCAGGCCCACACTCGTTTCATGAGGCCGCACTGTTTCTCTTTAAAGTTTTCTGCTAAAAGTTCTTACAAAGCCGTCTAACAATAACCTATTTCTAATTTCTATCCTAATCCTCCTCGACCCCTCAGCTGCCTTCGACACTGTGGACCAGCCCCTTCTCCTCAACATGCTATCCAACCTTGGTTTCACAGGCTCCATCCTCTCTTGGTTCTCCTCTTATCTCTCCGGTCATTCATTCTCAGTCTCTTTTGCAGGCTCCTCCTCCCCCTCCCATCCCCTTACTGTGGGGTTCCTCAAGGTTCAGTTCTTGATCCCCTTCTGTTCTCGATCTACACTCACTCCTTTGGTGACCTCATTCGATCCCATGGCTTCAACTATTATCTCTATGCTGATGACACCCAAATCTACAACTCTGCCCCTGCTCTCTCCCCCTCCCTCCAGGATCGCATCTTCTCCTGCCTTCAGGACATCTCCATCTGGATGTCTGCCCGCCACCTAAAACTCAACATGTCCAGGACAGGACTCCTTGTCTTCCCTCCCAAACCTTGCCCTCTCCCTGACTTTCCCATCTCTGTTGACGGCACTACCATTCTTCCCGTCTCACAGGCCCACAACCTTGGTGTCATCCTCGACTCCGCTCTCTCGTTCACCCCTCATATCCAAGCCATCACCAAAACCTGTCGGTCTCAGCTCCACAACATTGCCAAGATCTGCCCTTTCCTCTCCATCCAAACTGCTACCCTGCTCGTTTAAGCTCTCATCCTATCCCGTCTGTACTACTGTATCAGCCTTCTCTCCGATCTCCCATCCTCTTGTCTCTCCCCACTTCAATCCATACTTCACATCGCTGCCCGGATTGTCTTTGTCTAGAAACACTCTGGGCATGTTACTCCCCTCCTCAAAAATCACCAGTGGCTACCAATCAACCTGTGCATCAGGCAGAAACTCCTCACCCTCGGCTTCAAGGCTCTCCATCACCTCACCCCCTCCTACCTCACCTCCCTTCTCTCCTCTACAGCCCAGCCCACACCCTTCGCTCCTCTGCTGCTAATCTCCTCACCGTGCCCCGTTCTCATCTGTCCCGCCGTCGACCCCTGGCCCACGTCATCCCCCGGGCCTGGAATGCCCTCCCTCTGCCCATCCGCCAAGCTAGCTCTCTTCCTCCCTTCAAGGCCCTACTGAAAGCTCACCTCCTCCAGGAGGCCTTCCCAGACTGAGCCCCCTCCTTCCTCTCCCCCTCCTTCCCCTCTCCACCCCCCACCTTCCCTCCTTCCCTTCTCCACAGCACCTGTATATATGTATATATGTTTGTACGTATTTATTACTCTATTTATTTATTTATTTTACTTGTACATATCTATTCTATTCATTTTATTTTGTTAATATGTTTTGATTTGTTCTCTGTCTCCCCCTTCTAGACTGTGAGCCCACTGTTGGGTAGGGACCGTCTCTATATGTTGCCAACTTGTACTTCCCAAGCGCTTAGTACAGTGCTCTGCACACAGTAAGTGCTCAATAAATATGATTGATTGATTGATTGATTAATAATTGAGTGTACCTAAGGAAGGTCTATTTCTTATTGTCATTCATAATACCTGCAATTTTCTGCTTCTAATGTTCTTTCCTTCATTAAATGTTCCTACTAAAGGGGTCTAAATTTTTCTTAGACTTTAGAAAACCAAGCTTTCCTCTCCAAAAATTACTTTAAGAAAGTACCATGTGAATTCCTTTGATTTCTTCTATTGTATTCTTCAATCCTTTAAGTTTAAAAATCAAAATTACTTTCCAGAGTATAGAGCAGTGATCTATTACCCCCATGAATCCATTAGCAAGCCACCTCTTTAGTTACACATCCTTTCCTGGGGTCCATTTATACAGCATTCCAAGGAATATTCATCATAATATGTCTTCAATTCATTCTCACTAATACCCCGCATTGCCCAAAGCTCAGCTTCATTTTTATGTATTGCATTCTTCCCCTGTCATCTCAACAACCAGATCGTGCTCTTCAGGTTTACAGCTCCCTGATCAGCTTCTATGGGATTGTTCCCTAATTCCATTTTACACCGATGATTCATTAGAATTTACAGTGGAAGGCCAGCTTTGCCAATATTGTTCATTCGAGAAACCAGCCAACCACACTAAAAATAGCCAGGGAAATTTGTACAGGTGTTTTGTGTCCCAGGATCCCTAATCCCTCCTTGTCAACCTCCAAATCCCAGCAGCATCAGCAGCAGTAGCAGCAGCAGCAGCAGTGGAAGATGGAACCTCTTGGCCACCTTGGTCAGACCAGCCAAATAATAATAATAGTGGCATTTATTAAGCACTTACTATGTGCAAAGCACTGTTCTAAGCACTGGGGAGGTTACAAGGTGATCAGGTTGTCCCACGGGGGGCTCACAGTCTTAAACCCCATTTTACAGATGAGGTAACTGAGGCACAGAGAAGTCACACAACTGACAATTGGCGGAGCCAAGATTTGAACCCATGACCTCTGACTCCAAAGCCCGTGCTCTTTGCATTGAGCCACGCTGCAGATCTTTCTGCCAGAATGGCCATGACCAGATTGGAGAAAGAAAATTGACTGAGTAGGGTGGGAACAGCAGCAAAGGTGAAGGACTCTGACTCCATTTCTGCTCCTGGGACTGCTTCTTTGTGACACCACCACTGCCACCATTCATTCATTCAATCGTATTTATTGAGTGCTTACTGCATGCAAACGCTTGGAAGAGTACAACATAACAACGAACAGACACATTCTCTCCCACAATGAGTTCATAGTCAAGAGGGCAGCTTTTGCCAGAGGGAGGATAAAGGGTCAGCAGGGAAGCAGGTGGTTCCCTAAACACCAGATAGATCCCCAGGCCGCACCACTCTGTCCCCAGACCTTCTGAGCTCACAGAAGCCCTTTCTCCAATTCAGCAGAGAGGGCAGAGTGACAATGGGAGGATGAAGAGGCAGTTTGAGGTGTGGACTGATACCGAGTCATGAAATGGATTGAGTGCATGCCTGGGAGTCTGAAAGACCAGGGTTCTAATCCCGGCTCTGCTATGTATCTACTGTGTGACCTCGGGTAAGTCACTTCACTTCTCTGTGCCTCAGTTCCCTTATCTGTAAAATGGAGTTTAAGACTGTGAACCCCACGTGTCGTACAGTGCCTGGCACATAGTACTATTATTACTATTGTTAGTAGTAAATGGTTTTGAACCCCTTTCATGCCAGAACTCTAGGTTCTGCTATGCAGTCCAGAATAGCTCCTTTTTTTCCCTCCTGACATTCTCCCCAGCCTTTAGAACCCAAAGAGGCTGCCATGGTTTAGAACCAAGAACTTTTCATCTGGAGCAGTGGGCGAGTCTAAGGACTCTCACTTCTAAGATCTGTTCTTTTCTTGACACTGCTGACTGGATCTGTTGATTTTGTGGTTTTCTGTTTGCAATCCACTGTTACAGTTGTCTTCATTTATCCAGTCCCACCTAGACTGTGAGCCCCAAACAGGCCAGGGACTGTATCTGATCGGTAACATTTGAGTCAACGCCAGTACTTGGCAACAAACACTCCTCACTACTGGCTTTAAAGCTCTCCATCACCTGGCCCCCTCCTACCTCACCTCCCTTCTCTCCTTCTACATCCCAACCCACACACTCCACTCTTCTGGTGCCAACCTTCTCACTGTGCCTCATTCTCGCCTGCCTCACTGCTGACCCCTGGCCCACATCCTACCTCTGGCCTGGAACACAACTCCCTCCTCAAATCTGCCAGACAATCACCTCTTTCCCTCCTCAAAGCCCTACTGAAGGCACACCTCCTCCAAGAGGCCTTCCCAGACTAAGCCCCACTTTTCCTCAACTCCCATTCCCTTTCCTGTCACCCTGACTCACCCCCTTTGCCCTTTCTCCTCCCACGCCCCACAGCACTTATGTATACATGTAAATATCTATAATGCTATTTATTTGTATCAATGCCTGTTTACTTGTATTGATGTCTGTCTCCCCCACCTCTAGACAGTGAGCCCGCTGTGGGCAGGGATCGTCTCTCTTTATTGTTGTATTGTACTTTCCAAGCACTTAGTACAGTGCTCTGCACACAGTAAGTGCTCAATAAATACGATTGAATGAATAAACCTTTAATAATACTATAGGTGACCAGCTAGTCTGCCCCCTACCCCTACCTTCCATCCCCACTGAAGTCAGATAAGGGAAAACAAAGGAGCAGTTTGGCAGCAGTGTTTTTGAACTAATTTATCTCCTTTCTCCTAAGAAAGAAGGGGAAATGATCTGAATTAACAAATATCTAAAGGACTAAATCCCAACTGATTTAGATAATAAAGCACACCAGCTGTGTATTGTAGTTTATATTAACAGATCAGAATAATTTATCCAATCATCCGGGTTGGATGCAACTCTAAAATCCATTCATTCAATCGTATTTATTAAGCGCTTACTGTGTGCAGAGCACTGTACTAAGCACTTAGGAAAGTACAATACAACAATAAACAGTGACAATCCCTGCCCACAATGAACTCATAGTCTAGAGGGATCAGAGGCAGCTGCTAATCTTAGTTTAGCTGTGTCCCTTTTCCAACTCTTCTTCAGGTCCCAGGCTGGCTCTCTAGCAGTTCAGAGCAACGGACATCTACAAATTAGGCCCTGGATTGAAGTTACTTACATTTTCACTTTTGATTCCAAAGTCTGGAGATTAAGGCGAGGTTTATCAATATTATTCTGTGCATCCATGGCCAACTGATGGCTAGAAAAAAAAAAAAGAGGCTCTGAAAAAAATATTAAAACCTGTTCTCTAGCCACTAGTTATCAAGTTTTAGTCAGTGAGCAGATATTTAGGGGATATTTATTCCTCCTTTAGCAACAACAATAAGGCAGCAAATTAATAAAGAAAATATTAAAAATGTGGTGAGTACCAAATTAAAGCAAGGGTATCTTCAGACGATGCAAGAATTACAAGATTAATGAGGCGAAGGAGAAGATTTGATACTTTCTACTTCCAATATTCTTACTTCCTTTTTCCATTATGAAGATATTGTTATGATAAACTGAAATTCATATTTTACTTGTCCCTGATTTAGTGAATAGTTTCTCACTAATCTATTCAAAGTTGAACCCACCGACTTTGGGAAATAACTGCAAATTACAAACTGTAAGCAATAGCTTTTATAGTCATTATTCATTTCAAATTACAGCTAGGGGAAATAGGAGCATACAGGGATACGTACAAAAGTGCTTTGAGATTGGGGTATTTAGGGAAGCAGAGTGGCCCAGTGGAAAGAGCATGGGCCTGGCAGTAAAGGACCAGAGTTCAAATCCCAGCTCAGCCCTTGACTGCTTCGTGATCTCAGGCAAGTCACTTCACTTTTCCGTGCCTCAGTTTCCTTATCTGTAAAATGGAAATTAAATCTGACTCTCCCCTCCTTAGACTGTGAACCCTACATGGGGCAATATGTGTGTCCGACCTGATTGTCTTGTATCTAGCTGAATGCTTAGTAAAGTTCTTGGCTCAAAGTAAGTGCTAAACAAACAACAGAATTATGATTGTTAAGGGGAACCAAGCCTGATTCATAATTGAAGTGGGGAGGGTGGGAGGGGAAATGAGGGCTTAATCAGGGAAGGCTTCTTGGAGGAAATGTGATTTTAGGAAGGTTTTGAAGGTGGAGAGAGTGGTAGACTAGCAGATATGAAAGGGGAGGGAGTTATATAGCCCCAAGGGAGGACATAGACAAGGGGATGGCAGCAGAATAGGTGAGATTGAGGTGCAGAGAGTAGCATGGCACTAGAGAAGTGTGAAATGTGCAGATAGTGTTATATAAGATCAACTAGGAGGGAGAGAGCTGATAGAGTGTCTTGAAGTTGATGATAAGGAATTTCTGCTTGGTATAGAGTTGGATGGGCAACCACTGGAGGTTTTGGAGTGGGGAGATGTGAGCTGACCTTTTTTAGAATACTGATATGTGCAGCAGAGTGAAGTCAGGACTAGAGTGGAAAGAGACAGAAGCCAGAGAGGTCAGTGAGGAGGCCGATGCAGAAGTCTCTGCTGATGCAGAGAAGCAGCATGGCTCAGTGGAAAGAGCACGGGCTTTGGAGTCAGAGGTCATGAGTTCAAATCCAGGCTCCACCAATTGTCAGCTGTGTGACTTTGGGCAAGTCACTTAACTTCTCTGTGCCTCGAGTTACCTCATTTGGAAAATGGGGATTAAGACTGTGAGTCCCCCATGGGACAACCTGATCACCTTGTACCTTCCCAGTATTTAGAACAGTGCTTTGCACATAGTAAGTGCTTAATAAATGTCATTATTATTATTATTATTAAGTCAAGGCAAACCTGTCTACATGTTTTGTTTTGTTGTCTGTCGCCCCCTTCTAGACTGTGAGCCCATTGTTGTGTAGGGACCATCTCTATATGTTGCCAAGTTGTACTTCCCAAGCGCTTAGTATAGTGCTCTGCACACAGTAAACGCTCAATAAATACGATTGAATGAATGAATGAATGAAGGCAGAAAAATAGATCCATGGGGAAGCAGTTTTGATGGTGTGAGAGGGTGTTTTGTGGTGGGGGGGGGACAGGACAGTGCCCCCATATTGTCCCCACAATTTTCTGGGGCAGGCTAGGGCTGAATCTGGCCAGAAGAAGGTAAAGCGTGGAGCCACTAACTTGGCTCCATCTCCAATTCCTGCCCCTTCTGGCTGCCAGCCCATTGTTGGGTAGGGACTGTCTCTATATGTTGCCAACTTGTACTTCCCAAGTGCTTAGTACAGTGGTCTGCACACAGTAAGGGCTCAATAAATACGATTAAATGAATGAATGAATGCTGGTGACCAGTAGCCAGCCGGGCCTGGGGATGGGACTGGGGATAGGATTGGTGACGTGGTTGGGGATGTGACTGGAAGCTTCAAGTGGCCTAGTGGAGAGAGCACAGACCTGGGAGCCAGAAGGACCTAGGTTCTAATCCCGGCTCCACCACTTGTCTGCTGTGTGACTTTGGGCAAGTCACGTCACTTCTCTGGGTTACATCTCATCTGTAGAATGGGGATTAATAATAATAATAATAATAATGATGGCATTTATTACTAAGACTCAGATTAAGACTCTGAGTTCCACACAGGATGGAGACTGTGTCCAATCTGATAATTATGTAACCATCCCAGGGCTTAGAATAGTGCTTGGCACACAGGAATAACTTAACAAATACCATTATTATTATTACTCAAGTCTCATCCCGGCCTGGGCCTATGTGGTTAGGAGCATCACCTGCCACTGGCCAAAACAGTTGCTGCAGTTATCACCAAGGCAAACAGTTTTCATTTTGAGAAGTACCGTGGCTTACTGGAAAGAGCACAGGCTTGGGAGTCAGAGGTCATGGGTTTGAATCCCAGCTCTGCCAATTGTCAGCTGTGTGACTTTGGGCTAGTCACTTAACTTCTCTCTGCCTCAGTGACCTCATCTGTAAAATGGGGATTAAGACTGTGAGCCCTCTGTGGGACAACCTGATCACCTTGTAACCTCCCCAGCGCTTAGAACAGTGCTTTGCACATAGTAAGTGCTTAATAAATGCCATTATTATTATTATTATTATTATACCAGAATAACCATTCTGGGATCGGTTCTCACCTGTTACAGTTCATTTCCAGCACTGATTAAATACATCAATCAGTCATATTTACTAAACACTTACTATGTGCAGAGCATTGTACTAAGCACATGGGAGAGTAGAATATAACAGAATTGGAAGGCATTTCATAATAATAATAATAATGACATTTGTTAAGCACTTACTATGTGCAAAGCACTGTTCTAAGCACTCGGGGATACAAGGTGATCAGGTTGTCCCACGGGGGGCTCACAGTCTTAATCCCCATTTTACAGATGAGGTAACTGAGGCTTAGAGAAGTTAAGTGACTTGCCCAAGGTCAAACAGCAGACATGTAGCGGAGCCAGGATTAGAACCCATGATCTTTGACTCCCAAGCCCATGCTCTTTCCACTGAGCCATGCTGCTTCTCTCGTTCCATTTTATAGCATGGGTACCGTTCTTGTTTTACACTTTAATGAAGGTTAGCAAATCAACACTTTTCACACTTACTTTTCAAGCAAATATTTCTCTTCGTTAACTTGTTCTAAAGTATGTTGCAGTCTTCTCATTTCTTCCTAAAAGAATCAAAACCATCCTGATTATAGCACAAGTCACGAATGTAATTAGAAAAGGTATAATGCATTTTTCTTAGGCAATAGCTCATAGCTACTGGATGAGACAGGTTATCAAGACCAAAAAACCTACATATTTTTTAAAGTTTAAAAACTGAATCAGTATGCTTTCAGCTCTACTAAACAGTGGACTTGTTTATACACATAACTTCTAAAAGTGAAAAAATCTATTACATACGGCTATTTAATTTGGGGTTTGTTTGTTTGATTTGTATATGTAGAGGGACCTTGTGTTTTTAGAGCTGGAGTTCTTAGTCTGGGCTCGATGGGCAAATATCTACTCTTCCCCCCTCCCTCTCAAGCACTTAAATTCATAACATTCTTTCATTCATCAGAGTAGGAGAGTGAATCATAAGTGTACATTCATTCATTCGTCCATTCAGTCGTATTTATTGAGCACTTATTGTGTGCAAAGCACTGTACTTAGTACTTGGGAGTGTACACTATGGCAATAAACAGACACATTGCCTGCCCACAATGAGCTTACTATGTATAGAGCACTGAAATAAGGTTTTGGGAGAGTACAATGGAGTTAGTAGGCACTATCCTTGCTCGCAAAGAGCTTACAATATAGCTTGACGAAGCAGCATGACTCAGTGAAAAGAGCGCAGGCTTTGGAGTCAGAGGTCATGGGTTCAAATTCCGGCCCCGCTACTTGTCAGCTTTGTGACTTTGAGCAAGTCACTTAACTTATCTGTGCTTCAGTTCCCTCATCTGTAAAATGGGGAGTAAGCCTGTGAGCCCCATGTGGGACAACCTGATCACCTTGTAACCTCCCCAGTGTTTAGAACAGTGCTTTGCACATAGTAAGTGCTTAATAAATGCTATCATCATTATTATTATTAACTGTGAACTATCAAATATTGGAAGTACATTGTTTTACAGTTCTGAAAATGGTTTGTCTTGGGTCTTCTGATACTGAAACTGTGCTCACTGCAACCACAACTGCATTGGATGAAATGTACGAGAAGGATGGATGACTTTGGAAGATAGATACTTGCTGAATGTTGAACTGAAATTGGGAAATCAAAAGCAAGAAAGACCAAGAAAATGATCTAAGTACACAGTCAATCATATTTATTAAACACTTACTATGTGCAGAGCATTATACTAAGTGCTTGGGAGAGTAAAACATAGCAGAGTTGGTAGACACATTCCTTGTCCACAAGGAGCTTACAGTCTAGATGGGGAGACAGACATTGAAATAAATTAAAGATATGTACATAAATGCTAACCTCTTAGGGTCACACCAGGAGAGTTTCCAGTACTGTGCCAATCTCAGCTATAGGAGGGAGAGTCAAACGGAGGCCTACCCATTCCATTCTTAGTTTGAGCAGTGGCTAGTGAGTGGAAGGCAAATTACTACAAGTCAAAACTCACTTGTGCTGGGCAGCAGCACCATAGGAGAGAGTCGAGGGCAGAGACTCAGGCTTACTGCACGGAAGGAGGCAATGGTAAACAATGTCCATATTTTTACCAAGAAAACTCTGTGAATATATTGCCACAACGATTGCAGATGGAGGAGGGGCGCTCTGGGAGAGAGGTGTCCATAGCAACACCATGGGCGTTGGACACGACTCATTCATTCATTCATTCGTATTTATTGAGTGCTTACTGTGTGCAGAGCACTGTACTAAGCACTTGGCGACAGCATAAGACAACAACAATAACATAAATGCTGTGGAGCTGAGGGTGAAGTGAATAAAGGGTACAAATCTAAATGCAAGGGTTCTACAGAAGGGAGAGAAAGAAGGGAATATATGGGCTTAGTCAGGGAGGGCGTCTTGGAAGAGAAGTGCTGTAGCATGGTGTAGTGGATAGAGCATGGGTCTGGGAATCAGAAGGTTCCTAATCCCTGCTCCATCACTTGCCTGCTTTATGACCCTGGGGAAGTCACTTCACTTCTCTGTGCCTTAGTTACTGCATCTGTAAAATGGGGATCATAATAATAATAATGATGGTATTTGTTAAGTGCTTACTATGTGCAAAGAACTGTTCTAAGCGCTGGAGAGGTTACAAGGTGATCAGGTTGTCCCACGGGGGGGCTCACAGTTACCACATTTTACAGATGAGGTAACTGAGGCCCAGAGAAGTTAAGTGACTTGCCCAAAGTCACACAGCCGACAGTTGGAGCTGGGATTTGAACCCATGACCTCTGACTCCAAAGCCCGTGCTCTTTTCACTGAGCCATGCTGCTTCTCCAATTGAGGTGAGCCCCATGTGGGACAGGGACTGTGTCCAATCTGATTTGCTTGTATCTACCCCAGCGCTTAGTAGTGCCTGGCACATATTAAGCACTTAACAAATACCATGATTATTACTTTCTGATTTTAATAAGGTTTGGAAGGTAAAGAGTATGATAGTCTGTCAGATATGAAGGAGGAGGGAGTTCCAGGTGAGAAACAGGACATGGGCAAGGGGTGGGGAGTCAGATTCTCATCTAATTTCATCTGTCTCATCTATCTTGCAAGGTACAGTGAGAAGTTTGATGTTAAAGGAATGAAGTGAATGTGCTGGGTTATAGTAAGAAATCAGCAAGGTAAGATAAGAGGGGCCAAGGTTATTCAGAGCTTTAAAGCCAATGATAAGGAGTTTCTGTTTGATGTGGAGGTGGATTGGCAATCACTCTTGAGGAGTAGGGAAACATGAACTTAATGTTTTTTGAGAAAAATGATCTAGGCAGCAGAGTGAAGTTTGGCCTAGGGTGGGGAGAGACAGGAGGTAGGATGATCAGCAAGGAGACTGATGCCGTAGTCAAGGCAGGATAGGATAAATGCTTGGATTAACATGGTAGTGTTTTAGATAGGTGGCGGGGAGGGGGGGGGGGAGTGTGGAAATGTAGGAAGGTAGGTTGGTTTGGGGAACAAATGGGACATGATGACACTGGAATTTGAAGAGATTGGAGGTCTCTGTGGGGTACAGGACAGTTTGGTGAGGAGGGTGAGTGTGGAAGAGAACGAAGGTGAGGAGGTTGCAGTGGGAGAGAAGAATTTTAGTATTGGTGATGTTAGAGTGACTAGAGATGATAAGAGCAAATTACTTAGAGGAAGCTGGGTCAAGGTCAGAATCATTTTAAATTGAGCATATATACATTTATAAGTAGATGACCAAAGATTAAATGCAAGTTTTAAACTTGTTTTTTTTTTCTTAATCTTTTGGGTAATTCACAGGTTTCATTTCATTTATCTCTAACTGCTAGCTCTCTCTCAATAAAATCTATACTGTGGAACAGATAGAAAACCTGAGAGACGTATTTTATTCCCATATGGCAATTTTAAGTCTATTCCATGGGATAAGATGAGTCAGGAACTGATTTAATAGCAACACAATCTGTGTTTTTCTGGTGGCCAAAATAGAACTAGAATGCAGAATTCCGTTTACACTGACAACCTACTTGGAAGTTTAAGTGCGTTCTATTGGTAAACAACACGGGCCATTTTGTCCTGGCATTCTTAACACTGGGGATGATTTTCTTGATGAGAATGTTGGTAAAGTTTAGTGGAGTTTACCACAACTTCCAACTTAACCAACAATTTGACCTGGCCCAACTATAAAGCATTTTCCTTGTTTACCACCCCGTGAAAAAGAATACATTTTTTTGACAGGTTTAAAGTCAGAAATTAACTGAAAATTGCTTTCTGCTGGGGGCACTTGAACCTGAAAGCTAACCTGCTAGCTTGCTTTATCACACATGGGTCATTTTATTTTCAGTATGTCCTGGGGCAATGTTAGATAATTTAAAATGTGAAAACAATTTGCAATTTACTTCATTCATAGCTATGGGTGACAAAACCCACACCACTTACATAAATCATTTTTGTGTTTGGAAAAATTTTATATTAACCTAAGGGGAACTATTTAACACCAGCCAAAATATGAAATGGGTTGTGAAAATTGTGACTATTCCATCATTCAATTAAATAGCTTGGTATTTTTTATGGAAATAAAGGTAAGAGCTCAAAGAGAGGCCAGTTTTGTTTGCCTAATTTAGAAAAAAGAGAAGACACGAAAATCTATACTAATTTCAGTCTTGCATCATTAAACATGGAATATTGATTACTGCTCTTTGCCACCAAATTTATGAAGCTAGCTACGTTGCTGTGTCCACATAAAGTGATTCTGATGTTTTGCCCTCAGACCCCAACTGCTGTAAATGATGGCTCTCCATAGCAGCTGGGGTGTTGTTGTTCCAATTCATAGCCTTAGGAGATACATTTCACAGATTAGACCAGGAGTGACCCAGCTGCAAACTCTAACTTCAGAAAATTAAATTGGAGAGAATCCAAACTTCTCTGGGAGTAACTGTGTGAATTATAATGCCACCACAAACCTTGTTATAATGTAAATGTACTGCTTAAGGGACTAACTACCACTTTGCTTTTACCTCCATGGTTCAACATCAACATTAATCATCCCCTCATTTTTTTAAAAAAAGAAGACAAGGTTAAAATTGCAACATTATTTTTTTCACTTTCTGAAACAGCGACAAAAATTCTTTCTTCTAAGCATTTTTGCAGAAAAATTGCGCACTTTGTTTATGTATTATGCATTATTGTTGTTGGAGCCTGACAGATCTGTAAATTTCATAACAGAATGTTACCTTGCAGTAGGGCATAAAATCTTTGGAAAACCATCTAATAGTACATCAGCCACTCATTTAAAGGATTCATTCCATGAAGTTACAAGTATAAAAGACACATAAAGGGGCCACAGGCTTGAGAAAATATTTTTATATCTTTCAAGCATATTCCTAACTCATTTAGAATGTTCTGCTGGATACAAAGTGTCTTAGCTTGTGGAAGGCTCAATGTGGGGATGACTTATTTGTGATTATTTTTCCATTCTTGGGCGTAAGAATACACTGGACCACATGATGAAAATTGTTTACCTTTCTGAGGTAAATGAAAGCAGCGTATTAGGGTAGCATGAATACAAAGTTGAGACAGTGTGTGTTTTTCTGTCATCATAGAAATGAACATGAGGGAGGAGAAATCCACAAAGAGATGCAGCAGAAGGTGGAGTGACTACAGAGCTTTAATTAAACAATATGCTGAACTGTGAATTTAGCGCAATAGATATTAGGGTGGAGGAAGCGTCCAACAACTACAAACTTCATACACTACCAACTGTGGTCCTTCATCATCACAAAGTTGTTGCAATCCCCATTCTTCTCTCTCCTTGTTCAGATCATCACCCAGCTACTAAATTTCCCTGTATCAAATTGTCATTTGTTGTGCTCTCTACACTTCTAGGTCTTAAAATTTCTCAATTTGTTTCCTCGTAAAGCTCCTTGAAAGCCGGAATCGTGCCTACCAACTCTACCAAGAGCTTAAAACAGTGATTGGCACAAAGTAACGGCTCAATAAATACCACTGATTGACTGATCGTCTCTGGTCGTCTGCTTTTGATGCCCTGACGAATTTCCAAGCTTCAATTATTTTGTTAATCCCCATGTCCCCTTTTTCCCATAACCCATGGTAATCCTGAAATTTTGATTCTTTCTCAAATCATTGGCACAATAGAGAGAAGAATACTTTTTCCTGCCTCTTTGAAAGTGATGTTGTGGAGATCAAATGATGTTGCTTTGGGAAAATAAAAGCACCAACCAGATTCAGAGTATTTTGACTGATAAAACCCTCAGATCAGATGGCATCTTTACAAACAAGGAGGGAAATTTACTGTTTATATAGCAGAGAGGTTTTTCTTAACATAAAGATTGACAGAGTGAGACAATAATGAATCATCAAGCTTCATGCCAAACAGAAAGTTTAGAAACCTGCAGTAATGTGGCTATATCACAGAAACCACATTCAGCTTCATAATCAGCTTCAGTTTCAAGACCTACAAGCCAGATTCAACATCAAATAGCAAGACGGGATCGCCAATCACAGGGTCCACAAGAGAAGTAGTGTGGACTACTGGAAATAACATAAGCCCAGGAGTCGGAGACTTTGGTCCTATTCCCAGCTCAGCCACCTCTCTGCTGTGTGGCCTTGGACAAGTCACTTAACTTCTCTGAATCTCAGTTTCCTCATCTGTAAAATGGGGATTAAATACTTACTCCCCCGTCTTATTTAGACTGTGAGGCCAGTTGGTAAAAAGTCTGTTCCCTGCTTGATTATCGTTAATCTACCCCATCATTTAGTACAGTGCTTGGCATAGAATATGTGCATAAAATACTGTTATTGTTATTATTATTATTATCATCATCATGATCATGTGGGAGGAAAATGTGGGGAAACTGAAGGGCAGGAAGATACCTACTCTGGGACCAGCTGAATGGGGGCATTTTAGCAACTCAAAAATGAAAAATGGTGGTGAATTTGGGGGAGGTGAGTAAGGACCAGTCTGCCATGAGGCAATCAAAACAATAGCTGCTCTTCTCAAGGGGAGGCTTGAAGAAAAATACAATAATAAAGCAGATGTAGAATAGAATAAATACTCTAAATAGCAAATATGTCATTGCAGCAAAGGTTTACCTGTACCTGGTGTGGGCTAGATCATTGGTGGTCCACCTATTTTTTAGCACCCCACATGCATTGACAGATTTTGTCATCAATAGCATCATTTTCAAACATGACTGACAGCTATTCACCTGAATGTCAACAAACAAAATCCTGGAAGAAATCAACTTACTTGCCCGAAATGGGACCCTGTGAAGGGGCAATTTTCTCTCCAGAGAAAACATTCCCTTTGTTCTAGCTGCTAGAGGCACACTTGAAAATGTTGGTAAAGTGACAAAGACCTTAAACTGAGAGATGGCAGAAGAAAGCAGGCCCATGGCACATTTCCCTCTTAGCCTTTTTCATACTTTAAAGAAGAAAATTTCAAGAATGGAAAGGAAAATATTTCCTGTAAAATCATCTAGAAAGCCCATCATAAAAAAGAAAGCATGATATTTAAGACAAATTTTCCATCCTGATATGAAGCAGTAGTGTTTGCTGAACTAATACTGCCAACCAGAATTCAGACTTAGAAATAAAACAGAAATGAACTGAGAAATTTCCTTTAGGCTATTTGCTTGCAATATTTTTTCAAGCATAAAAATATTAAATGAGTCTTAGGCAGAGAAAGAGACTGGCCTTTGATACCCAAACAAAAACATGTTAGAGAACTGTCCTTTCAGATAAACCTTTGAAGTTTATGCCTTGTACGCTACCCTTCCCAAACCAGAGTTTGGATTGACAAAAAGGCATGCATTATTGTCTTCCTTACAACAATAACAGCCTTTTCTTGCTAACACACTCTTATGCTCTTTTACTATATTACCAAAGAGCACACTAATGGAACATGAGTTCTTTGCTGTCACACGTGAATTTGTCTTGGTAAGTCAATCAAATAATAAAGTAAGAGATGGAGAAAAGCATCCTGCTGAACAGAAAATTAGGCCAAAAGCAGGAACTAGCAGCCATAATGGAAAACTTTCAAGCTGGAAAGAGGTGACTGACTAATGGGAAATCTACAGGGAACAATGATAGGCAGCTGGGTGCTTATTTAAGAAGTACCTATACTTGTGCATATTACATGAGTGATAGTGTTACTAGCAATAGTTCGCTGTAGAGCAGTTCAGGAAAGGTATCCCCTTTCCCTTCCCTCCTCCCAAATAAAAATCCTTAACTATTTCCTTTTTAGGAGGCTGACTGCAGAGGGAGTGGAAGAAGAAAAAGAATTGGGGGAAGGAGAGAAAAGGATTCCTTGATAAACTGATTTTCAAGACAAGAGCCCCTCAGTACTGCTGTTTGATCACAGGTCAGTGCAGCTGATACCAATCAATCAATCAGTGGTATTTTCTAGTGCTTGCTGTATGCAGAGTTTAGGAGAGAACAATATAATTGTAAGAAATCTTCCCCCACCACTTATCTGATTCTAGTTAGGTATCGACTGCTCTTCTGCACCTTCCTTTGGGTGACTATCATTTCCAAGACTGATTGATTCAGCCCTCTTTGAAATTTCAGGTGCAGTAGTAGTAGTAGTATTTATTGAGTGCCCAGTGGGAATAGTGCACTGTACTAAGCACCTGGCAAGTACAAAATGGAGAAGTGACATGTTCTTGATTTTCAATGAGAAGCAGCTGGGTGTAGTGATAGAGCCTGGCAGTCAGAAGGTCATGGATTCTAGCCCCTGCTCCGCCACTTGTCTGCTGTGTGACCTTGGGAAGGTCACTTCACTCCTCTTTGCCTCAGTTACCTCATCTGTAAAATGGGGATGGAGACTCTAAGCCCCATGTGGAACAGGGACTGTGCCAACCCGACTTGCTTGTATCTACCCCAACTGTTACTACAATTCTTGGCACATAGTAAGTGCTTAACAAATATTATTATTATTATTATCATTATACATTTGTGAGGGAGATGATAGAAAAATATTTGCAAATAGAGTAATAAAAGCAACATATATACAAAAGTTTTGAAAAGCAGTGTGGCCTAGTGTATTGAGCACGAGCCTGGGAGTCAGAAGGTCCTGGGTTTTCATCCCACCTCCGCCACTTGTCTGCTGCGTGACCTTGGGCAAGTCACTTAACTTCTCTGTGCATTAAGACTGTGAGCCCCATGTGGAACATGGATTGTGTCCAACCTGATTACCTTGTATCTACCCCAGTGCTTAGAAAAGTGCCTGGTACATAGTAAGTGCTTAATAAATACCATAAAAAAGTTCTTAGGATGGATATAAATAAATTTATTAGTACTGGAGATTTCTAGTGAGTTTGTGTGATTTTGGGTGCTGGGACCTAATCAGGGGAGACTTGGTGGAGGAGGTGAGATTTTAGGAGGTCACTGAATTTGGGGAAAACTATGGTCTGTGGAATGTGGAGAAGAAGTTTCAGGCTGAGGGAACAACAGAAGCAAAGATAGGGAAAGTAAAAGCAAAGTACTGTTAGAACAGTGACTTTGAAGGAGCATAGGGAGTGAGCTGGGACATAGGTGACAAGAGCTGATGCATAAATGAGGTGAATTGGTTGAAACTAAGTTGGAGGACATTTTATCTGAGAGGGAGGAATAGCAGAAACCAATGGAGAGTTTCAAGGAGTGGAGAGATATGGGCCAATTGATACTCCAAAGAGATGATAGCAGCGTGCCGATTAGACTAGAGTGGGGGGATATGCTGGAGGCAGGAAGGTAAGCGAGGAGGCCATTACACAAATCAGGCTATGATATTAGAGATTAGACTAGGCTTTGGGAGAAGAAGAAGGGGTGGATCTGCATTCTGCTAATTCCTGGAGAGGAAGGAAAAAGACCTGGACATTAGATTCTCCCAAACAAATCAATCAACAGTATTTACTGAGTATCTATTCTGGGCAGAGCATTGAACTAAGCACTAAGAGATAAGAACTAAGAGTACCATAGAGTTGGTAGGCATAATCCCTGCCCTCACTGACTTTACAAACTAGTGCGGAGAGACACTAAAATAAATTTTAGTTAGGAGGAGGTAATAGAGTATAAAGTATGTATTTCAATTGTTATGGGATGCTGATGATACATTAGAGCTTAGATGGTCCATAAACGTGCTACAGTAGCAGTTGCAAGGACCAAGGAGATTATGAATAAATTGTGGAAAGTCTCCAGGAAGTGATGGGATTTCAGTAAAGCTTTGAAGATGGGAAAGATGGGGAAGAATGAGAGGGGGCTTCAGGAAGGAAATAGGACATGAGCAAGAGGTTAGTAGTGAGAAAGACATGAACAAGGCACAGTGAGTGGGTTGACTGATTAAAGAGAGGGCAAAACTAGGTTACAGTGGGAGATGAGACTGGGTAACAAGGAGGGTGAGAGATAATACAACATCAGGTAAGAAGTTTCTGCTGGATGTGGAGAGGACTGGGTAACCACTGGAGGTTTTTTAAGAAGTTGAGGAATTCAATTCAATACAGTAGTATTTATTGAGCATTTACTGTGTGCAGAGTACTGTACTAAGCACTTGGGAGAGATGTGTACAGAATGATGTTCAAGAAAAATGATCCAAGAAGCAGTGAAGTATGGGTGGGAGAGGAAAGAGATCGGCGGGAGGTTGATGCAGTAGTCAAACTCTTATGTTAAGGAACAGGTCCTGGAAATTTATGTGGAGAAAAAACTGACAAGATCTGGCGATAGACTGTGTATGGATAAAAAGAGGGGTAGAAGTCAAGAATAATGGCAACAGAAGTCACAACACTTTATCGCACTGGTACTCTTTCCCCTCCAAATGTGACACAGAGCTTGAGATAAGTTTAAAAAGAAGGCATTTAGATCCCGCACTTTGTCATTTACTTTCTACAATGGTACTGGATTTCAGAAGTATTTTTTTCTTTCTTACATCAATAGTTCTTCCTCAGTTATTCCACAAATTCTCTACTCTCTAATTCATATATGCTTCCCCCATTTTTAGCATCGATAAATCCATCAGTGGAATTTACTGAATGCCAACTATATTAAGTGCTTGATAAAATATACTAGTAGCAAAGTTCCTTCCCTCAAGGAATCTACAAAATCAGGAGGAAGAAAAAGGACGAAGCAGATGGCAGTAAAGCACATCAGGACATAACAGCTGAACAAATAATTGAATCTACAAATAATTATATAAACCAAATTAGACATATTCTATATTAGTGCCGCAGACAGAAATAAAATACAATAAAGTACCACACATTCCTATCCAATTGTAGAGTGGCCCAGCATTCTTAAAGGGTATTTAAAAAGTCTTTATATGATAGCTTTAGTAAAAGACAAGCTCCCATACAGTTTCCCAGAAGCAACAAACCAAAGCCTATTTTATTAAAGGATCCTTCCAAACTGAAAAGTCTTTGGGATTGATGGTCCATGAAGATTAAGGGAACTCATTTATTCCCTCTCTTAGTTGCTTCATGCTAATGCAGAAAAATACACATATGCTACCTTGTCACAACTGTGCTAAAGGGTTAATCTCTAAAAATCATCTTCAGCACATGTTGCTCTAAAGCCCTAGAACTAGATTGTTTGCCTTTTTATTTATGTGCAAGTCAAGTGGAACAAAATGACAGCATTTATTTTCTCTGTTCAAGGTTTAGTAGCCCATAAGGTATGTATCAGTACACCCCAAAATAATTAACTATAAAAAATAACCATGCTAAAATAATTCAGTTGGACATCTTCTATTGCAACATCTCCACAATGGCAAGATAAATGTTTTAAGTGCTGTTGAGTTCCACATGCTACATTCCTGATACATTGAACTTTCATCTTTTTCTTCCTTCCTGTAACCTTTCCTGGAACTATAAGACATCTTATTTGCTTACAACTATTCTAGAAGATCTTATTGAGCCTTTAGCTTGGTATACCCATGACACCAGATATTGTGAAATTTCTGAAATACCTTCAGCCCACAGCCAAGTGACTCAAAGCTCTACTTGCTGCTTTTTCACAGTGTGTATGTGTGTGAGATATTCACACATATGCACACATAAACATACCTATGTATCTGTAAATAGAAAGATGGAAGTGTATTTGGGTGTGCTCTTTTTCATGGTTTTGTTGTGTGCAGGTTGTTCCATGTTTCATTTCCAAAACCTTGACTTTTAACTTTTGTATTTTCTTAATAAGAAGAAATGGATCAGAATAAGACAATTAAAACCTCTCTTTTCTGCAGATTTTCATAGCTGAAAACCGTAGCAATTTATGCACTGAGGAAAGATTCTGAAGCAACAGAATATTAATATTAATGGTTCTGAAAACAATAGCGTCAAAATAAATATGTGAAAATGTTTCAGAATGGAGAGGGAGAGAGACAGGGACAGAGAGATGGAGGGAGAAAATGTGTGAACTAAATCTCATATTGTGAAAGAGCATTAATGCTATCATCATCTTTATCATCACCAGTATTTACTGAGCACTTTCTATAATAATAATGATGGCATTTATTAAGTGCTTACTATGTGTGAAGCACTGTTCTAAGTGCTGGGGAGGTTACAAGGTGATCAGGTTGTCCCACGGGGGGCTCACGGTCTTCATCCTCATTTTCCAGATGAGGTAACTGAGGCACAGAAAAGTTAAGTGACTTGCCCAAAGTCACACAGCTGACAAGTGGTGGAGCTGGGATTTGAACCCATGACCTCTGACTCCAAAGCCTGGGCTCTTTCCACTGAGCCACGCTGCTTCTATGTGCAGAGAATGTCTTTGGAGCACTAAATAAAAGTAAAAGATATGGTCCCTGCTTTCAAATAACTTGTAATCTAATGGAGGAGTCAGGCTGACACAAATTTAATTGAATAGTAAAAATATAGGTGTGTAAAACAGATAAGAATAAGGAAAAATTGAATAAATGTAGTAAATAAGCAGTTATCCATAGACATACTACGGGTGACTGATAAGATGATATAGCAAGGAGCTATGGGTAGAGAATGAAGATTTTGAAAGTGGGATTGGAATTGGTCTGGAAGATCTGAGGGAGGAGTAAGTGCCACAAAAGGAAGGTACTTAACCTGGCTTCTCTACCAATACAACCCAGCCCATATATTTTGCTCCTCTAAAACCAACCTAGAGAAGCATCATGGCTCAGTGGAAAAAGCATGGGTTTTGGAATCAGAGGTCATGGGTTCAAATCCTAGCTCCGCCAATTGTCAGCTGTGTGACTTTGGGCAAGTCACTTAACTTCTCTGTGCCTAAATTACCTCATCTGGAAAATGGGGATTAAGACTATGAGCCCCCCGTGAGACAACCTGATCACCGTGTAACCTCCCCAGTGCTTAGAACAGTGCTTTGCACATAGTAAGCTCTTAATAAATGCCATTATCAGTATTACTTACTGTGCATTGTTTTCCTCTCTCTCACTGTCGACCCTTGATCACACACTTTCTCCTGACTGGAACTTCCTCCCCCTTCATGTCTGACAGACCTCTAATTTCCCCATCTTCAAAGCCTTACTAAAATCAGTTCTCCTCCAGGAAGTCTTCCCTCACTTACCTCTCAGATCCCCAACCCTATTTCCCTTTCTACTACTCACCTATGCACTGATCCTTATCAATCAATCAATCAATCGTTATTTATTGAGTGCTTACTGTTTGCAGAGCACTGTACTAAGCGCTTGGGAAGTACAAGTTGGCAACATATAGAGACAGTCCCTACTTATCCTTATCCCCTAAGCACTGATCTTCATATCTTTGTACTTGGTTTCTTCACCCTACTCTAATGTATTTTAGTGTCTCTCCTTCTAGACTGTAAGCTCCTCAGGAACAGGGATAACTTCTACTAACTCTATTGTTTTCTCCAAAGTGCTTGAAAAATTGTGGAAGAAAAGGTGGAAGGATAATAGAGGATGAAAAACTGAAAAGAATCAGAAACTACATAAACTTCACCAATAATGCCTGTCAGGAATATCTGGTGACAAATCAATCTCTGACCCGGCTTTATTTAACACTCTACTAATGGTTATACCTAAAGAATTAGATTGCTCTAAACTTGCAGATGATACTGAATCAGCTGAGTTGAATGGCATTCTAGGAGAAAAAGTGTACTGATATAAATGATGCAAATAAATAAGTGCTGCAAACTTGTTAACTCTCTCCATTGCGTATAACCCCAAATTTTAGCATTCGTTCATTCAATCGCATTTATTGAGTGCTTACCATGTGCAAAGCACTGTACTAAGTGCTTAAGCACTGTACTCAGGTAGGTAGTAGAAAGCAACTGGGTGAAATTTCCTCCACATATGGGCTCTCCTCAATAGCAGTGGAGATAAGGACACAACCACAGAGGATGGACAGTATAATAATAATAGTAATTATGGTACTTGTTAAGTGCTTACTATGTGCCAAGCACTGTTCTAAGCACTGGCTGAGGACTACTCATTCATTCATTCAATTGTATTTATTGAGAGCTTACTATGTGCAGAGCACTGTACTAAGCGCCTGGGAAGTACAAATCGGCAACATATAGAGACGGTCCCTACCCGACAATGGGCTCACAGTCTAGAAATGGGTTCACATAGCACTTTGAGGGCTGTAGCACTGTGCTTACTGTAGCACTGTGAAGACTCTAGCACAGTGAGGATTATAGCCCGATGAAGAAGAGAGATGTCAATCAATATCATGTATCTATTGAGCACTCTGGGTGCAGAGCACTGTACTAAGTGCCTGGGAGAATACAATACAACACAGTTGGTAGACACATTCGCTGCCCGCAATGAAATGTCTTCAGTGGACTCTTGAGGTAGTAAAAGCACTGTACTAAGCACTGGGAGAGAATACCCAGTTGAGAATGAGACACAGTCCCTTGTCCCTCAGGGCATTTACATTGTAACAATCTAGTTTTAGGTCTTCTCAAATGGATAATTTCAGAAATCATTTTGCTACTGACAATACTTCAGTTTTCTTAAGTTTTTAACATGAGAAAGCAACCCCAAATAATAATAATGATGGTATTTGTTAAGCACTTACTATGTGCCAAGCACTGTTTTAAGTGCTGGGGGAGATACAAGGTTATCAGGTTGTCCCATGTGGGGCTCACAGTCTTAATCCCCATTTTACAGAAGAGGTAACTGAGGCAAAGAGAAGTGAAGTGACTTGCCCAAAGTCACACAGCTGGCAAGTGGCAGAGCTGGAATTAGAACCCATGCCCTGTGACTTTCAAGCCTGTGGTCTTGCCACTAATCCACGCTGCTTCTCAAAGTCTGAGGTGGTTTATATAGCTCAAGGTACTTTATGACAAAGCTCAAGCACTTAGATCGATCAATTATCTCAATCCCCAAGGATCTCATTCTGTTTAGAACTTACCCCAAAAAGTGACCCAAAGGGAAAAATGGTTAAGGGTCAAAGCTGTTTTCACAGCTTAGAGACCCTTTCTTCCCAGATATATTAAAGGTGACAGTCACGAATTTCATGCTGGAAAGAAAGTTGTCAATCCAATTTCCAGCATTTCCGTCTGTCAGCCCATCTGCTAATTATTATAGCAAACAAAAATCAGTAAAACCTTTCTAGGATGATGTGTTTTCACTGTGTTAGACAGAGGGTGTGAAAATGAGCAGGAGTCACGTATTTTAAACGGGGGCTTCTTCATTGTGCTTTTATTCTGAGCTTCTTCATTACAGTTCTGTCACCTTAATGAGGGATCTGTCTCTTTGTGAACAACTCTGGCAGGGTTCCAGGAAATGACTGTTTGGATTCAAGGATGCCTACTGCATCAGGTCTTGGTGTTTAGATCCAGAGGGAAGGGGTGAATGTACCATGCATTCCCCCCTGTGACTGAACTATCAACACTCAACCCTGAAACCTTAAAGGAAGAACTGGAGGAAAGGGGGAAGGAAAGGATAGGAAAGGAAAAAAAGAGAAAACGTCAGTGGCAAACAAAGGGGAGGGAAGACTGTGAGCCCCACATGGGACAACCTGATAACCTTGTATCTCCCCCAGCGCTTAGAACAGTGCTTGGCACATAGTAAGTGCTTAACAAATACCATCATCATTATTATTTGGGGTTGCTTTCTCATGTTAAAAAAACAACAGAAAAAAATCAAAGGAAAAGGGATCATCTGACAAAGTGGTGATGGTTTTCTGAAGCTGATTCAAAACAAACACATCACACAGAGAAAACAAGGATGATAGGATGAAGAGCACAGGGGAGCCAGCTGAAAAAAGAAAGTAAACAGAAATATAATAGCCTAGTGGATAGAGAATGGGCCTCGGAGTCAGAAGAACTTGGGTTCTAATCCCAGTTCTGGCACTTGCCTGCCTTATGACCTTGGGAATGTCACTTAATTTTTCTGTGCCTCAGTTACCTCATCAGTAAAATTAGGATTATAATAATAATTACTATTATTATAATGGCATTTGTTAAGCAATTACTATGTGCTAAGTGCTGGGGTAGAGACAAGGTAATCAGATTGTCCAACGTGGGGCTCATGGTCTTAATTCCCCTTTTACAGATGAGGTAACTGAAGCACAGAGAAGTTAAATGACTTCTCCAAAGTCACACAGCTGGCAAGTGGTGGAGCTGAGATTAGAACCCATGACCTCTGACTCCTAAGCCCGTGCTCTTTCTACTAAGTCACACTGCTTCTCGTAAAGACTGTGAGCCCCATCTGGGACACGGACTCTGTCTGACCTATTATATTGCATCTACTCCAGCATTTAGAGCAGTAAGTGACACATAGTAAGCACTTAACAAATACCATTATTATTATTATAACTGTTCCAATAGTGAGAGACAATAAAAAGGAAAAGCAGGGAAACAAACAAATGAAATTGAAGAAGGAAAGAAAGAGGGGAAATAGGAAAGTGAGAGGGAGGGATAGGAAATGGGAAAGAAGACCATCATGCCATGCCCACCTTCATGTTGGCACTCACTTTTGAAGATAGCAGTATTTTTTTACTTCTTATATAATTTTTTAATCTATGCTCACCTTCCCTTAACTGTTCCAATCTTGGTTTGGTTTTCTTATTAAATTTAGGCTTCTCAAATTTAAGTCCCACTTATATTTGTCCTGTATTTTCTAGTGTAGCCTAGTGGAAAGAGACCAGGTCTGAGAATAAGACCTGGGTTCTAATCCTCTCCCTGGCACTTGCCTAGTGTGTGACCTTGGGCAAGTCACTTAACTTCCCTGTGCTTCAGTTTCCTGACCTGCAAAATGAGGATCGAATAACTGTTCTCCCTCTTACTTAGACTGTGTGTCCCATGTGACTGATTTCTTGTATCTATTACTTTGTACAGTTCCTGACATCAATCAATGAATCATTGGTATTTATTGACACTGTGTACAGAGCACTGTACTAAGTGCTTGGGAAAAGACAATACAAAAGAGTAGGTAGCCACATTCTCTCCCTTCGAGTAGCTGCCAGATTAGAGGGAGAGACAGACATAAAAATAAATTAAATAGGGGAAATGGCAGAGTATAAAGATAGGTGCATAAGGGCTGTGGGGCTGGGGGAGGAGTGAATATCAAGTGCTATTATTATTATTATTATTATTATTATTATTATTGTTGTTATTTTTAATAAATCCCCTAACAACCTAATGCAGAGATAGTTCTCCGCACAGTACCTGTTCAATTAAAAATTGTGGAATGGAACAGAAAGTCACAAAGGGAAAGAGACAGGATGAAGAGAAAATGGTTAGGTAGAAGAAAGAAGGGGAGTGAAAGTAATAATGACATTGATATTATTTTTTAAGCAATCAATTATATTTATTGGGCACTTACTGTGTGCAGAGCACTGAACTAAGTGCTTGGGAAAGTACAATATAACAGATTTGGTAGACATATTCCCTGCCCATAAGGAGCTTATAGTCTACAGCTTAAGCACTTTCTTTGTGCCAAGTGCTGGAGAAAATGCACATTAATAATAATAATAATAATAATAGCATTTGTTAAGTGCTTACTATGTGCCACGCACTGTCCTAAGCACTGAGGTAATCAGTGCAAGGTAATCAGATTGTCCCACGTGGGACTCACAGTTTTAATTCCCATTTTACAGATGAGGTAACTGAGGCCTAGAGAAGTGAAGTGACTTGCCCAAAATCACACAGCTGACAAGTGGCGGGGCCAGAATTAGAACACACGACTTCTGATTCCCAAGCCTGTGCTCTTTCCACAGAGTCATGCTGCTTCTCTGGCTAGATACAGTCCTTATATCTCATGGGCCTCACAGTCTAAGCAAGAGGAATAATAGGCATTGAATCCTCATTTAACAGATAAGGAAACAAACACAGAGAAGTTAAGCTACTTGCTCCAAGTCCCAGGGCAGGCAAACATTGGTGTCGAGAGTAAAATCCAGAAAAGAGAATCAGGGAAAGGAGAGATATGATCAGGATCAGACTATATTACAGTTAGGAATGGAAGTTAGGAAAACTAACCAGAAGAGTACAGAACTACATTAACCAGAATGAAGACTGTGTAGCATTTCCGCCATCCCACTAGTTTAACAGGAGGCTCAGTGGAAATTTCCAAAAGAACCAAACACAAAGTTCCAGGTTCACAACAGAGTTCCTTATTAAAACATCCCACTAACACTATTAGTGTTTTCCACATCAGCATAATCTGGCAAGAATACATCATTGCCTGGATGGTAATGCCTCTTTGTAGTCAACAACACCCTCTGGGGAAAGCAATTTGCATTGTCAGAAGATCCTCTAGCTAGGCAAGCCATCACAACTCAATAATAATAATAATAGCAGTATTTAAATGCTTATTATTTATTATTATTGTGCTGTCAAGTCGTTTACGATTCATAGCGACTCTATGGCTATATTTTCTCCAGAACATCCTGGCTTCAGTCAAACCTTTCTATCGGTTCTTCCGTTATCATTGTTATGGTCTCCATTCATTCAATTGCATTTATTGAGCACTTACTGTGTGCAGAGCACTATACTAAGCACTTGGGAAGTACAAGTTGGCCACATATAGAGACAGCCCCTACCCAACAATGGAATCACAGTCTAGAAGGGGGAGACAAACAACAAAAGAAGTAGACAGGTGTCAATACCATCAGAATAAATGGAATTATAGCTATATACACATCACTAAAACTACAAATAGAATAGTAAATATGTACAAGTAAAATAAACAGAGCAATAAATCTGTACAAACATATATACAAGTGCTGTGGGGAGGGGAAGGAGCTGGGGGGGATGGGGAGGAGGAGAGGAAAATGGGGGCTCAGTCTGGGAAGGCCTCTTGGAGGAGGTGAGCTCTCAGTAGGGCTTTGAAGGGAGGAAGAGAGCTAGCTTGGCAGATGTGTGGAGGGAGGGCATTCCAGGCCAGGGGCAGGACATGGGCCGGGGGTCGATGGCAGGACAGATGAGAATGAGGTACAGTGAGGAGGTTAGCGGCAGAGGGGTGGAGGGTGTGGGGTGGGCTGTAGAAGGAGAGAAAGGAGGTGAGGTAGGAGGGGGCGAGGTGGTGGAGAGCCTTGAAGCCGAGAGTCTCTATCCATCTTGAAGTTTCTATCCATTTAGCTGCTAGCCTGCCTCTTCCATTCATTCATTCATTCAATTGTATTTATTGAGCGCTTACTGTGTGCAGAGCACTGTACTAAGTGCTTGGGAAGTACACGTCTGCAACATATAGAGATGGTCCCTACCCAACGACGGGCTCATAGTCTAGAAGGGGGAGACAGACAACAGAAGAAAACATGTGGACGGGTGTCAAGTCATTGGAATAAATAGAAGTAAAGCTAGATGCACATCACTGACAAAATAAACTAGTAAATATGTACAAGTAAAGTAGAGTAATAAATCTGTACAAATATATATACAGGTGCTGTGGGGAGGGGAAGGAGGTAGGGTGGGGAGGAAAAAGGGGGCTCAGTCTGGGAAGGCCTCCTGGAGGAGGTGAGTTCTCAGTAGGGTTTTGAAGGGAGGAAGAGAGCTAGCTTGGCGGATGTGCGGAGGGAGGGCATTCCAGGCCAGGGGGAGGACGTGGCCCGGGGGTCGACGGCGGGACAGACAAGAACGAGGCACGTTTTCCCTGGAATTTTCCTTGCATTAGCATTGTCTCCAGAGAATGAGTCCTCCTGATTATGTGTCCAAAATGTGCTAATCTAAAGTCATTTGGCCTTCCAAAGACCACTTTGACTTAATTTACTCCAAAATCCATTTGTTTGTTTTTTCTGGTGGTCCAGGGTATTCACAAAAGCCTTCTCCAACACCACATTTTAAAAGAATCTATGCTTTTTCTATCCTGTTTTTTTCACTTTCCAGCTTTCAGATCCATACATTGTTACTGGAAACACCATAGAGTTAAGTGCTTACTATGTGTCAAACACTGTTCTAAGTGCTGGGATAGTTCCAAACTAATCAGGTTGTCCCACCTGGGGTGCACAGTCTTAATCCCCATTTTACAGATGAGGTAACCAAGGCCCAGAGAAGTGAAGTGACTTGCCCAAGGTCTCACAGCAGACATGTTGCTGATTCGTGATTAGAACCCAGGTCCTTCTGACTCCAAGGCTCATGCTTTCTCCATGAGGCCACGCTGCTTCCCTGCAATTATCATAACTTCCTTCCTGTGTCTTAACTATTTCTTTCATGCTGTCCCTCCATCTGGTATCTGTGATGAGGAAATTCCAGGTTCCTCTTCTTGCCTTAGTTGATGTACAGTCTTCTCCTTCTATCCATGCAGAGTGGAAAGAGCCCAGGCTTGGGAGTCAGAAGTCATGGGTTCTAATCCCGGCTCCGTCACTGATTAGCTGTGTGACTTTGGGCAAGTCACTTCACTTCTCTGGGCCTCAGTTGCCTCATCTGTAAAATGGGGATTAAGACTGTGAGCCTCTCGTGGGACAACGTGATTACTTTGTATCTATCCCAGCGCTTAGAACAGTGCTTGGAACATAGTAAGCGCTTAACAAATGTTAAGTTCACTTCACTTATTTCTCCTCCCTTATTTACACCCATGCTCATCATCCCCGTCAGCTCTTCCATACATTTAACTCCCTTCTCAGGCCCCCTGTTACCCCCCGCCCTCCATCCCTCACCCCCAACGATCTGGCCTCCTACTTCATTAATAAAATTAACTCCATCAGGTCTGAGCTCCCCAAAGTTACCCCTCCCCCTTCTCCATCCCCCACGGCTCTCAACCCTCTTTGCTACTCTCCCATCCTTCCCAGCAGTATCTTCAGATGAGCTCTCCTCCCTCCTCTCAAGTGCTACTCCATCTACCTGTGCTTCAGACCCCATTCCCTCACATCTTATGAAATCTCTTGCTCCTTCCCTCCTCCCCTCCTTAACTTCCATCTTCAACTGCTCACTCTCCACTGGTTCCTTCCCCTCTATCTTCAAACATACCCACGTCTCCCCCATCCTAAAAATACCCTCTCTTGACCCCACCTCCCCTTCTAGTTATTGCCCTATCTTCCACCTACCCTGTCTTTCCAAACTCCTAGAATGAGTCGTCTACACTCGCTGCCTCGAATTCCTCAACACCAACTCTCTCCTTGACCCCCTCCAATCTGGATTCTATCCCCTACACTTCACCGAAACTGCCCTCTCAAAGGTCACTAATGACCTCCTTCTTGCCAAATCCAATGGCTCCTAATCTATTCTAATCCCCCTCGATTTCTCAGCTGCCTTCGACACTGTGGATCACCCCCTTCTCCTCAACACGCTACCCAACCTTGGCTTCACAGACTCCATCTTCTCCTGGTTCTCCTCTTATCTCTCTGGCCATTCATCCTCAGTCTCCTCTGCGGGCTCCTCCTCCCCCTCCCATCCCCTTACTGTAAGGGTTCCTCAAAGATCAGTTCTTAGTCCCCTTCTGTTCTCTATCTACACTCACTCCCTTGGTGAACTCATTTGCTGCCACAGCTTCAACTATCATCTCTGTTCTCTATCTACACTCACTCCCTTGGTGAACTCATTTGCTGCCACAGCTTCAACTATCATCTCTATGCTGATGACACCCAAATCTACATCTCGGCCTCTACTCTCTCTTCCTCCCTTCAGGTTCGGGTCTTCCTGCCTTCAGGACATCTCCATCTGGATGTCTGCCCGCTATCTAAAATTCAATATGTCCAAAACTAAACTCCTTATCTTCCCTCCCAAACCCTGCCCTCTCCCTGATTTTCCCATCACTGTAGACGTCACTACCATCCTTCCCGTCTCACAAGCCCACAACCTTGGTGTCATCCTTGACTCCGCTCTCTCGTTCACCCCACACAACCAATCCGTCACCAAAACCTGCCGGTCTCACCTCCACAACACCACCAAGATCCACCCTTTCCTCTCCACTCAAACCACTACCTTTCTAGTTCAATCTCTCATCCTATCCCGACTGGATTACTGCATCAGCCTCCTCTCTGGTCTCCCATCCTCCTGTCTCTCCCCACTTCAGTTTATACTTCATTATGCTGCCTGGATTATCTTTGTATGGAAATGCTCTGGGCCTGTTACTCCCCTCCTCAAAAATCTCCAGTAGCTGCCTGTCAATCTGTGAATCAAGCAGAAACCCCTCACTCTTGGCTTCAAGGCTTTCCATTATCTTGCCCCCTCCTACCTCACCTCCCTTCTCTCCTTCTACAGCCCAGCCCACACCGTCTGCTCATCTGCCTCTAACCTCCTCATTGTAACTTGTTCCCGCCTGTCCCACTGTCGACCCCCGGCCCACATCCTTCCCCTGGCCTGGAATGCCCTCCCTCCACACGTACACTAAGCTAGCTCTCTTTTTCCCTTTAAAGCCCTACAGAGAGCTCACCTCCTCCAGGAGGCCTTCCCAGATGGAGTCCCCTTTTTCCTCTCCTCCTCCTCATCCCCCCCATGCTACCTCCTTCCCCTCCCCACAGCACTTGTATATATTTGTACAGATTTATTAATCTATTTATTTTACTTATACATATTTACTATTCTATTCATTTGGTTCATGGTGTGCATATAGCTTTAATTCTATTTGTTCTGACAATTTTGACACCTGTCTACATATTTTGTTTTGTTGTCTGTCTCCCCCTTCTAGAATGTGAGCCTGTTGTTGGGTAGGGACCGTCTCTGTATGTTGCCGACTTCTCAAGCGCTAATACAGTGCTCTGCACAAAGTAAGTGCTCAATATATACAATTGAATGAATGAATGAATGAATGAATGAAAAAATGTCATCATTATTATTATTATTATCCATGATGTGTTTATCGTCTAGCAATGGTGAGGGCCAGTACTTCTAATGGATAACAGGTTTTTCTTTTAGAAGAAGATTCAGGGAGTTCTCCCCACCATATCACGGCCTAACAGAAAGAGCACAGGCCCCGGGGTTCAGAGGACTTGGGTTCTCATCCTGACTCCACCACTTGTATACTGTGTGACTTTGGGCAAGTCACTTAACTTCTTTGTTCTTCAGTTCTCTCATCTGCAAAATGGGGATTCAATACCTGTTTCCCCTCCTACTTAAACTGTGAACCCCATGTGGAACCTGATTATCTTATATTCAAGCGCTAAGTACAGTGCTCTGCACACAGTAAGCGCTCAATAGATGCGATTGAATATCTACCCCAGCACTTAGGGTAGTGCTTGACACACAGAAAGCACTCAACAAATACCACAGAAAACACACAATTCCTTCTTCCTAAACATAATTTACTCATGTCATCTCCTGGGTAATGTTATATCAGGACAGCCTCAGGCTGTGAGATAGAAGTTCCTTAATTCTACTACTGTATTACATCTAAACAATGTAATGAAAACACATTTCACAGCAGAACTGGATTTTTAGTTAAACCTTGGGTTTTGAGAACACCGCTACCTAGTATAGTTCAAGAGAATTATTAACCCAAAGAGATTCTCCATTGTAATTCTGAGAAAAGAGGGAAAGATACTATAGCCAACCATAAGACCATTTATTTCTAAATAAATAGGTACAAAAATTAGTTAATGCCTCACCTGAGATGCATTAATTCAACAAATGCAATAGGGCACATGTCCAAACACAGTTTGAAACTCGATGCCCTCAATTCATGTTTCCTAGGAGGTAGCACTTGGGTGTGTTAGTAGAAATGAATGCTGGTGGGTATTAAGGGGTATTTAGGCAAAAAAAATGTCTCTCCCAGCTCCAGTTCATACTTCACTCTGCTGCCCAGATGATTTTTTTTTAAGAACTGTTCAGTCCATATCTCCTCTTTCCTAAGAAACCTCTAATCACTGCCCATCCACCTCCACTTCAGGCTGAAATTCCTAACCATCAGCTTTAAGGTATTCAAAAAGTTCTCCCTCTTTCCTCACCTCCTACTACAAACCAGCCCATTCACTTTGCTCCTCCTCTTTCATTTCATTCATTCATTCAATTGTATTTATTGATCACTTTCTGTGTGCAGAGCACTGTACTAAGTGCTTGGGAAGTACAAGTTGGCAACATATAGTATGTTTGGTTTTGTTCTCTGTCTCCCCCTTTTAGACTGTGAGCCCACTGTTGGGTAGGGACTGTCTCTATATGTTGCCAATTTGTACTTCCCAAGCGCTTAGTACAGTGCTCTGCACATAGTAAGTGCTCAATAAATACGATTGATGATGATGATGAGGATGATATAGAGATAGTCCCTACCCAACAAGGGGCTCACGGTCTAGAAGGGGGAGACAGATAACAAAACAAAACATGTGGACAGGTGTGACAGGTGTCAAGTCATCAGAATAAATAGAAGTAAAGCTAGATGCACATCATTAACAAAATAAATAGAATAAAATAAATGAAGCCAACCTGCTCACTTTACCTCTATCTCATCTATCTCGCAACTGACCCCTTGCCCTCATCCTCCCTCTAGCCTGGAACTTCCTCTCACTTCATAGCTGACAGACCATCTATCCACTGTCTCCATGTTAAAAGCAATCCTAAAATCATACTTCTTCCAAGAGACCTTCCCTCATTTCCCCCACTGCATCACCTAAGCAATTGGGTCTGTTCCTCTTAGGCACTTGATATTCACCCCATCCTCAGCCCCACAGCCTTTTTGTGCATATGTTCTAAATACCCTGCCATTTTCCATTGATGGATTGACTGATTATATTATCTCTTCCTTTCTGAGGAATTGCAGTTCTGCCTCTGGATTGAGTAACTGAAAAATCAGGCACTCCCGGCCCAAGGAGCATTGCACAGGAAAAAGCTACACCATCATCCACAGCATTTCTGTAGACACGGGAAGTAAAACTTCATGGGGCCCTTCTGGGACTACCTGGGAAGAATTCCAAAGAAGATTTATGGAACACAAATTCCCCAGTGAATTGGGGACTATTCAGTCATTCAATCATATTTATTGAGTGCTTACTGTGGGCTGAGATCTGTAGTAAGTGCTTGAAAAGTACAATTCAGCAACAAATAGAGACAATCCCTGGCCACAACGGGCTCACAGTCTAGAAGGGGGGAGGCAGACATCAAAACAAGTAAACAGGCATCAGTAGCATAAGTATTTTTACTTGGAAAGTGATTTTTGTAATTTTGCATAATTATGGGGATTTTTACCTGATTACAACCAATTTCAGACTTTGTAGATTTTTTAAGGTTTTTTTTTTGTAATATGTTCACTGTCAGAATAAACTCGTCCATTTACAAATAGTTCTAATTTTCCCTTTAGACTCTAAGCTCACTGTGGGCAAGGAATATATCTGTTATATTGCTGTTATTATTATTATTATTAGTGTGGTATTTGTTAAGCGCTTACTATGTGCCAGGCACTGCACTAAGGGCTGGGATGCATATAAGCAAATCAGGTTGGACATGGTCCCTGTCCCATGTGGGGCTCACAGTCTCAATCCCCACTTTACAGATGAGATAACTGAGGCCCAGAGAAGTAAAGTGACTTACCCAAGGTCACACAGCAGACAAGTGGCAGAGCTTGGATTAGAACCCATGACCTTCTGACTCCCAAACCCATTCTCTAGCCAATAGGCCATACAGCTTCTCATGAGATCCATGGTCATTTTGTAAGCATATTTTGCCTCTAGTCTTGAGCTATATTGAGAGCATACAGCTAAGAGGAAAGCTTACTTTGGCTGCTTATTACTCTTCTCCACATTTTCAGCAACTTTCACAATTAGGTTATTTACTTCTATGAGGGGTCCGTGAATCATAGATTGGCTTAACCAGATTGCCTTAATAGAAAACTTTCAAGTCTGCTATTGACTCAGAAGGACTACCACTGATAACAAAAATCTTTAAATGACATTTACCCTTCTAATTGCAAGGGTAATTGGATTCTCATGAATACTTGCTCAAAGGCAAATGTACTAACAGTGAAGACCAGTTTTTTTTTTTCTAAAAAAAGCATCACCAATTATCCTTATACTGTGGCAGATGCTTTAATAAAGCAAACATGCTCCCAATCTCAATTAGGATCCCACAATTATATTTAAACTCCATTTCTTCGCTAGCATTATTCTTCACAAAGTTCCATTCCTGTTTCCCTCTTCATCACATAAAGTAAAACACCGAGCAATGCTTTATATAGGGCATTTAGGAGCTCCTTCTAATAATAGTAATAATAATAATAATAGCAATAACAGTAATAATGGTATTTGCTAACCACTTACTTTGTGCAAAGCACTATACTAAGTGCTTGGGTAGGAACAAGATAGTCAGGTCTCACATGGGGCTCACAGTCTAAGTAGGAGGAAGAACTGGTATTGAATCTTCATTTTGCAGATGAGGAAACTGAGGCATAGAGAAGTTAAATGACTTAACCAAGGTCACACAGCAGATAAGTGACAGAGGTAGGATTAGAATCCAGGTCCTCTGACTCTCAGGCCCACGATCTTTCCACTAGGGTCACGCTGCTTCTTGTAGCTATTGAAATGTTGCATTGGGTTAAGCCCAGATAAAAATGTAATCATTGTAAGGGTGTAATGGAAGTTCATCAGTCTGAAGCTGGATAAACTGGATGACCCGGGCTCAAGTTCAAGCTTTGCCACAAGTCTACTGTGTGGTCCTGGGCAAGTCACTTAACTTCTCTATCTCAGTTTCCTCATCTGCAAAATGGGGAGGATAATAACACTTTCTTCCCAGCTCACAGGGTTGTTGTAAGTGCTTGGCACATAGTAAGTGCTTAACAAATACCAACATTATTAAAGGCAAAAATCAGATAACTAATGTGAGAGCACTTTGGGAACGACAGTGCTATTTAAAAAACAAGGTATTATCACTATGTACCAAGCACTTGGCTAGATGATTGTGGTAATTATGGTATTTGTTACGCATTTACTATGTTCCAAGAACCGAATAAAGTGCTGAAGTAGATACACGTTAATTCGGTTGGACACAATCCCTGTCCCCCATGGGACTCACAGTCTAAGTCGGAGGGAGAACAGGTGTGGGATCCCTATTTTACAGATGAGAAAATTGAGGCATGGAGAGGTTAAGCGACTTGCCCGAGGTCATACTGCAGACAAGTGGCAGAGCCAAAACTCAGATCCTCTGACTCTCAAGTCCGTGCCTGTTCCACTAGGCCATGCTT
Source organism: Tachyglossus aculeatus (assembly GCF_015852505.1). Taxonomy (NCBI): domain Eukaryota; kingdom Metazoa; phylum Chordata; class Mammalia; order Monotremata; family Tachyglossidae; genus Tachyglossus; species Tachyglossus aculeatus. The sequence goes on from NC_052066.1 coordinate 41,659,916, forward strand.
TTTCTCAATATAGATACGATATAATCAGATTGGACACAGTCCCCGTTCCACATGGAACTTCAGTGGCACTAATAACTGGGCCGAGGAGCCCACATCCTGTGTTTTAGAAGCAAAAAAATCCAGAGATGGCCAGGTGGCAGTTTCAGAGGAGCCTATGTCTTTATGGAAATTTGTATTCAGCGATGTGTCTGTGCTTTTCCCCTTGATTCAGTTTTCATCATCAATCTAGTTACCTTATACCTGCCAGGTTTTGCTCATTAAATAAGGTAAGTTTGTTGTGTTGATTATCAAAGAGTGCTTTGCATATGGCTTTTCCACCTCAATTTTAAAATAAGAGCATTTACAACTCACCCAGAGAGTGAAGGCTTTGAAGGAATTCTAAAGTCAATCTAAACCATTTGTAATGATTCTATATTCTGACTCCCATGGGTAATTTCTTACCAATGGACAAACTAGTGAATTCTGTCACTGCTTTTCTTCATATGCTCAAGTGAAGTTTGGATTTCTATGTTTTGTAACATATCAAATTAAGCGACTCGGGCAGCTTACTTGAATATCTGACACTAAAACTCCCAAGTGTTTGACAAATTGTTTTAGGAATCAGGAAAGTGGTTGAATTGCTTTTCACAATTCTCTGGATAGAGACAATGTGGCTCTATCAAGGACCCATGATAATCAATTCTACGACTGACTCACTGTGAGGTCATAGACAAGATATCTAACATTTCTGTGCCTTAATTTCCTGTTCTGTAAAAATGAACATAGTAATCTCCATCTGGTCCTAGTTATTATCTCTTTCCTTAGGATCCTGAATGTGAAATTAGTGGGCCGAAAGTGAAACAATGTTAATTCAGTCTGTCTCTCTCATTTTTTCTCTCCTCTCTTTTTTCCCCATTTTGCCCTCTCCCCCTCTATTCTACGTCCTTCCTCTTTCCAACCTCTTCTTTCCACAAAGCATGACCTTATTTCCTTCAAAATCTTCCTCTTTCAAGCAGCTTTCCCAGATTAAGCATGTCTGTTTCCAGCCATGTCAACCATTCCAGAATCTCCCGGGGCATTTGTGCTTATTTCTGTGAAATATAATCAGGTAGTATAAATGTGGGCTTAAGTCATTTATGCTTTATGACAAATTTATTGCATGGCATAGTAGATAGAACATGGGCCTGGGACTCAGAAGGTCATGGGTTACAATTCTGACTCTGCCACTTGTCTGCTGCATGACCTTGGGCAAGTCACTTCACTTCTCTGGGCCTCAGTTACCTCATCTGTAAAATGGGGATTAAGTCTGTGAGCTCCATGTGGGACAGGGACTCTGTCCAACCCGATTTGCTTGTATCCACCCCAGCGCCTAGTAGTGTTACTGGCACATAGTAAGTGCTTAACAAATATCACAATTATTATTATTATTATTATTTTCTCCTTTAAAATTCTACACTCCTCTTGGGCAGGGAATGGAATTCTTCCTAAAGTATCTAATGCAAAGCACTATATACATGGATATTCATTATGCTTATCAATATCTCTTCTTACAGTTGAATATAAATATAAATGAGCTAAGCTATTTGACTTCAAGGCACAACTCTACAGAACCACAATATTTTTGTCTTACTAGTTTACCCAAACTATGGAATCAAGCCATCTTTAACTCTGAGCCATTTGGCTTGCCAGCCTAATTTGTTAGTGCCCTAAAGTGAACTGTTTATTCCACTAGTGTATGTATCAATTGTATTTATTGAACACTTACTGTGTGCAAGGTACTGTACTTAGCGCTTGGGAGAGTGCAACACAACAATATAATACACACATTCTCTGCCAGCAATGAGCTTACAGACTAGACATTAATATAAATAAATAAATTACTGATATGTACATAAATGCTGTGGAGTTTGGGTTGGGGTGGTGAATAAAGGGAAGAAATAGATTTCCCCCTCTTGCTTACTCTGTGAGCCCCATGTGGAACAGACACCCTCTGTAGATAAATTGTATCTACCCCAATTTTTAGTACAGTCAGCACTTAGAACGGTGCTTTGCACATAGTAAGCACTTAATAAATGCCATCATTATTATTATTACGGTGGTTGGCACATAGTAAGCACTTAATGGACACCATTATGCTGTGGATGTAAGGAGAAGTCATCATTATCAATGGTATTTATTGAGTGATTATGTGCAGATCGCTCCATTATTGGGTAAGGACTGTCTCTATATGTTGCTGATTTATACTTCCCAAGTGCTTAGTACAGTGCTCTGCACACAGTAAGTGATCAACAAATACAATTGATTGAATGAATGAATCACTGTACTGAGAGCTTGGGAGAGTACAATAATCTTGCTGCTGCAACACCTTACAGAAATTCAAAGACACTCATAGAGGAATTCTATTCCTTCCATCAATTCCCTTTCCATTCTGCTTCAATGCAAAGCACTATACACAAGCAGCTCATGATATTCATTATTTTTACCAATATCTCATTATGTTTGAATATGAGTATAAATGAGCTAAGCTATTTGACTTCAAGGCACAACTCTACAGAACTCTACAATATTGACTGAACCCGTTGTTGGGTAGGGACTGTCTCTGTATGTTGCCAATTTGTACTTCCCAAGCACTTGATACAGTGCTCTGCACAAAGTAAGTGCTCAATAATGTGACTGAATGAATGAACCACACTAATTTTGCCTTACTAGTTCATGGGGCCCTCACCCTTGACTCAGTCATTGGGGTCAGAATAACCATATCGAGCTACTCTTCACATGTAGAGTCCCATGAAGTGGATTTCTCCCAAAGAACCAGGCCTGTGAGCCCTTAGGTGACCAGAAATATGCATTACTGAAAGCAACAAAAACATTCATAGATAAATAATAATGATACCATCTATTAAGCACTTACTATGTGCAAAGCACTGTTCTAAGCACTGGGGAGGTTACAAGACTATCAGGTTGTCCCTCATTGGGCTCACAGTCTTAATTCCCATTTTACAGATGAGGTAACTGAGGCACAGAGAAGTGAAGTGACTTGCCCAAAGTCACACAGCTGACAAGTGGTGGAGCTGGGATTTGAACTCATGACCTCTAACTCCAAAGCCCGGACTCTTTCCACCGAGCCATGCTGCTTCTCTAGATGGCTCATTATGTACAATGCACCATCCTCCTTAGGAACCATGACCATGACTAACTGCCTGCCTGACTGTGCAGTGCAATGGTGGGGTGAAGGAATGTCTACATTATTATCTTTGTTACTTTCTCCAGATCTTAAGACACTGTATTGCACAAGTTACTTCACAAATGCAGTGGATAATAAGAAAAATCAGAACAACAGTAATGATAGTAAATAATAATAATAATAATGATAGGGGCAGGGAATGTGTCTGTTCATTGTTATATTGTAATAATTATGGCATTTGTTAAGGGCTTACTATGTGCAAGGCACTGTACTAAGTGCTGAGGTAGATACAAGCAAATGGGGGTGGACACAGTCCCTGTCCCACATGGGGCTCACAGTCTTAATCCCCATTTTACAGATAAGTTAACTGAGGAACAGAGAAGAAAAGTGACTTGCCCAGGGTCATACAGCAGATAGGTGACAGAGCCGGTGTTAGAACCCATGACCTTCTGACTCCACCATGCTGCTTCCCAAGTACTTAGTACAGTGCTTTGCACACAGTTAGCGCTCAGTAAATAGGATTGAATGTATGAATGGGAAGGCTCACAGGAAAGGGAAATTAGTATCATTTTGCCTTTTTGCTCTATGTCAGCTTGCTGTACCAAGGAGGCGGGGTCACCATCAGCGCACCATCAACTAGAGGAAAAGTCAGCACCTTTGTTCTGAATTGAACTAACTCTGCATCAATGAAGCAACTGCTCAAGGTCCAGTTTAGTGTCTGCCTTCCCTACGAGATTATAAACACCTTGAGGGCAGGGGTCATGTCTACTAACTCTACTGTATGCTTCCAAGTGCTTGGTATGGTGCTCTGTCCAGAATAAATGATCAATAAATGTCACTGATATGATTGTTAATTCAGTCAATTGATCAGTGGTATTTATTTAGTGCTTACTGATGATGATGGTATTTGTTAAGTCCTTACTATGTGCCAGGTACTGTTCTAAGCTCTGAAGTGGATACAAGCAAGTTGTGATGGAAAGTCCCTGTCCCACAGTGGGCTCAGTCTCCATCCCCATTTTACAGATGAGAGAACTGAGGCACGGAGAAGTCAAGTGACTTGCCCAAAGTCACACAGCAGATAAGTGGTGGAGCCGGGATTAGAACCCATGACCTTCTGAATCCCAGGCCCACAGTCTCTCCACTACGTCATGCTACCGTGTGCAGAGCACTGATCCAAATGGTTGGGGATGTACAGTAGAGTCTAGGTAGACCACGGTCCCTGGTCGATAGGACCTGGTTCTCCCGACAGCCAGTGTGGTGCCAGATGCATTGGAAATGATGGAACAGCTAATGCACATTCCTTTACTTCCATCTCCCTGCTTGAATGTGGGCTCTGAGCCATGGGGCTGTAGAAAAGTGGTCATTATGATTCCTCCAAACCTCAGCAGTCTGCTCTTGAGGTGTAGGATGACGATCTGAAACCCAAATGATTCCTTTGTCAATCAATCAATCAATCATATTAATTGAGCACTTACTGTGTGCAGAGCACTGTACTAAGCGCTTGGGAAGTACAAGTTGGCAACATATAGAGACAGTCCCTACCCAACAGTGCGTTCACAGTCATCTGGGTATTGAAAATCCAAGAATCATGGGAAGTTGGGAGCATTCCACTGAACAATTTAGATCGAGAGCCACTTGAGGGCCAGGGAGCGTGTCTAATTTTCAGCTGGGTATTTTCCCCCAATATTTCATACAGTTCTCCTCATAGATTAAGTGTTTAATAATTACAGCTACTACTAGCACAACAATTTTAAAGAACACTAACAAGGTTGCCTAAGAAAGCCTCCCTTTCAGCTGCTAAAGTTGAGCCCACTGGGCCACTCGGAATACCCCTGGAAATCTCATCTCTGACGAGAGTGGCTATCAATTGCTGCACAGAGTGGCCAAGGTGACACCACGGTCTCCTAGGACCCCATTCCACTGGTGCAGTCCCCTCTAGGTTGTAAGCTCCCTCTAGACTGTAAGTTTGTTGTGGTTAGGGAATGTGTCTGTTTATTGTTACATTGTATGCTCCCAAATGCTTAGTACAGTGCTCTGCACAAAGAAGAGTTCAACAAATACGACTGACTGGCTGACATTTATCTGGGATGGCTAGTGGGTCACCGTGGTAGAGCTCAGGCCAGCAGTTGGCTGGAGATGAAGCAAGGCTGGGACAGATTCAGCAGCAGGGCTCAGGTGAAATATGATCACCGCCCAGGTTTGAGTCTCGCAGTTTGGCTGGAGCAGTCTAGTTTTACAAAGTAAAACTTTTGGCATCACACCTCATTCTCTGGGGAGCATTAGGAGGCTTCCTGTCCAAAAGGAGGTAATGATTGTGTTATGTGTTAAGCATTTACTATGTGCCACACACTGAGGTATAGACAAGATAATCCAGTCAGACACATTCTCCATCCCAAATGAAGCTTCTACTCTGAGTAGTAAGGAGGATAGTTTTTAAATTCCCATTTTGCAGATGAGATAACTGAATCCCAGAGTAATAATAATAATAACAATGTTGGTATCTGTTAAGCGCTTACTATGTGCCGAGCACTGTTCTGAGCACTGGGGTAGATGCAAGGTAATCAGGTTGTCCCACTAGGTCTCACAGTCTTCATCCCCATTTTACAGGTGAGGTAACTGAGGCACAGAGAAGTTAAGTGACTTACCCAAGGTCACACAGCTGCCAAGCGGTGGAGACAGGATTAGAACCCATGACCTCTGATTCCCAAGCCGGTGCTCTTTCCACTAAGCCCTGCTGCTTCGTAAAACTTTCCCAAGGCCACACAGCAGCCAAGTGGTGGAGCTGGAATTGGAGTTGGATAACACCAGATCATAAGGGCCACTCTTCATCACAAAGAAGTTCCCTTGATACAGAAATCCTAGTTCTTACAAAATATTTGCAGGTACTTCAGATTTCTCTGGAGTATACCATAGCAAGAAAAAAATAATGATAATACTAATAATAATGGTATTTGTTAAGCGCTTACTATGTGTACTAAGCGCTGGGATTGATACAAGCAAATCAAGCTTGACACAGTCCCTGTCTCACATGGGGCTCACAGTTTCAATCTCCATTTCACAGATGAGGTAACTGAGGCACAGAGAAGTGAAGTGACTTGCCTAAGGTCACACAGCAGAAAAATGGCAGAGCTGGGGTTAGAACCCATGTCCTTCTGACTCCCGGGCCAGGGCTCTATCCTCCAGGACTTGCTGTCTGGAGGGATCAAACAATCTCTCATGTGAACAGAAGCCAGAAAAGAAAATAGGGAAATAAGGATAATACTCTTTGTCTCTTCCTATTGATGAAAGTTTTTTAACCTAGATCTTGAGATTCTGAATATATTTTTATATTAATTTGAAACAAGAATAAAATTATCTCTATTGATCTCTGTTAATAACACTGCTGCCTGGATCATTTTTCTACAGAAACACTCAGGACATGTCACCCTACTCCTCCCAAAACCCCAGTGGTTGCCCATCCACCTCCGCATCAAACAAAAACTTCTCGCCATCATCTTTTAAGTACTCCATCACCTTGCCTCCTCCTATCTCTCCTCGCTACTCTCCTACTACAAGCCAGCCCTCACACTTCTGTCCTCTAGTGCAAACCTCCTCACTGTGCCTCAATCTCAATTATCTCAATTATCTCCCTTTGTTCTCCCCACTCCCAGCCCCATGGCACTTATATACATATCTGTAATTTATTTATTTATATTGATGTCTGTCTTCTCCACTCTAGACTGTAAGCTCACTGTGGGCTGAGAATGTGTCTGTTTATTGTTGTATTGTACTCTCCCAAGTGCTTAGTACAGTGCTCTGCACACTGTAAGTACTCAATAAATGTGATTCAATGAATGAATGAATGAATAAAAGGACTATTATACGATGCACTTCAGGGAAATGTGGCCAGACATTAAGGGAAAGTCTTAAATAAAAGCAACTATATAATTGCAGTGAGATTATTTATAGGGAGAGCTATGGTGAACCATCTGAACAAAGTCACTCAACCAGATATTTTGATGAGATTCAAATCCTCTTTGTCTCTTGGTTTCAGAATAAATTAAGAAAAATGTCAAGCATTCCAATGCAGAAGTCTCAAGTTTAAGGTGCAACATGGGGCAAAATTTATCAATGCAGTCAACTATGCATCATGCTCCTCCATCTCCAGAAACTGGTGGTATCCCAATCTAGTTATCAGATGATGAGGTCATCTGTACAGGTCAGAGGTCAGAGAGGCCATAGAAAGTCTGATCTTAGTTTAGGCTTTGCTATGGTCTTTTGCTCTAGACTGTACTGCCTGCTCCATTTGTGACAGAGATTGTACGCTCCCTGAGGGGAAGGATCATGTCTACTAACTATATTGTACTCTCTCAAGTACTAGTATAGTGCTCTGCACAGAACAAGCACTCAATAAATATCACTGAATAATCATTCTATAACTACCTAGGTCAGAGCAACTGTGTTTAATAATTGAATCAAGTACTTAAAAGTGACCACTCTCTTCCTTATGTATCTCTCCTCCCTCTATTAAATTAGAATTCCTGTGCTCATGATTTCTGCAGGTGATTTGAAAGCATCTGGCATAACTATTAACTTTTCCTCTTTCCTCCACCATTAACGATGACTAGTCTACTTTTATCAACACCACTTGAATTGTAACCATTATCTTGTGGGGAAACCATGATAGAGTGAATTTTGAAAAACATCGAATGAAACAGCTACACCCTTATGCTAACTTTTTCACACAACCTTATTATCAGAAACTAATGTGTTAGCTTTCTCTGCTCTTCTACTTCTTCTGGTGCTAGAGAATGAAGAAAATTGGGATTAAAATCATGAACACACACACATACACACCATGTTCTCTCTCTCTCTCTCCCTCTCTCTCCCTCTCTCTCTCTCTCTCTCTATATATATATATATCTATCTATCTATCTCTCCCTCTGAAGCCAGGGGTCTATAACCTTTCTTCTCATAAACTGGGTAACTTTACAGAAGTGAGAGCATTGAACTACAGTGCACAAAAAGTGTCTCGGAGCATTCTTTTTTTTTAAGAAAAGTTTCCCAAGCAATAGTAGAACTAAGTCCCAAAATACAGGCAGGCTGTGGTCTCTCCCACCTTTCTGGAAACCCACCTTCCGGATCTCTCTTCAAGGATTCTTGAGGAGAGAAGTAGAAAAGGAGAAGGTGTTGGTTTCTGCTCCCCTTATCTAAATCCCAACCTTTCTTCATCCACTGCCTCATGTGACTACAAGTGCCACTGCTGTCATGACTTTCTGCTGTTTTGGTTCTGCCAGAGTGGGATTAACAGCAGTACAGTGATGGCATTTCCCTCCTACAATATTCCCCTGAAAACTGAGCTCCTGGGGTGGCAGTCCTGACTCCCCCAAAGCCTCCTCTGCCCCTGGTTGCCAGGGTATCTCAGGGCAATGGGTGCTCCTCCCCTGTTGCCAAGGTTTCTTGGGGCTGTTCCCTTTGAAAAGGCCAAAAGCAATCCTAACCGGCCTCTGAACTTCCTTAAGCGCTTCAGAGCAGGGTGACTATTTGTTTTTCCACTCTCTGTTAGCTGGATCTGGCTGGGCTGGATTAACAGGGGCCGAAGAGTAAACGGGCTTCCAGCTGTTTCTGAAAAGATCAGGAGGATTTTGCTTTTAATCTTGAAATTGATCCTACTGCAAATTCTAGACATGAAATATGATGAATATTTGATGCCACAAATCTTTTTGTTTCAGAGCCAGTGTCCACATATTTCAAAGTACTGTTCTGTATGATAGGACACCGGGAAATTTGGCCAATTCTGTCCATTTTCTGCACCACAAGAAGCTGAAAATCCCACAGCAGAATTAGTTCTCAAGGTGGCATCTGCCACCCTCTTCTCCTTACTGATGTTGGCCCGTGGAGCTCTAAACATTCAGAGATGCTCAAACAGGCTCTGGGAAGTCAGAAATGCACTGTTGGCTATTAACTGCATCCAGCTAGTTGGGAGCTACTCTTCAGAATTAGGAGCTACCACATTCTGCTCAAACGTGCGAGGTAGAATTAGCAGTTGCCTCATTCTGCTCAAAAGTGTGAGATAGAACAGCAACTTATTTCCTGTTGAGTTGGCTGTACTCGGGGGCGTTAAGCTAATAGAAAAGACTTGACAATCTCCTCAGTAAAGCCTGGAGCATGGATGTGAGTGAGCTATTATGCTCAATCAATTAATCAATGATATTTATTGAGTGTTTACTGTGTGCGAAGCACTGAATTGAACACTTGGGAGACTACAACACAATAGAGTTGGAAGACAAATTCCCTGTCCACCAGGGAACTTACAGTTTAAAAGAGGATATAGACATCAAAACAAATTATGGATATGTACCTAAATGCTGTGGGATTGAGGGAAGGGTGAGTGTCAAGTGTTCAAAGGGTACAAATCCAAGTACAAGGGCAATACAGAAGGACTAGGGAAATGAGGGTTTAATAAGGAAAGGTCTCTTGGAGAAGATGTGGTTTTAATAAGGCTTTGAATATGGGGAGAGTGGTGGTCTGTCAGATATGAAGGGGGAGGGAGAGTGAATTCCAGGCCAAAGAACCAGGGGTTGTTGGCAAGATAGACGAGATCAAGGTACACTGAGTAGGTTGGTATTAGAGGAGTGAAGTGAGCAGGTTGGGTTCTAGCATAATGGCTCAGTGGAAAGAGCATGGGCTTTGGAGTCAGAGGTCATAGGTTCAAATCCTGGCTCCACCACTAGTCAGCTGTGTGATTTTGGGCAAGTCACTTTCCTTCTCTGTGCCTCAGTGACCTCATCTGTAAAATGGGGATTAAGACTGTGAGCCCCACGTGGGACAACCTGATCCCCTTGTAACCTTCCTAGTGCTTAGAACAGTGCTTTGCACATAGTAAGCGCTTAATAAATGCCATTATTATTATTATAGCAGGAAAATAAAAGAAGTAAGATAAGAGGGGGCTTTAAAGCCAATGGCTAGGAGTTACTGTTTAATGTGGCGGTGGATGGGCTTAAGGAGGTCTTAAGGAGTGGGGGAACATGGACTGAACAGTTTGTGAGAAAAAGATCCAGGCAGCAGAGTGAAGTATGGATAGGAGTGGGGAGAGACAGGAGTCAAGGAGGTTAGCCAAGAGGTTGATGCAATAGTCAAGGAGGGATAGGATAAGTGCTTGGATCAACCTAGGAGTAGTTTGGTTGGGGGTTGTAAAGTTAGAACCGACGGGACTTGGTGACGGATTGAATACGTGGTTGAATGAGAGACATGAGTCTAGGATAAAGCCAAGGTTACAGGCTTGTGAGACAGGGAGGATGAGGGTGCTGTCTATATTGTGGGGAAAGTCATGGGGAGGACAGATTAGGAGGCCTTCCCAGAATAGGAGGCTTTCCCAGACTAAACACCTCCCTATTTCAGCTCCCCTTCCCACCCCAGCTCACCTCTATTTGCTCCCTTTATGCTACCCTCCCACCCCACAGCACTTGTGTATATTCATTCATTCATTCATTCGTATTTATATGTATATATGTTTATGTATATATGTACGTACCTATAATTCTATTAATATAAATAAATAGAATTATAGGTACATACATATACTTGTATACTTGTATATTAATGCCTGTTTTACTTGTTCTGATCTATATATATATACATCAGAACAAGTAAAACAGGCATTAATATAAATATTCAAATGGATATAATTATTTATGTAAATATACAATATATAATATACATAATACATATATAATTCTATTTATTTAAATTGATGCTATTGATACATATTTACTTGTTTTAATGTCTGTCACCCCCTTATAGACTGTGAGCCTGCTGTGGGCAGGGATTGCTTCTGTTTGTTGCTGAATTGTACTTTCCAAGCATTTAGTACAGTGCTCTGCACACAGTAAGTGCTCAATAAATATGATTGAATGAATGAATGAACAGGGTTTGGGTCAGAAGAAGAGGAGTTTTGTTTTGGGATCGTTAAGTTTGAGATGTTGGCGAGACATCCAAGTAGAGATGCCCTGAAGGCAGGACAATACAAGACTGCGGAGAAGGAGAGAGGTTATAGCTGGAGAGGTAGATTTGGGAATTGAAGCCATGGGAGCGAGGAACTTCTGGGAGAGAGTTGGTGTAGATGGACAGTAGAAGGGAATCCAGAACTGAGCCTTGAGAGGCTCCCACAGTTAAGGTGTCGGGGGCAAAGGAGATGCCTGAAAAAGAGAGTGACAATGATAATAATAATAATAATAATAATAATAATAATGTTGGTATTTTTAAAATGCTTACTATGTGCCAAACACTGTTCTAAGTGCTGGGGGAGATAGAGGGTAATCAGGTTGTCCCAAGTGGGGCTCACAGTCTTAATACCCATTTTCCAGATGAAGTAACTGAGGCCCAGAGAGGTGAAGTAACTTGCCCAAAGTCACACAGCTGACAAGTGGCGGAGCTGGGATTAGAACCTATGATCTCTGACTCCCAAGCCCGGGCTCTTTCCACTAAGCCACACTGCTTCTGTAAGAAGCCAGAGAGATAGAAAGAAAGCCAGGAGAGGACAGTGCCAGTGAAGCCAAGGTTGGGTAATGTTTCCAGGAGAAGGGAGTGGTTTACAGTGTCACAGGCAGCTGAGAAGTCAATGAAGCTTAGGCTGGAGTAGAAGCCTTTAGATTTCGTAAGAAGGTTACTTGTGACCTTTAAGAGGGTAGTGTCTGTTAGTGAAGAGGGCAGAAGCTAGAATAAAGGCAGACACCAAGGAAAGACAAATATCACAGTATTTTCATTTTTCTAATTTTACTGCTTCTGTGCATTGCACAGTGAAATCAAAGCTCTGGCTCCATGTAATGTGAGTTGAAAATTCAAGTTTTGTGGAACTAAATACTACTGCTATCATGTAATTTTTCTGAAATAATACATTATAATATATGATATATATTTCAAATATATATACACATTACTATATGTTCATAAGATAATCATACACTTCCTTCTCTGTCCCTCACAGAGCTCATAAGAACAGGTGCCTTATCCCCATTTTACAGATGATGGAACTGAAGCACAGAGAAATTAAATGGTCTTGTCAGTATCATAATTTGATGAAAATGTCATAATCAGGAACATCATCTGTGAACCTGAAGCACAGCGATGCATTTCTTTATTTCTCTATTACTTCTAGGAAACTTTTTATGTTCATGTTAAAAGATAGTATCTAACTTTATGCAAGGAAATCTTCCAAATCTAGTATAACTGCATGAGGGCACAGAGCCTGAATCAACTTGGCTTCAAATAAAATACAATTAACATAAATTTAAAATAAGAACTCCTTACACAAACATACCTTTTCTGAATTTTTTCTTCAGCTTTGTTTCAAAACACCAGCCTGAAATGAAAGCCACGCTTTCAGAGTATGAGGCCGATAAGACCAATGAATGTGACCTGACAGTCTTCACTTTTCCAAAAATGGCATTTCAAGTGTTCATTAGGCATCGGGGTAGGCCTAGAGATACACTGGGGCAATAGGTTAAGTTGAATATTTTTTTGTAAATCTTACTTCATTGCAGTGAATTACTATAGTGAATCAATTTCCAATTACTGTGGAGAGAACAAAAAAACCAGGTTTTTTGCAGTCTTCTCCCGCTACTTTATCAAAAAGCGGACACACACTCCCACAGAAATACACAAAAGACCCCACAGAATAATGACTGTGTAAATGAAGCATAAACTAAACTCAATTACCTCAATACTGTGCAATGCCTAATAGGCAGAACAGTCAACCTTTAAGCTCCTTCTCCGTCATCTCAGCGGTAATTAACATCTCACAGAGAATAGCTGAACATCAGTAGACATAGTGAGTACATGCGCTGTCATGACAAGCCAGTAATTATTTTAGGGAAGCAAATGCTACATTCTTTGGTTGATTTTTTTTTTTTTTTTGGTTTTTGCCATGCACCAGTGCAAATTAAAAAAGGCCCAAAGGACCAGGGCCTGAAATAAAGTAGAACATGCCTGAAAAGTGATGCTTGCTAGTAAAATAAGATGGCCAATAAAAAGAGAATACTTTGGGACTAACAAGTCTTTTATCTATTTTCAGCCAGGTCATTTTCAGCCATCATCTAAGGATGGGGAAGATGGGGTAGAAATGGAGGTCAGGAAGAGAATACAGTCGATAAGCAAAGAATGTCTGGTGAAGAAAGAGGGAAAGTTAAGTTAGGTGATGAGGAATTCCAGTAGGGGAGAGAAGAAAGAAATAATTTAACCTCTTCTCTTACTAGAGAAGCAGCACGGCATAATGGATAGAGCACGGGACTGGGAGTCAGAAGGTCATGGATTCTAATCCCGGCTCTGCCACTGGTCTGCTGTGTGACCTTGGGCAAGTTACTTCACTTCTCTATGCCTCAGTTACCTCATCTTTAAAATGGGGATTGAGAATGTGAGCCCCACTGGAGACAGGGACTGTGTCCAATCTGATTTGTTTGTATCCACCCCAGCACTTGTTGCAGTGCTGTCTATTTATTTTATTAATTATGTGTATATATATCTATAATTCTATTTATTTATATTGATGTTATTGATGCCTGTTTACTTGCTTTGTTCTGTTGTCTGTCTCCTCCCTTCTAGATTGTGAGTCCATTGTTGGGTAGGGATTGTCTCTATCTGTTGCTAAATTGTACTTTCCAAGAGCTTAGTATAGTGTTCTGCACACAGTAAGCCCTCAGTAAATATGACTGAATGAGTGAATAGCACATAGTAAGCGCTTAACAAACAAATACCATTATCTTCCCCTCCATCTCCCCTCTTACTCCATCTCATCTCCTACTCCACCTAACCCTGCCCAAATCCTTTCTTTCTGCTTTCCAGAAATGTCTCTTGGTTGGCTGGGTTACTTCTTTCCTGCTCCTTTCCACAAGAATCCCATTTCATTTTGACTGGTTTTTACTAACAACCTCACATTCATAGTTTTAGCAGAAAAAAACCTTGTACAAGCTTTTACTGAGTCTAAGGCAGTGGAAGTCAAACCCATGACAAACCCATTGTATTTAGGTAGAATTTGACCATAATCTCCACTTTGGATCTGTCCCTTTTTTATTCACCCCAGCCTGAGCCTCACAGGATTATTGGACAAATCTCTAATTTATTTTAATGTCTGTTTCCCCCTCTAGACTGTAAGCCCCTTGTGGGCTTAGAACATGCCTACCTACTCTGTTGTACTGTACTCTCTCAAACACTGTAAGTGCTCAATAAGTAGCACTGAGTGATTGATTTAAAATTTTACGTAGTGTGCCTAGGCCATCAGAGACCCAACAGCTATTATCGTTGAGAATGCATAGAAAACTTGTGGTGTGACTGAAATTCACAAAAAGGGCAAATTAAAGATCTGCAAGTAGTCCTGGTATCTGGAAAAGTGTTGACAAGTCCTTAAATAATGAATGTGAAAACTGATGATGACATTGGCCTCGGTAAAAAGCCATCTGTCTTTTTTGAGGTAAGGGCCAGGCCATATTAATCTTATTTTCTTCCATGTGTGGACAGCACATATTAATTTTAGACAGGTTCAAAAAATATTTCTGCATTTAAAAATTTCAACCCGCTCTCCCACCCACACAACACATGATGCATTCAATGCAGGGAGCATGACTGGACTGAGAAAATACAAAGCAACTGATGCTAAAATCTGCCCTTTTTTTTCCATCCAAACTGCTTCCATGTGGATCCAAGCACTTATCCTATCCCGTCTTGACTACTGCATCTGCCTCTTTGTTGGCTTTCCGGCCTCCTGTCTCTCCCCACTCCAGTCCCTACTTGACTCTGTTAAACAGATCATTTTTCAACAAAAAAGTTCAGTCCATGTCTCCCCATTCCTCAAAAACCTCCCATGGCTGCTCAGCTATCTATGCATCAAACATAAGTTCCTTATGATTGGCTTTATAGCACTCAATCGGCCCACACCATTCTAATAATAATGATGATGATGATGGTATTTGTTAAGTGCTTACTATGAGCCAAGCACTGTTCTAAGCACTGGGGTAGAAACAAGGTAATCAGGTTGTCCCACATGGGGCTCACAGTCTTAATCCTCATTTTACAGATGAGGGAACTGAGAGAGGGAGACGTTAAGTGGCTTGTACAAGGTCACACAGCTGAGAAGTGGTGTAGTCAGGATTAAAACCCACGTCCTCTGACTCCCAAGTCCATGCTCTTTCCACTAAACCACGCTGCTTCTCTATTTCGCCTCAGTCTTAATAATAATAATAATAATAATGGTATTTGTTAAGCGCTTACTATGTGCAAAGCACTGTTCTAAGTGCTGGAGAGGTTACAAGGTAATCAGGTTGTCCCACGGGGGGCTCACAGTTTTAATCCCCATTTTACAGATGAGGTAACTGAGGCACAGAGAAGTTAAGTGACTTGCCCAAAGTCACACAGCTGATAGTTGGTGGAGCTGGGATTTGAACCCATGACCTCTGACTCTAAAGCCCGTGCTCCTTCCACTGAGCCATGCTGCTTCTCATCTTCTACTACAGTCAATCAATCAATCAATCGTATTTATTGAGTGCTGTGTGCAAAGCACTGTACTAAGCGCTTGGGAAGTACAAGTTGGCAACGTATAGAGACAGTCCCTACCCAACAGTGGGCTCACAGTCTAGAAGGGGGACACAGAGAACAAAGCCAAACATATTAACAAAATAAAATAAATAGAATAGATATGTACAAGTAAAATAAATAAATATATAGAGTAATAAATACGTACAAACATATATACATATATACAGGTGCTGGGGGGAAGGGAAGGAGGTAAGATGGGGGGATGGAGAGGGGGACGAAGGGGAGAGGAAGAAGGGGGCTCAGTCTGGGAAGGCCTCCTGGAGGAGGTGAGCTCTCAGTAGGGCCTTGAAGGGAGGAAGAGAGCCCAGTTCACACACTCTACTACTCAAGCCAGTTATTCATTGTGCCCTCATCTCGTCTATCTGGCCACCAATTTCTTTCCCATGTCCTCCCCTAGGCCTGGAACTCCCTCCCCCTCCATATACACCAGACCACCACTCTCTCCACTTTCAAAGCATTATTAAGGCCAAATCTCTTCCAAGAGGCCTTCCCCTATTAAGCCTTCTTTTTCCCGTCTCAGTCTCCCTCCTGGATTGCCTGTGCACTTGGATCTGTGACTTTTGGACGTTTGACATTTGCCCCACTCCCAACCCCACAGCACTTATGTGTATATCTTTAAATTATGTATTATAAATTACTTATTTATTCATATTAATGTCTGTCTCCCCCTCTAGGCTGTATGCTTGTTACTGGTGGGGAATATGTCCGCTAATTCTGTTGTATTATATTCATTCATTCATGAATCCAGTATGATTTACTGTGCAAAAATCACCGTACTAAATGCTCAGGAGAGTGCAAGATAATAAACAGACACATTCTGCTCTGCACATAGTAAGCAGTCAACACCATCATCGATTGATGGATTGATTATTCCAATTTTTAATGAAATTTTTACCTCCCCAGAAATGTATTTATTTTTTGACCAATAGTCTGTCAGATTTATGGTATGAAACACCGAACTACTGTCTAGTAGGTTCCAGTTTGAAAACATGCAACCCCCCAGGGTGCATTTTCCACCAAGCGATGAGACTTCAGCAATTAACAAACTTCCTAGAGCTCCCTTCGCTCTGATCTAGAGCCTTACTGTTTAGCACCCAAATATCATCACATCCAGGGACTCTTGCACATTTACACTGCTGACTCAAGGACCCTAGTGATGTGTCATTAGCACAACAACAGTCCTGGACCAAAACGGGTCAAGAGCACTCTTCTCTTTCTTAATGCTTCCACCTGGAAATTTCTGCACAAGTATATGGATGAGGGACTTAGTCTGGGAGGATGGAGCAGAGGATAATTAAAGAGCACTGTTTGGCCATGTACTGGTGACTAAATTGACTGCCATTTGCTGAAACATTGAGCAAGGATCTAATTGACTTAAGACTCATATGCCACAAGTAATTATAAGTTATTTAGGGGAAAGAAGGGAAAAATTAAGTTGGATGGTGTTCCACGGAAGAGACACCGAGTGGTTACGTTTAGCAGAACCACCGGCAACTTGTCTAAAGGCAGAAATAGAAATTCATCTTGTAATAAAGAGACCTCACTAGTCTCACAGGTGAAATAACCTAATATGCGCTGCTGTCAAAACCCATAGTTAATCATTTTAAACTGGCCATTAATATGATTGTTTAATTGATTGTGGTCTCTTTATAACCCATGTAAAATTTACAATAGCATAAAAAAGACAGATTGATCTCTCATCTATTTTTAGTTCTGTTTGCGGTATGCTTGTCTTATAAATGTGTTGTGGGTTTTTAAAATATATATCCTAGCTACTTAAATTTTCTTTCACTGCATGTTACAGTCACAGAACACCGTCAAGCATTAATGAACACAAAACATGAAAGGGCACCCAGAGCAAAGGAAACCACTGATTTCAGCCAGGCTGTATGATCTGTGCTTTTCAATGATTTCAAGTATTCATCGATACGCATGCCCACTGTCGGAAGTAAGTTCTGGTGAAACAGGTGCTGATCACAAGTTCTGTTGCATGTCAAGGGAACGTCAAACCTCCCCACACTCTGGTTCCTCTAATCACCTCTGGACTATAAGCTCATTGTGGGCAGGGAATGTGTCTGCTTATTGTTCATTCAATTGTATTTATTGAGTGCTTACTGAGTGCAGAGCACTGTACTCAGCACTTGTAAAGTACAATTCAGCAATAGAGACAATCCTTGCCCACAATGGGTTTACAGTCTAGAAGAGGGAAGAAAGACATCAAAGCAAGTAAACAGGCATCAATAGCATCAGAATAAATAGAATTATAGATGTATACATAACAAAACAAGTAAACAGGTATTAATAAAAATAATAATAATGGCATTTGTTAAGTGCTTACTATGTGCAAAGCACTGTTCTAAGCGCTGGGGAGGATACAAGGTGATCAGGTTGTCCCATGTGGGGCTCACAATCTTAATCCCCATTTTCCAGATGAGGTAACTGAGGCACAGAGAAGTTGAGTGACTTGCCCTAAGTCACACAGCTAAGTGGCAGAGCCGGGATTTGAACCCATGACCTCTGACTCCAAAGCCCGGGCTCTTTCCACTGAGCCACGCTGCTTAATGTAAATGAATGGAATTATAGATATGTACATATATACACAAGTGCTGGGGCAGGGAGGTGGCAGAGCAGAGGGAGCGAGTCAGAGCGATGAGGAGGGAAGGGGATATTGTACTCTCCCCAGCGCTTAGTACAGTGTTCTGCACCTAGTGAGCATTCAGTAAATATGACTAACTAACTGACTGGTTCCTGTCACTAGGCTCTGTGGTTCGGTGCTTTGTCTGCCTTCACACTGGCCCCAAAGAATCTGGAGCAAGTGAGAACTCAGAGAAATGGAGGAAATCTCCATGACCCCAGTGCTGTTCCCCCACTCTCTGGGGCAAGGGGATCTGGAAGCACCATGGAGCAGTTTGGCATAGTGGATAGAGCACAGACCCGGGAGTCAGAAGGTCATGAGTTCAAACCTTGGCTCCGCCATTGTCTGCTATTGTGGCCTTGGGCAGCTCACTTCACTTCTCTGTGCCTCAGTTACCTCATCTGTAAAATGAGGGTGAAGACTGTGAGCCTTATGTGGGACAGGGACTGGGCCCAACCCTATTTGCTTGTATCCACTCCAGGGCTTAGTATAATGTTTGGCGCATAGTAAGTATTTGACAAATACCTGTATTATTATTGTTATTATAATTACCATTACCATTATTATTGTTATTATTATAATTATTATTCTAATCTTAGCTCCATTTACCCAAGTGAGCCCTTGTGGGGCTTACTTTGAGACTGTGAGCTCCACATCACACAGGGACTGTGTCCAACTCAATTTGCTTGCATCCACCCCATTGCTTAGTACAGTGCCTGGCACATAGTAAGCGATTAACAGATGCCATCATCATTAGTATTATTATTACTTAACTTCTCTAAGTTATGTAGACTTGTAAGTAAGTTAAGTGGCCATTGGTAAAATGCAGATTGAATACTTTTTCTAGATTGTGATGGTAAGGGACAGGGACAATATCTGCCCTGAACAACTTGAAAGGACTTAGTAATAATAATAATAATAATAATAGCATTTATTAAGCGCTTACTATGAGCAAAGCACTGTTCTAAGCGCTGGGGAGGTTACAAGGTAATCACATTGTCCCTCGGGGGGCTCACAGTCTTCATCCCCATTTTACAGATGAGGTCACTGAGGCATAGAGAAGTTAAGTGACTTGCCCAAAGTCACACAGCTGACAACTGGTGGAGCCGGGATTTGAACCCACGACCTCTGACTCCAAAGGCCATGCTCTTTCCACTGAGCCATGCTGCTTCTCTAGTACTGTGCTCTGCACACAGTAAGCGTTCAATAAATATGACTGAATGAATGAATCTACCACAGCAAATCTACCACAGCACTTGGTATTCTTCTTGGCAAATAGGAAGCGCTTAACCTATGTTATTACTCTTCTTTTGCAGAGTGCCCAGCATAACTCCCGGATGGAAGGCCAGCTCCTCACCCCGACACTGCACTTTCAGTGGCTGAGGAAAAAGGGACAGCATGCTAAGGGGAAATGGGTTGGAGGGCTACCTCAGCCCCCATAATAATAATAATGATGTTATTTGTTATGCACTTACTATGTGCCAAGCACTGTTCTAAGCACTGGGGTAGATACAAGGTGATCAGTTTGTCTCACAGGGGGCTCCCAATCTTAATCCCCATTTTACAGATGAGGTAACTGAAGCACAGAGAAGTTAAGTGACTTGCCAAAGTCACACAGCTGATAAGTGGCAGAATGGGGATTAGAACCCACTACCTCTGACTTCCAAGCCCGTGCTCTTTCCACTAAGCCACGCTGCTTCCCCATGCCAGTTGACACAAGCATTAATGGCAGAGTGTAGGAAAATGGGTCTACTTCTCAGCCTGACTGCTCAGGTTCAGCAGTGACAGGAGTGGAGCTGTTGGTTTTGGGGCTAGTTAAAGAAGTGGATATGGTTTAGCTGGTGATACCAAATTCAAACGGTAGCAGAATCCACCCAGATCCAACCCAAACCAAGATCTCAAGACCTGGAGGATTTAAGGGGCAGCTGAGGCCAGTGCAAGTCTTCTATTTTTTTTTTTTTATAATGGCATTTATTAAGCGCATAGTATGTGCAAAGCATTGATCTAAGCACTGGGGAGGTTACAAGTTGATCAGGTTGTCCCGGGGAGGGTCTCACAGTCTTCATCCCCATTTTACAGATGAGGTAACTGAGGCCCAGAGAAGTGAAGTGACTTGCCAAAGTCACACAGCTGACAATTGGTGGAGCTGGGATTTGAACCCACGACCTCTGACTCCAAAGGCCGTGCTCTTTCCACTGAGCCACTAAGCCACACTGCTTCTTCTTAGTATTTAGCGATAGTATACTGCCATTTATGATGATGCTTAGTGGATGGAGCACAGGCCTGGGACTCAGAAGGTCATGGGTTCTAATCCCAGCTCCACCACTTGTCAATTGTGTGACTTTGGGCAAGTCACTTCACTTCTCTGGGCCTCATTTTACAAATGAGGATTGAGACTGTGAGTCCCATATGGGACAGGGACTGTGTCCAGCCTGATTTGCTTGTATCCACCTCAGCGCTTAGTATAGTGCCGGACACATAGTAAGTGCTTAACAAATACCATAATTGTTATTATTATATTTGTCAATGACCCACTGCACTGAGAAGCAGCATGGCTTAGTGGAAAGAGCATGGGTTTGGAGTCAGAGGTCATGTGTTCAAATCCTGCCTCCGCCAACTGTCAGCTGTGTGACTTTGGGTAAGTCACAACTTCTCAGTGCCTCAGTTACCTCATCTGTCAAATGGGGATTAAGACTGTGAGCCCTCCGTGGGACAACCTGATCACCTTGTAACCTCCCCAGCACTTAGAACAGTGCTTTGCACATAGTAAGCACTTAATAAATGCCATCATTACTATTATTATTATTACTAAAATCTTCTGATGCATTCTCTGTCCTTTCCATGGCAGAAGATCTTTGGGAGCCTAAAATTGGGCAGGGGATACTGGGAAAGGTGCCCAAAGGCTATACCTGTCATGGTATTGGGTGAGGCAGAAAACACCATGTGCACTCTGTTAAAAATGCTAAGAAACCATTTCTAGGGGGCTTCAGGTCAGGTCCAAGCCAGCAGGGAATCCCACTCCTCTCTACAGAACCATTTAAACACCATATCTCATCACTCAGTGCGTTTCCTTTTCTTGCCAGCTTTTGCAATGTTAAAAGCCTGAATTTTAAATGTTGGAATTATTTTTTAATGCTATTTGTTAAGTGCTTACTAGATGGCAGACACTCTATTAAGCACTGTGGCAGATACAAGCCAATTGGGCTGCATATAGTGCATGTCCCACACGGAGCTCACAATGTTAGTCCCCATTTTTACAGATGCGATAACTGAGGCACAGGGAAGTGAAGTGACTTGCCCGAGGTCACACAGCATGGATGTGGCAGAGCTAGAATTACAACCCAGGTACTTTTGGCTCCCAGGCCAATGCTCTATCCAATGAGCCATGCTGCTTCTCAATTAAAATGTGCTCTGTGTTTATTCCCCACTTTGATTACTGATTCCTTAAAGAGCAGGGACCAAATCTTGCAACTTCCTTATAATACTACCAGAAGCCAATAAGTACTCTGTCCTGAGTGGGTGCTTGAGTTTTCTGGTCATGATGTTTATGAAAGAAAATAACAGTCTCTCCAGATTCCAGAAGGTGTCCTCTGTTTTCTGAGGATCACAGTGTGTTCCTACCAAAGCCGTTCTCTTTAAAGTTACAAGTACTGAATTGGAAAATAGAGGTAGAAACTACTTCTGTCATCAGTTTATCAACCCTAAGAGGAAGACATTAGGTGAGGAGCTCAGATTCAGTTGGCAACCCTAAGCACTGTCTTTAAGACTTCCCCAGGGCTTAGAACAGTGCTTGACACATAGTAGGTGCTTAACAAATACCACCATCATTATTAGTCATTCATACAGCTTTATACAACACAGACTGGTTAGCTGTTTTTTTAAATCTATCAGTGGTATTTATTGAAAACTTACTGTTGTGTGCAGAGCACTATACTAAGTGCTTGGAAGAGATAATACAACAGAGCTAGTAGACACATTCTCTGCCCATGATGAGCTTATAGCCTAAAAGATGAGCTGGCTATCAGCCATCCGGTCCAGTTATGACACCAGTCACCATCCAGACACTTTTATGTCCAGTATTTTTATTTTCAACACCCATGCCCCTCCGCTGAGACTTCCGCTGCTGAGTTCAGAAGCAACAACCAGGCTCACACAAGGCCGGAAGGAAATTTCAAAGGCTTTGAAGTCTGTTAAGTTGGTTGGTTGGGGGCAGGGGTGTGTGTGTTGGGGGCTGCCCTCCAAAAATGCTCCAGTGTGGGTGAAATTGCCATACTTTTGCAAAATTATATCTGCCACATCATTACTTTACGATGCATACCCGGCATAGAGTGGGAGATGCCAAATGGGTTTCACAGCCTGGAATTCTCTCATGGAGGCAGTCGCCACCTGGTACCAACTTCATGCTCCTGCTAGATTTCTCTTCCTCTTGTTGTGAAAAGAATACAGAAATGCCCTTGTGTCTTCCTCAGCTGAGGTTCAGAGAAAACCAGTCCTCCAGTCAGTCAATCATACTTATTGGGGGTTTACTGTGTGCAGAGCACTGTACTAAGTGCTTGGGAAATTACAATACCACAATATAACAAACCAGGCAAGAGCCAACAAACGTAAGAATATCTAACATAAACTTCCTCACCTGATGCAATATCTTCAGATCAGCAATAAAGGGAGAATTCAATCGTATTTATTGAGCACCTTTAAATTGGGAAGGTCATGATACACGTTCTTCGACATAAAGTCACCGAATTCAAGTGGTGGATAAATTCCTTACATGCAATTAGAGAGAAATACCAGGGTAAACCCCAAACTCAAAATCATGTAGCCCTTGGTATTACTTCAGAATTATTTGATTTTCCCTTTTCATACACTTGCTAAAAAAGTAGCCCTTCCAACTCCTGAACCGATTGTCTTTTTTTATAAATAGTGTAATTCATTTCCAAGTGGAGAGAGCTGCTACTAATGTAAAATAATGATTCTCGTTTCTAATGTTATGGCCCACAGAATAACTATGCTGACATAACTTTAACTGCACGTACTCCAACAAGAAATCATTACCATAATTCTGATGTCAGTGTCTGTCAGATTGGCAAACTATAATCGAGACTGAATCAGACGATAAGGCCAGATAGGCTATAAACTAAGGTTATCGTGCCCTAGGTCTAAAAGTGTGCATTTGAAGATAGATGGAAGTTTTAAGGAAGTGTGAGAAAGGAAGAACGATGTCACAATCTCTGCAGGTTGCCCTTGTTTGAGCAGAACCTTCTGGTTTTTCACATGCTGCAGACACTTAAAAGGAAGACTTTTTTTGACACTGAAAATGGTTGCCTAGCAACTATTTCCAGCATTACACAATGTTCTTCTGATTTCCACCTGCCGAAGATAAACATCAATAAAATTATTTCTTTGCAATCAGAGACATAGCAAACTGAGCAGTTCTTCAGAATGCATGTCGAATGCAAGAGATTAGAACCTTAAAGACGTATTTTTACACACTTATTAAAGGCAAAAAGTATTTTCTTCTGAAATGTTCTTTATCAAAATGAATGTGTCAACTCCCATAGGTTTACTAACTGTAACTAAGACACTGCCTCGTTTCAATAAATTGTAGCTGATAGATCAAATTGAAACATTAGTTCACTATGCCCAGAAACAAATATTAAATGTTTGCCTGCCTGAACAAAAACCATTCCTGGTAATAGCAGCAGAAGTTGAAGTGGAAAGCATGTTTATGCAGCTAGCTACTTGACTACCTCATAAACTTCAATGGAAAGGAAAATATTCCTATAATTCACTTACCCAAAGGTACGTTGTACCAAGCAAAACATTGTTTATTAAGTTGGATGTGTGGAGTTACTATATTACCTTCAAGCTGCCTAGTAATTGTTGAACTTGCGACACTCCCAGAATTGTCTTCCCCCAATTCCCTACACCCCAATTCCCTCTTTAGATATAGAGAATTATTTAGAAAGAATGCTCTCTGGAAACAAAAGGCACTTGCCATTTTAGTGACAAAAAAATATATTTTGAATTAGTCTTACACCTTCAGAACAAATTTGAACACTTGTACAAAGATGAGTCAGGGGATGTGAGTAGGTATTCATTTTCAGTTAATCTTTTTTTGAGAACTTATTGTTTGCAGAGCACTGTACTAAGTGCTTGGAAGAGTATGATATAACAGAGTTGGAAGACATTCATTAATTCATTCAATCGTATTTATTGAGTGCTAAATGTGTGCAAAGCTCTAAACTAAGTGCTTGGGAGAATATAATATAACAATGAACAAACACATTCCCTGCCCACAGTGAGTTTACAGTCTAGAGCGGGAGACAGAAATTAATATAAATAAATTATAGCCATGTACGTTAAATGCTGTGGGGCTGTGGGAAGAGTGAATAAAGGGGTACAAATCCAAATACCAGAGCAACACAGAAGACAATAGGAGAAGAGGAAATAAGGGCTTAGTCAGGAAAGGTCTCTTGGAGGAGATGTATTTCTTAATTTTCATAATAATATCATCATACCTAATAATCATCATACCTAATATCATCATCATCATACCTAATAATTGTGGTATTTGTTAAGCACTTACTATACGCCAAGTACTATGCTAAATTCTGGGATAGATACAACATAATCAGGTATCACATAGGAGTCACAGCCTAAGTTGGAGGGAAAACAGGTACTGAATCCCCATTTTGCAGATGGGGGAACTGAGGCACAAAATAGTTGAGTTCATTCATTCATTCAATTGTATTTATTGAGTGCTAAGTGTGTGCACAGCAGTGTACTAAGCACCTGGAAAATACAATTCGGCAACAAATAGAGACAATCCCTACCCAACAACGGGCTCACAGTCTAGAAGGGAGAGACAGACAACAAAACAAAACAAGTACTTACTCAAATTCACACAGCAGTCCAGTGGTGGACCTGGGATTAGAACCCAAGTCCTCTGACTCACAGGTGCATGCTCTTTCCATAGTTCACCACAGAGAAGCAGCATGATTTAGTGGAAAGAGCTCTGGACAGAGTCATAAGATCTAAGTTGCAAACCTGAATCTGTCACTTGCTTGCTCTTTGACCCTGGGCAAATCACTTAATTTTGTTATGTCTCCATTCCCGTAACTGTAAAATGGGGATTAAACATAATAATGATGACATTTGTTAAGCACTTACTATGTGACAGACACTGTACTAAGCACTGAACATCTTTTCTTCTTCGCCCTTTGACTATGAGCTCCATGTGGCTCATGGATTTTGTTTGATCTGATTGTACTGTATCTCCCCTAGTGCTTAAAACAGTGGTTGGCACATAGTAAGTGCTTAATAAATATCACAGTTATTATTACCATAGCTCAAAGACTTAAAGAAGATCAAATCCCAGATTCTGAAATAAAATCCTGGGATAGGTAGCAATCAATGATTTATTGAGTGCTTACTGTATGTAGAGGTCTATACTAAGGACTTGAAGGACTACAGTCATTTCCCCTGGCCTGGAATGCCCTCCCTCCGCACATCCGCCAAGCTAGCTCTCTTCCTCCCTTCAAAGCCTTACTGAGAGCTCACCTCCTCCAGGAGGCCTTCCCAGACTGAGCCCCCTCTTTCCTCTCCCCCTCCTCCCCCTCCCCACTCCCTCACCTTACCTCCTTCCCCTCCCCACAGCACCTGTATATATGTATATGTTTGTACGTATTTATTACTCTATTTATTTTATTTGTACATATTTATTCTATTTATTTCATTTTGTTAATATGTTTTGTTTCGTTGTCTGTCTCCCCCTTCTAGATTGTGAGCCCACTGTTCGGTAGGGACCGTCTCTATGTGTTGCCAACTTGTACTTCCCAAGGCTTAGTACAATGCTCTGCATACAGTAAGCACTCAATAAATATGATTGAATGAATAAATACAGTACAATAGAGTTGGTAGACATGTTCCCTGCATACAAGGTACTTACAAATTAGGGTGGGGAAGACAGACATGAAAATAAATTATGGATATGTACATATATGCTCCCCTCTCAGGGTAGCACCTGGAGAGCTTCCAGTACTCTACCAGTCTCAGCTATGGGAGGGACAGTCACGCAGAGGCCTACCCATTCCATTCCTAGCTTGGCCAGTGGCTAGCCCGGGGAAGGCAATCTGCTACAAGTCAAAACTTCCCTGTGCTGGGTGGCATGGGAGAGACTTGAAGGCAGAGACCCGAGTTTATGATGCAGAAGGCAGCAATGATAAACCACTTCCATGTTTTTACCAAGGAAACTCTATGGATACACTACCAGAATGATTGCAGGAGCAGAACGGGGCATTCTAGGAGAGATGTGTCAGTGGTATCGCTATGGGTCAGAAACGACTCAACGGCATAAGACAAGATAAGACATATATGCTGAGGGCTGAGATTGGGGTGAATAAATCAATAAATCAATCACATTTATTGAGTGTTTACTTTGTGCACCTTTGTGAGAGTACAATGACAATATAACAGACACATTCCCTTCCCACAACAAGCTTACAGTCTATAGAGATATACAGATATTAATAGAAATAAATGTATTATGGGTATGTACATTGCTGCAGGGCTGGGAGGGAGGATGAATAAAGGGAGCATATCAGGGCAACACAGAGAGAGTGGAATAAAAGGGAAAGAGGGCTTACTCAGGGAAGGTCCCTTGGAGGAGATGTGCCTTCAGTAAGGCTTTGAAGTAAGGAAGAGTTAAGTGTCTGCCGGATATGAAGAGGAAGGGTGTTCCAGGCCAGAGGCAGGATGTTGGAGAGAAGTAGGTGGTGAGACAGATGAGACTGAGGCACAGTCAGTAGGTTGGCATTAGAGGAGTGAGGTTTGTGGGCAGGGTTGTATTAGGAGAGTAGTGAGAGGACACAGGAGGGGGCAAGCTGATTGAGTGTTTTAAAGTCAATGGCAAGGAGTTTCTGTTAGAAGTGGAAGGGGATGAGCCACCACTGGCGGTTCTTGAGGAGTGGGGAAACGTGGCCTGAACATTTTTGTGGGTAAATGATCTGAACAACAGAGTAAAGTATGGACTGGAGTGGGGAGGCACAGGAGGCAGGGAATTCAGCAAAGAGGCTGATACACTAATCAAGGAAGGACAGGATGAGTGCTTGGGTTAATGTGGATTAATAAAGAGTACAAATCCAAGTGCAATGGTGACACAGAAGGTGAGGGAATAGAGGAAATGAGGGCTTAGTAGGGCAAGGCCTCTTGTAGGAGATGTGATTTTAATAAGTCTTTGAAAGAGATGGGGTGGTGAGTTATGGTCTGATGGATAGGAAGCGGGAGGGAGTTCCAGGCCAGAGGGAAGACCTGGGTGAGGTGTCAGCAGCAAGATAGATGAGACGGAGGTATAGTATGTGAAAAGAGAAGCAGCATGGCCTACTGGATAGAGCATAAGGCTAGGATTCAGAAGGACCTGGGTTCTAAACTGCCCTGCGACCTTGGGAAGGTCACTTAACTTCTCTTTGCCTCAGTCACCTCGTCTTTAAAATCAGGACTAAGACTGTGAGCCCCATGTGGGACGTAGACCGGGTCCTGATTACCTTGTATCTACCCCAGTACTTAGAAGAGTGCCTGGCACATAGTAAGAGCTTAACAAATACCATAAAAATCTCCTCAAAAATCTCCAGTGGCTACCAATCAATCTGCGCATTAGGCAGAAACTCCTCACCCTGGGCTTCAAGGCTCTCCATCACCTCGCCCCCTCCTACCTCACCTCCCTTCTCTCCTTCTACAGCCCAGCCCGCACCCTCCTCTCCTCCACCGCTAATCTCCTCACCGTACCTCATTCTCGCCCGTCCCACCATCGACCCCCAGCCCACGTCATCCCCCGGGCCTGGAATGCCCTCCCTCTGCCCATCCGCCAAGCTAGCTCTCTTCCTCCCTTCAAGGCCCTGCTGAGAGCTCACCTCCTCCAGGAGGCCTTCCCAGACTGAGCCCCTTCCTTCCTCTCCCCCTCGTCCCCCTCTCCATCCCCCATCTTACCACCTTCCCTTCCCCACAGCACCTGTATATATGTATATATGTTTGTACATATTTATTACTCTATTTATTTATTTTACTTGTACATAGCTATTCTATTTATTTTATTTTGTTAGTATGTTTGGTTTTGTTCTCTGTCTCCCCCTTTTAGACTGTGAGCCCAATGTTGGGTAGGGACTGTCTCTATATGTTGCCATTTTGTACTTCCCAAGTGCTTAGTACAGTGCTCTGCACATAGTAAGCGCTCAATAAATACGATTGATGATGATGATGATAAAAATGTAAGTTGGCATTAGAGGATCAGAGTGATCAGAGAGGTAAAATAGGAGGGGGAAAGATTTTTGGAAAAGAGGCTACCTGCCCCATTTTAGGTAAGACACAAGCCTGTTTTGAGGTCCTGTCCTGTCATCTGAAAATAGGTAGACAGGACACCTTGAGATCCCCCTTTTTTTGGCTGGGGTGGTAGGAGGGGACTTGAGAACAGTAGTGGCAGCAAAATAACAAATAAGTGCTACTCTTCTTTCTCTGCCCTTTCCTCTTTCTCCTCTTCCCCCTCTGCTTGTATGTCACTTCATTGTCTTTTCTGTGTCGCTCTGCCTCAGTCTTTGAAGATGTGGAGATTGGGGGTCTATAAGATATAAATGGTAAGGAAATTCCAGGCCAGAGGGAGGACATGGCCAAAGAGCTGGCAGTGAGAAAGACAAGTTTGAGATACAGTAAGTAGGTTATCATCTGAGGGGTGAAGTGTGTGGGCTGGTTTGAATGAAGTGCATGATCAGCCAGTAAGGTGGTGGTGGGGAAAGTGATGAAGTGAATTAGCTTCCTACACCCTGAGTTACATCCACTAGGAGTCATCTCTAATAGTTCCATGTTTATTTAGACCCTTCCTCAGCACTTGGGTACCTGTGATTAATTACTGATTTAATCTAATTAATTGTAAACTGTCTAATAATAATAATAATTTATTTTATTTTGTTAATATGTTGTGTTTTGTTGTCTGTCTCTCCGTTCTAGACTGTGAGCCTGTTGTTGGGTAGGGCCTGTCTCTATATGTTGCCAACTTGTACTTCCCAAGTGCTTAGTACAGTGCTCTGCACACAGTAAGTACTCATAAATACGATTGAATGAATGAATAATAACAATGAAATTTGTTAAGCATTTAATGAAAAGTGAAGAGAAAGAACAGTAGCACTTATTTATTACTTTGCTGCCACTACTGTTAAGTGCTGGGACCGATACAGGGTAATGTTGCTGAATTATACTTCCCATGTGTTTAGTACAGTGGTTTGCATGCAGTAAGTGATTAATAAATACAATTGAATGAATAATGAGTTAACTGAGACACAGAGAATTTAAGTGACTTGCCAAGGTCAAATAGTAGAAAAAGTGGTGGAGCTGGGATTAGAACCCAGGCTCTCTGCCTCCTGGGCCTTTGCTCTTTCCACTTTGCCACGTTGCTTCACAGCCAATCCACGGATAGACTGTAAACTCTTTTTGGGAAGGAAACGTGTCTTGTACTTCTGTTGTACCTCCCCGAGCACTTAGTACTGTGAACTGCTCTAAGAGGGCACTCAATAAATACCATCACATTGGAAATTTCTTGTAAATTAATCCCCAGTTGATTTTTTTGCCCCCCACCCACTGCAATTGACGTAAGACAGGATTTCACCTTTAGAATGAAGTTAAATAATCTTCATGGGTGTTAACCTCAGGCAGTTTAAGAGTGATTAAAAGACTGAATCAAAGAAAGAGAGAGATCAGTACAGGCACAAGGAAGCTAAATAATAAACTTGCACACATACAAATAGAAGGGGATTCACACCCCAGTTTAATTTTTTAAATACTTCAACAATTTATAGCTTTCTCTATTTTGAACAGAATTTCTTCCTCTTTGGGCCAAATCATTGAAGTTTTATGGTGCTCCACTAGGCGCAATTCAAACTGTTACCATTTAATACTTTGTAGATGGAATCTCATTGGTGAATATTCAAGAGTAACTCTCAACAGAGAAAAGCACCTTATTGGAAATAAATACATAAAAAACCCCAGCTAAAAACCTTTAAAGTGAACACAAAAGCATACCCTACAATAGAGGCGATTCACTTTCAATCTCTAAAAGCAGAGGGATATGGTTCATATGAATAATTCAAAAACAACCACAGACAAATGATTCTGGTTTTATATGGAAATATGAAATTCTCTAGAGTCCTCAGCTCCTTGTATTATAGCCTGATTCTCATTGAATGCAGTTTTCTCTGGGGTTATTTCTTTTATGAATGAGCAGTCAATAAGGCTGGATCTGCATATGATAGCTTTTATGTTAGGGCCTAAAGAGAAATCATTTTTATCTCTATTCATTTATCCTTGTAAATTATTCATTAACATGAATTGGGTAATTGGGTAAAATTTTTAAATAAGCAAATTAGTCTTCATTTGTTTATGTGAATTATTTAATGTTCACTAGCTTTACAATAAAACATACAAGAAGATTAATCCTGTTCTAAAGGCTTATGTTCTCAGAACAGACAAGACACATGATTTTCAAAAATGGGATTGTGGTGCCAACATTCCTTGGCAGGCAGAGCTTGGGCACTGTATTGTGCCCTCCTCTTTCTTAATTACGGAAATGCCTTTGGCCATGTAACCAAAATGCATTAAATAGAAAAGCAGAAATCTTGAGAAATAAAAAGAATAATGATAAAGATATTTATTTAGCACTTCCTATGTGCCAAAGCACCATGCTAAGCACTGGGGTAGATGAAGAGCATCAGAGCGTGCATGTGACAAAGGGTCATTTGAATGAGTGTGATAGTTTAAAAAAGGAAAAAAATACATATATATTTCCTCCAATTGTCTTCCACAAAATACACTGATTAGGTTTCCTGGGTTCTTATCAAGATATGCCAAACAAATCTTGAGTTGTAATGGGATGATAATTTTACAGTGTCATTGAAACAAAGGCTATTTCAGTGTCATGGCTAATTCTCTGCACATAATTCACCCCAGTGTGATTTAAATTTGGCAGTGATAGGAGGAAAACAGAAACTATCACTCTAAGAAATGGATGTTAGGCGATTACTCAGTAATAGTGAAAAATGAGAATCTTCCACTTATGTAATCACTTAACATCCATTTCTTAAAGTGATGGATTACCTGGGAAGCACTATGGTCAAGTGGAAAGAGCACAGGCCTGGGAATCAGAAGGCCTGGGTCCTAATCCCCACTCTGCCACTTGCCTGCTGTGAGACTTTTGGTAAGTCACTTAGCTTCTCTGGGCCTCAGTTTCCTCATCTGTAAAATGGGGAATAAACCCCTACACCCTCATATTTAGACTATGTGCCTCGTGTGGGACAGGGTCTGTGTCCAACCCGATTTTCTTGTATCTATCTCAGCATTTGGTACAGTGTTTGGCACATAGTAAATGCTTATTATTTCCTTGTTATTTTCAAGTAGATGCTGTCCTTCTCTAATGGTCTACTTTCTGTATTGAGCCCTACTGTTGATACTGTTGAAAGAGCACTGCTCTGTGAATCAGTTTTCCTTTATTAATCTCTTTCCCCCTACTCTTCCTCTGTCTCCCACCCTGCAAGACTCAGTTCTGGGTCTCTTATTCTTCATCTACACTCACTCTCATTCACTTCCATAGCTTCAGCAACAATCTCTATGTGGATGATTCCCAAATACGTCTCTAGCCCTAATCTCTCTCCTTCTCTGTAGTCTTCTATTTCCTCTTGCTTTTAGAACATTTCTACTTGGATGTCCCCCTCTCAGAGTTGCACCTGGAGAGTTTCCAGTTCTCTATCAGTCCTGACTGCGGGAGGCAGAGTCAAGCAGAGGCATTCCATTCCTAGCTTGAGTAGTGAAAGTGGAGGCAAGTGGAAGGCAATCTGCTACAAGACTAAACTCACCTGTGCTGGGCAGCAGCAGCATGGAAGAGAGTCAAGGGTGAGACTCAGGTTTACTATGCAGAAGGAGGTAATGGTAAACTGCTTCCGTATTTTTACCAAGAAAACCCTATGGATACAGTATCAAAACGATTGTAGATAGAGGTGGGGCATTCTGGGAGAAGTGTGTCCATGGCGTCTCTATGGGTTGGATACAACTCAACAGCGTAAGACAATGACAACTTGGATGTCCCTCTGACACCTCAAACTTAACATATCCAAAACTGATCTCCTCATCTTCCCACTCAAACCCTGCCCTCCCCCTGACTTTGCCACCATGGCAGATAGTACCACCATCCTCCCTGTCTCACAAGCTTGAAACCTTGGCATTATCCTCAAATCATCTCTCTCATTCAACCCATATATTCAATCTGTCACCAAATCTTGCCAGTTCAGCTTTCACAGAGTGCTAAAATCCTCCCTTTCCTCTCTGTCCAACCTGCTACTCTGCTAATCCAAGTGCTTATCCTATCCCACCTTGATTACTGTCTCAGTCTTCTCAGCTACTTCCATGCCTCCTGACTCACCCCACAGCAGTCCACACTTCACCCTTTTGCCCAGATCATTTTTCTCACAAACCATTCAGTTCATGTTTCCCTACACCTTAAGAACCTCCAGTGGTTGCTCATCCACCTCTGCCTCAAACAGAAGTTCCTTACCATTGGCTTTAAAGCACTGAATCACTTCACTGCTGCAAGCTTCCTCCTACAACCTAGCCCTTACAATTTACTCATCTAATGCCAACTAACTCAATGTTCCTCAGTGTCATATAGCTCTCCACTCACCCTTCACCCACATTCTGCCTCTGACCTGGAACTCCCCCCCTCACCCCTTTTGTATCCAACAGATAATCACTCTCCCCACCATCAAATCCTCATTCAAATCCCACCTCCAAAGGGCCTTCTCCAACTATGCCCTCATTTTCCCTTTTCCCTTTCCCTCTGGGTCTCCCTTGCCCTTGGATTTGTATCCTTAACTCACCCCACACTCAGCCCAAAGCACTTATGTACAGATCAGGAATGTACTTATTTGTATTAACTTTATGTAACTTCTTTAATTATGTAATTTCTCTGTGACTCAATTCCCTCATCTCCTGTCCTCCCTCCTACTTAGACTCTGAAACCCATGTGAGACCTGATAACATTGTATCAAGTGCTGAGTACCGTACTCTGCATACAATAAGCACTCAATAAATACGATTGAATGAATATATCTACCCCAGTGCTTAATACAGTGCTTGGTACATAGTGCTTAACAAAAACTATCACGATTATTATGAACACACAGCTTTGCAATTGCTGTCAAATAAATCTCAATAGCAATTTTGATCTCATAGAAAAAGATGGAGATATTTCATTTTACATATCATGTCAGACTGTTAGTAGAACATCTTAAGCATATCTTAGTATTCCTAATTGCTAAATCAAGTTCTTTCCAATAGCTTTGAGGTTCTACTTTTTTTTTAAATGAAGATTTGAACCATACCACAATTCGCAATCATTTATGTTCGTATCTTCTGCAGGGTAAGAACATATCCAGTTATTCCCTCTTGGGAAGGGGAGGGAAAGGGGAAAGAATGAAATATGGTGAATCACAGAAAAAATGCACTGCTTCTACTGATCCATTTCTGTTTCTTCTGCAAATATGTAAGTTCCTAATGCCTTAATGAATATTTTAAACTCAGATAAAAGTCCTGTTGCACATAAACAAGCCATATGCTAGACATGTATCGTCTCCTTTCAAAACTACACAATCTCACATTTAACCAGATATTTATGGGGAAATGCATATTTTTAATCCAAAGTAGGCCTAATGCAGCACATTTTACAAATCGCAAGCCTGAAAAGAAAAGTTTCAGATTTTAAACTGTAGAATGATGCTACTGTTCCATTTGCACTTCAGAATATTTTACCACCATAGAAACTGAAAACCCTATGATGACCAACAAGGATCTTCCAGCACTGAGTGCACTTTCTTCTTTTATTGTCATAAATGTCATTTTGTCAATTATTTATGATAAAACCTCACAATACACTTTATAATCACAATGAAGTCTTAGTAATCTGAACCCACGTGGCAACTCTCAGCTATTTTATCCTGGATGAGAAATGTGATGGGATCTTGAGGTTCCAAGTGAGAGTTATAGAGCTTATAAATTAATGAAGTGAGAATTAGCTCATATCCATTACCTTTGAGGTAGATGACACAAGTGCATGGGTTCGCACATCCTCAACCTAAAGCATACCCGCAGAATCAAAGAGGTCTGAAAACATAAGAGAATAAGAAATGCCCTTGCTGACCCAGCAGTGGATCATCCTGCCCAGGATATTCATATTCAATCTTATTTATCGAGAGCTTACTGTGTGCAGGGAGCTTACGATTAGTACTTATAGTTTGGTTACAGTAAATTTAGTAAATTGGGAGAGTACAATATAACAATAAACAGACACATTCTCTGACCACAACAAGCTTACAGTTTAGAAGGGAGACAATATTAATATAAATAAATAAATTACAGATATGTATGTAAGTGCTATGAGACTGGGGGGGATGAATAAAGGGAGCAATCAGGGTGACAGAGAAGAGAGTGGGAGAAGAGAGGAAAGGGAGGTTTATTCAGGGAATGCCTCTGCACACAGAAAGCATTCAATAAATACTATTGAATGAATAAGGCTATGAAGTGGGAGAGAGTAATTGTCGACTTAACATCTGTAAATATCCCCCCTCTTTACCCACAAATTTCCTTTTTTTAAGCCATTATATAATGTTTGTCCATGAATTTAACAGTGAGCCCTTTTCTGCCACTTTACATTCATTCTATGTTGTACTGTACTCTCTGAAACACTCAGTACAGCAGTCTACACACAGTAAGCACTCACTAACTACCACGGATTGATAGACTGATTCTCTGCTCTATACTCAGCTCTGTCTTCTGCTTGACAACTTTTTGATTCCCCTTCACACTCCCACGCCCCAAACCCCCACCAATTGTTCCAAACTTTTCATTTCCTCCTGAAACCCTCTGTGTCCCCACTGCCATTCTGCCTGCCCCTGTCGACACTGTCCATACACCCTGTTGCTATAAAATAGGCAGCACAGGTGGAAATTTCTGAAAGTCTCACCATCACATTCTCACCATTCTACCTCCCATTCCTCCTCTTTATTCTCCTGCCTGCTGCCCCTCAAGGGGAGGTTTCTTAAATCTAATCCACCAGCTTTGTGTCCATCATCAATAACCTATTGATTCATTCAGTTGTATTTACTGAGTGCTTACTGTGTGCAGAGCACTGAACTAAGTGCTTGGAAAGTACAACTCAGCAATAAAGAGAGACAATCCCTGCCCACACCAGGGTTACAACTCTTCCTGGAAGCCCTCTCAGATTAAGCTCTCATCACCCAATCCTATTTTCCCTCTGAAATACCTACTGCCTGTACTATGCACTGAATCCTACCCTCTAAATCCATAAGTACTCCCCATCACCCCCACTCCTATGGCATTCATGTAAATATCATATGCTCAGTTGCTTCTCAGCCTATCAACTGTATTTACTGAGTACTTGTGCAGAGCACTGAAGTAAACGACTGGGAGAGTACAACACAACAATATAAAAGTCACATCTCCTGCCCACCATGGAGTTTACAGTCTGGAACTTACCTGTAATCTTTTTAAATGTCTGTCTATCTGGTTAAACTGCGAGCTCCTTGAGGGGCAGGGATCCTATCTACCAACTGATTTGTACTCTCCCAGGCACTAAGAATAGTGCTCTGCACAAAGTGCTCAATAAGTACTACTGATTGATTAATATACCTCTTATTACATTCCCTCACACCTTCCTAAAACACAAGCTTCCCCCTTTCCCCTCTGTCTTACTAATAGTATCTTTAACCTCTTTCCCTGAACTCTTGTCTTAAGCCTTCAAGTCATTTCCAACCCATAGGAACACCATGGACACATCTGTCCCAGAACACCCCGTTCTCCATCTGCAATCGTCTGGTAGTGTATCCATAGAGTTTTCTTGGTAAAAATACGGAGGTGGTTTACCATTGCTGCCTTCCACGCAGTAAACTCGAGTCTCCGCCCTCGAC
This sequence comes from Tachyglossus aculeatus, assembly GCF_015852505.1. Taxonomy (NCBI): domain Eukaryota; kingdom Metazoa; phylum Chordata; class Mammalia; order Monotremata; family Tachyglossidae; genus Tachyglossus; species Tachyglossus aculeatus. The sequence goes on from NC_052066.1 coordinate 41,696,289, forward strand.
TCTCTCCCGTGCCGCTGCTGCCCAGCATGGGTGAGTTTTGACTTGTAGCAGATTGCCTTCCACTCGCTAGCCACTGCCCAAGCTAGGAATGGAATAAATAGGCCTCTGCTTGACTCCCTCCCGTAGCCGAAACTCCCCAGGTGCGACCCTGAGAGGGTGTTTCCAGACCTAGCCCCTTCTATAGTTAAAAATACTCATCTTCCCAATACTAAATCCCACTTCCTTCCAAATTACTCTATATTCCCACTCCCATTACTACCCAAATTCCTTGGAATGAAGTGTATACATCTGCTGCAATTATTTCCTCCCCACCAAATTTCTTCTCGAAACACTACTTTTTTCTATCCCTTCACTCCTGAGATCTCAGCGTCGCCAATGAGCTTCCCGAAGCCAAATCCACTGGTCTCTATACAATCCTAATCTTTCTTCTCTGCTGGTTTCTATGCTATGGACTATTCCATCTCTCTTGAAATAATAATAATAAAAAAATAATGATGGCATCTGTTAAGTGCTTACTATGTGTCACACACTGTTCTAAGTGCTGGGGTAAATACAAGGAAATCAGATTGTCCCACGTGGGGCTCACAGTCTCAACCCCCATTTTACAGATGAGGTAACTGAGGCCCAGAGAAGTTAAGTGACTTGCCCAAGGTCACACAGCAGACAAGTGGCATAGTGGGGATTAGAACCCATGAGCTCAGACTCCCAAGCCCAGGCTCTTGCCACTAAGCCACCCAGACCTTGGTTTTGTTTAGAAGGTCATCACCTCATTCTTCATGCTGGAGGAGCAGCATGGCCCTTTGGAAAGAGCACGTAACTAGGATCCAGTAGGTCTGGGTTCCCATCCTGTCTCTGTCATTTGCCTGCAAGTAAAATGGCAAGTCACTTACCTCCTCTGTGCCTCAGCTTCCTCATCTGTAAAATGGGGACTAAACACCTCTTCTCCCTCTCATTTAGACTGTTAGACCTGTGTGGAATGGGGATTGTGATCGATCTATTTATACTGTGTCTATCCCAGTGCATATAGCACAGTGCTCAAACACCATTATTATCATTATTATTACCTTTGCTCATTTTTAATTGTATTTGTTAAGCCAGCATTTAATATAGTGCCTGGCATGTAGTAAGCACTTAACAAATACCTGCACATATTAGTATTATTACTTATTTACTTATTAAAACAAATAATTATTATCCTTAATATTATTATTACTCAAACCTTGATCAAATCTGCCACCCTGACTAAAAGTTCTACTGGCTCAGATGACAGGGATTTCCTTTAGTGTCTGTGTTCTACCTTTAATTTATTTTAATGTCTGCCTTCCTCACTAAATTGTAACCTCCTTGAGTGCAGGGATCATGTCTCCTGACTCCAATGTATTGCATTCTCCCAAGTGCTTAGTACAGTGACCTGTAAAAAATAATAGATCAACAGTGCTTATTGAGCACTCACTGTGTGCAGAACAATATACTAAGCCCTTGGAAAGTACAAGAGTTGGTAAACACTATCTCTACCCTTAAAGAACTTCCACGATAAGTTCTCAGGAAAAACCATTGCTTCTTCCATTAGACTGCAAGGCCTTCGATAACAGTTATCATGCATATTGCTTCTACTTCAGTCCCACAAATACCTAGTATGGTTCACTGTCCCCTGTAGGTGCTGAATAAAAATACTGTTCATTGATTTATTTTTACTAAGCTGATTGTCTAAAGACCTGCACCATCTCTGACTTACTTAGCACTGCTATAGAGTGCCACACTCTCAGGATTAGAATCTATTCATTAAATAGGTGGTCACAGTTCCTTTGACAGTGACCAAAAAGTTATCTCAGTACTACAGTGAAGAAGCCATATTCGTTCATTCTCTCGTACTTGAACTTTTACTGTGTACAGAGCACTGTAGTAAGCGTTTGGGAGAGTATAACATAACAATAAATAGAGGCATTTCCTGCCCACAACAAGCTAACAATCTAAATAAATGAATTATTCATTTTACATTGTGAGCCCATTGTTGGGTAGGGACTGTCTCTATATGTTGCCGACTTGCACTTCCCAAGGGCTTAGTGCAGTGCTCTGCACACAGTAAGTGCTCAATACATGTGATTGAATGAATGAATCTGCTAACTCGGTGGACTGGATATTTGAGCAGATGGGCCATTAAGCCACATTGTAGTATTGTCTGCCTATTTTCTACCTTCTTGGCTAAAGCTCTTTTATTAAATAATAAACAGTGTTGATTAAATGAGATGTAATTACAACAGAATCCTGCTGACACCGAGACCAGATGATCACTAGAAACATGCCCAATCAATTTTAAACGTTTGTCGTTTCTATCTCTCTTCTGCCTTGTATAACACCAAAACTATCTCATTTCCTGTATTTCAAAAGAGGGATTATAGTTTGATCCTAAAAATCGGTCAATTCTTGCATCCAACTGATAAAAACATAGCATAATCTCCAGTATCAAGGACAAACTGAACCTTTACATAATTTTGCAGAGAACTCAAATCTTGCCTTTTTTCTACTACTATTATTATTGCATTGATTAAGCACTTATTTGTCAAGCACCATTTTAAGCACTGGAGTAGATACAAGATAATCATGTCAGACAAAATCCCTGTCCCATCTGGGTTTCAGACTAAGCAGGAGGGAGTAAGATTTCTTTTGCAATTTACAGATGAGGAAACTGAGGCCCAGAGAAGTTAAATGACTTCCTCAAGGGCAAAGCTGGGGTTAGAACCCAGGTGTTCTGACTCCCAAGCCTGGGTTCTTTCCAAAAGGCCACATTGCTCCTCTACTCCATCACCTCTCTCTTACAACTGTTTGGCATTCTAATGTACTAACTATACAGTGCTATCATTCCCTCCCAATCCATTCTTGACCAAGTGCCTCAGCCTCTACTTTCTCAAACTTATCAGTCACTTTTGGTCAATTTGCTCCTTTCCTTTTTTTTTAGCTTCAAACCAGGCATGTATAGAGAAGTTTCCATCTCCCTTTCCCATTCTGCCTTATTTCCCGATTCTGACAGAAGATGCAATAGAATTCAGCTTTATACAGGCATGAGCAAACATGATCTGCCAGATATTTGGATTTGACTGGCTGTGAAAATGCCATATCTGACTTAAGGCCTTACCTTTCGTCAAATTGAAAAGTGAACGGAAATGGAGAATAAAATTAGATAATAAAAACACTTTTTTTCTGTCACTGCAAGACAGATTTATTATTATTGTGCTGTCAAGTCATTTCCGATTCATAGTTACTCCATGAATTTACTTTCTCCAAGACGTCCTGTCCTCTGCCGTAATCCACAACTTTTCTAACTGTTCTTCCGTTATTGTTGTTCTGGTCTCTATCCATCTAGCTGCTGGTCTGCCTCTTCCATGTTTTCCCTGGACTTTTCCTAGCATTAGTATCTTCTCCAGAGAAGTAGTCCTCCTGATTATGTGTCTAAAATATGTTAATCTAAGTCAAGTCATTTGTCCTTCCAAAGACCACTTTGGCTTTATTTGCTCCAAAATCCAATTGTTTGTTTTTCGGGCAGTTCACGTTATTCGCAAAAGCCTTCCCCAACAACAATATTTCAAAAAATCGATGTTCTTCTATCCTGATTTTTCACTTTCCAGCTTTCAGATCCAGACACTGTCACTGGAAATACCACAGAGTTGACAATTTGTATTTTTGTGGCAGTAGTTACATCAGCACATTTCATGACTTTTTCCAGGTTCTTCATAGAAAGTCTTCCTAATATTAATCTTCGGTGTATTTCTTGGCTACTAGTTCCTTTACTATTGATTATGGATCCCAGGAGAGAAAAAAATTGTCAACTATTTCAGTCTTCTCTCTGTCCACTACAAAAGTGTTAAAACTTCCAGTTCTCATGATCTTTGTCTTCTTGACATTCAGATATAGGTCCATCTTTTTGCTCTGTTCCTTAACTTTTTATAAATAAGCCAGATATATAACAATTTTATAATATTTATAAAGATTAATAATAAGACAGATTTAAGCCACTCCAAATTCATCCACACCTGTTATAACTCTGCCTTGTCTTCCACTTAGCAACTTTACTTCTCAATCAGCTCTCTCTCCTACATACACAGTGTGAGTGCCAAGGGGTGTGAAGGTGTTGATGTAATAATAATAACTGCGGTATTTGTTAAGGGCTTACTATGTGCCAAGAACTGTTCTAAGCACTGGGGTAAATACAAGGTAATCAAGTTGGACACAGTCCCTGTCCCACCTGGGGCTCACAATCTTGAGCCCTACTTTACAGATCAAGTAACTGAGGCACAGAGAAGTGAAGTGACTTGCCCAGGTCACACAGCAGACATGTGGCAGAGCTGGGTTTAGAAATCCACATTACTCCCAGGCTCTTGTTCTGTCCACTAGGCCATGCTGCTTCTCTAAACTTGGTTAGATGCCATGAAGTAGATGCCTGGGAGGAGCACTGTGGCTTAGTGGCAAGAGCACCAGCCTGGGAGTTAGAGGACATGGGTTCTAATTCAGGCTCAGCCACATGTGCCCTGTGTGACCTAGGGCAAATCACTTAACTTCTCTGTGCCTCAGTTACCTCATGTGTAAAATGGGCATTAAGGTGGCGAGACCCATATGGGACAGGGACTGTGTCCAATCTGATTACCTTGTATCTACCCCAGAGCTTAGAACAGTGCTTGGCATATAGTAAGCGCTTATCAAATAGAACAATTAGTATTATTATCATTATTATTAAGTAGGTGTCAGTGCCTTAACCATATATGTGTTATATAGGCCACTAGGACCTTTTCCATTTTTCTCAAGAGGAGTGCTAACCTTCTGTCCTTTCACACAACACAGGTAACTGAGGCCCATAGAAGTGAAGTGATTTGCCCAAGGTTACTCAGAAGACAAGTGTCAGAGCCAGGATTAGAACCCAGCTCCTTTTGACCCCATGGCCTATGTTCTATCCACTAGGTCATGCTGCTGAAACTGTGGGGACCACACTGGGCTGATCTCTAAGTGGAGCAAATCTCAAGACAAGGGCCTTTACAAAGAAGATGAACAGTTCTGAAATCACATATATAAAAACACTAACCAGGGTTGGGTTCTTACAAAACCTAGCATTAAGGAAACTTCACACTGTAATACTCATGTTTTGCAAGACTACCGTGCATAAACAGTTTATTCACTATCTTGAAAACCTAGCCCAGATGGCTTCACATAAATATAAGCTTAGAACAGTGCTTAGAACATAGTAAGCGCTTAACACATACTATTATTATTATTATAAGATAGTCCCTAATTTCATTCCAACAAAAAACACATATTGAGAATGTGTGTTATGGCAGAAGTCTCTAACTATTCTCACTTCAAATCCAGGATAATAGCTTGCCACACTGACAATCAATCATATTTACTGAGGACTTTCTGAGTACAGAGCAGTGTATTAAATGCTTGGGAGGGCCCAATATAACAATATAACAGAGTTGGTAGACATGTTCCCGGGCCACAACAAGCTGACAGTCTAGAGGGGGAGACAGACATTAACATAAAAATATAAATTACGGATATGTACCTAATGCTGAGGGAGGGGTGAATAAAGGGAGGAAAATCCAAGTCCAAGGGTGATGCAGAAAGGAATGGGAGAAATCTGAACCTACTGATACTATGGCCAGTTTCCTTGACTAAAAGCACTTGCAGGCAGGAATACTAATATTAGTATTCAGGCAGGGCCCATGTCTAATTCCTAGTGGTGTTCTCTTTCTCTGCACTTAGTACTTTGAGTTCTAAGGCAGACTGGAACATTTTATCCTCTGGCTTGTTAGATGAAATCCTTCGAGATGATCTGGTAAACATGTGGTTTATATCAGACCCTGATCGATTGTCTTTACAGTTTAAATGACGAGGTCTTCTGACCTTCTGGCCAGGGGAGTTGTCAGGAAAGAGAGAAGAAAGACTTTCCGTGAAGGTGCAGAGGAAGGGACGCAGGCCGATAGTGGGGATGTGGATCCGTTGAGATGGACTGTTCCACGGGGATGTGACTGGGTGGTCTCCTCCACTGCACTGAGGTGGGGCCACAGACCGAAGCCATTCTGACCCGGCTCTTCGGGAGGGATCGTTTCCTCCAGGGCATTTTCTCCCGTGTCTCCCGGCCCCAAGGGGACAGAGAGAAGAAGTGGAGGGGCTGTGTGGGTGGAGGGGGATGAGTGTGTTTGTTTCCCTCAGCTCCAACCGAAGTGTCTCTGAACCGGCTCCTTGGGGAAGATTCTGTTTCCCCTCCAGGGGCCAGCGAGGCTGCTCAGGTAGGAGCAGAGGAATGGACATCCATCTCCCCATTCGTTAGCCCAGACTCCAAAGCGGAGGCAGAAGCAGAGTAGCCCTTCCTTCCCCTCCTTTCAAACCATGAAACTGCCTGGGACTCCTCACCGAACCCCAATAGTGAATGCAGCATGGGTCTGGGATCAAAAGGTCATGGGTTCAAATCCTGGCTCCACCACTTGTCTGCTGTGTGGCCTTGGGCAACTCATTTCACTTCTCTGTGCCTCAGTTACCTCATCTGTAAAACGGGGATTGAGACCGTGAGCCCCACATGGGAAAGGGGTTGTGTACAACCCTATTTGCTTGTATCTACTGCAGAACTTAGTACAGTGCCTGGAATAATAAGCACTTAATAAATACCACAATAATTATTGTTATTATTACTGCATATCCCTCAAACTTTTGATACTCACCCCACCCCAACAGTACTAATATAAACATTATTATACTCAATTATTTCCCCTATTCCTAATCTATTTTAATGTTAGCATTCCCCTGTGGCCTGTAAGCTCCTCCAGAGCAGGGATTGTGGCTATCAACTCTGTTGTAATGTACTTTCCCAAGTGCTTAGTTCAGTGTTCTGCACCCAGAAACTGCTCAATAAATATTATTTATTGATAAATGTCAAGGGGAATGTTCTTATTATTATGAGAAGTACTTTGAGTTCTTATAACTATTGACTTATTTTGGTAATAAAAGCGATTTATGGGATGGTAGGGTGGCCATTTGGCTGGTTTTATATCAGACACCTGGTTTTCAGCTGGGCTGGCTCCTCTGCAGTATGGCTATGGTACCAAATGGTTCTGTATCTGGTGTGTTTATTTTAAAGCACCAACGCTTCCTCTGCTGTGGCTCCTGACTCCATCTCCCCAGGCTGAAAGCAGCACGTGATGTTCAGAGGGACATGGTTGGGCAAGGCATTGCCTCTGGAGAAAAGGAAGAGGTAAGGTGTTCCCCCCAAAAAGCCCTCTACATTTGGGCCAACAGGGCATACTTACACAAAATGGATGCACCCGCTCTGCTGCATGCCCTATGTAATATATGTGATGTTGTAGTTCCCTGGCTAGTACTTTTAAATAATAATAATAATAATAATAATAATAATAATGGTATTTGTTAAGCGCTTACTAAATGCTATCATTGACAACCCTAGTAAGAAGCAGCATGGGCTCAAAGGAAAGAGCCCGGGCTTCAGAGTCAGAGGTCATGGGTTCAAATCCCTGCTCTGCCAATTGTCAGCTGTGTGACTTTGGGCAAGTCACTTAGCTTCTCGGGGCCTCGGTTACCTCATCTGTAAAATGGGAATAAAGACTGTGAGCCCCACGTGGGACAATCTGATCACCTAGTATTCTCCCCAGCACTTAGACCAGTGCTTTGCACATAGTAAGCACTTAACAAATGCCATCATCAGAATCAACTCTTAAATCATTTTTTTTCACTCTGCTGTGTAAAAACCCTCCTCCCCCAGACATTTTTTTAGTGGTATTTGATTTTTTTTGTTTTTTAGTTGTTGTTTTTTTAATGGTATTTGTGAAGGCCCTGTAGTAAGCACTCAGGTAGAAGCAGCGTGGCTCAGTGGAAAAGAGCATGGGCTTTGGACTCAGAGGTCATGGGTTCAAATCCCAGCTCTGCCAATTGTCAGCTGTGTGACTTTGGGCAAGTCACTTCACTTCTCTGGGCCTCAATTACCTCATCTGTAAAATGGGGATTAAGACTGTGAGCCCCCCGAGGGACAACATGATCACCTTGTAACCTCCCCTGCGCTTAGAACAGTGCTTTGCACATAGTAAGTGCTTAATAAATGCCATCATTATATTATTATTATTATTATTATCTACCCAGGTTAAACATTCTCCACCTCCCAAAGCCTTCATTCATTCATTCAATTGCTCAATTGAGCACTTGCTGTGTGCAGAGCACTGTGCTAAGTACTTGGGAGAGTATAATACAACAATGAACAGACACAGATGAGGTAAGTGAGGCACAGGGAAGTTAAGTCATTTTCCCAAGGTCACACAGCAGACAAGTAGCAGAACCAGGATTAGACCTAAGTCTGACTTCTAGTCCCATGTTCTATCCATAAAGCCACGTTATTTGTCACTGTTAAGCGCTTACTATGAGTCAAGCCTTTATCTAAATTCTGGGGTAAATGCAAGTTGATCAGGTTGTACATAGTCCCTGTACTAGATGGGGCTCGTACTCTAAGTAGGAGGGATAAGAAGTATTGAATTCCCATTTCGCAGATGAAGAAACTGAGAAGTTAAGTGACTTTCCCAAAGTCACACAGCAGGCAATTGACAGAGCTGGGATTAGAACCCAGGTCCTCTGACTCCTAGGTCTGTGCTCTTTCCACTAGGCCATACTGTTTGCCCACTACTGTAGACAACTCCTCTATCCTTACTGTCTCAAATTCAACCTGCATATTCATTCTATCATCAAATCCTGTCAGTTCTACATTCACAGTATTTCTAAAAACCACCCCTTCATTTCCCTCCAATCTGCTACTGTGCTGATCCGAGTACAGATATTCTGTCTCGACTACTGTATCAGCCTCCTTTCATTCATTCAATCATATTTATTGAGCGCTTACTGTGTGCAGAGCACTGTACTAAGCACTTGGGAAGTACAAGTTGGCAACTTATAGAGACGGTCCCTACACAACAGCGGGCTCACAGTCTAGAAGGGGGAGACAGACAACAAAACAAAACATATTAACAAAATAAAATAAACAGAATAAATACGTACAAGTAAAATAAATAGAGTAATAAATATGTACAAACATATATACATATATACAGGTGCTGTGGGTAGGGGACGGAGGTAAGGCAGGGGGGATGGGGAGGAGGATGAGGGGGAGAGGTAGGAGAGGGCTCAGTCTGGGAAGGCCTCCTGGAGGAGGTGAGCTCTCAGTTGGGCTTTGAAGGGAGGAAAAGAGCTAGCTTGGCAGATGTGCGGAGGGAGGGCATTCCAGGCCAGGGGGAGGGCTTGGGCTGGGAGTCGACTGCGGGACAGGTGAGAACGAGGCACAGTGAGGAGGTTAGCAGCAGAGGAGTGGAGGGTGTGGGCTGGGCTGTAGAAGGAAAGAAGGGAGGTGAGGTAGGAGGGGGCGAGGTGATGGACAGCCTTGAAGCCGAGAGTGAGGAGTTTTTGCCCGATGCGTAGGTTGATTGGTAGCCACTGGAGATTTTTGAGGAGGGGAGTAACATGCCCAGAGCGTTGCTGGGCATGCTCCTTGTTGAGCTCCCTGCCTCCAGTCTTTCCTCATTCTAGTCCATACTCCACTCTACCTGGATCATCTTTCTGTAGCTATCTCTCCACTCTTCACAAAACCATTGGTTGCCCATCCAACTATATCAAACAGGAACTCCTTACCATAATAACAATCATGGTATTTGTTAAGCGTTTTCTATGTGCCAGGCCCCGTTTCTTAGACTTTAAGCCACTTAATAAACTCTCTCCTCCTACCTAATCACACTTTTCTCTCACTCCTCCCAGCCCACACACTTCACTCCTCTAAAGCGAACCTACTCGCTTTACCTCTATCTTATCTATTTCACCACCAACCCCATTCTCATTTTCTCTCTCTGGTTTGGAACTCCCTCCCCATTCTTATCCAAAAGACTACCACTCTCCCCAACTTCAAAGCTGACTAAAATTATATCTACCCCAGAAGGATCCTTCCCTAACTTCTTTTTTCCCCCACCCTATTCACCATACCTTCTGCCTCACCTATGCATTTTGGGGCTGCACTTAAACTATTTATCACCCATCCCACCTTCAGCCCCACTCACTTTTATACATACTCTAGCTGTTATTTATTTTAATCTCTCTGTCTCCCCCACTAGATTATAAACTCCTTTAGAGCAGGGATCATGTCCACTGACTTTATTTTACTTTACTCTCCCAGATGATCTGTGCTCTGTACACAGTAAGTACTCAGTAAATACCATTAACTGATTTATAAACTGTTCAAACATTGAAGAATGTGCTTTTCCCATTTATTAATTGGGTACCTGGAATGGTGCCATACTTCTCTGGTATTAAGATTTAACCAAGACGGGAAGATATTCTCTTTTCTGTTATCCAAAGAGCAAGGTCAGCATCCCCAGAAACATTTCACTTAGTGCGGTCAAATGGGTATATGAATGAGCTACTTAGAGATGAACTGGACTGTTGGATTTAGGTTGTGATTTACTAACTCAAATCTTATCTTTCCACAGATAATTTTGCCTTTTTTATGGTATTTGTTAAGAGCTTACAATGTGCCAGACACAGTTCTAAGTGCTGGGGAAGATACAGTGAAATCAAGCCAGACACAGTTCCTGTCCCACATGGTGTTGATAGTCTTAATCCCCATTTTACAGATGAGGTAATGGAGGCACAAAGAAGATAAATCCCAGCGCCGCCACTTGTCAGCTGTGTGACTTTGGGCAAATCACCTCACTTCTCTGTGCCTCAGTTACCTCATCTGTAAAATGGGGATTAAGACTGTGAGCCCCCTGTGGGACAACCTGATCACCTTGTAACTTCCCCAGCGCTTAGAACAGTGCTTTGCACATAGTAAGTGCTTAATAAATGCCATTATTATTATTATTATTATTATTAAGTGACTTGCTCATCAGACAAGTGGCAGAATGAGATTAGAATCTCATTCATCCCCCAGGCCTGGAATGCCCTCCCTCTGCCCATCCACCAAGCTAGCTCTCTTCCTCCCTTCAAGGCCCTACTGAGAGCTCACCTCCTTCAGGAGGCCTTCCCAGACTGAGCCCCTTCCTTCCTCTCCCCCTCGTCCCCCTCTCCATTCCCCCATCTTACCTCCTTCCCTTCCCCACAGCACCTGTATATATGTATATATGTTTGTACATATTTATTACTCTATTTATTAATTTATTTTACTTGTACATATCTATTCTATTTATTTTATTTTGTTAGTATGTTTGGTTTTGTTCTCTGTCTCCCCCTTTTAGACTGTGAGCCCACTGTTGGGTAGGGACTGTCTCTATATGTTGCCAACTTGTACTTCCCAAGCGCTTAGTACAGTGCTCTGCACACAGTAAGCGCTCAATAAATATGATTGATGATGATGATGATGATGATGAATCCAGGTTCTTCTGACTCTAGGTCCTCTGACTCCCAGGCCCTAATCCTCTGAATTAAACAGGTCAGTTTTAAAATGTAATTTTGGATTTCTTTCCATGATTCAGTCAGGCTATATTTGCCTAAAATGTGGATGTATGAGAAGCAGCATAGCTTAATGGATAAAGCATGTGCCTGGGAGGCAGGAGCACCCAGGTCTAATCACGGCTCTATCCCTCGTCTGCTGTGTGACCATGAGCAAGTACCTTCACTTCTCTGTGCCTCGGTTCCCTCATCTGTAAAATGAGGATTTAGACTGTGAGCCCCATGTGGGACAGGGACTGTACCCAACCTGATTTCCTTGTATCTACCTCAGTGCTTAGAAGAGTGTCTGCCACATAGCAAGTGCTTAATAAATACCATAAGAAAAAACCAACAAACTGTGGCACCATGAAGCGTGGCTTAGTGGAAAGAGCACAGGTTTGGAAGTCAGAGGACATGGGTTCTAATCCTGGCTCCATCGCCTCTCTGCTGTGTGACCGTGGACAAGCCACTTAACTTCTCTGTACCTCAGTAACCTCATCTGTAAAATGGGGATTAAGACTGTGAGCCCCATGAGGGACAACCTGATTACCTTGTATCCACCCCAGTGCTTAGAACAGTACTTGGCACATAGTAGGCACTTAACAAATACCATTATTATCATTAATTTACCACAGATTTACATAAGTTAGGATCCATTCCAGAACAAAACCCAATATGGCAGCTGAGTACTGAAATCCTCTCTGCCCCCTCCCCATTTCCTGGTACTTTCTTGCTCCCCTTCCCGATGCCTGAACTCTCCCCCACAATAAGCGTGTAATAAATACAATCATCATGTGTTCATATGGGTAGGGAACACAACTACCAACTCTGTTGTATGTACCCTCTCAAGCTCTGAGTAGAGGTGCTCCACACTCACTAATCATTTAATATGTGCCACTGATTGATTGAGCATAACCTCTCCAATGGAAGACTCCAAGGAGAGGCAGAAATTAATCTATCAATTGTATTTAGTACGTGATATCTGGGTGCAGATTGCTGTTCTAAGAGCTTGGGAGAATGCAATATATCTGAGTCAGTGGACACATTCCCTGCCCACAATGAGCATGAAGACACAGGAAATGCATATATGATTCTACTTCCCTAGGTGGGCAGTGGGGAAACAAATCCATAAATGTCAGTTTGCTAAAGCTCCTAGTTATCTTTCTTGTAGGAGCAGACCGACTGACTCACTAGTGCATAGTTATCGAGTTCATTTCCCTTGCCACCTCTTTCTCTCTTCGATTATTAATAGCTTTCAAAGACAACTACTTAAAAACATCAATTTCCTACCACACAAGTGTCTAAGGTGTTGATATTTTGAATTCTCACCAGTCTCAACATTCCCATCCCCACTGTCCAGGCTATATTTTAATGATCATTTCAACTCTCCTATTTTTGTATAAGAGTCGCTTTCATACTTACTTGCAACCAGACCACTTACTTGTGAACCATATAAAAGCATTGGAACACAGGGTAACCAAGAGACGACAACATGAAGCACGTAAAATGTGAGTGAACCTTCTGAGCCATTTCATAAGATGCAGCTCCATGTTCAAGGAATTCCCCAAGCAATGAAGCAACCAGCGGAATAATCCTGACCCTTGACATTTGTGCCAAAAAATCCCCATGAAGACAGATGAACATGGCCTATCGATAGAGCTCAGACTTGGGATTCAGAAGGACCTGGGTTCTAATCCTAGATCTGTCCTAGTCTGCTGTATGACCATGGGCAAGCCACTTCTTTATCTGTGACTCAGTGACTATATTTGTAAAAAGGAGCTTGATTAAGACTGTGAGCCCTATGTAGAACATGGACTGTGTCCAACTTGAAAACGTAGAGTACAGAGTGTTGTGTGGAGTTTCCAGCTAGTGGTTGGCAGATGGAGACCCTGTCCCAGCACAGACAATCCAGCCTGCACTTTTTGCATCATGTTCAACTGAGAATCTGTGGTTGTGGAAGCCTCATCCTCTGCATGAGGACTAGCCAAGTCTCCTGCTCTATCCACGTAGACCCTCGTTCCCAACCTTTCTCCTCTCTTAACACTCCCTGGAACACTCTCTATCCTCAAATCTGACATACAAATTCTCTCCCCATTGTCAAAGCCTTATTGAAGGCTCATCTCCTCCAAGTGGTCTTCCCAGACTAAAGTCCCCTTTCCTCTTCTCCGACTCCCTTCTGTGTCACCCTGGCTTGTTCCCTTTATTCATTCCCCCTCCCAGGCCCACAGCACTTGATGATGGCATTTATTAAGCACTTACTATGTGCAAAGCACTGTTCTAAGCACTGGGGAGGTTATAATTCATTCAATTATATTTATCGAGTGCTTACTGTGTGCAGAGCACTGTACTAAGTGCTTGAATTGGTTACAAGGTGATCAGCTTGTCCCACAGGGGGCTCACAGTCTTAATCCCCATTTTACAGATGAGGTAACTGAGGCCCAGAGAAGTTAAGTGACTTGCCCAAAGTCACACAGCTGACAATTGGCAGAGCCGGGATTTGAACCCATTACCTCTGACTCCAAAGCCCGTGCTCTTTCCACTGAACCACACTGCTTCTCTTGTACAGTTCTTCACTTGTGTACAGATCTGTCATGTATTTATTTATATTAATGTCCGTTTCCCCCTCCAGATTATAAGCTCATTGTGGGCGGGGAATGTGTCTTTTCATTGTTATATTGTACAAGCACTTAGTACAATACACAGTGCACACTCAATAAATATGAATGAATGAATGAATTTAACATAACCCACCTTGAGTACAGCATCAGCTTCTTCACTGACCTCCAGGACTCCAGTCTCTCCTCTCTCCAATCCATATTACCCCCTGCTTCCCTGATCATTTTTCTGAATAACTATTCAGTTCATATTTCCTCACTTTAAGCTCACTGTGGACAGGGAACCTGTTCGCCAACTCAGTTATACTGTTACATCATACTCTCTCAAGCACTTAGTACAGTGCTCTGCACACAGTGAGTGCTCAGTAAATACCACTGGTTGATTACATATGATTGACTCCTCAAAAACACCCAGTGGTTGTCCATTACCTCCATATCAAATAGAAACTCCTCACCATCGGCTTTATGACCCTTGTTTAGCTCTTGCTGCCTTCCTGAACTCGCTGATAAAGCAGCATGGACTAGTGGATAGAGCCTGGGCCTAGGAGTAAGAAGGGCCTGGGTTCTAATCCCCAACCTGACACGACTGCCGTGTGACTAGGCGAGTCACTTCACTTTCCTGTTCTTCAGTTCCCTCATCTGTAAAATGGGGTTTAAGACTGTGAACCCCATGTGGGACAGGGACTGAGTCCAACATGATATTCTTGTATCCACCCCAGCACTTAGTACAGTGCCTGGCACATAGTAAGCACTTAAATACCACAATTATTATTATATGGGACAGGGACTGTGTCCAACTCGATTTGTTTGTATCCACCCCAGCGCTTAGTACAGTGCCTGGTGCATAGTAAGCATTTAACAAATACCATAATTATTATTATTGTTATCAAGACCCACTGATGCCAACCTACTCAATGAATCATGATTTTCTCATCTAGCCACTGACTCCTTGCCCACATGCTCCTTCTGGCCTGGGACTCTCTCCATTTTCATATCTTCCAGACTACACCTCTCCCCTCCTTCAAAGTCCTCCTAAAATCACATCTCCTCCAAGAGGCCTTCCCTAAGCCCTCGTTTCCCCTCTGTGTCCCTCCTTCTGCATCTATGCTCTTGGGTTTGTACCCCGTTAATCATTTTGATACTCCATCCCGAGCCCCACAAACACTCATATGTATAACCTTATACCCTTAAGCCCTCCTTTCCTCTTCTCCCAATCCCTTCTGCACCATCTTTGTTCCCTTTCATCAACCCCTCTCAGCCCCATAGCACTTATGTACATTGTTGTAATTTTATTTATTTATATTAATGTCTGTCTCCCCCTCTAGACTGTAAACTCACTGTAGGCAGGGAATGTTTCTGTTATATTGTTATAGTGTTCTCTCCCCAACATTGAATACAGTGCTCTGCACACAGTAAGCACTCAATAAATGACTGACTGACTGCATTTCCCCATCTGTAATTTATTTCAATGTCTTTCACCCTCTAGACTCACCAAACTAGCTCTTTTCCCCACTTCAAAGCTCTACTGAGAGCTCACCTCCTCCAGGAGGCCTTCCCAGACTGAGCCTCCCATTCCTCTGCTCCTCCTCCCCTCCTCATCACCTCGACTCCCTCCCTCTGCTCTATCTCCTTCCCCACCCCACCGAACTTTTGTGTATATTATATATATATAATTCCATTTATCTACTCCCTTCCAGACTGTGAGCCTGTTGTTGGGTAGGGATTGTCTTAAATGACTTGCCCGAGGTCACACAGCAGACATGGGGCAGAGTTGGGATTAGAACCCAGGTGCCATGACGCCCAGGCCTGTGTTCTATCTGCTAGGCTTAATCAGTTAGGTCTGAATTACTGTTTTACTGAATTACTGTTTCTAAACCTGGCCATGCAAGTGATCAGAAAGATGACATCTACACCTCTTTACCCAGAAATTGGTCAAGCAATGGTATTTTTTGAGCGCTTGGTGTTCACAGAGCAATCAATCAATCGTATTTATTGAGCGCTTACTGTGTGCAGAGCACTGTACTAAGCACTTGGGAAGTACAAGTTGGCAACATATAGAGACAGTCCCTACCCAACAGTGGGCTCACAGTCTAGAAGGGGGGGACAGAGACCAAAACCAAACATACTAACA
Source organism: Tachyglossus aculeatus (assembly GCF_015852505.1). Lineage (NCBI taxonomy): Eukaryota > Metazoa > Chordata > Mammalia > Monotremata > Tachyglossidae > Tachyglossus > Tachyglossus aculeatus. Next base: position 41,712,489 of record NC_052066.1, read on the forward strand.
AAATAAAATAAATACAATAGATATGTACAAGTAAAATAAGTAAATAAGTAAATAGAGTAATAACTATGTACAAACATAAATACATATATACAGGTGCATTGGGGAAGGGAAGGAGGTAAGACGAGGGGGATGTAGAGGGAGATGAGGGGGAGAGGAAGGAGGGGGCTCAGTCTGGGAAGGCCTCCTGGAGGAGGTGAGCTCTCAGTAGGGCCTTGAAAGGAGGAAGACAGCTAGCTTGGCGGATGGGCAGAGGGAGGGCATTCCAGGCCCCGGGGATGACGTGGGCCAGGGGTCGACGGCGGGACAGAACGAGGCACGGTGAGGTGATTAGCGGCAGAGGAGCGGAGGGTGTGGGCTGGGCTGGAGAAGGAGAGCAGGGAGGTGAGGTAGAAGGGGGCGAGGTGATGGAGAGCCTCGAAGCCGAGGGTGAGGAGTTTCTGCCTGATGCGCAGATTGATTGGTAGCCACTGGAGATTTTTGAGGAGGGGAGTAACATGCCCAGAGCGTTTCTGGACAAAGACAATTCAGGCAGCAGCATGAAGTATGGATTGAAGTGGGGAGAGACACGAGAGCACTGTCCTAAGCAATTAGGAAAGTACAATACAACAGAGTTGGGGGGATCAATCGCTCACCCCAAGCAGTCTCCTCTTTCCCTGTACTGTGGTTGCCCCTTTGCTGCTCTCATCTCTCTGTCTCTCTCACTAGCACACACACAAACACACATGATCTCCTGACTTTCAGGCCAGTGCTCTATCCAATATGCCATGCTATTTCCCATGGCTTTAGTCAAAGTACTCTGACAGTGTGCATAGGTCATGACTAAGGAAAGAGATGTTATTCCACATCTTCGCTGCACAGAGCACTGTGTGCACTTTGGGTAGTACAGTCGAGTTAAAAGGCATGATCCCTATCCTCAAGGAGCTTGTAGACACAATAATTTGCAGAAGAGAAAGCAAAACCGGGAAGGAATGTAAGAGCTAAAGTTGGTTGTAGAAGTCTTTGGTCAAGCAATTACACACTCTTCCGCCATAGACTAAAAAAAAAAAAAAATCTAAGAATGGTCTGGCCTGCCCATCATTTTTAACAATAGACTCTTCAAAAATGTAAATTAGAAGAAAAGACTATGGTAAAGGGCCAATCAAAAACTGAATAACTCTAATTTATTTCAATTAAACGATCGCTTGTGTTAAAGTATTTTAATAGAATTGCCCGAGAATATATTGCGGGTGGAGTGATGTTATGAAAAACAGTAATATTAATTCAGGGCACTTCCAGGTGACAATTTGGGACTGCTCCTCTCATCTCCTCAGAGTAATCTATGTATATATTTATTACTCTATTTATTTATTTTACTTGTACATATTTATTCTATTTATTCAATTCTGTTAATATGTTTTGTTTTGTTCTCTATCTCCCCCTTCTAGACTGTGAGCCCACTGTTGGATAGGGACCATCTCTATATGTTGCCAACTTGTACTTCCCAAGCGCTTAGTAGAGTGCTCTGCACACAGTAAGTGCTCAATAAATGCGATTGAATGAATGAATGAATTGTCTCTATCTGTTGCTGAACTGTACCTTCCAAGTGCTTAGTACAGTGCTCAGCATGCAGTAAGCGCTCAATAAATATGATTGAATAAATGAATAGACTTGTAAGCTCCTTGTGGACAAATACTGTGTCTATCAACTCTACCATATTGTACTCTTCCAGGCAGTTAATCCAGTGGTCTGCCAACAGAAAATGGTCAATGAACAGCACTGATTGACTGATTGAGAGGAGGGGATGGAGAAGGCCCGGTGGGGAGGGAGAGCTGGTTCTGCAGCTTGATCCTCTGGATGATGGGTAGGCCCAGGGTGAAGGGCAGCATAGAAACTGGAAAAGGGGAGCTCAGTGCAACAGTAACTCTTCCTTCAGCCCACAGCTTGGACACATCATCTGCTTCAGCCCCTCCCCACCCCAGTTCCCCATATTCTCATCCTCATTTTTCAGCCCCTTGACCCGACATTCAATCGTATTTGTTGAGCATTTACTGTGTGCAGAGCACTGTACTGGGCACTTGGAAGAGTACAATAAAACAAAAACACATTCCCTGCCCACAGTGAGTTTACCTACAGTCTGAATATTTACTGCCCCCCAGCCCCACCCCCAACCTCTCACCTCCCATAATAAATACATAATTATGGCATTTGTTAAATGCTTACTATGTGCAAAGCACTGTTCTAAGCACTGGGGGGATACAAGGTTATGAGGTCGTCCCACGTGGGGTTCACAGTCTTCATCCCCATTTTACAGATGAGGTAACTGAGGCCCAGAGAAGTTAAATGACTTGCCCAAAGTCACACAGTTGACAAGTGGTGACTCCGGGATTAGAACCCATGACTTCTTACTCCCATGAACCCCCGGCGTCTCTGTGCTCACACCACCTAGCCAAGGTGAAGGTGCCTGGCTGGTCCACCCTGACAGTGGGGCTAGGAATTCATTAATTCATTCAATCATATTTATTGAGCACTTACTGTGTGCAGAACATGTACTTGGGACATGTACACTTGTACACTTGGGAGAGTACAATATAACAAAAAACAGACACATTCTGTGAATGAATGAGGAATGAGACAGGGAGAAGCAAAGTGGCCTACTGGGTAGAGCATAGGCCTGGGAGTTGGAACCTGGGTTCATTCATTCACTCATTCAATCCTATTTATTGAGGACTAACTGTGTGCTGAACATTGTAATAAGCACTTGGAAGCACAATTCAGCAATGGAGAGACAATCCCTGCCCACACCAGGCTTACAGTCTAGAAGGGGGAAAACTAACAGCAAAAGAAGCAAACAGGCATCCATATAAATAAATTATATATATATATATATATATACACACACACACACATCAAAACAAGCATAAAAGTAGCAATATAAATAGAGTTATAGAGACATACTTATATACATAAGTGCTGTGGGGGTGGGGGGAAGAGCAAAGGGAGTGAGTTGAGGTGACATGGAAGGGAGAGAGAACAGAGGAGAAGGGGGGCTTAGTCTGGGAAGGCCTCTTGGAGGAGGTGAGCCTTCAGTAGGGCTTTGAAGGGGGGAAGAATGATTGACAGATTTGAGGAGGGAGGGCATTCCAGGCCAGAGGCAGGACATGGGCCGGCGAGATCGAGGCACGGTGAGAAGGTTAGCACCAGAGGAGTGAAGTTTGTAGGCTGGGAAGTAGAAGGAGAGAAGGGAGGTGAAGTAAGAAGGGGCAAGGTGATGGAGAGCTTTGAAGCCAATAGTAAGGAGTTTTTGTTTGATACTGAGGTTTACAGGCAAGCACTAGAGATTTTTGAGGAGAAGGATGACATGCCCTGAACTTTTCTGTAGAAAGATAATCTGAGCAGCAAAGTGAAGGGTGGACTGAAGTGGGGAGAGGCAGGAGGTTAGGAGGTCAGAAAGGAGGCTGATGCAATAATCCAGTCGGGACAGGACGAGCAATTGTACTTACGTGACAGCGGTTTGGATGGAGAGGAAAGGGCGGATCTTGGTGATGTTGTGAAGGTGAGGCCGGCAGGATTTGGTGGCGGATTGGATATGAGGGGTGAATGAGAGAGCAGGGCCAAGGATGACACCAAGGTTGGAGGCTTGAGAGACGGGAAGGATAGTTATGCCAAGAAATGGGAAAAACTGGGAGAGGACAGGGTTTGGGAGGGTAGATAAGGAGCTCTGCCTTGGTCGTATTGAGTTTGATGTGGTGGGAGGACATCCAAGAAGAGATGTCCTGAAGGCAGGAGAGATGCAAGCCTGGAGGGAGGGAGAGAGAAATCCTGGCTTTACCATTTGACTGCTGGGTAACCTTGGGCAAGTCACTTAACTTCTCTGTGCCTTAGTTACTTCATGTAAAATGGGGATTAAAACTGTGAGCCCTAAGTGGAGCATGAACTATGTCCAAACTGATTAGCTTGTATTTCCCTAAGCCCTCCATTTGTCTTCTACCACTCCCTTCTGCATCAATCAATCGATCAATCATATTTATTGAGCGCTGTGTGCAGAGCACTGTACTAAGTGCTTGGGAAGTACAAGTTGGCAACATATAGAGACAGTCCCTACCCAACAGTGGGCTCACAGTCTAAAAGGGGGAGACAGAGAACAAAACCAAACATACTAACAAAATAAAATAAATAGAATAGATATGTACAAGTAAAATAAATAAATAGAGTAATAAATATGTACAAACATATATACAGGTGCTGTGGGGAAGGGAAGGAGGTAAGATGGGAGGATGGAGAGGGGGATGAGGGGGAGAGGAAGGAAGGGGCTCAGTCTGGGAAGGCCTCCTGGAGGAGGTGAGCTCTCAGTAGGGCCTTGAAGGAAGGAAGAGAGGTAGCTTGGTGGATGGGCAGAGGGAGGGCATTCCAGGCCCGGGGGATGACATGGGCCGGGGGTCGATGGTGGGACAGGCGAGAACGAGGCACGGTGAGGAGGCTAGCAGCGGCAGAGGAGCGGGGGGTGCGGGGTGGGCTGTAGAAGAAGGGAGGTGAGGTAGGAGGGGGCGAGGTGATGGACAGCCTTGAAGCCCAGGGTGAGGAGTTTCTGCCTGATGTGCAGATTGATTGGTAGCCATTGGAGATTTTTGAGGAGGGGAGTAACATGCCCAGAGCGTTTCTGGACAAAGACAATCCGGGCAGCAGCATGAAGTATGGATTGAAGTGGGGAGAGACACGAGGATGGGAGATCAGAGAGAAGGCTGATGCAGTAGTCCAGACGGGTTAGGATGAGAGCTTGAACGATCAGGGTAGCAGTATGGATGGAAAGGAAAGGGCGGATCTTGGCAATGTATCACCCTGACTTGCTCCCTTTATTCATCTATTCATCCCCCTTCCCACCCCCAGAACATTCATTCATTCAATCATATTTATTGAATGCTTACTGTGTGCAGAGCACTGTACTAAGCGCTTGGGAAGTACAAGTCGGCAACATATAGAGACGGTTCCTACCCAACAACGGGCTCACAGTCTAGAAGGGGGAGACAGACAACAAAACATGTAGACAACACTTATGTACATAGCTGTAATTTATTTATTTATATTAATGTCTGTCTCTCTCTCCAGATTGTAAGTTCTCTGTGAGCAGGGAATGTGTCTGTCATATTGTACTCTCCCAAGTGTTTACTGCAGTGCTCTGCAAGCATGAAAGTCTCAGTAAGTATGATTGACTGACTGGTTTATCCCAGCACTTATCCCTCTCTCTCTCCCCTCAACAACTGTTGCAGCCCTAAATTGATCAAGAGGTACGAGAATGAGGAGTGGAAAGGGAAAAGAAGAAGATGAGGAAGATTCTCAGCTCTGCCATGGGGAGAGCCATTATTTGAATGGAGAGGGAGAAATTGGAGGAAGGGGAAGCAGAAAAAGTACCAATCTCCAAATCCTCCCAGAAAACACTGCTCAGCCATGGGGGGTGGGGGCAGGAGAAGAGAGAGGGGAAAGAGAGAGAGGGAGAGAGAGAAAGAAAGAGAGAGAGACAGAAAGAAAGGGGAGAGAGTTTAAAAGGGAGAGGGAGAGAGAAATGGTGGGGAGAGAGTGAGAGAAAGGGAGAAGCACAGATATAAGGAGAGAGAGGAACTAGAGAGAGATAGAGAGACTCAAGATCTGTGATGCCACATGCAACAGGAAATCACCCGAGAGCCCTCAATCCGATCCTGATCATAATTTACAATGTTGTTTTTAAGAGTGGATTCTCCACTTTCAGATTATGTACCCTCCAAGAGCTAAAGAATGACAATTGACAGTCCTGTCAATTAGGGCAGGGATTTGGGAAACTTGACAGAGAAGGTACAGGGAATAGAGGGAAAAAACCTAGAATGACAAAGTTAAAAGAGTGAAATTGTTTGAGCCTAAGTGCAAGGAATGAACTGCTTTAAAGTGAATGCAAATATTCATACATTCTTATGCAAATTATGTAGGAAAGGGTAGTATGTGTAAGGCTATTGAGCTATTATCAGAAAATGGTTGCAAATATATATTACTAGATGATGAAAATGCTTCAGCTTTAAAAATGTATACAGTTACTTTTATTTAATGATGGGCTTTAACAGTTGATGATATTCATGGAGCACTTACTGTGGGTAGAACACTGTATTAAGCATAATACAATAGAAGTGGTAGGAAGCAGAGTGAAGTGTGGACTGGAGAGAGGAAAGAAAGGAGATGGGGAGGTCAGTGAGGAAGCTGATGGGATAAGTGCTTGGATTATCAGGGTAGCGGTTTGGGTGGAGAGGAGTGGGCAGATCTAGAGTTCTTATGAAGGTAGAACCCACAGGATTTGGAGACAAATATGCAGGTTTAATGAGAGGGGTGAGTCTAGGGTAATGGTAAGGTTCACCTCTCAGACTTGTAACTGGAGAGTTTCCAGGACTCTACTAGTCTCGACTATGGGAGGGAGAGTCAAGCAGAGGTATGCCCATTCCATTCCTAGCTTGGGCAGCGGCTAGTGAGTGGAAGACAATCTGCTACAAGTCAGAACTCACCTGTGCTGGACAGCAGTGGCATAGGAGAGAGTCGAGGGTGGAGACTCAGGTTTACTTTGCGGAAGGAGGCAATAGTAAACCGCTTCTGTATTTTTACCAAGAAAATCTATGGATACTCCTACCAGAATGATTGCAGATGGAGGTGGGGTGCTCTGGGAAAGATGTGTCCATGTCATCGCTATGGGTTGGATACGACTCAACAGCATAAGACAATAACAATAACAACAACAACAACAGCGGTAGAGTTACAAGCTTGTGAGACAAGGAGAATGGTGGCTTTACAATAATCAGTTTGATAATGTCAGGAAATAGTATTCTTCCAGTTGCTTCTACTCCATCCTAATCCTCCTTGACCTCTCAGCTGCTTTGGACACTGCGGACTAGCCCCTTCCCCTGGAAATGTTATCCAACCTTGGCTTTACTGACTCTGTCCTCTCCTGGTTCACATCTTATCTCTCCAGCCGTTCATTCTCAGTCTCTTTCATGGGCTCCTCTCCCTCCCACGCCCTAACTGTGCGGGTTTCTCAAGGTTGAGTTCTAGGTCCCCTTCTATTCTCCATCTACAATCATTCCCTTGGAGAACTCATTTGCTCCCATGACTTCAACAACCAACTCTATGCAGATACCCAAATCTACATCTCCTCCCCTGACCTTTTTCACTCTCTCCAGGTTCACATCTCCTCCTGCCTTCAATAATAATAATAATAATGGCATTTATTAAGCGCTTACTATGTGCAAAGCACTGTTCTAAGCGCTGGGGAGGTTAACAAGGTGATCAGGTTGTCCCACAGGGGGCTCACAGTCTTCATCCCCATTTTACAGATGAGGTAACTGGGGCCCAGAGAAGTTAAGTGACTTGCCCAAAGTCACACAGCTGACAGTTGGCAGAGCTGGGATTTGAACCCATGACCTCTGACTCCAAAGCCCGTGCTCTTTCCTGCTGAGCCACGCTGCTTCTCTAGTTGTTCTTGTTCTCTTCAAGACATCTCTTCTTGGATGTCCTCCCATCACTTCAAACTTAACATGTCCAAAGCAGAGCTCCTTATCTTCCCACCCAAAACCTGTCCTCTCCTGGACTATCTTGTCACTGTAGATGGCAGAAACATCGTTCCCATCTCACAAGCCCGTAACCTTGGCATTAACCTTGACTCCCCTCTCTCATTCAAGCCACATATTCAATCCATCACCAAATCCTTTTGGTCCCACCTTCACAACATTGCTAAAATCTGCCCTTTCCTCTCCATCCAAACTGCTACCATGTTAATACACTCATCCTAACCTGCCTAGATTACTGCATCAGTTTCCTTGCTGACCTCCCAAACTCTTGCCTCTCCCCAATCCACTCCACACTTCACTCCGCTGCCTAGATCATCTTTCTACAGAAACATTCAGGGCAAAAAACCTTTCCCCCGACTACCCCTCTCAAAAATCTCTAGTGGTTGCCCATCCTCCTCCATATCAAACAAAACCTCCTCACTATTAGCTTTAAAGAACTCCATCACCTTGCCCCCTCCTACCTCACCTCATTTTTCTCCTTCTACAATTTAGCTCAGACACTTTGCTCCTCTGGTACTAACCTTCTCACTGTGCCTTAATCTCACCTGTCTCGCCGCTGACCCCTGGCCCACATCCTACCTCTGGACTGAAATGCCCTCCCTCCTCTCATCCACCAAACAATGCCTCTCCCCATCTTCAAAGCCTTACTGAAGCACATCTCCTCCAAGAGGCCTTCCCAGATTAAGCCCCACTTTTCCTCATCTCCCACTCCCTTCTGGGTTGCCCTGACTTGCTCCCTTTGGGCTTGCCCCTTCTCCCAGGCCCACAGAGCTTATGTATATATCTGTTATTTAATTTATTTATATCAATGTCTGTTTATTTGGATTGATGTCTGTCGCCTCCCTTCTGGACTGTGAGCTCATTGTGAACAGGGATTGCCACGATTGTTATATTGTACTTTTCCAAGCACTTAGTACAGTGCTCTTCACACAGTAAGAGCTTAATAAACATGATTGAATGAATGATTGAATTTAGAATCCCCTTGTTATTGTAATGGGCATTGAACAGAGTTACATGGATGTTCAAGTCTCAGTCCCTATCCTCAGGACACTAAGTCTATTTATATATGTATGTGTATGTTTATAAATGTGTGTATATATATATATGTATATATATATATTATATATATTTATATATTATATATATATATATTTATTTACAGGTTTTTTTCATTTAAATCTTATGGATCTTTCTCTTGGTTTGTGTGTGTTTGATCTTGCCTTTTCCCAGGAGATTGTAATACAATGTAACATTATATAGGAATATCTGGCCTAGAGGCAAGAACATGGATTTGGGAGTCAGAGGATGTGACTCCACCACTTGTCTGCTGTGTGACCTTGGACAAGGCACTTAATGTCTCTGTGCCTCAGTTTCTCCATCTGTAAAATAGGGATTAAGACTGCAAACCCCACGTGGGACAACTGATTACCTCGTGCATACCCCAGTGCTTAGAACAGTTCTTGGCACATAGTATGCTTTTAACGAATATCATAATTATCATTATTATTATTAATATCTGTAAGGGCTCCCAGGATTAATGAAGTAAATACTGAAAGAGGTGAGTTTCTTCAGCGAAGACTTCTTGCAGAAAGTGGATCTGTGGAAGGGATTGAAGGAGCAAGGAATTGTCACTCAGGAAGAGGAGGGGAAGACAGTCCAGGCAGTTGGTAATAGCACGTACAATCGCACAGAGTTGTGCTGGGGTGCGGAGGTGAGTGATGTACTCAATTTGGTTGGTGACAGCTGAGTTGGGTGGGGCATGAAATAAGGACAGTTAGTACAGCATTTAAAATTGCAGAGTTTTAAGAAACGATAATAATAATGATAATACCAACAATAGGTTTAAATGTTAAGCACTCAGGTAGATACTACAGAGTCAAGTCCTCTCCTCCTCCCCATCCACCCCGCCCTACCTCCTTCCCCTCCCCACAGTACCTGTATAAATGTTTGTACAAATTTATTACTCTATTTTACTTGTACATATTTACTATTCTATTAATTTTGTTAATGATGTGCATCTAGCTTTATTTCTATTTATTCTGATGACTTGACTCCTGTCCACATGTTTTGTTTTGTTGTCTGTCTCCCCCTTCTAGCCTGTGATCCCGTTGTTGGATAGGGACCATCTCTATATGTTGCCAACTTGTACTTCCCAAGTGTTTAGTACAGTGCTCTGCACACAGTAAGCGCTCAATAAATACGATTGAATGAATGAATGAATGGGAGTCAGGTGGTCATGGCTTCTAATCCTGACTCTGCCACTTACCTGCTGTGTGACCTTGGGCAAGTCACTTCAATTCTCTGGGCCTCAGTTCCCTCATCTGTAAAATGGAGATCGAGACTGTGAGCCCCATGTGGGACAGGGACTATGTCCAACTCAATTTGCTTGTATCCACCCCAGCGCTTTGTATAGTGCCTGGCACATAGTAAGTGCTTAACAAATACCATTATTATTATTACTAGTGTGTATAGAGCACTGTACTAAGCACAGGGAAAGAAATACACAGATGGCATATGGATCCTGTCCCTAGCCCACATTTTGCAATTGAAGAATTAGAGAGAAGAGGGGATTGGCAAAGGACATCAAAGGAGAAGTTTAACAACCCCTTGAATAACATAAAAAAGACAAGGAAAGAGAAACACATAATAACAGCCATAGAGATTCCAGCTAAAGAAGTCATTCAGGACCCCAGGACTTAGAGTCCAACAGTGTCATAGTGGACTCTCCCAAGCGCTTAGTATAGTGCTCTTCACAGAGTAAGATCTCAATAAATGCAGTTGATTGATTGACCAGAGTCACAGTACCCTTAGCTGAAAACACCACCTTCCCAGTGTTCTCAAAGTTGCTACAGGCATGGGGTTTTTTTTTTGTTATTTTTTTAATAGTATTTGTTAAATCCTTCGTTAAGCTGGGCACTATACTAAGCACTGAGGTAAACACAAGGTATTCAATCATTCATTCAGTCATATTTATTGGCTCTTACTCTGTACAGGGAGAGTACAATACAACAATAAACAGACACATTCCCTGTTCACAATGAGCTTACAGTCAGAGGGGGAGACATACATTATCATAAATAAATTACAGATATCTACATAAGTGCTGTTGGGCTGGGAGTGGGGATGAATAAAAGGAACAAGTCAGGGTGACGCAGAAGGGATTGGGAGAAGAGGAAAAGGGGGCTTAGTCAGGGAAGGCGTCTTGGAGGGGATTCATTCAATCATATTTATTGAGCACTTACTGTGTTCAGAGCACTGTACTAAGCACTTGGGAAGTACAAATTGGCAACATATAGAGATGGTCCCAACCCAACAACAGGCTCAGTCTAGAAGAGGGGATTCTAGATTCTAGAAGAGGCTAGAGGGGATGTGCCTACATTAAGGTATCATTCATCCTCCAGGTATCCTCCTCCAGGAGGCCTTCCCAGACTGAGCCCCTTCCTTCCTCTCCCCCTCATCCCCCTCTCCATCCCCCCCATCCTACCTCCTTCCCTTCCCCACAGCACCTGTATATATGTATATATGTTTGTACATATTTTTTACTCTATTTATTTTATTTGTACATATCTATTCTATTTATTTTATTTTGTTAGTATGTTTGGTTTTGTTCTCTGTCTCCCCCTTTTAGACTGTGAGCCCACTGTTGGGTAGGGACTGTCTCTATATGTTGCCAATTTGTACTTCCCAAGTGCTTAGTACAGTGCCCTGCACATAGTAAGCGCTCAATAAATACTATTGATGATGATGATTCATCCAATCATATTTATTGAGCGCTTACTGTGTGCAGAGCACTGTATCAATTTGGACACGGTCCCTAGCCCACCTGGGGCTCTTGGCCTTAATTCCCATTTTACAGATGAGATAACTGAGACACAGAGAAGTTAAATGACTTGCCCAAGATCACACAATAATAATAATAATTATGGTATTTGTTAAGTGCTTATTATGTGCCAAGCACTAGAAGTGGCGGAACCAGGATTAGAATCCTGATCCTCTGACTCCCAAGCCCATGGTCTTTCCACTAGGCTATGTATTGATTGCATCCTCACGCATAATGGGGAATGTTTAAAATAACAGAATCCTGCTTTTAGAAACAAGAATAGAAGAGGAAAGAGGCTAGGAATAAGTGGTGACGATATCTCTGATCATGGATCTGGAAATCAGGAGACCCAGTTTCTACACTCAGATCTGCCATAACCTGTTATGTGACCTTGAGCAGAGCATTCAATTGGTCTCTCAGTTTTATGATCTGTAAAATAAAGATAAAATATTTGCTCTCCCAGCTCTGTAGCTGGTGATCCCACGTGGGACAAGCATCACTGATATGTTTATCTAATACATAATAATAATAATAATAATGGCATTTATTAAGCACTTACTATTTGCAAAGTTAGTGCACTGTTCTAGCGCTGGGAAGGTTACAAGGTGATCAGGTTGTCCCAATCCCCATTTTACAGATGAGGGAACTGAGGCCCAGAGAAGTTAAGTGGCTTGCCCAAAGTCACACAGCTGACAATTGGTGGAGCCAGGATTTGAACCCATGACCTCCGACTCCAAAGCCCATGCTCTTTCCAATGAGCCATGACATGTTACTTAGCTCAGTGCGGCTGATAAATAAGCACCAGATTGCATACCATTATCATTATCATTACTACTACTAATAATAATGATGATGCCTAAATATGACCATGTCCTCTGAGGATCACACCTGGAGAGTTTCCAGTACTCTACCAGTCTTGGCTATGGGAGGGAGAGTCAAGCAGAGGCAGCATGGCTTAGTGGATAGAGCGTGGGCCCGGGAGTCAGAAGGTCATGGGTTCTATTCCCATTTCCACCAATTGTCTGTTGTGTCGCCTTGGGCAAGTCACTTCACCTCTCTAATGGGGATTAAGAGTGTGAGCTCCTTGTAGGACAGGGACTGCGTCCAAACCAATTTGCTTGCATCCACTGTCTGGCACATAGTAAGTTCTTAACAAATACCATAATTATTATTATACCCATTCCATTCTTAGCTTGGGCAGTGGCTAGGGAGTGGAAGGCAATCTGCTACGAGTCTGAGAACTCACCTCCTCCAGGAGGCCTTCCCAGACTGAGCCCCCTCCTTCCTCTCCCCCTCCTCCCCGTCTCCATCCCCCCAGCCTTACCTCCTTCCCCTCCTCCTCCTCCCCAACCCCATCCCCCCAGTCTTACCTCCTTCCCCTTCCCACAGCACCTGTATATATGTTTGTACATATTTATTACTCTATTTATTTGCCTTGTACATATTTACTATTTGATTTATTTTATTTTGTTTATGTGTTTTGTTTTGTTGTCTGTCTCCCCCTTCTAGACTGTGAGCCCACTGTTGGGTAGGGACCATCTCTATATGTTGCCAACTTGTACTTCCCAAGGACTTAGTACAGTGCTCTGCACACGGTAAGCGCTTAATAAATACGATTGAATGAATGAAGTCAAAACCCACCCATGCTGGGCAGCAGCGGCATGGGAGAGGGTTGTTGGTGGAGACTCGAGTTTACTTCGCGGAAGAAGGCAATGGTAAACCACTTCCGTATTTTTACCAAGAAAATTCTATGGTTACACTCCCAGAACAATGGAGAGTGGGGCTTTCTGGGAGAGATGTGTCCATGAAGTCGCTATGGGTCAGAGATTATTCGACAGCAGAAGACAAGAATATTGCTGTGGGAAATGGGGAAAGGTGTACACAGGTAATTCAATTGTTATAAGCAATTGGTAACATAGCTTGGGAGGTCCTGTTGACAGTGTGAAAATTGAGTTAAGAGGTGGCAAAGGATAAGTTGATTGTTCCAATAACTAGTAAGTGTCAAAAGTCTCATCTCCATTTAAGAGACCCATTTAAGAGAAAGACGTTTGCCAACATCAGACACTTAGTTACAACAAATAGGTTATTGTCACACTTTGTGTGACCATACCCTTAACCAAGGGACTAAATTGTAACTACTCATATCACTGGGCCCCTGCACTCCACTCTCTAGGATATTGGAAAGGCAGTGATAACGAATTTTCATTATCTTCCAAAAGTATTTTTGAATTTACATACTTCAAGGTTATGATTAGGTATCTATCCTAAAGAATGGAGGCTTAATTTGCATGGCCTATCTTCGTATTATGTCCAGGCTGAGGTCTTGGTCTTTGAAAATATTATTGAACCCCAACATTACACTCAAATACATTCAACAGAAATGAAAGAAGAAAATGTTTGGGTTGCTTCACAAACCAATGAACAATATTTTCAAATATTTATCTGTGAAGCCTTTCAAATAATTAGGAAAAAATAATTAGATGCTATTTTAAGTAGGTAATAATAGCTGGAGAGAAAGCAAAGGCAGAAGTTTATCAGAGTCAATGAGCAGCACTGTGGAATTACAGAATGCAGATTAAATGAGCCTATTTATTACAGTTCTGCATTACGGCAATGTTGATGCTGACACTCTCTCCTGCTCCTTTCAGATAATTTTTATGGGTCGATTACCACGACTGATCCAGCTGGGGCCTGTTTCTTTCTCTGAGAAGCAGCGTGGCTTAGTGGAAAGAGTCTGGGTCTCAAAGGACTGGGGTCTAACTCCAGCTCTACCAATTACTTGCTGTGTGACCTTGCCTCAGTTACCTCCTCTGTAAAATGGGGATTAAATTCTCCTCCCTCCTACCTAGACTGTGAGTCCCATTTGGAAAAGGGTATGTCCAACCTAATAAACTTGGATCTATCCCAGTGCTCAGAATAGTGCTTGACATAGAGTAAGTGCTTAATACCATAAAGAAAGGATGCTTTCTTTAAGTGTAACCTGCTGCACAGGTCAAGTGATTGTCAGGGAACTTCGAAGGTAGCTTGGTAAATTCCCACGGAGGCCAGGCTCCCTGGCCGAAACAAATCCAACCTCACTCTAATGCAAAAACACCCTCAGACCTCACCATCTTAGTTCAGTCCTGATCCAAGTTCAAACAGAAGTAAACTCAGGAGTATAGACATTTCAACTACAAGTTTAAGGTAAAGAGTCTCATCACCATGGATTAGAAGCCACGAAGACTAGGCTTTTGGATGAGGAATTTACATGGCATGGAGCCTTCAAAGCCCTACTGAAGGCTCACCTCCTCCAAGAGACCCTCCCAGATGAGCCCCCCTTTCCCTCAGCTCCCCTCCGCATTGCCTCGACTCATTCCTTTTGCTCTACCCCACTCCCCCCGCCCCACAGCATTTATGTATATTTGTATTTATCTATAATTCTATTAATTTATATTGATGCCTGTTTCCTTGTTTTGATGTCTGTCTCCTGCCTTCTAGACTGTAAGCCCCGTGTGGGCAGGGATTGACTCTCTTCATTGCTACACTCTACTTTCCAAGCACTTAGCACAGTGCTCTACACACAGTAAGCGCTCAATAAATATGACAATGAATAAATGAATGAAATCATTTGGAGACATGAAATAAGGTAGCATCCCCAGTGTTGTAGATTGGGGTTGATGTGGGGAGGAGGTGATTCAGTTGAGAGGGTTGGGGTCATTATCAAAATGAGAAATCACACTTATCCACCACAATCCGGTCTGTTCTTTTAGACTGTGAGCCCACTGTTGGGTAGGGACTGTCTCTATATGTTGCCAACTTGTACTTCCCAAGCGCTTAGTGCAGTGCTCTGCACACAGTAAGCGCTCAATAAATATGATTGATGATGATGATGAAGGGCAGGATGACCTCAGGGTCTTGTGGAGAGAGGAGGGAGGGGGTCTCCTCCAGCCCCTCTGACCCCCGACCCTGCTTCCTTCCAAGCCAAAATCAATCAGGAAGGGGGAGGCTGCAGGGGAGGGAACAGGGAGAGGGAAAGAGAGAGGATGGAGAGGGGAGGAGAGAGACAGAATCGAGAGGGGGTGCCGAGGGAGGAAGAAAGAGGAGGAAATTATCCTCGTTGTGAGCAGAGAATAATGAGAATAATAATAATAATAACAATTATTATTATTATTCTGGTATTTGTTGAGCGCTTACTACTACTATTTTACTATTCTATTTATTTTGTTAATGATGCGCCTATTTTATTCTGATGACACCTGTCCACATGTTTTGTTTTGTTGTCTGTCTCCCCCTTCTAGACTGTGAGTTCGCTGTTAGGTAGGGACCGTCTCTATATGTTGCTGACTTGTACTTCCCAAGCGCTTAATACAGTGTTCTGCACACAGTAAGTGCTCAATAAATGCGATTGAATGAATGAATGAATGAACCAGCAATGCTGTCCCACTATCACTTATTTTAGTGTCTATTTCCCCTAGAAGGCAGGGATCTAATTTTATTTTTTTCCCCCATGAGCATTTCATACAGTGCTCGACACTTAGTAGGCACTCAATAAAAACTACAGATTTACTGAAAGTTAAAATCTTATGCTACAAAAGTGTGTGTAGGGTGCATTAGTGCAACTGTGGCTTAGTGGAAAGAGCCCGGGCTTGGGAGTCAGAGGTCATGGGTTCTAATACCGGCTCCTCTACTTTTCAGCTGTGTGACTTTGGGCAAGTCACTTAACTTCTCTGTGCCTCAGTTACCTCATCTGTAAAATGGGGATTAAGACTGTGAGCCCCATGTGGAACAATCTGATCAACTTGTATCTATCCCAGTGCTTAGAACAGTGTTTGCCACATAGTAAGTGCTTAACAAATACTATATTATTATTATTATTATTATCATTAAGAACACTTTGGGGAAGAATTGGAATCTCCTGAAAGAAGATCAGGTTCAGGGCTGAGACTTCCAGACTGGGAACTGTTTGCTCAGCTCCACTCCGCACAAATGAAACTCACACTTCTCTCTTCCCTTGTCACTAATGTTCCCTCTGGGGCGAGGAGTGTGATGAGTGAGTAACTGGACAAGGATGAAGCACATTGAAAAATGTATGCAAAGGCAATTTTCTTGCAGCACTGTGAGACAGCTGGGTCATGGGAGTGTTGTAGGGAGGGGGGAGGAAATAACCTACCCCATCCCCTTCAGAAGGCCCAGAGAAATGAAGTGACTTTCCCAAGGTCACACAGCAGTAAAGTGATTGAGTCGGGATTAGAACCCATGACCTTCTTTCTTCCAGGCTTATACTTTACTCACTATGCCATGTTGTTTCTACAACTTTCACCTCCAGTGAGATAGTCTAGTGATTAGAGGTGCAGTGCTCTTTCTGTTGGCAGTCGAGAGGTAGAGGCTCTGTTACCAACAGCAAATGTGAAATACCTCAAAATCATGCTCCAAAGTACCCCAATAAATACAGTACAGATTGAGTATCGAAATCAATTTGCCCAGAGCAGATCCTGCTGTGCCCTATTTTCAAGCGTTCTGAATTTACCACCACAAATGAAAATATGGGGACTTAAGGCATATAGGACTAATTAACCTAGGACTAAACCATTCGTTATCATTTTCTCTGGAGTAGGGACAGGTGGTAGCAACAGTGATAATCTAAGCATATTTGGCATTCAACTAAATTACTGAAAATCCTAATCAATTCCCAATGTTAGCCTATTATCTTAGCAAGCCTTTGCTAACAAATATTTACCACCACAATTATTGAATTTATTCATTCCTTTGATTGTATTGAGCGCTTATTCTGTGCCAAGCACTGTACTACACACTTGGAAAAGTATAACAGAGTTGGTAGATATAACCCCTGCAAACGTTACATTTTATATTTACATTTATAGTTTATTAGTGCTTCATTTCTCTAAGGATGAAAAACAAATGCCCCCAAACATTTTCTGTTATAGGATCATTAATCTTGTTTAAGTTTCAGATTTTGGAGATCACATGCTTAATTATATATTCAGGCCTTTAATTTATTAAATGTTCTTTTTTCCTTCCTCCTTCCCATCAGCTCAAATTCTGATGGGTAACAATAAAGTATTAATTGGGCAATTTTCATTTCTGAGCAAATATATCACTTGCTATTTAGAGTATTATAGGGCACTGTTATCTGAACTTTCAGTGTTCCTTATTAAGTGAACATAAAGCAATGCACAGGACAATAAAACAATATTTTAAATTGAGTCATGTTAGAATATCCATATTCTTCTTTGTGACAGAATCTGTCTTTGAGGTCTATATATAATTGCTTTTCTTTCCCTCCTACTGCTGAATATGCTGGCTGTCCTTATGATAAATTTCTAAGCTAACTTGTACTCTAGAAAAATTACTCAAGCTTTTCTTTATGCTGGAACTGCAGATCACATCTATCATCTGCATGACTCTGCTGTGTTTTTAATTACCACACTTCATTCATGGATTTGACTTTAAATCATAAACCTAAGGAGAAACAAGTTTTTAATTTGGTCAACTACTTTCAATATAGTATTTCTATGCCCATAGAAAAGAAGGAAGCTGTAGCTCTCTCTAATATTAAACAGTAAGCATAACCATTTGTCTTGATACCTTGATCCTTTACTTCAAATCAAATCTGACTTCACCTAAATCCCATCAACCCATGTGTTATTCCAAGATTCAATCTAGACCAAGCATAGTAACTTGAATTAATGATCCATTAGAGAGAAATTTCTTTCAGCGCACCATTTCCTTCAAAATTTCTGACAACTGATTTAAACCTATCATTTTGGCTAGATGAATATTGCAGTAACAGAAACGCTTTATACCTCATGGTAGTACATTTCATCTCCTTTTCTTTTTCCTTCCCTGTAGAGAAATTAAAAAGAAACTAATAATCTGTAACCATGCATTAAGTTGATCAAATGACTACCCATCCGAACACCGTACTGAGACACACATCTTATATCGACCAACAATCACTTTTGCAGAAAGTTTCCCATTCAAGAATCCACACTTCGAAACAGTGCAAATATCAAAGCTTGAAAACTAAATCACACTCTCAGATTGTTGAAAACATAATGTTCCACACCATAACACTAATCAGATGTCTGATTCTCACGCTGGTGTTGCTATCTATCCAGGTGTTGTGGGGTATGGGACTAGATGGAATGATGACCCTTGGGTTAGAGGTTCGGCCTTGAGATACCACTTTAAATAAGATCTTAAGCACAATCTGGAGACAGTTGGAAAACTCTTTCCTCCCCTTTAGACTGATGACGGATTCATTGGGACAGTTTCTACGCTTGGTTGAATCTGAGCCAGAAGGACCTCAATCTCCAAAAGGCCTCCCCAGGGACATTCATCTGTCAATCAGTAATCTCTTCCAAATATAACTGAACGTATATCCCTGGAAATTTAGGGATTCTTCCCTGGCCTACAAGAGGAGCTAATGGGAACTGAATCTCCCTATAAACTCAAATTCAGAATGAATGAACATTCCCGTTCTAAGGTATAGATAATCAGTACCTGTCGTTCACATTCCTAAACTACAAAACCCACCCACTCACGAACTTCAAATTCTAAAACACACATGGAGGTATAGTTCATACCCTTCTCCAAATCCTACCGAAACAGACGTCCCTAGACACTCTGTCTGACTGCTGAAATACAAATAGCCAGGGAAATAGACCAATGTAGGGCTAGGTCTTCACATCCCAACAGTGAGTGGAGCTCTGGAAACACAAGATTTGGGGGGACCAAAACTTACCCTGTCCAAGTCCTCCCCCATTAGGGTGGTCTTTAAGACCACTAAAGAATTCCAGACACCTATTCAACACCTCTTCCATTTTTATTTAAGTGATTAAATAGTAACCATTGAAAATATCAAAAACAAAAGCCAGTGTGCATTTGTTTTGGGGGAAATGACTGATGCTTGTGATTCTTCCCATTCTTGGCAATAGTCTTCTGTTTTTATTTTGAAATTGGGTGAGAAGACAATGGCTCTCTGGTTCATTTAGTGGTGAGAGTCTAAGAAGACAGGCTATGTAAGATCAAACACATCAACTGAATTGTTGGGAGTTAGCGACCTATTTGCTTAAGACTTGTTTTAGGGGTAGGGGAGTAGAATATCCTATCAGCTGCAGAAAAGGAACAGTGTTTTTTTCCAGTGGTTTATTCAGGCATCCACACTCTTCCACCTGGTTCCCTCTGGCAGCACCAGCATGGGCAAATAATAATAATAATAATAACAACAATAATAATGATAACAATAACAATAATAATGGTCATTTGTTAAGCACTTATTATGTGCCATGCTCTGAACTAAGCGCTGGGGTGGATATAAACAAATCGGGTTAGACACAGTCCCTGTTCTACATGGGACTCACAGTCTTAAACCCATTTTACAGATGAGGTAACTGAGGACCAGAGAAGTAAAATGACTTGCCAAAACAGAGAAGTGGAGGAGCTGGGATTAGAACCCATGACCATCTGAATCCCAGGTTTGTGCTCTATCCACTTCACCATGCTGCCAGAATAATGAACAGACAATTCCTGTCCTTAAGAGACAGGTGCACGTAAATTGCAGGCAAGCATGTGATGCCCCGGTCATTTTTTGAGAAGGATGCCCAATTTTAGCCCTGAAGATCTAGTGTTCATGGCTTCTTACAGCCATGATGGAAATATCTTCGCATGTGCACCCAACGACAATTTTATTATATCTGAATGTCAAAGGAATGTGCAGGTTCACCACACAGACTACATCCATCACCTTCCGTTATAAACTGACATGTGCAGCAAATACTTGGTTTAGAGATTTCCAATGTAGTCATGCAATTAAATCTTTAACAAAATCTGAGTGCGCGGTTCCTAATCATGGACTTGTTCTAAGTTAATCCAAGGACTCCCAACCTTGCTGAAACAGTATGGTACATTGTCTTTATTACTGCCTTGTGGCCTTGCTGTTCATGGGTCTTTTGATCTTTCCATACAAAGATTTTCCATCCTTTCATTCTGGAAGTCCCCCACTGTCTGACCCTTTCCTTCCTAGTTTCTAACTTTTCTAGCCCCTGCTCCCTTGCAATCGGCCCAGATTTTTACATTTTTACACATCAACCACTACCTGCCTTCACACCAACCCGGCCTCTTTCTCTTTCTCAGGGACCCAAGGACTTGCACACAATTCAACAACCACCTCAGAGAAAACCCTTAAATTTCCCTGACTTCACCATGGTGCCTCAGTCCCCACCCTCCAGTCAGCCCATCCCAGTCCTCCCCTCCCAACTCACCTCCCCATCCTCTACCCAACCCCTCCCCACCCCTTGGCGCCATCACCATCCCTGTCATCTTGTACCAGCGCTACCCCTCACTCCTCTTCCCATCAACTCACTCCCATCCAACCACTCCTCACCCCTCGCATGCCGTCCCCTCCCCAAATTCCGCCCCCACACAACTCCTCCCCACAGATTCAGCCAAGTGCAGCCTGTGGAAGCTCTGCTCCATCATGGGGAAATTTCCTTTAATTCTTGACCTGTTTCTGACCCATTCACTACTCCTCTCTGCCATCTCTGAAACCTGGCTCTTCCCAGAAGATATGGTCTCCTCTGCTGCTCTCTCTGGGGGGGTTCACATCTTCACTCACTCCCCCAGACTCACTGGGGCTTTCTACTCATGCCCCAAGGCAGCTTTTGCACCATTCCACCTCCCTCCACCCATTTCTTTCCCTCCCTTCAAAGCCCATATCATCCACTTCTACCACCGGCTCCAGATTATAGTAATGCTCATCTACCATCTCCCAGGCCCCACTTCCAATTTTTATAATCACTTTGATCCCTTGCTCACATTTTTTCTCTCATTCTCTATCCCTACATTAATCTTAGGGGACTTCAATATCTACAAGATGTTCTTGATGACTAATAATAATAATAATTGTAGTATTTGTTAAGCAGTTACTATGTTCCAGGCATTATACCAAGCACTGGGGTAGATATACGGTAATTAGGTTGGACACAGTCTGTGTATTTCATTCATTCGATTATATTTATTAAGCACTGACTGTGTTCAGAGCACTACACTTAGCACTTGGGAAACTACAATACAACAATAAACAGTGACATTCCCTACCCACAATGATCTCACAGTCTAGAGTTGGGGGAGACAGACATCAATACAAATAAATAAAATTACATATAAATACATAAGTGAAGGGAGCAAGTCAGGGTGACACAGAAGGGAGTGAGAGATGAGGAAAAGTAGGGCTTAGTCTGGGAAGGCCTCCTGGAGGAGATGTGCCTTCAGTAACTCTTTGAAACGGGGGAGAGTAACTGGCAGATTTGAGGAGGGAGGGCATGCCAGACCAGAGGCAGGATGTGGGGCAGGGTTCAGCAGTGAGACAGGCAAGATGGAGGCACAGTGATGATATGATGGTATTTATTAAGTGCTTACTATGTGCAAAGCACTGTTGAGAAGGTGAGCACTAGAGGAGTGAAATATGTGGGCTGGGTTGTAGAAGGAGAGGTAGGAGGGAGCAAGGTGGGGGCTCACAGTCTTAATCCCCATTTTACAGATGAGGTAACTGAGGCTTGGAAAAGTTGTGACTTGCGCAAGATCACAAGGCAAAGCCTCTGCTGCACACTTTCTATCATTTCTCAAGTTCGCCCACTTGCCACCATGGACACATCTGCTTCCCAGCAATCTGTGCTGTTCCCCTACAGAGACCTCTGATCTTTTGACTCCATCCAATTTTCTGAACTCATCACACCCCAAACTACTTCCCTTGATGACCAAATTTACACTCTCAAACCACCCTCTCTACTAAACTCAATTCACCCTCTCCCCTACCCCTTCGTTGATCTTGTACATTCACCTCCACAGTCTGTCTCCTTTGCTTTGTGCACAAGCTGCAGAGTGCTACTGGAGGAAAGCTAGATATCAGGCCGACCTCGTCCACTTCAAGTTTATCCTTGTTTGCTTTAATTCTGCCTGGCAGAATTATTTCTCCATCCTTATTGATGCCCATGCTCATTGCCCTTGCCAGTTATTCTAGATGTTTAACTCCATCCTTAAACCCTCTGTCCCCCAACCTCCCCTATCCCTTGCCTCTAGTGATCTGGCCACCTCCTTTATTGAGAAAATTGAAACCATCAGGTGTGATCTCCCTAAAATCTCCCCTGTCCCTCCCCAGTCCCTCCCAAGAAGCAACGTGGCTTGGTGGCAAGAGCATGGGCTCGGGAGTCAGAGGATGTGGGTTCTAATCCTGGCTCCATCACTTGTCTGCTGTTTGATCTTGGGCAAGTCACTTCTTTCTCTATGATTCAGTTACCTCATCTGTAAAATGGAGATTAAAACTGTGAGCCGTATGTGGGACAGCCTGATTACGTCATATCATCATCATCAATCGTATCTACCCCAGTGCATAGAACAGTGCTTGGATACAGTAAGTATTTAACAACTGCTTTCATTATTATTCAACTCTCCCATCCTTCCCAGGAATATCTCTAGAGGAGATCTCCTGCCTTCTCTCAGAAGCCACCCCTTCCACCTGCACCTCCTACCCCATCCTTTCACACATTGTCAAAACACTTGCCCCCTTCCTAACTTCCATCATCAACTGTTCCCTCTCTAATGTCGTCTTCCCAGTACTTTCAAACATGTCCACGCTTCCCCATCCTAAAAAACACCACCCTTGACCCTACGACTCTCTCCAGCTATTGTCCCATCTCCCCTTCCTGCCATTCCTCTACAAACTCCTGGACTGAGTTGTCTACACCCACTGTCTCAAATTTCTCTCCTCCAGTTTCCTCCTTGACCTCCTGCAAACTGATCTCATCATCATCAATCAATCATATTTATTGAGCGCTTACTATGTGCAGAGCACTGTACTAAGCCCTTGGGAAGTACAAATTGGCAACATATAGAGACAGTCCCTACCCAACAGTGGGCTCACAGTCTAAAAGGGGGAGACAGAGAACAAAACCAAACATACTAACAAAATAAAATAAATAGAATAGATATGTACAAATAAAATAAATAGAGTAATAAATATGTACAAACATATATACATATATACAGGTGCTGTGGGGAAGGGAAGGAGGTAAGATGGGGGGGATGGAGAGGGGGACGACGGGGGAGAGGAAGGAAGGGGCTCAGTCTGGGAAGGCCTCCTGGAGGAGGTGAGCTCTCAGCAGGGCCTTGAAGGGAGGAAGAGAGCTAGCTTGGTGGATGGGCAGAGGGAGGGCATTCCAGGCCCGGGGGATGACGTGGGCCGGGGGTC
Source organism: Tachyglossus aculeatus (assembly GCF_015852505.1). Lineage (NCBI taxonomy): Eukaryota > Metazoa > Chordata > Mammalia > Monotremata > Tachyglossidae > Tachyglossus > Tachyglossus aculeatus. The sequence goes on from NC_052066.1 coordinate 41,736,109, forward strand.
GATGGCGGGACAGGCGAGAGCGAGGTATAGTGAGGAGATTAGCGGCAGAGGAGCAGAGGGTGTGGGCTGGGCTGGAGAAGGAGAGAAGGGAGTTGAGGTAGGAGGGGGTGAGGTGATGGACAGCCTTGAAGCCCAGGGTGAGGAGTTTCTGCCTGATGCGCAGATTGATTGGTAGCCACTGGAGATTTTTGAGGAGGGGAGTAATATGCCCAGAGCGTTTCTGGACAAAGATAATCCAGGCAGCAGCATGAAGTATGGATTGAAGTGGAGAGAGACACGAGGATGGGAGATCAGAGAGAAGGCTGATGCAGTAGTCCACATGGGATAGGATGAGAGCTTGAATGAGCAGGGTAGTGGTTGGGATGGAGAGGAAAGGGCAGATCTTGGCAATGTTGTGGAGCTGAGACCGGCAGGTTTTGGTGACGGCTTGGATGTGAGGGGTGAATGAGAGAGCGGAGTCGAGGATAACACCAAGGTTGCGGGCTTGTGAGACGGGAAGGATGGTAGTGCCGTCAACAGAGATGGGAAAATCAGGGAGAGGGCAAGGGTTGGGAGGGAAGACAAGGAGTTCAGTCATCGACATGAACTTTAGGTGGCGGGCAGACATCCAAATGGAGATGTCCTGAAGGCAGGAGGAGTTGCGAGCCTGGAGAGAGGGGGAGAGAGCAGGGGCAGAGATGTAGATCTGGGTGTCATCAGCGTAGAGATGATAGTTGAAGCCGTGGGAGTGAATGAGGTCACCAAGGGAGTGCATGTAGATTGAGAACAGAAGGGGACCAAGCACTGAACCTTGGGGAACCCCCACAGTAAGAGGGGGATCTCCATCCCCTTCACTCCATGGAAACCTCCCCCTCAAAGGTCACCAATGGTGTCCTTGGCCTCTACTCCATCCTAATCCTCCTCAACCTCTCAGCAGCCTTCCACACTATCGACCACCCAATTCAACTGGAAACATTATCCAACCTGAGCTTCACTGACACTGTCCTCTCCTGGTTCTCGTCCTATCCCTCTGGACACTGATTCTCAGTCTCTTTTGCAGGCTCCTCCTCTGCATCCCACCACCTATGGGGTGGTCTCAAGGTTCAATTCTGGCCCCCCTTATATTCTCCACCTACACCCACTCCCTTGAAGAACTCATTAGCTCCCATGGCTTCAAACTCCTGTCTCTCCCCACTTCAGTCTATACTTCCCTCTGCTGCCCAGATTACCTTTCTACAGAAACGCTCTGGACATTTCACCCCCCCTCCTCAAAAATCTCCAGTGGTTGCCTATCAACTTTCATATCAAGCAAAGCTCTCTATCCCCTTACCCCCTTCTACCTCACCTCCCTTCTCTCCTTCTACAGCCCAGCCTGCACCCTCTGCTCCTCTGCTGCTAACCTCCTCACTGTGCCTTTTTCTCACCTGTCCCACCAACTACCCCTGGTCCATGTCCTACCTCTGGCCTGGAATGCTCTCCCTCCACACATTCACCAAACTAGCATACTTCCGCTCTTCAAAGCCCTATTGAAAATACCTCCTCCAGGAAGCCTTCCCAGACTAAACCCTCCTTCCGCTGTTCTCCTTCCCCATCCCCATCACCCCGACTTTCTCCCTCTGCTCTACCCCCTTCCCCACCCCACAGTACTTCTGTATATATGTACATATTTATTATTCTATTTATTTTATTAATGGTGTGTGCATATCTATAATTCTATTTATTTATATTGATGCTATTGATGCCTGTTTACTTGTTTTGAAGTCTGTCTTCCCCCTTCTACACTGTGAGCCCGTTGTTGGGTAGGTATTGTCTCTGTTGCCAAATTGTACTTTCCAAGTGCTTAGTACAGTACTCTGCACACAGTAAGCGCTCAATAAATATGTTTGAATGGATAAATGAACTACCACCTCTAAGCAGATGATACTCCAATCTACAACTCCAACCCTGATCTCTCTTCCTCTCCACAGTCTCACATTTCCTCTTGCCTTCAAGACATCTCTACTTGGATGTCATCATCATCATCATTATCGTTATGGTATTTGTTAAGCACTTACTTTGTGACAAGCACTGTTCTAAGCACTGGGGTAGATATAAGGTAATGAGGTTGGACACTGTCCCTGTCTCACATGGGGCTCACAGTCTTAATCCTCATTTCATAGATGAGGTAACTGAGGCACCAAGAAGAGAAGTGATTTGCCCAAGGTCACACAGTTGACAAGTGGTGGGAGACGGGAATAGAACCCAGGTCCTTCTGACTCCAAGGCTCATGCTCTTTCCATGCTAATTCTCACCACCACCTCAACCTTAACTTGTCTAAAACAGAACTCCTTATCGTCCCACCCAAAACCTGTCCTCCCGCTCACTTTCCCTTCACTGTAGATAGCACCACCACCCTTCTTGTCTCACGAGCCTGTAACCTTGGTGTCATCCTTGACTCCTCTCTCTCATTCAACCCACATATTCAAACACTAAGTCCTGCAGATTCAAACTTCACAACATGGCTAAAATCCACACTTTCTTCTCCATCAAAACTACTACCACTTTAGTACAAGCACTTGTCCTATCCTGCCTTGATTAATCTATCAGCCTCCTTGCTGATCTCCCTGCTTCCTGTGTCTCCCCACTCCAGTCCTTACTTCATTCTGCTGCCCGGATCATTTCTCCACAAAAATGTTCAGTAGGTGTTTTCTCCAGAACTTCCAGTGGTTGCCTATGCATCTCCACATCAAACAGAAACTCCTTTCCATTGGCCTTAAAGGACTCAATTACCTTGCCTCCTGGGCTCACTTCACTACTTTCCTACTACACACATCTTTTCTCTAATGCTAACCTACTCACTGTATCTTGATCTCATCTATATGGTCCCCAACCTCTCACCTACATCCTGCCTCTGGCCTGGAACTCCATCCCTCTGCAAATCTGACAATTACTCTCTTCCTCTTCAAAGCCTTATTGAAGGCACACCTCCTCCAAGAGGCCTTCCCTGATCAATCCCTCCTTTCCTCTTCTCCCACTCCCTTCTGCATCGCCCTGACTGGCTTCCGTTAGTCATCCCCTATCCCAGCCCCACAGCACTTAGGTATGTATCTGTAATTCTATTTATTTATATTAATGTCTGTCTTCCCCTCTAGACTGTAAGCTCATTGTGAGCAGGGAATATCTCTGTTATACTTTAATATTGAACTCTCCCCAGTGCTTTAGTTCAGTGCTCTACAACCGTAAGCACTTAGTAAATATGAAGGATTGACTGTGCATTCCTGCTGATGTCATCAGATTAGTGTCTGACACTCATATAAAACAGCTCTCTCTCTGGAAGGAATCCTGAAATGTACACAAAGTCATTCATTCAATCATATTTATTGAGCGCTTACTGTGTGCAGAGCACTGTACTAAGTGCTTGGGAAGTACAAGTCGGCAACATATAGAGACAGTCCCTACCCAACAACGGGCTCACAGTCTACAAGGGGGAGACAGACAACAAAACATGTATGCATCAAATTCATCTAGAAGCTGACAATAATGATGTGGATTATGTTAAACAATCAAAATATGCTCCAGGAGGGGTCCCCAATGACCTAGTCCTAGAACTTCTGCCAATTTCCACTTTTTAAAAATATTATTTGTTAAGTAGTTACTATGTGGCAGGCACTAAGCGCTGGGGTAGATATAAACATATCAGGTTGGACACAGTCTGTGTCCCACATGGGGTTCAGTCTTTATCTCCATTTTACAGATGAGTTAACTGAGACACAGAGAAGTGAAGTGACTTGCCCAAGGTCACACAGCAGACAAGTGGTGGAGTCATCATTAGAACCCAGATCTTCTGAATCCCAGGCCCACACTCTTTCCATTAGGTAATGCTACTTCTCACTTTGGTGAAAGAATAGCCTGGATTAAGGAAGCCTCTCCTGACTAATTTTGTATTTATTCTTGTAATTTCCCTTCCAACTGCCTTACCCATGCACTAAGCCCTAAGCGCTTAGATACTCACCCCTCCTCCTTATGCTCAGTTGCTTCCTTAACTGTAATTTATTTTAATGTCCATCTCCCTGGCTAACTTGCAAGACCCTTGAGGGCAGTGGCTAGGCCTACTTACTCTACCGTACTCTATTGAAGCAGCATGATAGAGCATGAGTCTGGAAGTTAGAAAGTCATGAGTTCTAATCCTGGCTCCGCCACTCGCCAGCTGTGTGAACTTAGGCAAGTCACTTCCCTTCTCTGTGTCTCAATTACCTCATCTGTAAAATGGGGACTGAGACTGTGAGCCCCACGTGGCTCACTGTGTCCAACCCAATTTTCTTGTAATCATCCCATCACTTAGTACAGTGCCTGGCACATGGTAAGTGTTTAACAAATACCATAATTGTTATTACTACTTGCCTGAGCACTTGGTATGGTGCTCTGTAAACAGCACCCCCCACCAAATGTCATCGACTGATTTGACCATCAATACGCAGTAAGCAATGGAGTAAGGGAATAGATATAAATGACAAAAGTGATTAAGTATGTTATAGTAATTGCCTATATAGAGAGTAATAAGAATTATTTTTCCCCCTAGATTAAATAGGCAAACATAAAGGAAGCTCACAGTAAGGGTCTTGATTATTTGGGACATTAAAATAATTCAGTCTGTGATTAAGTGACCTGTAGGGGAAATGATCAAAGTGCTGGGATTTGACAGCTCAATTCAAGCTTAGAGAACGTAAAACCAGGGCAAAGTACTACAGAAGGATTTGAAAGCAAATGTAATGCATGCATGAAGCACATTTTATTCATATAGATTGATTTTCTTTTCACATCTGTGTTCTGGATATAAGCAGCCTATGGAATAAGTGCTGCTATTTCTAAACTGCATCAACACAGTTCTTCCTTGTAATCTATTTCCCAGATGATAACCATTCCTCCCTTAAAATATAGGAAACGACTGGGCCCAACATTAATTTCCTGTTTAAACAGGGCATATAATCTGACTTCTACTTAAATTTCAGATAATTATCTAACAAGCAACATAATGCAAGAAAGAACAAAACTCCTAACTTGTGGTACATACGGTGTTGTAATATAAAGGGGCATATTTGTAGAAATCAACCAGTTACCTAGAATTCAGTTGACCACCAGGAGACGATTCTTTTGTAGAAAATTTAAAGAAGGAGACCACAAATAGGTGAAACGGAACCCAGACAAACCAAAACTTAGTAGCAAATTTGAAGAGATTATCATTTAGCTGTGAGATGGATAAAAAAAACAAGATTGCCATGGGAACCTTTTTTTCCCCACTTAAAGAGTAAGATTTGATATGAAAAGGTCTCACCACTGCTTTTAGGGATGAGGAGAGTCCGTCATTAAATACCATTATCTTTATTCACATTTGTTTTAAAATGCCCTATTTTTCTATCATAGGAGTTCCCTGGAAAATTTAGATTATAGAAAAATTGGTACTCAAGTCAAAAGTTTAATGTATTGAATACTTTCTATGACTTTTTTTTAGGGAAGGGAAATTGAAGCCTACCCAGAAATGATTCAAGAGCTAACTATATATAAATATAGAAATTTATTTTAACAAGCCCTTCATTTGCCATTGACAGTTGTTTAATCTCCAAATGTCAATATTGATTCTTTTCAAATAAAAACAATGATTACAATGCTGTTTGGTTGAAGCTATTGCTTATACCTATGGCTGATGTGGAAGCCATTCACTAACAAGAGCTGAAGACAAATATCCAGATCCCTAATTTGTTATTATATATCATGGGACCATAAGACCATGCCAGTAGAAGGGCAGGGAGTGAAAGTTACACCAAACATGACTTATTATTATATTTCATGTCTTAGTAGAAAGCCTGGGTTCTAATTCTTGGTCCACCAATTACCTGCTGTGTGACCTAGGGCAAGTCACTTAATTTCTCTGTGTCTCAGTTGCCTATCTGTAAAATGGGAATTCAGTAGCTGTTCTCCCTCCTATTTAGACAGTAAGCCCTATGTGAGACCTGATTATCCTGTATCTACTCCAGAGCTTAGTACAGTGGTTGGCACACAGTTAAGTACTTAACAGATATCTTAATGATGTCATGAAATATCAGTGGCATAAGTATTAAGTTGAGTCTACAGCACTGCATTAGGCTTTGTGGAACATATAAAACACTCTACTTTTAGCTCCTGCTATCTGCAGTTTGATAGAGGGTGAGAATAACCATAAAATGAGGAACATGTCATAGATCAGAATGATTAAATAAAGCTTCCTGGCAGTGCAGTTTTCTCACTGGTAAAAGTATGGCTAACGACTATAGGGACTGACAGTTCCAATTACACACATACACACAAATATTATCCTCTGTTGTGTGAGTGAGGCTGGTAAATCTGGCAACATCTTTTCCAATCCATTTACCACTCCCATATCTATCATAGTCCCCGTGAACAAATACACTTGCTCCGCTTTAAATAAGTGGATAAATACACTTCTACTACAGTAGCTAGTGGAAAATATTGACCAGATTTCCCCCATCTCACCTCTTTATGTGCCAGAAATCCTGGTAAATTTCAGGAAACGTTCTGCAGAAAAGGAGTCAGGGACATCAGGATAATCTACACCATCATTGTTTTGTCTTGGTTAATCAAGCTTCACTACATTTGTTAAAAAATAAACAATATCTTTAAGGGCTTCTTTAGAAGTCTCCAACATCACAGGGGCCACCTTTTGTTGAGAAGTACTAGAGTTGTTGTCTCTATCTTTTGCCAAATTATACTTTCCAAGCACTTAGAACAGTGCTCTGCACACAGTAAGCACTCAGTAAGTACTACTGAATGAACTGTTACTAACTTGACAGGTTCAGACTTTTCTTCATTCCTCTCCCCAGTAGTCCCAGTTATAAATAGGGATAAGAAGAAAGTTGAGGGAGTTAGGAATCAATTGTTCATAGGAATCAACCCACACAAGTTAAAGGGAGCTCTATAGATCAATGGTTTCATTCCCTCCACCATCACATGATATTTAACATCCCCTCCCTGCCTCCACATATCTGATTCCTTCACCTGCCTCCAATTAATCTTTTACCTTCCTGCTGCATCTCTTCTTTTAGAAGTAAATCCACAATACATGACCACAGGCCTTTTCCATTTGCTAGCCCTACCTTAAAGATCTAAAAACATGCAGAAACATGGTGCTAGCTCACCGTGTTGAAGGCCCACTTCCTTACAATTCCTGCAACTCACAGCCTGGTAACAGCCAACACTTGACATTACCACTGCTTACTTTTTGGGTTCTGACAACATCGAGCATCACTGTAAAGCTACCCACCAAGTTATGTTGAACACAAACATTCACTGGCTAAGAAATAATAATAATGATGGTATTTGTTAAGCACTTACTATGTGCAAAGCACTGTTCTAAGCGTAAGAAAGTTATGTTTCTCTTTGGAAAAGTCCATGGAGACTTTGAATCCAATGAATGCAAAATAAACTACCCAAAATCATAAATTAAAGAATTTCTGTTGTGAAGAGATAGTGGCTGGCTACTGGCATCAAGGAGAAGACTAAAAGACACCACCTAAACTCAGCAGTGGCTACGGGCAGAGAATGGAGCAAGTAAATGAGCATTTCCTGCTCTTCCTTCCAATTACTTGCTGGCTTGTTGTGCTCCATCCCCCAGCTGTGAGCTACCGGTGGCAAAAATCTTTTCATCAGGAGCAGCTGGAGCCTTGGGAAAGAAAGCTCATGGAAAAAAAAAATAAGAAAGGCAAGCTATGACTGATGCTGCTAATACTAGTGGTGATTCCTGAAGAGATTGAATGTTCCTGAACAACTAAGAGCTTTTACTCATTGAGAGGCATGAATGTTGTTTAGTGAAACACTCACATCCCTAAACCAGTTGCTAGAATCTTCAAACTAGGAAATCAAATTTATTCTGAGGCCAAGGAACAAACCATCTCTGGTCCTCCTAAAATGCAAACTGAGGGCACACCTAATGTGTACATAGAACAGTACCTGGCACATGGTAAATGCTTAACAAACACCAAAATTATTGTTGTTGTTATTCTACTCTACAAAACATTGGCATTTGGAAGGGGTTCAATCAATCTGTAGTATTTTGGAGAGCTTACTTTGTGTAAAGTGCTTGGGAGAATACAATTCAGTGAGTAGACATGATATAATAATAATAATAGTAATAACAATAATATTTGTTAAAGCACTTACTATGTGCCAAGCACTGTTCTAAATGTTGGATTAGATATAAGGTAATCAGGTTGTGCCACGTGGGGCTCATAGTCTTAATCCCCATTTTACAGATGGGGGAACTGAGGCACAGAGAAGTTAAGTGACATGCCCACAGTTACACAGCTGATAAGTACCAGAGCCAGGATTAGAATCCACGACCTCTGATTCCCAAGCCCATGCTCTTTCCACTAAGCCAAAGCTTACAGTTTAGGGAGGGAGACAGACAATGAAATAAATTACAGGTATGGGAAGCAACCAAGTACATAAATACTATTTTAGGAATTGAAGGAGTGGAGTAAGAGAAAAGAAAAAGTCAGGTCAGTGGAATCACATTGCTCTAGCAGTTTTGGGGGACCATGTTAGTGGAAGGGCAGGGAGGTGAAAGCTAAACTAAACATGAAGAAAGCTCCTTGTGGACAGCAGACATGTCTACCAACTCTTTTTCATTTTACTCTCCCAAGTACTTAATACAGTACTCTGCATAAAGTAAGCACTCAATAAATATCATTGACTGGCTGATAAAGAGAGGGGCACCGCTAGAGAACAAGGTAGAGCCGTTTTGATTATATGAGCTCCTCTGTGAGGTTTTACCTGGCTTTTTGACTGCTCATATTTTTAAGAAAGCCTAATCCTCCTGTTGCTTTAAATTCCCTAGTACTTCTAATGCTGAAATGATAACCCTACATTCATTCTTGTTTTGTAAAGATCGAGATACCCAAGAGGCAGAATAAGGACAGAAATGATGATGCATGGGGCAGTATGGAAAATTCATTAACAGTATTTACTGAGCACTTACTATATGCAGGGCACAATACTAAGCTTCAGCAGAGATCAACAGAATTAGTTGAAGAATATTTCTGTTCCCTATCTTTTTCCTTCTGATCCTGGGTGAGCGAGGAACTTCCGAGGAGCTGACTCCACCCCGCTTAAGGATCTAGACTGTAAGCTCGTTGGGTAGGGAATGTGTCTGTTTATTTTTATATTACACCCTCCCAAGTGCTTAGTACAGTGGCCTGCACACAGTAAGCACTCAATAAATACGACTGTCTGACTGACTCATGGAAAATTTACAGTCTAATAGGGAATATGCAATCTAGTTTACAATCTCTCCCAAATGTGTGAGTATAGAGCAAGAATATCAGGATACGCAGAGTTAGCAGACTGGAGGTGGGAGAGGAGTCAGGGAAGTAGAGATGGAGCTGTTGGAGGGGTAAGAGGAGATCCTGTGTTGGCAAAATCAAGATCTGAGAAGCAGCATGGCACAGTTGGATAGAGCACAGGCCTAGGAGTCAAAAGGTCATGAATTCTAATCTTGGCTCCATGACTTGTCTGCTGTGTGACCTTGAGCTAGGCACATCACTTCTCTGTGCCTCAGTTACCTCATGTTAAAAATGGGGAGTGAGACTGTGAGCCCCACAAGGGACAGGGACAGGGATTGTGTCCAAACTGATTTGCTTGTATCCACCCCAATGCTTAATACAGTGCCTGGCACATATTAAGCACTTAACAAATACCGTTATTATTATTATTATAAGGTTCCAAGGAGAAAGGGTTATCTATAGCATCAAAGGCCCTGATGGAGGAGGTAACTTTGGATAGTGTGTGTTGGTGGAGTTGTATTATGCTCAGTGTTGTCATCCAAATGGTCACCTAAAGGATCCTGTTGAAGGTTAGCTTCACAAGAAGCAAACAGGCTGGCATATCACCTCTTTCCACCACAGTACAGGATGATTCTGGATGGAACCAGGCGCCTGAGTTGCCTTGATCAATGTGGGTGAGGATTTATCTTTATCTTTTTCCTTCTGATGCTGGGTGAGGGAGGAACTTCTGAGGAGCTGGCTGCACCCTTAATTAGGCTGCTGTGAAGGTAGGCCAGAGAAGTAGAGGTTGATGATCTATTTTTGAGTTTCCTTGGTAAAAACCTTAGTTTGAGTTGTTCTTCTATATTTGTTTCCAAGTTCATTCAGCCATATTTATTTAGCACTTACTATGTGCCAAACACTGTACTAAGCACTTGGGAGAGTACAATATAACAATAAGCAGACACATTCCCTGCCCACAATAAGCTTACAGTAGAGAGAGAGCTGACAGTCCAGTCTAGTTCAATCCTGTTTGTGGATGCAACTCAATCATAACCACTGAGGCTTACACAGCTTTATTAATGAAATCCTCGGTGGGAATTTTCTGTCTATACATTCCTTCGATTCTCATAAATCCAGGAGGATTGGGATGATCCCAGTTAATGGGTATATGGCAAAGCAATTCCAATTCCAATCAGGGTAAACCTAAGTTTTCCTTTGGAGTGTAACCAACTGCAAAGATGAAAAGGAATTGGATTTAGAAATGTCTACTGAGGCAGCTAGTACTTTCATGTTTGAATTAAATAAAACTGCAGGGCTTGGGAAATGAACAGCGGGACTGGATTAAAACAAAAAGATTTGCAGTTCAACCATCTCCTTGCTAACCCAGGAAATAATGGAGAGCTAGGTAGGGAAACGTAAATAAACCTCAACCTTTAAGAGACAGGTTGTAGTCCATGTCTCATATCACAGATTCAGAGAGGGGAAGCAGAGAAAATTTTGAGAAAACTTCAACTTAGGGCCTCTAGGAAGGGGGTGCTTTTCCCAGGGTCATGGTCACCTCAGAGGAGTGACCATCACCCCTGTCAGCTCTTCTGTACATTTAACTCCCTTCTCAGGCCCCTGTTCCTCCCCTTCCTCCATCCCTCACCCCCAGTGATCTGGCCTCCTACTTCATTAGTAAAATTAATTCCATCAGGTCTGAGCTCCCCAAAGTCACGCCTCCCCCTTCTCCATCCCCCCTACTCTAAACCCCCTCCTTTACTTTCCCATCTTTCCCAGCAGTATCTTCAGAGGCGATCTTCTCCCTCCTCCCAAGTGCCACCCTCTCCACCTGTGCTTTGGACCCCATTCCCTCTCACCTTATAAGAACTCTCACCCCTTCCCTCTTCCCCTCTTTAACTTCCATCATCAACTGCTTACTGTCCAATGGCTTCTTCCCCTCTGCCTTCAAACATGCCCACGTCTCCCCAATCCTAAAAAAAACCCCTCTCTTGACCCCACTGTCCCCTCAAGTTATTGCTCTATCTCCTTACTACCCTTCCTTTCCAAACTCCTAGAGTGAGGCATCTACACTCGCTGCCTTGAATTCAATTCCAACTCTCTCTTGGACCCCCTCCAATCAGGCTTCCATCCCCTCCACTCCACCAAAACCTCCCTCTCAAAGGTCACCAGTGACCTCCTTGCCAAATCCAATGGCTCCTACTCTATTCTAATCCTCCTGACCTTTCAGCTTCCTTTGACACTGTTGACCATCCTCTTCTCAACACATTATCAAACTTTGGCTTCACGGACTCCATCCTCTCCTGGTTCTCCTCTTATCTCTCTGGCTGTTCAGTCTCAGTTTCCTTCGTGGGCTCCTCTTCCCTCTCCCATCCTCAAACTGTAGGGGTTCCTCAAGGTCAGTTCTTGGTCCCCTTCTGTTCTGCAACTACACTCCCTCCCTTGGTGAACTCATTCACTCCCATGGCTTCAACTATCATCTCTATGCAGATGACACCCAAGTCTACATCTCCTCCCTTGTTCTCTCTCCCTCCTTCCAAGCTCGTATCTTCTCCTGCCTTCAGGACATCTCCACCTGGATGTCCATTCCCCACCTAAAACTCAACATGTCCAAGACTAAGCTCCTTATCTTCCCTCCCAAACCCTGTCCTATACTTGATTTTCCTGTCACTGTGGATGGCACTAGCATCCTTCCCATCTCGCAAGCCCGCAACCTTGGTGTCATCCTTGACCCCTCTCTCATTCACTCCACAAATCCAATTTGTCACCAACACCTGCTGGTCTCACCTTCACAACATCGCCAAGATCTGCCCTTTGCTCTCCAACTAAACTGCTACCTTATTGGTATAATCTCTCATCCTATCCCAGCAGGATTACTCCATCGGTCTCCTTTCTGATCTCCCATCCTCCTGTCTCTCCCCACTTCAGTCTACTCTTCACTCTGCTGCCTGGATTATCTTTCTACAGAAACACTCTGGGCATGTCACCCCCATCCTCAAAAATCTCCCGTGGTTACCTATCAACCTTTGCATCAAACAAAAAGTCCTCACTATTGGCTTCAAAGCTCTCCATCACCTCGCCCCTCCTACCTCACCTCCCCCCTACCACCTCACCTCCCTTCTTTCCTTCTACAGCCCAGCCCACACCCTCCGCTCCTCTGCCACTAACCTCCTCACTGGGCCTCGTTCTTGCCTGTCCCTCCGTCGATCCCTGGTGCACATCCTACTTCTGGCCTGAAATGCCCTCCCTCCTCACATCTGCCAAATTAGCTCTCTTTCCCCCCTTCAAAGCCCTATTGAGACCTCACCTCCTCCAGGAGGCCTTCTCAGACTGAACCCCCCTTTTCTTCTGCTCCTTCTCCACTCCCCATCACCCCTACTCCCTCTCTCTGCTCTATTCCCTTCCCCACCCCACAGCACTTGTGTATATTTGTATATATTCATTATTCTATTTATTTTATTAATGATGTGTATATATCTTTAATTCTAATCATCTATTTTGATGCTATTGATGCCTGTCTACTTGTTTTGTTTTGTTTTCTGTCTCCCCCTTCTAGACTGTGAGCCCGTTGTTGGGTAGGGATTGTCTCTATCTGTTGCCAAATTGTACTTTCCAAGCGCTTAGTACAGTGCTCTGCACACAGTAAGCACTCAATAAATACGATTGAATGAATGAATGAAATGAATGGATTAGGCATTTGTGCTCAAATATGTCTCAAGAAGACAGTCATGCTTGTATTGTCTCTTCGGTCACTGTCTCCAATGTGTGATCAGTGTGGTTTCCTGACTTCTGCATATCCCATTCCTGCTACCAAACTCAAGTGCCTTGTTGATGTCTTGAATGACACGACACTAGGTTCGTGTTAAGTGCTTTCTATGTGCCAAACACTGTTCTAAGTACTGAGATACGTAAATGTTCATCAGTCAGACACAGTCCCTATCCCACAAGGGGCTCAAACTCTTGTCCTCATTTTACAGATGAGGTAACTAAGGTCCAGTGAAGTGAAATGACTTATATTAATTCCTGTTTCAGTTCATTCATTCATTCAATAGTATTTGTTGAGCACTTACTTTGTGCAGAGCATTGTACTAAGCTCTTGGAAGGTACAATTTGGCAACAGAGAGAGACAATCCCTACCCAACAACTTGTTCTGATGTATTATTTGTATTGATGCCTGGTTACTTGTTTTGATGTCTGTCTTCCCGTCTTCTAGACTGTGAACCCACTGGGGCAGGGATTGTCTTTTTGTTGTTGAATTGTACTTTCCAAGCACTTAGTACTGTGCTCTGCACAAAGGAAGTGCTCAATAAATATGATTGAGTGAATGAGTGAATAACTCATACTCAACTTGAAGTTGTCTAGTTGTCTAGTTGCCTAGAGAAGCAGCATGGCTCAGTGGAAAGAGCACTGGCTTTGGAGTCAGAGGTCATGTGTTCAAATCCTGTCTCTGCCAGTTGTCAGCTGTGTGAATTTGGGCAAGTCACTTAAATTCTCTGTGCCTCAGTGACCTCATCTGTAAAATGGGAATAAAGTCTGTGAGTCCCCCATGGGACAACCTGATCACCTTGTAACCTCCGCAGCACTTAGAACAGTGAAAGCACATAGTAAGCACTTAATAAATTCTATTATTATTATTGTCTAGCTAAGTGTACCTGTTAAAAATATCAGAGTATTATAAAACAATTTCTTCCTGGTTCTTATATTTTATGCTTCTGCTACATATCAAAATGTCCTATTGACTTTCTAGCACCAAATTTCTGAATCGTATTCAGTTTGTGATTGAGGTGACCCTCATTTATGCATCAAATGAACAGCATATTCAAGAGCAGAGTTTCTTAGATAAGTAGTAATGGTATTTGTACTGTACTAAGATGTAGTAAGCACTGGGGTTGATACAAGATAATCAGGTCCCACATGGGGTTCACAGTCTAAGTAAGAGGGAGAACAGATGAGGAGTTAAGTAACTTTACTATTACTAGTACAGAAAGTGAAGTAACTTGTCCATTGTTACTCAGCAAAAGGAATTAGAAGCCCAGACCTCTGACTCCTCAGCCTGAACTCTAGATACTAGTCCATGACTGAATTTCTTACTAAATCAACAGCTTATAAGTATTCCTTAACCCCTTTTTTTTACATAGTCTGTGCCACTTTCACAGAAGAGAAAAAAACTGGCTAGCCCAGTTTACTCTTCACAAAGTCATGTTGGTTGTTTCTAATATTATTTTGCTCTTCTAAGCAATTGCAACACCGATTATTTGTTTTAGTATAATCCCAGGCTGATTGCAAATTTTGCAGTGTAATGGGCTCATCCTTTGCCCCACACTTATTATCATTTTTATTTATTAAGCACTTAGTATTTGTCAAGCACTGTTCTTTACCCTCGAATAGATCTGAGTTAAGCAGGTTGCAAACGGTCCCTGTACCACATGGGGCTCACAATATAAATAGGAGGGAGAAGAGGGATTGAATCCCCATATTACAATTGAAGGGAACTGAGGCACAGAAAAGTGAAGTGACTTTTCCAAGTCTTCAAGCAGGCAGGTGGCAGAGCCAGGATTAGAAACCATGTCATCTAACTGCCAGGTCAGTGCTCTTTTCACTGGGCTGAGCTGTTTCTCTTTTATAGATGGACATGTTTGCCCATTCCCAAACCTTAAAGATGCCACATCTGGTGCTGGATTAGACACATTCAGACATTTAGAATACCCACTAACTATACTCTTTCTTTACTCTGGTTTGGCTCCTTAACCCTCTCTAACAGGGTTCCCTCTGGTCAACTATTCACTTTCGAACTTTTTCATAAAGAAAAATGTGGAAACATAATGAAAAGTCTCTTCCATGCCATCTGTTAAAACTTTCCTTTTCTGTGAGGAAAAAGGTGTCATTTCACTACATCCTCTTTTTTTGTCTAACATAATTAAAGAACCTGCTTTTGGTAGCCTTTCATGCCTCATGCTTGTTATATCTCTTTTTGACTTGCAGCATTTCCAACCTCATCTCTATATAATCCTATTATCTCTCCCACTCTAGTTTTTTCTTTTTCCATTCCAATCTCCACCACACAACCATACCCATGCACATATATGGCATTCTGGTCCCATTCTAGAAAGTTAGCTCCTATTTCATAAAATAGTCTTTGGCATTGGTTCGTGCCCATATGGAACTATGTGTACAGACAAGAACTGTAAGGATGGGATTATATACAGAGTATTGATTCGTTCATTCATTCAATTGTATTTACTGAGTGCTTATTGTGTGCAGTGAACTTTACTAAGTGCTTGGGAGAGTACAATACGACAATAAACAATGAGCTTACAGTCTAGAGTAGGGGAGACAGACATCAATATAAATAAATAAATGACAGATATATGCATAAGTGCTGTGGGGCTGGGAGAGGGGGAGAACAAAGACATTAAGTCAGGGTGACACAGAAGGGAGTGGGAAAAGAGGAAAGGAGGGGCTTAGTCTGGGAAGGCCCCTTGAAAATGTGCCCTCAATAAGGCTTTGAAGGTGGGGAGAGTAATTGTCAGATTTGAGGAGGGATGGCATTCCAGGCCAGAGGCAGGATGAGGGCTAGGTGTTGGCAACAAGATAGGCAAGATCAAGGCACAGTGAGAAGGTTGGCATTGGGGAACAAAGCATGCAGGCTGGGTTATAGCAGGAGACTAGCGAGGTGAGGTAGGATGGGGCAAGGTGGTGGAGTACTTCAAAGCCAATGGTGAGAAGTTTTTGTTTGATGCGGCGGTGGATGAGCTAGCACTGGAGTTTTTTGAGGAGTGGGGTGGCATGTCCTGAACGTTTTTGTAGAAAAATGATCTGGGCAGCAGAATGAAGTAGGGACTGGAGTGGGGAGAGACAGGTGACTGGAAGGTCAGCAAGGTGCCTGATGCAGTAATCCAGGTGGGATAGGATGAGTGATTGTATTAACGTGGTACTACTGTAGTACCATATTCTGTACCTAATCCAACTAGGGCTGAGGGAACGTCCACTGTATAGCTCTCACCTGTGTTTGAAACGAGGTTAAGGAAAAAAGAGGAGAGGACTGAGAGAAAGGAGGATGGAGAGGACATGGGTCAGAAGGTGATATGAGAGGCAGATAAGCATTAGGGATAGATTTCATGAAAGAGTTGGAAAGAAGGAGGGTGAAAGTAGGCGGGCTAATTTTCTCCCTGTGGATAATAATAATAATAACTATGGTATTTCTTAAGTGCTTACTATGTGTCAGACACTATCCTAAGCACTGAGGTGGATACAAGCAAATCGGGTTGGAAAATGTCCCTGTCCCACGTGGGGCTCACAGTCTCAAACCCCATTTTCCAGATGAGGTAACTAAAGCCTAGAGATAAGAAGTGACTTACCGAAGGTCACAAAGCAGACATGTGGCAGAGCTAGGATTAGAACCCATGCCCTTCTGATTCCCAGGCCCGTTCTCTAGCCACTACACCTTAGGAAACTAGAGCTACAGAGAGGAAAGAGAAGACAGGAAATGGAGAAGAGGGACTGGATAAAGGATAACAGAGACAAGGAATATTCAAAGGGGAAATGAAATGGGAGCAACATGAATAAAGGGAGACCATAAGGACTGAAATGAATTTATAGTAATGTTAACCTTCCACTGGCAAAACAGTAAAGCAAAATATTTGAGTACAAAACAGAGAGAGGTAAGATTGAATTAAAGCACAGATGGTATAACAACAAAGGGAGAGCAGTTATCAAAATGAAAGCATGAAAAATAGAAAGCTGAGCAGAAAATAAGAGCATTCCATGTGGTAATCGAATAGCCCAGGTATTTCACCTGTCAGCACCCAGACCAGGTTGACTCTCTGCCAACAGAAGGAACACCTTTTATAGGGAAATTGATGATTTGTAATATAGTATAGAGCAACCCTTCACCAAATGCAAGGAATCAGCCATATGAACCTTACCAAGTCTCATCAATCCCAAAAGATAAATGCATGCAGAATCTCCGGAGTCTGAGAAGTTGACCAATATAAAAAGGGGGAGAAATTGAAACATATATGGAAACTAAATAACTGTCTTTTGTGTTTGAAGATTATTCTAAGGTCAGTGATATTTTCATTGGTGTATGCGAGTGTGGCTGACAAGACCAATGTGTAACTCACAAACACTACACAATATAAGCAAAAAAAGATTATGCTTCATTACAACTGTTGCCTTTGGGTCCCCACAGGGTTTGGTGCTTTGCCATCACAATCGTCTCAAATCCTCTACTCCAAGACAGTCACTTAATTTCTAGTAGCTGTTCATTGGATCCCTGTTTGGTAGATCCCTTTCCTCTCCATCCAAACTGCTACCCTGCTCATTCAAGCTCTCATCATATCCCGTCTGGACTACTGCACCAGCCTTCTCTCTGATCTCCCATCCTCGTGTCTCTCTCCACTTCAATCCATACTTCATGCTGCTGCCCGGATTATCTTTGTCCAGAAATGCTCTGGGCATATTACTCCCCTCCTCAAAAACCTCCAGTGGCTACCAATCAATCTGTGCATCAGGCAGAAACTCCTCACCCTGGGCTTCAAGGCTGTCCATCCCCTCGCCCCCTCCTACCTCACCTCCCTTCTCTCCTTCTACTGCCCAGCCCGCACCCTCTGCTCCTCCGCCGCTAATCTCCTCACCGTACCTCGCTCTCGCCTGTCCCGCCATCGACCCCCGGCCCACGTCATCCCCCGGGCCTGGAATGCCCTCCCTCTGCCCATCCGCCAAGCTAGCTCTCTTCCTCCCTTCAAGGCCCTGCTGAGAGCTCACCTCCTCCAGGAGGCCTTCCCAGACTGAGCCCCTTCCTTCCTCTCGCCCTCGTCCCCCTCTCCATCCCCCCATCTTACCTCCTTCCCTTCCCCACAGCACCTGTATATATGTATATATGGTTGTACATATTTATTACTCTATTTATTTATTTATTTATTTATTTTACTTGTACATATCTATCCTATTTATTTTATTTTGTTGGTATGTTTGGTTTTGTTCTCTGTCTCCCCCTTTTAGACTGTGAGCCCACTGTTGGGTAGGGACTGTCTCTATGTGTTGCCAATTTGTACTTCCCAAGTGCTTCAATTTGTACTTCCCAAGTGCTTAGTACAGTGCTCTGCACATAGTAAGCACTCAATAAATACGATTGATGATGATGATGATTTCAGGTTTTTCTCTCATTTGGCCTATAAAGTGACTTTTTTCTACCCTGTTTTTGATTTTCCAATTTCAGCTCACAGTAAATACAGCTTTTTGAATATCTTGCTGTAAGCCATTTTTTCTTCATGTGCCCCACCTAATGAACACATTTATCATTACTATTATTATTATTAGGATTTTAATATAAACTGAATTTAATAAGCTCTTACTATGTGACAACTACTATGCATAGCACTTTGGAGCTGGCAATATCATCAGTTCAGATAGTCTCTGTTCCATACAGTGTTCACAACCTAAAGGGGAGGGAGAACAGGGATCTTATCCCCTTTTTACAGATGAGGAAACTGAGGCACAAGGAGGCTAAGTGATGTACCCAAAGTCACACAATAGGCCAGTGGCAGAATTGGGAACAGAAACCAAGTGATGTGACAATCATTGCTTCAATTCTAGTAAACTGATGTCGTCCCATGACCTCACTGTGATCCAGATTTACCATTCAGTGTTAACTACTGCACATGGCTGGCAATGTTAGATCTATTTTTTAAAATTATTTAACAGTATTTGTTAAATACTTAGTATGTGTCAGCACTGTCCTAAAAGCTGAGGTAGACACAAGCTAATCAGGTTGGATACAGTCCTTGTCCCACATGGGGCTCACAGTCAGTCCCCATTTTACAAATGTACTAACAGGCACAGAGAATTTAGGTGACTTGCCAAAGGTCACACAGCAAACGGGTGGAGAAGATTCTAGAAGATGGCTGTGATGTTGGAGGTCCACGTCTGAAAGTCATATGGATGGGTGAGTCCTACGATTCTCCAGAAGCCTTAAGTTTGATATCACTGGTCCATGATTAGTCCCTTTCAGGATAATAATAGGCCCAGAGCTCTTTGATTATATGAAGAAGTGCCTGGTAATTATTTCCCTGTCTCAGGGGCTATGGGTATCAAGAGGACAATCTGAAATTCACCTTCCTGTTCTGCATTTGCCGATGTTTGTCTTCCATTTCCTTAGGATATAAGATAGGATTGTCATGGGATCACAACCATCAGCTTGGGTTTTGGACTAATTCTTCTTTGCTAGCCAAAAATTAAATCAAGAATAACATATTCTTGAGTTATAAGAGACTCTACTGGAAAAACAATTCAGTGCCTAAAATCATTAAGCAGGTTTTTGATTTGCAAATGTCCCCAGTGCAAATCAAAAATCTGCTTATGATTGGAGGCACTGAATTATTTTTCCAGTAGAGCCTCTTATAACTACTAGATCGATAACCTAACTCTTCAATTTGATAGCAAACTCCAGCTAAAATGACAACCATAAAGAATGGATTAGGGCACCCTGAGGATTTATCAGCTCAGAATCTGCCCAGATTAGACCATTTCGGTTATTTCAGGTCCCTCCAGCTGAAGTGCCGCCAATGTAGCCCATCTATCTCCGCATCAAGCAGTCTTCCCTATTACGAACTTCTTCCCTTTAATTCCAACTCACTCACCGTAGTCACTCGTGGCTCTCCCACCCTCAACTCCTTGCTCATCCATTCCCCCTTTATATTCGTTCATTCATTCATTCATTCATTCATTCATTCGATCATATTTATAGAGCACTCACTGTGCGCAGAGCCCTGTACTAAGCACTTGGGAAAGTACAATACAACAATAAACAGTGACACTCCCTGCCCACAACAAACTTACAGTCTGGGGCTGGTGCTGTGGGGAGAGACAGACATCAATACAAATAAATAAGATGACAGATATGTATATAAATGCTGTGGGGCTGGGAGGGGGGAAGAGCAAAGGGAATGAGTCAGGGTGACACAGAAATGACAGACCAGCCCTCTCCCCCATCTTCCAGATTTTCCAAGCCCTGATGAAATCATATCTCCTCCAGGAATCCTTCCCTGCCTAATCTCTCGTCTCCCCACTCTATTTTTCCTCCCCACTCTATTTTTCCTCCCTACTTCTTCTCACCCAAACATGTGTTCCCACCACCTGTGCACTTATGTACTAGGCTCACTCCCACCCCTTCTGCATATGTATGTCCATATATTTAGTTGCTTACCTTATTTCAATGTCTGTCTCATCTGCTAGACTACATACTCAAAGAGAGCAGGGATTGCTATTCACTCTATTGCACTCTCCTAATGCATTTCAGGTACTAATTGGCACAGAGGATGTGTTCAGTAAATACCATAAATCGATTGATTGATTACTTGATTTACTCCAAGTCCAGTCCAAAACTCTGAGAGGGTCCCAGGGTATACCCAAAGTTTTGCAGACCTGTTCACTGAGTTGTAAAAGGTGCCAATTCCCCTTGCAGCAATTTCCTGAGCTACTGGACAATAACATTATATTCAAATGTTTTATAGCAACAGGAGACAACCAGTCATAATGACACCAACATAATGTACCAGAAATAATTCTGAAAAGATATTCTTCTCAAACTAGCACTGTAATTCAGGACTCTGACAGTAAACATCTGAGAATGCAACTAGTTGGAAAGATGATGACATGCGTGACATTATTTTAAGCATTTTTTAACAACTTACTGTGAATTAGAAAGTATAAACTTGTTTTCATTATATTCCACATCATTATCACTATATACATTTATACTATCACCTTCTTAGGCAAGAAGGGCTGAGCTCAGTACCCTACCCTCTCAAATATTAACTCGGGACAGTTTTCATTCATTCATTCAATCATATTTATTGAGCACTTACTGTGTGCAGAGCACTGGACTAAGCGCTTGGAAAGTACAGTTCGGCAACAGAGACAATCCCTACTCAACAACAGGTTCACAGTCTTCAAACCATGGGACACTGACTGGTGGTAGGAGATAGAAAGGTGATGATGATGATGATATTTATTAGGCACTTACTATGTGCCAAGCACTGTCCTAAATGCTGGGGTAGATACAAGGTAATCAGGTTTTCCCACGTGGGGCTCACAGTCTTAATCCCCATTTTACAGATGAGAGAACTGAGGCACAGAGAAGTTAAGTAACTTGCCCACAGTCACACAGCTGATAAGTACCAGAGCCAGGATTAGAATCCGCAACCTCTGACTCCCAAGCCTGGGCTCTTTCCTGTAAGCCACGTTGCTTCTTGATTGAAAGACTAGAGGCAGCATGGTGTAGTGGCTGACCATGAACCTAGGAGTCTGAAGTTCATGGGTTCTAATTCCAGCTCTGCCACTTGTCTGTTGTATGACCTTAAGTAAGTCACTTCACTTCTCTGGGCCTCAGTTACCTCATCTGTAAAATGGGGATTGAGACTGTGAGCCCCTTGTGGGAGGGACAGTGTCCAACCCGATTTGCTTGTATCCACCTCAGTGCTTAGTACAGTGCCTGGCATATAGAAGGTGCTTAATAAATACCATTAAAAAAAGGAAAAAGACTACCCCATGAAACTGATGAAAAATCATGAAATCAAAAATCAAAAATCATGAAATTGATCTTTTATAATGTATAAACAGTGGGCTAGAGTCCAGTCTCCAACAGAGTTTGGCACATAGTAATAATAATAATGATGGCATTCATTGAGCACTTACTATGTGCAAAGCACTGTGAAGGTTACAAGGTGATCACGTTGTCCCACTGGGGGCTCACAGTCTTAATCCCCATTTTACAGATGAGGGAATTGAGGCACAGAGAAGTTAAGTGACTTGCCCAAAGTCACACAGCCGACAGTTGGCGGAGTTGGGATTTGAACCCATGACCTCTGACTCCAAGCCTGGGCTCTTTCCACTGAGCCATGCTGCTTCTCTGCTTCTAGTAAGCAGAACTTAATATCAGAACAGTGCCTGGAACATAATAAGCACTTAAATCCCATAACATAATAATAATAATAATAATAATAATAATAATAATAATAATGGCATTTGTTAAGCGCTTACTGTGTGCAAAGCACTGTTCTAAGCGCTGGGGAGGTTACAAGGTGATTAGGTTGTCCCACAGAGGGCTTACAGTCTTTATCCCCATTTACAGATGAGGGAACTGAGGCACACTCACACCAAATACACACACTCTCTGACACTAGAGGACGATTCTCATACACACACGAACACATATTCCGACAGCAGGGAATGATTCACACACACACACACAGCCTGCGGAAGACCCGACTTTGAAGTGGGGCAGATAATAATAATAATATAATAATGTTATTATTAACTGCAGCATGAACAACTGGAAAAACCCAGAGCCTAGGTGTCAGAGGAGATGTGTTTCGCTCCTGCCTCTACCACTTAGCTGTTGTGTGACCCTAGGCAAGTTACTTAATGCTGCTGTGCCTTACAGTAAAATGGGGTTTTAAAATATGTTCTTCGTTGGCCCAAGACTTTGAATCCCTCATGGGACAGCGACTGTGTCTGACCTGATTATCTTGTATGGGTCCCTACCCTTGGTACAGTGCTCAGCACATAGTAAGCACTTAACAAATATCACTGTTATTATTGTTGATCATCTCAAATTGTCCAAGGAGTTCCACTTCCTACCCGGAGGTACAGAAGAATGGCCACCATTCTGTCCTAGTGGATAGTGGACCCGGAAGTAAGCAAGACCTGGGTTCTAATCCCTGGGTTCTAATTCCTAATCTCCAGTTTCTAATCCTAGCTCCTCCACTTGTCCTCCTTCCTTGGAGACTTTGGTTCTAAGTGTGTGCTTAGTAGCCAAAGGTTTGCCAAGCGCAGATTTGGCGCTCCTCTGAGAGACTGGCCTTACCTTCTTCCCTTCCCCACAGCACCTGTATATATGTATATATGTTTGTACGTATTTATTACTCTATTTATTTGTTTTACTTGTACATATTTATTCTATTTATTTTATTCTGTTAATATGTTTTGTTTTGTTCTCTGTCTCCCCCTTCTAGACTGTGATCCCACTGTTGGGTAGAGACCGTCTCTATGTGTTGCCAACCTGGACTTCCCAAGTGCTTAGTCCAATGCTCTGCACACAGTAAGCGCTCAATAAATACGATTGAATGAATGAATGAATGAATGAAATATCCGCAATGAGAAAGTGTGGATTGTGGGAAATAGAAACATGGGAGGAGTTTTTGAATGTGTCTATTACCCAGTTGAGCAGCATGATAAAAAAAAAAGCTTTATGAAAATATACCAGCGGTTCGCAAATGCTATGGAGACTCATCAGAGAAGCAGCATGGTTCAGTGGAAAGAGCCCGGGCTTTGGAGTCAGAGGCCATGGGTTCAAATCCTGGCTCCGCCAACTGTCAGCTGGGTGACTTTGGGCAAGTCACTTCACTTCTCTGGGCCTCAGTGACCTCATCTGTAAAATGGGGATTAATACTGTGAGCCCCCCGTGGGACAACCTGATCACCTTGTAACCTTCCCAGTGCTTAGAACAGTGCTTTGCACATAGTAAGTGCTTAATAAATGCCATCATCATTATTATTATTATTGTCTGCTGGGTGACCTTGGGCAAGTCACTTCAATTCTCTGTATCTCAGCAGTGTGACCTAGTTAATAGAACATGGGCCTAAGAGTCAGGAGGTCCTGGGTTCTAATCCCAGATCTGCCACTTGTCTGCTGTTGACGTTGGGTAAATCACTTAACTTCTCTGGACCTAAGTTACCTCATCGTAAAATAAGGATGATGACTGTGAGACCAATATGGGAAAGGGACTGTGTCCAATCCAATTGTCTTGTATCTACCCCAGTGCTTAGTACAGTGCCTGGTACATAGTAAATGCTTAACAAATACCACAATTATTATATTAATAATAATAATAATAATAATAAAATGAGGTTGAAGACTGAGCCCCGTATGGGACAGGGACCCATCAGACTAGCCAGTATCTACCCCAGCACTTAGAACAGTGCTTGACACATAATACACACTTAACAAATACTACAATCATACTATTATTACATAGTAAACGCTTAACAAATACCACAATTATTATATTATTAATAATAATAATAATAATAATAATAAAATGAGGTTGAAGACTGAGCCCCTTTTGGGACAGGGACTGTTACCCATCAGATTAGCAGGTATCTACCCCAACACTTAGAACGGTACTTGACACATAATACACACTTAAATACTACAATCATACTATTATTACTACTTTTCAGCCACTGTTTAGTAGCAACATCCCCCTATTACAAATGTGATGCCCACATTCATCTCTAGGAGCCATTATTGGTTTAACAAGTCAATAAAGAAAATCAATGGATTTTAAAAAGGAAATTCCATTTTAATTAGTTTCCTTGACAGATGACAGGATTTCTACTTTTCTCACTATGACAACAGTAGTTAGCATTTTTTTAAAAAAAGGATTAAAAACATGACAAATTGGAGATGGTAGGAAATCAAATTTAAGCCAAACAATGATGGGGAATAGTACTATCAAACTAAAAATTAGACACACCCAAGATAGAGTGATGAATGGCAAGGTTCGGTTTCAGAAGAAAAACATCGAAGTGTTTCTATGTAATGGAACAAAAGTTCATAAATTATTGTTCATAAGTTATTCATAGGATTCATAAGCTATCTTCTGCTCT
Organism: Tachyglossus aculeatus; assembly: GCF_015852505.1. Classification (NCBI taxonomy): domain Eukaryota; kingdom Metazoa; phylum Chordata; class Mammalia; order Monotremata; family Tachyglossidae; genus Tachyglossus; species Tachyglossus aculeatus. Next base: position 41,761,052 of record NC_052066.1, read on the forward strand.
TCTGTTGTGGATCACTGACTTAGAAAACAGCTCCTTTTTGAGAGGATATGCAATAATTTGAGAGTGGAGATCCATATCATCTAGAGAAACAGCAACAGAATTGTGTGGATTTTTCATGCAAGCTTGCTGTTTTTCACAGCTCATGGAAAAGGTGTAACAAAATGGCAGACCCTGCAGAAGGTCTGGGGAATGAAGCAGTTAACAGCTCATTATAGGCAGGGATTGTGTCTGTTTATTGTTATACTGTACTCTCCCAAGTGCTTAGTACAGTACTTAATGCACAGTAAGCGCTCAATAAATATGACTGAATGAATGAATGAATCAAAGCACTATAAATCAATAAATATTCTGAGGGAGACCAAACTCTATCACAATAGAGAAGCAGCGTGGCTCAGTGGAAAGAGCCCGGGCTTTGAAGTCAGAGGTCATGAGTTCAAATCCCAGCTCTGCCAATCGTCAGTTGTGTGACTTTGGGCAAGTCACTTAACTTATTTGTGCCTCAGTTACCTCATCTGTAAAATGGGGATTAAGACTGCGAGACCCTCCCCGGGACAACCTGATCACCTTGTAACCTCCCCAGCGCTTAGAACAGTGCTTTACACATAGTAAGCACTTAACAAATGCCATCATTATTACGATTATTAAATGAGGAGAACCTGGGACATAGCCTACCAGAATTGAATCAATGCTTGATTCATCACAACCCCACTGGAATGATCATACAAGGAGAAACATAGAGCAAGATACCCCAATTCCTGCCTTTAGGAGGAACCAAAATAAGGTGATCCAAAACAAGGTTGACTAATTTTTTCATCCCCCACTCTATTTCCCCACCTACTGTATCCTCTATGCATTTTTGCACTTACTCCCTAAGTACGTAAGTATGCACTCCATCCCCCTCCCACACCACACTCTATGAGTGCTTACTGCATAGAGGACACTGTATTAAGCCTTTGGTAGAGTACAATATAGTAGAGCTGCTAGGCACGATCTCTGCCTGCCGACAAGGAGCTTACATTCTAGCGGAGGAAACAGACACTGAAAGAAATTACAGGTAGGAGAAGGGACAGAGTAGAGGGATGGGCACCTAAATTCTGTGAGGATGAGGGATGGAATGAGTATCAAAGTGCTTAGGGTGTAAGTGATTAAATCAGGAAAGTCTTCTTGGAGGAGATGCAATTTTAGGAGGGTTTTGAAGGTGGGGAGAGTGGTAGTCTGTTGGAAATAAAAGGGGAGGAAGTTCCAGGCCAGAGGGAGGATGTGAGCAAGAGGTCAGTGGTGTGAGAGATGAGAAAGGTGTTGGTATTAACCAGGACCTTCCTGGACCAGGGGAGCCTCAGTGACACGTAGTAGAAGTCAAACCACACCTCTGATCACCAAGGTTAATGCATAAAGTTTTTTTACTTTATGTTACCAACGTGCGAGGGAGTGACACATAAATGCACTCTCACACTCCACCCCAGCAAGGGTCCAATACCAGTCTGTGGACAAAGGAGCCCATTCTGCCAATGCTTCTTCTTTCTGCTTCCAAATGTTGCTGCCTTCTGCTGCTGTGCAGTGCTGCTCTCCTGCTGCTTCTGTTGCTCTCAGTGTGCTTCCTTCTTGCTTCTCTGCATTCTTCTGCTCCTCTGTGCTGTCTCCGGATGCCCCCTTTTCATGCCTCAAAACAATCACCTTTTATCTGCCTTGGGCGTCTGTGGCTCTACATGGCAGTCACTGTTTGGTCCAGGCCCGTTACTGGATAGAACAGGGAGAGAAAGCCCTGCCTTCCTGCATGTTCCACTCCCACAGATCCACAATCGCCTGTCTCAGGTAGAGCCCATCAGTGCCTTTGCAAAGTCTCTTCCTTGTTGTTGTTCATGGGATCACAGTCAGTCACTGAAAAGGCAGCTTACTGTGGGAACACCACAAAAGACATACTGAGGAGTGATACCAACTGGGTTGGTATGTAGAAGGGTTGGTAGAAGGAGATCAGCAAGGTAAGGTAGGAGGGGCAGCTGACGGAGTGTTTTAAAACCAATCATTAGGTGTTTCTGTTTGACGCAGCATTTCTGTTTTTGTTAGAGTAGCAGAGAGACCACAGACCTGCGAGTCATTAGGACCTGGGTACTAATCCCAGCTCTGCCACTTGTCTGCTATGTGACCATGGGCAAGTCACTTAACTTATCTGTGCCTCAGCTCAGTTACCTCAACCATAAAATAGAGATTAAGACTATGAACCCCATTTGGGATGTGGACTGTGTCCAACCCGATTTGCTTGTATGCACCCCAGTGCTTAGTACAGTGCCTGGCACATAGAAAATGCTTAGCAAATGCCATTAAAAATGCAGGGGTGGATAGGCAACCTTGGAAATTTTTGACAAGTAGGTAGATGGGGATGCTTAAAAAAGTGATCAGGGCAGCAGAGTGAAGTATAAACTGGAGTGGGAGAAACAAGAGTCAGAGAGGTCAGTGAGGCGGCTGATGGGACTTGAACCAACTTGACAGCAGTTTGGATGGAGAAAAAAGGGGGAGATTCTAGAGATATTCTGAAGATAGAACAGACAGGATTTGGTGACAAACTGAATATTTGGGCTAAATGAGAGAGATACATTGAGGATAATGCCAAGGTTATGGGCTTTTGAGACAGGGAAGGTGGTGGTATTGTCTACAGAGATGGGAAAGTTCAGAGAGGACAGGGTCTGGGTGGGTAGATGAGGAGTTCTGTTTTGAACATATTGTTTTATGTGCCAGTGGGACACCCAAGTAGAAATGTTCTGAAGGCAGAAGGAAGTGTGAGACTGCAAAGAAGGAGAAAAGTTGGGACAGAAGAGGTAAATGTGGGAATGATCCATATATGATAGTTGAAGCCAGCAGAGTGTATGAGTTTTCCAAGGGATTGAGAGTATATGGAGGGTACAAGAGGACCTAGAACGGCTTAGAGGGTCCCCCCCCCAAAGTTAAAGGGTAGTTAGGGGCAGAGGAGTATCTGGCAAAAGATACTAAGAAGAAGCAGCCAGAGAATTAGGAAGGGAATCAGGAGAGAACGGTTGCAGTGAAGCCAAGGATAGATCATGTTTCCAGAAGAAGGGGGAGATCCAGTGTCGATTCTATTCATTTATATTAATGCCTGTTTACTTGTTTTGATGTGTATATTTCTATACTTCTATTTATTTATACCGATGCTACTGATGCCTGTTTACTTGTTTTGATGTCTGTCTCCCCCCTTCTAGACTGTGAGCCCACTGTTGGGTAGGGACTGTCTCTGTGTGTTGCCAACTTGTACTTCCCAAGCGCTTAGTACACTGCTCTGCACACAGTAAGCGCTCAATAAATACAATTGATTGATTGATTGATTGTGAGCCCATTGTGGGCAGAGATTGTCTCTGTTGCTGAACTGTAGTTTCCAAGCGCTTAGTACAGTGTTCTGCACACAGTAAGTATTCAATAAATAAGATTGAATGAATGAATGAGAACAGCTGGGAGGTATAGAAGGATTAGGATGGAGTAAAGGCTATTAGACTTGGTGAAAAGGAGGTCATTAGTGACCTTAGATAGGCCTCTACCACCCACTTCAATTACTTGGAATCATCATCTATTTCCTCTCCCACACTTGACTCAGATACCACCTCCTCAAATCAACATTCATTCATTTATTCATTCATTCAATCATATTTTTTGAGTGTTTACTGTGTGCAGAGCACTGTACTAAGTGTTTGGGAAGTACAAGTTGGCAACATATAGAGACAGTCCCTACCCAACAGCGGGCTCACAGTCTACAAAGGGGAGACAGACAACAAAACAAAATATATTAACAAAATAAAATAAATAGAATAAATATGTACAAATAAAATAAATAAATAGAGTAATAAATATGTACAAACATATATACATATATACAGGTGCTGTGGGGAGGGAAAGAAGGTAAGGCGGGGGGATGGGGAGGGGGAGGAGAGGGAAAGGAAGGAGGGGGCTCAGTCTGGGAAGGCCTTCTGGAGGAGGTGAGCTCTCAGTAGGGCTTTGAAGGGAGGAAGAGAGCTAGCTTGGCAGATGTGGGGAGGGAGGGCATTCCAGGCCAGGGGTGGACATGGGCCGGGGGTCTACGGTGGGACAGGCGAGAATGAGGTACAGTGAGGAGGGAGGAGGTTAGCAGCAGAGGAGTGGAGGATGCGGGCTGGGCTGGAGAAGGAGAGAAGGGAGGTGAGGTAGGAGGGGGCGAGGTGATGGAGAGCCTTGAAGCCGAGAGTGAGGAGTTTTTGCCTGATGCGAAGGTTGATTAGTAGCCACTGGAGATTTTTGAGATTTTTGTTTGTATCCATCCCAGCGATTAGTACAGTGCCTGGCACATAGTAAGTGCTTAACAAGTACCACAATGACTATTAGTCAGTCAGTAAATCATATTTATTAGTGCTTTCTGTGTGCAGAGCACTATACTAAGCACTTGGGAGAGTATAATGCAACAATATTCATTCATTCAATCGTATTTATTCCATGGAAACTGCCCTCTCAAAGGTCACCAATAACCTCCTGCTTGCCAAATCCAACGGCTCATATTCTGTCCTAATCCTCCTCGACCTCTCAGCTGCCTCTGACACTGTGGACCACCCCCTTCACCTCAACACGCTATCTGACCTTGGCTTCACAGACTCCGTCCTCTCCTGGTTCTCCTCTTATCTCTCCGGTCGTTCTTTCTCAGTCTCTTTTGCAGGCTCCTCCTCCCCCTCCCATCCTCTTACTGTGGGGGTTCCCCAAGGTTCAGTGCTTGGTCCCCTTCTGTTCTCAATCTACACTCACTCCCTTGGTGACCTCATTCACTCCCACGGCTTCAACTATCATCTCTACGCTGATGACACCCAGATCTACATCTCTGCCCCTGCTCTCTCCCCCTCCCTCCAGGCTCGCATCTCCTCCTGCCTTCAGGACATCTCCATCTGGATGTCCGCCCGCCACCTAAAGCTCAACATGTCGAAGACTGAGCTCCTTGTCTTCCCTCCCAAACCTTGTCCTCTCCCTGACTTTCCCATCTCTGTTGACGGCACTACCATCCTTCCCGTCTCACAAGCCCACAACCTTGGTGTCATCCTCGACTCCGCTCTCTCATTCACCCCTCACATCCAAGCCGTCACCAAAACCTGCCGGTCTCAGCTCCGCAACATTGCCAAGATCCGCCCTGTCCTCTCCATCCAAAGTGCTACCCTGCTCATTCAAGCTCTCATCCTATCCCGTCTGGACTACTGCACCAGCCTTCTCTCTGATCTCCCATCCTCGTGTCTCTCTCCACTTCAATCCATACTTCATGCTGCTGCCCGGATTATCTTTGTCCAGAAACACTCTGGGCATATTACTCCCCTCCTCAAAAATCTCCAGTGGCTACCAATCAATCTGCGCATCAGGCAGAAACTCCTCACCCTGGGCTTCAAGGCTGTCCATCACCTCGCCCCCTCCTACCTCACCTCCCTCCTCTCCTTCTACTGCCCAGCCCGCACCCTCCGCTCCTCCACCGCTAATCTCCTCACTGTACCTCGTTCTCGCCTGTCCCGCCATCGACCCCCGGCCCACGTCATCCCCCGGGCCTGGAATGCCCTCCCTCTGCCCCTCCACCAAGCTAGCTCTCTTCCTCCCTTCAAGGCCCTAATGAGAGCTCAACTCCTCCAGGAGGCCTTCCCAGACTGAGCCCCTTCCTTCCTCTCCCCCTCGTCCCCCTCTCCATCCCCCCATCTTACCTTCTTCCCTTCCCCACAGCACCTGTATATACGTATATATGGTTGTACATATTTATTACTCTATTTATTTATTTATTTATTTATTTTACTTGTACATTTCTATCCTATTTATTTTATTTTGTTGGTATGTTTGGTTCTGTTCTCTGTCTCCCCCTTTTAGACTGTGAGCCCACTGTTGGGTAGGGACTGTCTCTATGTGTTGCCAATTTGTACTTCCCAAGCGCTTAGTACAGTACTCTGCACATAGTAAGCGTTCAATAAATACGATTGATTGATTGATTGATTGATTGATTGAGTGCTTACTGTGTGCAGAACACCGTACTAAGCATTTGGAAAGTACAATTCGGCAACAGATAGAGACAATCCTTACTCAACAACGGGCTCACAGTCTGGAAGGGGGAGACAGACAACAAAACACGTAGAAAGGCAACAATCAATCAATCAATCAATCAATCAATCGTATTTATTGAGCGCTTACTATGTGCAGAGCACTGTACTAAGCGCTTGGGAAGTACAAATTGGCATCACATAGAGACAGTCCCTACCCAACAGTGGGCTCACAGTCTAAAAGGGGGAGACAGAGAACAGAACCAAACATACCAACAAAATAAAATAAGTAGGATAGAAATGTACAAGTAAAATAAATAAAATAAATAAATAAATAAATAAATAGAGTAATAACAAAACAAGTAGACCGACAATGTAACAGATATATTCCCTGCCCACAATGAGCTTAGAGTCTAGAGCTTATTTATAAACCATCTTCAGTACTTTTATGTATACACATTTATTCAATTGTACTTTCAACTATTTATCGTGACTATTCAATTTGCACTATTCATCGCTCATTCATTCATTCAGTCATATTTATCGATGGGTAACTGTGTGCAAAGCACTGTAGTAAGCGCTCGGGAGAGAACAATTTAGCAACAGACCTATTACTGACCACAATGGGCTCACAACAAGCTCGGTTTTGTAAGTGCGGATTTTTCTGTGTCTCCTGCTGTAGTGGGCAGGGGCTGCATCGCGGTAAATCCTGCTAACACTCATAATGCTGCTAGCTGAACATGGCTGCTGCAGCATATCAGAGGTAAGCAGAAGAGGCTTTTCAGGGACCCCTCCACCTCTGGCTGCACCTGTCACGTAGGGGGATTGACAACTCCAGAGGGTGGCTTTATAGAGTTTGTCAGGAACCCACATGTAAGCATGTGAGCAATGTGGCTTAGTGGAAAGAGCATGGGCTTGAAAGTCAGAGGACGTGGGTTCTAACCCCTGCTCTGCCACTTCTCTGCTGTGTGCCTCAGTCACTTCATCTGCAAAATGGGGATTAAGATGGTGAGCCCCACGTGGAACAACCTCAATAGCTTGTATCTACCCCAGCACTTAGAACATTGCTTGGCACATAGTAAGGGCTTAACTAATATTATTAGTATTAACTACTAATAATTAATAATTATTATTAATGTGCAATTGGCCACCACCCTCTCTCCCTCCCAGTACCTGCTATATTTGATCTATCAGGAAAAAAAGCAACAGGGGAAGCGGCGTGCCATAGTGGAAAGAGCACAGGCATGTGAGTCGGAGGCAGCAGTTTCTAATTCCAGCTCTGCCGCTTGTCTGCTGTGTGACCTTGGGCAAGTCACTTCATTCCTCTGGGCCTCAGTGATGTCATCTGTAAAATGGGGATTAAATATCCTCCCTCCAATTCTGAGAGTGAACCTTATGTGGAAGAGGGACTCTGTCTGACCTGGTAATCTCGTATCTACCCCTGTACTTAGTACAGTTCTTGGAACATAGTAAATGCTTACCAAGAACCATTTTTAAAAAAAACCTTGCAAATCAGTTGTTTTTAGTCATATTGTTTGTGAAAATCAGTCTCAACATTTGAAAGTCCTAGAAACAAAGGTAGCAAGAAGCAATCTTGCACAAAGTGAGGAAGGGATTGCCGATCACACACAGTTCTCTAGCATTTTCACCTTCTGCACCCTCTGATCAAATCTCATCCCCCTTAGTATATACAAATCTCTGTGCATGGTCCACATATATTATGTATTTAGCATGTATCACTTACATACACAGTTTGGACTTAAATGCAAAAACTGTACACCTACATCTTTTAAAGAAAAAAGTATTTTTAAATAAGCATTCTCTTAACATAAATATATTTGTATGTAGTTGATATTTGTTAATAATAGATTTTCAAATTTATTCAGTTATGTAAATCAATTCAGTTTATCGTCAAGAAGACATTATGTTTCCTTCTAATTCCCAGAAAGAATTATGCTGGCAGACTGGTATTAAGAATAATAATTCCTTCTGAAAAGGTTTCAGACTCAATGAACATATACAGACATTGAAAATTTAAAAAATGCTTTTCATAAAAATGAGATTCTTTGGAAAAGATATAGGTATTCAGTTTTCCACCTAAAGTCCAAAATACATACACGACTGATAAGAAGATCAAGTTATCTGAAGCCTTTAAAAGCAGATCTTAATAGTCTATCAGCTAATCAATATTCTGTTTCTTTTAGGTACAGATTACAGAGAAAGAGCTGGGGTTTTGCAGCAATACATTCCTGCTTATAATTAATACACCAGATGTCGCAGGGCCCAAGTGGATTTTAGAGCATCCAAGTGCTTTGCTTTGATATTTGTAAATAATTCCTTTCCAAGTAGGTAAACCACAGCAGTTCAGTTTATTGCCAGGAAAGCATTACATTGCTCTCTATTTCCCAGCAAGAATTATGCTGGCCAAGGCTGGTGTCAACAAGAATGATTTCTTCTGAAAAGATTCCAATCTTAATTCTTCTGGTAAGGGGCTAAGAATAGCGAGGAAAGTATCGCCGTTGGTTTCAGTCGAAGTGAGAGAGACGGTGGGAGTTCAACCGCACTCTGCAGGGGACGTTCAAGTACGTAAGTAAAGTTGTCCTTCGGAATGCAGTCAATGCTGCTGTCAGTTAGTACATCCACGACTAATTTATAACTACCTCTCAAAGATGGTATTTCGATTTATAGGAGAACTGGGAAGTTAAGAGCCTTTATTCACCTTCTCATCCTCCCACTCTTAATTGTTCATGCCTGGGTTTCCTGGGAAAGATTTATAAGGCAGTTGACTCTACATGAATTTACACCCTACTTAGTAAGGCTATTTCTTCAATCAAGCCAGCCATACTAACGAAAAAATTAGATTTAAAATAAATCATGCTGCAGGTGGTGGTGGTAGTAGTAGTGGTAGACCTCATTATCTTGTATAATAACAATAATCCTCCTCGACCTCTCAGCTGCCTTCGACACTGTAGACCATCCCCTTCTCCTCAACACGTTATCCAACCTTGGCTTGATGGATTCCGTCCTCTCCTGATTCTCCTCTTATCTCTCTGGCCATACTTTCTCAGTCTCCTTTGTGGGCTCCTCCTCCCTCTCCCATCCCCTTACCGTTGGGGTTCCTCAAGGGTCAGTCCCTGGTCCCCTTCTGTTCTCCATCTATACTCACTCCCTTGGTGAACTCATTCGCTCCCACAGCTTCAACTATCATCTCTGCGCAGATGACACCCAAATCTACATCTCCCCTGTTCTCTCTCCCTCCCTCCAGGCTCATATCTCCTCCTGTCTTCAGGACATTTCCATCTGGTTGTCCGCCTCCCACTTAAAGCTCAACATGTCCAAGACTGAGCTCCTTATCTTCCTTCCCAAACCCTGCCCTCTCCCTGACTTTCCCATCACTGTGGACGACACTACCATCCTTCCCATCTCACAAGCCCGCAACCTTGGTGTCATCCTTAACTCTGCTCTCTCATTCACCCCACACATCCAATCTGTCACCAAAACCTGCCAGTCTCACCTTCACAACGTCTCCAAGATCCGCCCTTTCCTCTCCATCCAAACCACTATCTTTTGGTTCAATCTCTCATCCTATCCTGACAGAATTACTGCATCAGTCTCCTTTCTGATCTCCCATCCTCCTGTCTCTCCCCGCTTCAGTCTATTCTTCACACTGCTGTCTGGATTATCTTTGTACAGAAACGCTCTGGGCATGTCACTCCCCTCCTCAAAAATCTGCAGTGGTTGCCTATCAACCTTCGCATCAAGCAAAAACTCCTCACTATTGGCTTCAAGGCTCTCCATCACCTCGCCCCCTCCTACCTTACCTCCCTTCTCTCCTTCTACAGCCCAGCCTGCACCCTCTGCTCCTCTGCCGCTAACTTCCTCACTGGGCCTCGTTTTCACCTGTTCCACCATTGGCCCTGCCCATGTCCTACCTCTAGCCTGGAATGCCCACCCTTCACACATCCTCCAAACTAGCTCTCTTCCTCCCTTCAAAGCCCTACTGAGAGCTCACCTCCTCCAGGAGGCCTTCCCAGACTGAGACCCCCTTTTCCTCTGCTCCACCTCCCCTCCCCATCGCCCCCACTCCCTCCCTCTGCCCTACCCCCTTCCCCTACCCACAGCACTTGTGTATATGTGTACTTATTTATTACTCTATTTATTTTATTAATGATGTGTATATAGCTATAATTCTATTTATTCTGATGGCATTGACACCTGTCTATTTGCTTTGTTGTGTTGTCTGTCTCCCGTTTCTAGACTGTGAGCCTGTTGTTGGGTAGGAACCTTCTCTATATGTTGCCGATTTGTACTTCCCAAGAGTTTAGTACAGTGCTCTGCACACAGTAAGCGCTCAATAAATATGATTGAATGAATGAATGAATGAATGAATGAATAATTGTAGTATTTGTTAAGCGCTTACCATGTGCCAAACTTTATACTAAATGCTAGGGTAGATACAAGATAATCATGAGCCAACATGAGGCTCACAGTATAAGCAGGAGGAAGTAGGATTTTCAATGTAGGAATTAGGATGTTTTACAATGAGGATACAAGCACATTTAGTTAAGTGACTTAACCAAGGTCACACAGCAGACAAGTGGTGGAGCCAGCTATAGAACCCAGGTCTTCTGACTCCTAGGCCCTTGCTCGTAATAGCAGGCCACAATACTTCTGTATCCAACCCAATGCTTAGTACAGTGCTTGATTCATAGTAAATGCTTAATAAATACCACTATTACTAGTAGTAGCAGTTTTAACAGTAATGGTATTTATTAAGGGCCCACTGGGTGAAATTCACTGTCATAAAGATTTGGGAAAGTTAAAAATTTGAATCAAAACTGAATTTATGATGTACTGCATTGACACTCTGTTACTTCAAGTTACTGCAAATGTCCTACAACCAGATTCACTGCTAGTGTAAATGCTTGATGAGAGAAAATTCTAGGATGGTAAAAATATTTTAGGGCTCATCGAATTTTCTGAACTGATTGGGAAAAGTAATTAAGGTAACCCATATCAGAGAACCATCACAGAATCTGTGTTGTTAAGGTATGGAATTCAAAGTGCTTTATAATAAAAATGGTGGTATTTATTAAATGCCCCTTCTACTCTACAGCTGAGCAAAACAACTGGTATCTGCCACCTCCTTCCCGTCAGCATGGCCTAGTGGCAAGATCATGGGCTTGAGAGTCAGAGGTCGGAGGTTCTAATTCCAGCTCCACCACTTGCCTGCTGGGTGACCTTGGGCAAGCCACTTTACTTCTCTACATCTCAGTTACCTCATCTGTAAAATGGGGATTGGGACTGTAAGAACCTCATGTGGGACAGGGACTGTGTCCAACCTGATTACCTTGTACAATAATGATGGCATTTGTTAAGTGCTTACTATGTGCAAATCAATCAATCAATCATATTTATTGAGCGCTTACTGTGTGCAGAGCACTGTACTAAATGCTTGGGAAGTACAATTTGGCAACATATAGAGACGGTCCCTACCCAACAGTGGGCTCACAGTCTAGAAGGGGGAGACAGACAACAAAACAAAACCTATTAACAAAATAAAATAAATAGAATAGATATGTACAAGTAAAATAAATAAATAAATAAAGTAATAAATACATACAAACACATATACATATATACAGGTGCTGTGGGGAAGGGAAGGAGGTAAGGAGCGGGGGATGGAGAGGGGGAGGAGGGGAAAGCACTGTTCTAAGTGCTGAGGGAGATACAAGGTATTCAGGTTGTCCCACGTAGGGCTCACAGTCTTAACCCCATTTTACAGATAAGGTAACTGAGGCTCAGAGAAGTTAAGTGACTTGCCCAAGGTTACACAGCAGACATGTGGCGGAGCTGGGATTAGAACCCTCTGACTCCCAAGCCTGGGCTCTTTCCACTGAGCCAGGCTGCTTCTTGTATCTACCCAAGTGCTTAGAACAGTGGTTGGCACAAAGTAAGAGCTTAATAAATACCATAATTATTATTACTAAGGGTCTCTGCTCCCTACATGTTCTGTGCATGCTGGGCCAGGGATAAAAGCTCCTGCTGTATGCTGTCGGTGTTACTCCTCCGATTAGACAGCCACACTGCCTCCACAAGAACCAGCACTCGCTCTTTACACCACCAAGGACTCCATCCCGACATACCAGCCAGCACCCCGGCTTTAAAAAGAAGAGCAGCTGCAACTTGAGACTCCCCCAAAACCTCAGGAAGACTGGTTGCTGCTAAACCAGTTGCTCTGACTGTAGCTGTGCCTTGAATTTTGAGTAATGAGGAACCTGATGTTTACTGACTCTAGGCATCGCACCCTATGATATTTTGTTTTTTATTTTTTGTATTTGTCCTTGGGTTTCAGGGTGATGTCGTATTTTATTGTGTCTGTCTCCAGCTCCCTCTCCTCCACTTTTATTCTTAATAAAATAATAATAATAATAATTACTGTGACATTTGTTAAGAGCTTACTATTTGTTAAGGCACTACACTAAGTGCTGGAGTAGAGCAGCATGGCATAGTGGATAGACCACAGGCCTGAGAATCAGAAGGTAATGGGTTCTGAACTCGGATCCACCACTTGTCTGCTGTGTAGACTTGGCAAGTCACTTCACTTCTTTGTGCCTCATCTGTAAAATGGGGATTAAAAGTGTGAGCCCCATGTGGGACAGGGGATGTGTCCAACCCAATATGCTTATATATATATATAAAACCCAATATATATATATATATATATATATCCTAATTTGCTTATATATCGTATAAATACGATTGATGATGATATCCCCCCGAGTGCTAAGCGGAGTTCCTGGCACATAGTAAGTGCTTACCAAATACCACAATTATTATACAAGCAGATCAGGTTGGACACAGACCCTGTCCCACATTGGGCTCACAGTCTTAATCCTCCAATTTACAGATAAAGTGACAGAGGCACAAGGAAGTGAAGTGATATGCCCAAGGTCACAGAGCAGACAAGTGTTGGAGCCAGGATTAGAACCCAGGTCCTTCTGACTCCAAGACGCATGCTGTATCCACTAGGCCATGCTGCTTCTTCGATTGTGAGCTCCCAGAGAGCAGGGGCAGGGTCTAAACTCCCACCTATTTATTCTTTTCCAACACTTAGTACAGTGCTCTGCACAGAGTAAATGCCTAGTAAATACTATTATTGCTACTGCTTCTTGGTATGTGCCAAGTTTTTTACTAAATGCTGGGATAGAAATAATATAATCAGATCAGACATAAATAGCTGTCTGGCTTATACAATCTCATCATAATCATTTCAGCATTTGTTAAGCACTTACTATAGGGCCAAACACTGTACTGAGCACAGGAATAGATATAAGATAATCAGGTCAGAGACAGACCCTACCCCAGATAGGACTTACAGCCTAAGAAGGAGGGAGAACAGATATTTAATTCCTATTTTACAGATGAGGAACCTGAGTCAGAGGAAGATTAAATGCTTCATTGGAGTCAAACAGCAGCAAATGACAGCCTGGGATTAAAACCCAGGTCTTCTTTCTCCCATGCTCTTTCCTCTAGGCTTTGTTGCTTCCTCTGGGATGGAAAAAAACCCAATTTCATTTGGGAACTTTTTTAAGCCTCAAGCACTTCTGTGTTGGAAGAGGTCATTACCCAATGAAACTCTGAGTCTAATAAAGCAAGTACATCTCTTGAAGGGGAGCAATTACCTCCCCTCTCTCTAGTGAAATCAGGGCCACACAGTCCTCGGAGCTAGGTGCCATTATTACCTCTGCTTTAAAGAGAACTGAAAGGACAGAGAGAGGTTAAGTGGCTCCTTCAAATGCATTCTGATTGAGGTCTGAGGTGGGAGTGTGAATTAGCACTTGTCAAGAAAGGACAGTTAGATTGGGCTGGATTAGTAAAACATTTGGAAGTCAATTTGATTTTAGGAAATTTCTTTCTCACCTTTTTCCTTTTCCCCTCCTGTAGCCTTTCTTGTGGCAAATTCTCCTTCCCAATATCCCTATCCTGCTATTGGTAGAAACTGCTTTACCGTATACCCAATATTGTGTATTTAAGAAACGTAGGACCAGATTGCAGGAGAGCAGAAGGCAGAGTAAGCTATGTTTTTTCTTTTTTGTGTTCTGGTAACCCACCAGAAAGGGGGGCTTCTGAAAAAGTGGGGTACCTCTGCTTCTAACTTCCAGTGGTTTATGATGTAGCATGTGGGTTCTCCCTATTTTAGGGTTTTGTTTTCATTCATTCATTCAATAGTATTAATTGAGTGCATACTGTGTGCAGAGCACTGTACTAAGTCCTTGGGAAGTACAAGTTGGCAACATATAGAGACGGTCCCTACTCAACAACGGGCTCACAGTCTAGAAGGGGGAGACAGACAACAAAACAAAACATGTGGACAGGTGTCAGGTCATCAGAATAAATAGAAATAAAGCTAGATGCACATCATTAACAAAATAAATAGAATAGTAAATATGTAGAAGTAAAATAAATAGAGTAATAAATCTGTACAAACATATATACAGGTGCTGTGGGGAGGGGAAGGAGGTAAGGCGGGGGGATGGGGAGGGGGAGGAGGGGGGCTCAGTCTGGGAAGGCCTCCTGGAGGAGGTGAGCTCTCAGTAGGACTTTGAAGGGAGGAAGAGAGCCAGCTTGGCATATGGGCGGAGGGAGGGCATTCCAGGCCAGGGGGAGGACGTGGGCCAAGGGTTGATGGTGGGACAGGCGAGAACGAGGTACAGTGAGGAGGTTAGCAGCAGAGGAGTGAAGGGTGTGGGCTGGGCTGTAGAAGGAGAGAAGGGAGGTGAGGTAGGAGGGGGCAAGGTGATGGGCAGCCTTGAAGCCGAGTGTGAGGAGTTTTTGCTGGATGCGTAGGTTGATTGGCAGCCACTGGAGATTTTTGAGGATTTTTGTTTTCTATTTTTCCTACCCCATTCCTTCCCTTTGTACTACTGTACCACACGCTTGGTGATCAGGCTGCTTGGTGAGCACAGCAGAGCTGAAGTAACTATCCTTGCTGAGATATGCCAAAATCTGCAGTTTTCTAGATTTGGTCTACATAGTTGTGTGGATAACAACTGCACATTTTTATTGCTGTTGTTTTTCATTTTATTTTTCATTTCTTATTTTATCCAGTAGATTGTAAGGTCATGTCTACCAACTCTGTTGTTCTCCCCCAAGCACTAAATATAGTTTTCTGCACTCTGTAAGCATGCAGTAAATGCCACTGATTAATTGATAGATTGATCTAGTCTCTCAATTGCCACAGGAAAGTGGAAAAGATTCCCCCAACTCCTAATATGATTGTTATTATTATTATTAATTGTATTTATTGAGTGTTTATTGTGTTCAAAGCACTGTACTAAGGACTTGGGAGAGTTCTATATAATCAAACACATTCCTTGCCCACAACAAGCTCACAGTCTAGAGGATCAAGCCATGATTTCATTCTCTAAGCTAAATCAACTTAATCAATGGTATTTATTGAGCACATATTAAGTGAAGAGCATTGTATTAATTGTCCAGAGGAGTAGCATGGCCTAGTGAATAGAACTTGGAACTGGGAGTCAGAAGGACCTGGGTTCTAATCCCAACTCCCCATGTGCTTGCTGTATGACCTTGAGTAAGTCACTTTCATTCATCATTCATTCAATCATATTTATTGAGTGCTTACTGGGTGCAGAGTGCTTGGAAAATACAATTCAGCAGTAAAAAGAGACAATCCCTGCCCACACTGGGCTTATAGTCAAGAAGGGGGGAGACAGACAGCAAAGCAAGTAAACAGGCATCGATATAAATAGATATATATATATCTATATATATATATACACACACAAGTGCTGTGGGGCGGGGAGAATGGGGTAGAACAAAGGGAGTGAGTTGGGGAAATGGGGGAGCGCTGATGAAAAGTGGGGGGTTTCACTTCACTTTCACTTCACTTCTCTGGGCCTCAGTTACCTCATTTGTAAAAAGACTGTCCCATGTTGGGCAGGGACTGTGTCCAACCTGATTAGTTTGTGTCTACCCCAACACTTAGACTAGTGCTTGACACACAGTAAGCACTTAACACATACTTATACTATTATTATTATTATCATTATTATTGTCTGGGAAGATATAATTAATAGAGTAGGTAGACACAATCCCTGACCACAAGGAATTATCATAACAATAATAATAATACTTAAGTAGTTCCTATATGCCAAGCATTGTAATAAGCATTGGCATAGATACAGGACAGTCAGGTTGGACACAGTCCCTCTCCCTCATGGGGCTCATGGTCTAAGTGAGGGAAACTAAAGGGAGAGGCAGATATTAAAATAAAATGTTGATAGATATGTTCATAAGTGCTATAGGGATGGGGTGAAAATGCAAGTGCTTAAGAGATACAAAACCAAGTCTCTGATGGCAGATGGAGGGCATATATGGGAAGTGATGTAGAAAGGAGGGCAAAGTGGGAAAGTGTAGGGTTAATCAGGAATGGCTTCTTGGAGGAGATGTGATTTTAGGATGGCTTTGAAGATGGGGAAAATGGAGAAAGTGGTGGTCCATCAGATATGAACAGGGAAGGAGTTCCTGGCCAGAGGGATAACATGGTCAAGGGGTCGGCAGTGAGAAAGATGAGATCTCCGTTCGGTGAGTAGGTTGGTGTTAGTTGAGTGAAGCGTGCAGGTTGGGACGTAGTACAAGATCAGTGAGGTGAGGTGATGATAATAATTTCGGTGGTTGGTTAGGGCATATTATGTGCCAGGCACAAAATCAGGTCAGACACAGTCCCACAGAGGGCTCACAATCTAAAAGGTGGGAGGGGCAGGCATTGAATCCACAATTGGCAGAAGACACTAATGCACAGAGAATGAAATGACTTGCCCAAAATCACACAAAAGGCAACTACTGAAGCTTGTGAGGGTGGAGTCTGGTTCAGAACCCAGGTTCTCTGGCTTCCAAGTCTGCATCTTTGCAGTAGGTCAGGGCTACCAGATTGGTTGAGTGCCTTCAAGTCAAGGTGTTTCTATTTGATGCAGAGATGGATGACAAACCACTGGTAACTCTCAATCACCTTTCCCCCTCTTACCTCACCTTGCTACTCTCCTACAACAACCCAGGATGCACATTTCTCTCCCTTAATTCTAACCTTCTCAGTGTACCTCTATTTTATCCATCTCACCACCAACCTCTCGCCCATATCATGCCTCTGGCCTGGAACATCCTCCTTCCTCACATCCACAGACATCCTCCTTTCTCACATCCTCCTTCAAAGCCTTACTGAAGGCACATCTCCTCCAAGAGACCTTCCCTGACTAAGCCCTTCCTTCTCCTTCTTCCACTCCCTTCTGTGTCACCCTGACTTGCTCCCTTTATTCATCCCCTCAGTCCTGCCCCACCACAGTTATGTACATATCTGTAATTTGTTTATTTCTATTCGTATCTGTCTCCCCGTCTAGACTGTAATCTCACTGAAGACACGGAATGTTTCTTGTTATATTGTTATATCGTACTCTTCCAAGAGCTTAATACAGTGCTCTGCACACAGTAAGCATTTAAAGAATATGACTGATTGACTGACTAGCTGACATTGGAGGTTTTTGAGGAGAGGGGAGAAATGGAGTGGTTTTTTTTAGAAAAATGATCCAGACAGTAGAGTGAAATAAGGATTGGAGAGGGGAAAGGCAGAAGGCAGGGAGGTCAGGATGAAGATTGATGAATTATCAAGGGAGGATATGAAAAGTGTGGTAACAATTTGGATGGAGAGAAGGGGACAGATTCTAGAGATGTTGTGAAGGAAGACCTGACAGGATTTGGTAACAGAGTGAATATGCCGGTTGAATGAGAGAGAGAAGTACCTAAATGGGGAACTACTGGACATCTGAATCCTAGAATAATAGAAGTCTAAAACCTTTTTTTATGGGATTTGTTAAATGCTTTAAAAAAATGGTATTTGTTAGGCACTTACTATGTGCTAGTCACTGTACTGAAGTGCCCACCCCTTAACTGTGGGTGTCCTTCACAGTTCAATTCTGGGTCCCCTTCTATTCTTCATCCACATCCAGTCCCTTGGAGTACTCATTTGCTCCCATGGCTTCAACTACCACTTCTTTGCAGATTATACACAAATCTATATTTCCAGCCCTGATCTCTTTCCTTCTCGTCAGTCTCACATTTCCTTCTGCCTTCAAGACATCTCTACATGGATGTCCACCTGTCAACTCAAGCTTAACATGTTCAAAACAGAACTCCTTATCTTCCCAAGCAAACCCTGTCCTCCCTGTGACTTTCCCATCACTGGAAATGACACCACTATCCTTCCTGTCTCATGAGCTGGTAACCCTGGCATTATCCTTGACCACCCTCTGTCATTCAACCCACATATTCGTTCCATCACTAAATCCTGTAAGTTCCACCTTCACAATATCGCTAAAATTCACCCTTTCCTCTCCATCCAAACTGCTACCACATTAATATAATCACTCATGCTATCCCTCCTGGATTACTGCAACAGCCTCCTTGCTGACCTCCCAACCTCCTGTCTCTCCCCACTCCAGTCCATACTTCACTCTGCTGCCTGCATCATTTTTCTACAGAAACGTTCAGGACATGTCACCCCACTCATCAAAAAACTCCAGTGGTTGTCCACCCACCTCCTCATCAAACAAAAACTCCTCACCAATGGCTCTAAAACACTCCACCACCTTGCCCCTTCCTACCTCACATCCCCTCTCTCCTTCTACAATCCAGCCCACACACTTTTCTTCTCTAGTGCTAACCTTCTCACTGTGCCTTGATCTTGTCTATCTCACCGCCATTCCCTAGGCCATATCCTGCCTCTTGCCTGAAATGCCCTCCCTCCTCAAATCAGACAGACAATTACTCTCCTCACCTTCAAAGCCTTATTGAAAGCAAATCTCCTCCAAGAGGTCTTCCCAGACTAGGTCCCACCTTTTCTCAACTTCCTCTTCCTTCTGTATCACCCTGACTTGTTCCCTTTGCTCCCCCCAACAGCCCCACAGCACTTATGTACATATCTGTAGTTTTGTTTATCTGTATTAATTTCTGTCTCCCCCTCTAGACTGTAAGCTCAGTGTGGACAGGGAATGTATCTGCTTGTTGTTGTATTTTACTCTCCCAAGTGCTTAGTATAGTGCTCTGCACACAGTAAGCACTCAATAAATACAATTGAATGAATAAATGAATATATGTTAACCAGGTTAGACACAGTCCATGTCCCACATGGGACTCCCAGCCTTAATTTCTATTTTACAGATGAGGTAACTGAGGCACAGAGAAGTTAAGTGACTTGCTCAAAGTCACAGAGCTGACAGGTGGTGGAGCTGGGATTTGAACCCATGACCACTGACTCCCAAGCCCAGGCTTTTCCCACTGAGCCACACTGCTTCTCTAATAATAATGATGGTATTTGTTAAGTGCTTACTATATGTGAAGCACTGTTCTAAGCACTGGGGGGCTACAAGGTGATTAGGTTGTCCCACATGGGGCTCACAGTCTTATAATAATGTCACCATTATTATTAATCCCCATTTTACAGATAAGGTAACTGAGGCACAGAGAAGTTAAGTGACTTGCCCAAAGTCACACAGCTGACAAGTGGTGAATCTGGGATTAGAACCCATGACCTCTGACTCCCAAGCCCATATTATTTCCACTGAGCCATGCTGCTTCTCTAAGCAGCAGCTGGTACCTGAAGGACAGAGAAGTTTAAGTAACTTGCCCAAGGTCACACAGCAGCAGTATGGTGTAGTGGATAGAGCATGGCCCTGGGAGTCAGAAGGTCATGGGTTCTAATCCTGGCTCCACCATTAATTTGTCTGCTGTATGACCTTGGGCAAGTCACTTCACTTTTCTGTACTTCATCTGTGAAATGGGGATTGAGAAAGTAAGCCCCATGTGGAACATGGACGGTGTCCAGCCTGATTTGCTTATATCCACCCCAAGGCTTTAGAACAGTGCCTGGCACAGAGTAAGCACTTAAAAAATACTATCATTGTTAATTATTATTATTAAGTGATGGAGTGAAATTAGAACCCAGGTCATCTGCCCATGCTCTTTCCACTAGGCCAAGCTGCTTCTCAAACTGACCCAAAGAACCCAAAATGCACAACTGATCTTCAGGGAGATGTCTAGGATTTAGATATGTAACTTCTACTAGCAGACTCAAGGTAATAATAATCATAATGACGGCATTTATTAAGAGCTTACTATGTGCAAAGCACTGTTCTAAGTGCTGGGGAGGTTACAAGGTGATCAGGTTGTCCTCTGGGAGGCTCACAGTCTTCATCCCCATTTTACAGATGAGGTAACCGAGGCCCAGAGAAGTGAAGTGACTTGCCCAAAGTCACACAGCTGACAATTGGCAGAGCCGGGATTTGAACCCCTGACCTCTGACTCCAAAGCCTGGGCTCTTTCTACTGAGCCACGCTGCTTCTCCGTGGTAGTAATGTAGACCTCAGACATGGATCTAGGCCTATAGGAAATGAATACATGGCTTTTTATATAGCCCAAACTTCTCCATCCTATCAGCACCACCAACAGAAAGAAACAAAACTATAGGATTTGTTTGTTTTTTTCATGCAAAATTCCGTATATGTTTACCTGACTGGATGGGCGTTAAGCATGAGACCCAATTAGCATCCACTCAGTCAGTCTTAGAATGTAAGCGGGGAAGTTAGCCTCTGAACAGAGGAAGAGAGAGGAAATCTCAGATGCCTTACAACCTCTCAGGCTTCAAAAGGTTTCAAAGTACTTGGGGAAGTCAACAGCAATGCAATTCTCTGACCTTACACATCTTTTGTCTTCTAAACAGTCTAGTGAATTTTAATGTAAGTTTTGCAAAGTGGCGGAGTCTTTTTCTTTAGTCACTCTATAGTGAAATCCTGGTTTAGTGTTCCCAAGTGTAATGTTTCTCATGCTTAGCATTCAATATAGTGAGTCCTGAGGAAAAAGGCCATTGACTCAATAATGATGTTCATTCTAATGCCCTCAGATTTAATATTTTCCTCTCATAAAGTCCATGAACTTTCAGCACAATAATAATTTTTACCACCAATCTTCTGATTCTTAAGTGACTTAGGAGAAAAAAAACAATATCCTCCACTATATCATTTTTGCTGCTTTAGCACAGATTGGAACTCTGGAGGTCTGATAGAAATATGTGCCCTGGTTAGGTAAAATGATTCTCCAGTACTCAATTCCTTGAAAATTTTGTGCATTAAGGATTGCAGATTGGAAAAAAAAATAAATGAAGCTAACTTATATCTAGAGCTTCTCAACTGGATTTTTTGAAAATGCTTATCTATAAAGTTGAAGAAAGCAATACACAAGGATATGCTGAACTCAAAAAATGTAATCCAAAATTTCATTTCATCTCCACATTCCAACCAAGAGAATCAGTAATGTGCTAATCGTAGATTCTAGCAAAAAAGGATGAGAGTCAGTAAAGGTGTTATATACATTCTAACATTTACTCATGGATCAATAAAGTGAAGATAGTGGGACTAACACCATTACAATCTTCAATTTTCATTTTCTCATAAAAATTTCTCCTAAGAAGCTTTGAGCTTAAATGTTCCACCATTTCTTTTGGCTTGAAGCGACTCTATTTTAAGAGAGGGATCAAAGGGGGAGTTTCAAATAATCTCACAAATCTTTGAGTTATGAGACTTTGAACATTCAAGAAGTCCATTTTCAAACGGAACATTGACCTTTTTGCCCCACCATTACTCAAAAGCAGCTGCTTGGTGTAAGTCTCGCTGTGCCATCAAACTTGATAAGAATAAGAACTCCACATGGCTTGAGGTAAAAATGAATGTCACAGGTTCAGGTTCTTAACATTATGAATAACAAGATTTATAGAGTGGTTACTATGTGCTAAAAACTCAGAGAGTTACAAGGTTATGAGCCACTCAACCACTCACTCTCCAATGATCCTCTCCTCTTACTTCAAATACTCCCAAGCCTCCTCTAGCCTAAAGAAAATTTTCTGAGGACTTCTCTGCATCCTCCAAGGATTGACTGATGTTAGATAATCTGACCTGATTATCTTGTATCTAGCCCAACATTTACAACAGTGCCTGACCCATAGAAGCAGCATGGCATAGTGGATAGAGCACGGATGGGGAATCAGAAGGTCATGGGTTCTAATTCCAGCTCCCCACTTGTCTGCTGTGTGACCTCGGGCAAGTCACCTCACTTCTCTGTCCTTCAGGTACCTCATCTGTAAAATGGGGATCAAGATTGTGAGCCCCACATGGAACGGGGCTGTGTCCAACCCGATTAGTTTGTATCTACCCCAGAGCTTAGTACAGTGCCTGGCACATAGTAAGTGCTGAACAGACACCATCATTATTCTTATTATTAACAAATACCATAAAAAAGAGGGGGAGTTAGTTAATTTAGAAAGCCTAAGGAGTTTGGATAGCAATGAGAGTATGGAGAAAGTGTATATAATAAGAATAATAATAATGATGGCATTTATTAAGCGGTTACTATGTGCAAAGCACTATTCTAAATGCTGAGGAGATTACAAGGTGATCAGATTGTTCCATGTGGGGCTTACAGTCTTAATCCCCATTTCACAGATGAGGTAACTGAGGCACAGAGAAGTTAAGTGACTTGCCCAAAGTCACACAGCTGATAAGTAGCGGAGCCGGGATTAGAGCCTATGACCTCTGACTTCCAAGCCCGTGCTCTTTCCACTGAGCTATGCTGCCTGGCACAGAGTAAGCACCTAACAAACACCATAATTATTATTATTATCATTATCAGTCACTGCCTCTTTTTCTGTATCCCACCTTCTAGGTGCAGATGAATCCCAAGGAACTGTTCTGGGTGCTCATTCTCTCCCAAGTGCTCAATAAATATGATTGTTGATTGACAGATTGATTATCTATGATTTCTCATTTCCTCCTGCCTCCAGGATATCTCTACATGCATGTCCCACTGGAACCTGGAGCTCAATACAACCAAAACTGAACTTCTCAATTTTTCCCCCAAATATTCTGCTCCACCTAACTTTCTCATCACAGTCAGCAACACCATTATCCTTCCTGTATCTCAAGCCCACAATCTTGGCAATACCCTGGGTTTTCTCTATTCCTTTCAATCCCCATGTTCAGTCTTACACCAAATCTTGTAAATTTTTCCTTCAACAACATTTAAATCAGTCAATCAGTGGCATTTATTAAATGCTTATCTTGTGCACAGCACTGAATTAAGCACTTTGGAGAGTATTTCAGAGTGAGTAAACAGGAACCTGGTTCTCAAAGATTTTACAAACTAGGGAGGATAAAGACATTACCATAAATCAGAGTACAAGGATAAATACACAAATGCTAGTAGCATGGGAGTGGGGTGAGAATCAAAGTGTTTAGGATGCATATTCTTAAATGCACTGGTGTTGGTCAATCAGTCAATCATATTTATTGAGCACTTACTGAGTGCAGAGCACTGTACTAAGCACTTGGGAGAGTACAATTGGGTGAAGTACTTGGATGAAACAGCATGGCTCAGTAGAAAGAGCATTGGCTTTGAAGTCAGAGGTCATGCGTTCAAATCCCGGCTCTGCCAATTGTTAGCCATGTGACTTTGGGCAAGTCACTTAACTTCTCTGTGTCTCAGTTACCCCATCTGTAAAATGGGGATTAAGACTGTGAGCCCGCCGTGGGACAACCTGATCGCCTTGTAACCTCTCCAGCGCTTAGAACAATGCTTTGCACATAGTAAGCACTTAATAAATACCATCATTATTATTACTACAATTTAACAATATAACAGATACATTCCCTACCCACATGAGCTTACAGTCTAGAGGGACCTTACTATCTAGTGGGAGCAGAAGAAAGGGAAATAGAGTGGAGAAATGAAAGATTAGTTAGGGAAGACTTCCTGAAGGAGATATAATTTTAGTAGGGTTTTGAAGATTGGGAGAGTGAGTGGTGGATTGGCAGACATGAAAGATGAGGGAGTTCCAGGAAGGAGGGAGGGTATGCACAAAGGGTCAACACTGACAGTCGAGATCAAAGTGGTAATTAGGTTGGTGTTAGAAGAGAGAAGGGTACAAGCTGGGTTGGAGTGGGAGAGAAGAGAAGATAGTCTTGGGGAAAGAGCAGATAGAGTATCTTAAACCTTATGGAGAGGAGTTTCTGCTTGATGCAAAGATGGATGGGCAACCACTGGAGTGTAATGAGGAAAAAGGAGAGACACACAGAATGATTTTTTAGATAATCCATCTGGGCAGCAAAATGAAGTTTGGAGAGGGGAGAGGCTGGAGTTGGGGAGGTCAGCAAGGAGGGTAATGCAGTAGTAATAATAATAATAATAATAATAATAATAATAATAATAATGGTATTCGATAAGTGCTTACTATGTGCAAAACACTGTTCTAAGCGCTGGATAACAATAATAATGGCATTTATTAAACACTCTCCATGTGCAAAGCACTGTTCTAAGCACTGGGAAGGTTACAAGGAGATCAGGTTGTCTCATGGGGGGCTCACAGTCTTAATCCTCATTTTACAGAGGATTTTCAGAATCCATCCCTTCTTCTCCATCTAAACTGGCGCCATGCTTGTCCAAGCATATTCAGATCTGATCTTTTAACCCACCTCACTGATCTCTCTGCCTCCTGTCTCTACCCTCTCTAGTCCATGTTCTGCTCTGGTGTCTAGATCATATTTCTAAAATATTCTATGCACAACTTCTCACTCATCAAAAACCCTTGATTATAGGTCAAGCATAAACTACTGACAATTAGCTTTAAGGATGTTCTTTCACTCTCATTTAGCCACTCTCTTCATCCACCAGCCACTAGATTGTAATAAATTCCTTTGGGATATGCATCATGTCTATAAAGCCTACTATATTCTCCCAAGTGCTTAGTAGAGTTCTCTGCATTAGAGTAAATGCTCAATATATATAATTGATGGATTGATAGTCTGAGTACCCCCCAGCTCACACTCTTCACTTTCATTCATTCATTCATATTTATTGAGCACCTACTGTGTGCAGAGCACTGTACTAAGTGCTTGGGAAGTACAAGTTGGAAACATATAGAGACGGTCCCTACCCAACAATGGGCTCACAGTCTAGAAGGGGGGGAAAGACAACAAAACAAAACATGTAGACAGGTGTCAAAATAGTCGGAACAAGTAGAATTAAAGCTATATGCATATCATTAACAAAATAGAGTAGTGAATATGTACAAGTAAAATAAATAGAGTAATAAATCTGTACAAATATATACAAGTACTGTGGGGAGGGGAAGGAGGTAGGGCAGAGGGTGGGGATGGGGAGGAGGAGAGGAAAAAGGGGGCTCAATCTGGGAAGGCCTCCTGGAGGAAGTGAGCTCTCAATAGGGCTTTGAAGGGAGGAAGAGAGCTAGCTTGGCGGATGTGTGGAGGGAGGGCATTCCAGGCCAGTGGGAGGATGTGGGCTGGGGGTCGACAGTGGGACAGGAGAGAATGAGGCACAGTGAGGAGTTTAGTGGCAGAGGAGCAGAGGGTGTGGGATGGACTGGAGAAGGCGAGAAGGGAGGTGACGTAGGAGGTGGGGAAGGTGATGGACAGCCTTGAAGCCGAGAGTGAGAAGTTTTTGCTTGATTCGTAGGTTGACAGACAACCTCTGGAGATTTTTGAGGTGGGGAGTGACATGCCCAGAATGTTTCTGTACAAAGATGATCTGGGCAGCAGAGTGAAGTATAGACTGAAGTGGGGAGGGACAGGAGGTTGGGAGTTGAGAGAGGAGGCTGATGCATTAATCCAATCTTCTATCTTATACCTTCTTCACCTTTGCACTTGGATTTGCAACCTGTAAGCACTTGATATTCACATGACGCTTAACCCCACAGTACTTATGTATATATCTGTAATTTATTTTCGTGTCTATCTCGCTCTCTAGACTGTAACTCTCTAGTCAGGGAATGTGTCTACTAACTCTGTTACATTGTATTCTCCCAAATCCTTAGAACAATGCTCTGCATTGTAAGTACTCAATAAATACCACTGAATGATTGACTTATAACCCCACCTCTGCCTCTTCAGCATTTCTTTGCCAACTACCAATCAATCAATCAGGGGTATTTATTGGACACTTACTTTGTGCAAAGCATTGCACTAAGCATATGGGGCAGTACAATAGAGTTGTTTGCTATGATCTCTGACTCAAGCTGGGGAGTCTGGCCCGGGAGACAGACATTTTACCTTCATAGCATCACTAATATCTACATCTTCCTCTCCATGCACACTGCAACCATGTTGGTCCAGGCTCTCATCAAATCCCATCTTGATTACTGCATCAGTCTCTTCACTGAACTTCCTGTCTCCCGTCACTCCCCACTCCAGTTCATACTTCATTCTGCTGCCCAGATCATTTCTTTGGAGAAGTTGTAAAGGTTGAACTGACAGGATTTGGTGACAAATTGAGTATGTGGTTGAATGAGAGTTATCAGTCGAGGATAATCCCAAGGTTACAGGCTTGTGAGACAGGAAGTATGGCAGTGCTGTGTACAGGGTTGGGAAAGTCACGGGGAGGACAGAGTTTGGGTGGGAAGATGAGGAGTTCTGTTTTGGACATATGAAGTCCTGAAGGCAAGAGGAAATACTAGACTGCAGGGAAGAAAAAGGTCAGGGTAGCAGAGAACATGTCTACCAGCTCTGCTGTATTGTACTCTCCGGTGCTTAGTATAGTGCTCTGCACAGAGTAATAATAATTATGATAATAATGATGACATTTATTAAGGGCAAAGAGCTCAATATATCCCATTGATTGATTGATTAAAATTAATTACAAGTAAGGGAAGAAACCAAGTGTTGGTGTAGGTGTGGTGAATATCTAATAATAATAATAATTATGGTATTTGTTAAGCACTTACTATGTGCAAAGCACTCTTCTAAGCAGTGGGGTAGATACAAGGTATTCAGGTTGTCCCACGTGGGGCTCACAGTCTTAAACCCCATTTTATAGATGATGTAACTGAGGCCCAGAGAAATGAAGTGACTTGCCCAAAGTCCCACAGCTGACAAAATGGCAGAGCCGAGAGTAGAACCCACAACCTCTGACTCCATAGCCCGGGCTCTTTCCACTCTCCCGCTTCTAGACTGTGAGCCCACTGTTGGGTAGGGACCGTCTCTATATGTTGCCAACTTGTACTTCCCAAGCACTTAGTACAGTGCTCTGCACACAGTAAGCGCTCAATAAATATGATTGAATGAATGAATGAATGAACTAAGTGCTTAAGGGGTCAGATGAAATGCATGGGTGGGAAAATAGGGTGTGGAGGATGAGTGTTAAGTCAGGGAAGACTTCCTGGAGGCAATGTGATTCAGTAGGGCTTTGAAGTTGAGGAGAGTGTTGATCAGTTGAAAATGTAGTGGGAGGGAGTTCCAGACAGGAGGGACAGCAGGAACAAAGGTTCGACAGCAGGTGAGGTGAGAGTGAGGGGCAGTGAGTAAGAAGGTAATAGAGGAACTAAGTGTGTGGGCTGGGTAGCTGTGGAAGAAAAGTGAAGATAATAAATGGGGAGAGAGCCCATTGAGTGCCTTGAATCCAATGGGAAGGTGCTTCTGTTTGATGGAGATGGATGGGCAACGTTCAGAGGCACTTGAGAAGTTGGGAAACCTGCACAAAATGAATTTTTATAAAAAGAATTAGCAAAGTGAGTGTGACCTAGCGGGAGGAGCATTGGCCTGGGAATCAGAGGACCTGGGTTCTAATCCTGCCTTTGGCACTTGCCTGCTGTTTGACCTTGGACTTGTCACTTAATTTATCAGTGTCTCAGTTTCCTCATTTTTAAAATGGCGATTCAATACCTGTTATCCCTCCTACTCAGACTGTGAACCTCATTTGGATGGGGATTGTGCCTGGCTAGATTACCCCAGCTCTTAGTTCATTGCTTGATACATAGTAAATGCTTAACAAATACTACAATTATTAGTAGTATTATTATAGAGAAAAGAAGTGCTGGAGCCAGGGAGGTCAGGAGGAGCCTAATGCAACAGATCAAATGGGATATAATAAATGCTTAACTCAGTGTGGAGGCAGTGTGGCTAGAGAGAAAGAAGCATAGTCTGCAATGTTGTGGGGAAAAAATTGAGAAGACTTAGTGATTGACAAAGTGCAGCTTGATAGAGAGAGATGAGTAAAGAAGGCACCCCTTGTGAGACAGGAAGTGCGGTGGTGTTTTCAATAGTAATTTGAAAATCAGAGAGAGGGAAGGATTTGGGAAGGAAGATGAAAAGTTCACTTTTGGACATGTTGAGTTTGAGGTGGTAGCAGAACATCTTAGAGATGTCCTGAAGACAGAAGGCAATGTGAGATTGCAGAGGAGGGAAAGTTGGGAAGATGTAGGTTTGGGAATCGTCATTGAGGAGATGGTAGTTGAAGCCAAGGGAGCAGATAAACTCCCCAAGGGAGTTGTAGTAAATTGAGCATAGAAGGGGACTCAGAAATGGGCTTTGAGGAATCTCAACAATTACTGAGTGGGAGGCAGTGCAAACTGACAAAAGAGATTGAAAAGAAGTGACCACAGACATTAGAGGAGAGTCAGGAGGAAACAGAGTCAGTAAGACCAAGGTTTGTTAGCGTTTCCACTATCTTAAACACTAAAAGACTGAAAATATTCCTGTAACACTCATATGCACTTATTATTAAAGTGCTGACATATATATATGTATATGTTTATACATACATAAATGTGTATATACATGTCCCCTTTTCCTCCTTTCTCCCATTTGTAATTTATTTTACTGGCTGCTTCCCCTGTTAGATTGTAACTCCTTGAGGTCAGGCAGGATCATATCTTCTGTCTTCTAACTCTACTGAAGCAGGGTGGCTCAGTGGAAAGAGCACAGGCTTGGGAGTCAGAGGTCATAGGTTCTAATCTTGGCTCTGCCACATGTCTGCTGCATGACCTTGGGCAAGTCACTTAACTTCTCTGAGCCTCAGTTACCTCATCTGCAAAATGGGGATTAAGACTGTGGGCCCCACGTGGGACAACCTGATCACCTGGTATCCCCCCAGCGCTTAGAACATTGCTTTGCACACAGTAAGCGCTAAACAAATGTCATCATTATCATTATTATTATTACTGTACTCTCCCAAGCACTTAATACAGTGCTCTGGGCAAAGTAGGTGCTCAATAAATACTCTTGACGGCTCACAATCTAGAAGGGGGAGACAGACAACAAGACTAAACATGTAGACGGGTGTCAAAACCATCAGAATTGATCAGACTGATCAATTGACTCCATGTTCAGACGCAGGCCTGTTCATCTCACTGATTTCCGTCACTGGGCATGAGGACAATCAGCATGGCCTAGTGGATAGAGCGAGGGCCTGGCAGCCGAGGACTAGGGTTCTAATCCCAATTCCACCACTTTCATTCATTTCATTCATTCAATCGTATATACTGAGCGCTTACTGTGTGCAAAGCACTGTACTAAGCGTTTGGGAAGTACAAGTCGACAACATATAGAGACAGTCCCTACCCAACAAGGGGCTCACAGTCTAGAAGAGGGAGACAGACAACAAAACAAAACATGTGCCTGTTGGGTGACCTTGGGCATGTTGTGTAACATTTCTGCACCTTCATTTCCTACTATGTAAAATGGGGATTCAATACCATGAGTGACAGTGTCTGTACAGTGCTTGATATATAATAAGGTCTTAGAGCGGCTAACTCCAACAACATTCCCTATTAAAATGGAAAAGGAAAGAATACATATGTTGGCTCCTGATGAATATGCTAATTGAAAAATTTTAGCCAGTTGAGAGGTTGTTACATGCAAGATTGGCTTAAAGTTGCAAAGTGTTGAATTTAAAAAATCGATTTTGTTAAGCACACCTTATGGTAGTACAATATAACTCTAATCGTACACCATTACTGAACTAGTTTTGGGCCCCAAAACATTTTCCTTCATAAAATTCAAGCCACCTGGATTCTTGGCACCTTTACTAAGTATGAAAACATTTGATTTTTTGGCCACCATTTTACTAGGCGAGGTGATATATAATTTTCTATAAATTTCTGCTGCTAAACCCCCTTTGTCATTGCATTTTTGCAAATGTCTCTCTCACTAATATGTGGATTTCAGATTATTTGTCTCCCCACATCCAAATGTGTAAAGATCTAAATTTGAGAAGCCTGAATTTCAATTGAATTTTTGAACATGATTGTAATCTATGCATCTCATAGATGCATACTCTGCAGGCTCATACTCTGTCCTAATCCTCCTCGACCTCTCAGCTGCCTTTGACACTGTGGACCACCCCCTTCTCCTCAACACGTTATCTGACCTTGGCTTCACAGACTCCGTCCTCTCCTGGTTCTCCTCTTATCTCTCCGGTCGTTCTTTCTCAGTCTCTTTTGCAGGCTCCTCCTCCCCCTCCCATCCTCTTACTGTGGGGGTTCCCCAAGGTTCAGTGCTTGGTCCCCTTCTGTTCTCAATCTACACTCACTCCCTTGGTGACCTCATTCGCTCCCACGGCTTCAACTATCATCTCTACGCTGATGACACCCAGATCTACATCTCTGCCCCTGCTCTCTCCCCCTCCCTCCAGGCTCGCATCTCCTCCTGCCTTCAGGACATCTCCATCTGGATGTCCGCTCGCCACCTAAAGCTCAACATGTCGAAGACTGAGCTCCTTGTCTTCCCTCCCAAACCTTGTCCTCTCCCTAACTTTCCCATCTCTGTTGACGGCACTACCATCCTTCCCGTCTCACAAGCCCGCAACCTCGGTGTCATCCTCGACTCCGCTCTCTCATTCACCCCTCACATCCAAGCCGTCACCAAAACCTGCCGGTCTCAGCTCCGCAACATTGCCAAGATCCGCCCTTTCCTCTCCATCCAAACTGCTACCCTGCTCATTCAAGCTCTCATCCTATCCCGTCTGGACTACTGCACTAGCCTTCTCTCTGATCTCCCATCCTCGTGTCTCTCTCCACTTCAATCCATACTTCATGCTGCTGCCCGGATTATCTTTGTCCAGAAACGCTCTGGACATATTACTCCCCTCCTCAAAAACCTCCAATGGCTACCGATCAATCTGCGCATCAAGCAGAAACTCCTCACCCTGGGCTTCAAGGATCTCCATCACCTCGCCCCCTCCTACCTCACCTCCCTTCTCTCCTTCTACTGCCCAGCCCGCACCCTCCGCTCCTCCACCACTAATCTCCTCACTGTACCTCGCTCTCACCTGTCCCGCCATCGACCCCCGGCCCACGTCATTCCCCCGGGCCTGGAATGCCCTCCCTCTGCCCATCCGCCAAGCTAGCTCTCTTCCTCCCTTCAAGGCCCTGCTGAGAGCTCACCTCCTCCAGGAGGCCTTCCCAGACTGAGCCCCTTCTTTCCTCTCCCCTCGTCCCCCTCTCCATCCCCCCGTCTTACCTCCTTCCCTTCCCCACAGCACCTGTATATATGTATATATGGTTGTACATATTTATTACTCTATTTATTTATTTATTTATTTATTTTACTTGTACATTTCTATCCTACTTATTTTATTTTGTTGGTATGTTTGGTTCTGTTCTCTGTCTCCCCCTTTTAGACTGTGAGCCCACTGTTGGGTAGGGACTGTCTCTATGTGATGCCAATTTGTACTTCCCAAGCGCTTAGTACAGTGCTCTGCACATAGTAAGCGCTCAATAAATATGATTGATTGATTGATTGATTGATCTCCCTTTGCATGGTTTTGTCCTTTCAGAAAAACTATAACTATGCTTTTGATGAAAATGCTGTAGGTCCTGCCTTCTGTAACATAAACATTAAATAAGATTGGCCCTAAACCTATTCCTGATTTGACTATGATCCTTCAATCTCTTGTTAAAGGAAATGTGCTAAAGAAAGTCATGCAGCTTTTAACTTTTGAATATTTGTGGACTGAAAGGTTACTGGTCATTCATTCATTCAAATGTATTAATTGAGCACTTACTGTGTGCAGAGCACTGTACTAAGCACTTGGGAAGTACAAGTCAGCAACATATAGAGATGGTCCCTACCCAAGAACAGGCTCACAATCTAGAAGGGGGAGACAGACAACGAGACTAAACATGTAGACAGGTGTCAAAACCATCAGAATAAATGGAATTATAGCTATTAATATATGGTCAAGAAGTAAGAACACATCCATTTCTCTGGATATTCATAAGTGGAAATATTACTATCTATTGGTATGGAGTCAAATGGTATGGAATAGCTTCAAAGGTATACAAGCTTTTTATTGATTTTTCCCATATTTTTTTCCCAAATAAAAACCAGTGGATTACAAAAAAAATGTTAATTTTCTCTGCCACTAATATGAAAAATATTATTTAAATTGAAGTGAACTTTATAGAACGTTAACACATTTTTTAATTTACACATAATTGCCTGGCATGCCCTTCACAATATATGTTTTAAGGGCCAAAATCTTTTGAAAGATTCACTCAAAATCAAGAAAGAATGTACCACATATCATCTGTGCAGAAATCTATCATACAATAGTAAAATATTTCAGAAGGCAGGTGTTTCACTAACATTTTACTGATAAAAGTCACATATTGCCCAAAGTAGTAGAGGAAAATGAAATTCTAGACAGATGGTAAGTGTGGATTTCTGTTCATTCAACATTTAGGAAATACAATATGCCCACAAAATGGCACCATGTTTCCTCTCAATAGCATACATTCACAACATAACATAAGTTTCTGAAAATAAGTCTTTGTTTAGCCAGGTTGTTAACTTCTAAGACACCATATAACTTTTACAGTGAATGAAAAGTGACCCTATCTAATTTTCTGGTTGAACAAAACATATTCTTCATAATTAATTGCTTTTAAATATAACACCTGTTAATTTACAAAAGCTCTCTTAAAAATAATTTTGTGGGCGATTTTCATTCACCTATTCCATCGAGATGTCCTATTCCATTCAAATCAGTCAGAACCATCCTCATGAGGAATATATGATTAACATATGAAATTAATTAGTCCAAAAATCAAGATCACTTTCAGTAAGACACAGTGATCTTGACCTTGATGTTTCATGCAAAATTATGTTAGCCACTAACATATCATTTCAGCAAAATATATCTGCATGAAAACTATCCTTAATATATCTAAATGCATGATTTTGATGGCAAGGTTTAGAAACACTATCTAGCAGAGTTGAAACTGTGAGAGCATTTTTATAAACAGGACAACTCCAAACACAAACTTTCAGTGGACAGTATTAGAAAACCCAAATGGTTGCTAAATAAATATTCTAACCATGGTATTCATTTTCCAAAAGTATCCATTTTTTGGACTCGGTAACCAAGCTATTTTACCTAACCTCCAGTTATAAAATGACAATAAGCAATATATTATTTTTATGAAAAATTTCATGATTCTAAATCTATTATTTAATTATCAACCAGCTTGAAATGGTGATCACATTATACATAGTCTCAGACATAGTATGGAATATAATGAGCACTATAGACCTAAATAACATTATATGAATCAATATTTAAATGGTGAGTGTTTTGGATAAACTCTTTTCTGAGACCCTTTGCCTATATAATTGCATATTCAGGAAATTTGTATACAGCAAATCTACTTTGTTTAATTAACCAGAAGCAGGCTATTCCATCACACCATTTTGTTAATACTGTCTTGCTTGCTATGAGACTTAAAAATTTCCAAACAAGCTAGTGATTTTGAAACTCTTTAGAGATGGGTAGAAAAGCAGTGCTTTATTATAAAAACAAGTATCAGGAGATAAAACATACTGGATTTCTATTACAAAACATGAGAAATAGCAGAACTTTAAGAGATACCCTTAGTGGATTATTTTTTTCCAATTCACCAAAATAAATTTTACTCTATAACATATTATACGTGTGTGAATGGTTTATCTTTTATTCCAAAGAAATCTTTGAAACAGAGGATAGAGTATGTTCTCA
The DNA here is from genome assembly GCF_015852505.1 of Tachyglossus aculeatus. NCBI lineage: Eukaryota > Metazoa > Chordata > Mammalia > Monotremata > Tachyglossidae > Tachyglossus > Tachyglossus aculeatus. Next base: position 41,794,987 of record NC_052066.1, read on the forward strand.
AAGCATCTTTCCTGTTTAAAAAGGCAAAATTTTAAGTCCATCTATGTCTGAAATACACTCTAAGTGATTACTCTCCACAACAAATGAGTCTAAGTTCTGAATATAGAAATCTCGCACAATTAGAGATGGGAAGCTGGATTTATTATTGTGTTCTCTTGATTTTAAAAGCAAATACATGGCATGGACTTAAAAGCCCTATGTATTTGATTCAGTGGAGCTTACCAACAACCAACAAATACATGCACATCATGCATGAACAGATATGAAAGTAATTTCTATATGATGAGAAAGGTAGAGGGACTCAGCTATTTATTATTCACGGACTAGTATTTAGAATACCCAAAATGCCTGCTGAGCACTGCAGCTCAACATCCCTATGGGGTTACTGTGAACCATAACCTCATTTTTTCTTATAGTGATCACTGAGGTAAAAAGAAGCAGGTAAAAGCAGGGAGAAAATCTGCTCCAGCAGCAAGATTCACTTTCCTCTCACAATTTTGTGTCCCTTTTCTTTAAGAAGGGAGAGGAAGGCATTGACAATCTGTGTCCAATATTTCATTTCTGGCATACCTACCTAGCATAGGTAGGAATATCATTTTCAATTATCCTCCTAACTGATGCTGATTGGTACAATGTTTAGAAATATGATTTGCATAGCCTGTTTACATAAATAAGGAAGTACTGTTTTGAGTAAAATCTTGGAATCACAGTCTGTTTATGTAGGCACATATATGTATCTAGTGTAGTTTAATATGCATATAAACACATACAAAAAAACCAGGTAACACCATCCCACTAATCCCCCTTAACATCTTAACGTTCATTTCATTCAAAAGACGAGAATAAAAAAAAATTAAACCTTCACATTAGAAACACAAAGTGATACATTTAGAAAATGAAGCACATTACCAGACGCATTTTGAAGTTTCTGGAACACCTGCAGGTAAAGGAGACTGAGGATCTAATGTTGTTACACAGGATTCCTTAATATCACAGAGCCCGATCTCACTGCTAGAGAATATGAAGAGAGTGTGAGGCTGAAATCCTTTGAGTTGAGCTCACTCTAGGCATCAGAAAGCCTCAAAGAAAGAAAAAAAAAAAAAACCAGCAGTCCATAGACAGCAAGATGATAAACTTCTGGCACTTCTCCAGCTCAGGAATGAATTCTCTGTAATTTGGTCATGTATAGTGATGGTAATGAAGAGAAACTTGCATTTATAGAGGATTTGATTGAACCTTAATGGGGATGCAGAAATATGCAGGTTAGGGTCTCAGCTTATTTTTAAATACTCATCTGAGAATAATGATGAATAAAAATAATGAACTGGCATCCTTTATTAGAATAAAAAAGCTACTCCAAGCAGGTCTCTTTGCAAACTTCAAATGGATTATTCCATCACCTATTTGTTGCACATTTTATTAATCCCAAAACAGGGGTAAACTATGTGATCTAATTCTTTTTATGTCTTATACTGGATTCGTTGCTTCTTTTATAATACACTGCAGACATATAAATACATAGATTTATTCATGGTGCTTTTGTGGCTTATGTGAGATCACCACTGTAGGGCTCAAATAAAACACTAAAAGGCTAATTCACAACTTTTAATGGAAGTGGGACAATGTTTTAAAAAATGGAAGCTGAAGAGGGCCCAGACACTTTAATTTAGAGTTTCAAACATTCTTAAATGGAAGAACATGGAACAAATAAATGTCACACACAAATATTGGATGTGCAGGTGAGAAAGTCTGCAAATGTAGAAATGATTAAATATACTGAGAAAATAAATTAGCAAATTAACTGTCAGAAACAACAGCTGCGGCAGTGGATTTGGTTTTTAAAAAGGTTGGAGCCCATGTGGACCTATGTGGACATTTAATATTACCTAGCAAATCCTTAAAATTAAGTTTACAGAAAATGGCCCCTCCATATAAGATTAGCAGAGTTAATGAGAACTGAACTATGAAATAGCTTCTGTCACATTGATTTCCCAATTCTCTCAAGAACCTGGATTTTCTGAGGACAGAAAGAAAACACTTCTTGATTGGAGTTTTACAGAAGTCATACTGTAAAGTCAATTAATAAAAACAATGTTATAACCCTATACCTTCCACCTGTTCTTTCCAGCCATGCTCTGTAACAGAATCTTTCATTAAATCATTCAGTAGTAGTTACTGAGCATTTATCATGTGCAGAGTGCTGTAATAATAATATTAATAATGATGGCATTTGTTAAGCACTTTCTATGTGCAAAGCACTGTTCCAAGCGCTGCGGAGGATACAAGGTGATGAGGTGGTCCCACCTGGGGCTCACAGTCTTAATCCCCATTTTACAGATGAGGGAACTGAGGCCCAGAAAAGTTAAGTGACTTGCCCAAAGTCACACAGCTGACAAGTGGCAGAGCCAGGACCCATGACTTCTGACTCCCAAGCCCGGGCTCTTTCCACTGAGCCACGCTTGTTTCTCTAAGCACTTTTACTAAGCCCTTGGGAGAGTGCAGTAGAAATAGTAGACAAGATCACTCACCTCAAGGAGCTTGAAATCGAGTGGAGGAGACAGTATCTAAAATGCATTACAGACAGGAATATGGAATAGAGTACAAAGATATTTATATAGGCACAATGACAGAGTGCTTAGATGACATAGAAGTCTTAATGTGGGAGTTGCTTCGGCAATAGGGTGCAGAGATGGGGGTAAATCAGGAAAGACCTTCTGGAGGAGGCATAATTACAGAAGGGCTTTGAAGACACGGAGGGCAGTGGTCTGCAAATTCATTCTTTCATTCAATCGTATTTATTGAGCACTTACTGTGTGCAGAGCATTGTACTAAGCGGTTGGAAGGTATAATTCAGCAACAAATAGAGACAATCCCTGCCCACAATAGGCTTACAGTCTAGAAGGGGGAGGCAGCCATCAAAACAAGTAAACAGGCATCAGTAGCATCATTATAAATAAGTAGAATTATAGATGTATACACATCATTAATAAAAATAAATAGAATCATAATTAGAAATGGGGAGGGAGCTTCAGGCAGGAGGGAGGATGTGCATAAGAGGTCAGCAGTGAGAGATCAATCAATCAGCCATATTCATTGAGCGCTTACTGTGTGCAGCACACTGTACAAAGCACTTGGGAGAATACAATATAACAGAGTTTGTTAAATGACGTTCCCAGCCCACCACAAGCTTACAGTTTACAGGGGGAAACTGACATTAATATAAAGATACTGTGGGTATGTACATAAGTGCTCTGGGTCTAAGGGAGGGGTGAATAAAGGGTGTAAATCCAAGTGTGAGATGAGAATGAGATCCAGTAAATTGGCTTGAGATTAGTCCAGCTTTCGAGCTGAAGTGTAGCGGGAGAAGAGTGAGGATAAGGGAGAAAGGAGTGCAAATAAGAACCTTAAAGCCAGTGCTCAGGAGTTTGGGCTTGATATGGAGAGGGACGGGCAATCATTGATGTTTTTGAGGAGTGGGAAAATGGAGGGAGAATAGGATGACATTTTGGGAAAATGATCAAGACAGTAGTGAAGGGTGGACTATGAGGAAGAAAACCTGGATATGACACGGATATGGCAAGGTTACAGTCTTGAAAGACAGGGAGGATAGCAGTGTTGTCAAGTGCTTGCACCAGTGTGGGCTGGCCATTTGAGGGAAAAAGAAGCATGGACTCGAAATGTTATGGAGGAGAGAATGACTGGATCTGACAACACACTGAATAGATGAAGTTGAAGATCATCCCAAGATTATGGCTTGAGAGATGGGCAAGATGGTGGTGTTGGCAACTGTGTTGGTAAAGATAGACAGAGGAGAGGATCTGGGTGGGAAGGTGAGGAGTTCTGTTTTGCACATGAAGAACTTGAGGTGTCAGTGGGCCATCCTTGTACAGATATTCTGGAGGCAGAAGGAAATGCAAGATTGCAGAAAAGGAGAGAGTTCCAGGCCTTTGAGAGTCAAATCCATAAGAAGTGGTAGGCTTAGTCACCAGTAGACAGCAATAGAGCTTTCTTTGAGTTTTTATGCTCATACAGAGACAGTCTTTCTCACAAAGAAAATTGGGTTAAGCACTTAGTCCAGTGCTGTACACACAGAAGGCACTCAATAAATACCATTGCCCGATTAATGTCCTCAAGGGTAGGGCCCTCAAGGGTCTTTGACTCTTACTGTATTATCCCAAATGTTAAGCATAGAAGGTCCTAGATAACTGATGCTAATTAACGAGAGGCTCTAGTGCTATTTAACCATGCTTCTGCCAAGTTTCTAACTGCACTCATCCCTCTGGACCCCACCAAGCTATGCTAGAGCAAAGGCAAGTGCAATGACAGCTGATCACTTTGCATACAAGATAAGGCATACATTTTGATGCCATGAAGCTGATCTGACTTTATTTCATTTCTTTGTTTTTGTGGTACTTGTTGAGTGCTTAGCATGAGACAGGCACTTGTAAGTTCTGGGGTAGATACAAGATAATAAGGTTGGATACAGTTTCTGTCCCACACGGCACTCACAGTCTAAAATGGAGGGAGGAAAATTTAAGTTCACTGTGGGTAGGGAATGTGTCTACCAACTCCTATATTGTACTCTCCCAAGCGCTTCGTATAGTGCTCTGCACACAGTGAGCTCTCAATAAATACGACTGATTGATTAATTTCCATTTTGCAGATGAGGTAACTGAGACACAAAGAAGTTAAGTGATTTGCCCAAGGTCATACAGCAGACAAGTGTATGTTGTCAACTTGTACTTCTCAAGCGCTCTGCACACAGTAAGCGCTCAATAAATACAATTGAATGAATGAATGAATGAAAGTGGCACAGCCAGGATTAGAAACCAGGTCCACTGACTCTCAGGCCTGTGCTCTTTCCACTAGGCTATCCTGCTTTTTGCTCAGAGATTCCCATGTTTGGCAATCAATTCATTCTCCAGGATTAATCATTCTGTAGCGGGACTTAGAAATTTCTTAGTATTTCTAGTAAAGAGCGGGTGGGACAGGGGGAAGAAGCACTAAGGATCAGGCTTCTGCCCAGGTTTTTCACAGAGATTCATGGACAAGTTGGAGAAGAATTTACAGAAATTCCTTCTCCACCACCCCCCGACCCCCTGGATCCAAACTGCTCATCTCCCCACTTTCTGCTCCCAGGAAGGAAGAAAGCCTGGTTTTTCATGGGGATTCTTGGGAAAGGGGGAAAAGCTGCCATGAAGACACTCCTAGTCCCCTTACTATCCCCAGAGTTGATCCATTCACCCTCAATTTCCTTGGAGGTGGAAGCTTGAGTCCCAAGCAAGTATGTCGTGGCTCAGATTCAGCTTTTGGTAGGCATGAACCACGAGGGAGATAATAATAATAATGGCATTTATTAAGCACTTACTATGTGCAAAGCACTGTTCTAAGTGCTATGGGGAAAGGAGGAAATTCTGGGACAGGTGTATAGCACTCTTTCCCAGGGCAAGGCTGCATGACCTCTCTGATCCTCAGTTCCCTCATCTGTAAAAATGGGGATTAAGACTGTGAGCCCCACGTGGGACAACTTGATCACATTGTATCCCCCCCAGCGCTTAGAACAGTGCTTTGCACATAGTAAGCACTTAACAAATGCCATTATTATTATTATTATTATTATGACCTTCCTGTCTAGTCTTTCTTTCTCCCTCTAGGCTATAAGCTTCTTGTGGGCAGGGAATATTTCTGCCAAATCTGTTATACTGCACTCTCCCAAGATCTTAGTGCAGGGTTCTGCCCACAGTAAATGTGTCTGTCTTGCTGCCAACCCCTGGCCCAAGTCCTATCTCTGGCCTGGAACACCCTTCCTCCACAAATCTGCCAAACAATCACTAGCCCCTCCTTCAAAAAAGCTCCAGTTCTTGGGCAGGGGCTGGAGAATATTTTCTGCTATCCTTCCCACTTGTTGAGTGTTCATTATTTGGCTGTAGAAGATATTGAATAAGTTTGTAAGGGAAGAAGATTACCACTCTCCCCTTCCACCTCAAACTCCAGCAATTGCATCTAAACTGCTCCACTCTCCTCTTACCCATTGCCCTCAGTTTCTGATAACCCTATTCCCAGAGTTTCTGCTTTTGCTACTGAAAGAGTACGGGACTGATATTCAAGAGATCTGGGAAACCATGTGTCTGCTTCCTTGAGAAGCAAGATGCAGTGGGTACTAAGTGCCCATCGTATCCACCCTCCCAGATTCCAAACCAGAGAGGATGCGAGGGATGCAGCAGACAGATTTTCCCACCATTAGATACGGTCTAGGCTTGGCAAGGTATCAACAGACAAATTTGCCACCAATCAGATCCTGTTTAGTGCAGTAAATCAGAGGAAGGGGTTGGAGGGGCAGGTCATAAACCAATGCTTCCTGGAAGCCTTCCGTTTATCAGAAGAACTGTAGATTAGAAGACTAAACCAGTGGTGTATTTCCTAGTTCTAGTCCTGCCTCTGCAATTATCCTGCTGTGGTACCTTAGTCAAATCACTTAATCTCTCTGTGTCTTAATATTCTCATCTTCAAAATGAGGAAAAATAATACCTGTTTCTTCCTCCTTTATTACTGGAGAGACACCTTATGGTTTGCCCAGCAAGAGAAGCTGTTCATCAAAGGGAATCTGGGTTGGGGGTGGATATAAAGGACAAATTATGTCCCTGAGCAATATGCAAAAACAATGAAGAGCTGCAGAAACCCTTAATTATAGAGTACCCAGTAGGCAAAGAATTTTGTATTCAACTGGCTAAAGAAGATAGAAAGACCATGAATTGGGCAATTAAAGGATAAAGTCAGTTTGTATGATGATATGTTAATGGAAAGATTCCAAAGAATAAATGCAAATGTAAAACAGCAGTGGTACAGTAAAACTTTTGGATAATTCTAAAACAAGAGTGATTCAGAAGTGAATTCATATAAAGAGTAGATTACAAAATCAGAAAGCAGGAAGTTTTTTCTCATTTATTTTTAAATCACAAAAATCCATAACTAGGCTATGCAGGGTAAGTTTAACTACTATGAATTCCCATGAATTGGGATGGAGTATGGCAAAGCATTTAAAGCATGCACCTGGGAGCAAGAGGACCTGGGTTCTAAAATGGCTTTGCCCCATGCCTGCTATGTGACCTTGGACAAGTCACTTCACTTCTCTGTGCTTCAGTATCCTCAATTGCAAAATGGAGATTCATTATCTGTTCTCCCTCCTACTTATACTGTGAGCCCCATGTGGGATAATGACTGTACATAGCCTGATAAACTAGTATCTATCCCAACGCTTAGAACAGTGCTTGATACATAGTAAGCATTTAACAAATACCATAAAAAATTCTATTATACATGCAATCTTTTATAATAATGGACCACTGAAAAAACTTTTGTAGCTTGCCTGCTTTTCAGTTCTGTTGAAATAATTTTAATTAAAATCTTTGTATACAAATATGATACTTTAACTGAAAGGTTTGAGGGGAGAAAACTATGGACATTAAACTGTTACCATCATTTTCTGCTAGTGTTGAAGTCAAGGACAGAATTGCCAATTCCTGAGTTGGCAACCCTTGCAGCCTTAAGGATCAAACCACTTCTGCAAAGAACGTGGCTGGTGAATTGTGTCTGGGAGCTAGTGGACAGAAGGAAATGGAAGTTATGCCCTAGAGAAATTTTTCTATGTAACTATTTGCAGTCCCGGAAAGATGTCATTCTTGATCCAGAGAAAAGACTGTTCTCTCCAGGGAGCAGAGGTACTATGGGTAAAGGAGAAAATTCTGGGACAGGTGTATAACACTCCTCCCCAGGGCAAGGCTGCATGACCTTCTTGTCTAGTCTTTCTTTCTCCCTCTAGGCTAAAAGCTCCTTGTGGGCAGGGAACATTTCTGCCAAATCTGTTATATTGCACTCTCCCAAGATCTTAGTGCAGGACTCTGCCCACAGTAAATGTGTCTGTCTCATTGCCGACCCCTGACCCAAGTCCTACCTCTGTCCTGGAACACCCTTCTTCCGCAAATCTGTCAAACAGTCACTCACCCCCTCCTTCAAAGCCCTACTGAAAGTGCACCTCCTCCAATGGGCCTTCCCAGATTAAGTCCCACTTTTCCTCATCTCCCACTCCCTTTCCATGTCACTTGGATTCGCTCCTTTTGCTCTTCCTCCCTCTCCCTGCTGCACAGCACGTATGTATATAACTATAATTTTATTTATTTATATTGATGCCTTTTTACTTGTACTGATGTCTGTCTCCCTCCCTCCCCCGGACTGAGCTCACTGTGGGCAAGGATTGTCTCTCTTCATTGCTGTAGTGTACGTACCAAGCAAGCCTAGAGGGAGAAAGAAAGACTAGACAGGAAGGTCATGCAGCCTTGCCTTGGGAAAGAGTACTATACACCTGTCCCAGAATTTCTCCTTTCCCCATAGCACTTAGAACAGTGCTTTGCATATAGTAAGTGCTTAATAAATGCCATTATTATTATTATCTCCCTTGTGGTTCATGCCTACCAAAAGCTGAATCTGAGCCACGACATACTTGCTTGGGACCCAAGCTTCCACCTCCAAGGAAATTGAGGGTGAATGGATCAACTCTGGGGATAGTAAGGGGGCTAGGAGTGTCTTCATGGCAGCTTTTCCCCCTTTCCCAAGAATCTCCATGAAAAACCAGGCTTTCTTCCTTCCTGGGAGCAGAAAGGGGGGAGATGAGCAGTTTGAATCCAGAGGGTCGGGGGTGCCCAAGCAAGTACAGTGCTCTGCACATAGTAAGCACTCAATAAATATGATTGAATGAATAAATATATAAATAAATGAATAATAAGGCAGCATGCCCTAGTGGATAGAGGACTGGCCTGGGAGTCAGAAGGTCATGAGTTCTAATCCTGGCTCCACCACTTATCTGCTGTATTACCTTGGGCAAGTCACTTAACTTCTTTATACCTCAGTTCTCTCATCAGTAAAATGGGGATTAAGACTGTGAGCCCTAATTATCCTGTATATACCTCAGTGCTTAAAACAGTGTCTGGCAATTAGTAAGTGCTTAACAAATATCATTATTATTATTATTATAAATATGATTGATTGATTGATTGTCCCCATAGCTGTCTCTCCTGCCCCTTTTCTGTAAGGAAAAGAGCTCCCAAAAGTGTCTGATCTCTTTGGTTTCTCCACGCATCCCTCCCACAGTCACCTGAGCTACTGCGGTATTTCTCACTCCCATCTTAGAGTTCCCACAATCAAATAAAGCATTCTTTTACCATTCTGCCCTCGGTCATGATAATTCCTCTCTGCACTTCAATATTATACCAGAGATTATTAATAATAAAGCACAGAGGACTCTAAAGGCAGGCTGCTTGCTATACATCCTGAAGTCATTCATCCAGTTTTACATTGGTCAACCTGGGTTTCATATGGTTTGTCTTCTGTTCAGTAAGGATTTGGCTCTAGATGCCTTAATGTTCATTGTTTTAATTTCCAGCATCCAGCCTCCATCCTGCCAAGGACCGTGTCTCTCAGATGCAATGATAATAATTACAGTATTTGTTAAGCACTTACTATGTGACAGACACTGTACCAAGCACTGGGGTGGATACCAGCAAATCAGGTTGGACAGAGTCCCTGTCCCACATGGGGCTCACAGTCTGAATCTCCATTTTACAGATGAGGTGACTGAGGCACAGAAAAGCTAAGTGACTTGCCCAGGGTCAAATAGCAAAGTAATTGCCGAGTCAGGATTAGAACTCTGGTCCTTCAGACTCTCAGGCCCGTGCTCTATCCACTAGGCCAATCTAGATTTACAATGTCTAGGAGCGGAGAGGGGTGCTCCAGGGCTCTGGAATGATTGGGAGGGTCAGGATACCCTGAAAAAATGCTTGCATTGAATTGAGTGGACTTCTACAAAATGGTGGCTATGTGATGTCATCACATTTCCCTGAGTGCCACTGTAGTCTTGGGGTGGGCATCAGGGGCAGAATTTTGGAATGCTTTCACTGACCAACCCGACTCTATTTAGAGGCAAATACAAATTGATATGAAAATGGCTCATATCGACAGCAGAGACATTTTATTGTCTAGTTGAAAACAGCAAAAGTAATGGGGTAGCTGGAAGAAGTCGATTGTGACTGCCATGTTATTAAGCTTTAAACCCCGAGACCCTTGAAGCTGATTAGTGGGACCTGTTAAGTGGCAAATCTCCTGTTTATCTTCCTCATCAATCCACTGGAACTCATCAGGGAGAACCAATCCTCTTTTTGATGTGTCCTAATGGTCCCTTTCATCCCACTGACAGGTTAAGTGTTATGGAGCTTGGCTTCGACAATTTCAAATTCAAGCAGACAGAAATGCAACCATATTATCTTTTAAAAGACAAGTCACATTTTTAATAAAAGTTCAGATGACAAAGCTCTGAAGTGGAGTTACTCTCCCAGGAAGCCTTCTGTACTTAAGAATTAATCACAGTGCTCAAAAGAGTACAGCCAGAAGAATCATTTTTACTTCAGGCATTCTAATATTTAAGTTTGAACCTGGAACACTTTCATTATACCTGTAGTGTTATGCACATCAGCAAGATTAGTACTAGGAAATAATTCAGAAAGTGAATTTGAGTGGGTCTTAAGGGGTCTAAAATAATGTTTAATTTGGTTTAGGACCATATAATAATACTGCATTTCCATTCCATCTAAAAAATGTTAATAACCATAATGATAAGAATTACCTGTAGCAACTTACAAGCAGCATGACCTGGTGAATAGAGCACAGGCCTGGAAGTCAGAAGGACCTGGATTCTAATCCTGTCTCCTCCTCTTGCCTGCCGTGTGACCTTGGGCAAGTCACTTCTCTTTGCCTCAGTTACCTCATCTGTAAAATGGAGATTAAGAATGTGAGCCCCAAGTGGGACAGGGACTATGTCCAACCCAATTTATTTGTATCCACCCCAGAGTTTAATGCAGTGCCTGACACAAAGTAAGCACTTAACAAATACCCCTATTATTACCATTATTGTAAGAATCCACTTATAGAGACATAGTTTCATGCATAGGGCATATTTCTCTAGGAATCTATGCATAGTGCTAGTCAGGACCCTGGACTGACGATTCAGAGAGACACTCAAATCAATCAGTTGAAGTTGAAAAAATACGTCTGAGTTGGTTTGGGTCTGTGGAGAGGTGGGGATAATTCAAACCCCATCTGGGGTTTATTTTCTATTCTGAAGTTGAAGCACTGTTGAGAGACCAGTTCAGGGTTGGCAGGCTATCACAGTCAGAAAGGCTCGGCATGCGGAGGTTTGTGGTGACTCTTGCTCCCAGTAGCAATAATAGAACAGTGCTTGGCACATAGTAAGTGCTTAATAAGTACCATAATTGTTATAATACTGCCACCAAGCCAACAAGCATAGATGTTCCACAACGTGACTTCCCATGGAACCATACCTGGAGTCTCAGCCACAGTGCTCTCTCTCTACCTGCTGTTTTCAGGTCCCAGAGATTTTCAATCAGGGATAATTCAGTGGTTTTTTAGCCCAGTTCACATCGACAGCAAACTGGCTGAGATGGTAATTTGATGATGAGGTGGTTGAAAATACCAAACCAACCTTGAAGGGACCCTGCCATCATCTGTCATTCTCAGGAGTGATAATGAGCAGACGCTTCTTCCCCATGAGTTCTGCTGTTCAAATAAGGCTCCTTAATCTTCCATGTCTCAAAGCCAAATATTCAGCTCACTGTTGTTTTGGAAATGAGTATATGAGGACTTTGAAGAAACACCCTAGTAATTCAGCTAAAAGTAATTTTATCAAAAAGGCTTTTCTTCCTGGGCCTGGGCTCCGGGTTTCTGATGGTGGAATAGGACAAGGATACTTTCCAAAATGCTGTTTCATTTGTTTTCCACTCACAGTCCCTATCTTCTCTGGAACTGGATGTTATCCAAGTGCCTCCTACACTTGGCATTTAATTTATTTTAGGATAATTCTCCCCAAAATGTTCATTTATGCTTGTTCAAAATTGAATATCACTTCATTCCTTCTTTTTTTAATTTTGATTCTTTTCAAGGTGTTGTACGGCATTCTGACGTCTGAATTGTAAGCCATATAACGCAAAACCTAATTTAGAATTTTCTGTGAATTTAGTATGATGTTTCCAGACCAATAATGAAGATGTTAAATTAAAGCAGACCTAACAGTAATCCAAATTAATCTTCACCAGTAAAGGGGCACTAAAAATTCTGTTAGTCCTCTATATTCCTCTGTGATTTGGAATTTGTATTTTTGCTTGACTTTGTGCAGCCCTAAGACACGTGTGTTTTTGTCAGCATGACTACTGTACTAGGTTCTGCTTCTCTAATAACCCTTCTGATCCCTGCCTGCTGAAATGTGGCAGTCTGGAGTCAATGGGTCATGGGTTCAAATCCCAGCTCTGCCACTTGTCTGCTGTGTGACCATGGGAAGTCACTATACTTCTCTGTGCCTCCATTACTTCATCTGTAATATGGGTATTGAGACTGTGAGCCCCACGTAGGGCAGGGATTGTGTCCAACCCAATTTACTTGTATCCACCCCAGTTTTTAGTACAGTGCCTGGCACATAGTAAATACTTTACAAATACCACGATTATTATTATTATTACCTTTGAAAAGGCTTGAGCTCAGTGCAGATTTAGTGTTAGCCCCTAAAATATGTGGGGAAACGGGGACTGAGATCATTTTAAACGGGACATTATATAGTTTTTAAGCAAATGTATGCTTTAGTGAAACTAATACCACTTTAACATATTTGGGGAAAGGGGAATGGAGGGAGAGCATGAGTTTCTACAGTATGAGGAAAACTGCCTAACCTAAATAAAATCTCTCAATCATAGAATAATTATTTATTTTCGATTGATTTTTGAGTTACTTTAACAACTTATCAGCATTTATTAATTGACACAATACTGTGGCCTTCTTTTTTCCACAGATGAGAATAAAGTGTAAGAAACAATGAAATAATTGTAGTGAGATTTCATTTTAGAGAAAATGCTAATATACCCTCACATTTGTTGTTGTATTGCTTTGTCATACTATTGGGCTCTCATTTAGTTTTAATTATATTCAGTATAATTTGGCTTTGAATTCTCAGGTTAAAAGAGCTATAACACTAGGAATGACAAGTAAGTAGACAGCAAAGAAGGTAGAGAAATAAACTGTTCCCTGTGCAAAATAACAGTGCCAACTGTTCACCCTGTTATTACAGAGAGTTGGGGTTTGAAGTGATCGATCCTTTAGTGAGATCGAGATTACCAATTTTTGGTCAACTATTCTTCCACAGAGATGCTAATATATCAGAATTCTGCACAGTTTGTGTGTATGAGGAACTACCACAAGATAAAAATGAAGAAATGTATGCTAGTGAAGAACAAGAAATATTGTAACACCTCTCTGGCCACTCAGTCTTTTTCACGGCCTCTTCCATCTTCCGCACTCTGTGGGTTTCCCTTTAAGACTGTTCTAGCTCATCTGGTCCCACAGATTCCTCTGTCTCCTCTAAATAAATGACTCTCAAATCTCCCTGGCTAGTTCCAAGTTCACCCCCTACTGCAAATGCCCATTCCCTCTTGCTTCCAGAACATTTCCATTTGGATGTCCAGCCAGCCCCTTAAGTTCCAAATGTCTAAAACTGAACTTAACTTTCTTCCCAAATCCTTCCTCAACCTAACATCGCTGTCAGTTGGCAATATGACCATTCATCATGCTTCACGAGAAGCAGCGTAGCTTAGTGGAAAGAGCACGGTCTTGGAAGTCAAAGGACGCGGATTCTAATCCCGGCTCTGCCACTCATCTGCTGTGTGAGCTTGGGCAAGCCACTTAACTTCTCTGAGCCTCAATTACTTCATCCACAAAATGGGGATTAAGACTGTGAGCCCCATGTGGGACAACCTGATTACCTTGCATCTACTTCAGTGCTTAGACCAGTGCTTGGCACATAGTAAATTTAACAAATATCATTATTATTATTATTATCCCATTCTGAAGCTTGCAACATTGATAGAATCCTTGACCACTCACTCTCTTGCAACCCCGACATTCAGTATATGGAAAAATCCTGTTTCGCTTTTCTCCACGAAATTACATTGATCCACGCATTCCTCTCTATTCAAATTGTCCCCATCCCCATTCAGGGGGCCTTTCCCCACTCTTCAGTAACCTTCATCTCTTTCCACATGAAGAAAAAATTCTCGACCATTGGTTTTAAGACACTCCAACGCCTCTCTCCTTCCCACTACCCTCAGCTGGCAGCCTCTTACCAGGACTCATTCTTACTCTACTACCTCAGACTCCTCATATATGGTCTTCCTTCTGGGAACTCCCCCTGATGCTTCCAACATGCCACAGCTCTCCCTATTTTCAGAGCCGTTTTGAAATCACATCCCTCTAGGACTTCTCTGGTTTATTTTTTCTTCTTCTCAAAGTATATCCTCCCTCTGCAACTTCAGCTCTTTTGTACCACCACCAAACTATGCACTCTCAACATCCCATAGCATTTTTGTAGGTGCAGATTTACATACTCTTGATCACTCACAAATCTATCTTTCCACATTTCCATTTTTTCTTCTGATCCCTAATTATTTTGTGTCTGTTTTTCCTGATGAATTGTAAGCTCCTTGAAGAGGGGATTGTGTTTTCTAAGTCTAGTGTTCTCTTTCAAGAACTTACACAATTCTCTGCACTCAGTAGGGACTCAGTCGATATAAATTATTAATTGATAGCTTTCACACATTGATCGTAGAGCATTGTTCTAATTCTATACTTACAAACTCTGTAAACACATCACCACCTAAGTCTTCCTTTCTCTCAGCTAAATCTGCTGCTGAAAGCAAGACATCCTAGCTGAAATCTTACTTCTAAAACTTCAATGAAAATGATATTCTTGCAGTCAATAGTCTTGGAATTATTTGTGATACTATTGATTTTTACTAGCAGTAACCCCATAAAATTCAACAGAGGTCAAGCAAAAGCGGTGGTTTAAAGCACTGTTAGCCCTCCATCTTACTTTGCCAATTTCCTACCAAAATCAAGGCCTCACACTTCTCTCTAATGCCAAAAACTCACTATACTTTAATCTCATCTATCTCACTACCTCTCCTACACTCACTCTCACTACACTCCTCTCCCCTTGCCCACATCATACCTCTGGCCTGGAACTCTCTCCCTTTATGTGATAGATTACCACTCTCCCTGCCTTCAAGCCCCTAATAATAATGATGATGATAATAATAATAATAATAATAATAACAATAATTGTGGTATCTGCTAAGCACTTACTATGCTAGGTGCTGTACTACACTCTGGAGTGGATAAAAGAAAATCAAGTTTGACACAGTCCCTGTCCCACGTGGGGCTCACAGTCTCAGTCCCCATTTTACAGATGAGGTAAGTGAGGCCCAGAGAACTGAAACGAGCTGCCCAAGGTCACACAGCAGACAAGTGGCAGAGCCGAGATTAAAACCCATGACCTACTAACTCCTAGGCTCATGTTCTATCCACTAAGCCGTGCTGCTTCCCTACTAAAATCACATCTCCTCCAAGAAGCTTATTCTAATTAAGCCCTCGTTTCCCATACCCTCTCATTTTTTAACATTACCTCTTCACTTGGATGTAATAATAATAATAATAATAATAATGGTATTTGTTAAGCACTTACTATGTGCCAAGCACTGTTCTAAGCACTGGGGTAGATACAAAGTAAGCAGGTTGTTCCACGTGGGGCTCACAGTCTTAATCCCCATTTTACAGATGAGGTAACTGAGGTCCAGAGAAGTTAAGTGGCTTGCCTAAGGTCTCACAGCAGACGAGTGTCGGAGCCATGATTGACCAATGACTCCCAAGCCCATGCTCTTTCCACTAAGTCATGCTTCTTTTCTAGGATCTGTACCTTTAGGTAATAATAATGATGGCATTTGTTAAGTGCTTACTATGTGCAAAACACTGTTCTAAGTGCTGGAGGATACAAGGTGATCAGTTTGGGGGGATACAAGGTGATCAGGTTGTCCCATGTGGGGCTTACAGTCTTAATTCCCATTTTACAAATGAGGGAGCTCAGGCTCAGAGAAGTTCAGAGACTTGCCCAAGGTCACACAGCAGACATATGATGGAGCCGGAGTTAGAACCCATGACCTCTGACTCCCAAGCCTATGCTCTTTCCACTGAGCCACGCTGCTTCTCAAGTAGTTGCTATTCTTCACCTCACCCTCAGCCCCGCAACATCTGTGTATATAGCCACAATTTATTAAATGCCCACCTCCCCCTTTAGTTTGTAAGCTCTTTGTAGGAAGGGATGGGTCTACCAACTCTGTTGTTTTGCACTCTCCCAAGTGCTTAGAATAGTGCTCAGCACGAAGTAAGCTCTCAATAAATCCCAGTGATTGATTGATTGATGAGATGGCATTTAAGGTAGGAAACTTGACAGGCAAAGTCCTTGAGAAGATAATCATTTTTCCAAGTGGACCTCAAGGGAAAAATGTTTCCAGGTTGGGAGTGGGAGTCTAAGCGAGAAAGGTTAAAGGGAATGATTACTAATGGTAAAAACATTTTAGTAAAAATTTTGGTGAAAATAAAAAAATAAAAGACTTTCCCAGCATGGCCTAGTGGATAAAGCATGGGCTTGGGAGTCCGAAGGACATGAGTTCTAATTCTGCCTTGCCTGCTGTGTGATCTTTGGCAAGTCATTTCACTTCTCTGTGCCTCATTTACCTCACCTGTAAAATGGGGATTAAGACTACAGGCCCCATGTGGGACATGGACCAGGTTATTTTATATCTACCCCGGTGCCTAATACAGTGTCTGGTACATAGTATGTGTTTAACAAGTATCAAAAAAAAAACAAAACCTGAAAAAAGCCAAGAAAGAAGTTGTTTTGTTCTTTGCATCATAGTTACCTAAAGGGTCATAATACCCTATCCTCTCATCAGTGAATGGAAACCTCAGATTGTACAGAAATTTTGGCTGACTTCAAGAGACAGATCAAAATGATCTTTCCACGAAGTTCAGTCATGAAGTGGGGAAGAAAAAATGTCCTATTCCTAAACTTGTCTGGAAATAACTGTCAAGAAAAAAAGATTTTAAAAGAATAAAAAGCCATCATGAAGGATATTTAAGAAGGTGAATGATTTTTATTAACAGTAGTGCACAGTGACCAAGTACAAGAACTTAGTTATTTTATTCTTACACCAAACTTTCCCATCCTAACTTCATTTTGGTGAATCTGAAATTTAGATTCAGAGGCCAGCAACTCAAGCAATACATTACCTAGCTTACTGTCCCCTCTCTTCCAGGGTTAGCAGTGTTAAACCCAATCTGACACACAGTTCTAACCCCAGTGCTGTTCCTGGTACCTCACCAATTTGGTCACACCCTCGACCTCATCATCTCCTACCGCTGCACTATCTCCACCCTCACCAACTCTGAAATCCCTCTCTCTGATCATAACCTTCTCACCTGCCTCCTCACTCACACTCCTCTCCCCTGTAAATCTATATTACTACCTCACAGAGATCTCCGCTCTCTCGACCCCATCCACCTTTCTGAGCGCCTCACACCCCACCTCCTCTCACTTTCCTCTCTACCCAATCTTTATGATCGGATTAGTGCTCTCAACTCTACCCTCTCTACTCAGCTCGACTTCCTCGCTCCCCTTTCCCTTTGCCACCCTCGTACCACTAACCCACAGCCCTGGATCACTGCCACTGCCTTCCTCCTTCTCTCTTATGCTTGAGCTGCTGAATGCTGCTGGCGAAAGTCTAAACACCATGCCAACCTCATTTACTTCAAGTTTATCCTTTCCTGACTTAACTCCGCCCTCTCCTCTGCCAGACAAAACTATTTCTCCTCCCTTATTGACACCCATGCCCATCATCCCCGTCAGCTCTTCCGTACATTTAACTCCCTTCTCAGGCTCCCTGTTCCTCCTCCTCCTCCTTCCCTCACCCCCAACGATCTGGCCTCCTACTTCATTAATAAAATTAAATCCATCAGGTCTGAGCTCCCCAAAGACACTCCTCCCCCTTCTCCAACCCCTCGGCTCTCAACCCTCTCCGCTACTCTCCCATCCTTCCCAGCAGTATCCTCAGATGAGATCTCCTCTTTCCTCTCAAGTGCTACTCTGGCCACCTGTGTTTCTGACCCCATTCCCTCTCATCTTATGAAATCTCTCACTCTGTCCCTCCTCTCTTCCTTAACTTCCATCTTCAACCATTAACTCTCCACTGGTTCCTTTCCCTCTGCCTTCAAACATGTCCACATCACTCCCATCCTAAAAAAAAACCCTCTCTTGACCCAACATCCCCTTCTAGTTATCACCCTATCTCCCTCCTACCATTCCTTTCCAAACTCCTTGAACAAGTCATCTACACGTGCTGCCTCGAATTCCTCAACACCAACTCTCTCCTCGAACCCCTCCAATCTGGCTTCCATCCCCTATATTCCACGGAAACTGACCTCTCAAAGGTCACCAGTGACCTCCTGTTTGCCAAATCCAACGGCTCCTACTCTATCCTAATCCTCCTCGACCTCTCAGCTGCCTTTGACATTGTGGACCACCCCCTTCTCCTCAACACGGTATCCAACCTTGACTTCACAGACTCTGTCCTCTCCTGGTTCTCCTCTTATCTCTCTGGCCGTTCATTCCCAATCTCTTTTGTGGGCTCCTCCTCCCCCTCCCATCCCCTTACTGTAGGGGTCCTCAAGGGTCAATTCTTGGTCCCCTTCTGTTCTCTATCTACACTCACTCCCTTGGAGAACTCATTCACCCCCACAGCTTCAACTATCACCTCTACGCTGATGACACCCAAATCTACATCTCTGCCCTTGCTCTCTCTCCCTCCCTTCAGGCCCGTGTCTCCTCCTGCCTTCAAGACATCTCCATCTGGATGTCTGCCCACCATCTAAAACTCAGTATGTCCAAGACTGAACTCCTTATCTTCCCTCCCAAACCCTGCCCTCTCCCTGACTTTCCCATCACTGTTGACGGCACTACCATCCTTCCCATCTCACAAGCCCGCAACCTTGGTGTCATCCTCTACTCTGCTCTCTCGTTCACCCCTCACATCCAATCTGTCACCAAAACCTGCCAGTCTCATCTCCACAACATCGCCAAGGTCCGCACTTTCCTCTCCGTCCAAACTGCTACTCTGCTGGTTCAATCTCTCATCCTATGCCGACTGGATTACTGCATCAGCCTCCTCTCTGATCTCCCATCCTCCTGTCTCTCCCGACTTCAATCTATACTTCACACTGCTGCCCGGATCATCTTTGTGCAGAAACACTCTGGGCATGTTACTCCCCTCCTCAAAAATCTCCAGTGGCTACCAACCAACCTACACATCAGGCAAAAACTCCTCACTCTCAGCTTCAAGGCTCACCATCACCTCGCCCCCTCTTACCTCACCTCCCTTCTGTCCTTCTACAGCCCAGTCCGCACCCTCTACTCATCTGCCACTAACCTCCTCACTGTCCCTCATTCTCACCAGTCCCGCTGTCAACCCGCATTCCATGTCCTCCCCCTGGCCTGGAATGCCCTCCCTCCACACATCTGCCAAGCTAGCTCTCTTTCTCCCTTCCAAGCCCTACTGAGAGCTCACCTCCTCCAGGAGGCCTTCCCAGACTGAGCCCCCTCCTTCCTCTCCCCTGGCTCCCCCTCCCCATCCCTCCCGCCCTACCTCCTTCCCCTCCCCACAGCACCTGTATCTATGTTTGTAAGCATTTATTACTCTATTTATTTTACTTGTACATATTAACTATTCTATTTATTTTATTTTGTTAAATATGTTTTGTTTTGTTGTCTGTCTTCCCCTTCTAGACTGTGAGCCCGCTGTTGGGTAGGGACCGTCTCTATATGTTGCCAGCTTGTATTTCCCAAGCGTTTAGTACAGTGCTCTGCACACAGTAAGCGCTCAATACAATTGAATGAATGAATGAATGGTAAGTGAGAATAACTTTCTGGGGTAATCAGCTTGTACCCTAAAATAACAAATGTTATTCAGAAAAGTTGCTCATCCAATAAAGTTGTTTAGCCTTGGAAAATTCAGGTGCAAAAAAGTACCACATAAAACCGAGGTCATCATTATCATCATCAATCATATGTATTGAGCGCTTACTGTGTGCAGAGCACTGTACTAAGTGCTTGGGAAGTACAAGTTGTCAACATATACAGACAGTCCCTACCCAACAGTGGGCTCACAGTCTAAAATGGGGAGACAGAGAACAAAACCAAACATACTAACAAAATAAAATAAATAGAATAGATATGTACAAGTAAAATAAATAAATAAATAAATAGAGTAACAAATATGTACAAACAAATATACATATATACAGGTGCTGTGGGGAAGGGAAGGAGGTAAGATGGGGGGTGGACAGGGGGGTGAGGGGGAGAGGAAGGAAGGGGCTCAGTCTGGGAAGGCCTCCTGTAGGAGGTGAGCTCTCAGTAGGGCCTTGAAGGGAGGAAGAGAGCTGGCTTGGCAGATGGGCAGAGGGAGGGCATTCCAGGCTCGGGGGATGACGTGGGCCGGGGGTTGATGGCGGGACAGGCAAGAACAAGGTACGGTGAGGAGATTAGCGGCAGAGGAGCGGAGGGTGCGGGGTGGGCTGCAGAAGGAGAGAAGGGAGGTGAGGTAGGAGGGGGCCAGGTGATGGAGAGCCTTGAAGCCCAGGGTGAGGAGTTTCTGCCTGATGCGCAGATTGATTGGTAGCCACTGGAGATTTTTGAGGAGGGGAGTAACATGCCCAGAGCATTGCTGGACAAAGACAATCCAGGCAGCGGTGTGAAGTATGGATTGAAGTGTGGAGAGACACGAGGATGGGAGATCAGAGAGAAGGCTGATGCAGTAGTCGAGAAGGGACAGGATGAGAGCTTGAATGAGAAGGGTAGCGGTGTGGATGGAGAGGAAAGGGCGGATCTTGGCAAGGTCTTAGGGAAACAGTGTCTTTGAAACTGTTGCATAAATGGGAGAGGGCTTGTAAACATCTTGAGGGAAAGGATTGTATATTTTACATTTTTTGAAAGTTCTCCAACTACTTAGGACAATACAGGTTTCTGAGAATAAGTGTTCAGTACACATTGAAGTACCGTGGCTCAGTGGAAAGAGCACGGGCTTTGGAGTCAGAGGTCATGGGTTCAAACCCCAGCTCTGCCAAGTGTCGGCTGTGTGACTTTGGGCAAGTTACTTAACTTCTCTGTGCCGCAGTTACCTCATCTGTAAAATGGGGATTAAAACCGTGAGCTCCCTGTGGGACAACCTGATCACCTTGTAACCTCCCCAGAGCTTAGAGCAGTTCTTCGCACATAGTAAGGGCTTAACAAATACCATCATCATCATTATTATTATTACAAGGTTATAGGAGTAGTTGCCCAGTATAGGGACTTGGTAGTAGGTGTTCAATAAATTCTGCTGACATAGATGTTAATCAATCATGCAACGATACATACTGAGTGCTTACTATATGCAGAGTACTAAACTAAGTGCTTAGGACAAGGATATGTCAGATATGAAGGGGTAGGGAGTTTTCAGGCCAGAGATAATAATAAGAAGAAGAAGAAGCGGAAGAATGGTATTTGTTAAGTGCTTATTTTGTGCCAAGCACTGTTCTAAGCACTGGGGTAGATACATGGTAATCAGGTTGTCCCATGTGGGGCTCACAGTCTTAATCCCCATTTTGCAGATGAAGTAACTGAGGCAACAGAGTAGTTAAGTGACTAGCCCAAGGTCACACAGCAGATAAGTGGCAGAG
This sequence comes from Tachyglossus aculeatus, assembly GCF_015852505.1. Lineage (NCBI taxonomy): Eukaryota > Metazoa > Chordata > Mammalia > Monotremata > Tachyglossidae > Tachyglossus > Tachyglossus aculeatus. The sequence continues at coordinate 41,816,698 of NC_052066.1, forward strand.
CCAGAATTAGAACTCATCCTCTGACTCCTAAACCCGTGCTCTTTCTACTATTCATTCATTCATTCAATTGTATATATTAAGCACTTACTGTGTGCAGAGCACTGTACTAAGTGCTTGGGAAGTACAAGGTGGCAACATATAGAGACAGTCATTAACATCATTAACAAAATAAATAGAATAGTAAATATGTACAAGTAAAATAGAGTAATAAATCTGTACAAACATATATACAGGTGATGTGGGGAGGGGAAGGAGGTAGGGCAGGGAGGATGGGGAGGAGGAGAGGAAAAAGGGGGCTCAGTCTGGGAAGGCCTCCTGGAGGAGGTGAGCTCTCAGTAGGGCTTTGAAGGGTGGAAGAGAGCTAGAACTATGAGAGAATCATCATACATAATGCAGTTATAAGAAAACTTGCAGAATTGACCAGTGAGCTAAAGAAGCATTGATGATGTATTTATTTTTATTAAATGCTATAATATACTTCAAAAGTAGTCGCTTGGCATTTAAAATTGAAAAATAGAAATGATCTAGGAAACTACTTTATATATTTAGCAAATCAACGCTTGTTTTCATGGTATGATAATCTGCTTGTGTCAGGGACTGAATTTTCCAGGGTATTACTTTTCTCATTTCCATTGATAAAATGATAATTATTGTATCATATTGCCAAATACGCTGAGGGTTTGATGGGGCTGTGCATTCGACCCAACTCAGTCACATAATAATAATAATGATGGCATTTATCAAGCGCTTACTATGTGCAAAGCACAGTTCAAAGCACAGGGGAGGTTACAAGGTGATCAGGTTGTCCCACTAGGGGCTCACAGTCTTGATCCCCATTTTACAGATGAGGTAACTGAGGCAAAGAGAAGTTAAGTGACTTGCCCAAAGTCACACAGCTGACAATTGGCAGAGACAGGATTTGAACCCATGACCTCTGACTCCAAAGCCTGTGCTCTTTCCACTGAGCCACGCTGCTTCTCATCATCAAATGATATATGATGATATATCATCATTCTTTTTTTAATGCTATTTGATAAGTGCTTACTAGGTGCCAGACACTGTCCCAAGAACTGGGGTAGGTACAAGTTAATTAGGTTGAACACAGTCGTTGTTCTAAGACTCACCATCTTAACCCCCATTTTACAGATGAGGTAACTGAAACACAGAGAAGTGACTTGTCCAAGGTCACAGAGCATATGAGTGGCGGAGCTGGAATTAAAACCTAAGTTCTTTTGACATCCAGGACCAGCCTCTATCCACTAGGCAATGTTGCTTCTCTTCTATAGCAGCATGTCAAGTGACTCGTCAAAAGTATCTGAGGGAGCAGTTCAAGAATTACTACCTGTAGATGTCTGGGTTCTAGAGGAACATTGACAAGAATATACACAGATGATTCACAAATGCAACCCAGCAGTAGGGTCTGACAATAAATCCAAAGAAATTTCACATCTTGCACTGCCTACATCCAGGCAACGCTTCACACAACCAAAAGTTTTCATCAGCTGCACAGAACTTAAAAGTCACCAAATTCTGCTACCTAGGCAATCCTCTGTCCAATGGTCCAAAGAGATAAAAAAGACAGAAAATGCACTAAAAGAGGGCAACACAGAAGATTGCCAGATAGAATGTACTTACAACTGGGCGTGAAATTCTGTACCAAGGTAAAGGTCCTCAAAGGCGAGAAGCAGCATGGCCTAGTGGATAGAGCAAGGGCTTGGGAGTCAGAAGGACCTGGGCTCTAATCCCAGCTCCACCAGAGGCTGGCTGTGTGACCTTGGGCAAGTCATTACACTTCTCTGTGCCTCAGTCACCTCATCTGCAAAATGGGGACTAAGACTCCGAGCCCCATGTGGGACACTGACTGCATCCAACTTGATTAGCTTATAATAATAAAATAATAATAATGATGATATCTGTTAGGTGCTTACTATGTGTGAAGCACTGTTCTAAGCTCTGGGGTAGATACAAGGTAATCAGGTTGTCCCACATGGATCTCACAGTCTTCATCCCCATTTTACAGATGAGGTAACTGAGGCCCAGAGAAGTCAAGTGACTTGCCCAAGGCCACACAGCAGACAAGTGGCAGAACCGAGATTAGAATCTATGACCTCTGACTCCCAAGCTCGTGCTCTCTCCACTGAGCCACGCTGCTTCTCTATACCTAACCTAGCGCTTAGTACAGTGGCTGGCACAGAATAAGTGCTTGACTAATATCACACAAACATAAAAAAGCTGTCAAGATGCTCCACCTTCCGTAAAATAGGGAAAACTTACAAGCCACTCTGGTGTTGTATCAGGATCGTCTATTCATTCATTCAATCGTATTTCTTGAGAGCTTACTGTGAGCAGAGCACTGTACTAAGTGCTTGGAAAGTCCAATTTGGCAACAAGTATACTCACAGAACTGAGTCAACCAGTAGTTTTGCACGGTGCTGTACTAAGCACTAGGGAGATGAAAATACAGTTCTGTAGATAAACTTGATCCCTTCTCTCAAGGAATTTACAGGCTCCTTGGGGAGACACACATTCAAATAAATTACAGAGAGGGGTGGTAGCAGATAAGGATAAGTACATAATGGTGATGATGATTGTATTTAAGTGCTTACTACAGTCAAGCATTGTTCTAAGCACTGGGGTAGATACAAGGTAATCAGGTTGTCCCACCTGGGGCTCACAGTCTTAATCCCCATTTCACAGATGAGGCACCTGAGGCACAGAGAAATCAAATGACTTGTCCAAGGTCACATGGCAGACAAGTGGCAGAGCTGGGATGCTGTGGGGCAACAGGGATCCAGGGAGGAGGCTGGATTTTCAGTCACATTTTCACTTAGGGACAGTCCCCTCACCATCACTCCATCAACCCAGGTCCTCTGATTCCCAGGCCTTTGCTATTTTCACTAGGCCACAGGGAAAGAATGGAAATAATTTTGGGGCCGAGTAGATAGAGAATATGCCTGGGAGTCAGAAGGACCTGGATTCTAATCCTGGCTCTGCCACTTGTCTTCTGTGTGACAATGGGCAAATCGCTTCACTTCTCTGTGCTTCAACTACCTCATCTGCAAAATGGCGATTGAGACTGAGCACCAAGTATAATAATAGGTATCAGATTAACACTTCTTCTGATTTAAACCTTGATAGTAGTATAAGCAGTTTAATTTTCCCCAAATTAAACAGGAGATGAATAATAACTCATCCATTTTCGTATTCTTTATTTTTGCCCTTCATAATTAATGGATAATCCTTACTTTAAAAAAAATTAAACACTTTTTACAGGCCTTAAATATTTGATTTATCAATATTTCTATAAACAAATGCTCATCACCCTATAAGAAAATGACTTCACTATTGGGTAGGGACTGTCTCTATATGTTGCCAACTTGTACTTCCCAAGCACTTAGTACAGTGCTCTGCACACAGTAAGGGCTCAATAAATACGATTGCGATGATGACTATCCCCTTCTCCCTACCAGAGGGAAAAAAAGAGAAAATACGTGATATATTAGAAAGTATCTGTAATTAATATGCCAAATAAATGATTATTAGAAAGTGAGATGTAGTCACAGAGTACACTGATGCCGTCTGCTTCTCCAGAGATACAGTCTCTCCAAGATTGATCGCAGTTCCCCAACTATCAATAAATCATTGGCATTTATTAAATACTCAGTGCAGAACAATGCATTATTAAGTATTTAGAGGTGGACAATAGAACTAATAGAGTCTCTGCCCACAAGTTGCTTCCAATCTACTAAAGGAGTTGGAATTATATTTGTTTTAGGCAGGTCTCGAGACCCTGTGCTGGCTCACGTGGATGATCTGTGAAAACTAGGTAATGTTTTAAGTCAAGCACTCCGCAATTTGAAGCTTTAG